>NC_088708.1:42425050-43785495 GCF_963576615.1 Watersipora subatra | reverse complement strand
TTTCAACAGATTGAGAAATAAAATTACAGAAACATCTAGCGCAAATCAGATACAATAATGGTGAAACAAGAAACTCACCTTAACATCTTCGAGATGTACAGGGCATGTGCTAGATGCACGGATTCCGAGCTTATCTTCCTTCTTGCCCAAGGAAAGACCAGGAGTGCCCTTCTCCACTATGAAACAGGATATGCCCTTGTGTCGCTGTACAATAAAACAAAAACATTACCATGTAAATAACCGCCATTACAATCGCTGAGCAATCTGCAACAAATACATCTGGTGTAAACAGTGAAAAAACCCGATTTCAGAGCCAGCGGAGATGATGGAATAATTTACCCTGTCATCAACAACATCATCAATGTTGTGCAGAACTACATGCCCAAACCAAGAATGTTATCACTAGGCATCAACTACTTGCCATGAACAATGAGTCATAAGCAGAGCAGGAAGAACTTCTTATTCACTCTTAGCTACCATGGTTACCATGGTTACAGAGCTCACAAAACTGCCAGCTGTTCATGGAAAACATGGCTTCATTGCATTTTGATAATCGATCACCATAACTTCGTCCAGATATATGGTTTTTGTGTGATAAGCAAAGCTACCTTAATTTACACGCAACAAACGTCAATTTATATTTTTTGACAAGCAATTACTATTAGTTAAAAGTATTCTACCACTGAATTTGCCACACAATTCTAGAGAGCTCAGACACCAGATTGTTGAGTTTTCATGAATAAAAAACCCCGAAATATCCAATATGGAATTACTGAATTATTTTGGCCAATTTTTGACAAAGAACTTTTAGTCCAAAATGAAATAGGTTTTAGGTTTTCTAATAAAATATTTTGAGAAACATTTAAAGGAATAGTTTAAAGCATACAGTCAAACATGGATAACTAGAACTTCACGGGACCGAGCGAAAGTGTTTGAGTTATCAGAGCACTGTCGCAAGTCCATGTATTTATTTATTAGTAGATACATGCATATATACAAACTATAATATAAATCAAAAGCATAAATGGCTTGTTTAAAATTGAATGCTTCTAATGTAAAGTTTAAAACTTTTTTATCAAAAAGTATAGAGATTTTTCCATCACTTGAGATTGGTTTGTTGTTTGAGGTGATGTTATTGCCAGGACGTTTTTTAGATTAAAATTGGCAAAACTTGATCGTTGTTGAAATGCTCAGAAGAAAAGACATCTTTTTCTTTGGAGCGTTTAAACCAAGATCAATTTTGCAGATTTTTCTTGAAGTTTATGCAAAGGTTACCTCACTTATCCTTGCTTCCGAAGGGCCATCCCTAAGCGGATGTTTGGTAAAAATCAAATTACACCAAACCTTTAGAAAAGTCGTTGACAAAAATATTTTGCCGATGGTGGTAATAACGACGCCTATGAATTACGAAAAGTTGAGGTTTACCTCTATAGCTTGGAATAAAGTGATTTTCTAAAGCGATAACAACCGTTTCGGTCGCCGTTGGGCAAAAAAATGTTCGAGTTAACAGAGTTGAGGTCGAATTATCTAAAGCAATTTATCATTACGTGGGAACAGACCAAAGAAATCATTCGAGTTAACCATGTGTTCGAGCTATCCGAGGGCGAGTTATCCATGTTTGACTGTATTTTAGAAAAAACTTTGAACTCTATTTGAGGACTCTAAAGGCTAGTTGCTTTGCCTTTTTCCAAAGCTAACATGAGGTAAACATAAATTATGTTTTTAACTTATCCTAGACGTAGAAGTCAATGGGAGTTTTTAATTTATCCTAGATGTAGAAGTCAATGGTAGTTTTTAACTTATCCTAAACGTAGAAGTTAATGCGAGTTTTTGGCTTATCCTAGATGTAGAAACCAATGGAAGTTTTTAACTTATCCTAGACGTAGAAGCTAATGGGAGTTTTTAACTTATCCTAGACGTAGAAGTCAATGGGAGTTTTTAACTTATCCTAGACGTAGAAACCAATGGGAGTTTTTAACTTATCCTAGACGTAGAAGCCGATGGGAGTTTGTAACTTACCCTAGACGTAGAAGTCAATGAGAGTTTTTAACTTATCCTAGACATAGAAGTCAATGGGAGTTTTTAACTTATCCTAGACGTAGAAGCCAATAGGAGTTTTTAACTTATCCTAGACGTAGAAGCTAATGGGAGTTTTTAACTTATCCTAGACGTAGAAGCTAATGGGAGTTTTTAACTTATCCTAGACGTAGAAGTCAATGAGAGTTTTTAACTTATCCTAGACATAGAAGTCAATGGGAGTTTTTAACTTAGCCTAAACAAAGACGTCAATGGGAGTTTTTAACTTATCCTAGACATAGAAGTCAATGGGAGTTTTTAACTTATCCTAGACGTAGAAGCCAATAGGAGTTTTTAACTTATCCTAGATGTAGAAGCTAATGGGAGTTTTTAACTTATCCTAGACGTAGAAGTCAATGAGAGTTTTTAACTTATCCTAGACATAGAAGTCAATGGGAGTTTTTAACTTAGCCTAAACAAAGACGTCAATGGGAGTTTTTAACTTATCCTAGACGTAGAAGCCAATAGGAGTTTTTAACTTATCCTAGACGTAGAAGCTAATGGGAGTTTTTAACTTATCCTAGACGTAGAAGTCAATGGGAGTTTTTAACTTATCCTAGACGTAGAAGCCAATAGGAGTTTTTAACTTATCCTAGACGTAGAAGCTAATGGGAGTTTTTAACTTATCCTAGACGTAGAAGCTAATGGGAGTTTTTAACTTATCCTAGACGTAGAAGCCGATGGGAGTTTTTAACTTATCCTAGACGTAGAAGCTAATGGGAGTTTTTAACTTATCCTAGACGTAGAAGCCAATAGGAGTTTTTAACTTATCCTAGACGTAGAAGCCAATAGGAGTTTTTAACTTATCCTAGACGTAGAAGCTAATGGGAGTTTTTAACTTATCCTAGACGTAGAAGCCAATAGGAGTTTTTAACTTATCCTAGACGTAGAAGCTAATGGTAGTTTTTAACTTATCCTAGACGTAGAAGCCAATAGGAGTTTTTAACTTATCCTAGACGTAGAAGCCGATGGGAGTTTTTAACTTATCCTAGACGTAGAAGCCAATAGGAGTTTTTAACTTATCCTAGACGTAGAAGCCAATGGTAGTTTTTAACTTATCCTAGACGTAGAAGCCAATGGTAGTTTTTAACTTATCCTAGATGTAGAAGTCAATGGGAGTTTTTAACTTAGCCTAAACAAAGACGTCAATGGGAGTTTTTAACTTATCCTAGACATAGAAGTCAATGGGAGTTTTTAACTTATCCTAAACGTAGAAGCCAATGGTAGTTTTTAACTTATCCTAGATGTAGAAGCCAATGGGAGTTTTTAACTTATCCTAGACATAGAAGCCGATGGGAGTTTTTAACTTATCCTAGACGTAGAAGCCAATGGTAGTTTTTAACTTATCCTAGATGTAGAAGCCAATGGGAGTTTTTAACTTAACCTAGACGTAGAAGTCAATGGGAGTTTTTAACTTATCCTAGACGTAGAAGCCGATGGGAGTTTTTAACTTATCCTAGACGTAGAAGCCAATAGGAGTTTTTAACTTATCCTAGATGTAGAAGCTAATAGGAGTTTTTAACTTATCCTAGACGTAGAAGCCAATGGGAGTTTTTAACTTATCCTAGACATAGAAGCCGATGGGAGTTTTTAACTTATCCTAGATGTAGAAGCTAATAGGAGTTTTTAACTTATCCTAGACGTAGAAGTCAATGGGAGTTTTTAACTTAGCCTAAACAAAGACGTCAATGGGAGTTTTTAACTTATCCTAGATGTAGAAGCCGATGGGAGTTTTTAACTTATCCTAGACGTAGAAGTCAATGGGAGTTTTTAACTTATCCTAGATGTAGAAGCTAATAGGAGTTTTTAACTTATCCTAGACGTAGAAGTCAATGGGAGTTTTTAACTTAGCCTAAACAAAGACGTCAATGGGAGTTTTTAACTTATCCTAGATGTAGAAGCCGATGGGAGTTTTTAACTTATCCTAAACGTAGAAGTCAATAGGAGTTTTTAACTTATCCTAGACGTAGAAGCCAATAGGAGTTTTTAACTTATCCTAGATGTAGAAGCCAATGGGAGTTTTTAACTTACCCTAGGACACATGTATTCGCGGCATCTAACTTTCGCATTTTCGCAGCAACATCCTCTCGCGAAAATTTCATGAGCGAAAATAAACTATCATAACGAGCGAGCGAAAACGCGAAATTAAATAGCTTTGTTCATTGATATTCACAATAAAATCGTCATATTAGAAATGCAGGCAAGTTTCGTGTGTGGTTGGCTCATTGGGCAATTTTTGCTAAACTCATTATAGCTATTACACCGTCTGAGCAGCATGGCAAAACAAATTAAGATAATAAGTTTTTTGGAAAAGCCTAGACAAATTAGGAAGATGATGATATTAGTTTAGTCATTGAATTTGTAACTGATGAGGATGACAGTCTGGTAGGGAAAATCATAAAATTGAATAATAATTATTGTGGTGATGAATTTTATTACCAACCAAAAGCAATAACAACCCGGAGCCATGGCCACCGTGTGCTATAAATACTTGAATTCTAATATTGGTACCACATAGGTCGCTGCGGGAGTCCAGGAAACAAATGGCAGCAAGCGATCAAATTGCATTATTGATCTCGCCTACACATTTCTACCTGCGGCTCACAAATAAAAACTACCGTACTTTTTGGACTATTAGCCGCTACTTTTTTCTGATGATTTGAGCTATGCGGCTAATCTGTGGCTTTTTTCTTTCACCGCTAGGGCGCACTAACGGGAATCTCCAATTAGTGCGCTTCTAGCGGTGAAAGAAAATACGAAACATTGCCTCACGGTACTGTCCCGTTAGGCACTAAGTTAAAAAGCGTCGGATAATACGAAACTGTGCCGTTTTGCACTGTTCCGTTTTAAACGGCAAAGTTGCCGCCACATTAAAAAGCAAACTCCTAGTTCTGCGGCCTATACAAAGGTCCGGCTTATGTATTGTTTTATTATCGTTTATTGGAAAATAAAGCAGATGCTGCTTATATAGAGGTGCGTTTTATAGTCCGAAAAGTACGGTAGTCCCAAATTGAAAAAAATATTTCGTACCAGTGAACTGGACCTGACGAACCTAATGATGTTTGTTCCACTGCATTTATTTTCACATCACTATATTTTCGCACTCATCAGAGCTGCGAAATTAAGTTGCAGCGAACTTTTACTCCGTATGCTACTCACGAAACTAAATACTAGCGAAATATAAGTGTCCTAGCGTATACTAGACATAGAAGCCGATGGGAGTTTGTAACTTATCCTAGACGTAGAAGTCGATGAGAGTTTTTAACTTATCCTAGACATACAAGTCAATGGGAGTTTTTAACTTAGCCTAGACAAAGACGTCAAAGGGAGTTTTTAACTTATCCTAGACGTAGAAGCTAATGGGAGTTTTTAACTTATCCTAGACGTAGAAGCTAATGGGAGTTTTTAACTTATCCTAGACGTAGAAGTCAATGGGAGTTTCTAACTTATCCTAGACGTAGAAGCTAATGGGAGTTTCTAACTTATCCTAGATGTAGAAGTCAATGGGAGTTTCTAACTTATCCTAGATGTAGAAGTCAATGGGAGTTTCTAACTTATCCTAGACGTAGAAGCCAATGGTAGTTTTTAACTTATCCTAGATGTAGAAGTCAATAGGAGTTTTTAACTTATCCTAGACGTAGAAGCTAATGGTAGTTTTTAACTTATCCTAGATGTAGAAGCCAATGGGAGTTTTTAACTTATCCTAGACGTAGAAGCCAATGTTAGTTTTTAACTTATCCTAGACGTAGAAGCCAATGGGAGTTTTTAACTTATCCTAGACGTAGAAGCCAATGAGAGTTTTTAACTTATCCTAGACATAGAAGCCGATGGGAGTTTTTAACTTATCCTAGACGTAGAAGCCAATGGTAGTTTTTAACTTATCCTAGATGTAGAAGCCAATGGGAGTTTTTAACTTAACCTAGACGTAGAAGTCAATGGGAGTTTTTAACTTATCCTAGACGTAGAAGCCAATGGGAGTTTTTAACTTATCCTAGACGTAGAAGCTAATAGGAGTTTTTAACTTATCCTAGACGTAGAAGCCAATAGGAGTTTTTAACTTATCCTAGACATAGAAGCTAATGGGAGTTTTTAACTTAGCCTAAACAAAGACGTCAATGGTAGTTTTTAACTTATCCTAGACATAGAAGCTAATGGTAGTTTTTAACTTATCCTAGACACAGAAGCTAATGGGAGTTTTTAACTTATCCTAGACGTAGAAGCCAATGGGAGTTTTTAACTTATCCTAGACGTAGAAGCTAATGGGAGTTTTTAACTTATCCTAGACGTAGAAGTCAATGGGAGTTTTAAACTTACCCTAGACATAGAAACCAATGAGAGTTTTTAACTTATCCTAGACGTAGAAGCCAATAGGAGTTTTTAACTTATCCTAGACATAGAAGCTAATGGGAGTTTTTAACTTATCCTAGACGTAGAAGCCAATAGGAGTTTTTAACTTATCCTAGACATAGAAGCTAATGGGAGTTTTTAACTTATCCTAGACGTAGAAGCCAATGGTAGTTTTTAACTTATCCTAGACATAGAAGCTAATGGTAGTTTTTAACTTATCCTAGACGCAGAAGCTAATGGGAGTTTTTAACTTATCCTAGACGTAGAAGCTAATGGGAGTTTTTAACTTATCCTAGACGTAGAAGCCAATGGGAGTTTTTAACTTATCCTAAACGTAGAAGCTAATGGTAGTTTTTAACTTATCCTAGACATAGAAGCTAATGGGAGTTTTTAACTTATCCTAGAGGCAGAAGCTAATGGGAGTTTTTAACTTATCCTAGACGTAGAAGCTAATGGGAGTTTTTAACTTATCCTAGACGCAGAAGCTAATGGGAGTTTTTAACTTATTCTAGCCGTAGAAGTCAATGGGAGTTTTTAACTTATCCTAGACGCAGAAGCTAATGAGAGTTTTTAACTTATCCTAGACATAGAAGCCAATGGTAGTTTTTAACTTATCCTAAACGTAGAAGTCAATGCGAGTTTTTAACTTATCCTAGACGTAGAAGCCAATGTTAGTTTTTAACTTATCCTAGACGTAGAAGCCGATGGGAGTTTCTAACTTATCCTAGACATAGAAGTCAATGGGAGTTTTTAACTTAGCCTAGACATAGAAGTCAATGGGAGTTTTTAACTTATCCTAGACATAGAAGTCAATGGAAGTTTTTAACTTATCCTAGACGTAGAAGTCAATGGGAGTTTTAAACTTATCCTAGACGTAGAAGTCAATGGGAGTTTTAAACTTACCCTAGACATAGAAGCCAATGAGAGTTTTTAACTTATCCTAGACGTAGAAGATAATGGGAGTTTTTAACTTATCCTAGATGTAGAAGCTAATGGGAGTTTTTAACTTATTCTAGCCATAGAAGTCAATGGGAGTTTTTAACTTATCCTAGACATAGAAGTCAATGGAAGTTTTTAACTTATCCTAGACGTAGAAGTCAATGGGAGTTTTAAACTTATCCTAGACGTAGAAGTCAATGGGAGTTTTAAACTTACCCTAGACATAGAAGCCAATGAGAGTTTTTAACTTATCCTAGACGTAGAAGATAATGGGAGTTTTTAACTTATCCTAGATGTAGAAGCTAATGGGAGTTTTTAACTTATTCTAGCCATAGAAGTCAATGGGAGTTTTTAACTTATCCTAGCCGTAGAAGTCAATGGGAGTTTTTAACTTATCCTAGTCGTAGAAGCCAATGGGGGTTTTTAATTTATCCTAGACGCAGAAGTCAATGGGAGTTTTTAACTTTTCCTAGACGTAGAAGTCAATGGGAGTTTTTGAAGCTGAATTTAATACAGCAGCAGAACAAACTAAACTTGGATGGACTACTACATGTATAACCATTTTTTGCTTATTATCAACAGAATAGACATTTGATTGGACTAACTGGTAGAACTACTGTAAAATGACTTTAGTTCATATTTCTTTTAAAAGTATCACATGTTTGTATACAAATTTGTGTTTAATAATGATCAAGTCTTCAGGATAATATATTAGCTTGCAGAACAGACACGCACTGAATGAAGATGTTTTACAAATCACACCATATACTATACAGCTGATTACACTTTGTATGATACTGGGTATTCTTGCTTGTGAAATGCTCAAGTCACAATCTTCATTGCATAATTCATAGTTTTACTTACAAAATGAGGCATGACTAGCTTGCACAAAATAAACTTCTACTTTTGGAACAATACGGATGTTCTACCACAACATAATTATAAAAGGGTTTAATTATTACTGAATTGAACGAAAAATGATTGAATATAAATGAAGACTAATTCCATAGATGACTTAATAAGCACAACAAAAGTGGCCAAAGAGAAAAGAACTTACCGGAACTCCACTGTTAGCGGTGTTGATGTTGGCAAACACCAAGAAAATGCCAGCCTCAGCTGAATTGGTTATCCACATCTTTTCCCCATTCAGTACCCAGTGATCTCCGTCTTTCCTTGCAGATGTTTCAAGAGCAAATGCATCAGAGCCAGAGCCGACTTCGGAGAGACAAAAACTGCCCACCTAAAATGAGGTGGTTAACGCAATGAGATCAACCTGAACAACTCAAGAATGCATCTGAGATGTGAGTGACCGATGAGCCCCCTCATTTTTTTGTTCTAAAAAGTAGCGCCCAGCGTCATTACAAAAGTTGGATGAGAAGGTAGAAAAAGACGTGATTAAAAAGTAGACTTCCTTGTTAAAAATCAATTTATCTCCCCTGTGTCAGTAAATCTACAAAGCCATCTAGAGTTGCATGAGTCCAGAGAATTCATTTTTAATCACTAACACCAAACAATTATTACATATCACTAACTTTTGAAAATTACATGAGTTGTCCGCTCTTTTCCAACTATTCCTAACTAGTACTGTAACAATTATAGATAGCTTTTTTGCAATTACGGTTATTAACTTTGGTGCCATACGTAGGCGCTCAAACATACTTACCATGCTAGAGGAGGTCTTTGGTAGATATTTACTCTTCTGAGCATCAGTTCCTAATTTGAGTAGCAGGGTGTTGAGGAGGGTATTTTGAACATCACACATGACACTGACAGCAGGGTCCACCTTAGCTAACTCTTCTATCACCAAACAGCAGGTGAAAAAAGAGGAGCCAACTCCACCATATTTAGTAGGCACCTCCACTCCCATACACTGCAACAATAACATGCTTGTTTATTGACTTTGAGTGAAGACTAAGCTAATGAGAAAGGAGATCACGATGCAGAGCAAAAGCAAAGAATTAAACGTCTTCAAGTAAATGCAATCACTGCTTATAAGCTTCGCTACTTTTTAGACAAGTGGAAAGTTAGCCTAACTACATCAGAATTCTCTAAACCATCTGTCTAAGAGTTACCATCAACAAGCTGCATCATGTAAACACTATAAAATTACTAAGTAGGTCAGTCGTCGAAAACTGAATAGCCATATGCTGAAATTGTGGAAGGAGATGAAACTAACAAATATTTTCAGACACACAGCGTGTGACTCGGTAACATTTTATTGCATGGAGAGTTACTGATGGTCAACCAGCCCTATTTTCTGAAAAAACTTGCAACAGAAGAGTAATATTCGTGGTAAAAAGCAAATTGGGGATAGATGTAATGTGACTCACTCCATTCTCAAAGAGAGTCTCAATAACTATGGGATCCATTGTCGACTCCCTGTCCATCCGTGGAACTATGGGCTCAATCACCTCAGAGCATATCTTAGCCACTACAAACAATTACACTAAAGCATTGAATATTAATCTAATAAGAAGTAATAGTTGAGAATGAATGACTAGACCATAAGATACAATACTAGTTGAATGCTAGTCCTTTGAAATACACAGTATGTTTTATAGCGAGCTGTTCGCATAGCAATCATAACATTTATAAAATAGAACATCAGTTTAGCAAGTCTAAATAAAATTAAAATAAACAATCAAAGAGACACATTGCAGACATTAGTACTTAACAATATAAAATAGAAAAATGCGTTACGGACATCTGTGATTAGAACCATAAAATCCTAGTCTGAATGCGCTGGAAACCAGTGAATACTATATTTTGTGATAATATCAAATCGATACAGAGACACAGGAATGATAAAATCCCCAATTCCTATTTTTATAGCAGACTTCGCTATTATAGCCTTGGGTAATGCAAACTCACATGTCTCAAGTGCTAGAGAACTCAGCTATACCTAACAGAATACTTTTCGAGCCTCAGAAATGACGCACTAGACATAGACTGATTTGCAAACTAAGAACCAAGTATAAAAAAGTCAGCAGTGGTGATTATGGCTCACCCTTAACTGTATTCTATGACAACAAGACCAAATGGCCAGATGTGACCTAAGCTCTAACAAACTACTGTACATTTTGTGCCATTTATGATGAATGAAATAAACTGGTTTACGCACGACATTTATATCTACAACAGGTTTGACCAAATATTAGCCTTCCTTCTATGGTAATTAAAGTAAGGTAGTAACGGATCATAAGTTGTTACCTGTGCTCTGCATAAGCTTCTCATCCTCACTAAGATGCTGGAGAACGGAAGAAAGAGGAGAAGTTGAGTGAAATCTTTTGGAGAAGCCATTGGGAGCCCGCATACACGCCCGCGGAAGGTTCTAAAGCAAGACGACGAATATTAAACTCTTGACTAGGTCCAATAATCCGACAATAAATAAAAACAAACATTGTGCTAAAGCTGAGGAAAATTGGAGCTTAATTATTAGGTCATTAATCAGTAACATCTTGTTAGACGTTCAGTCACGAGGCCTATTTGTTGCCACTTGTATTTTCAAGGTCATAAAATCTTATACCGACAGATAAAAGAATGCTTGGTCAAACATAATTTATCACGTGAAATGTTATACATACAGTCTAGAAAGTTTGTACCGCAATACAAGCATATTTGTTTTCGCAGAAGACAGCCTCACACAAGCTTTCAAGAGTTTTCAACCGATTGGCAGACAAAGTTGTCTCAACATCATTCCAAGTATCAAATGATAGGCTATATTTGCAACTGCTAGAGTTTGGTTGAACAAACCGACCACGAGAAGTCCATATAACAAATATTATCTAGCACCTTGGGCACTCGCTACCCATAGCACCTTGCGCACTCGCTACCCATAGCACCTTGCGCACTCGCTACCCATAGCACCTTGCGCACTCGCTACCCATAGCACCTTGCGCACTCGCCACCCATACAGGTAAGATAAATTCTAAAGAATCACCCTTATAGAAACCCTGCTAATTTCTAAAATTACAGTCAACACCCATTTGCACACACAGTTTACTTTCAAAGTCGTATATGACATGGTAAAGTCATAAAAATGGATAAAAATGGCCAGCTGCAAGTTTATATGATCCGGCGAGCAAAGACACTGATAAATATTAAAGTAGCCAGTGTTATCAGCATACAAATATCAGGCCTACTTTGCAGGAGCAAAGTTTATCTAAATATCTTGACATTGAGGTGGAGAATCTAAGACTTGATCGATGATCGATGTTTCAAATCCGTGACATATTTTTTCTGGCTAAATTAACTGAAGCAAACTGACGATTGACAAGATAAACAAGAATATAACAAGTGCCAATGAAGCACAAGGGACTATATCATGTTACTGGTGTTTATCTGACCCAAAGTGACCCTTGGCTATTATCAGATGTCCAACGCAAATGATTAGAATACCTAGTTAAAGCACCCGGTTCCAACTATAATCCAAAAGCGGTTGTGAAAAACAAACTGCTTATATAACAAGATTAGATTTTAACTCTTAAAATTACTACTTGCACTAAGTTGTCTGTAGAACATTGATGAGAATATCTTAGCATACATTCACAGTATATACCTATATATACCATATAGCCACATAAAGAGGCTGACAGAGTTGGGATTATTTATCTACAGTAATAAGTGTAAGTAAGGTCTTGCATACAGTTAGTCTTGCATACCAGCTTCCGCATCTCTTTTCAGTACGATCAAAACAACAGTGGAAGTTTATATAAAACTGATGTTTATGTCTATGCTTATCGGTCAACATTTCAGAGACTAACACACACTTTACTACAAATTGAACTTTTACTTTAATCTACTACGGCCATGAAGCTGTATGATTGAAAATCATTGCACCATCTACTTTGCATTTTAAAGATATTTGGATGGTTATATAAACAAACTAAAGTGAAAAAATTGTTATTCAGCTAATATACATAGCTTCGAGCAGAGGTCTCAATTTGTTTAGCTTCATGTTAATCCTTTATCATGTTCTAATATGAAATAAATACCCGTGCAATGATGCCATTTAATAGACGTTTCTCAAAAGATCTGAAGGGTGTACTCTGAGAGCGGCTGCTTATGACACAAAAAGCGAATGACCGATGCAAACAGTTTCAAATAATTTCAGGCACATTTAATAAACAGTGTTAGATCAAGCTTTATTAACTTTTCACACAACATGCATGTAGAGATAAAACTTAGTAGTATATCATTCACTGTCTGATATTAATTTTGTAATGATGTAAAAGGTACTCTTGAAAAATTTTGTTAAAAATGTTACGCTTTCTACCAAATTGTTGGCCTAATTAGTGTCATATCACCAAACAATTACATTTGCGAACTCACTTCATAAGCGATTGGCAGAATAAACAAGCACGTTCTGGCTACATACAGGCGAGATACGTTTTGTTAAGTGAGATCACACTACCTACGATAATCTTTTTGTCAAGAACAACCCTAATTACGAGACTAGCTAATGGACTTGCTGTATAGAATGCAAGGGTACGTATTATGCTAGACAATAACAACATAAATGTTGTAGAGTGACACACGCAATCTGTAGCTAATTGTGATAAACGAGTAGGTCTTTGAGTTGCATAAACTTAATCTACTTAAATTTGTTTTATAGCAAGCTGAACGATAATCGCAACAGCATAAACAATACTAACGGTTAGTAATGTTTTCACAAAAGCCATCCTGCTCCCGGTCGGCGTGATATGTTGAAGCGCTGATGCGGCACAGCTGAGAGCAGTCTTGAGTTATAGTTATATAAGAGTGTATAAAACACTAACGAGACGTTTGTATTGGGCCTGGCGGGCTGGCTCAAGTTTCGGAGCTAATAACTGCAATCTACAGTTTTAATTTTTCTTTTAGCTGCTGTAGATTGTACCTGCATTCCTAGTTACAATATGGCAGACGAAGCGCTTGCTCAAGCGGGGTTGCACTTTGACGAATTGAACAAGATTCGTGTACTAGAGCCTGATGTATACCAACAAACAACAGAGTTAAAAGAAGAATGTAAAGGTTTTGTAGAAAGTAAGCTAGTTTTATTTAAAGCCTAAAATTTATCTGCTGATGCAACCAGGTATGCTATCAAGGTCAAATGGTTTTCATCAGGTTAATTATATTCCTCACTTCTTCTTTCTACGGGTAAGCTGTAATATTGGATTAGCATTCATATAATGTTTTTGTTAATTCAGATTTTTGTTTTATATTTTCTTTTTCAATTCAAAAAGTTGTTTTTGTTTAAGCAATTGGTGGTAGTGGGTTGTCGTGGGTATTCTAAGAGGATTGGCAATGCATGGAACAGTTTGCAGCTGAATTCTACTTTTCAAATGATATTGTCGTTGGATTCACAGTGAGAATGTTGGACAACGATTTTTATTGCTATAAATACACTATATACCCGAACTAAAAACTGCTATCTTTTATCTATGCGTGTGCTATTTTTACTATTTCTTTCATTTGTGTGCTATTATTTACGGTATTTGCTGTTGTTATATTTCAGTAACCATTATTTTTTGATCTTATTTAACCATGTACTAGCTAATACGTATGCCAATAACCAATATTAACTATACTAACCATATTTTTGACAGCTGGGATGCATGAAAGTATTAGGAATAATAAGAGCTTAAATCTAATATGAACTTTGAGACTGGTTGCAAGAGATTTTTTCAAAATCATCATGTTATTTTTCATTAATGAAAAAATGATGAGTCTCACAAATTATGTAATTTTTACCAAATTTGTTGCGATAACTTTGTCCTTCAGCGATTAGTTAATCGGGAACAATCACACTAGCTATAAATCATGTCCAAAATTATGGCTGTACATGTAGACTTACTGTAGACGTATTATATATTACTTTTAGTTTAGACTTTTAGACATTTCCAATTGCTTTTTTAATGTTTTCAGTGATACAGTCCTACATGTACGGTAAACTGTTTTTTTGTGGCAAAAATAGGGAAGAGTTTTGGTTCTAATATTATTGCATAATAGTAGCCTTTCATGAAAAGATTGGTAGCTGTTGAAAAGTTGACTCATCATAAATATCTGAACTTCAGTTTAATTTAGAAAAGTCTTTGAAAAAAGTCTTTAAGCAGCAACAAAATGGTTTAAACATTAACA
Source organism: Watersipora subatra (assembly GCF_963576615.1). Classification (NCBI taxonomy): domain Eukaryota; kingdom Metazoa; phylum Bryozoa; class Gymnolaemata; order Cheilostomatida; family Watersiporidae; genus Watersipora; species Watersipora subatra. The sequence goes on along the minus strand of NC_088708.1, from coordinate 43,771,017 downwards.
CAATTTGAGCTTACTCTGTTGTATATGGAAGAAATTTCTAAAATATATCTAAATTATATTTTTAAAATACAGAGTTTACATTCTGAAATATGGAAAAAATTAGGCTTCACCTTACTGTAAACATACTTTTTTAAGACTGCCCTGCTACAGGAACTGCTACTTTTGCTCCATTTTTTAAAGAAATTTTTTTCTGATTGTTTGGTGATTTGGTACACCTTAGTTTACTAATAACTAAATAACATCCTGCTAAACATGAAACCAGAAGACTTATTATTTGCTACTATGGAAACTCTTGTGAAAACTCCAACACTTTCAACATAAGTTAGATACTTTTTAATTACCCAGATTTCATCAATTTGATGCTATGTCAATCAGTCATATTCATAAAGCTTGAATAACCAGCAGCACATTTCATTACCATTCAAGTTTATTTTGTTGAAAATAGAATGATAAATAGTTATCAAGGTATCACTGAGATTTTTTGTACAAATTTACAAAAGCATTATGGCTGCCACAAAGACTTCTCTCTAGTTGCAAAGAATTCTAGTTAACAGCGATAGCTCTTGGAAACCAGGAGAACAAGAGACTTTCATTGGAACCTTAATCCTATTGGTCGCGCTTCATAAGACCAGCCTTCATCACCTTCTGTTAGCTGTGTCTTCCTAATATGTTCCAGCAGTAAGACATGTTGAAGCTGATGTTTCAATGGTGTAGTAATTGTATGATAGCTCTGTGTATCATAGCTCTATCTATCATAGCTCTATGTATTATTCGTGGTAAGCGCATCAGCCTTAGATTCTTTTGTCTCTGGTGGCAACTGCGGGACCGTTGAAGGTTGGTTTTGGAAAACAAGAAGTTTGTTTACTTTATTTGCTATTGTACTTCGTCTTCTGGTGTTCCGCCGGTCATATTTTAACATATCTATCGGCGGATTTATGAGTGACTTTCTTGGTCCCGACAAATCTGGTGTTACAACTGCACCTTTGAAACATCCACAACCCATGTCTTTTGTATGCACAATATTTCCACTTGTATCTTCAGGAGTACGAATTATAACAAAGCTTAGTTGTCTTCCTTTACAAGTCTCCAAATTTTTAGCATTAGCATTCTAACAATTTTCAAATATTTGAAATTTTCATATCAAATTTTTAGAGTAATATAAGCATTTCATCCATGCAATGTTTGTTGTTGTCTAATTCTTTTTCACCAAAAGTGCTATTTTTAAATATGGTAGTCATTGAATTAGGGTGTTAGGGTGGTCTAGTGGTAGCATCTTTGACTATCAATCATGGGGTGGGCGGTTTGAGTCCTGCTTAATGCCGGTCTGACAAAAAGCTCTCAGCAAGCTTTCAACCCTAAATTGCTGGGTCTTTTGGATCTAGACCATAACTTGGAGCTCCGTGTACCACACTGACAATGTGGGCGCGTTAAAGATCCACCTCTGTCCTTCGAAAATTGGGCAAGTGAAATGGCTACCTGGCTCTGTCAGACTGGACTTATTGCAAAGACATCTCTTCAAGTTAATCTGACAATTCCGGAATTGGTAGATACTGAGAACTGGGTCACCTCTTCTCTACCATACTGCTCGAACCAAGTCATTGTTGATTTTCGACAGACAGCAAGCCAGTTATTGAATTACTCTAAATAACTTTAACAAATTGTTGTCTATTTTGAAAATGCAATTAGTAACGTATACAGTAAAATCTTTTTTTACAATTTGTTATGCTGCTGAAATTTAAGCCTGTAGCTAATATACTACTTGAAGATGTTTTACTGCATTTGGTTTGTAGGAAGTTAATCATCAGCTAGTCTACAACCAGTCACTGTCTTAACATTCAGCCGGTTAAAACATTGACTAGAATCACGTATGCCGACTTTTCAATTTGCCGACCATTTTTGCTGTGATCGGTATTTATTTTCTCAAAGCTTATGTTATGTCACCTCAAGTAAAATTACTCTTGTACAACTCCTCAAACTGGTAAAACAGTGCATGTATGCTTCTTTACTATTCGCTGCTTTTCTGCCCTAACCTATCTTGACATCCTAGACATCTTCTGTTACAGAGATGACTACCTTTCAGAAGATCGTCGGCAGTTTTATAACGACTGTCGACTCAGTTGCACAGCAAGTCGACAAAGAAAAGATCAAGGTACGAAACGATCATGGTTATTTCGATTGTTGTCAATATAAAATGCCAAGAATATCTCACTACAAATAGTAGTTGTGGTACCTTAGAACCCTTTTTATATGAACAAATTTTTGCTAAAGTTTTTCGGCAGCACACTGGCAGCATATTCGCAAGTGTAAGTACTAACTATAGTACCTAAACACCAATTAAATTCTGTAATGAAATGTGTGTTTCAACTTTCATCATTAGATGTATAGTTGCTGATCTACAACGTCTCAAGGTAGCATCTGATTAAGTCAAATGGAACAACAAGTTTTAATGCAAAAAATAATTCAAGTTTTTAATTTCAGTCAGTTTGTTTTTGTTTTTATGGCCTTCTCCGTATCTGTACATCAATGATTCATTATAGCCCAGCTATATAAAACTCACAACTATATACTAGTGCTGCTAATAGTATATCGAGCCATGCTAGACAAAGTGTGCTGTTGATTATTTAATGTTCTGTGCAAGTTTTAGGTCGTGTGATTATCATTAAAACCCACCCTTTAGACGTTACTGTTCCAAAATAGTATTTTGGAATTATAGCATAGCTCAAATTTGTTTTCTATTTGTGCTGTTTTCTATTTAACTGTTTGTCCCCTTTAATTTTCAACCCTTCTTTTATATTGGCGTTTAACTAGAGGTGGTGTTCAAATAAATGGTGGCCCTATATTTTTTGACGATCTCGTCTGGTTTTGAAAAGATGAATTAAACTTTTACTGAGCACTTTTTATTATGGGTTCATGACGATCAAAAATTGTCAGTGGCGAGCAACTAAAGGTGACATTCAATTAAAGGGTGGCGTTGTATTTTTCAACTCTTTTTCTATAGTGGAATTCTATTAGAGGTGGCATTCAAATAGAGGTTTTACGGTATTTGGGTATTTCCATTATTACATTTTGTACTTTGTCAGGGTCATGACACATACTTATATTTCTGTGATTGCCCATCTGGTTGCTGTTAACTTACCTGCCTTTTTGAGTAACCTTCAGTTGTTAAATCCAGGTTCAGGTTCATACACGCAGCCATATCTTAACAGTCACTACTTCTTTACATAAATATCAACACAACTGGTGGTTTCTATAGCTTCTTATTGCTCGAGCAGAAACATCTCGTAATGGAGAAGTGATTAAAGTGGTTCATGTCTCTGTTGCCCGTTGTCTAACTTGACTTGTCGTTGTCTTTTTGTTACTGACCTTGTCGCTGATCTCAGGCTATCGGGTCAAGGAATTTACTCAAGTCAATGTCGAAACAACGGGAGGCACAACAACAACAGCTACAAGCACTGATTGTAGAGAAACGAATGCAACTAGAACGGTACGCAGCTGTAGTAGTTCAGCATGTATTTACCACAATTCAAATATATGTCTATGCATGCCATGTATCTCTATTTGTATAGTGTATTTAATGTTTATCTCAAGGCAATGTATTTAATATCTCTGCCGTTTTAACATGTTCAATTTATCTTTAGGCACAGTTTATTTCATATTTAATTTACGGTGTAGCGAATACACATATTGCAGGGGTCGGCAACCAGCGTATACACAACCTGCGTATACCCCTGCATATACACTACACTGTAGTGTATATAAAATTTATTCTCAGGCGCAATAGATATAATTTATTTCTTGTTTGTAGCAATTTCTAATGTCTTGCTAACATGTTTTAGGTTACGGTTACAATATGAGTCTTTGCAAAAGGAAGAATCCGAGCAGAACGAATTTATAGAGCAATTTATACTTCACAAATAGAATGTTTCATGTAGACAAATCATAGAGTAACGTCACGGACACAACCAGTATGCGCTATGTATATGAATGTCATGTTAGACATCTATTATACTCATTGTCATGATTATTTTTATACTTTGTCTATTAGGCGTGGCACTGTCTGATATGGTACAACATATTGTGCAATTTTGAAGGTACTGGCTGCACTAGCCACAAGTGCAGTAATTTACTGCAAATTTTTGACTGCTAGGTAACAGTGTTCTGTTACAGAAGTTTCGCAAGTTGTTGCTGTAATCCACCGCTATAGGCATGTCAAGCCATTCTCTAATACAGTTTCTTGTATTCCATACATTTCCTTTATTTATATTGAAATAAATACATAGCTTAATTTTGCTGTTTATAAACCACACTCCCTAAAAGCTTTATGAATCTAATTCTATTCCAATTCTATTTGCTTTGTCACCCAAAAGGTTGGCAATGTCGAGCATCATTGCTAACATTTCGGTGAGTCACATAAATACATGCATATAGCGTCTAGCAGTCCACGAGTAAGCTGGTCAACGAAAATAGACGTGATTTAGAAAATATTGGTTTGACATTAAAACGAGCGGAGTGATTGAGTGATGGGGAGGCTGAGAGCTGGCAGCGAGAGTGAGGAGAATGCTACTTCTACTCTTCGGACGACATATGCGAGCTGTTGCTGGTCCTCGTTGTCGACGTGTATCTGTAGCTGCTGCTAACAGCTCCTCCCGTAGGCAGCACCTACAGTGTAATCAGGCGTTAAGATAAACTGCCAACAATTTAAAAAAAGTATTAGAAAACGGGCCACATAGAGCATAAAGAACTGAAACATAATACAATAGACGAGAGATAAGACAACTCCTAAAAAGCAGAGATAGCAACTGACACAGAGCACTCGAGCGATGACAAGGCTGAGCAAGCTCAAATTATGGGTGACTTCAACACGACGAGTAACATGTACACACCACGACATGTTGTTTACCGAATTTAAAAATCATCAATTTCAGTGTGACCAGAAGAAGAGCTGGACTTGACCATCCGTTGTGAGACAACTACAGACTGTGAGAAACAGAGGGAATAATTAATGAAGTTGATGGAAGAAGGGTACATACAGCAAATGTTATCATAGACTGTGTGCCTTTGATAACACAGTCTAAGATAATCAAAATCTTTATGAAGCCTCATACGATAGAGAACTACGCTACTTAGCAGCTGAGCATTTAAAGCGAGAAGTCACCTGCGCTGGTCACTAATAGCTACTGTCTTCCTCACTCCTATACTCCCGTCGCCGGGAGACCGACGATGACATGGAGTAGTTTCCACTCTGTGGATAAAGATTTTCATTCAGTCAACTACTCTGTCAGTTTTATTATAGAACCAAATTATATCTTTAGTATATCAACTGATTAAAACGAGACTATCATTGGATGTGATGCACTGATTGTAATGTACATGGATTACTAACCATGGCTGTTTGGTCCCAAATCAGAAACACTAATACAGTCTAAACTTACACAGCAAAGATTAAAAAACATTTAGACCTTTCCACCAACTGCACACGACATAACTGCTTTGAACAAGTAAAAATATAAAGAAGTTGTCTGCCCACGACATAAGGCATTGATCAGAGCTGCGAGGAAGCACCACTATGTTTTTTGACTGACACTGTAAATTTGCACAGAAACTGATTATTCACAAATAGTAAGGACATGTATGGGTGTCCATCAAGGCAGTTTTGAATTATGACAACGATCTTGCAAGCCTGTGGCATCTATCCAAATTTACTATGCACACTGCTGAAATGTCAACAGTAGATGAAAACCTGAGAGCAGAGTCTACAAGAGCTTATGAGCAGCATTTATACAAACCTGATACGGGCTCATACCAGTTCTCATGCTACGAGATGAGGAATAGCTGGAGGCCTCCTGGAAATTTACCACATATTAATGAATTTTATATTTAGCCCAAGTGAATGCACTTTTACTGATCATAGCTTAAAGTAGCTCACTCATGGGCTAGACTATAAACATGATTACATTATTTGTGTTTATAGTTTCAGGATGCTACTCAATAAAGCCTCTAATCGTTAGACATCTTAAGTGTAAAACTTGCTTGAAATTATGAAAAACTTGTCTTCTCATTAACAGACAGCGTCGTTCAGCCTTGCTGTTGTCGATTAATTATATGGCAACACAAAATGAATGAAACATGGAAGCTGTCTGACAAATGGGTGAATAATCCAACACCGTTCGAAGAGCACACATTCAAACAGCCTGCTGTCACAGCTTCTATTACATACCGCATACTTATCATTAATGAGTACTTCTAGTGATTCAGCAACTTACCGAGACACCGCCTGCACCACCCGCTCTGCCAATGCTCATACTAGTTCGGCTCTTGCTTCTGAGTCTAGCCATGCTTGTCTCAGCTTCATCAGCCCTTGACTCTGCCTCTTCCAGCTCGTGCTGCACTTTCCTGTACTTAGCCAGGTTAACAGCGGCGATCTCCTCCTGAAATTTGTCCCAATGGTGTGTTGAGTGATGTATCCAAGATGTGTGAGATCAGGACTTGTCAAGTGATTATTAAAGATGTGAATTTGGTGTTTAATTCAGGTTGATTACGTTACATATGTAATTAGACAGCACAATACAAATATCTGTTCCAAACTCGCCCATAGATGTACAATATAGCAACTACATAGTTATATATCAATATACTAGCAGGTTGGTGTCAGGAAACCTTTAGTCCTGTACCTTTCAGGCACAGTGTATACCTAAAGAAATATGTTTATAGAAAGCTATGAAACTATATAAATGCATAACTGTAGAGATATAGAAATCTGTGATCAATAGCAACAGATGTATAGTAAAATTACAACCCACAAAATGTTGCTTTGTAGTAGTGGTCTTATCAAAGATTTCAAAATAGCTTACCATAAATTCAGAAAAATGTGTAACCTATTATTCTATTATTCTCTTGCTGAACCAGGAGAACAACATCAGTTAACTTTTCAACTGGTATTTTACCACTGTTACTTACAGCTTCCTCGACTTGACGCTTGTACGTTTTTATCTTCTGCTGGAGCTTCTCAATAAGCTCCGAGAGTCTGTCCTGGCTTCTCTTGTCTTCTTCGGCTGCAAGCTGAAGCTCCTTGAGGCGGCGCTCAGTTCTGCGAGCATTTTTCACTTCCTCAGAGTTACGACGATGTCCTGCCTCCAGCTCAGCTTCCAACATACGGACCTGATTAAACAAAAAGTTGCACAATGTGATTCATTTGCTACAGTATTCTATGTGTACGTCTTCATGTCAATTGTGTATGAAAGACAGTGTTGCTCATTTTCCTACCTACCCTCTCTTCCATTTTGGAGAGTGCTCTCTTTCCTCCTTTGAGAGCATTTGCCTCTGCCTCTTCCAGACGCATTGCCAGATCTCTTTGTTGATTCTCCAAGTTTTTACGAAGCTTTTCTAAATGCATAGACTTATCTTGTTCATTTCTCAGCTCCTCTGCCATATGAGATGCGTCTGATGCGGCCTTCCTGGCTCTATCTTCTGCAGATCGCAGCTCATTGCTCGCTTCTTCGAGGTCAGCATTCATAGCTGACAAATCTTGTTCTAACTTTCTCTTTTGAGACGAAAGCTGCGAGTTGTTGGCTGACAGCTCATTTACTCTGTCAGCAGCCTCCATTAATTCAGATTCGGCAGCTTTTCTCCCCCTTTCTGCCTGCTCCAAAATCGTTCTCGATTCTTCAATTTCCCCACTCAGCATGTGGCATCGTCGTTCTGAAAGCGCATATTGTTCTTTAACTTCTTCGCGTTGGCGACTTTCTTCCTCCATCATAGTTTGAATATCACGAAGTTCCATTTGGAATTTCTTGGCAGCTTTTTCAGCATCAGCCCGGCCTCTGTTAGCCACGTCTAGAGAAACCTCCAGTTCATTGATATCTTGCTCCAGCTTTTTCTTCAATCTTAGCGACTCAGATCTACCTTTCGTCTCCGCCTCAAGTGTTGCTTGCATGGATTCAAGAGCTCGTGCATGATTCCTCCTGGTATTCTCAAACTCTTCCTCTTTCTCTTGCAGACGTCTGTCAATTTCCTGTTTCGAAGCGCTCATCTCCATTTGGAATCGCATCACTTTGGCTTCTTCAGTTTCAAGAGCCTGCTCAGCCTCCTCAAGAGCTGATTGCAGCTCCTCCTTTTCAGATTCAAGTCTTCGCCTTAGCTTTTCAAGTTCGTGGGTGCTGCGGCCGCCTTCTGAGAGTTGGTCAGCAAGATCATGGATTTCATCGCTCAAGCCCTTGTTCTCACGCTTCAATCCTTCAATTACATCTTCGGTTTCTTCCAGCTGTGACTTCATTCTGAAAATGTCAGTGTTGTATGATCTAGCTTCTCTCTGTGATGCTTCAAGTTCTACCTGTGCGTCTCTGTACTTGGCCTCCCATTCACCTATCATTCGGTCAAACTGCTTCTGTTTCTTTTCACTTGCTACAGCAGCAGCCTGCGATCTCTCCACTTCAATCATCATGTCTTCGAGCTCGAGAGCCAAGCGAGCCTTTGCTTTTTCGAGTGATCCAGATTTTGAATTCGCTGATTCGACAGTTTCTTCTAATTCCATAATACGTGCCGTCAGTTTCCTCTTTTGTTCCTCTACTTCCTCACTGCGACCAAACTCTCCGCTGTTTATTCTTGACTTGAGTGTCTGCAATTCTGCTTGTATTTTGCTAAAGGCCCTCTGCACCTATAATGGACAAACAAGAAAAAGTTTGAAACAAACTTCACACAATCAAAGTGCTGAAAAATGTGTGTATTTTAATAAAACCTGACTCATGTTATTTTTTAACTTACTTCTGCCTTGCCTTCAGCCTCTTCCTCAACTTGATCTCGAAGCTGGTCAATATCTGATTGAGCATTGCGCAATTCGGTGGCAAGTTTTGCACGGCCTCTGGACTCCTCCTCTAGCGAGTGTTTAGCTTCCTCTAACTCACTATGTAGCTTCACTTTCATCTGAAGTCGAGTCAAACAGGTTAGTTGAAACAAAGAACACTGGCTACAGTAGCAATATCACTACTACATATTACCAATTTTATTTAGAATTAGTCATTAAAAAGTGACCCAATTAAAGTTCAACTTTATTCTCACTAGTACCCTGGTAGTCTAGAATGCTGTGAGAGATTGTCAGATGTGCCGATAAAGCACAGATAATAAGTATGTGCATACTAATTCTACATTAAGATCATGAATGGTTGATGCAGGTGGTAGTGTGCTGGGCTGTAAAGCTCTTGTTCATGGGTTCCAATACCGTATGATGCAATGTTTTTTCCAACCTTCACCTGTGCCTTCGGACGGATAAACGGACATGGCTTTTATTACAGTAAAGATCGGGAGACTAGCTCTGGGATTTCAATTGGTACGCCCAATTTTTATTGCGGAATCTTTACTGTAATAAGAGCTGTGTCCGTCCATCCGAAGCTACGCAAAGAGCATTAGAAAAACCATTGCAGCGCACAGAAATTGAACTCTGATCTCCGGCTTAGGAGCCAAGCACACTACCAATTGAGCCATGAGATCACCTTGCAATCTCATGGAAAAATTGTGAACATAGTTATTACACATGATGATCTCTCACGGTGCACGGGACTATCGGTGTACTAGCAATTGTAATAGAGAGTTGTCCTCCATCTCTAAATTTCAATTCTTTGACATAAAGAAAATAATCAGAAACTTGCTAATAGTATCATTACTGGAAAGTGTTTTTCAAGACTCTCAGCACTCTTTAGGTAGCAGTTTAGCTACCTATGGTCTAATTTAGTTCTCTGCTAGACATTTAAGAAGCGTCGAAACTGGCTTGATAGATATACTGCAGATGAGATAAACTAAACCGGTTTAGTAAAACTATTACCAGTACATGAAATTGACAGACCTTGCCAAGCTGAGCAACTTGCGATTCAGCCTCTTCAAGGTGGCTGGTCAAATCCTCCATCTCCGAGTGCATCTTGCTCTTATTGTTATTGAGATCAAATATTGAGCGCTGCTGCTCATCCATTTTCATCTGCAGCTCAGCCAGCTGGACCTCATGACCCTTTGCCAGCTTCTCGGCATGAACCTGTTAAATAGCCATAGCCAATCTCCTCAAGAAAAATCCATATTCGTGACCAAAGGCTATGGGAGAGCATGCATAATTCAGAGCGTAGTCGGAGCAAAGAGCAAACTATCAAAAAAATGAACGGCCCAACACCTTTAGGAACTAGTGTAACTCTCTTGTTAAAACAGGTAAAAACGATCTCTAGATACTAGCCTAAAATTTCTTATCAGGCTAGGTCAGAAAGGATCTTTAAAGGCAAGCCCAAGTTCTCTCATTGTGCTAGGTTAGAAAGAATCTTTAGAGACAAGACTAGACTGCATTCTCTTATCAAAACAGGTCAGAAAGGGTCTTTAGAGACTAGACTGAGTTCTATAATCGAGCCAGGTCAGAAAGGATCTTTAGAGCCTAGCCTAAGTTCTCTTATTAAGCCAGGTCAGAAAGGAAAGCAATCTACAATCTATGATTCAGTGAGCAGCAGAGAAGAGATAGCAGAGAAGAGATTTCTTTATACTATCTAGAAAGCATTGCGGAGCGTCAGCGCACGTCTACCTTAGCCCGTTCTATTTCATCTACATGACCTATCATTTGGTCAAGTTCCAGCTGCAGTTTGTTCTTCTCTTTGTCAGACCTAGCAAATGCATAAACTGGTTATAGTCTGAGTATCCGACTGCAGGTTAATATAACTAAACACGCATACCTTCTGCTTGCTCACAGACTCGAGCTGTATTGCTAGCTCTTCAATCTCGAGCTTAAGTTGCTGCCTTTCCTTGTCAGATCTAAAAGAGCTCATTGCATGAACAACACATCTAGAAGAGATCATTGCATGCAAAGATCTAAAAAAGCTCACTGCATATCATAGAACAGACCCTCATCAGACAGATCTGAAAAAGGTCATTTCGCCAGCAACAGATCTAAGAGGCAGTTTTATATGCATGTCTAAAAAGACTATTGCATATCTAGAAGAAGCTTTTGTATCAATTCTAGAAATGATCATTGTATCTGCAAAGGTTTACAAAGCCGAATAAGTCAACAACACATTTCCAAGAGCTCATTGCTTGCAGTCAAACTAGAAAAGATCATTAAACCAATTGAAGTACATTTTGCTGGAGTCAAGGATTGCTATTCTTTCTTTGACCTCAAACAGTGAGGTCATCAACATCCCTAAAGTTGTATTCCCTTGCTTAATAGATTCTTCTTCTACTACACCCATAGTATATCAGTTCAGTGAAAAGTTCCTCAAGAAACTGTGGAGTTGTTCTCCACTGACAGTTAAAGGTGTACCAATTAACATACTTCTGCCTTGCTTTTTGTACTTGGTCAAGTTGATCCGCGAGATCATTGGCAGCGTCTTGGTGTTTTTTGCGAAGACTCGCAGTGTTTGCCTCATGCTGCATTGATTGGTCCTCGAGATCTCTCCTCAGTTTCATGAGTTCTTGTTCTCGTCTCTTGTTGGCTTCAATCTACAATACCTGGCAGTATTTAGCAATTTCTCAACATTATATACCTCTTGTACAAGCTACCATATGTGGTGAAATGTTGTCACCAATTATAGTAATCCACCCATGGTGACACGCTATAAGTGTGACATACATACTAAAAGCTGAATAGTATACTTTAAGTATACTATTCATCTTTCTGCTGAATAGTATGTCACCCATTGTGACATACTATAAGTGGTATCTACAAACGGCCAGCATTTTTTCAGAGTTGGACTGTTACTACATCTTACATGCTCAGTTAACTACCTGCGCTTGTGTAGCACCACCAGCTTCATCGAGCCTGTCAGAGAGATCCTCAAGTTCCATCTGGAGCTCATTCCTCTGCTTGTCAACCTTACCTCTAGCCATTCTCTCGGCCTCAAGCTCTTCTTCTAGCTCTTCAATGCGAGCCTGCAAATACCATCACAAATTTTACCTATTTGTTATAGCATTCAAGGCTACTCAGCCAGACACGAGTAGAAGACTGGTTAGTTTAAAACATGTCACAACTCATTAGCCAGCCAAAGACGATAAGTATGAGCCTGTGAGGTACAAAAATAAACCGAAACTTTTTAGAAAATTCTGATTAAAAGTGTTATGTTTGGGTACCACCAATTTGAAAAACATAATGACATGTAAAAGGAAGTCAGACATGCTGGATTTGCATTAAACTTATGCCTCAAGCACTAGCAATATTTATAATGCATCAAGTCTTTATTTCTTATGTTCCTATAGGCCATTTTTGAACGCATTCAGCTAGATGCATTTTGGTTGTTACACGGCATAAAATGCATGAATATAATTTAAACATATCTTATTGTAGAGCTATGTTATATCAGTGGCACCAACTAGATACTATTACCATAGTGTCATAGCAAAGGAACAGACACAAAATTCCTTTGGAGACATTGATGTCCACTGATCATGTCAAATACTAAAATGTAGGAAATGGTTTTGAATGAAAACTTTCTAGAAAAAAGTTTTTATAATTTCACTTTTTTGTAACATGAGTTTTTTGCCTATATGTTTTTGCGTAAAGTATAGTCAATTTGGCTCAATCCATAAAAGATTACTTCTAGTTTGGTCCGTCTTGCATTAGGCAGCGCTTCCTCATCTCGGCTATTGCGTATAGCGTGCTTGCTGCGTAGAGATATCCGTGAGCTGACGTAAACATGGTTCACCTTCTGACTCGAACCGCTATAGTCCTCTGGTTGTCCACTGATTTTCGGCCGAAACCGTTCATAGCTTTTTGCTGAATCGATTTTGTCGTCATCATCGAAAGTCTCACGTAAGTGTTTCCCATTCACACCCTCCGTAGCTTCTGCAGGCGTGTGATTTGAACCTCTACCAATAAGATGGCCATTTTCTAGAGTGGTGTCTTTTAGTGGCTCATCACGACTATGAGCAAGCGGTGTTTGTCCATGACCGTCCATGACAATCGACCAACAACTATTAAACGAGGTTTGATGTTGTTCAATCACTGTAAACCATCTAATTAGATGATATTGGCAGCTAACTAGCATAAGACAAATTTTTAAAGACATTCCATTGCCTTGATGAGTAGCATCTGTAGTGTTTGCTCAGCACTTCAACTGGACTGATAGTGACACCTACTCACATCCATGCGCCCGGGTCACCTCTCTCTCTATGACTTAATGGTGGTATCACTGGAAAGTGTGTAATATACTGTGTATCCGTAAGCTATGTTTGGCAGGAAAACTTACCGGTTCAATTTTTTCATCTGTAGCCGTACAGCTCAAGTAAATGCAACTTAAAAAAACCGATTCATTAAAATATTTTCTCCTTGGTAAATGGCTCACACCGGCAATGAATTTTAGGCTATAACTCAAGGGAAAGTGCGAGTTATTAAATGTACTTGGTTACCCTACGATTTAATAAAAAGTCCGATTTCCTATGAAGGAATTTGTTGGAAATAACAAAATATTTGAAAGGAATAGTCTAAAAACTTAACAAAACTGTTTTAGATCTTGAACCCACAAAAAACCGTTTGCGTGAAAGAAATTTTTTTTCTAGCAATTTATATAATGTACTGTTCACTTTCAATAACATCCTATGTAAACCTACTGGCACCTATCGCACTTAAATGCTAAAAACTCCTAGTTATGTTTGAGGTTGTTTAAAATTTCAAAAACAGGTGAAGGTAAACAATGACTAGATTTCAATGAATGCAGGTAAAAGTTACTCATGTCTACACTTGAAAGTTTCTTACCTGCAGCTCCTTGATTTTCTTTTGAAGCTGGTTAATGAGAGCCGAGTCATCATCGAGTCGGTTGTTCAGACTGTTGATCTCTTGGTCCTTCTTACGGGAGTTATCCTCAAGGTCACGCTTGACTCTTTCAAGGTCGTCAACCGCTTCCTGGGTCATCTTAAGATCTTGTTCTACTTTCCTCTTAGATTTCTCCACATCACCTCTTACCTTCTTCTCTCGTTCAAGGTTGTCTTCCAACTACAACGATGACCACCGCCTTGTCTGACCGAGAAACTGGTAACTTGATAAGCAAACAAAGTTAAAGAAACCGCTTACCTCTATGATAATATATATATATACCTCTATGATAATAGCGGCGAAGTCCGTTTCGCTCAACTCTTTTTCACCTCTCATGTGAGGAATAAGATTTTCCATGTTTGCTCGCGGAAAAGATACAGTCAACGACCGAAGGACGCAAAATAATTGTGGAATGTTTTGTTAGGCGAAAGAGCTACCAGTCCTGGCTGACAACTACTCGATGAATGAAGGAACTGCAAAGCGGTGAGTTTGAGTTGCATAGCTCTTTGTTACATTTCCTCCAAATATGGAATAATGCGTCTGTTTAAATGTGTTCGAGCAAATGTCAGCTGACAAGCCGGCCTCATTATAGAAATCAACATTCATCTTGCACCTCTAAACCGACTCATCATGTTCATTCTGAATGTCGATTGACTCACGTAATTACCAACAAATTCCTTAGCGGCCATAAAAAAACAATTTTCCATTCTACAACAAGTGATTACAACTCTGTAACTGCTGTATGCACTTCTATGGCCGATCTGTAAAACTGATAGCAAGCGCGTACATCTACCATTAACATGGGCTCACAACTCACTTAAAGATCAAAGGTATACGTTTCATCATTTTCAGTGGCCTTTTAGGTGTTTATGGGTGTATGATGTTTGTTTCTCAACAAATGTTACAAAACACACCACTGACTTCAAAATATACTTATTTATGTAATATTTATTTATATAGTTATGTATATCGTTTACCTTTTTTCCAATTGAAAAATCATGACACTTGAAGTAACATAGAATTTTGTATGTATGCAATTACTTTGGTATGGAGACAAACATTTGTTGAAATTCGATGAAAATTTTGTATGCTGAGCTGGTTATAAAGTCAAAGTTTGACTGTATTTTTATTTGAGCCATCTAGAAGAGGCTTTACATAAATCTTTAAAAATGATCTTTTTTATTTTATGCAAGTTTAAACCAGTCTATCAATGAATAATGACTTACAACAAACTACAAAAGCATTTAGTTATCAATAAAGGCAGCAACATTGAGAAAAAAACCCGATATGCTGGGGTCCCCTTCGCTAATATGCTAATCATCATAATCTAATTCTGTTTCAGCTAACATAAAATTTTAGTGACGCTATTCATCTAGTATAAAAGCAATTTTTCATTGTGAAAAGTTTTATGTTATGGTTTGTAGTGAGCTTTTTTGATGCAATGCTAAAAACTAAACATAATACATGTACTAGCTTTTCCATTGCTTTGTTAAAAACCTCAAGATAACTTAACGATGTTGTTTGTAAAAAATTCATGTTTGAATCAGCTGATTTTGATCTCGTGCTAAACATTGTAAATACATCACTGTTGCTAATCTGTAATAACACCTGCTTTGTTCATTTACAAGTACATACTCGGGTAAATTTGTAAATACACTCCTGTTTTTCGTTTGGAAATACAATCTCTGCTGCTCATTCCTAAATGCATCCCTGTTGTTCATTGGTAAATACACCCCTGTTGTTCATTTATCAATTCAAGTGTAAACCTTGCTATTTATTTTAAAATACACTCCTGCTAATCATTTATAAATACACTCTTGCCGTTTATTTGTAAATACAGCCCCTGTTGTTAATTTGCAATTACACCCTGCTTGTTCATGGACTTGAAAATTATTTTTCACTTCAAGAGAAACATACAACAGTAAAAACTAAAAGGTTTGTCCTACCTCATCAATATTGCTCTCCATCTTGTGCTTCAGTTTAGTAAGATGGTTGACCTTGTCCTCCTCGGCTTGCAGCTGTTCAGAGAGATTTCTGTTTGCCTCTTCGGACATCTTCTTTTCTTTGGTGAGCCTAGCAATCTGTGTATCCATGTTTTGCATCTCGCCTTGAAGGGTCACAATCTGGTGCTCTTTTGACTGCTTCTCAGACTCAGTCTAGTCAAGAACAAGTTATTTTTATTTAAAAATATTCAAATACTTTAATATTTAAATGTTTTTAAATTTAAGCAGGAGAATTGATGTTAGTAATAAAATGAATAAACCATCAGACTGTCTAAATTTGTTCTAAAAACTTTCTCCTAACTTTTCATATGCATGTAAAGCTAATTCTTATCAAGACAAGTCAAACCTCTGGTTTCAAACATGCAATACAAACTGACAATGCAACAGAAATCATTAATTCATGTTATGAAATGTTTTGAATTACCTTGGACAGACTTTGTTCCAAATCTTCCACATCAGCTCGGAGATCTTGGATTTCAGTATCCAGTTTCCTTTTGGCGGCTTCTAAATCAGCGACAGCATCTTCCTCATCCATCAGCCGGTCCTCCATCTCCTTCAGCTGAGTCTCCATGTCAGCTTTTTGGGTTATCAGTCCAGCCATCTTCTCCTCTGACTCTGAGACTTGTTCGTCCATCGCTTGAACCTGATGGAGTCAGTGTGAAAATCAATTTTTCATTGAAAATTTATGGTTTCCACATTCCAAGGTCTGTAGTCTATATTTCAAGTCCATACTCTGTGGAATGTACCTTAAGTTTTCTGAAGTCAGCACTCCATAGTTTGAACATTGTTGTTTTATTACCAGGAGTCTATGGTACATATCATATAGTGTGTAATTTATAAACTGTTAAAAGTTTTTTGGTGATTTATAAATAATGAACCTCCTACAGAGGGTTATTGTATACGTACACAATGATGTCTACTTCAAGTATCAGAGGTTATTATACAAATTTCGCACATGTAATTACCTCAAGTGTCATAGAATATTGTATGACTTCTTTCCTGTACTTACCTCAAGTATCAGAGAATATTGTATAACTTCCTACCCGTACTTACCTCAATTATTAGAGGATATCATATAAATTTTCACCTGTACTTACTGCAAGTGTTAGAGGTATTGTACAACCACTCAATGACACTTACCTCAAGTGTCGGAGGTTATTGTATACAATTTCACCTGTACTTACCTCAATGGTTAACGGTTTTTGTATGAATCTTCACCTGTACTTACCTCGTGTCTGAGGTATTATATAACCGCTCAATGACATTCACCTCAGGTGTTAGAGGTTACTGTGTAGATTTTCATCTGTACCCACCTCAAGTGTCAGGTCATTCTTTGACTTGAGCAAATCGACATTCTGCTCTTCAAGCTCCTTATATCTAGCCTGCAGTTTCTCGAGTTCTTCCTTTGTCTTGGCCCACTCTTCTTCTTTCTTTTTCATCTCATCCTCAGCTCGGGCAATGCTCAGCAATGGCTTTACACGTATATACAGTTTCCACCATTGCCAATTCCTATGTACAACAACATCGCAATAACCAAAGAGAACTGGCTTTCCAGAGACATGAAAATGCTAAACCGTTTCGCAAAAATATGTTTAAAATTATTGGAGGCTATTTTACCGAGTTAATGCCAATGTAACTTGACTGACCATCAACATAAACTACAAACCATTTATTTTTTACATGAAAGACAAGCAAATACAGAGAAAGTTCAATGAACAACATGTGTAAAGTAGTAGCAGCTCAGAATTGTACAGCTCACAATATATTGTTATTAAAACATAACTACATACAGCATATACAGTACATTACTGTCTAGTAAAGTATTAGTTTTGCTATTTAAAAATCAATCATTTAACGATTATCTTTCTTTGCAGGTTGATTTAAGAGACTAAGGCTATTTCCTTGTCTAACATATAATTCACCGCTACAATGTGTCACAACTTTCATACCATTTCAAAAAGAGTGCAGTCTTAATATTACAATTTTGTGTGAAACTAGGTAACTTCAAAATACATTAGATGTGGTTCTAGCTGACTCATTTTACATTTATTTAAGGGCGTTAGCAAAGACACTTAGCTAGGAAATCTAGGAGTAGGCTTGAAAATGTGGAACACGGTATAAAAACTAACATCAGTTTATCAAGATTGTTAGTAAGAGTGCATTTGTATTCCCTACACAAAGTCTAGACAGGTAAATGTGACAGAAATATTGACAAAGTATCATCTATACTGAACTTGAGCACATGATAAAGCACTCATTTAGTTTCACACAAGTCATAAACTTAGATTTATCCTCTCCATGCCGCTATTAATAATATGTGACTAAAACAGTAATTAATCTATTGAAGACACATGAATGAATCCAATAAAATATTGTTAACCTACATTGAATGAGTTTGTTATATAAAAGCGTTCACTCATCATAGCTTCAAAACATTAAATATTTGTAAAAATCTAGTGCCATGGTTTTTACTGATGCATTTACTGCCATCATGTACCCATATTAAGGTAAAAACTTTCGTAATTTTCTTTAAGTTGGGAGGGGTAAATGATGGGAGTCCAAACATCTTATATGTAACTAAATCATGTATTGCCAGGCACCGGTAATCTATAAGTAGCCTTACTGCAAGCTCTAAATATTTCATTATATGCAGTACTTACCAAATGTTACTGTACTATTATTAATATTAAATAGAGCTGTTTACCAACTAGCCCCCAGGTCAATTGCTAGCTATTTTCTAACTAAACTAGAAAGAGGTGTTTACCAGTTAACCCAGAGATGATTGCTAGTGATTTTTGCACTGAATTATCTTTAACAGAATACCCTGGTATAAACACCCCTAAACTAAAACAGCCAGAGCTAGATAACAAACAGCTCTAAAATCAAATGCTAGCTGCATAACTCCAGTGTATTACCTGAGCAACAGCCACTTTCTGATGTTTCGCTGAATAATGGAGAGGGCAATACGTTGGTCCTGCAGCTTCTTGTAGTTCTTTCTCATGAGATAGCCTCGGATAAAGGCCTGGAAGCGTGACACAATCTTGGTGAGGGCTTCATCACGCATGTCCTCAAGCATACCTAGGAAGACAGTCAATGAAGACCAAGTAGACATAGACATTTGTCAAACACCAACCAGGAAATGGCAAAAAGCAATCCCCAAAAAAGAGGTCAAAGATTAACACTTACCCAACACCCCAGCTTTGAAGAAGACCTTGGTAGTACCAAGACGGTACTCATTCGGATCCAATGCCAAAGCCAAAAGAACTTTTTCAGCCACAACTTTGCCATCACTGAAGCCTTGCGGTACAGCGTTAGGAGCCAAAATCGTATATCTAAATATGAATCAAGTCTATATGCAGTCAAACCTCAATCTAAGATCATCTCTACATACCTATACTACCTCTACATCACTGTTCTCGACATTCAGCAGAATTTCCAAAAACTTTTAAACCATAAAAGGTTTTAAAATGAACATAAAAAGGCTGGTAGAAGTTAAGAAGAAAATGTAAAACTAATTAAAATATGTAAACTAAGTTCATTTAAACAGTCTAGTATAAGTATAGTCCCTCTACTTACAAACCTATTCAATTCCGAGCCTAAATCTCTCTTAATATATTTCTAAGTAATGCAGCAATAAAAACCTCTCAGCAATTTTTATTAATTCAGTTTTACATATATGTTTTAATATACAAATCAAATATCAGACTAAGTTTACATACCAAGGTTTGATTGTGTTCACTGTTCGCTAAACAGCGATAGAATAAATTTTTAGTCACCAAAAATTGAATTATTAAAACTTTTGCATTATTTCATAAATGACTACTTGACAGCCTTTCGCTCTATTCCTTCCAATAAACGTTTATAAACTTGGAAAAGCATAAGAGTTGTCTTCCTTGGAAGAGGTTTCAATACACTAAAGAATAAAAGCTTCTTAGAGCTATTGTAACCGAGTAGCCCAACCTCATTCATGCTTTAAATATTGCTCCACATTAGGCCACTACCGACTAACACTATTAACAATTTTTAGATTTGGTAGCCTATGCGACCAGTTTATCTTCTTCAAAAAGGTTCCTCCTCAACACAGCCTTGTTTAAAAAAAGCACAGACTTTATGTAAAGACAAATACTTTATGTATTTTAATCAAAGCATTAACCAGCAAGGAATAAAATTATATAAATTGCATTAGTTGTTTAAAATCTTGTTATACAGTCATATCTATATTCTCTGTGTATGCGATTTTAATTAACATTACTATTACTATTACTAGAAAACAGCTTTTTAAAATCCTAAACGAGGGACTAAACAAAAATTGTTTCACAACAGAAGATGCGACACATCAATGATCTAGAGAAATGCTGAGAGTTGTACCTCTGTTTGAACTCAGAATATACGATCCTGTTGGGAAATCCCTTCCTGCAGATACGGATCCCCTCAAGGACACCGTTGCACTGCAGCTGATTGAGCACAAGGGCAGCATCGATCACACCTGGAGATCAATACATAGAATTTTAGTAGCTGTGGCTCATAGGTGACACATTCAGGTCTATTGACACAAAAAATACTGTTTAAATTGAACAGTTCATATTCAAAAAGCGCACAGTACAGATTTTACAAAACAACGCTTTTCCTATGATTTTTGTTGAGATTGTAATTGTGCTGTGAAAAGGAATACAAATGCTTGGATTGCAAGTAGTCAACTGATTTTGCACACATTTATATGTATCATAGGATTTATCTACATTAGGTGCAAAGATACATCAACGAATTATATATTAACAATATACTTTTACAATAAATCAACAGATGACGATGTGGCTCAAGTCAAGTTATCCAAGACTCCTAACAAGTCATGGCTGTTTAACTATCTTACTGCAGAGTTATTGTTTGACTGACTAGCTGCTGTTGAAATCCTAGTATTATATACTGATGTGCATAAAAGTGCTGCTAGCCAGGTTTCTCATGAAAGTTTTTTCAAGCGTTCATTTTCCTGAGAGGCACGTAGATCCTAAGCTCGGTGAAAAAAAACTTATGAGCTTTAGTGACCCAAACAATTTATTAAACCTACGTTCTGAGTTGATGACAATTACGAATAAACAACAAATAATGATGTAAGAAAAACTCGAAGGAGTGTTTTCCATCTTGGATGCACATTTGTTTTTCTACACAACATGGCCAATGAATCACAACAAATTTTTATTAAAAACTATCTATAATTCGTTTTTTAATGTTGCAACTTAATTTTTAAAAATATGTGATGAAAATAATCCCAAAGGAGAATTGGCATCAGTTTGAGGACTAGCATTTAGTTTTTTCTTACTACACAACATGGCCGACCAATTATCCTCAAATTTTCATTAGAAGACTATCTACATAAAGAATTTTATTTTTTCAATAAGATAAACTAATTTTTAAAAAAGCAGAATGAGAATAACCCGAAAGAGAAATGGCATCTGTCTGCAGACAAGCATTCAGTCATGCAAGCTCAATACGAGTTTTAATACCTGCTTCCTTATCTTCGTTAGGAATTATACAGCGAATGAAGTGAGGCATGGTGCTTCTCAATGTAGTCATTAGTTTGTGCAGAGACTCCTGCAGAACAGCACATGGAGTACGAGCATGCGTAGACAATGTGAGACAAACACGGGAAACAGGAAATAAGCTGAAGCATTAGTTGTAAGTCAATATTCATGCTAACACCTGATTGGATCGTTCTTCTCCTCTTAGTTAGAATGTGAAGTTTACAACATTTCGAGTAATTCCTACACCAATTAATATAAAATTGATTTTTAAAAAGTTTGTGAAATGAAATTTAACCTTGACCTCTATAGCTTTATCAGCCAGCTAGTATAGAATGCTCATGTAGAAAGTGGAAACGACATAGAAGAGGGTAGTAGACAGTAGACAGTGTTAGTGACAGATCAACAAATCACACCGTGTTGAAAACATGTCAAACTTTTAGTGGACATAAACAAGAGGCCAATAGGTCACGCAACAGTCTACATGTAGACTACCTGCTGCCTTCTCTTCATTGGGTATAATACAGCGAATGAAATGGGGAGATGTGCTGTGCAGGTTTATCATCAACTTATTTAGTGACTCCTAAAAAGTGACAATAGACATACGGGTATATTCACGTAAGCCCAATGTTGGTTGGCCTAGTTAATAACTAATATTGTTGTCATCTGTTAGCAATAGCAGTTGAGAGTTTTTTATGATATTGTACTAACCTTGTGAGCAGATGAGATTGTCTGGAAGCCACCACCCTTCTTTCTCTTGCCTCCACTCTTTTCTTTATCTAAATAGCCAGTCAAGAATATTAGCAAGCCATCCTGGTCTCTGTGAGTAACAACTCACCGTTACGAGCAACAGAACCTGATCTCTCTTTCTCACTGTTTAATCATTCACCAAACATTACTATAATAAGAGCAATGATCGTCCATCCGAGGCCACGCTAAGACCGTTATGAAAAAAGATTGCCACGCATGGGAATCAAACCCACAGCATCAGATTAACAGAAATGCGCACTAGCACTACACCACTTAGCCACCTTACCACTTCTTGGGATAGTTCTCCATATAGTGATTACTCATGTCGATCTCTCACAGTGCACAGGACTGGCAAGTGTGCTAGCATTGATAACATAACCTGGTTTCTGTGAAGCATTTTCTCCAGCAAATGTTAGACTCAAAAACAAAGTGAGGAGATGAACAAGAAGTAAATGCTAAAATATTAGCGCTGTAGATTGAGCTAACTCAAACTCTATGGCCCTCTTCTACTTGACTTATGGTTAGGGTATATTGATGTAAGCTTGAGTACCTCCAGCAGACCACCACTGATGCTCCGTAGATGCATGCACTTGCCTTACCTGAACTTTGGTAAGAGGCCATCATTTTAATGTCGACACTTGCTATTTATTCTTAGCTTTTTATTTAGTTATTACTGCAGTAGATTAGACTTCATGAAAGAAGAAAATCATGATGCCGTGTTGAACATACTCGCATACACACATGTACGTGTATGTACATGTACATACACGTACATAAACGAATATCTAGAGTGTTATAAACAACTAGAGTATTAGAATAGATTGAATGTACTCATTTTTGGGCTTGGTGTTCTTGTCTAGAGTCACTATAGTTCTGTTTCGTGTTTCTGCACTTTTCAGATGACTAGCGAAAAAATATTACCACCAGTGCAGAAACATGGAGAATGCTTTTGCACTCTCAATGCATCTGGAGAGTGCAGAAGCATGAAACAGAATGGAAGTGACTCTAGAGAAAATAATAAACTTGTACAATTAACCTATTCTAGCGCCGAGTTATAACACTTCGCACTTTTCAAAGCGTAGAGTGTTGTTAGCAGTAGGCCTGACTACTTATCCATTGCGTGTACATGTATATGTTCATAAATACTTACCTCCATCAGATGTGTCTCTAAAGAGATGAGCAACAAGGGGTTCTTTGGAGTTAGAGAGCAGGGTGACAATACACTGCTGTATGGGGTCTTTGTTCTTCTCCAGCCAACCGGTGATGGAGTAGTGCACCGTGCCTGCGTAGTGTTTCAGCTCAAAGTGCGCCACTCGTCCTTTGACCTGCTTGGGTTTGCTAAAGTTTGGCGACTTGCCGAGATGGTTGGTGTAGAGCTTCTCCTTGAAGGTATTATCTGTAGCTTTCGGCACAATACATTCTTCTTCAAGAATGGATAGAATACCCATTGGCTACAGAAATAACAACAATCAGTGAAAGCGAAGAGAAAACAATTTCAATAGAGCTTACATTTTACAAATGCTAAAATTATATAATAATAGATTGTCTATAACAGAAAGTTCAGAGATGCACTAGTCTTTAAGCATACTAGTAGATGTTCATAGATGTGCGGGACTAAGAGAGTATTGGTTTGCAGGTGTACGATTGATGGTCAATCCTCTTATGATATGAACTCATAGAGATACTTTGTAACCAGGAACTACAGATCTAGTAAGGATAACCAAAAAACTTAAATTCAATACTTAAATTCTATGCGTGTCATCCACAATAACAACTACAGCCACGTTAGAAGTTAAAAAATTCCTGATAAAATTTAGAGATTGGCAAAATATAGAAAATATAACAAACTTATCAGCAATGTTAGTGTGACCAACTGTTAAACATAGCATAAGCAGCGGTAAAGATGTCTAAAAAACAGAAAGGAATCACATAGTGATAATATGAAGAATGCTGGAAATGCAGAGAGCACCTTTTCAATCAGATCAATGCAAGCCTGCAGGTCCATGCCAAAATCGATAAACTCCCAGTGGATTCCTTCCTTCTTATACTCTTCCTGCTCAAGCACGAACATGTGGTGGTTGAAGAACTGCTGCAGACGCTCGTTCGTATAGTTGATGCAGATCTGCTCGAAGCCGTTGTACTACAACACAGAGCATTTCCAAGCTAGTGAATCGTCTTCAACCAATCGAAAGGCTTGGTCATGATTTTAACCAATCACAAATAAGCACAGACTCAAATTTTTGAATGTTATTCATAGACATGAGATTGTGCAGGAAAGTTATTATTGCGATTTCTGAACATATCACATGGTCTTTTTTATACATTCACACCTATCTGTTTCTAAAAGTTCTCACGTTATTGATAATGTAGCCTATATTGGGATAACATGAATATTTTGTGGAAATGGTGGCTGCCTTCACAAGAGCTCACTTTCGGCAGTTGGGCAAACACTTTCTATCTATCTTTTACAACTGCTAAAATCATTTCAAAATTCACTATGATTATGCGGTTGGTTACATATGGGCTGTTCCCGGAGTTTAATCCACTCAATATTCACAAAACCAAATCCCTAAACTAACCAATCAATAGACATTTTATATAATCACAAATCCAAAATACATTGAATAAAAATTCTTAAACTTGAATTTTTTTTGTATTTTCAGTCTACTAGGCTAAGTTATATTTTAACGTTTTTTAAAGCACTTGAAAACTTTTTAAATCATAACACTGTTTTTTTGCAATACTGAAATATAAAGAGCATGTTTGTCCTCTCAACTACTCTCAGATTAATAATATAGCACCTGTTTCAGACTGTCACCATAAATGTTACAATAATTTCAGTGCTTATAGTTTTATAGATACCCTGTAAACTTACATATAAAGCTAATAATTTTTTAAATTAATTTTGGACCAACTCAGTATAAGTAATGAGAGGTCTTGTTTAAATGCCAGGACAAAAGATACACCCACGCTACCATAGACCTTATACTTGCAGCAAAGGGCTCCTATTTAGGACTTTTGTTTCACCTCACTTTTGGTTGCATTAGCGAGTTGCAATTGAATACAGTACACTATTGTCTCTATAGCTCTCAAACAAGAGCAAACAAGATTGCGTTGTGGTAAGTCACTTCCTGTTCATGGAATTATAAAGTTTGGGTTTAAAAAATTATTTTATAATATTATCATTGTTTTACTATGAACTAACAAATGTCCAACACAAACTAAAGCTATTTAACAGACTCTTGGCCAGCATGTACTTACTTCGAAGATCTCAAAGCCGGCGATGTCAAGGACACCGATAAAGAATTGCCTTTTAATCTTGGTATCAAGAGTTTTGTTGACACGCTCGACGAGCCAAGCAAACATCCTGTAGTAGAGAGACTTGGCTGTAGCGTTGATGGAGTAGTAACACTGAGCCTGTGACTGGCCTTTGGTCACCATCTCCGAACCAACCTTGACCTTCGGTTTCAGAATGTTGCTCAGCAGATCTTTAGCATTTACGCCCAACAAGAACGCAACCTACAATGACATCTAGTGTTAAAAATAGAAACTATCATTATAGCAGCTGTATTGTTGTTCTTGTTTGATTACCATTGACCTGTAAATTATTTTTTATACAGATAACAATTTACCTTACAACGCTCATTAGTGATTTACATGTACATGTATGGATATTTAGAAAACATTTTACAAGAATGAACAATATTTTCATATGCACTACAAAATATGAGGCAGAAGTACATGGAATGCATTGGGTTTTTACAGGTCAGGTCATATGCAGAATCAATTAGTAAGTACATTAACAATGTGTAGGTCTATAGGGTGATCTCAGTGTAAGAGCATCAGCTGAAACAGCCTTGGTATTAAAAATAGAGGTCAATGTTGTGTAAGAGCATTACTTAAGACTACCTTGGTATTAAAATCACATCACAGGAGATCGCAAATAAAAAATTAAGATCACAACGACATCTGATCACCTTCTCAGCCTCAGATGTTCCATCTGCCTCAGCCTGCTCCTCTCGAGGTCTCTGTTTGAACTTCATCTCACCCATGTGCAGGATTGAGCAAACCGCTGTATTCAAAAATAAAATTATGTACGTTTTGTTTTGAATGATACCAATAAAATCGCAAAAAAATATCATAAACAATCAACACCTTATAAAAACTACACTAAATCTTCACAAGAAGAATGTGCTCTGCTTTTGAGAATTGGAGTTCACAGAACACAAGAGTCGCACTTCTGTAATGTTTGAAGTGTGCCAAATGATACAATTTCAAAGATTGTTGATTACTGCTTCAAGATGCAAAGGTATAAACATCTGAAATCAAACCCCTCCTACCAATCAAACCCCTCCTACCAATTAAAATCGAATCAAATAAAAATTTTAAATGACGTGTCCAATGCATGTGGCTTTATTTTGAGATAAATATATTATTATTGTAACAGCAACAGCGTAAACTCATAAACTCACCGAGCATATCGTTATATATTGTATAATACTACCATATCAGTGCAACTAAAAGATATGGCATCTTGTCTAATGGTACTAATGATGACCTAATATACTTGTTTTACTTAAGATGTTAAAGAACAAATAGCAATATAAACAATGAATAAAATAAATAAAAAAGTTGAACCAAAAAAGTAAATTTTGAAACTTCCATATAAACCCAATATGTTCACCAATATTTAATGTTCACTACTTAATATATGAATTAGCCATTCAAATATTATATGCTTGGACAAATTTCACTATTTTTCTCTTTACCAAACCAATAAGATATACTAGTTTTTATGAATTTTACAATTGCGCTGTGTAAGGGACAGCTGTGTATGGGGGTCTATCAACACATAAAACTTATTCTCTTTAGAGTTTTTTGACCTCATTAAATTATGTTAACAATCGTAGGCAACTTTTGGTGACCATTCTCTAGCTGCCTTCTCAATTAGCTACATATAGTAGCAACCTCTGCACTGACAAAAGTGATATATGAAATCCCCTATAAGGAAATTATTGTGCTATGGGATACCTTTGTAAAGTGAGAGCTTTTCTTCAGCAGCAAAACCAAGAACATCAAAAGCTTCATCGGTGAGTTTCATCTCAACAATGTCATCAATTCCCTCGACAGTCAGTACACCCTGGTTGATCATGGAGTAGAGTCCAGGATCAGGGCTTATCAGAAGTACCTCTGAATAACATGACATTGCAATGATGTGCCTTGTGGATGACATCATCGGCTGACTTGCTAATCGCTGCACTCCAGATGAGTAGACAATTACCAAATTCATGTAATATTGCCTGCCAGATGTTATTTAAGTGAGTGCACACCAATACAGCTGTTACACAAGCGTTAAATACATGCTTGAAACAAACACAAACAGTATGGTAAGTTGTGACCTCTTTAGAACTAGCTGTAGTAAAGGATGCCTAGATTTTTTGGCAACTCTTGTTAGTGGCCCTCTGTTGGAAAAACCTCAACAAAGCCAGAAGATATGCCGCTTTTTCTACACGAGGCAATAGTGCTGGAAAACGACATTTTATTAAAGTGACATGAAACTTGATTAGTTGAAATCTAAAGGTTGTAGGATTATGTGACATGTTGAGACGGTGCTACAACCAGCCTTCCATTAATTTAATTTTTTCTTTTGAAGATCAGAGGCTAGGTTGAACATTTGTAATATTTGAAGCATGTATCTAATGTCAGAGGTAGTTGTTCAACGTAATCAAAAACTTGGATAGGATCTACCTTCGGCTGTCCAATCCAAAACTCTAATACTGTGTATTGCAGCAGTACAATTTTGCTGTGAATAATAACTAATAATAATAATTAATAGTAATAATAACTAGCCCATTAACACTTGGAAGCCTCAGCCCGAGATAACTCAAGTTATTGTTTTTTCTGCTGATTCTACACCAGAGTAAACTCGGCTCCATCCTTTTGCCCCATTTTTTACTGCCAATTTTTGTAAGATTATGAAATTTTAGTCCTTTTGTGAGTAATATGTTTCAAGTGTTATTTCGAAATTTAAATTGATTGAACTATTAGTTCTGTATATATTGCCAAAGTGTCAAGGGCACTTCTAATCAAAGAAGAAATAAAAAATTAATGTTGACAGAACATTAGTTTCTGATGACATACTGATTAAAATTCTTGGAAATGAAGGATTAAAAATAGACAAAACGAGAGACTATTTTCTTCAGCACTAAAAGCTTTACATTTCATTTCATTTGTTTTTTCTATTCATAACAAATATACACACACAATCAGACTCGGTGTACTGCAGTGATTATGTTTCTTCAGTTACCTCTAAACGTTGCTTCTTTAAAAGAGTATAAAAAATACTATTTACTCTATTTGATTTCTGTTTGAGTCTTCCAAGCTTGGAGCTTTAAAATGACATTCAGTTTAAAAGAGTTGTGTTCTCCTAAGTACTTTAACAGTAGATGGAAAGTTGTTAATTCTGCCTAGAATCAGGGTACCTACTTTTATGTGAAGATTATGCTTCAAAGTATTAAATTATGACACCTCTCATCAAGCTATCATGCAAAAAGTTCAAAAGTTTTTAGCACCAGATCTTTTCAAGTCCAATAATCGTTTGTCCATGCATGTTGACCCAAATATTTTGACAAGAAACAATCAGCAACCACCGTACATGCTACTACCACTCAGGTTGAAAAGAAACAAAGACAAGAGGCAGATCACACAGCAACTTTCTCAAGTTACCATGAACTTCAGGAATGGCCGGAGAGAGCAGCTGGTAGAAAATGTGGAAATTTCGCTCAGCCGCCATCTGCTGGGTGACTCGAGACTTCTCAAGTAGGTCTTGAAGAAACAGAAAAGAATTACTAAATAAAGCTTTGGGAAAAAAAGGCTTATTTTGGCCTAGCCTATAGAGAGTTACCAGCATAGAGAGATGCGGAGTTGCTGAGCAACTGGTAGAAAATGTGGAAACTCCTCTCAGTCGCTTGTTGAGATGCGACTCGCGATTTTTCTAATAAGTCTGGAATAACAAGTCAAAGCATGGAGTCAGTTGCAGTCATATGTGAGAGACATGTCTTTCTACCACTATGGTTCCACTGTGCAGATGATGCAAAAATGGAATTGTGTGCACATTGAGTTATTGCGCAATAAGTGTTTTAATGGACAGTTGCGTGTTGTAGATTAATGTGGACACTTTGTTAAAAAAGATAGGGAATTCTAGACCAGAGGTAATAGTGGCGCACTCCTGTTTCACTTTGCAGAATACTTTTGAAATAGGAACAACTGAGGTGTAGAAAATGTTTAAACTGGAATAGCTTGCGCAGCATTTTCTTGGGCATCAATCGCAAGTTTTCATCTTTCGCAAGAATGAAACATTCAATATTTGAGAGTAAAAAAACTCTCTTGACTTGTGAGTTTTTGTTTTTTCCATCTTGCGAATGATGCCAACTTGCAGATTAATCGCATTATGGAAACAGTGTATCAGCTGCACAAAGGTTATTTGATTAAATTTGAGTGAATGAAATGCTTGGTTACTTACAAAACTCGATGTCAGCTCCGGCGATCTTTCCATTGGTTCCAAAATGGATTCGAATGAATTTTCCCTACAAGCAGCAATTATGAGTATCAGCTATTACCCACTCAATGTGTAGCCTTCAAAAACCGACATACGAGAGAGACAATAAGTGCGTCTTGTTGAAGTTCTCTGTGAATGATGAACTTCATAATATCTTAATTGATTTTATCAGAAAGTATCAGTATTTTTCTATCATTTGTGATTGTTTTTATGTTTGAGGTGATCCGACTGCCAGAATGTTTCAAGATTAAAATCAACAAAACTTGATTGTCATTAAAGCGCTCAGATCAAGCAAAAGTGCGATTATGTCATCTATAATTGTAAAGAAACTGACAGAATAGAGACACAATGCTGCAACTTAGACGCATTAGCCGATATAAACTATCGCAATGATAACAACTATATCAACCCCTTTGCACGTATTTTACTTCTGAGTGTTTGAACCACAATCAAGTTTTGTTGATTTTAAACTTGAAACATCCTGGCAGTCAGATCACCTCAAAAAGCAAAAATGATCGCAAATAATAGAAAAATATCAATAATTTCTGATAAAGTCTACAAAGATTTTGTGAAAGTTTCCCGTTAACCTTTATTTTGCTTCAGTTATACATGTGGCTGTTGTGAAAGCTTCAAATTGCTGCCTTACCTCTAGTACAGATTACATCGGTCTGACAGCAACCGTAGTCACAGACACCAATAAAATTTGAATGGGTTTAAATCATTGAAATGTGACCTTTTTTATGTTATAGGATACAAAACAAGTTTTGTTTATTTAGCCAATAAAATTTGGTTTGCTGTTTGCTTCTTTCCACTGGTCAATTGTATTTAATACTTCTTATATTATTATAATCATATGCAACTTGTATCTTGTAATATGAAAATTTCCAATTATGACTCATTCGTGAAACAACCGCTCTCCATACATACAGTAAAACCTCAACTTATGATCACCATTTTTTTTAATGCATTATGTACAATTTGAGCAAATACTTGTTTCCAATATACAAAATAGTTTCTAACATTTGACATCAAAAATTTTTCAAAACATCGCAGTTTTGTAACAGTAAATAAGCTGATAGAAATACAAAACTAAATAAAAGAGTACTTAGAAATAGATAATATAATTCAGAGTAATTCAAACTCTCCATATTTCTATCACTCACTCTAACATTGAACCTACGCAGAATCAAGACTACCATTTCATTCACACGTCTAAGAGATAAAGTAACAATAAAGATACAATGTAACAGTGCTAGGAAAATAAACTAAGTTATGTTAACCATATCTAGTGTAAGTTAAAGTAAGTTATATTAACCATATCTAGTGTAAGTTAAAGCAAGTTATGTTAACCATATATAGTGTAAGTTAAAGCAAGTTATGTTAACCATATATAGTGTAAGTTAAAGTAAGTTATGTTAAACATATCTAGAGTAAGTTAAAGTAAGCTGTGTTAACCATATCTAGTGTAAGTTAAAGTAAGTTATGTTAAACATATCTAGTGTAAGTTAAAGTAAGTTATATTAACCATATCTAGTGTAAGTTAAAGTAAGTTATGTTAACCATATATAGTGTAAGTTAAAGTAAGTTATGTTAACCATATATAGTGTAAGTTAAAGTAAGTTATGTTAAACATATCTAGTGTAAGTTAAAGTAAGTTATGTTAAACATATCTAGAGTAAGTTAAAGTAAGTTATGTTAAACATATTTAGAGTAAGTTAAAGTAAGTTATAGCATGTATTTGTGTTAGTCACTTTACCACCGAACATACACATTGATGAGTGTACACTTCTGTTCACGTGTCTCTACGATAAGTTAGCAATAATAACCTTTTTATTGATTATTGATTATAAGTTTATTAATCTAGTTTTTACATTAATTTAGTAGAAACATTTAGTTTCTATATACATAAGGTCGTTACCCATCAATTGATAGAACTTGTTGTACATCTATTAATAGTCATCATAACATTTATACAATATAAGTAATCCATACGATGTACGTATTTACACTTTGACTTGCATCTCGTAGAATGTGATCCATAGATAGATAACTTACAAAGCGAGAGGAGTTGTTGTTTCTCACAGTTTTGGCATTTCCAAAAGCTTCAAGGACAGGGTTGGCTTGAATGATCTGGTCTTCAAGGTTGCCCTAGCGACAAAAAGGAAGCGTGTGTGTTTTCGTGATGTCAGAGAATATTTAAACTAGAAAAATTCCGA
Organism: Watersipora subatra; assembly: GCF_963576615.1. NCBI lineage: Eukaryota > Metazoa > Bryozoa > Gymnolaemata > Cheilostomatida > Watersiporidae > Watersipora > Watersipora subatra. Next base: position 43,739,212 of record NC_088708.1, on the reverse strand, counting down.
AACTGAATGCAATGCGAAAGAAAAACGATAGGAGGGAATTTTTCATCTAATCATTTTTTTAGAAGATAAGGTGTTGGCGGTCAGATCATTCCACCAGTCTTTCAATTTACATGGATTTGTCTTCTCATTGTTTAATAAACTCAGTCAAGTATTTCACAAATAAAATGATAATAGATGGCAAGTAAAATATATGAATTAACAAAAAAATATAAGTTAGTAATTTGTATAAGTAGCTAATATAAATAGTTCATACATTTTATTAACTCATTTCCTAAGTTAATGAAATATATGAAATAGCTCCATAATTCTATAGTAATCAACAATTTCGTATGGCTATATACACCCAGAGAAGACAACTCCATGTCATGTGACTTGTGACAAAGAGGCAACAAGGTTCATCTAGCGCTGGGTCATGTAAACATAGCAAAAAAGCAATAGTTGAAGGGTTACCAGGAGATGAGATGAGCATCTGTTAGGAGTCGATAACTCTCATGCTAGGGATTCTAATAAGGGTTGATAAAATGAAGATTTATGCAGAGGGGGATAAAAAGCACTGGGTATATAGAACTAAAGTCAAGAGATACGCCTATGTATGGACAGTAAGTGTGGATAATGACAGAGCCAAGCGATGAATAAGAGGATCTGTAAAGTCTTTCTCTGGATATGATAGTAGAGTGAATAACAAAGACAAAACAATCTAAGCAAAGGGGAAAGTAAGATTATACACCCAGAGAAGACAACTCCATGTCATGTGACTAAGAGTGACTAAGAGGCAACAAGGTTCATCTAGCGCTGGGTCATGTAAACAATCTAAGCAAAGGGGAAAGTAAGATACTCTCATAACAAGGGAAGCAAGTAAAATAGGGAAAACTAAACATTTAACTGGCGTATGGCATGTACTTACAACTTAGGCAAGTGGCTGAAAGTCCAAAAAAATTTACATACTGACAGTAAATCGGAAGGATCCAGTTGAAATGGCTACGTGTAGATCTATGATATAGATGTCTATGATATAGACACATGTTTTATTTAGTTTTTTTCTAGTTATTTCTTTCAAACATTACTGTAAGGTTAGGTAAACATTGTTAACACTTGACGAGCATCAGGAACTCTCTATTTGCACCAACTATAAAGGAAATGTAGCTTTTTCACTGACCAAGTATAACATACGATGATGAGTGAAATGTTACGATAAATTATATCTAAACAATTTTTAGTTACAAATAAAAGCAATTTAAAATAAAATTTAAGATTACCGTAGCTTAAACGGTGCATAGCAGAAATTAAAAAATTTGAAAATTGTATAAAGGTATGCAGCTTGCTATGGCAAAGGTTGCTCTATTGTTAGAACGGATAAAAGAACCTAAGCTTTAACAGAAATCATTAAAAATGTTGGTTCATTTTACAGGACTTGAACGCAAGACTATGAATGGAGTTTTTTTAGTACAATTGATGCTAATGAATTTACCATTTATTAACAGCTGTTGAGATTTGTTAACATTTCTTAACATGATTAAAGATGTTAATATGAACTGTAAAGCTTCTTACAGCAACAATTTTCATTACTCTGGCCACTTTAGTAAAAAAGGAAAAGAAGAAAACATCTAAAAGTTCAGACGATGTACAATCTCCAATAAACCATTTGACAAAATTTTAGCGACGATTGTAAGCCTTTCGGCCTCAATTACTGTTTGGCAAAAAAGGATGTCAACCTCAAGGTTACCTCATGGTGCTGACCCGGTTCATCATCCTTTTTCTTTGTTGCAGCAGCAACATGAGCAAAGTACGAGATCACTTTCTTAGTGTTCTCAGTCTTACCAGCTCCAGACTCTCCACTGCGAAAGGCACATGTTTGTCATATCAACTTCTCTACCTACCTAGACTAAGCGCCAGAAGTAGTTGGGGGTGCAGTTAGTACGCCTCGTGCTTGATTGAGTTAGCCATTAGTTTAGTGAGTTAGTTGATTAATAAGTTTATTGAGTTGAGTTAAAGAAGAAACTTACACCTCTTAAGACAGCCGAGGAATCACTCTGTTTTGGTGCGGCATGAGCAATGTGCGCAAAGTACTGAATGACTTTCTTGGTGTTCTCCGTTTTTCCTGCACCGGATTCACCACTAGACCGAAGTGCAAAGGAGAATGCATGGTGGGTGGCATGCACAAACAGACGACACAACAAATAACAAAGGTCAAATAACAAAGGTCAAATAACAAAGGTCAAATAACAAAGCTCAAATCAGAGAAAAGAAAGTGACAATAAATACACTGATGGCATAAAGCAGTTTAACAAAACAGGTATTATAGTTAGTATGCTGAGCCTTGTGAGTAATAAAGGAAAAACAACTCCATCACTCACTAGATGCAAGAATTGCTTGATTTTTAAGAGACAGTTCACTCTAGCCTGGTTCACACTGAAGGCAATTCGAATGCCGAATCTAACAAAGTGAAAAAGTAACATTGGTGCCGGAGGCATGCGGCAGCCGTATGATGCAAATAAAATGGCTTGGCTTTTTCAAACCATAATCCTCTGGATAGGGTCAGACCTCGATGCCTGTGCAAGTGTATTTGCAATGTTTTTGATAAATGTGAATCAATGTTTAACACTTCAAACTTTTCATAATATATTTAATAATTTTATTTTTTCTAAATTTCATAGGCAGCCAAGCCTAGACATCACGCAAGCAGATTAAATAAATGCTTCTGACAAGTAAATATTGTTTTAGATGGTCACAAATATATCTGGGAATTTTGGCTAATACTGTTTTTACAGCTGCTTATTATGCCATAAAAACTGTATCTATCACCTACGCAGTGTAAATGAAAGTTCTTTTACAAATGAAAGCTAGTAGCTCCAAAAAACAAGTCCTTGCAATGACAGCCTATGGGAATTTTGTGCTGAATTGTTGCTATAGGCGGAGCCTAAATGAGTGGATAAGACAAAGTAGTCACAGTACAATATCACATTTGTGTAACTTTTTGAGGACATAAACAGTATTGTAATTTGACCAACACTTAGATGGCATCAAGTGTAAACCAGGCTTCACACTATCTTACAGCAAACTGTGACCTCTGAACAAAAAATGCAAAGTATTGCAGAAAAATGAGGATAGAAGTAAAGGAAGAAAGGGCTTCAAGCATAGTAAAGCATATAGTCGAGATTAAAGTTTGTTAGGAAAGAGTTATACCAACAATATGGAGACAATAGAGTTATACCAACAATGGAGACAATAGAGTTATACCAACAATGGAGACAATATAACAGTAGCATTAGAAGTACTGAAATAACTCTCAAGTCTAAAACTTCTTAGTCTCACGCAAATTATAAAAAAAACTAAAATAAATGAAATAATAGAATCATCTGTTTGTAGATGAGAGAATTTTAATGAGTCAATGACAAGAACATAAACAGTATTTACTAGCCGACGTATGTATATAATTAAGAGATCAAGAGGTTGGATCAGTTAGAAGATTATTATGCTACTGCTAATACAGTCTTCGGTAAATTTTTATAGCTTTTGATAAAAAAAGTGCTTACTTCCGAATAGACCTTGACCTTTCGACTCAACTTTTTGTGTGATGAATTGAGAACCAGTAGTCTTTGACTTTCGACATTCACAAGTAGCTAGATTCACAAGTAGCTAGATTCAACTATGAACTCAATTGTAAGGCTAACTAGGTAAATGTAGTCATCTAAACAAGGCAGGAGAGGTTTTCTACTCACGTGATCAAAATGGATTGATTCTCCCTATCTAAAATGATAATAGCATTTAAAAAGTTATGCAACATAACTTCAAGTGATGAACAACATAACTTCAAGTGATCAATCTATAATACATGTAATATATAATATAATAATCTGAAATATTATATCTTCACCAAATGCTTTTGTCTGTTGTACCACAAATATCATAGAAGTGTAAAAGTGTTAATGTAACTAAGAAAGTGGAAGCAAAATTAAAGTCAAGGCTATTGAACATGGTTTCAATCTCCATTCCACTTCAACTCCTGCGCTTGTTATCTAGAACTTCATCAGTATTATTAGCATTGTCACTAAGCTTTCAGCGACCCTGACTGACCCTGACTGACCCTGGCTGCTTTGAGTGTCACCAAACTCTCATCAGAAGTACCAGCTAGCAGAACTACGAGCCCCTGACCCTGACCAATTTTTAACATGAACTTATTGCATGAATATCTCACAATTTTTTTGTATGATTCAACTTCAGCTCCATTGCTACTTTGAAAGTTTTATTCTAACTGAAATGAAGCAAAGTTATGAAACGTACCTTGCAACATGTCATGGTAAGCGTTGTCAGCAATGAAACGTACCTTGCAACATGTCATGGTAAGCGTTGTCAGCAATAGAGAAGATGTGAGGAGGCATTTCATTTCTCCTCTTGCCCTTGTACATATCAATGACTCCTTGAGTGTAGATAGGTAGTCGCTTGTAGGGGTTGACTGCCACACAGAAAAGCCCGGAGTACGTCTATAAAACAGGAAGTAATTTAGTACCCAATGTGAAATTACTTCTATGCCCACTTATGTGAAACATTGTTTTTTATTTCAACACATACAGTGAAAAAAACAACAAGGGATCGTATGTTATGCATTTTTCTGGCCTATTTTATAGATTTTCCCAATTTGCGAATGAATGACACTCTAGTAAAGCAAGCGAGTTAACTCAGTTTTTAGCCTTTGTGGGGTAAAAAGAATTTTAAGTGGTTAAGAATAAAGAATATTTAATTGATAAAAATGCATAACTTTAAATGCACAATTTTAGATTTGTGTGGCCAAAAAGAATAATTTAAATGGATTTCATCTTAATTAATTCATCTTAATAAATTCATCGCTAATAAAAAGTTATGAAGGAGGCAAAGTAAAGTCAAATTACATCATAACACGCTAACATTTAATTTTAGCACTCCGGTTTAACACAGATGCTTAGTATTTACTATAATAAGAGTCGTGTTTGTATCTTCGAAGCCATAGCTGAAGGTTGGAAAAATATCCCATCAGATAGGATTTGAACTCACAACTTTCAGGATTGTCAACCGACACTAAAAACTGCCAATCAACACCCGTTGGCATTCTAGAACAATCGGAGGCCTACGTGTAGTTATTGCAACTGCCGATCACTCGCGGCACATCAGACTGCCAGGATACTAGTCTGGTCATCTGTTCATCGCCACAGTTGACGGCTGCGATAAAATATTGCCTTATGCGAGATTCAAACTCGCAAGAATATAAAGAACATGTTTCATTTAACTTAAAATATGCATTGACTTGACTACATTAGTTGATAGATAGTAGTGTTCTGTTAAAAAATAAAATAAAACAGATAGTAATTTTTAATCCTTCAAAGAATAGTAGTAGAAAATAGTTCTTTCCCAAAAAATTACTCTACTTAGCCGTAAATTATATACAGCTTTGAGTGTTTACTCTTGTGAATGGCTACTGAACTAGAATGGCTAGAACCTGCACATAACATACCAAATTGCATTTGTGTTCTTACTAATCTCATCAAATTATACCACGGCTTGCCATAACAGCCCAATTCGAAGGAATTCATATTCATATACAATTTTTAGAGGAAGATGGATGACTCACTGCATTTCAATCAAATACAGGAAATGGAGACTCCAATGGTTAACTCAAAGATCTAGAAAGTAGCATTTATTCTAGAAGACAAGTTAAAGTCTCAATGTCATATTGAATCCCAGGCTATTAAAGTAACTTGTAGTTAATTAGTGCCATCCAACAAGTAAGCTAGTCTAGTACCAAGATAGTTAAGGCCAAGACATTTATTGCATGTAGAAGAAGAGATCAAACAATGACTTTACAGTACTAAAGCTTTTTTATTGAGCTTTTAGCCATTTGAATTGGTTACTTGTGTATTTGCCTCTTCATGTATAGTTTTGACAATATTCTAGGTGTAATTTTATTTGTCTCAAAAGATTTGTTGGTTGTAATAAAATACGTAAGACTGATGCCTGACACTCATTGACACTCATAGACAAGTACTTCACTCAACATTCCATGAGCCAACCTCGTACTTGAGACTGTTGTAATCTCTAGATGGAGCATTATCTAACACGACTTACACCTCAATTCTATTCTCCAACAAACTAATTAGCCAATTGTTGGCAGATAGGGCCTCCTTTGCCATACCTCTTCACTATATCTGCCTATTTAATAGCCGCTAGCTAAGATGACCTTTGTTGGATTATAATAGGCATCTGCAGAAATTAATGAAATACTACTAACTAACTGGCTTCTCAATTACAGATTTTATAGCCATCCAAATATGGTAGAGGAGTGTCGGCATTCTCTGTTTCCAAGCGGTGTAATTAAGAGCTGCAGACTCTCTAGTCATAAGGTTAGCGTTACATTCCTACACTATTCGTCTACCTCCTACAAATGCCGGTCTATTTTAAATACCACTAGAGCTATTTGCCAGACTCCTGCAATCTGTGGCAGCCCTTACAGTGGGTCAGCGCTTTTGATTTCTAACTTAATACTTTCAATCAAAGCAGCAACAAAATACCAATATTGTGAAATGGTTGTAGGTGCTGTTCAACTATAATAGATGTGTGATTTCAATACTGAAGAATAAGCGTATTTGCTCCCTGCGTCAAGTACCAATACACGTAGCTATTCAAGTAGACTCACATAAATTCTCCAACAATGGTAACGTTCTCGAAGATTATGCAAGATGGCTGCCTCAGAGAGATAGGTCAAATTCGCCATATCTTCAGTTTTTTCGAATTTTGGTGGGTTTCGTTGCTGGACTTCTTCCTTCATGACTGTCATTTGCTAGTAAGCAGAACATGAAGTGAGTGACCCTCGAAATTACCCCTATAGGAGAGGGTAAGGACAAAACAGCAGAGGCACTGAAAATGATCAAATAACTAAAGAAAAGCACACACACGTCATTAAAACAAACATTTGGCTTTGATAACTAGTGATGGCTGATTTTAACGATTATTTCTTTATTAGCTTTTTAAATCTATTATTTATTATTTTTATTGCTGTGTGTTAGTAAGGAGTTATTATAAGTGTTTTGGTTGTGAAATTGATTAAATAGCTTATAGTGAAGTCTGATGGGAATATTTCATTCAACGTGCAACATTTTTAATAATTTTACCAAAACGAATTTAGTTGGTATGTGGAGGATTGAGGGTGTTTTGAACCCGTGTCTCGCCATCTTAACCAATCAAAAAAGCCAAAATATTCAACACTTTCAATTAAAAACCTGTAACTATTGACCTTTCTAAGATAGGCCTAAAAAAACATCAGGCTAGGACTTGCAGGACAATTAAAAGATAAATGATTGTCAAACAAAACAATGTGTATTAAAAAATAACAACTGTAAAAAAATTAACAAATTACTACATTTTTACCTAGAATGGTCTTTTTATCCTAAATTGGCTAATATGAACAACATTTTATTAAAGAGAAGACTTCAAGCAGTAGATAGATAGACATCAACTTTATTATCAACGGCTAATGCCACTCAAAGCAAATTAGACCAAGAGACAAAAACATCAAAAAATAAAGAATAATCAATTAGAATCAAAAGCTTTTTTGCATAACACTGTTCTATAATGTAAACTGGCAAGGTGTTGGTGTCTGGTATAAGGTCCAATGATTTTTTAGGGAAGTAGGGATGTAATGGATGATCAGACAATTTTGAGATGTAATCTGAGTATTTTACACAGCAAGTATCTCATACCCCAGTTAGATGTTAAATATAACACAGTAGCCTCACATAACTTCCCTATTTTCCTAGCAGACTTTCACAAAGCAACAAACATATTAGAAAGACAAATATGGTGCTCACCACTCCTGCCTCTGTCTGCACGGTGATCTCATCTCCCTTGGAACTGATGATCTCAGCAGTTACAAATCCTTCTTTCGGGTGAGGAACAAAGCAAGCCTTCTTACCGTCATAAGGTCGCTTTTGATCTTCCAAGGCCATCTTGCGATCAATCGAAAGGTAGGAAAGTTCCGGGTCATCAGGATTGTACCGCGAACCCATGTTTGGTGAATACGTCGCACTACTTGAACAAAAGGCAAACTTCAAAGGCTCGATCTACAACGATGTAAACAACGATGTAAACAAAGCTAACAGGAGAATCTGCAAAAACTTCATTTCACAAAATAAACTTCACGGCTGTTAAACCACATCCTATTCCCCAAATGCGATCGATTTGTAAAATTTTGTCTTTAGTAAAAGAAGTGTAGCTGAATACAAGTGGAATAATATATGGGTGAAATATGTGAGCCAACGCTGAGTGGTTGGGCTCTTGTATTTTGTTTGAGATAACACCTTATGATTCCTATTGATGTCAACTGCTCAAAAATAGAGAGAACAACTTTTGGCTTCTCAAAGAATAGAAGAAAATCCAAAACTCAAATTTCTCAACAAGATCGCATCAAGTTTAACTAGAATATAATGCATAAGTAAAGTTTCATTGATAATACAAACATAACAACAAATTGAATGAAAAGACCTACATACTATTGCTCAAAATAGAAAAATATTTTCTCACGCAACAGTGAACCATTTCAACTTAATTTTTCAGCATTATTTGTTGACAAATTTAATCACAAGGTTAGTTGACAACATGTAAGATTTGCTTAAAACTCTCTGAAGTGTAACATGTTGAGCAACGTTGCTAGGCAACAGAAAGCCAACAAACATCTGTCACAGTATCTTAAGCTTAAAATATAGTCATGATTGGTTGACACACCATAGGCATGGGTTCAGTTAATGGGTTCCTAACAGGTATTGCTGTTCATTTTGACTTTTAAAACCAAACAAGTTAAAACAATAAGTAACAGATATAATCTTTAAAATGTGTGATTTATGAAAACCAAAAATATTCTCATTGAACAAAAAAATATAGGATTAGCTACAAATCAAATTCTTACTGGTGCCATCTGATGCAAGTCATTTTCAACAAGATTATAAAGCTGAAAAATCGCAGCGGCATGTAGGTCCTAAGAATCATATTGTGTTGCTGTAAACATTCAGTCTGACAGAGCCAGATAGGAGTGATGGATAAAAGACTATACTATCTTGTCAAAGAGCACATTGCTGTTATCATTTACTCGACAACTAAACTGTTGCTAGGGTGGCATACACAACTAAACTGTTGCTAGGGTGGTATACACGACTAAACTGTTGCTAGGGTGGTATACACGACTAAATTGTTGCTAGGGTGGCATACACAACTAAACTGTTGCTAGGGTGGCGTAAACAATTAAACTGATGCTAGGGTGGCATATACAGCTAAACTGTTGCTAGGGTGGCATAAACAACTACACCGTTTCTAGGGTGGCATACCCAACTAAACTGTTGCTAGGGTGGCATACCCAACTAAACTGTTGCTAGGGTGACATGCACAACTAAACTGTTGCTAGGGTGGCATAAACAACTACACTGTTGCTAGGGTGGCATACCCAACTAAACTGTTGTTAGGGTGGCATACAAGAGAATAACATCAACATAAGACTTCAAGCAATTAATGTAGATCAGAATTAGAAATTAGAATAGATCATTCTAAATGGTTGGTAACCACAATGTTTTTGAGGCTGGGACGGTGTGAAAATATCTACATTTTTACAAATAATACAACAAAATACAACTGCTTTCTATGTTTAATGTTTGAGTTGTACGCCTTTACATTTGATTATAGCGACATTACAGTTCGCTTCTGCAGAGTGACTTTTTAATCCCAAACTTTTGTGCCAGAATTAATAATTTTTGTTTATCATTTAGAAAGCTACAAGATATCCATTTGGCAGCTGCATTAACCTATTGATGCTTAATATATATACATGTATACTAATACTGGACAATCCATAATCAATTTTTTAGAGAAAGTGTTTTACAGATGGTGCCACAAAAAATTTAGAAGTAGACAAAAAAGAAGTCTTCAATTAGTTTACAACTCTGAGTTTACTGCCAATAAAATAGCATGGATAGTAATGTACCGAATATATTCCGAGTTAGCACACAAATTTATTGAAAGTGCCCAAGGAGCAGTGAAAATTGTTAAACTTAGCATTGAATGTTCTACTCGCTATTTTCAAAAACGTGTTAAGCTAAATAGATGCATTTAAAACGTAATTTTCCTGTTCCTCCGTAGTCTACTATAATATGACGACGTTACCTACCTTCGAAATTGCAAGCTCAAGTGAACAGTATGAGCCTCTCTGGGTGTGTTATAGCCGCTGCACAAGCATATCATGTAAACCACGCAGATTCTTAACGATCATTCGTTGTTACAATAGAGCGGCTGCCCAATCAACCGTGAACGTGTTTGTGATTTTTGCTTTAACGCGTGCTTGCCGATGTTTGTAAAGACAGTGCGCCTAACTTGAAAAACTACGATTGCACTCCATATACGTAATACCTAATAATGCCGACGAAACTAAACTAGACAAAGTTATCTATGAGCGTTTGATAATTGCAACTGCAGACGATCAGAAAATAAAATCGAGTAAAAACTGCAAGCTTATTACACTTTGAAAACCGGATATGGAATAGTTTCAACTCGAACATTTAAACATAAAATTAATAGTATCTGATAAATAAGTAACAGTTGCAAACATCGTTTTGTCTAATAATTTACGTTTTTCAAGTTGCTCGTAGATTGCAGGTGTATGCAATTACAAACGATCACTGTTTCATCTATTCAATCATGCAGGCTATTCGATGCTTTTAGTAAAACCTTGGAATGGTTGGGTTTGTTTGATTGGGTAGCATTTATGTTTTATATTGGTGACTTTAACAGTCCAGTCATAGAGACGTGGACTGCCTCAAAGCATACAATTTTTATGAAGCGATCCTTGTTCTTCTAGTTATTGTAATAGCCTGTATTTATATAGAATACTTGTAGCAATCTATGTTTGCAATATATGTGTTATATGAACAAGTATATGTGCTTACATAGAACTGCAGCAAAGAAGAACCTGGTCTTTTCCTTCACTCGCCTTTACACTACTTAATCTATCGGCTTAATCCACCGGCTTAATCCATCTGCTTAATCAACCGGCTTAATCCACCAGCTTAATTCATCGGCTTAATCCACCGGCTTCATCCACTGCCTTAATTCATCATCTTAATCCACCGCCTTACCCACCGGCTTAATCCATGGGCTTTATTTACCAGCTCTATCCACTGGCTATATCTACCGGCTTTATCCACTCACTATAACTGCCACAACCACCCACAACTGTTTTGAGCTCAAACCCCAATGTAGCCTGAGCCCTACCAATTCCAGGATACAACAATATGGTAGCTCAAAATTAGAGATATGAGAGTAATCTGTAACAATTTGCTAAGTTTTAAGTAATTCTTACATGTTTTTAACTATCCTTGTGATTAACTTTGTCAACAAATAAGGCTGAAAAACTAAGTTTAAATGGTTCGCTGTTGCGCTGCAGAATATATTTTTATTTTGTAGAGTTTTGTAGCAACAATGTAGTTTTTTTTGTTCAATTTGTTTTTATGTTTGTTTAATGTTACCAATGATATACAGCCCCAAAGGATAGCCGACGGCGCTCATATGGGCGGGGTTTAATTATGAAGCTCTGTTAGGATTAACCCGGACACGGCACCCGAAAAAAACAAATATGCTGAATAAAGCACCTTGTAAATTTACGAATATTATGAACTATAGTGGTTATTTTACTTATCTGTTGAATTCATTTTGTTGTCAAACAAATATAGTATCCCAATATTGTCACCGTTATGATCAGTCAGTTGCCATTCACAAGCATTCGTGATATTAATAGTCACAATCGTAAAATAGCTCAAATTCGGTTTTGCATTTAGATTTTGAGTATGAAAACTACACTGCACAGCTTTGCCTGCTGTCCCATCTTATTGGCAAGGTAAAACCATGTGAAACCGATGAAGGACTTTGTCATTTTATATTAGGGGTGGCAAAATATTAATCAAAAACTAGAAAAAAAATGCCGTTGTTCGGGTAATTATATTCAACTTTAGGCATATACTACGACCTTTACTAATTTTAAATTTACTAAAAATAGGTAATTTGAAATGTTTTATTTTGATTAGATACATTATTTTGGTTAGGTATTACCCCTACATTGCAGAAATTCAATGTTTGCTATTGTGACCCGCGGGGTCTACTGGCTGAATAATCTAATGAAACGATAACAGCGATTCGTGTTTTCTAAAACCTAACAAGGCAACGCGACCGCCCCGCGAGAGTTGTGTTTGCTTTGAAACCCAGGCTAGCACAATCCTAATAGAGCTCCATAATTAAACCACGCCCATATGATAGCCGTCGGCTATCCTTTTGGGCTGTATATCATTGATGTTACCAACTGATTAGTTTAGTAATATGGAAACTAGCTTTCATGGAAAGCCGATAGATTATCACACAACTTGCTATATAAGCTGCTGCAAAACAGTGTTTTAAAAAAGAGAGAGAACAAAAAGCACATAGCGAGGAGCTGTGAATTACGAAGCCAAAAACTACAAGGCAAAGAACTGCGTTCTATGTCACCATAAAGAACAGCGTGGTACCTCAGCACAGCTTTGTGTATATATATGCATCTTTGACATTCGTGCATTTACAAGTGTAACTGTTTAGTTACTTATTATTTGTCAACTCATTTCAGCATTGCGCTTGATTGCATGGAATTGTACTTAAATGTTCTGTCTTTTCATGCTTACAGAGCTTGAGTAATAAAAGTTATACTTATCAACCAGTTACGTTACTTGCAACAATTACAGTTGCGTATGAGAGTTATTACTCATTCAGTATAAGAAAACTTGTGAATCCACTTGCAAGTGGCTAGTCAGCGCAGACTTCCACAACAGATCTAATCTTTGTCAGTTGCTAACTTTCTCTCTATTTCCTGTCGCATTGTTAAGGTAATGGTAGTAAAACTAAAACTCGACAAAAATATTTTAGTGAACTACCGCTATAAAAAGAGTTGTGATCTTGAAAAGGGCCGGGGGAAATAACTTCGGAGAGTCACCCAATCTGGTTGCTACTAGTTTCCAAGACGTCGAGCTTGTTGAGGCCCAGAAATTTTTGAGTTTGAGGATTGACAGCAACGACCTAATAGGCTACTTCCCTTACCAGTGTAGGCAATACTTTAAGAGGTTTCTTTCGGCGCCACACCAATCTTCTGGTTTTACACACAGCTGCGATCTTGGAGAAACCTCTCGCCTTGTCTGCTGGTGTGTTCCGGTCTTGCAGGCAATATCTGCATATCTACAGACTGTTTATCAGCCTCTGCCACATACTTGTCCAGTGCCACCTGACATTTCCGCAAAAAAGAGACATGTCACTTTTCTCACACGGCACCTTTCCTTTGCTGCAACTCCTTCAGTGAGGCAAAGCACAGCCCTTTTGACACTTAGAACAGGTAAGCATAATGAACCAATAGAAGGAAAAGGTGACTAAGCCGATATATATATATATATATATAGAGGAAGAACTTCTGGGACAGAGGTTGATTTAGAAAAGATGACAGACACCGTTTACCAAAATTTGTAGAAACCTTTACGCAATTGACAATCTTTAACAAATTCAATCTTCTTGTTCGCATATTAGTAAAATTTATTTATGCTCATGATTGCCTGTCAGAATGGTATAGGTATCTGTTCTAAGTAAGTTTTAATTGTTCAAGTTCCTTTAAGTAATATTTTTCCATATTTGTTTATACGTTTTTTCGATAAGACTTTGTATTTTTTTTCTTAGGATCTGTTTTACTGTAAAATGAGAGTACTGTTCTCTACTATATACTCTTATAATGTTCCCTATATGTAATTTTTCACTGACTTTTTGTTGGTGTCTAGTTTATTGCACCACAATGGCTAGTTGTCGCTCAATAAATTTTGTTGTTGTGAATGTGAAAATCTTAGTCAGCAGTCAGCAAAGCGGTGTCATTGGTCAGTTTGAATAACAACCGTTAAGCTCTAGCCAGCCTGCTTATGCAATATAAATAATTAAATACTGCTGCAATTTTTTTGGCGGGGCAGCTTGCGTTTGGCTATTGAAAGAGACACATGATTTTATTGTTAAAATAAAATTGTTTATTCGTTGGAGCAATATTACTTCTGATAATTTTTAAAAGACTAACAGCAAGCTTGGACGAGATTACAACAATAATTAGATAACCAAAAAATTATTGTTTTTACAAAGAGCTGAGTTTTCTTCTTGGTGGTTTCAGTGGATTGTATTGAGGAGGCGTTAGGCTCAGCACACTTTTTTGTCTCAGCAAAGTTCTAGTGAGTTGGTCTCAAGAACGTATTATGGATACCCCAAAAGTGAGAGTTTTCCCACTCCGAAACAAGTTTGCTCTAGTTAACTAATTGAAATAGAAAAGGCCCAGGTCATTTCATAGTAAAATAACTTTTGCATATAACATTGTTTTGCAGACTGTTAAAAAATATTCTGCGTATCTACTATAACTTGCAGCACCATCAATTTTTTCATTTTACTCCTGATCCTGAAACCTGATTCAATCAGGTATTAAACTAGTTTAAGTGTTTTGTTCAGTATAATTCAACTTACTTGTTTATGTGCTCTGTGTCTACTTACAAGAAAAAAAACAACTAGTATCTAGGTATTGCATTTTTTCCAAATAGGTTTTACATTCTTGTGGTGTTTTCGATGTCTGAACTTTAGTAGGCCTATGTTTTTCACAGTTGTTTCTTTTTGGTAAGGTTATATCTGAAGATGCACACTCAGCAACAGATTTTTTTTCAGAGATTTGTACATATATGTTGGTTTATGTATGTGAATTATGCCAATTTATTCTGCTGATCTTTACCACAAGGCAACAACATGGTGAAATTATCATGTCAGATTGGTAAAACATGTAAAATCTTCTTGCTATGAATGGCAAAATCTTTTGCTTGAGCAGGTATAATCAGATCAGCACCAGTTGTATAGTTTTTCATGTCTTCTAGTTTGGAAAAAGTTTGCAAAAGTATTATAGCTTATAAAATTGGTATAAATAAAAGATAAAACAAGCCGATAATGCATGGTAAAAGTTTAAATACCCTCTATAGCGTTGATTAGATCAGCATAATACCAGTTGTGTAAAAATTTGTATCATTTAAAAGTGAAACTATTCTTCAGTAGATAAACATACCAATTTTCTGTTGTGGTTCGAAGCGATAGCAGCTGGCCCTTTTAAGCTTTGTTACTTGATCATTCTCCTTGACATACTCTCGGGTAACAATCGGCTAATTGGCCAAAACAAGCCCCGATTGCATTTAAAATGTGTTATAATTAATATACCCTAGTTCAAACCCTGAAAATATTTCTATTATTGGTATAGTATGAGCTCAACATGCTGACTGCTAGAACAGTGGAGCAATAACATAATAGTGAATATTTTAAAATGGTGACTGTCGCAACAGCAACCATATGACAGTACCGTAATTGTATTAAAAGAGCCATTGTCATAACACCGACATTGCCTTATCCCTACATCCTTATTCAATTGCTCACCCAACGCTTCAGCCAAAATCCTTAAGCAAATCCATCAAACAGCTGAAAACACACAATGATATATAGCAACTGCTCATTAAAAAAATTCAAGCCAGATGAAATGCTTAGCATGAATTTTTTTACTGCTTTGATTCATCAACAATTAATATTCTGTTTAAATCATACATAACAAATCTATTAAATGACAAATTGCTATTTTCTGAATCACGTTTTGTTAAGCGGTCTCTGGAGTCAGTAGCTCTTTAATGCGTAATAAAAAAAATTTTCAAGTTTTTACTGTAACACAAAAAATTTGTACAATATTCTTAAGCTAAAATAAAATTGGTTTCTGCTTTAGTTGATCTAATTAGAACAATCACATATTTGGTATACAAGTTTTCTTGAGTTCAAAATTAACATTTTAACGAAAGTATCAAAATGCAGATAATGCTCATTAAATGGTTTCTACCTTTATATCAACCATTTAATGGGCTTTTCATACAATGTTTAGCTTGTTCTGTACAACAATGTTTACCAAATACATATATTTTGCTATATGAAAATAAAGTTGCATAAGCATCCCACGGGAAAGTTTCAGAAAAGTTTCGCATGTTGTTACCATATTGGTGCGTACAGATAAATGCAATTTTTTCTTGTCTGTCAGATGATGAAAATCTCGAAGATAGAGCTGTTAGATATATGGTGGTCATTTACTAGCATGGAAAGATATATTTATAATTAGATTAAACAGTGCAACTAAAACTAAGAGATTAGTGATTAACAGGTAATCATGAATTTTGTTCACGTAGGTTTTGTTATTTTTTACTTTTATCTTTTATTTAATAGCGACAAGAATATTTTGGTTCATTGTAGTCATGGCTAAACAGATTCAAGGATTCATCACATCTCATTCATTTCATCCACCTTTCAAGACTGTTGGAAAAGTCTGCTTCATGTGTGCCTCCGAACTACTGTCAGCCTCAAATGAAACTCCTCACTGGCAACTCTGTAATCTTCTTGAAAACTTACAACAAGTTTTTAACAGCCATAAACTTGGCTTCAAAAGGATGGCGGTCTCTGAAACACGAGTTTGGCTGAATCAGTTTGTCCAATCACTGTTAGGTAATTTCAAAAGATTGCATTTGATATTTTTTTGGGATTGACTGGCAATAATGTCTGTTATTGTGTGACCAGATACCTCTGATTGCATTCCTATAACCTTTTGTAGATTCTGGGTTGGTGTCTTCAAAAAACCTTCAAGAAAAAACTTTAAAAGGTCAGGTTTTTATAAAAATCGCATCTTCATAATTACTTTGTTAGTTAACAACTATTTAATGACTTGTTTATGTTAACTTTCTTCTTTCTTAATGAGGCTAAATTACTAATGAACCTTATTTGTTTTCAATTTTGCAGTCATTGATGGTTTGCTTCAAGCTGATGGGGACGATACATACTTTCATAATGCTATCGCTAGATGGGTATGTAGCCAAGGGACTTTATTTCCAGCTATTTTGTACAGATTTTTGTATACTCAACAATACTGCTGTCTTAAAATGTTCATTGGATCTTATCTTGACTGAAATCGATGACCAACATTTTTAAATAGATATGGCAGCACATATGTATAGACATATGTGCTGCCATACCTATGTACCACTTTAGATAAAAAGTTTATTAGTTAGATTTAAAACTAGCATTTGGCATGCTGATATGCATGCAATGCGATTATTCATAGTGTTTCGACTTTGATCTGCGTATACTGTGGGGCATACAACAACCGATTTTCAATATTGCAGCTTGCAGCCAACACACGCAATGCGGAGTGCTATATATTACTGGAGGTTGTGAGTCTATTGCTGATTGGACCTATTCCTTTGGAGTACCTATCACAATATGGTGACTTTTTTATGACCTTTTTTCATGGTAATCTGAGATATTAACATGCCTTAAGTTCACTCTATTTTAGCTAAAAGACCATGACCACTTCAGTGAGTTAGATGTCTAATATAATTTTCATGGCTCAAAGGAAGTGTAGAAAAAGTTTAAAAATTAAGTTAGGGTTTTTGAAATTGTATATGGCATAGTTATGTTTGCATCATTACTTACATAGTTTTAGTGTTAGACATTTTGCCCAGTGCCATAATTATGTGTAAGAAGCTTCTCTATAACCTCTCTTTTATATATGATTACAGGAGACTTTGTTATAACTACCGTAATGAAGGGTCTGAATGAAAAGTCTCATACTGCGAGTGCTCTCAAATGCTTGTCACTCATACCCCACTCATTTTCGTTCGATCTCATTCAAGGCTCAGCCCTGCTTGCTCAGCTTCTTTCAATTGTTGAAAAGCACAGCGAGCACGAACAACAAGCTGCTGGTGAGCTACTTTGGTGTGGCAGTTTATGATTAAGATCATTTAATTTATTTTTAAAAGTGTAACTACCATTACTAACTTGAGAGTAGAGTATTGTACAAAGCTAGGCACATATAGGTTACAGTTATTTGTTGTAATTGTATGCCTGCGGTAAAACTTCCACAACACTCTTGCTCCTAGTTAAACCAAAGTGATACGAAAATCTGCAACTAGAATAATTTATGAAACGTGTACGTTAAATTGTGTGCACTGTAGAGCTGACCTTCTCACTTACCAAAGCATACCTTCCCAAGTCTCTTGATTGGCTGGTGAGGATAAAGAGGGTGGAAAACTCCTTCAAAAGCATTTTACTGTCTCAGAAAACCAAGACTTCGGCATATGTATGTGAAGTGATCTCTCTTGTGCTATCAACTGGTGGCTCTGGGGCGTTACAAGGAGCTGTGGTCAAAATGGAATTTTTAGGTTGGTCGAGGAAATGCTACACAACAATTAAAATATGTTTAAAAAAGTTTTTAGAAGTTTAGACATATAGATTTAATATTTTTGTTTTGTAAAAGGTTTTGCCAAATTAAAAAGATTAATATCGACCATGCATGTAGCAGCGTTTTTAAGTTTCAGCATTTTCTTCAGTTTCTGCTGCATCTGGTTAAATCATTAGCCAAGCATGCTCTCTAGCTAGGGCGGGTGTTGTAACTGATCGAAAACTAATCTGATATCCTGTCTTTTTTGGAAGTGTTTAAACTTGCTATACCGGTTTTCTAGCTGTAGTCTGTAGTTATCACTATTGCAATATCAGAAAAAGGTTCTATATTACTAAGATAATGCCAAAAATATTTTTAGTTTTGCAAAAAAGATTACATATTTAGTCATGTTTTCAGCTTGCCTGGGCATATCAGTAATAGCACTAGCCTAGCAAGATCTTATTGGGAATACTCCTTCATGCCAGTTTAACTGTGTGAACTTGAATGAGTTCTTGCAGTAAATACTTCGTGGCTTGGAGTAATATTCCGGCGTCAATGGGCACAGCACTTGGCTACTATTAACTGTATATTTTATTGTGGCTGCCTTCTTTTACTGCTACTTCATAACAAATTGAGCTTCTTGGCATTATCAAACATTTGATGAGCAGCTCTGATTTGATCAGGAAATGGTTTATGATGGTTGATAGTGAATGCAATGCAGTGCTTAATATTGATGATGCCTGTCAGTGTGCAACTCTCACTAGTTTATATGGCTGGCATTTGAAAGTATTGCCCTACCGGCTAAAGTCTTGATTCCTCTTCTCCTAGCTTCCTATAGACAGAGCAAGTGCCAATTAGCGCCTTTGTTTCCATATTCTGGCTCTTTGAAAGGACATTTTATTTCTGCAATAATTACATACGATTCTCATTTATAAATGAACCCTTGATATAACATTGTTGTAGCATGGTAAGGCTATCCCTTGCAAACCTTCTTTATAAACTATTACTTTTGAGATGTATTCCTCTTCAGAGTTACTTATGAACAAACAAAAAGAAGACATTGATGTTACCAATCATGTTTTATGACTATAAAATGAACAACCACATATAAGGTCATACCTCGTTTCCATCAGCCGATGCAACTGAATTGCTTTTTGTCTAGTTTATACCTCTTTCGTCAGATATTTATAAGAGGCTTGCATTGTAGATATTCTGTGTAGGACCCTCTCTACTAATGATCAAGCATACATGAAGTCCTCTCTCAAGACCATAAATTGGATATGTCAGCATTCCCAACACTCCCTTGCACTTCCTACTTCATATTGTGGGTGGTTACACGATAGTTATACGCAAATAGCATAGTTGGTACCTAAGCTATTTTTGGTCTGGTTAGACGTCTATAAAATGTATGCAGTTATATATCAAGCTCCTGAATTGCTGAAAAAAATCTGCACTCTTTACATGCACTTACATAATTATGCCACTTAATAAGGCAACCGAATTTTAGCTATACTTGGCAGTGCTAATGTAGTCTGGAATCCAAAACCATTTTACTGCAATTCCATTGTGTTCAGGTTGTAAACCTAGGCTATCGATAGGCCCTAGGTTGTAGGATGTAGGCTGCTTCCCTACATTTGCCGAAAATGCATTATCTTTTTGTTGTGTTTTGCGTATGCTCAGTATGAAGATCATTGTGGCTAATGCTGCTTCAAGTGCTTTTGATGACTTTTCTCAAAAATCTAATATGCAGACAAATCAAACAGTTCAATTTATGACTTGAAATTATGTAATACCAAAGAATTGCAATCATAATAATATGTCACTTCCTTTTTATAGTCTTGCTTGACCATTCTCAGTTGGGGTTGACATTTTCTTTTATGATGTGTGGTGTGACCATGAATTGCATTTTGTAGGATCATTTGTCTCCCTGATGCTAATAAGTTACCTAATTCATCGTCTGCTGGTGTTGACAACTGTCTCATCTAAAGTTATATACATTGCTGTAGATATGGAGTGCCTGCTAAGAGGCTGCCAGCAGTTTTCTGTCAAAGAATCTTCCGATATAATAGAAAGCGCTTTACAGTCGGTTTTGTTACTCATCACAGGGTAGGTTATAAAGGATATAGTGAGTCGCTTAACTGTATCAAGTCATGAGACAGCTTGTTCATGTATTGCTGATGAAGCAATCCGATTTTTATCAATATGCTAATATTTCTGCTCAATTTTTCACCTGACATCTCTTGCAGCCTGTTGAGGCGTTTCTATAAATGTATCTATGTTAACAGAGGTGTGGTTAAGGACAAGTAATTCTTCTAATAAACATACCAAATATTGTAATTTGTTTTACTGCTTAAGTATTGTTACTCTTATAATAATATTCTCATCTGCGATGATGGATATCCGGTGTCCATATTTCCATATTTATTCTGTGATTCACAATATAAACTATATTTTAACAATAGTTTTGCATCTGTTAATAAGTGTTTTAGTTGCGGCACCTGTGACCAAAGTGTTTATTAATGTTTTGTCTTATCAAATAACTTTTATTGAGTTTCTCTAATATTTTTCTTTGTAGTTTAATTCCGTGTAGAATGTGGGTATTACTCATTTACTAAATTGGTTTTAACTTTGTTTTTGTAACCATTAAATGGTTGAAAGGAAAATCTTGCTTCTAGCTATTATTGTCCATATCATATTATGGCTTTATTATTATCACAGCAATTATTTTGATCACAACTCATAATAAACAGTTTCAAACAAGTTGAGGTTATGAAAAAATTAAGTATCAATGAAAATGCTAAAATGCATTAATTTCGCTTAATTTTAGAGATGATCTGTCATTATCGACGGCTGTGGAATCTGTTGCCAAACATGTTCTACAGAAACTATTTATAGATCTGAGGCTAACTGATAAAGCATTCCTTACCTCTATCCATCTCTTTATTAAATGCTTTGATTTTACTTAATTTTAGTGAGGGAGTATCAGTGTCGAGGGCTGTGGAATCTGTCTCCATAAATGTTCTGCAGACACTCTTTTTAGATCTGAGGCTAGCAGACAAAGCCTTTCTTACCTCTATCCATCTCCTTATTGAAATGCTGAGGTCTGTATGGTTTTATGTCTGTTTTGGCACTTGATAGGAGATCAATTTCTAATGAGTCTACATATTTTAATGAATATGTAATAAAATTAAATGATTTTTGCCAGGATCAGTGTTGAGGCTAGTCTGTAGGAAAAAGCGACCTCGAACTCTTACACATGTACCAAGAACAATATAATGTTCATTAAATCTATGCTCACAGAGCCATACAAAAATTGTGGCAGGCCCAAATCGATAATAATTAAATGTACCAAAAATGAAGGTGTGCAAAAGAAACTGATGTATAAGGTCGTTATCTCGCTGGCTGCGTAATTGATGTTGTTTTATCGCAAAATTTGGCTCTAGTGATTTGTTGCAATATTGTTTTAGGCGTAAAATGTTAAGCTTTAGTTGGGCAGATACTATGACTACCATCATTCAAGCTGTCTCAGAGAAGTCTGCTATGTTATTCTTAGTGAAAGCTGAGGAGTCACAAGTTAAAAAGCGATTCTTGGGATTAGTAGAGCTACTAGAATGTTCATTA
The DNA here is from genome assembly GCF_963576615.1 of Watersipora subatra. NCBI lineage: Eukaryota > Metazoa > Bryozoa > Gymnolaemata > Cheilostomatida > Watersiporidae > Watersipora > Watersipora subatra. The sequence continues at coordinate 43,717,272 of NC_088708.1, read as the reverse complement.
CGGTAAGTCAAGTAGTATTTGCTCTAACATTAATGCGCTAGCATGCCTTTGATGCAGTAGGACAGATTTTTAAGAAAAACCAAACAAAATCAAAGCTTTTGTTTCAATGGTAGGACCATTTTACACCTTCCCTTTGATTTAGCTTTTAACAATTTCCTTTGAAACCCAATCTTGAATTTGACATTGAAGCAGAGATTTCAAGTTTTAGCATTTTGTAAACTCTTTCACCTCAACTTGCGCAAGGTGACTGTACATTTTTATCCAAAAAAAGAAAAACGAACAACCAATATATTAAGTTGAAGGAACATTTTTTTAACTAAGATCAGTTCATCTCAGCCTGTACACATTTTGTTTAGTCTAAACTGAAGGTTTTGTTTAGAAACTTTGGTCAGCTGGTATATATAAAAATAAATGAATCTCAGATGTTCATTGAAATAATTTTTATTGGAGAATGATGGACCTGTTTAATATTTTGTTTGTAACATGAACTGCATGTTTCTAAACTCAGAGTTAACTATATGTATTTTCTGCCGAGCACTCTTTGTATTGACCAAATAACCTGCCAGTAACCACAATAGTTATCATTTGCTAACTTAAACACAATAAACTAGATGAAACTTATCTTGAACATACATTGTAGTATTATATACTAGAAATTTTACTGTCATACAGCCCATTACCAAAGTGATATTGGAAAAAGAAAGGGTACTGATGGTTGAGAAATGCAATATTAGCAGTCAAGTGGCACTGCAGTACAATAGGATAACTGCAATAGTAGCTGTAATGTACTGGGTGTGAGTGTTATTATATGCAACAAACAGCAATAATGAAAGGAAAAGATTATATGTTTATATCTCTCCCCCTGCAATAGGAGAAATGCAATATTGGCCAATATTAGAAGTAAAATGCACTGATATTATTAGAATAACCAATATCATTAATATAGTGATAATATAAAACCAATGCACAATTTTGTTTACATTTCAAAATGTCATAGCTAACAATTTCAAAAAGTGATATTTATATAGATTTTTAGAAAATCTATTTAAAAAAGTGTTTGGTCATGACAAACAGCGATAATGAAAGGAAAAGATTATATGTTTATATCTCTCCCCCTGCAATAGGAGAAATGCAATATTAGAAGCAAAATGCGCTGATATTATTAGAATAACCAATATTATTAATATAGTAATACAGTAATAATAGAAAACCAATGTACAATTTTGTTTTCATTTAAAAACGTCATAGCTAACAATATCAAGAAGTATCAAAAAGAATATCCAAACTTAGTAATACAGTAATAATAGAAAACCAATGCACAGTTTTGTTTAAATTTCAAAACGTCATAGCTAACAATATCAAGAAGTATCAAGAATAATATCCAAACTTATAATTAAATATCGTAATCTCATAAGAATCATTAGAAAAAAATATCAACGTCATTTCCTTTACTTACACTGCGTTGAACATCAGTTAGAATACCAAAGTACTCGAATGTGTCTAAAAAGTCAGATACTTTGAAATCGGCCAAAATGAAACGATTTCAGTACTCCTACGTTAATTACAGAAACCTTCGTCAATTCAACAATGCTATAGACTGGTGAAATGTGCACGTTTTTTTTTCGTGAAATGTGCATGACTTAATCGTTCTATTCCCTGTCGCTCGGCGTTTCAATTTCGGGTCTTAACTTTAATAAAAGTGAGGCTTAGCAAGTTTTAATAACGATTTTCGTCCAAATAAATCTGTCTGTTTGTGTATAATCCGATCAGATGGGTAAGTTTTAAGATAATGCCGACGGTTTACAAAGACTTGGTAACATATTTAAATAGGTTTGTATGTGTTTTGTATCGTTATTATACTTTAACAACTCTACAAAACGATGGTTAAATTTGTTGATGAAATTTTGATACAAGGGTTCGTCTCATTGTTGATGAATAATATTCGTAAGTTGTGTGCACATGCATTTATCATAAAAACTCTCAAACTTCGCATCCGCTCGTTTGGTCGTGGGAATATTTGTATTATGTATATTGTAGTAATATGCAATGTCACATGCGCTAATTAAAAATTTGCAACCAGTAAGTGAACATCAGAGTTTGTGTCAAGCACTCCAGCTCTTTTATTTTGGATATAAATATACAGACGGTTCCCTACTTACGAACATTCGAGTTACGAACAACGGTACATACGAACGCATGTACGTTGTTCGTAACTCGATTAACTTTCGAATTATTTGTTTGAAATTGGTTTGAACTTTACATACGTATTGTAAAGAGATTTGCCGGCCTTTACTTGGCAAGATCTCTACTAATAAATAAAGATAAGAGAGTGCCTGTAATTAATTAAAGTGCTTTTAATTAGCGAAGGAAATTCACCAGCCGAGGAGCATACGGCTATCTGCTCTGCTCAACTAAATGGGCGCACTCATTTATATACAATAATATCAACCGTTCCGGCTAACGGCAAACGGTAAGAACACCGGCTAACAAGGTGAATGAATAGGACCGTTAGCGCGTTGGAATGACACCATCTAAGTGACGATAAGTGATAGTGTTATGACGGTATATCAGATGTAACAATAGCATAACGAGTGAGACAACGATATAATAAACGGACAACACATAGAAAAAAAAAGACAACAACGATAAGTGATAGCATAACGATTAAAACAACAATGTAATTGAAAGGACAAGACATACAATAAATAAGAAATGCAGTGTCATGGCCCGGCGTCAACCAAAGTATTATTTCCATTTTATTAAATATTTTTTCTCAGTACAAACCAATACAGGTTAATTATGCAAGCCTTAAACATACTTATATAAACCTTCAATATACTTATATAGCCCTTAAACATAAATTATAATACAAAATATAGCACAGAAGCAACTTACGAACAAATTCACCTTACGAACAACCGTCCGGAACGTAACTCGTTCGTAGGTTGGGAACCGTCTGTATACCAAAAAACAAGAATGCAAACAAATGATAATACTTAGTCTATTAATGCATAAATCTCAAATTATATAATATTGCATCAATATGAAATATAATATACCATAAACAGTTTGGCTTCTGCTGCAAGAGTTCAGAATAATTAAATATACATCTTCTACAAGAGTTGTTCTCTTATGATTAGTCTACTAATAGTGGTGGTTTTCAACAATTTTTCCTAATTGCTCTATAGCTCCTTTTTTCTTGTTTTGATAAAATTTAATCAGCGCAATTTTATTTGTTAGATGTTTATCGAACAGAAGAATTTGGATAACTTACTGTTAGGATTAAATGTATCTACTGATGCTATCAAGAATGGTGAATAAGTCAATTTAAATTTGGTATACAAACTTTTCGCAACACAATTTTGACTGCAACTGTGTGCATCTTCTACCATCTCACTGTTAAGCTATATCAGTGCTTGGATTGTAATGATAAGTCAAAGGATAGAAAAGAAATCAAGTAACCCCATGACTGCTTTTCCTTGCAATAACGGCACATGAGAACAGACTAGAATGTATATTTTCAGAGGGTTGCCAGTGTATTACACTATCCATCTTCCTATCTTACCTATGCTCTCTTTTGACCTGGCTATTTTCCAAAACTTATCTCTTCACCTACAATTGTTCTTCCTTATTTGCTCTTTTATCATTGCACTGTCTCAGTTTTAATCCCTCCACATCACTCTCATGAATTTTATCATCGTAATGCTGCTGAGTCACCCACATTTACAATACTTTCTCTTCTAATTTATATATTTCACCAGGCAGTTTGTTAAAAATTACTAAAGCAAGATCTGTCTACTAGTTACATGTATATGACATGGTTTTTAGGTTGCTTTTGAAGGACATAGCAAAATTAATGAGCAACATCCACAACATTTATGTAAATCTCTCATTATCGTTTTGTAGGGAATTCCAGTATTGCACCAGAATTGCACCAATTCCAGAATTGCACCATAAACAATCCATTCCGGGAACGTGCACATTGTAGGGATTTTACGTTATACAAATTGAAAAATGTATGTAAATTGCATATTTTGTTCTAAGATTTTCCCAAACTCACCTCTGGACCTTCAAAAAAGAAAAAACTACACACAGCTTTTAAATTTAATGACTGTACCATAATGGTGATGTTATTGGTTTGTATTGAGAATTTTTCTTCTTTTTCTTTTCACTTTCACTCGGTTCATGGTCCATGATTGCCTTGATTTTAAAATGAGTTAAAGAGAACACAAACTTTCAATATCAATTCACTTTCAGTTTTTTAATTCTAAACAGCAAGGACTATTTTGCAAAAGGAGCACAATAAAAATGTTTTATATGCCTAAAATAAAGTAAAACAAAAATATAACTCTACTATAATAAGAGCGGTGTCTGTCTGTCCGTTTGACTATCAGCGAAAAGGTTTAATGTTATGATAAAAGATAGCTTTCGAAGATACTCCAACTCGTGAATTTGGATCTATTTGGTAGACTGACACTCTAACACCTACCCGAATAATTGCAGCTGCTTATTATCTGTGCTTTATCAACACACATGACAATTTCTCACATTGACCTAGACTGCCAGGTTGCTAGTATATATAATAGAGATAACCTTATACTTGTATGTCGTTTTCTCTGTCAAGTGCGACAAAAGGGAAAGCGATATTTTAACGCTAACCAACGAGTTGCGCGTTATTCAAGTTGAATTTGAGAAGTTACGCTGAACTTCACACTTAACGTTATATGGACGTTTTTTACGTAATACGAAGCAAAAGCTATACATAATGTTTTTTTCTATGTTATGTAGAATTTATGTTATAGGAGGTATACGTTATAGGAGGTATACGTTATAGGAGGTATATGTTATAGGAGGTATACGTTGACATATGTGATAATAGGAGGTATACGTTATAGGAGGTATACGTTATAGGAAGTATACGTTATAGGAGGTATACATTATAGGAGGTATACGTTATAGGAGGTATACGTTATAGGAGGTATACGTTATAGAAGGTATACGTTATAGGAGGTATACGTTATAGGAGGTATACGTTATAGGAGGTATACGTTATAGGAGCGTCTACTGTATTCTAAGTTTGCTTCTAAAACTTAAAATATTTGATTTAGATTAGCTAGCGCTTAGTTACATAGACTAGATCATTTTTTTAACATGCGCCTCCAGCATTCAATTCAACCACATAATCTTTCAGGATTTGCTTGCTTAATATGCATGATCAGACAACTCATTCTAAAGGTCCTTTTATGATTTCTGACTCATGAAGAATGTTTGGGTGAGAACCAAAGTTTTTTTTGGTACCATCATTATGATTTTTGTAAAGCTTAAAACATAACAACAAAAAATGAAAAACACTTGCTTACTATATAATCTACAAAAATACTTATTTGCCATCACTTATTTGCAGTGAACCAAAACACCTTGTTATTCTAATTAGCTAGCTTTCGATAAATCTGATCCTCAATACAGCTTTCAAAGGGATCTTCATAACATACAAAACTGCGAAAGCAGTTACATACCACCTAGAACAACTTGAAACCATATTTTAGGTCATTTAGAACAAGAAGTACTTTATCACATATAACAGTTAGAATGAAGTACATTATTTAACAGCAAAGCTTTAACACGTGATCCATTGTCTTGTAGATGTTGAAATCTTTCTTGCATTTTCATTAGTTTACTTTGTTAAGATGTGCTGCAATGACAATCTTATTGGAGATTTTGGTAAATTTGCAACTGACGACTTAGAATTTTCAAATGCGTTAGAAGAAGTTATAATGCATTATTTTGAGGGTGCACATTCCTACATTATGTAAACTAGAAATAATCAGTGACAAAATTAACCCACATTTATGGTGCTATTTGATGAAACATTTGTTCATCAAATATAAAGACTGTATGTCTATCTGACGCAAAGCAGTTTCCTAATAAACAATCTTTTAGCCTAATTTGCTCTCTTTTGTTCTTCACAAGGAGCTGCTCACCATTGTGAAATAGAGGGATTTGCATAGATGATTTTATGATCTAGCTCTTAATCTCATTGATAGCTCTCATTTCATTGCAAGTGTAAACAGTAAATCGTGAGTTATACCACCTGCTCTTTTGATGTTTTCTAGTGATCCCTATGTACTAGTTCAAAACAACTTCCTGCAGTTGTTCGATCAACAGCAGATCTCCATTGCTTTTCTGCGGTTCTTTGTACACATTTCCCGCTTATTTGTGTTAGCTGTTAGTATGTCTACTGCTAAAATGTTTCAATACATGATGCGATGTTAGATGCCCATTAGTTCCTGCACCAAGCTTTTGAACAGATTGTAATTAACTATTGCGATTAAAATAGCTTTTTTGGCTTTTGTGTTGTTGATCATCATATTGGCAATTCAGCCCGACTATTACAGAGGATATTTTAAAATTAATATTTTCATCTTTCTATAACTGTGTCTGATTATAAAAACCTTGCTTGTGATGACTACAGTTATTCTATGGAATGTGAGACTAAGGAACAGAATCAACTCTCCAGCTGCATTATAGAAGTTATGGACTCTACTGTTATCAGGCTCTTTGAGGTAATTATCTTAAAAGTACAAAATAATCGTGTTGTACTAGCTGCATAACCCAAAGCCTTCTAGAAAGCAAGTTGCTGCGTCGTTTGCTGGCAACTATAAGAAAACTAGATTTTATAAGAAGGTCGTCCTTCAAAAAATTATAAAAACCTCTTTTTCGGTTTACGTTATACTATATAGTATGACCAAAAAGGTGTAGGTTAAAAGTATATGGTTTTCAAAATGTCTTGAATGGTTTCTTAAACTTCAACTGATTTCTTTAATTTTTTACCATCTACTTTTATATAAGGTATTACCTAGCTGTTAGTATAATTGCATAGTAAGCAGCATCTGAATGCGCTATCACATAAAGCAAGGCCGAAGAAGTCACGCTTAAAGTTGGCTTCAACATGGATTAACTCAAAGTGATTACTGTATGCGGTTTTAAAAATTTTAATGTCAGGCCTCCCTTCATGACTTTTTCCTTCTTCACTTGTCACGAAGCATCTGACCCTAGATTACTCAGTAAGCTAATGGTAAAAGTCTGTCTATCCTATAGTAACGTTCATAGTGTTTTCACACTATTTGTGCAAGTGTTCTTCAGAAACTTCAACATCAGCATTTTTGAACTCCGAGTAGCTTTCATTTAATGAAGAAGGCTGAAGAGGCTGTAAATGTTGGCTTTCACTAGCCATGAATCAGTGGCAAAGTAGGCAGTCACTTATAAGTTAAAACTTGCTTTCATACGCTTGCTATCAGGTATTTAGGTTATATAACTGTTTTTATGTTTGTTGCTAATTACTTAAATAGACATAACATTAAACCTTTTTACAGATTTTAGAGCTTAAACAATGCAGAAAAATATACATAAGGTTTGCTATTTTTGTGAAGTAAATTTTTTGTGGTTTTATATAGAATAGAAATGGAGTGTTATTTCTAGACTTAGTATTTTTCAACAAAAGCTACCATGATTACTATCGGTATACATCAGCGATGTTTTTAGAATGCTGAATAATTTCTCAATTATTCTCATGAAGCTCATAACATCAGTCTTAATGCATAAATTTTGACTGGTTTGGCTTTCTCTCTTAATTCATATGTTTTGTTTAGAAATTGTTGTACAAACTGATAATTATTTATACACTCTCAAACTAGCGGCACACGTGTTTCAGCTTTTATTTACCTACTGTAAGCATAATCTTGAGGCATGTCTATTTGAAATATTTTGGTTTAATGACCCTGCTGGGCGATTTGGGTAAAACAATTTGAACTGAAGTACCTAACTGATAGTAAAATCTTAATTCACAAGCTTCATGCTTTAAAGCCTAATACAACAAGCCAAGCAGCTATGCGAATTTCAACTACACTGAAGAAGGCACACCCATATAAAAAGGCTGGAGCACACTGAGCGTTTGAAGTTTGGTGTTTGTCTGGTCTTTTGGTAACACAAGTTTAGTTGACCAGGTATTCTGGTTGGTGTAGTCTCAGGGTGGGTTACGTCGGTGCCCCTAGATTATTCAACAATCTCTCACAAGTCTGTGTAAGCTTAACCATGTTCAAATTCAAGCAATGTTCTTGCTGAGATATGCTCCAATTTATTGACTCTAATTTGTCACAATCTTCAGGACTTAAATACAATGTTCTACTCTGGCTTCTAATATTCACCTGCAGAACTTACCGAAACATCGCTTAGATTAAATTGCAGCTATATACAGATACATACATTGTGTATATGTTATACCAACTCTATTGTACTGATTACATGGTCTATTCTTTCTATTTTTCTGTTTGGCCCCATGATAAAAGGGCGGTATTCGAAATATAGAAGTTAATAACCCCAGACCAACTTTTAGAACTTGCGCACGAGTCTACTTCATCACTAGCTAAAATGCTTGGGCATATTAGGTCACGGCTCAAGAAAACAACTACGGTTGCAATCAGTCATTCGAGAACGTATATATAGAATTTTTTGTTTTTGTACAGAGCAGTTGACCATTGAATTCATGGCGCTTGAACCTTACATCGAGGATGGTTGTGAGAAAACTGATAGCCAAGGCATATAGAAGACGGTTTTTATCAGCATCTCCTATAACCATTTCCATCAATACCATTCTTTGTGATGTGTAGGCACAGTTCATCCTTCAAGGTCAATTCTCGTGCTAGTTTCACGAAACATGGGTATCTAAGCGAATGTCTCGAAATATTTCTACACATACTGCTAGCGAAATGTTTTTACTCTGTAAAAATATTGTGATTGATTGGAGCATTGAAAAATTTGAATATGTATACATTGCAGCTAACAAGAAAACTGATGCTTAAAATAACGTGAAATTTGGTGATTCTACATAAAGTGCTGCTTAACAACATAGTGTTGACATTATTTCACCTGAACATGGCCCGACAGCACGTTTAAGGTCCTTAGAGATACGGGTATCTAGTTTTTTGTATTTGCCATTTTGTTTGTTTTATTTTTGGTGTATGACAACAACTGCTGATTATGAAGAATGTGTATCTTTTTAGGCAATGCTCAGCTATCCATCCTGTCCGCCAGAAGCCGTTCAACGCGTTTTTATTTTGCTGCGTGCCATCACAGAGGGCAATACTTCAGACACTGAACTTTTTCTCAAGAAGTTTCTATCCTCTGGAGGAATTGCTTTTTGCATAGAATTGTTGCACTGGTTTGTGTGTATTCCGTTACTCATTGACTATCATATTTCATCATTTCTATATTAAGCAAATGTAATAACACGCTTTATTGCCGCAGTCCAACTTTTGGCTTTGTTGGATGTCATCTCTAAACTTTTAAACGATGTGTTTACACTTTCATGTTACAATCTGACCAATAGTTACTGTGACTTTCCAGAGTATTGAATGACAACAAGTTTAGTAATTGTAGTCATGTTGTTAGTTCAATCCTAGCCGGTGTTTAGTTTTTGTAAAAGAAAGCTTTTTTATAGGTGCACCCAGTTTTCACTTGTTTTAATGTTTTACTTGTCTAAAATGGAAGCCAATGAAACTAATCTGAAAGTTGGCTACTCACCGTGTGTAAATTGTATAAGCTTTTACATAGCTATTGTTCTGTATTTTAGGGATAAGCAAAGCGAAGATTCATCTGTAGGGTCTCTACTGGCATTACTAGTAAATCAGTTATGCGATGAGGATGGAGAGTCACCAAAATTGACTGTAGAAATGCTTTTCTCACTTTCAGGTAACCGCACCTCATTTACAACGGTGATGGTAGATAATTGGTGTTCGCATTAATCAGATGTTCTGTTCACAAACCACGTCTGATATCCAATCAGCTGTAACATAGTGATCTATTTATTGTCAGCTGTTAAGCATTTTCTTTAGGTAAAAATTGAAGTGTATTAGGTGAAGTATTTAACAGGCATCCTGAAGAATATAAAAAGCCAACATTTATTGAGGTATACCATAAATTAATGTCCTTAATTTTTTATAGATATTTTACCATCGCTTGTTTTGGAAATCTTCACACCAGCAAATGTGATGAGTCTCTCGACTGCTGTCAGCATACTTTATACTATCTCAGCAACAGACCCGAAGTACGTGTATAAAACTCACACTACATCAGTGAATGTAGTACTGGCTTATTGCTGTAGAGTCTTACACGCGTAACACTTTTTAGCTATTTTTTTCTATCAGGTATTGGAACTTATACGTTTTTAGTAACCCATATAACTGCATAGTACCTTAGTGGCACAGTGTTTTTTGTTAAATACACTTCCTCATATTTTTTATCAATGACTCTCTGTTAGAAGGGCTGCTGAATTAAGTACAACCCTCTACAGCACTGCTTCAGAAAAGTATAATGCAGAGATGGTCAGAGCTCTTGAGATCTCTCAGCAGATTAGACTTGCCCGACATTTGGCGGTACATCTTCAGCATTTTATTTTCTTCATTCTTATTAAAAAATTTGTTACCTGTTTTTTGCTCTAAATATTTGCTCTCTAAAATGAGCTTTTTTATCTACTTCTATAACTTGAATTTTGTTTTTAGAAAAGTTGGTTTATCGCATGTACTGATAACAACCCTCTCACCCAAGTGCCCGAGGTAAGCTCAATTTTATTCCCTTGAGATTCACTCGTGGAATTCAGGAATTTTGTGATGGCTGCTCGTACAAGTGTAGTTGTGAATGTTATAGTTGTTCGAACAGGTGTAACTGTAACTGGTAATTGTTTATGTAAGTGAATGAAAGAAATGTGATGTTCATGTTGTGAATCATTTGTTTGATTCAAATTTGTGACTTTTGTAGAATTTAAGCCTAGGTGTAAGTCCAGCGCTTTGTAACAGTCTACAAGGTAATAAATTTTTCTTTCCAAGGTGTAGCTATTTTATAAATATTATGATTTTGAATTTTCACTAATCATTGCTCTTAATAACTTGTATATTTCAATGCCAAGAGGTGCTCACACACTTTACCACTCATCTAATGTTGTTCATGAATTAGGGTTATCTTCATTTCTGATTGACAACATCGGAAAGCTGATAGAGGAATCACAGAGGCGAGCTCCTGTTGACTTCCATCTACTGCTTTGGCTAGCCGAGATGAGCTCTTTGAATGGTCCTCTGGCCAGACAAATGGTACAGAACAAGAGTCATGAGCATTTTCACTTTAAATAAGCTTTGAGATTTTTAGAGCATTATAAGTAAAAGCAATCATCTAAGCTAGATCTCTATCACTATATCGACAATAAAATACAAGCATACCTCTTATACAATCATTATTCAAACAAATTAAAAACCTTGTGTCTAATCTGCTTTGTATCAGCAATACATATACTCGTGTAAGGCTGATCAGTAGCTATTTCACCTATCTGCCATATTATATGGTAGATATTGGACTCGTGGAACTTTGAATCGGACAGTGAAGAATGCAGGATGTTAATCAGCTGCCTTACGCACAACCTCTCCTTGTTGAGCGCATTCGTGGTAAGCTTTTGTTTTTGTAATTACTAGCCTCAAATGATTATATTAAACTAATACATTTCTAACCTTGACATTCACACCACTACCAGTTTCAATGACTTTTATTAGAATTTGTAGTGATTTTTTGTTATGTTTTTTAGTGATTTTAGATTATAAAAACATTTCCTCCATTATAAAAAACATTTTCTCCTCCATTTCCTCCTATTTCCATATTGCTTGACGAAACACTTAGTATAAGTTGCATAATGCTTGGAACCCAAAAGTGCCACAAAATTGCTGACTCGGAAAATCAGCAACTTTGATCAAGGTAATCAGCACATGTTAACTACCAGCACTCAATGACTGCCAGGGATTATATTTGATCTGAGAATTATAGCTAACTGACAATAAATAAATGAAGGAATTTTCTAGGCACAACGCTCCAATAGTTCATTGCAGGAAACTTAGCACCAGTCTGCCAAATTGCCTGAAACTCAAAATTTTATTTCTTGAAAACACTAAATCGTTTGAACAAAAATTTGCAGAATGTGTTGGTCAACGATTCACTGGATATACCAAAGGCCTTACAGATATTGGATTCCATCAAGGGCAAAGCGGAGGTCAGAGCTTTTAGTTCTTTGTGTATCAATCAGCTTTTGATTTGCATAGAGCTCATTGGTTTTCAGTGCATTAAGTACTTGGGTTGCAACACTATCAATGAGCTCGAGTTATTAACTTGCCTGTTGGAATGCAGACTAATCTGCTAGGTAGATTGGCAGCGAGAGCCCATTTTGTTAACACAAACTTTTTTTTTTGGATTTAGGTTACAGCCCGCTGTTCAGAGGTCAGATTTTCATGTCAAGTCATATGGTTATATTTAATCTTGGTTTAAATGACAGTATTTAAAGGCTGTGCTATACAGAGTAATACTGACAACTATGTTTAGTTTTAAGCTTGGAAACAATATAAAGAACAAAACAAAAAAATATAACAATTTTTTTTCAATAATTTTTGTAATAACAATTTTTGATAAATTCAAGTGAATGTTGAATATTGGTCAATGAATCTGTTGATGACAATCATTATAAATAATAAGTTTTCGTTGATGATGATAAATAATTTTTGTAACTTTTGAATTTTTACAAAACGCAAGCAGTAGCCAACATCAAAATAACCAACAAGGACTGGCCAATTCTAGTTTTTTGGCCTTAGTCCTAATGCAAGCCAAAGACTATTTTTAATTGTATTTATATATTTCTGTTACACGTTGAGGTTTTGCCAGCAGATTTGTGTTGATTTAGGGATTTTTCTTTCATGTATGCATAGGTAATTTTAATGTATGTATGGTTCCATTGCATCTGTGTTACAACATGCTAGCTTGATCCAATTAATTTTAATGTTTTTAGGTCAACACCAATGTCATCAAGACATTCCACGAAGCTTTTTTAGTGTTGAACCTTCTTACACATACCAAAATTTGTAATTGCGGCATATCTATGCTTTAAAATCACCTCTCTCATAGTTTTGTCAGTTTCTGAGTTATACAGGGTATTTTAAAATACACGTATTAAGATTTTAGGGAAGCGCAGCAAACTTTCAGTAAATTGATCAGCAGGCATTATTGTAGTGTATGACATTTATTTGGTTTCATTCTGAGTTTGCCAAAATGTAATGACGAGCTGTTTTGTGCTTTAGGAGGTTACAGAGAAAATAATTATCTTATTGAGTTGGTATATATTCCAAGTAATACGCTATATCAGTACTTCAGGTAAAAAATAAGTTCTTTTAAATAGTTTGGAATTATCTGCTTTTGTTGTGGGCTTCAACAAGATTTTTAATGGAGTTGTAGCAATGCACCTTGACAGCAAAACCTGGCAAAACACTCAACTCACATGGGCTTGGTAACAAAGAATATTGAATCAGGGTTTTCTTTTACTTGCATGTTTTAGATCTTAAAATTACTTTAGTTTTTGCTGGTATGCTCACTTATGTAAAGAATTCCTAAGCGTCTAATAACACCTATACAAATTTGTTTATCAAAAGTGAATTCAGCGTTAAAAAATGTACAACTACTGCCAGTTAGGCTTGAAAAATGAGCAGTGGCGTGTTTCTTTGTCCTTTATTATCTGCAAAAAGCTGTGTCTTTAAAATATGCAAATCCATTAATGTTTCATTTTTTTCCAACAAAAAAGTTGTTGAAAATAACATTAATTGTTCATGTTAGCATCAACACCATCAGCATGTGGATTCGTGCTTAATTTTTGTCAGCTTATTTTAGGAATGCCCTATTGAGAAGATGGCGTCCATATATGACATTTTGGAGTCATGTCTCTGCGATGTTGTCATATCACGCTGTAATAGCGCAAGAGGTTAGTGAGACTTTATTGTTTGCTTAAAGACTGATACGACTTATTACATGCGCTTCTACGAATGCTGCTTCATTAGGCAAGCTGAAATAACAGAATGATAATAATGTATTACCTAATGTCGGATTATTATTTTTTTTATCCAATGTCTGTTATCATGATGGAAAGCCTCACAGAAGTATCATGATTAGAGCAGTGTAGGGATCGACTAGAAACTTGGTCGTCTACCTTCTTGGTTTTTGACGTTTACGGAGTTGATCAACTTGGTTGCTGTATATCTTGGGGAGTGTTATTAAAAAGCCTATCACTGGATACTTGTGGTATTTTGTCAGCAATAGTAAGGGAGCTCCCATAGTTCTTCAAAATATATGGTTAGTGGGTGATGGAAACGCTTGTTGTCTGTTTGACGTTGTCAAGTCCTCTAGACCAGTGGTGTCCAAACCTTTCGCAAAGGAAACCAGATTTGTCGTGTTGAAAATGTAGGGGGGCCAACCTTGGCTCAAATCTTTCACATATAACAGTAATTAATTTAAATAAATTTTACTGAGTCAATTTTTGTTTCATATTTGCTTTTTTATTTTAATTTCAGCTATCTTAAACATGTGTTTTGGTTCATTTGAAACATGCATATCAAAATTGCATTGACATTATAATTGAAATTTTATAATCACTCAAATTCACTTTTTTAACACTAATTTTTTTCTAACAGTTGAACAGAAGTAATTGTACCCTTGGGTACAAATTACATTTGAAACGTGAAACAATCTCACTATAGCAGTTTAATATTTATAGAATTTTTAAACACAACTACAGAAAAATGAACAAGTAATAGGCATATCAACACGTGCAGGGCTCATTTAAAATATGACAGTAACTAGAAATGTTGATTGGATTTTTAAATGTTTAACACGCAGGTAGCAGCGCTTCTGCCCAATTTATCAACTCTTTGAACCCTGGTCGTTTTTGTCAGTGGTGTCAGTAATTCTAAGCAATCTGTCCAACGACCCTGTTTTTTAAACTTGTTAAGTATAACTATATATGTTCATAATACAATGATATTTGGTAAAACATTAGTAAAAAGGTCGAGCAACCCACAGCAAATGTCATCAAACAGAAAAAAACAGTGTGTCACCGTTATTCGGGCCAAAACTTTAAAAATTTGTACGATTTCGAAAAACTCGTTAAAACATTGACAATAGCATCATATTCATTGAGCACATGTTCATCACCATTTTATATCTCAAAATATAATGAAAAATTATAGTTCGTATCATAAAATTATTTATTTGCATCACAATCATTTATGACCTACCAATAAACGAGTCATATCAATTTTTTCGCGATTCCATTCTAACAAAATTTGTTATTAAATCGGAAGAAGTGAAGTTATTTGAAAGCTGTTACAAATGAAAGAGACATTTCTGGTCAAACATCCTGTGCAAGAATTAATCTGATTGGTTTACGCTGTTACTTAGAAACTGCTTTTGTAAACAAAACCATGTGAATGCCAGAATTTCAGCCGTTAGGGATTTTGACACACCCTTGTTAATGCTGGAAAATTGGCCGTTTGGGTTCAAAGAGTTAATTCTACAGGCAAGCCAGACGTTATTGATTGTATGACAGAGGCTGAAAGCCGGATGAAAATTGACCCTGGGCCGCATTTGGTCCGCCGGCCGGACTTTGGACGTGTCTGCTCTGGACACTAATAATTCTAAAAATTTATTGATTTTCATGATTCATTGAAGAATAAGTCTATTAGTGACTTTCCAGGATTGTTAGTATCTTGAGCATTAAGTTGCCGAAGTCAACATGGTGTTTGATCATCGATGGATGACCAAGATGGCATAGTGCCTGGGTAGATGCGACTGAGAAATGACTCTACTTCACACTTTGTGAGGAACATTTAGACTAATAAAAACCATGGTCATTGAACTCCGGCACCTATTGAAGAGTGAGAACCGATGAGTGTTTCTTGAGGAGTGAACATAAAAAACAGAACATAGGTTATGTTTGATGACAACTGAAACTGTCGGATTAAAATCTATTTGTAACAACAATTAATGTAATTTCACTTTCTGTTAGACAATACCCGAATGTCATCAAATGATCAAAGAGAATATGCACAGGCATGGAAGGTTCGGATCTCACTTATATGATGCCAACACTAATATTTGCTAGCGTGTTGTTGCTCCAGCTACTACTGTGATATTTTAATTATGTTCTTGTAAGATTTTGGTTTTCTGCCATCAGTTTTTATAGTTTCTGCTTGCTGAAAATAACTACAAATAAAATGTCAAAGTAATTTGTCATCAAGTTTCTGAGCTGCTCAATTACTTTCATACAAATAATTGTTATATGATTTGGGCTGTTAAAAATTGACCATTACATTTTTATGTACTTTAGTCGTTAAATGCGAAAAACTTGCCTACCCAAATATTGTGTAGCCTGCCTTCATTATCTCATACAGATAAATATTGCGTTTTCTCTCGAGTACATTTTTAACCTAAACAATAGGAGTCTTTTGTATGTCACTTAGTAAATCTGTAAAGCTGTAAATAATTTAAGTAAATTAAATTAAGTAATTTAACGGATTATGCTAAAATTAGGTAATAAAATAATGATTTGATTTATTAAGCTTATATGCATTTAAAACCCAGAGTTACAGTTTTGTTTTATATTAACACGCTAAAGTTAACACAGAGATTGCAGTTTGACGAATATTTATTCACAGTGTACATGTTTGAAAGGCATTATTCGTGCAAAACTGTTATGCTTTCCACTTGTGGAAAAATTATGGAAATGATAGGAGTAAAAATCTCTCTTGTGATAAATTTGAGAGTGCTGTGGTAATTCTAAGATACATCAAAATATTTCATTTAGCTCAGCTCCTTAGATGTGCAAAATTTGGGTAAGTTATTAACTGACGGATAAGACCTGGCACATCAACCTCCAGAAGAAAGTAGTGGAATGCTCATAAAATCTATTGAAGAATGCTTTGCATTTAGGTTTTATTTGTAGAAAATTGAGAGTGAGTAACTTGTATAGCTACTCTTTTCTACAGAATTACTACTATGTTTTACATGTTATTTTTGTTATTAAGCTGGAGAAATTGTACAAACCGTTCAAAAACTGTCAAAATTGTTTCTGCAGTTACCAAAGGATTGCCTACCTTTCTAATTTTTAAAGATACATCAAAACTGCCCAAAATTTAATAAATTATTCAAGAATATATTGAAGTTTTACTGGCATAAGCTGTTAGGTGTATAGAGCTTAATTATCTCCAGAAAATTGTTCTAAGCTACTCTCATCTGCTCAAAGCTCAAGTTTTCCAGAGACCTTCAAATCATTTAAAGTTGAAAGCTATATATTGACAGACTGACTATATATTAGTATATGTTCGATTGAACCTGCTAGCTATCAATTAGCATATCTTATTTTATACTCATCGTGATATAGTTAGTTCTCATTTTGTCATGCTTCATCTCAATTCCATAGCGATTAGACAGTCTGATGAGAATCAAATCTGTAACCATAAGCCTAAGTGAGCTTTAACAACTTGTACGACTAGATCTAACTAGGTTCCTTTTAATACACTTTTTACAACAGAGTTTATCATACGCACCATCATAACCTTATGTGCTACATAAGCTATTCTACGTGGCAGTTTTAGGTTTGTTTATCAGTGCCTTTAGGGAGCCGTTGCTCGTGTGTATATAAGGAGGCTTATGTTCATATTCCTCACATCGCTATGTAATATTCTGTTGCTTCTGAACCTTGCACGTGTCATTATCATAAAGCCAATATTTGTCAGTGTAATAAGGTTATAATGAGTGTCAACTGCATGCTAGGGTGTGTGTAAGCGACTGATACAACATAGCTAGCACAAACATAGCTAGCACAAACATAGCTAGCATAAGTAATCTTATAATAATTATGAGGATAAGCTGACTCAGCTACTGTAGGTAAAGTCATTAGCACTCAGTGTGAGCACACACTGTGACAGTCATTAACTTCTCCTGCTTTCATAAATGCCAACAGCAAATGTCAGGTTAAATCAGTTGAACATCTATGAAAAACACTGGCTACAATACAATTCTTCTCCTGATTTTTTCAGAATATCAGAAATATTTTTGCTAATCATTGATCATTTCGATTGGTCAATAATACATTTTCTTGTTACTAAAATGACAATCCAATGACAGTTTTGGTTATTATGATATGTAAGTGCTAATGGGTGAATAACTACCTTGTTACAGACTAAATTTTCATGCAATGAATGAGACCAAATAAATTCAGTCTTCCTTGTAAGCCCATTTGCATGTATATCCTTTAAAGCGAAGGACAGCAAATTGTACGAAACAAGCTATTATTTACTACCATTGTGCTACAATTGGCTCAACTTTGCAATTTGAAACTTAAATGTACCTCTCCTGTGACCTAAGCTGCCAGCTGATTTTTTATTTGCAGCGATGGAGGTGGCAATGCCCTTGAGC
The DNA here is from genome assembly GCF_963576615.1 of Watersipora subatra. Lineage (NCBI taxonomy): Eukaryota > Metazoa > Bryozoa > Gymnolaemata > Cheilostomatida > Watersiporidae > Watersipora > Watersipora subatra. Next base: position 43,698,948 of record NC_088708.1, on the reverse strand, counting down.
ACCCTTGTTTCCATTTTGCAGAGAGGATCTAAATCAGTTATTTCTTGCAAACTTTCAAAGGTCCTTCATAAAGGTATGTCATCATGTAATATTTACAAACTATAGTCACCATCACCTTTAGAACTAAATAGTTTCTTTGATTATACGATATGTCATCTCTTACAGTCTTTGAGTGCCTTCCATTATGGTCTGAAGATTGGAGTATTACAAAGGTTGTTAGAAATTTCCTGCTTACAATGCTATACTATTCCTTTTCTGCTCAAGATCAGTCTAGTAAGTATGTCACATACTTGACAATCGTTTATTTGTGCACACGAATGTTGTGTTAATACAGCGTTATTCAGTCACTGTTTTTCTTTTACTGTTTGATCTGGTTTAGGTCTATGCTAAAAACAGGCTACAGTGATACCTTGAGATACAAACGGCTTAAGATACAAATTTTCTGGAAGCTGAGCACAAATTTGCACTGAATTTTTACTTGAAGTTCAAGCCCAATTTTAAAACATGAACTTGGCTTGGGCGGTGGTTGGTGAAAAGATGAGAGCTTTTGGTTCAGAATTTACTCGCTAGGTTATATAGACATATTTCTCCATTGGTTTGCATTTGTGAGTATATCATTAGTTTATTGTGTTGTAATCAATCTCATACAATGGACCTTCTACTTACGAAATTAATTCGTTTCGTAGGGAGGAAATTTCACAAGTAGGAACATATTTTACCATGTAAATGTCCTAATCCGTTCCAAGCCTCAACAAAACTCAAACTTGACATTTATATAAATTATAAATACATCTAATGGTTAAATCTTACAACAAATACATGTTCGAATTGCATTACTACATAATAAATAGAAAAGTACACATGGAAAAAAGAAAGAACAGAGAAATAATGAATAAAAATTACAAACGGTAGGTTTGTTTGTTTATGTTTTGCGTTGGCTCTATAGACAGGCTTATCGAAGACTGTAGGGAGTGGGAGAACAGTTATCCGAAGAGGTGGGAGTTGTATTGATGTCTTGTTTTTTATTCAGAATAAGTATTTTAACAACGTAATTAGAAAGAGCATTACATCAGCATGAACAGAAAAACTATATCATCAATCATCATACAGAAAACGCAGAATTTAAATTGCTAGAAACTAATGTTATTTTACCCTGTATTTGATGTATAATAACTCCAAATTATACAACAGTTAGAGAAGCCAATGCTTGACAGCTGAGAGAAAATGTGATACAGTCATACTTCGACTTACGAGCTTAATGCGTTCCGAGACGGAGCTCGTATGTCAATTTACTCGCATGTTGGTGCAATTTATTTATATATATAGAATAATTAAATATATATTGATTGGTTTCTATACTCTAAAAAATGCAAATAAAACACTCAAAACAAGATATTGTAACAGAAGAAAACATGTTGGTTATTGCCCTAATTTACCACATGCTTTCAAAAAGCAACAAATAAAAAATAATGCAAGGAAATGTGATTAATTAAAATGTAAAATTAAATACATGTTGTATACAGTAGCAGCTAACGCTAGCATTTGCCAGGGAGGGAGATATAAGTGTTATCCTTCATTACAACAGTTGAATTTGATAACTTTGAATTTTATCAAAGTCTTAAAAACAAACTTAAAAGCAAACCTAAAAGCAAACTTTCATTTTTAACTTAACGTAATTAAAATTTCTTCGGCGTTCATAGTTGGAAGTTTCTCGCTGGTTAGCTAATTTTTCCTTTGTTTCGCTTTCACGACTAGCCGGCCGTTTTAAGATAAACCTATCTAAGGACGTTTACCTTTGTCGCCCTTTCGATGTGTTGCGATTAGGGCGAACACTGGTGTCGTCACAAAGGGTTAATGCACGACCACTAGCCAACTTGTCCGAAAGTCTATTTTTATAATTTTTATAGATAGCACCGGCCTTTTCACATAGGCCTTTTCGCCTTTTAACCACCGGTCTTTTCGCCTTCATTGAAACATCGTTTCAGTTACGCTGTCACCGGCCAAGTGTTTATCTTTTATCCAATGCCTGAGCAGTCTCTCCATCAGCGGTCGTGAAGATCGCTGCGTCGTTTAGAAACTATGGTTAGTCCTTTTGCAAACTAAATGCCCTGAATATAACCCTTCAGTTTGATAATTGTGGATGTATTTCTGTCATATTGCTAAGGTAGCTCAATCACGCATACACATTTCGCATATCTTACAATAATTTTTTGTTTAATATCAATTGTTATCATTTGCTTTTTCTTTCCATTACCTTTCATTTTACTGGCAAACTTTCGGTCTACGCACCGTACTTTTAATTCACATAATTCTGCACTGAAAATTGCGCACAAAAAACACGGTACAAAAGTATAACCTGAATAGTTGAAAAATACAGAGTGATGCTGTTCTCATAAAACACCTCCGGCATACTTCGCAACTGACTCACGTGCTCGTATCTCAAACATTGCTCGTATGTTAGTGCTAAAACGTGCTTAAAAGCTGGCTCGTATCTCAAGTTTCTCGTAAGTTAGAAGAGCACTCGTAAGTTGAAGTATTACTGCATGTGAGAATGAACAAAAACACTAAATTCAAAGCACACAGTAAATTCAAAATTAACACAATAAAATTGAAATTATTGTCTCTTTTGTGCTTTTTCGTGTTTTAATTTTGTTTTGCTTTTTAAACAAACAAAACAAACTGCTCAAAATACAGATAAAGGAAATAGTGAAAATAGCAAAAATAGTGAGTGTGTTGTGTGTTTGTCTCCACGTACTCCTCCCTTGTTCTCTCTTTGTCTGCTAGTAGTATTTTTCTGTCTTGAAGCTACGAATATAATATTAAGCTTTGATTGCATAAGTAACTTATTTCTTGTATTTTGTCAGTGTTTCACATGTAAATATACTGTATGGTGTAATAGTTTTAATAATAATGGGAAGTTATTATGGAGTAGGTTAGGAGTATTTTAAACGGATTAAATATATTTCTTTGATTTTAAGTGTGAAATAATTGTTTGTAATATGAGTTTGTGGAATCCGAGCTTGGGCCTAGAATGGATTATATTTGTCTCTCGTACCGCTGTAGTGGATCTTAAAAACCTTAACTGGTTAGTACTGGACTCGATCTGCTAGAAATAGGTTTCCATGAATTGTCTTACATTGGAAATGTCACATCCAAGGTCTTGTAGTTGCCCAGTTGATTGCTTATAGCCAAGTTTTAGAGGAGCAGCTAACACTCGGCTTGGCTTCTGATGAGCTGTGGCAAGTTCTTTCAGCTGTCAACATAATTTCGCTCCTATGTGCTTGCACAACAGCTTTCAACTTCAAGGTACGGTTTTGCTGATGGCAAATAAATAGTATCTAAACATCTACTGATAGTCAAGGTTATATCATAACCATTTACGCTAGCGATCGATTATACCTACCCCTAATTTCTTAGTTCATAAAATGGCAAAACAGTTTTTAGTAATAGACAATTTACTGTGATTGTTTGGTTCAAACCATTCAAATACTAATTATTCCTAATACTAATAAGATAGATATAACTTGATTGAATCTACAGTCGCTATACTGTATATTAGTTTCATCAATTTTAACCCATCTGATTTTCAATGTGGCACCCCTATAATATATTAGTTAACAGATGGCTACTAATGAGAACCTAATCTCTTTCAACTTCATGTATTTTAACAACCATTATGTATATTTCTAAGTGAACAACTAAACAAAATTGAAGAAATCTGAACAAACAGATAGGTGTATAAAATTCAAGCTTGAGTATTGACTACATTCTATACAATCCCCTCCTTCTCACCTGGTAATTATTGCATAAAACTTTATTTTGTGCTTCATGTGCGAGTTATCTTAAAAAAATGTCTTTTGAGTATTAGAAAGAGATAGAGCCATCACCTAACTAAAGATTCATTTCCCTTTTATGATGGTACAAATGACCTAGTTCGATTTATGGGCCAAACTGGTCCCACTGTACGATTTACACAAGTAAAATAGTGCCCTATCTGTTTGGCTAATGGCTATATGTAGTCTTTACTATAATATGAGCAGTGTCCATCCGTCTCTCCAAATATATGTCTTGAATACCTTGAATATGTTTTGAATATCTTGAGAGATTGACCAAACTAGGTGCAGCACCTGTACAAGTGAACTGATTCATGCTAAAAAATTGTCCACACGCCTCTAACATTGCCTATTTTTATGAAAGATACTATTTCTCCAAAATGCATGCTAATTCTCTCGTTCACATTCTCTCGTTTTTCTGTCCTAAAACTAATGCTGTAACTGAACATTCGGATGACAAACCAACAAACACTCAAATTATAAATCTATGGCCAGAACTGATGTACTCCATATTATGGTCAAAGCGCGAAAACACCGACAAACCCAAAAGGACAAAAAGCAAATAAATAAAGTTGATAACCTAATTAATGTGATAGGTAGTGTGATAGGTATGTTCATTATGTGATTTATATTTAGTATGTGATTTATATTTAGTATGTGATTTATATTTAGTATGTGATTTATATTTAGTATGTGATTTATATTTAGTATGTGATTTATATTTAGTATGTGATTTATATTTAGTATGTGATTTATATTTAGTATGTGATTTATATTTAGTATGTGATTTATATTTAGTATGTGATTTATATTTAGTATGCGATTTATATTTAGTATGCGATTTATATTAATATAATATTAGTAAAATTGTGTTTCATGACATGACAGTTATACTGCTGTCTGATCTATTGCAGCGATATTAGGGTGTTAAGATATTAGAATTATTATGGTAACGAATGTAGGATCATTTTTGAACTAGTTTAACTGGTATGCAAGACAACAAAAAGCTATTGTTGATGATAAGAATTTTGGGTGACCAAGTTAGAAACCTTAACTTTCACTAGTACCAAGAGAAATACTATTCCCCTTACACTCTTGGTAACAATTTTCACGATCAACTGATCAAACAGGTTTAAAACTATGTAGTGAAACATAGAATTTCAAAGCTTTTTATCTTTTAACTTCTGACTTAGAATTGCAACATTCCCACAGGTTGGTTTGCAAGAAAGCAACTCCAAAAACCCAGTTTGTAGTATTTCAAACTACATAACTTTCAAATTTGCATTTATCATGCCTATATATTTGTAGTTAGACAGGACATACAGTGTAGCTGCAACTAAGATATTAGAAGCAATGGATGGACAGGATAGCGTAATCAGTGTTGTGTACCTTCAACTATGGTGAGCATAGATTCCTGATTAATCAGCAGAATCATTAACATGTAGGTGTGAGCTTTAAATACATGTACCAGCAAAACATAAAAAAATCATGCTTTCATTTTTTAAATATTTCATGTATTGGCAGATTTTGTTAAAGGTATGCACACTTGAAGCACTCCCTCAATGGATCCGGCTCATCCTTGGTTTGCTGGTCCCCAGCTAATTGCATCACTTCACATGGACTTGAAGAAGTTCATTTTCGGGTGATGTATTTCTGGATGCAGCAGGAATTATGTTCGGCACGTATGAATGTCTAAGCTATCTGCATTGTTGCTTTTATCTATTTGACTGGTCATAAAACTCTTTTCTTCATACATATTTGTTTGTCTGTTGAAGGATATCAGGGTGTCTAGCCATTTAAATATGCTCTATATTATATATAACATAGTACTCTAATTTTCAGCAAGTACCAATCATGAAGCGAACAGCACTAAGGATGATTCCAACTTTACGAGAGTATGTGAATGAGTTCTTTCCTGTACTAGGTGTGTACTGTTAGTAATTCTTCATAGCTAGAGATTACTGCATGGAGTATGCTTACACTAAATCTGCTGCATTTCTAATGTAACTGCACAGATATTAAGGCAATATTTTACTGCATCTATCAATGCGCAGTTGGGATTTTATCGTAATGGTCACAACCCTGTCTTTTACTACTTCCAAGTATCTCGTAACAGAAAATGTAATAAATTAAATCTACAATGAATACATTTGCAAATACAGTCAAACCTCAGTTTTTGACCATAATTGATTCCCGAAGGCTGCTCGAAAAGTGATTTGCTTGAAATCTGAAACTATTTTTCTTTTTATAATTATTGTAAATACAGTAGTTTCAATCCATTCCAAATCTAAAAAACAACTAAAGCATTTCTTTACTATTGTACACCATAAACTGCACACACATATAATAAGAGAGAAGGTAATTTGTAAAATACAATGATTGTCAAATAAAATCTATTATTAACCGAGACAAAGTTGGGGAATGTACTGTAGCAACTTGTACACTGGCTTTGTTTAGAATCTTGTGTACGGTATACATTAAATTAAAAAGTAGAAATAGACTTTCATTTTAATGAAACATATCTTAGCTAAGATTAAAAACAACATAAACATTATCGTATGTTTTATGTTTACCAATTTTAACATAAAGTTATGCAGGCTGGCTAGCTTATGCTAAAGTTACGATCTAACAAAAATTCTAATGAATGTGTACAGTAATGTATCATAACAAAGATCTTGTGAAATTAAAAAGCACATCAGAAACATTTCTTGTCTTATAGTTTTACCAATTGTAACATAAGAGATCTTTCAGTTTCATTAAAAATGGGACATTTGATCTAGGCATGAGGCCTACAACTCAAATTTTCTGATTTAAATGCCATTTGGTGAAAATCCGATGCGTTTGAAAGCCGAGGTATGACAGTTTTCAAAAAATGGTTTTTGCTATGACAAATTGCGATGAATACAAAATATATTAACATCAGGCCATTTACATGTATTTTTACTTCTCCATTTATCTACGCTGTTAATAAATTTTAATACATTGTTGTACAATTGTACATAAAAAGATAATCAGTTCTTGCACCGTTTTATTTCCTACTGCAAGTTCTTCTAGAAAATCTTTTCAAAAATGTCACATTTCTTGTTCTTGAATTCTGTAAAATGTATTTACCAAGCTCTTCATACATTTGCCTACAGAGCAAATCTTTAATCATTGTTTGAGGAATTTATTAGCAGTAAAAATACTCAACAATTTAAAAAACATAAAAAGCATTTTCACATGAGTCTCACTATCAACAGCTTTGTAAATTATATATCAGACAAATGACATTGTTACCATATGCCTGCCAGTCAATCGTTTTCCAAGTCTTCAAAAGGCTAGACTAACCATGACCCCTTAATAGTGAATTTTAGAGATATATTTATGCATGTCATGCATTTGTGTGTATCTGTTTTTAGAGGTTAATCATGAAATGGTTTATCATCACATGCTGAGGCAAATTTTATTATTACATGCATTGTATATTCAACTATCTCTCATTTTGCAGGCAAATGCATGGCCTCTCAGGCTTGGAATGACTTGATGCTTTTGGATGGAAGTGCTAGCAAGGTTTGTGCATGATTACTTGATTAGATATCATACGAGCAAATTAATCTGTTAGCTAGCCATTCTAGCATTGAGAAATGCACCATTGTTACGTGGAACACATGGGGCACCCCTAGGTGTACCACAAGTGAGTCGCCAGCTGGATCACCCTCTAGTGAGCGCCTCATATAATAAAAGAAACTGACAGCGCCTTGCAGCTATTCAGTTCACCAGTCAGCTTTTGATCTTATCACACATCTGAATATCTCTTTTCAATGGCAATTTTTATCTAGCTGCAAATGCAAGTTGTTGGCAATTCCATAAACTCCACTTTAGTGGAAACTTATTGTTAATGTCTATTGGTCACAATATTTTACTGATATAATCAAATAACTCTGAGCAAACCTCCTCAAATAACTTAAATAAAATTGTATTTTTTAGGATGCTCGGTTATGCAGTGCTGGGCATAAATTTTACTGTTAGATTCGAAGAACAGGTTAAAAGTTTTAACTGTGTTCGAGTGTGGCATTAAAAAAATCAAATAACTCACCAAAGATTCACTCATCCAACGTTAAATTCAATATTTTCTGCTTTGAATACCTAACTAAATTAGGTTTCACTGTCAAAGTTTTGGGCGTGGAAATTCTCTATGCAACATCCAAAGTGAAATTTTGGATGTTGCATAGAGAATTCCAAAAGAAATAGTAAAATTGAATAAACTAGTGCAGACTTGCCCATAGAACTAGACCGAATATTTCCATTGCTCAAGTATTCGTTAGACACAAATTCAACTGTCAGACTCCTGAGAATGTTTGTGGTTTTAAAGTGTCACAAAGGATGAAAAGGGCAACATTTTAGTTGCATATAGCAAAAAGTTTAAAACTTACCAACTTGCACCATACAGCATTTATGATGTGAATAGTTTTATAACTAGCTAGCATCATTTACATACTGAAATTAAAAAAATTATAGCAGATCATTTTGAAAAAACGAAAGATACAGGAGATATAACGACAAAAGACTCACTCATTGATAGTAATTGAAGATTTTTGAAAACAAATGTTTTATTTTGGTTCGAATTCTTGAGTTTGTAATCAGATCATGGCGCATTCGTACAAAACACGAAAATTCTAGGATTGCCAATTGAGCCCAGCATTGCTTGTGGTTGGCCTGCTTTTTCACATTAAATGTGTTCTATGTAATGAATGGAGCTCTGGCAGTCTGCTTTTATAACCCTTCTCTCACCCATAACTTTCAATGTCACTGCTCTTATTATGGTGCGTTTACACTGGCCGATTTTGTCGTGCACAGACAAATTTGATGAGTCGGTGTCGGTAGGTGTGAACAGAAAAATCGGTGTCGGCACCGATCTGAAAGTCGGTGTCGGAGCTACCCAGCAGTGCCCGGTTGCACCGACAAGTCGGACGCTCATCAGCCAATCAGAAGCTAGGAGCCTCTGGTTAAATGAGCCTAGGCTTTAATGACAGTGCTAAGTTTATGAAACTAAAGGGCTAGGTTTAATGAGAGGCTAGAAGACTGTCATTAAACTTTCCCTCGTTCTCTTTTTACTAGTGAACCAGCATGGCTAGCAACGATGTGAACACGAGAGTACCAAAAAATCCAAGTTTTTTTCTTTAATTTAAATTAATTAAAAGTGAATAGCCAGTTGTACGACTACTACTAGTTCTACTACTAGTACGACTGTAAATACAACTGTCAAGAAATTTGCCGGCCCTTACTTGGCACGATTTAGATTATGTCATACAGAAATAAATTGCGTGTGATTTCATTCAATGTTTTATTAGCGAAGGAAATTCACTAGCTGAGGAGCGTACGGACATTTGCTCTGTCCACTAAGTGAGCGTTGCTCCCTTATATACAATAAAATTGCCCGTTCCGGCTAACGGGACCGAGTGAGAACACCGGCTAGCAATGTTTAAATGGCCAATTATTAGGCCCGCTAGTGCGTTGATATGACAACATAAACGACGACAATTGATAGCATAACGAGTAACAAGGCCAACAATAAAAAGGCAATAAAGAGAGAATAAAAAGGACAACTCATATAATAAAATATTTACAGACATATAAAATATATACAAACAAATAATTACAAGAAGTGTAAAGTGTTGGCCCGGCGTCCATCGCACTACTACTACCACAAATATACATTCACCATTCAATCTTCTTCATTATTCATTTTATTTATTATAATTACTCGGACGAAAGAACTGCACGTACAGTTCTTTGCTCGGATTTTCATTGCCTCATCATTCATTCATTGCTTGGCATTCAGTAGTTGCTTCTAGCAGTAGTAGTAGGAGCAGTAGTAGTAGTGTAGTACTAGTATATAATTTTCCACATCAAGCGCGTTGATTTTTATGTGTAATCGTCTTCGCGTGGTCGGGTGAAGATCAGAACGGCGAAACGCTGTGATTGGCTGTTGGTACCGACAAAAATCGTTTGATCGTTGCAATGTAAAGTGGGAGTCGGTGTCGGCACCCATACGTGAAATGTCGGAGGTACCTGTCTGAGTCGGGGTATTGGCACCTAATCGGAGTCGGTGTCGGCCAGTGTAAACGCACCATTATAGTACTGAAATGAATATTTAGTATTCTTGGAAGGTGGTTAATTAGTTGGGGAGAGAGGGGGTAGATCAGTCCACCAAGCTGACTGTCATGAGTTTGAGTTTCTGGATTGTCACGATGACCAGAGTTTTACAAGTATACATATTGAATGGGCAACTCCTGTCATGAACATTAGGCGCTGTATGTGAGATTTTATTAATTTGTGGATCCCTCCCAATTACTCCTTGTAACAATGGTTGAGTATGTTTGATAAGTTATCCATATTTTATTTATTTAGAACAACCTCAAGGATGCAACGACAGATCAACAGATTTCATCCCCATTCATGTATCCTTTATCAAGTTTGGCTTTGGGAATGTGACAGCAAAAGATGCTTGCTAACTTAGCATTTAAATAATCTGATCAGAACATGCTTCAGTACTTCAGGTATTGTGACATTCCCCATCACAACAGTGATATCTGCGTGCGAATGAAAAGATAGTCAACAGGTTTTATCCAATGTCTTAACTACACAGATATATAGACATATTATAAACATCCTTTGAATTTATTCTTAGGACCATTTTGATTCTACTGATTTTACTCCTTGACCCAGCATTACAGCCACTACCAAGGTATCACACTAATTTTGCTTACGGAGATCGATCTACTTGGATAATGGTATTGGTAATACCACAGATACTCATAGAAAGGTCAACACTATCAGTCGTAAAACCTAAGCAGCACCACAGTGTCGACGATGCATGTTTGATAATAATAGTCCAGTGATCAAACAAATGTGACCCTTATGGAATTGAAAACTGGTGGATACATATATGTTGCTATAGTATATAGCGATTTAGATGAAACTACGAACATTACTTGTTCACATTGCAAAATACATGTTAGCCAATGCATTGCCTGTATATTTACATGTAGTCAATGTACAAATACATGTATTATGAAAGCCTTGAGAGAAGTTCATTACGTCTTTCGATCAGAAATCTTACAATCAATCCTTGCACGCATTCGCTAGATCGCAATATCTGCTTCTCAAATGCTGCCTTGAAATCTTCCTGAGCAAATCTGCTTACACCCCTGGTTACAGTTCTTGGCCTGAAACAATTGAGTCCTCATAATGTCTATTTGAAATGATCTTATGAAAAACAACCCATTCTCAAAAGCACACTAAAAGGTATTGTTACTAAATTTTGAAACTTGAAAACTCCTGGCTCCATTCACTGCTCCTCAAAATTAAAACCACTGAGTGCAAGCTATAAGATGTATATATATTTCAAAAGTATTATTTTATAAGTGCATGTGATCAGTGTGCGCGAATTACAACAGAACAACATGCAAAATATTGCCAGTAATCTCTGCCTTCTTCGGATTATCTGGGTTCTTTATATACATTTGCTCATTTGCTAGGCTCCGCCCCTTGATCGCATCATCCCATCGATCTTTTCTTTAGTCAACTCCATAGGCCGAGCTGACTCGCTTACAGCCGAGTCTCCCGCTGTGCCGAGACTCAGTCCGGCTATAACGTCGGACATGGGATTGGCTAGGCGGCTGACCCGGGTCTCTGCACTCTGCCACCGCACTCTTCCCCAGTGGAGGCTCTGGGGGACTGTTTACTCAGCAATGGGAGGCAAGAGAAGTTGAAACTTGAGCTGGTTTTTCACACTCTCGCCATTGTACCTCGGACTTGGTGAAGGCTAGGTTGTCTTCTGTCAGTCGCAAGGTTCGTCCAAGACTGGCAGTATAGATGACTAGCCGACTCCAGCAATAATGATTCTCTAGCAACCGGCGGGCTTTCTCCTTTTGCTGGGAGGAGAAGGGCTTTTGCTGTGGGAACTTTAAGGAAACAAGTCAGCCTCTCAGCACAAGACTCAACCTGTGTTTCACCTGGTTGACTCAGGTTGGCAGGTTTGTCAGAAGGTAGATTTGTATCTGTGGCTGTGGTGTAGATATTGCTGTTTATTCGGAAGAGAACTTGCTCATTGTATGGTGTAGAAGCAAATGGCCCTGGCCCGTTAATACCTTGAGATTGCCGCCTTTTCTCGGCCCCTGTATTCCAACACCAGGGGCTTTCTAGATTTGCTGCCACTGCAGATAGCCACAACTACTCTCTAGACCAATCTGCCTGCCGATTGATCCGTGTCGTCTGAGGGTTAAATTGTGCGACTCCAGGTGATTTTTTCAAATGCATTTTGCCGAAGTTTGCACTTCTGTCCTGACAACTGACTTCGCAGCTTTTTCACCGGGCCTTAACTCTTTCGCTTTTCAATATGGTTTCACATTTCTTTTAATTACGAAACCTATAAAATAGCTAGACCAATCAAATTTGGTCTCCAGTAAAACAACCTTGTTGCCAATCACTTGCTATCAATAGCAATTTTTTTGGCTAAACATTTTTAACAATTCGCGGTGATAAAAGTACCAACTGTAAAACGATATATTGGCTTATAAATAGGGTTTCACTTTTCTTTTCATTACAAGGCCTACACATTAGCAAGACCAATCAAAATTTGTCTCTGGTGAAACAACCTTGTTGCCAATCACGTGCACCTAAAAGAAATTATTTTGGTTCAACGATTCCATTTCTGATCATTTTTTAAAACGGCAAAACCAAATCGTTATCGTCATGGCAAAGAAAAACACACCGCATTCGTTCCACGCAAATTAAACGTTGGATATTTTACGAGCATGGAATTCACTTTGTACTTATCTTGTAGAGAATTCTGTTTTGAATTAGATGCATTTTACAGTAAAACGATATCTGTTTTTATTCTCGAGATATTGTTAAAATACTAACGGTATATCAGCTTTTCGAAAAATTCGTTTTATTAATTCAGGCAGAATATTCATTCGGTAAGATTTTAATGCGGTAGTGAAAGAGTCAAGTTCTTGGCTAAATCTTGTGCTATGGTAACCTCAGCCCAATGTTTTGCCGAATCTAACTTGGCCCATAACTCTGATTGAACCTCTGGCCTCTTGGCTCCTTTTATATTAGGGTCAAAGTTTCATTGTAGCCAGTGCTCTACCAAGCTTTTCTGGCAAGTATCGAAGGCCATCAGCCGACTCTCATTCTGCACATAAGACTGAACTTGATACTCTATCAGGCAAGCGTTATATTAATGCATCACTCTAATACCTATTGATCGCTGCCGGAGCTTGCAATTCATAACTACAGAACAAGTAGCTTACTTGGGAATATTCATTGCAAGTATCTGCAGGTTTATATTGCCGCCTTGCTCGGTATGTAGGTAGGCAAACTCCTCAAGCATCTCTGTATCTGTAAATAGTGTAGTCCGATCTAGTGGTCACTGAATGCTTTAACAATATAGCTTTTTACTTTAATATAACATCACTTTCAAACTAAAAGAATTATGTAATTCTTTGACAGTTTAGAGATGTGCAGTTCGGCAAATGAATTCAACATACGTACCTAATGGCATAATTTTTTGATCTGCACTCACAAATGCATGTTCAACACCTTTTCGTAACTAATGCAACTAAGGATAGAAGTTTAGTTACTTTAGTAACTGAGGATGCAAGACTGCCAGTTCACTTGAAAACACTAGTTAGGTATCTATTCAATAAAGATGCTGTTAATATAGATGCAAAAGCCTTGCTAAATATAAATTAGAAATGAGATAAAGTTACTTGTGATGTAGTCGAAGAAGCAAGGGTATTTGAAGGTCTTTGCGGCAACTATTCGAGGAATAAGATTGTTTAAGAAGATATCCTTATGTTTGAGCCAGTCAGATTGACAGAGAACGCAAAGGTCTCCTATAATCTCATCATTTGCTGAATCATCGAGGCATTCCTAGACAAAAACGGTTTATACATTTTTTCTGAGGTTTGCATACCACAAAGGCGCAACCTGATGAGGTTGATTGAATATGGTATAACACCTGAATCATAGGGCACTTGGTCAAGTTTTTAACATTATGTAAAAAATTATGGAACAATGGTACAATATATTTCAGTTCAATTCTTTGATGATAAAATTCAAAAACATCAATGTGGCAAAATTTGACAAATGAGCAACAGCAATTAAAAGCCAATGCTCACCTTCAAGGCAGACATCAGAATAATAATTCCAGAGTCAAAAAGATCTTTAGGGTGGGACACAAAAAGAAACTGCACATTTCCTTCACTTGACTGCCAAGTCTCACGGCATTTGCAGAGATTATCTGAGTGTATGATGTCCCTGGTCAGGGCCGAGAGCACGGCGTGACATGCATCCTAGACAACAGTATATACCAAAATCCCATAAGTAACTATCAACCATAATCAACTCTGAATATTAAGAAATTATTATAATGCATCTAATTTCTTGTGCTGATGCCAACAAACCTTTTGACTGCTCTTTTATGAGTCAGCTCACGCAAAAGATTAGTAAAACATTAGATTGGCTCCTTACAAATAGCAAGCCATCGATGTAAAATAAATTTCATATTGGCAGAGGTAAACTCACGCCTTACATCACTTTGTGAAAAGCCTTTTACCTGGTGCATTCCAAGTGCAAACTGACAGCAAGCCTTCTGTAATGCATAGTAGCCATCATCTGTTGCAGCATCATTAGCAATTGGATAATCTTTATATTCCTTGTGGTAAACGATTCGATCTCGATTGAAGCTTGAGAGAATAGAGCGCCATTTTGCGTGATCAAGCCTAGTCAGGAGTTCCATAAAGCCTGAAGTGCAAAATGTTGCAATTGTTGAGATAAGTCAATCAAAAGAATAATGAAGTAAAGATAAACGTTGACATATGGAGTTTATTTTTTATAACATTGGCTGTATATGCTGAGGCTGTTATATGTTAGAGCAAATATTCTTATAATACATTTCATTCAACAGTTGAACAGTTCAAAAACTAAGACAATTACATATTGCATTGAAAAATGCATTACATAAAATTATGTAAAAGCTGTAAGAAACTAAGTAAGCTAAGCTAGTAAGTTAAGTAACAATAAATAAAAAGTGTTTTTATTGTCATGCGACTTTACATTAAAACAGGAGGATTGCAGTGTAGCTTTGCTGATGAAAGGGACAAGCATTGAGTAGGTAAAGGTGCTGATAGGGCTACAGAGTTAGTCCGACACAGACTAGCTTTAAAACTTAAAATTAATCATTGTTATATTTAATACTTTTACATTGTATGTTTCATTATCATGGCCAGCCTCGCCACTTTCACTAGTTTCTTTGCTTCACCTTCTTCACAACTAATATTCAACAGCTTTGGATATTAAAAAAGATTTGATTGACAATGTTTGATGCTTTAATTAAAAGTAATGCATTCTTTCTTTTACCAGTAGTACCATTCACACTAGTCTTCTTAGAAGTTATGATTTTAAGCCTGAGAAGGGAAGTTATGAAGTACTGTTTAATATTATTAAAGCACCACAAAGCCAAACTATATGGAGGAGAACTGTGTGACTTATACACTGGTTCACAAAACTACAACGCTTTGAGAAATTTTGGGCAGCATATGTTGGAAATTTCTTTGTGCATCAAAATAAATATTTGCTCCAATTCGACATCAACAGATTTGTATATTGAGGCAATCAAAAGATGAAGTTGGGCTGTTTAACTACATAGACATACAGTGATAATCAGTATACAGAATAGGAAGAGAGGAGATAAACACTAATTATTAAAACATTAAGCCTATATCGTGGCCATTTTTGGGTTGAAAACTGAGACAAAGACTCTACGAGTTCACATTAAGTAAATTTGTATATATCTGTTCATAAACCCATTGCAACAGCAGTAAAAACATACTTGTATTGTTCTTTGAGAAGTAAATTAGCTGGTTGGTGTGGCTAATGAAGATAGCAAGAGGTAAACCAACCTTTGGCATAAATACTATCATTGTGTAGCAAAGCCCAGATGTTGCAAGCTGCATTGAATGTTGAAACAAGGCTCTCTCCATGTTGTATATTATTAGCTGCAGCCAACGTAAGATGACCACTTGAAGCAGTGCTTTTCTTTCCTTTTTTTGGAGATATTTTATCTAACATAATTAACAAAGAAAAATTTTGTTAACAACACACATGATGCTAGCAGTTCATGGTTTACGTATTTAATAGATTGTACTTGGACAATTCTTCAGAAAAATGCATTGAAGGTTTACCATTCCAGATCTAAAAAGCCATTTGTCCTCTTAAAATTCTAAATATTTGAAGCTTTACTACTGCATTCAAAGTACGACAATTTCTTCAATAAAGAAGGCACGCCATATAATGGATTTGACGAATAAAAAATAATTCTGTTACAGCTTGTGATGGGTAACATTAATAAAACAGCTTCAGCAGCTGTGAACTTACCAAACACTCGCTGCACAAGACACATGGGCTTCATCTTTTTCTTCAGAGCATTATATGCATGCACTTGCTTGAGGAGGTGATATGTGCCAATGTATATAAATTCTCTTTTCATGGTTTTACTATAATCCTTTGATAACCGTTGCTTGAGGGTAGAAAGATAGTGTACTAAAGACTCACTGCAAGAATATGTATTTCTAGGTAGTTGTTTATGTGTAGTAATATATGCACACACATTGGCATATATGTCTATGCGTTATGCTACATAAAAGCCTGTCAGCAATACGCTATACACAACTTTAGGAGTGATTTATTAAGGATGTATATGAATAGTACAACAACGTTGTACTCTATATACATGTATATATATTTCTCAAAGTCTGTCGTTCGGTCTTTCCAGCTATAGCTGATTAATATATAGCAATAATGCATCAGTATCACGGAAGATTTGATCTCGGAACCACCCATTCACCAGGCGATAAACTAACCCATTAAGCTATGTGAGATGCAGTGGATTCATTGAGCGATATAAATCATTATCTAGATTAAAATACGCGTAGCACTCTGCGCTACAGCGCAACATCACTAAAGCTTGCTCTCACATTACTAAGTTTAACAATATGGATACTAGCTTAGTCAAATTAGCCATTGGCAATGTGCCAGGCTAACGGAAAGTGGCAGGCAACTACATTACCTGTCACTGTTTTCAAGCTGTTTTTTAACACCCGTGTAACACCGGGCATTCGGTTAGTATGAATATAAAATGGCAGAATGTATATTTGAGTCGGCAATCAGACAGACCCTTTAGGTTATGACGTCCGAGATTTAACAATGCTGTTCATAGATGTCTATGCAATAACAACATATATGCAGCGTAACTTTATGTATATATCTATTAGAATAACAGAGCTGGGATCATGAGGATCATAACCTAAATATCTATGAGACTTGTATTAAGTATATGTAGAATAAATACTTACTCGGACAGGAAATGTTCGGCACTGATCTCCCAGACTTTGATTTGCTGACCTGTAAGAAGAAGCAAGGCAGCCAGACTCTCCCAAGGTCTCGCCTCCTTTATAGAGCCATGCGGAGGTGTCTTGCTGCCAGTGGGAGACATAATGCCTGCATCAAATAAAATGAAATAGAGTAACCAAGGGCTAAAAGTGCATAAGTCGCATTCTTATAAAAGTTATTAAATATAAACACTAATGTGAGAAGCTCTTAATAGACTAACTCCGCTAGCATGGAAGGTTTGTGCAGAAAGTTAACCATTTATAAACCGATGATTACATTTTTAGACACTTGAAGCGCTCAACTTTTTAATTGGGTATGGAAAATGTGACAGCTCTAATGATATATTGTGAGAAAAGGGTCTCACATAATTCCAGAAGCTATTTAGAGATATTTGTTGTGAAAGACGAATTACTAACAGCTGTTTTTAGAGACCAAACAGTTATCTTACGTGCAGTTACTATTTATGGTAATATTATATTGCAAGATCAAACGACCAGCCAATTATTTTCCATGATGACTGACACAGCAGGTGTGCTTGGTGAAAGCAACACAAACAAGAGTTCAATTTATAGATTCAGTTTTCAAAAACTCAACATCTCCAACTTAACATGTAACTCATGAAAGATGACCAGCATGTGAG
This sequence comes from Watersipora subatra, assembly GCF_963576615.1. Lineage (NCBI taxonomy): Eukaryota > Metazoa > Bryozoa > Gymnolaemata > Cheilostomatida > Watersiporidae > Watersipora > Watersipora subatra. The sequence goes on along the minus strand of NC_088708.1, from coordinate 43,681,035 downwards.
GTACTGATGCTATTTTCTACCCATAATAATTAGATTCTGTTGAAATTTTAAAACATGATGAAAAGTACATGCTACAAGCAAAAAGTGCTCCATACTCTTTAAGAGAGTGCTGATAAGTCAGACCTTCTTTTTGAGAGTGGAAGGCAGAGACAACATAATACTGAAAGGCTTTGTCTAGCCAGCCCAGCAAAATCTTTTTGTCAGTTCCAGTAGGATTGTCTTGTAACATCAGTGGCAGCACATCACTGACTGTAACAGAAACTGTGGCAGCATAATGTAACAATGATTAATATAGTGAGTAAAAATTGAAACAGCAGCCGCTAAAACAATTTCGACACATGAATTAGTCGACGTAGAGAAAGGCATCAATTAGCATTGTTTAGTACACCTTCACGAACAAACAGAGACAACAAACACTGACCAAAGTATTTCCGATAGACATTTCGAATGGTATGTGGGCTTTCATTCATCTCTGCCTGGAATAGGCTCTCTATTAGGAGAATCTGCAAAAATGTTCAACTATGCTAAAGATGCAAATTTGGATAGTATGCGGAGAGTATGTAGAATATACACATGTCAACATTGTTAAAACTTCCCATACAATGAGGAGATAGAAGAAAAACCAACCCCACATTCCTTAGCATAGCTCTGATTGGTCTTGATGAGTAACAGCAGTAATGAGCACTTTCTTATCACATCTTCACAAGTTGAGGAAAGCCTCTTTAGCACTTTGCATTGAACATCATTAGGAAGGTTGCGGAAAATCTCTGTGGTCATTAGAAAACAACATTCATAAAGCTTAAATTTCTTGTAAAATATGGTAATTGGTTGGCCATAAACATCAGTAAAAACAAACGGCTTAATAGAGTTTTATTTACTTAGCGCTAAAGAATGGTTGAAAAATTACACTACAGCCAAAAAAATAAAAATCTGACAAATATGAATAGTGGATGGTCCCAGACTAATTGTGCTAAAACTATGAAACTACAAATTGAAACAGTAATTAGTTTACATTACAAACTATTATTAAAAAAATGTTTTTTTAAAAAATGTAGCTATAGTTTCTGGCAGAAACAACTTAACATGAATGGCCTAGTGTTTAATATTTTCAACTAAGCAGCTAATGTAAGGAGGCTTTCAGAATCTGCTCTTTGTTTAAACAAAATTGAACAAGAAAAAACTTTTACATCCCACCAGCATTAATTTTATCCTCAACAGATGTTGGTGTGTCCATCTGCACAGCCCTCAGCAACAACTGAATCTCTTCTTGAAGCTCAGCATGAGAGTCACTGCTGCTGCTGCCCAGCCTAGACAGATAAGCAACGATCGCTTTACATCTTGACACTGAAGGTGATGAAATGAACGGTAAAACAGCAATGACTAGTTAATAACTAAACTTTACTTACATTGTCGTCAGATGACTGCAACACAGCACAACATTGTGGTCTTGTTTTGCCAGCTTATAGCACATCATCTGTAAGAGAGATCGACTCCTGAGCAAAATGAACCTCGTATACAGCTGTAAAAGCTTTTAGTAGACGTAATTTTCAAAGCAAACAAACCTTCATTGATATATTGTTAGGGTATATGCTCGCTCCGGTGAGAAGCCATGACTTGGCTTCATATACATTCTCATCATTTAATGCTGCTGCCTTGCCCTTAACCCAGTCTACAAACTTCCTCTCGTGATAGTCAGCCATAAGTTTGCTCTACAATCTACAAAACAAGGAATAGTGTACTCAGCTTACAATAACATTGTTAGCTTAAATTTATACTACTTTTGCTTAGCAGAATATTCATACCTTCACTAAATACACACTACAAGAAGAATATAAAGCCTCATTACCATGTTTCAAGTACATGCGCAAGAGAGGTGTTGCAAAGTAACTGAATATGCTGAATGCAACAAGCATCGATAAATGAACATTTTATATTGCTAAACTCTTTAGGTTTGTGATAACGATACTAGTTGCCAATAAATTTTCAACAAAAATACCTGATTCTGCTACAGAGCTACATCTATTCTGTAGGGTATTGGCAAATAGATCGCTTAAAAACTATTGCACAACATATTTTGTGACCAGCGTTAACATTTCCTGGAGGACCAAAGTTTCTTGGTTAATGTAAATCTCTGGTATCAGGATTAATAAACCTTCATTAAAGGTAAGTATTACAAATTACCAAAACTTCAGTACAAAATAAGGTGGTGTGTAACAAACTGCCGGTGAACAAATGTATGACATGTTCTATCACATATGTGAGTTTGCTTCAAGATCAAATTTGCACAACTAATTGGTCTACACCAAAACTCAAGTTTCACCCTTCAATGCAGAGAACTTACCTACTATGCTTGCACCATAGTTATATAAAAAGTTTTTACTGCTCATGTTGAGGACTACAACTAGATTTGAGGAGATTTTGTTAATTGGATCTCGAAACAATTAATGACTCATCCTCTTTCTCTTTGCCTGCTAAGGCTCTTTCCGCTGCCTGTGGAGCCCTTTCTCTAACATTATCAGCTGAGCCCCTTTTCCTCCGCTATCTCAACTACTGAGCCTCTACATCTATGGACTGTCATAACTTTTGTTTGACTGTCAAGACTAACTGTTTTGTGGGACTCAGCAGAAGAACATAGACAGCGATTGGGTGTAACTTTTATTGACTATTTTAACTTTCTGCCATTAATATTATTGCTTTAGAATTTTGGTAGTTGTGTCTTTTAAATATTGGACTTTCAAAATAAAAAAGTGTTCTTTACTAGTAAATATCAATACTGCTTATGATAGCTTAAGACATTCACCAGCAACTAAACCCATAATAATCAAATTAGTGCGCACAAGCTAAGCAAAGTGAATAAACTGAACACAGTCAAAATAGAATAAGATAAAGCAAATTCCACACAGATGCATGTGTGGATTCGGATTAATGCATATAACATAATTTCTTCCGTATTCACCATGACAAGGTAGGAATTTTTTCTTACACATTTTTGCGTTTTACTTAAAAATAATTGAAAAAAGTGATATATTACAACACATCACACTAGATTGAGTCAATAAAGCTATTAGATAAATTTTTTTAAAAGGAATGAATTACTACCTCCAAAGTATTCTGAAAACTTGAATTAAGCCCGCTGAAAGCATGGCCACAGCCGAAAATCACTTCAGTATACTATCACAAAAATTCCACCCTGACAAGAACAACAAGGAACAGAAAGACGAATGCATTAACCTCATGAGCATCAACAAAGCGTATAGTGACATAATTCAAGACATCCATGGAAGATTCGTTCTCAAACACGGTCGTAAAGGAGGACATGACATACTATAAAATTAATAGCTGCACAGTTAGGGTATGTGCCAGCACTTTCAATCTTTTCGATTTATGTATTCCCTGACCATACAACCAAGTAGACAGCTAAAATAGGAGAGCTATGGAATACAACTCCAAAAGCTGTTCCAAAGAGTATTCTAAAAGAAAGCCTCAGCAAACAGTTTAGCAACAAAACTCACTCGCTGTTCATCTCAGTATAAAACAACTGCACAATATTCATCCAGGGCTGTATGGCAATGTCTTATGCTGAAGAGGTTATCAAACCAATACTGACTAATTGGTTCCCTTCAAACTGTTCCATGTTAACAGTAGAAAGTCGCAGATTTCAAATAAGTTAATTAAGTCTCTGTTATTCTTTCAGTCAGATAAACACTCAAATAGGACCTGTCATGACAATCTACATATGATTACCAATTCCAATTCTCTTCTAGAACACAACACAGCTCCAAGTTCGATAAAGACAATAGAAAAGGCAAAGGAAAGACAATCTGAGATGATCTTGGTTGATAAAAAGTTTATGGTAGACATACAAAATCAACTCTCATTAGCTATACAAGAAATAAAGAACCAGAAAAAAATCAGATATTAAAGAAGCAAGCACTCAACTCCGAACGAAAATAGGTCCAAAAATAGGAAACCTTAATCAGAGTGTAGATAACCTAAAACACGGTAACAGAGAACAAAGAAAAGAAAATCAAACAAGAATGCAGTTCCCAAACCACAGATAACCTAAGGAGAAATTGACCTACTAGAAATTCCACTGTCATACAGCCCACGACCAAAGTGATATTGGAAAAAATAAAGGGTACTGATGGTTGAGAAATGCAATATTAGCAGTCAAATGGCACTGCAGTGCAATAGGATAACTGCAATAGTAGCTGTAATGTACTGGGTGTGGGTGTTATTATATACAACAAACAGCAATAATGAAAGAAAAGATTATATGTTTATATCTCTCCCCTGCAATAGGAGAAATGCAATATTAGAAGTAAAATGCACTGATATTATTAGAATAACCAATATTATTAATATAGTAATACAGGAATAATAGAAAACCAATGAACAATTTTGTTTACATTTAAAAACGTCATAGCTAACAATATCAAGAAGTATCAAAAAGAATATCCAAACTTAGTAATAGTAATACAGTAATAATAGAAAACCAATGCACAATTTTGTTTACATTTCAAAACGTCATAGCTAACAATATCAAGAAGTATCAAGAATAATATCCAAACTTATAATTAAATATCGTAATTTCATAAAAATTGTTAGAAAAAATATCATTGTCATTTCCTTTACTTACACTGCGTTGGACATCAGTTAGAATACCAAAGTACTCAAATGTGTCTGAAATGTCAGTTAATTTGAAATCGGCAAAAATGAAACGATTTCAGTACTCCTACATTAATTATCGAAACCTTCGGCAATTCGACAATGCTATAGACTGGTGAAAAGTGCACGTTATTTTTTCGTGAAATGCGCACGACTTAATCGTTCTATTTTTTGTCGCTCAGCGTTTCAATTTCCGGTCTTAACTTTTATAAAAGTGAGGCTTAACAAGTTTTAATAATGATTTTCGTCTAAATAAATCTGTCTATTTGTGTATAATCCGATCAGATGGGTAAGTTTTAAGATAATAACGACGGTTTACAAAGACTTGGTAACATGTTTAAATAGGTTTGTATGTGTTTTGTATCGTTATTATACTTTAACGACTCTACAAAATGATGGTTAAATTTGGTGATGAAATTTTGATGCAAGGGTTCGTCTCATTGTTGATGAATAATTTTCGGGAGTTGTGTGCACATGTGCATTTATCATAAATCTCCCAACCAATCGCTTCGCTCTGTTTGGTCGTGGGATTAGAAACTGAAACAGCAGAAACAATGCCCAGCATTTCACAAACAATCCAAACAGAAATTTACCCAACAGCAATGAAATTAGTGGAACAATGCTCGACCTGCTACAATTACATCAAACATGCCAAGAGTTACATTTGACTCAAACAAATGCATTGTAATATACAAATGTAATGACAAAACCCAACCCAGCAAGGATAACAATATCAGAAGAATAATAGGTGAAGACAAAGAAATCACCATAAATAGAAATTCTCATAGCTTTAATGACAATGTTCTAGTTCAACTTAGCGAAGAGATAATGGTTGACAAAGTTATCTTGCAATGTCCACAAGCTACTGCGCATGTGGGCCTCATCACGCCTTAACGATAGGAACTAAGCTTCATTATTTTGTTCAACCTAATCAATATTATAACTATATCTTTACTTTTGCTAAATGTTATATTTCTACTAACGTAAGTACTATTTTAGGACAATTTTATGTAAGTAAGAAAGAACATTCCACCAACTCTAAAATCAGGCACATTAAAGGGAGTTCCAACAGATATAACCGATGAACATATACACGACGACGACCTACAACAACAAGACTAGATGTCACAGAGGTTAAGCGGTATAAGAGAGGCAACTCATACACTACAGCAGTGAAAATCAGATTTGAAAGCAAAACCGACCTCAAAAAGGCCCTACACACCAGAGTCATTATAGACCATCTCGCTATCAAAGTAAAACCAGTAGGAGGACGAGGATTTCAGTGATACAATACTATAACTGCATGAAATTTGGTCACATAGCTACAGACTGCAAGAGCCAAAAGATATGTCGTCACTGATGTGACCCCTATGAAGAGATGCATGATGAATGCCCAAATAAAAAGAAATGCATTACCTGTGGAAGGAAGCACAAATTCATTGATAAAAACTGCCCAAAATACAGAGAACTCTTTCATCGGCAAAAACTGAGACAAAAACAAATGTTACACTCCATCAACTACTATGGCTAATAAGTCTAACAACAAGCTAAAGATGATGCAGATTAACACAAATGGTTGTTCCCACCCCTTACTGTTAGCTCTAGACAACTACATCACTCAAAAAAGCGGATCTAGTATTCATTTCAGAAACTAAAACAATGCAGATTTCAAATGACTACTTCAAAAACTACAACGTTCACTTAAAACCAAACAAGAGCTTTTCTAGACAAGACGGCATTGTTACCATAATAAACATGAAAAGAGAAAATAAAAGATGAAAACAACCGAAAATCTCATACTCTTGGAACAGGGGTGAGTGGATCAAATATACTACACAGTTAAGATATATTTTCAGCAGAAACAGTCCCAAGGATTGTAGCAGAAACAGATCCTACAATTATATGGAACAAAATTTTTACTAACCTTACTCGTAGCAAAGAATCAAATGTACCAAAAATTAGACTATCAGGGCACTGCGAACCGGGAACTGGACTGAAGAACTGTCAACCTTGTCGAAGGAGCTAAGACAAGCAAAAGAAAAATTTAAATACAGAAGTTCTTTTGAAAATGGTGATACGCTTGATTTGTCAAAACAAAGATTCAGAAAAGCACTAGAAAATGCAAAAACAAAATTTCTGGAAACAAAAGCAGATGCCCTCAACCGCAGTAATGGTCCAGAGTTTTGGGAAAAACTCAAGCAGACCTTTTATAACAACACTAATGCTAAGATTGGCGATCCAAGTACCATCGGCGATCCAAGTACCACCAGCAAAGTTCTAACCACCGATTCAAGTGAAGCAGAACTCTTCTATGACAACATCTTCAAAGGCAAACACCTCAACATCAACTCTAGACCAGACTCAGTCATCAGAGACTTGTTAGGAATGCATGTGAACAAAAGAGTTGCAGAAGAATTGCAAAATGAACCTAGATTTGCAAACTTGACCACACCAGTCACAATAGAATAAATAATCAAGTCTACACAACAAATTAAAACCAGAGGAAAAGGACCCGACTACGACTGAGTACACCTTTCAATGATAAAAAATGGAAGTTTCCAGTTTACAATTACACTCCAAATCTTGTTTGACAGTATCCTTACCTCAAGCAAGTGGCCATTTTCCAACAATGTAGTAATTTTCTTGAGAAAGCCTAGAAAGAAAAATTACACCACAACGAGCAACTATCGCCCAATCACAATTACATCTATACGTGGCAAAATTCTACAAGAGAATAATAATAAGAGCCCAGATTTAAGATTTTAACAGAGTCAGAAGGCTGGATACCAGAATACCAACACGGATTTCATAAAAACAGATCTACCTCTACTTTTCTATGTCAAATGATGATAAAAATTCAACACAATCAATCATCTAAACGAAAAGTCGTAGGGCTTTTTGTCGACCTACAAAAAGCGTTTGACAGTGTATGGCACCAAGGAGTATTGTTCAGACTCGCTGAATTAGAAATAAATGGACCCTTCCTTCTATTAATATCTGATTTTCTCACACGCTAACAATCAGAATTAAAGTTAACAACCATCTATCGCAGCCAAAGCATTATGAAATAGGACTGCCACAAGGAAGCGTCTTATCCCCTATACTTTTTATACTTTACATAAGAGACATGATGAACTCATGAAATAGAATCCCGCTCCAATATGCAGATGATTGTTCAGTTGTCTGTTCAAGACCAAATGAAGACCTACTATACTAAACAATGGAAAGTAATGCATGAAGCTTACACACTAGCTAGAACATTGGCGCATGAAAACAAACTGTTCCAAGACAGATACAATTTGGTTCAACTGCAACCCAAAACAACTTCAAACATAAACATTAATTCTACTAAAGTTTTAGGTTTTGTTGGGACATTACAATGGACAACCAGAGAATTACATTGCGAATGAAGTTGGCTATGTCATTATAGTATTATACATAGCTGGTTATTTATGGAATAATTACAAATTACTTTTACTTGTTTAATGTATAATTCCAGAATAATACTTTTGCTATAGCAGCTCTCTATACATATATATACTTGGGATGTCTCTTACCAATTCATTGTAAACTCAGTACTGGAATAAAGAACATTACAGTGAGAACACAACAAGTTTAACCATAGACTCTAAGTTAGCATTCAACACACAAAGAGAAGAATCAAAAGCAATGTTGGCCAAAAAATGGAGACTACTTCTAACGTTCATCAATGCAGGGATAAAACCATACTATTCTAAAAAGATACTAGAATCAACCATAACACCGAAAGTGTTTTACAATAGTTTCATATAGAATCAAAAAGCTGAACTCTCTCTCCATAGTTGTTTGAAAGACATACTAGGAGCAAAGACTAATCTTTCGACAGAAGCACTCCACCATATCACAAACATACCTATAGCCGAGTCCTTAAGCTCCAGAGACATATACACATACTGCAGAATGGCAATAGGGTTATAGGACAGAGTTATTCACAAAAACTTTCTTATCTACAAAAAGCAAACTTCAAAAGAAAATACATTCTCACATTGTAAGCCTAAATGGTAGAAACACAACTATAGTAGATATGTCAGCAAGTCATTTTAGAAGATCCACTATTCAAAAACAACTAAATAATGATCGGCAACATCGATGGAAAACTCATCTGATAACAGGACACTGCTCCACTGGTTAATTAAAAGGCCTAGAAAAAGATCATCTAGAAAAAAACCCTAATCCACTGATATTACCAAGGAGACAAATATCAATTTTAACCAGGCTCTTCACCAACCACACAACCTTACAATATCACGTGTACAAACTCTAACAATTTACACCAACATGCACAAGCCTGGATGAGGACCAGACAGTAGACCATTACCTATACAGATGCAGCAATCACACCAACCTAAGAAAGAAAATATTCCCTAACCCTCACAGCTATCAACATCTGCTAGAATTTATACATGAAAGCAGCTGATTCAATTGAAAACATAATTAACCCAGTGCAGATAAACCATAGAATTTTAGAACCATAAGAGAGGCAACTCATACACTACAGCAGTGAAAATCAGATTTGAAAGCAAAACCGACCTCAAAAAGGCCCTACACCCCAGAGTCTTTATAGACTATCTCACTATCAGAGTAGAACCAGTAGGAGGACGGGAATCTTAGTGACACAATACTATAACTGCATGAAATTTGGTCACATAGCTACAGACTGCAAGAGCCAAAAGATGTCATCACTGCTCTGACCCCTATGAAGAGATGCATGATGAATGCCCAAATAAAAAGAAATGCATTACCTGTGGAAGGAAGCACAGGTAATGCGTTTCAGTCTTACCAAAATTCTTACCAACCTTACTCGTAGCAAAGAGTCAAATGTCCCAAAAATTAGGCTATCAGGGCATTGCGAACCTTACTGGACTGAAGAACTGTCAACCTTGTCGAAAGAGCTAAGACAAGCAAAAGAAAAATTCAAATACAGAAGTTCTTTTGAAAATGGTGATACGCTTGACTTGTCAAAACAAAGATTCAGAAAAGCACTGGAAAATGCAAAAATCAAAATTTCTGGAAACAAAAGCAGATGCCCTCAACCGCAGTAATGGTCCAGAGTTTTGGGAGAAACTCAAGCAGACCTTTTATAACAACACTAATGCTAAGATCGGCGATCCAAGTACCACCAGCAAAATTCTAACCACCGATTTATGTAAAACAGAACTCTTCTATGACAACATCTTCAAAGGCAAACACCTCAACATCAACTCTACACCAGACTCACAGTCATCAGGGACTTGTTAGGAATGCAAGTGAACCAAAGAGTTGCAAAATAATTGCAAAATGAACCTAGATTTGCAAATTTGACCACACCAGTCACAAAAGAATATTGTGACTGGTGTGGTCAAGTTACTTGTTACTCATCAATTATACTTGTAATATCTTCAACATTAGAATTGTTTTCCCTATTGCTGTGTTTGTAGACAAATCAATCACCATAGATACCACAAGATACAAGCCTAATTTCTGAAGTGAAAGTCAGCATAGTATGCAGTCCTATTATTTGAGCATCTCCTTTTAGTTGCCGATGCTGAGCTGTCGAGTTGTGTATTTTTGAATCAGATTATTATGTGAATAAATACATACTACATGTAATACATACATACATGTTATAATGGCGACGAGGATGGGATCCAGACTACTTGCAGCAACAGTTACACTCTAAAAGCTAAGTATATTGGTCTTCATCTTTACGGTATATTCTTTTCTTCCTTCATTGCTGATTAAATTTGGTTCAGCATGGATAGCAAGGGGCCAGGCAATTTCTTTCCACACGATGATGCTTTGATAGTTCCCATGAATTGGAGATCTTGGGTTGACTTTTCTGACTCGAAGGGAATTTTCAATTTGAATGGGGGAAAGAACGTCAACATGAGGGCTCAGAGAAAGGCGCTCTTGTTGTACCATGCTGGGGCCAAGGTGAGGGAAATTCATGGCACATTGGCAGCTACTGATAGAGCCGATTATGACGGGTTTAGGCAGCAATTAGATGAATATTTTACGGTGGCTCCTGACGAGACTTTTCAGAATAATGTGTTTCGTAAGATAGTGCAAATGGAAAGAGACAGTTAGCAAATACTGTGCACGATTAAGACAGGTGGGTGGTAATGGATGCAATTCCCACAACTTGGATAATCAAATTAGGAATTAAATTGTTGAATATTGTTTATCGGATGTGTTGAAAAAGCACTTGATAGGAGAGGGCAAGGCTTAACTCTTGAACGCACACTGGTTTTGGCTAGTACACATGAGTCAGTAGACGGTAGATTCCGAGAGATGAGTAGCAGACCGCTGTTGAACAGGGTTAGTGATGATAGACCAGGCCTCTATAGGAGTAGTAATGGTTTTCGTAGCAGTCGGGCAGGCCTAGATAGAGGTAGCAGAGTTGCTAACGGATTTCGCGGTTAAGCCCATTGCAACGGATTCGGTAGAGAAAATTCACATGCTGTGTGCCCGGTCAAGGGCAAACAATGTTTCAAGTGCAAAGAATGCAATCATTTTAAATGTGTGTGTAGGGGTGAACATGTAAATTATTTAGAACAGAACGGTGAAGATTGATTGTAGTGATAGGCCCGATGCTGGTAATGTTAGTGAGAACTCTGATAGATTTACTTCCACAGTAAATTCTGTCAAAAAAGTAGGACTTCACCAAGCTGTGGTGCAAGTGGGAGGTGTAGACGTGAAATTCATTTTGGATTCAAGGGTGGATTGCAATGTCATAGATAAGCATACGTGGAAAATGCTTAAGAAAGGTGGTTAAAAAGTCGAAGCACTCTGGTCCAAAGAATTATTCATGCACATCACAGAAACCATTGTCAGTGATAGGTCAGTTTTGGGCAGACATACATTGTTCTGGTAATGGTGGAATGGCTAAAAATACCAAGTTTTTGGTGATTGAAAGCATTGTTGAAACTCTATTGGGGATAGAAACATGTATGGACTTTAAGGCTGATTAGTATTTCTACAAATCTTGTCGTTGAGGAGAAAGCCTGGAAAAGTAAGTTTCCAAAATTGTTTTCAGGAGGTGTAGGAAAAGTCAATGGTGAGATAACACTTTCAACTGATCATACAGTTGTGCCTGTGGCCCAACCATATTGTAGGGTGCCGTTTTCTGTTCGAGGATGAATTATGCTCTTGGACTTGGATGAGTTATGCTCTTTAAACAACATTGAACCAGTAGAGGGGCCTACAACATGGGAGTAGCGGGGTAGTCATTGTTTTAAAGGCTGATGGTAGCCAATGAATTACGCTGATTAGGTTGTGTGGATATGAGACAGGCCAACAGAGCCATAATCAGACATCACTACCTTGTGCCCACAGTAGATGACTTAGTGCTAGACATGAATGAGTCCAAGGTTTTCTCGAAAATTGACATGAAAATGGACTTTCATCAATTTGTTTTAAACGAGGGGTTTAGAGATATTACAAAAATTACCACCCATACTGATCAATACCGTTACAAACGGCTTAGCTTTGGTATTTGGGCTGCCCCTGAAATATATCAAAGGAAAGTTGCTGAAATAATGGCAGAAATTCCAGGGGTAGTGAACTTAGCTGATGATATAGTAGTACATGCGGGTAGCATGGCAGAGCATAACGAACGCTTAAAATCGACACTTGAGCGACTAGAAAATGCATGGCTAACTGTAAATGAAGTCAAGTGTGTTTTCGGGGCCGAGCAGATCACTCTTGTAGGACATAGAATCTTCAGCCGGAGGTTGATCCAGGCTCAGACAAAGTCGAGGCCCTATCGGAAGCATCAGTACCAAAAACCGTAGGGGAATTGAAAAGTTTTCTAGGGTTGGTGAGCTACTGTTCAAGGTTTATTCCTGATTTCTCATCTAGAACCCAGTTATTGTGAAGCATGACCATCAGTAAGCCATCTGCAATGCAACTGGAGATTGGGGAGAACAGGAATTAAAAGCTTTTCAGGATTTGACATGTGCGTTAGCTCATACAAAAACACTGGCATTTTTTGACTTGAATTCCGATACTTTGCTGTACACAGATTTAAGTCCTGTGGGCTTAAGGTGTGTGCTAGTTCAAGTACAGGAAGGGGTTAATAGGGTCATCTGCTATGCTTCGAGGGCTTTGACTCAAGTTGAGAAACGATACTGTCAGACCGAGAAAGAAGCTTTGGCCATAGTCTGGACATGCAAAAGGCTCCATCATTATTTGTTTAGGGTTAAATTCACTCTCATGACAGATCACCAGCCATTGGAGGTGATCTATGCCAACCACAAAAAGAAATCTCTCTCTGTTCGAATTGAGAGGTGGGTCTTGCGTCTCAAAAGTTATGATTTTCATGCAAAATACATAAAAGTCATTAAACATTGCAGACTGTTTATCTAGAATGGTGACGGGTAAATGTGAATCTCCAGTAGAGTCTGTAGAAGAGACTTGTGGATGCTTTGTTATGTTTTGAGGCAATAACGGCTAAACAGCTTGAGAGAACATCTGACAGAGATGAGAAATTGTGTTATGTAAGGGGTACAGTAGCTAAATGTTCATTTGACAATGCACCAAAAAACATGGCAAAACAAGTTAGACCGGTTATTGATGAGCTGTATGTTATTGGCGGGAGAATGTTGAGGAGAAACAGAATAGTTGTACCGGTGGAGTTGAGACATAAAATGATTGACCTTGGACACGAAGGACATCTTGGGATTGTGGGTACTAAGCGAAACTTGAAAACGAGAGTTTGGTGGCCGGGTATGGATGTAGAAATAGAATGCTAGGTGGAGCGGTGCAAAGGGTGTCAATTAGTAGGTCAGGCGCCAAAAAGAGACCCAGTTAGAGCCACTGAGTTGCTAAATGGGCTCTGGGAAGACTTAGCATGCAACTTTTTGGGTCCACTAGAGAATGGTAGATATATATTTGTCGTGGTAGATTACTATAGCAGGTTTTATGAGTGTGTATTCATGCAGTTCACTGTTAGCTGCAAAATCATACACGCTTTGGTTGAGATTTTTGACATGGAGTGAATGGAGACATGGAGAGCATGAATTGCCTGAGTTTAAAATCAGATAATGGACCTCAGTTTATTTCTTGGGGGTTTGTTGAGTACATGGAAAGTATGGGCATGAGGCATGATTAAGTGACACCGCGATGGCCCAAGTCTAATGGTGAGGTAGAATGTCACAATCGTTCTTTGATGAAGAGAGTTAGGTTTACCATAGCTGAAGGTAGGAGTGTAGAAGGGGGTTAAGGAAATACCTGTTACCGTACAGAAACACTCCAGATTCGATCACTGGTAAATCTCCATCAGAAATGCGTTTTGGGCATGCTTTTTGCATGCAAAAATTACTGATAAAAGTCCCTCAGATGCAAGATATTTTTGGGGAGTCAGAGGAACAGGATCGTGATGCAGAAGTAAAAAATCCAATGGTTGCCAAACGTAAGCAGAACAAGTTGGGACACGACTTTGAGGTGGGCAATTTAGTGCTGTTGAAAAGAGTCAAATGCCAGACACCGTTCCATCATGATCCATATAAAGTGCTAGAAGTATGCAGTCCCATGTTGACGTTAGAGTCGGTAGATCGCAAAATAGTGAAACAAAATGTAACGCATGTTAGACGTTTTTACTTCCCGGAAACTAATTTATCTGTTGTAGATGAAGCTAGAAGTAATGGAGGAACCACCCTACCACCAGACTGGAATTACAACTATGGCCACGGACCAACAAGACCACAGACCGACACAGCTTGTTTGGAGTCAATACGAGAAGAGCCAGACACACCAGTTCGACCAGATACGCCCGCAAGAAAAGAACTATACGCTAGGCCGATCACTTCAATGAGTGAACGAGACTGTGCTTGAGAGTGAATCCTCAACAAGGCCGATAAGAGACAGAAGACCACCCGCATATCTAAACGAATACATCACATGAACTAAGCCGTCAACGCATACATTAGCTATGAAGGGAGCAAACACTAGCCTGAGTCACTCGAGATAACATTACAGACATCCTGAGTGCTTGTAAGGGAAAGCACACCCGCTCTATTATGGGGCTTACCTAAAACAGAGATTTTCCAGCTGCGGTCGGGTGTATTATGCTGCCAGGGTTCGATTTACAGTGTCCGCAACAAGCATTTAGACTAATGTAAATGGATAAAATGTAACAATATCATAACTATATATTTTTGTGCTGATGATATTTCTTATTACTGACTGTAGCTAAATCTTATACGAAAATATGAGGTGTAATATCCTAGACATTGGAATTGTCTTCTCTATTGCTGTGTTTGTAAACAAATCAATCACCATAGATACCACAGCATACAAGCCTCATTTCTGAAGTGAAAGTCAGCATATTATGCGGTCCTATTATTTGAGCATCCTCTTTTAGTTGCCGATGCTGAGCTGTCGAGTTGCGTATTTTTGAATCTGATTATTATGTGAATAAATACATCTAATACTTATATAATTACCACGATGTTGTAATACCCACAAAGACAGATGATACAGCCCATATTATAGTCAACCAATAATAAATTTCCAATCGATCTTGCCACGATCAATACTCATAGAGAAACTAGTCTTCAGACACGAGCCCTTGTATATAGTATCAATCAAATTATCTTTGTGTAAGTTATCCCACATAACTTATTTGAAGTCATCTTCTCATGTAAATTTTCTTTTAATTTTTACACAAATAATCTCAAACTAAACATGAATTGTTCACTACTATCTTGCATTCAGAATACGTTAACAGTTTCCATTTTATTTGATAATATGCCTGCAAATAAAGACTTTGCTATTTGGTTATCAGCAAAATAAAAGATTACTAACTAACAGCAACTAACGAAGGTTTCCGGTTGCGGTAAGTAAGATGGCAGCCGTCTAATTTATTCTCCTGTTCATCTTTATAGAAATTATACATTTTCTATACCTCTGACAACCATCCACTAAAAAATCTCTCTTGGTATCAAAAACATTTATTCTACCATATTAAGCATATTTAGCAAGCAATTACTGGTGGTTTTGATGTACGTAGAACTTCGTGTTTTTGGGTGGGTTAAGTGAAGCAGTTGGGCAATTCTCCCTGTTACTGTTCTATTCATCATGGGGCGTGACAAGGAGAATGACTTTAAATACTATGCTGTCATCAAAGGCCGAGTTCCAGGCATATATGATAGCTGGGTTCTAGCTGACAAACAAGTTCTTCACTGCAGCGGCTGTGTGTACAAGGGATTTAAAACCTTAAAAGGGGTTGAAAACAGTATGAAAACAGGTAGGGTTTGCAATGTCAAATACTTTATAACAGAACCTGAGGCCAGCGCTCAAGAAAATGTGCTTGACGTCACAGTAAAAAACAATGCTAAAGACGATCTGGAATGGTCCAATCTAGATGGCACAGACGCCAACATTAGCAGCAATACATCTGCAGAGCATGTAACTTCAAAGGCTCCTAACCAGACCAGCACCCTTAAGATCTCATCTGACCTTCGAAAGTGTGAAAAATGTAGTAATCTCGAAAAAATAGTCAATGCGATGAGCAGCAAACTTGAAAAGGCTTTGCAAAAGTTAGAGTTATATAAAGACTCAAATAACAAACTGGAACAGACTCTGACTTGTATACAAAAACTAGAAACAGATCTAAAAACCTTAGGGACCACCAAGGATCATGTTGAAAAAACAATAGGTCCTCAAATGAAAGGAGTTCTAACTCGAATTCAAAATGTGGAAGAACAGTTAAATGAGAATAGTGCAGAAAGTTGCAGCTCAGACCAGACATGGGCCACTGTAGCTAACAACAGAAGTCAAAAATACACTAAATCAACAGACCAGTTGACAACTAGAATTCCTGAGCAAGCTAAAGGAAATGGGCACAATACAAGCACAAAGACAAGTACAAAGATAACTTTTGACCACACCAAATGTCTAGTCATTCATGATATAAAGAACCCAGTTGGAAATGATGAGGAGATCAGAAGGGCTGTTGGTCAATGCCACTACTGTGATATCATCGACTCGGCTCACTAGAACGCCGGCTTGACCGGAAACGAGAAAGACGCGAGACCGCTGGGAGAAAACCTCTCATCACTCTCTTACGACTAGAAGCTCAGTGAGTGTTAACGTGTTTGTTTTGTCTCCTGCTAAGTAGCTACTTGTTAAGAACCCACTGAACTAGATTAGCCTTAGTTCACATGGTACCACGAGTGTTTACTTACAGGATAAGTGTAATACTTTGTGTTGAGCTAAGTTTGTACGATAGTGTAGTGTTAAAGGAGGTGAGTATTGTAGTGTATCAGGGTCATAAGTATGCCACCTGAATCATACTGTCAACAATTGCAATAATGTGGCAATATGTTTGTTTCTTTGTGCTGTTGTCTTTGCACCTGAAATCGTCACTATGGTGAATCATTGATGACTTGCATACACATATATATTGCTTGTAATGTAAAAATAAAACAGTCTTGAATTAGCCAGCCACCAGAAGTCTTGATACACTAAAAGTATAGTGAATTGTGTTGGACAATTTTGGTGTGGGTATAGACGCTCAGCGAGGTGCATTGCGGTGTAGTGACACCATAGATACACGAATGGATTTCAGTTGACCGTTCTGCTATTGATATTGTTGAGTAGATTCTATTGTAAATTTTCGAATTAAAAATAGAATAATGGCTGGAAGAAGGGCGGGTGCAAATATTTTTGCTAGCTTCCCTGCGCTAGAGATTTTGGCTACTGATGTATTCGAGAGTTGGAAAAAGTTTAGCGAAGAGTTTACACTCTGTATAGAAATGAAAGCTTTTGAGATGGGGGATAGTGAGGCTACGGTGGAGGGAGAGGCCGTCGTGGTCCCAAACTTCACTCCTAGGGCTCAATTGCTAGCACTCTTAAAAGCCATAGGCCAAGAGGGTATGGAAACCCTAAGATCGTTGGGTTTTGAGTCCAATAACCCGGGCTCAACATTCAACCAGGCTTGAGACCTGCTGAGACAGCATTATGAACGAGAGGAAAATGTCTACGTCAAGACCCAAAAGTTTGTTTCTGCGAGACAACTTGCGGGAGAAGATGACAGAGATTTTCTCCTCAGAGTAGAACGGCTCAGTAGGCAGCTCGATTTTGGTAGGAATGACGATTCACGTAGGAGCTTTGCCCTAGTCATTGCCGTGAATGGACTGCGCGATATAAAATTGAGTAGGGAATTAATGGCCCAAAATGATCTGGATTGGGAGAGGTTGACGAACTTTCTTCGAACCAGAAATGTAGCGCAAGAGGCTTCAGAGATGCTCACGGCGGAGTCTAGTTCGACTCGACCTGCTGCCGCCCAACTTAGTGCAACACAGGATGCTGCGGTGCCGACCCCAGGGGCTCGTGCCTCTTCGGAGACTACAGGCGGTGGGGCTGGGGCACAGCAGCGTGTCAAACAGGAAGTTGGCGAGGTACGGAGGCGAGAGGACCGAGACTGTTGGCGAAAGAGAAGGGATGGTGGCGGTGACGGCTACAAGGATCGTGGACGTCAAGGGTGTTACAATGGCTACGGACGCGGCTCTAGCAGCCGTGACGGTAGTCAGGAACGCTTTGGGCATCGTAGTGGCTAATAAGGCGGCTCTAACAGCCGGGAAAGTAGCCACGAAGGACGTTATCGCTATCGCCGTTATAGTGTTAACAGCGATTCAGACGACCCCAAGGACCGTGTAGGCAGGAATAGTTACCGGTGGAGGCGCCGTGACTCTCCCTACCGGAGAAGTGACGACTGTTGTTATGAGTGTAGCGCAGTGGATCACTTTGTTAGAGATTGCCCCCAAGTTAGATGCAATGTTTTCAAGAAACTTGGGCACATGGCAGGTGCATGCGGCAGACCAAGCAGGTGCCGTACATGCGACGGCAAATATCATGCGGAGAGCGAGTGTCCCTTTAAATCAGGAAAAAACCGCAATAGTGATAAAAAGGTTAGGATAGTCTCTAACCGGGATTCTAGTTGACTGGCTGATGATTTCAGACTCGCGCTCTCGGTCCATGGCCAAGATGCTCCTTTCTGTCTAGACACTGAGGCGGATGTCACTGTGTTGACAGAGGGAACTCAAAAGTCTTTGGACTTGCCACTCTCTCCTAGTTCCACAATTTTGGTTGGCGCAGGTGGAAAGAGGTTGACTGTGGCAAGAGTTGCTGATATTAAGATCAAAAGCAAGCGAAAGTCCACTAATTGCAAAGTACATGTAGTGCTAGGTGCTAATAGAAATTTATTGGGAGCACAAGAAATTATAGACTTAGGTCTTTTAGCGATTGTCAATGCTATAAACATTGAGGCATTTGATCCAGTAAAGGAGTTTTCTAGGCTCTTTCAAGGGCTAGGAACGATGCCAGGCTTGTTTAGCATTGAACTAAAGGAAAACACTGAACCTTATCATCTTTTCTCTCCGAGGCCTATAGCTGCCGGTCTTTTTGACAAGGCAAGGGCACAAATTGAGAAGATGTTAGCGCTGAAAGTTATTGAGTCAGTAGAACAACCAACTGATTGGTGTTCGGGACTGACCATAGCTCGGGCGCCATTAGGATGTGTGTATACCTTACCCACCTCAATAAAGGGGTGAAAATGGAGACATATCCACTCCCGAGGGTCAGTGACATGTTGTCAAGACTGGCCGAGGGTCGTATTTTCTCCAAGGTCAATGCAAATTCCGGATTTTGGCAAGTTAAGCTCGACCCTAAGAGCAAGCTACTGACGACGTTCATCTCTCCATGGGGGAGGTATTGCTTTAAACGAATGCCCTTCGGCATATCGTCAGCTCCTGAGTATTACCAAAGGGGCATGGAAAAGATATTAGGCCAGATGGACGGAGTTATCTGTCTAATGGATGATGTCTTAATCTTCGGTAAGGATGAGACCACTCACTGGAAACGGTTGAGAAAGGTTCTATCCAAGATCGAAGCTGCTGGAGTGACACTTCGCGAAGACAAATGTGAATTTGGCTGTACTTCGGTCAAATTCCTTGGACATCTTGTCAGCGCTGAAGGTGTAAGGCCAGACCCAGACAAAGTAAAAGCAATTTGTCAGTTAAATCTCCCAGAAGATAAAAAAGCTGCTAGGCACTTCATTGGCATGGTTAACTATCTCAGCAAGTTTTCCAGAAATTTGTCTGGTTCAGCTATACCTATTTATGCCGTGATGGGAGCGCGCAGTATGTGGCTGTGGGGCAGTAGTCAACAGTTGGCTTTTGAACAGATCAAACGGGAACTGTCACGAGCCCCTGTGCTATGTGCATTCGACTTGAATAAGCTGCATCGCGTGTCAGCAGATTCAAGCCAGTATGCTCTCGGTGCTGTGCTATTACAGCAGACCGAGCTGAATACTTGGCAACCAGTTGAATACGCTTCACGCAAATTGACTGAGGTCAAAACTAGGTATGCGATGGTCGAAAAAGAAGCGCTGGCAGTCACATGGGCCTGCGAAAAATTTGATTATTACCTAGTAGGTCGATATTTCGAGGTAGAGACAGACCACAAACTTTAGTCTCCATCCTTGGTGACAAAGATCTGTCTAAGCTACCTGTGCGGGTACAACGGTTTAAAATGAGGATGATGAGGTACGGTTATTCAATTTTTCATACCCCAGGACCTCAAATGTACATAGCAGACACACTGAGTCGGCCCAGCGCCGCTAGCAGCGAAAACATAGGTCACTGTTCTGCAGTGGAACAGTACGTCGAGACACAGGTTGCAGAGATGCTAGACCCGTGTAGGCGAACTGAGTTGTTTGACGCCACTCGGCGAGACACAACGTCCAGAAAATGTTTGGAATACCTTGCGAAAGGGTGGCAAGATAAAAAGAAATTGGATGCAGAGCTCGCTAAGTTGTATGGTAGTCGTGATACGATTACGTCATACCAGGGTCTAATTCTGTTTAAAGGCAGAATTTACATTCCGAGTAAGTTGAGGTCCATTTACCTGGCACGATTCCATGAAAGCCATCAGGGGATCGAAAAGATGCGAGTAAAAATGAGGCAATTCACTTGGTGGCCCTCAATGAGTGGTGATATAGACCATTATGTCTCTCGATGTAATGTCTGTATTAGACACTGTTCTATCAAACACCAGCCCATGGAGCATGCTCAGCCTCCTGAAGCTCCTTGGTTGGAGATTGGGTGTGATGTTATGGAACATCAAGGTAACTTGTACCTAGCCATGATGGATTATTACTCCAGATGGATTGAAGACCCCGGATTCAAGCTCAGACTTCTTGTCTTGTAATCCAGGCAATGAGGCCAGTGTTAGCCAGGCTGGGAGTGCCAAAATTAGTCAAGAGTGATAACGGACCATGTTTTGCTAGCCAGAAATATCGCAACTTTGCGCAAGCATGGGGTTTCCAAATAGCCACCAGCAGCCCAAGGTATGCGCCATCCAACGGACTAGCAGAACGGGCAGTCAAAACCGTCTAACGGATGTGGGACATGTCAACGGACAAGGACAAATCACTCCTTGATTACCGATCAACACCACTCAAATCGGGTTACTCCCCAAGCGAGTTAATGTTTGCTAGATCGATCAGGACAACGTCGGGAAAACCTGTTCCCCGTGTTGTAGACTACGATCTATTTGAACATAAAGAACTCGAAGCCAAAGAGGCTAAGCGTGAGAAATGGAACGCTAAACACAGGGCTAAGCCTCTGTCAGACCTACTGGGGCAGCGAGTATGGGTTAATGCTCCATCCGATGTCGGTAAGGAAGGGGTTGTAGTCCGGGCGGACAGCTCTCCGGAGAGCAATTGGGTTCGCGTAAGACAGAGCGACCTTCGTCGCAACCGTAAGCATTTATTTGTGCTTTCTGACTCTGATTGTAGAGAGGATGACTATTTTTTCATACAGCCTACCAGTGTGGGGAATGCCGAAGAGGCTGCCGTGAGTAAAAGGGTCGTAGATAGACAAGCTTTTCCCGCTTTGCTAACCCCTAGGGTGCCTAATTCTACTACCCCCGCTTTGATTAGAGGTAACACTGGTAATGTGGAGGACGCAATAGACGACGAGGCTCACGCCAGTAGTGATAACACTTATAACAGTGGCACTAATGCTTGGGGTGATGGTATCTGCAGCAATGGTGGTTACAATAACACACTACCTGCTAACCTGAGCATAACTGATAGTGTAGAAAGTGATTTAGCTTTAGATACCTTATTTTCTGATCGCCTAACAGAGGGTGAGGCTTTGCCTGACAGGCCTGCAGAAGCGAGAAAAACCAGTAGTAGCAGCCGGGTTGCAAACCCCGTTGCTCAGACTGGTGACAGAGTGACCAGAAGTGGTCGGACTGTCAAGACAAAGAGGCACGATGGATTCCTCTATTATAAATAGTGTTCTCCTTTTTTGTAGATTACTAATTCTTACTACATTGATCCAATATTATGAAGTGTCCCAATACACACTGCAAGGAGTCAGGAGACCACTTGGGGAAGGACTGCCCAAGATGCTGGAGATGTGGGGAGACCTCCCACGCAACTGACCGGTGCACCCGCGTCAGGTGCAAGAAGTGTAGGCAGGAGGGACACGAGAGAAAACGGTGCCCCCGCATGGTCTGCAATATGTGTGGAGAAAAGGGCCACACAGTAGAGGTCTGCCGGAACACGTCAAGAAGGAGAGGAGGAAAGTCCTTCAGGCCTTCAGTACCTGCAGGTAATCCTTCAAAAATGAGACAGGCCTCAGGCCAACGAAATGTGGAAAGACGGGAGAAAGGTGGGAGCAGGCGGCACACGACATCTCGTACCCCGTACAACCCACCCGTAGCCAGACAGACTGCGAGTGCCACCGATGTCTTCACCTTGGAAGACATTCAAGCAATGATCAGGGGGGACTCCGGTCCCCAGACTGATTTTGAGGGAGACTTGCGGACCCTCAGAGAAGAACGTGCTGCACTGAAAAAGCGGTACGACACAGAAATGAAAGAGCTGGAGAGACGGAAGAATGAGCTCCACGCAAAGAGGCGTGAGCATGAGAGAGTTCCCCTCTTCGGGAAGTCCTAGCCTCGGCTGGCTCCCCTGGTGGCTCCCCAGACACCCGCGTCTCAGAAAACAACTGCAGCTACCGCCATGCCACTGCCGTCCCCTGCCAAGGACAGCAACGAGGCATCTAGTGGAGACTCCAACGACGGAAGAGACCATCTCAAAATAGAAAGTCTTTCGTTGGAAGGAGGCGGCTCCACGTCCTCCGCCACAGCCGGAGACCCCGCGACAGTAGACCGCGCTGAACAGGCGACTGTGGCCGGAAACCTGCTTGCAGGAGACCGTGCTGAACAGGCGACTTCAGCCGGAAACCTGTCCACAGGAGACCGCGCTGAACCAACCAACGCAGCCAGAGACCTTTCTCTAGAAGGAGACTGTGCGGGAGAGAGAGAGAGGACATGGACACTGCCAACGAGGACCTGTTGCTCGGTCCAGGCGAAAGTGCGGTGTGATTTTCACAAGGTGGGAAGTCACGTCGGAGAGATTCCAGACTCTTGGCGACATTTGGAGAGATCCTAGACTCTCAACCCTTTTAAAGGAGTTTCCAGACTCCTTTTCCGAAACCTCACGTTTCCAAGGATACCCGGAGTACCAAAGCGCCCTAGAAGCAAAGTAGAATTACCAGGCTCTACTCACAGAGACACCAGACTCTGGGGGAAACCTATGTTTACCCATGGGCACTTGAGAGTGCAGAAGACCAGCAAGTAGTCCCCTACAGGCTATACAGGCTGCTGAGGGTTTGGCCTCACGGGATCTCCCAGAATCCACTGAACACACCCTGTTAAAGATCGGCATCCAACAAACAAAGGGAGATGTGATATCATCGACTCGGCTCGCTAGAACTCCGGCTTGACCGGAAACGAGAAAGACGTGAGACCGCTGGGAGAAAACCTCTCATCGCTCTCTTACGACTAGAAGCTCGGTGAGTGTTAACGTGTTTGTTTTGTCTGTTGCTAAGTAGCTACTTGTTAAGGACCTACTGAACTAGATTAGCCTTAGTTCTCAACTACGTCCTATCATTGAGCGAATAACACGATCAAGGGAAAGGGCTCTGAAATACATAGTTCAATTCCAAAATCCAGACATGGTGAGGGAAGTAATGCTAAAGTGGAACAAGCAGATTTTTGGGGCATCCAAAGTCAGGACACCAATTAAAGAAAATAATAAGCCATTTCATGTAGGATTTGCCAAGCAGGTTCCAATATGCTTCACCATTGAATACATAAATAAAACGCTCTCTGAGCTATATCTCGGTGCGACTGCAGTTAGACTTACCAAAAAAGATGAGTACCTAGAAACAGTCAAAGTGACTTATACTAATCAAACCCAGTTGGATAAGGCCACTCTTTGATAAGGTTTACTCTTTGAGACAGAATCCCTTTGTGTTAGAGTAAAAAAAGGTATTGACACTCCACAATATACCCAATGCTATAAATGTTTGAAATTTGGACACATTGCTAAAAACTGTCAACATGATCAAACTATCTGCAGGAGGAAACTATCTGCAGGAACACCCATCAACTCATTGCTCAAAGAAAGAAAAATGTAGGAATTGTGGTCTGGAACACGAAGCAAACAACTGGTCAGAATGTAACAAGTTCCAGTCATACAAGGGCAAAGTTCTAAACAAGCACCAAAAACATCAACATGGGAGATCCAACTAAAGTAATGCAACTAAACATCAATGGTTTCCCTGATAGGTCTCATATTTGTCTTAACAACTATATAAATAGAGAAAGAGCCGACCTAATTTTTCTCTCTGAAACCAAAACCGATAGTATTAAAAGATTCCCTAATTTTAGCTGCCTCTCTCGAGCTAGTAATGTAAATCCTAAACAACGTGGCGGTGTTACTATTCTAGTGCGCAAATCAATACTAGTAGACAGGCACTTATCTCTAGAAAGAGACGACGTCGATGCTATATTTGCAGCAGTTACTCTAAATAAGAAAAGAATATTGGTATGCTCGGTTTACATTGGTCCACAAAACCAGAGGGAACTTAGCATCTTTTGTAGCCTTGTTACCAGCGCTATATCGCAACTTCAATCACTCAAATGTGAGGGTAATGCCATATTTGGAGATTTTAATTTACGTCACACTGACTGGAGAGACAATATATGCAATGCCTTGGGCAAACTCTTAGCCACCTATGTAACTGAGAAGAACATACTGGTAACAAATAAATTCATAGGTAACACCTTCACTTGTGAAAAAGGGGAAAACCGCATAGTTATAGGTCTTGTGTCTGAATGCATTTTTAACCTAGTTTCAGAGCAATATACAGATGATGCAGTAGAACTTTTTACTGGTGCTCCTCAAAGAGGGCATATACCTGTATGGACTAAGATAGACATTTATAGAACAAAAATAGCTAAGCAAAAAGCGTACTCATGGAACAACACAGACTGGGATAAATATGCTGATACTGTAGATAAACTTACTTTTTAAGCTTTGCCAGCTATGGTCACCTACACAGACCCAAATGAGATATGGCAGACAGCAAAGTCTATACTGTTAGAGGCGAAAAATGTGTGTGTTCCACAAAAAACAATCGCACATCACAGTAAACCATACTGGAATCAATCGCTCATGGAACTATCATTAAAACTCCGCAATGCCGAGAAGGCATTCAAGCGGAGGTCCACATATTTTAATGGAGACAGAATGCAAGCAGCTAAAGAGGATTCTCTGAGGCTTTAAATAAAGCGCAAAACTTTCACATAGAGGAATTGAGTAAAGATCTAAATGAAAGAGACAGCTCAAAATTTTGGAGCTCCTTCAAACAACCATTTTACCAAAACAGAAATGATTGCCGGCAAGTTGCCACTCTAACAAATGGGGCAGGTAGTGTAATTTCAGATGATAAATCTAAGGCAGACATTTTGTATAGAGACATTTATCTAGGCAAACACCTGGATAATTGCTCGTTTGACAGTAGCTAGAAAACATATGTAGACAATCACGTAAACGATGCAAGCTTTTTCCATAACGAGGGCATCAAATCATACAACGACAAGATATCGGTAGAAGAAATCATAGCAACCCACAAACAGGCTAAATGCTCAAAAAAGAGCGCAGATTTTGATGGAATACATCCCAAAATGTTGAAATTCTGTGGCAACCAGTTCCTTTTACAGGTATATAAGTTATTCAACTCTGTACTAGACAGTGAAAGCTGGCCATGGTCAGGGAGAAAAGTTATTTTTTTAAGGAAGCCTGGCAAGCCATCATACTCATCCACATCGTCGTATAGACCAATCAGTATAACATCATACATTGGAAAAATGTTAGAATATATACTCCACACTAGGCTCACAAAACACTTAAAAGACAATGCGGTACTACCAAATTATCAACATGGGTTCAGGAAGGGGTTTGGTACTTTAACCTGTATGTTTGAAATGATTTCTACCATAGAACATCAGGTAAAAAACAAATCGAAAGTTGCTGGGCTGTTTATAGACTCACAGAAAGCTTTCGATTCAGTTTGGGTCAATGGTCTGTTATACAAGCCTCATGAAAGCGGTGTCAGGGGAACTATTCTTAAGACTATGCAATTATTACTTAATGACAGAACAATACGGATACAAGTAAATAATCACACCGTTGAACCACTAAAGTGCAATCTGGGTGTTCCGCAGGGTAGCGTATTATCTCCGTTACTGTTCTCCATATACATTAAAGATATGCTAAAACAAATTGAGAGCATACCAATTCAGTATGCTGACGACACTTCTATCATAGTTGCATCCAAATCTAATCAGTCCTTAAAACAAATTTGTCAAAATGAGTGTTATGTTATGGACAGATGGCTTTCCAAATGGAGGCTGAAGGCTAACTGCTCAAAGAGTGACTTCGTGGTCTTTCAAGGTGACAGTCTAATACCTAAGATTTCAGGCCAGACAATAAATAAAACTAGCAACACTAAAGTCTTAGGACGAACTCTAGATAACAAATTAAGCTTTGACATACAACTTGGCATCGCCACTCAAACACTCAAGCAAAAATGGGCCATGCTTAAGCCTTTCATAAATAAAAATCTAAACATAAAGACATCCAGGCGCATACTATTATCAGTTATTCTCCCCAAAGCGTGCTACCTCGCTCATTTATGGGACAGCAAGTTCAGAATTTCATTGTACGCTATATTGAAAGACATGATAGATGTACCATACCACCCACCTGAGGAGGAACTTCATGTTTTTGCGAATATAAAACCTCTACCCATTCAATAGATAAACCTTAGGCTAGGCCTTGTGAAACGCACTGTTTCAAACAATAGCAAAGGCAAACTGTTCTTGTATACCAAAAGTAGATTAAGCCAGTAGGTAAATTCAGAATGTGCTAAACTCTTAGGCCTTAGAACTCTAGATGCAAACTCAAATATTTCGATGATAGCTTTGAAACGAAATAACATATTAAAGCTCGCACAATAGAGGTGGAAAGACCGGTGGAAAACTCATTGGAAGTTGAGACAGAGTTCAGACGGTCTCATACCTTTGTTAACCAACCCAACAACGCTATTGCAGGAGGCAAGAATCTCACTGCACCTACCACCAACCTTAATTGGAAATCTTTGTTCCCTTCTTACAGGGCACTGCGGCTACAAATTCACATGTATAAACTCGGTTTAACTTGCTCCCCGACTTGTGTATGCTTGTTAGAGGACGAATCTCTCTACCACTTCTTGTTTAAATGTCATTTGTACAATGTTATCAGGAAATCTTTCACACCACAGTTAGGTGACTGGTTCAGCGCGATTAGATATATAGAAAAATCTAGTCACTTAACATAAGCATTACCAAGTAAGCCTACTTACTATGATACCTGAAGTTTTCATCTCACTTATCTTCTAGACCGCCGTCATATTGCATTGTTAACTCATGCTCTTGTCTAGTTGTCCACGGTGGCTCTATGTAGAGCCATCGGGGACAATAAGTGTGTCTGTAGATTGTCAAGACGGATGCTAACTCATATACACTTTATGACTTTGGCTATGGCAGGAGTTGTCGTCAAGCACTTTAGCATAATGCAAATTTCTCATCAGATCATGCTAACATTTATTTATCATCTATTTAAGCTATTCAATTGTTGCTGCAGTTAGCATACTACTCATACATTTTATTTTTGTTTTATTACATATTCCCTTTAAATATGCTTGAGATATTGAGTCTATAGTGCCGGAGCACGGCTCCCTGTCCATGTCGGCCGCGGTGTGGTGCGGTTGGTGTTGGTGCCCGTCGGCGGGGTCTGGATAGGGTTCCGGGGTTGGGGGAGCACTTTTACCAGTAACAACATTATTTATGCCTCCATTTTAGTGGAGTTGCCCTCCCCAGGCCCTAATACCCAAAATTTTGAGTTACAAACACAAGCTACCTGATATATATATATGTGTGCATGCATAGTATATTTAGTCACACTAACTTCTGAAATACTTTCAGGAATAGCATATGCATCAAGTAAATATAAACTCAAGTACTGTACCGAGCTTTTGTGCTCGCACGGATGTGCAAAGGGGACCTTATCAGCTGTTATTCCAGCATGTGCCAGACATCCGGGCCCACAGTTTGCTCTGGAATTTTGTTTTTTTCAGCCCCTGACCTCGTCTGGAATTGGTTGGCGGGGCCTGCGCCGCCGTGCTGCCGGGGCTGGGCGGATTGGGTCCACCTCTGGCATTGTGGACTCAAAATATTTTCTTTATTGCATTCTCATTATTGCATTCTGTAATGCCTTGTATATAAACACTGTATATAAGTCTTGCCGTGGAGCAATTTCTGTTTCCTGCCAGTATTATTTTATTTTGCTACTCGTAATTACCCTCTCTACATAACTGTTTCGTTATTTACATCTGACAATCTCACCTACAGATGGGGAGTTTCTTTTTCAAGAAATATAATTATAGATTATTTTTGCCTGCAAATAGAGGCGCAAATAAGATTATATTTTATATTAATATTATTTCAATAAATATTAACTAACTAACAGCACACTGAAGTTCAAAACCGCCGTTATAAATTATACCAAGTAACACAATCAGAAAAAGAAAATGTGCTCAAACACTGAAACTACCAATAGAATTGCAGATGACTATCTTCTATTTCTAATCGGAACAAAGTCATGTATCATACTCCTGATCAAGCACTTACAAAGACCCGCAACTGCAGTCTGACTGTTCAATGACATACAAAAATGTTTGTAAAAAACGGCAGAAAGCTTTAAATATACTAAGAATTATTCGGCAATTCGTGAAAAAAAATTGTCATTGATTTAACATGTTTATAAGAGCGAAACTAAGTGTGAAGTTCCTATCCCATGAAATCGGTGCACACTTTCAGCTTTCAGATATATAGCTTGTGATTCGTTTTAAAAACTTACTAAGACTATCAGTTGAGTAACACATGAGTGTAACGCTGCTGTACCAACGCTATATGAGTAACAGTAATTAGCGAATCAAATTTTATGTCGTACAAGGTTTGTAACAATAATGGTTCCTTAGATACTGATGGCTTGTTTTTATGATAGTATGTTATTTGGGCAGTTATGTCCGAGTTATTGGTTGATTCCAAACATGAAACATACTTCTTTAGATTTGTGCAATGGCTTATTTTACGCGTTTAACGGTTTCTTGCCCTGTAGTTTTATTTACTGTCTGCTTTTAGCATTTTTATAACTGAGTAATAATCTGTTTTCGTCAGAATGGCATATTTAGTTATTTACTATAATGTAGACATACATGTATGTACTAGAGTTATTAAATTGGTTAATATTTTTAGAGTTAATAGAGCATTATTAGTTTATGATTTTTTAGCCTTTGCTTCTACTAACTTTTCAAGTTACACTTCAACTGAACTTGTCAATGATTAGGAGGTTAGTTTGAGGCCCGTTTGAGGTAGCCGTAAAATTTATAAAAAATAAATAAAGTCGTTTACAACAAAAATTTGAAAATTGCAATATAATTTATACTCTGGACTCGTGTATACATTTAGCGTAGTAACATCTGGCTATAAGCGTTTTATACGTCTAGGCTAAAAACTAATAATGTTTTTATAAGGAAAATCTAACAACGTTAAATTGTATACGTAGTGTCTTTGTCAATGCTACACAATAAAACATTTATCAAGTTAATTTTATTGTTTGCTCTATCTGCTTAGGGCTTCCATACATTTACCCAACAACTTCACATGATGACTACTGAGAGCCCTGCAAATCTGGTAATGGATGATAGTCTAGATATTCTGGCAGATATTAAACTTGATGGGCCTTCTGAGTCAGAATCATCAGGTTTGACCAAGGAACACAATGCCAGCAGCAATACTGACAATATTCAGTCATGCGATGCTTTGACTGACCATGAACAGACGTTTGAAGTACCAAACCCATCATTTCATGCAGCTATGGATCCTCCGTATTGCCAAAGATGTTCGGTCAATCACAATAGTCTCTACTTTGGTTTTCATTGCAAAGATTGTGAGGCATCCTTTAAAACTGCTTCCATTCCTCAAGTTTTCGCCATAATGAGACAATGGACACCATCTGTTCAAGGATCTCTTATATTTTACATTGAAAAGGTAAGTCCTGATTCATGTTAAATGCAATAAAAAATTTCTGTTTCATGTCGTTTTCTCGTTCTTCAATTGTACTTTGATCCTTTTTTAGCTACTGAGCTTAGGATGTGGTATAAATGACTATGATTCAGTCTCAGGATCAACAATGCTCCACTTTGCTGCTCGCTGTGGATCTCGCAATGTAGGCAAGAGTGAAATGGCAGTGAAATGCACCGAGCTACTTTTACAACAAGGAGCAAATGTGTTCATAAGAGACCTTTGGACTGCCATGATGCCTCTCCACTATGCTGCCTTTTTTAATGTACCTGCTGTCATTCATATTCTCCTTGCTCATGAAACATACTTTGGTAGGTAAGAGTTTTTTTTTTTCGATGAAATGCTGGTAGTTTCATGCTAGTGCTGGTTGTATTGTTGGTTATGTCCCAACATTATGTTAATTCGCTTATGCTATTGTTTGAATTTTATGCTGTTGTTCTGTTGCCATGTCAACTTGCATTTCTCTTTCCTGATTATTTTGCTCTTCTGTAGCTATTACGCGTAGTTAGATGTGTTTTACTGTTTATATTCTTGTGTGATTGTTAGTCATATTTGTGTGTTTATATCTTGGTATCTTTATATCTGTGTGATTGCTAATTTTTTCTGCTCCATCAGCACATTTCTAGTCGTATTCCTGTTTAATGGCTAATTGTATTCCTTTGAAATTGCTAGTTGTATTCCTTTGCAATCGCTAGTTGTATTCCTTTGCAATTGCTAGTTGTATTCCTTTGAAATTGCTAGTTGTATTTCTTTGCAATTGCTAGTTGTATTCCTTTGCAATTGCTAGTTGTATTCCTTTGCTATTGCTAGTTGTATTCCTTTGCAATTGCTAGTTGTATTCCTTTGCTCTTGTTAGTTGTAGTCCTGTACAGTTGCTAATTGTATTCCTGTACAATTGTTAGTTGTATTCTTTTGCTCTTGCTGGTTGTATTCCTTTGTTATTGCTAGTTGTATTCCTTTGCTCTCGTTAGTTGTAGTCCTGTGCAGTTTCTAGTTGTATTCCTGTGCAATTTCTAGTTGTATTCTTTTGCTCTTGCTGGTTGTATTCATTTGATATTGTTAGTTGTATTCCTCTGCTATTGGTAGTTGTAGTTCTTTGCTATTGTTAGTTGCACTCATGTGCAATTGCTAATTGTATCTTCGTATTATTACTAGTCATATTTTGCTAGTTTTCCTGACAGGTTGTTTCTGATAAATTGGGATTTACAAATCATCACATTTGTAATAAATCAATGATTTGATTCATGCAGGATTTGATATGGAATACACATGTGAGGGTTTTGAGGAAGGTACTGCCCTACACATAGCTTGTATGACCATCTCATACGATGCTGCCAAAGCTCTCTTAGACAAGGGTGCTGATGTCACTTTAAAAAATAATCTCGAACAGATGCCTATCGGTTTGTGTCTATGTTATTATTATTTTGTACTCTTTCTCTTCACTTCTGCAGGCCTGACAAATGATGCTCTCAATACTGACTCTTGCCTTTTCTATTGAATCAATTGAAACGTCATAACCGATTACTAGCTTAATTTTCTGCAGGTAGTAAAAGGCTACTACAGGTGCTTGTTTGAAATTGCAGGCGTTATTCCTGAAGAAGACCCGAATGACCCTGACTCAGCCTTGTCAGTCTCAATCCGACGCCTGAAAAAGCTTCTTGAATCGTATGAAGAAAAAATCAACATATCAGTGCCTAACTATGATGATGTGCAAGGCAAAGCTTTGCTGCTCGCTATGGGCATATCTATTGGTGGTCAAGTGCTCGTCAATGGAGAAAAGGTACTGTTAACTGTAATCATTTTTCACAGATATGCTAGTTTGAATGTTTCAATGACTTTCAATTATACACCATCTTTCATTAGTTTTACAAAACACTAATAATTTTACAAATAATTTTACAGCAATTTCACAAAACACTTGAGGAACCAAAACATAACAAATTGCAACTTTTAATTTGTATTCTCCAAAATTTGACAAATCAATTTTGGAAAATCATTGCATTGCGAATTTGGGAGATGGGAAAGATAAATAACAGAAACAATGGATTGAACTCAATCAAACTACGCGGTGACTAACTTAGTTACATCTAGTTGTAACTAACTAGTTACATCTAGTTGTAACTAACTAGTTACATCTAGTTGTAACTAGTTACATCTAGTTGTAACTAGTTATATCTACATGTAGTTGTAACTAGTTACATCTAGTTAGGTAAGTAACTAGATTTAAAGGTGGCTCCATAATCTGTCTTATACTTTGAGGTTAACTGGCAACAAAATTCACATTACAGTTATTCAGTATCATAAGATTTACCATGTCTTACTCTGTTGTGTTGTAGGTGCAAAATATATGAGAATGTGTTTACAAGCTCTTAAAAGCTAAAAAATGAACAGTTAATCGCAGCCACACGAGACCGCCGTAGTTTGGATTCGCTTTCCAAAACGGCTCAAATGGGCCATAGTTGTTACAGGATGGTTTCCGTTTACACTTTCATGCAATCTCATTCGTCGAAATATTGTCACAAATATGCTTCACGCATTCAATAAAACCATGTCTATTGTTCTTACGCGTCTGTTTTATCGTCATTGTAATGATGTCACTTTTAGCACTGATATCTTTTAACTTACCGTAAAAAATCGTTAAACTTTTTAACCTTAGCTCGAAGGAGTACATATCATTGTCTGATAATCATGACGGGCATGTCGGTTACCTGTGATAATCGAAAACTGCTGCAAAAATTATTTTCGAAGTATTGGGTCACATGATCAGATTACGACTTGACGATTAGTCCAAGCCGCAATAAAACTGTAAAGTAACGAGCATCTATATTTGGTACGGGGTCTTCGGTAAAACCCGAAGTGTTTGTCGTAAACTAGTGCTACGAAAAGTTTATATTGAGCTTTTTATTGGCCTTTCAATTCACGTGAGAACATCACGTGACAAGACGATAACCAAACTGTAATGAATACGTCAGTTAAATAAAGAGATTCCAATCTACGGCGGCTTTTTGTTTTTGAGCTTCTAAGAGCTTGTAATCACATTTCCACGTATTTGGCACCTACAACACAACAGAGTAAGACATGATGAATCTTTTGATACCAAATAACTGTAATGTGGATTTTGTTGCAAGTCAACCTTTCAAGTCTTTCTAAACATTTTATGTTCAGTTGTGTTTATTTTTATTTAACTGAAAATCTCACGTAAAAATTAGTAGTATTATAAATTATAGTTGGCTATTAACAAGTTTAGTAAAAAAAGCTAAAATTGCTCAGATAACTCATTAACTCAGATAACTATCAAGAATTTTGACAAAATAGTAAATGATAATTTTTGCCAAATATGGGAATCCATTATTTTGACAAGGATTACAATAAAAAGTTTTGAAAAATTGACATCAATCTTTTTAGAAATAAATAGATGTTTGGATATTACTACAGCTAAAATATAATGGACAAAACTTAAAACAGAATACCGCAAATAAATAATCATAAGTGACAGAATTCAGTTCCATTAATCTACCAGACAAACAGCTAACATGTAAAAGAGAGAATTAGTTTTGAGTAATAAAATCAATAAACTAGATCTAATGAAATAGTTACTCACCACATTAGACAAATAAATACACAGTATATTATTACAATAGTAAACACATACATTGGTACTGTTTATCTACATAAACCAAGTTATAGTTACAATAAGTGACAGAATAACATAAGGAAGGTCATGTGGACATCGGATCTTCATTGCCTGGTTTTATATTTATGTATTTGTAGCAATAAAATTATGTTTGTGTGAAGTAGACACTATTTAATATAAGATAATCTCACATCTAGAATAAATGCAATCTGAAGCATATCTGTGCGACCTCAATACATAAAGTGACAATAATAGTGCATACATGAATTAGCCTGCAGCTCTAATAGCATAAGTACAGTAATGTGGACGAGGCATCAATGTAAGTAAGTAGATCCAAGTATAGACATAACAGTTAAGACATTTGCTTGCACAAAGCGCAGGGTTTAATTAATAGAAATAAACATCAATGTAGTGTAAAACATTTTGGCTAAAATAAACCATTAGGTACGTTGCCGTTCCTTCATCACAATATGTATGCAGATTAATTATAGTTGTAATGTTACAGGAGGGAAGGCTGATGTTCTGTGGGCGAGTAGAGTTTGCTGGAGGCGTATGGGCTGGTGTAGAGCTGCCAGAGGGAGCTGGACGAAATGACGGCAGTGTCGATGGCATAAGCTACTTTCGTTGTGCCCCTCTTAGAGGTCAGGGTATACTATTAGAGGTCAGGATGTACTCTTAGAGATCAGGGTGTACTCTTAGAGGCCAGAGTGCAATCTTAGATAGCAGGATGTGCCCTTTGGGGTTAGAGTGTACTCTTGCAGAGCAGAGTGTACTCTTAGAGATCAGGGTGTACTCTTAGAGGTCAGAGTGCAATCTTAGATAGCAGGGTGGGCCCTTAGAGGTTAGAGTGTACTCTTGGAGAGCAGAGTGTACTCTTAGAGATCAGGGTGTACTCTCAAAGGCCAGGGTGTACTCATAGAGGTCAGAGTGCAATCTTAGATAGCAGGGTGGGCCCTTAGAGGTTAGAGTGTACTCTTGGAGAGCAGAGTGTACTCTTAGAGATCAGGGTGTACTCTCAAAGGCCAGCGTGTACTCTTAGAAGTCAAGGTATACTCTTAGAAGTTAGGGTGTACTTTTAGAGGTCAGAGTTTACTCACAGAACTCAGGGTGTACATTTAGAAATCAGGGTGTACATTTAGAAGTCAGAGTGTATATTTAAAGGTCAGGGTTTACTCTTAGGGATCAGAATGCACTTTTAAAAAATCAGGTGTAAAATGTGCTTTGGTTGATATCTTAGACTTGAGTTACAAAATATTTTGGATTTGTAGTATGCTTCAGCACGATCTATACATCAACAAGTTGTTGCCATTTTATTGACTTTATTTAAAGGCGCACATACAGCATATACACTGAAACATCTATTGATAAGATTATCCTTTTCTTGAAGGTCTCTTCACTCCGATAACAAAGATTTCAAAGCCTGGTAACAAAGCTCGCAACAGAACACGGAAAAACTCTATAGATGTGGAGCGCAAAAAACCCAACCTGTCCAATATCACTGCTAAAATAAACACAGGTTTGTTCTCCTACTAGTGAGTTACTAACCCACCTCCAATACAACACTTCTTTGCTTGCAGTATGTATCATGTTGTCTGTTATTCAATCACTGTTAATTATTCAGCGCTTGGCATAGCCTTGGTTGTCATGCTTTCATACTTGTTGTATTGACCTTGTACTGTTGAATGCCCTTCAGGAAGAAACTCCGCAATGAGCAGCGTGGCTGCACCTCGTATGTATTTTGTTTCCCTTAGCGTATGCCACTGTTTAGGTGTGAGTGCGGGTAGAAGTTGTGTTTAGCTTGCCATCAAAGTATTTGTGTAAGTTTTCATTCGAGTGTGATTGTCTCTTTGTGTACCGCCTAGTGTAAATCCATTTAGAATTTTTTACTAACACTAACAATTGTTAACAGCTTTCCCCTTCTTTAAATACAGTTAAACTGTGACTATTAACTTTTTTTGTTTTCTTCTGTGATTATGTTTCCTGACTTTTTGCTGACAACTAGGAAATTTTATTACTTATTACATGTACATTTTATTTATCGGAAGTAGTTCCATTTTAGCACGCTGAATCTTCTAGTCTAGCTCTTGTTTGATAGATGCAGGATTTGGTAAAACAACCGAATAGGGATCAATTTATTTTTTAAACATACCATTTTTTTCCAACTATAAAAACTCAAAAGGGAAGTCATTTTATTGATGCAAAGCTGACGATTTTACTTTGTCAGCAGCGTGTGACGCAACTTCAAGTAATTTATTTATGGTGCCTTATTCCATCTTACCGATAAAGCCATGTGTTTTTGTGATTTGCTTTGGTGATGCTAGTGGAAAGCTCTATCAGGAGTATTTGTATTTGCAGGCTAAAAATGTTATATAGTAAGCAACACAAATAAAGCAGTTTTTGAAAAGATTTACTTATTGTCCTCTTTCTTGGGCAAACTTTACTCAATTTCATGTTTACAGTTGTGTGTTTTTTTAAACTTTTTAAGCGAATGCACTATTGGTTGAACACCTATTATGGGCTTTTTTATGCTGAAACTACACACCGTCTTTCATTGGTCAGTCAAAGCGGAGATATATCCATAAAACCTGCTAGAATAGTTCACTCACCACATAGTCGACTCACCGTATGGTGAGTCAACCGTATGGCTGACTCACCATACGGTTGACTCACCACGTGGTTGACTCACCACATGGTTGACTCATCACATGGTTGACTCACCCATGGAGTGACTCACCACATGGGTGAATCACCACACGGTCGGCTTATCATCAGTTTACTGTGAGCTTGCTGACTTTTACTCGCTATACTTCCACTAGTTGCCTTGCAGTATGTCAAACTTGCTGACCATCATCTTGTTCCTTGCCACAAGGTTGACTTTACACTTGATTGGCATTTTGCTAACTTGTCATTGGCTATCTTGCTGGGGTGCCAAGCTACCAACCAGAAATAAGCTGCATGTATAGTGTTTCTGGTGCAGTCCCTTTAACCATTATTTGCTGCGCTTGCTTAGAGCAAGAACTGAAATACATGAGTATAAATCTCTAATCGGCTCATAAAGGCTCGCCTAGAAAAAATATTGGCTGGCTGCCAAGTATCATATTTCATTTGTATCATGGCTAGGTTATAGGCTATTAGGCTAGATATATGGCTAGGTTTTTTAAAGAACTGAACAGTATTTAAAACTCTCGACACAAACACGTATTTTCCATTACAAGTGACCATCATATGTTCATTCTACAACTTTGTGGCAACAAAGCTTACTGCCACTCAGTTGACTCCACTTTAACATTTTAGTAATTTTTTAGTTTTTTCTTAATTGGCTCGCTATCAAATTACTGGCTTTTAATGCCTGGTTTATTTTTAGTATGCCAGTGAATAACATAATCTTTTGATAGGGCAAGTTTGGCAACTGAGTTGTTTCAATTTGTCTGTACTATTATTTCGTCTTAATTTTTTCTAGAATTATTTTATAGGATTGTCTCGGTCCAACTCAATTTGCTCAGACTTGGGAGAAGAATTCGCAGAAGGTGATCAAGTCGTAGCAGCCGGATTTAAACGAGGAATCATCAGGTTTATCGGGGAAACAAAGTTTGCACCTGGTACATGTATAGTTGCGATCTGGCATAGCTTTATTAAGACTGTCATTCTACGGTATTTCTTGAGGTTGAAAGTTAGGTAACACATGCTGTCGTTTTGCAGGTGTTTGGTATGGAGTAGAGCTTGAAAGACCTATTGGTAAAAATGATGGGTCGATTGGAGGCGAGAGGTACTTTGCCTGTAAACCCAAAAGAGGAGTTTTTGTCACTCTCGGCAAGTTGAAAAAGTAAGCAAGCTTTCTGCGAGACATAAATGGGAAAACAATTCACAAAGTAGTGAGGCACCAAGTCTAATCTTCGCCTAAATACATTTGTATAACAATCATCTGTTTTTCCGATTTCTATCTAACAAACAAATATATCTAATATCAAGTTGTTAGCTTCATTGTGTAGTTCACAATCACAACTTGCAAGCTATGTCTAAATTGTTGTTATGCTAGGGCACCTCTCACCAGAACTGGCTCTACTGAATCTCTGAATTCTCTCAACTCCGCCTCCCATGACACATCTTGGACTCTGAGAGTCAGAAGAATGACAGGTATAGCATTAACATCTTGTAGTTGTCTTTCAGTTTGTAGAATTCATGACCTGCTCCTATTCTGTTGTATGGCCATCAAATGTTTTCCATCAACGGTGGCCATTTTCATTTTACTGATATTTCGGGTCTCAAGTTCAGTTAAGTCCATTTTAAGTAAGATCTCATACAGTCAGCTCAAAAAAGGCATTTTATGTTGAAGGCATTTATTGAACAGTCCTTGCAAGTGGTAAAATTGCATCAGCTCTGTGCTTTCATGATTTGTATAATACAGGGATGCTGCAAAATTACTACAAAGTGTGACTTGTATCATACAGTCACATGGCCAGCCAACATCAATCATTATACATGTGTGTACTTGTAATAATGACTCAAAAGGTTGCTCAGATAAAATGCTTTCCCTGTTAGGCGATAAGTAAATTTTATTTTATTGCCAGGCAAACAGCGCAAAGGTAATGATATACTTTATCTGTACGAGTCTGTGTCCAAACCTTTGTTTCTTCACTAACGATACGTACGGTACTAATGGTACAGGTTGATTTAATGTCAATAGTTAGACACACTGGAACATTGCTAGTCAGAATGATTTTTTATGCAACAATGATGGAGTCAATCGCCTTATTTATAGCGCAGGATAATTTTGTATTTGTTTTCTGTGTGTCCAGTTTGTGTCTCTTAATCTTCAAACCTGCATTCTTGAGGTAACATACCCTGTGGCTCCTTCTATGTCGTATGTCAAGCAATATAGCAACAGAAACGGTAGAGACGGACTAACTGTTAAAATTTTTCGTTGTACTTCAACCTACTAGCTAACTGCCATGAGAACAATTTTTCAGGAGGTCATCGCAGTGCGAGCAGTAGTATCGGCAGCCTCAATGGTTCATTCAATGATGGGGCTGCTATATCAGGAACCTCTACACCCAAAACTCGTGCTAGGTCAAGGTCACGTTCCAACTCTCTCTCCGGTGCTCGAAAAGTAAATAGAAAAGGTCCGACATCAAATGATTACAAGCTTGAGGAAGGCATGACAGTCTTATTCAACAATGAGATGGGTAAAAGTCATCCAACATTGTAAATAGTTAACATCCTGTTTTCAGGGCTGATAAGTTTTAATAATGAGAATGGCAAATTAAACAAGGTTTCTCTTATCTAGTCTTTTAAGGAAACTAGATCTTCAATTTAAAGCAATTAGTTGTGTTTTAGATATAAACTAATATAACAAATGTAGTTCAACTTGATGGTTCTGCAGTGCCATGTTTAGGTATAAGGAACAATCTATTAACACGTTTGAACAAAGTATTTTTGGTATACAATCACCAAATTTCACGTCATGTGAAGCATAAGCTTTTTTTTTACTAGGCTAAAATAGACATACATATCTGGCCATGTCTCAGAGAACAACTACAGTCTGGTCATCTGATCCTATAATAAGATAATTGCACATTATAGTTTATGTCATACGACCAATTAATTAACAGTATTAACCTTGCATAAAGAATGACCGTTTCAAAACTGAATCGCTTTGTTACTCTATTCATTAAAGCTAAATAATTGGCAAGGCAGACAAATAATTACCTTCACTTGCATCTCCTTTAGTCATTTTTAATATCATTTTGTCAGTGAGTTTATATACTTCTAAAATGTGAGATATTCTAGCGATGTGTGAGCAGGTGTGTTGTTGAAGGTCAAGTGTAGCGCTAGCCCTCCTAAATGTTATTGGAACCTCCACCACGTACCACTGAAATGTTCTGCTCATACTGCGAGCAAAAGATCTCTACTTCAGAAATGGATCGTGATTGGTTGAAGAATTCAGCAATTCAGACTTGCTTTCTGTAAACAACTAGTTGATTGCCTGGCGTTACACGGCTAATAAAATTATTACCCAATGAATTTAAGTAACATAAGCTAGTAAAGCTAGTAACTCACTATAATAAGAGTCGTGTTCTACATCTGCAACTAGCTTGTGGCATTACATTACGCGTAATGATCTATAACGTAATCATGAACTTAACGTACACTAGTATTTATGCAAGCGTTGCATAGGTCTGTGCCCTATTATGCGATAGTATGGCAAGGACAACCTAGTGTAGCGGGTTAGCTTGCTGGTTTGCAGACCTGGTGGTTGCGACTCCAAATTTAGTGCAAAACTGAATTTTTGTTCCCAAAAATTTTATTGCTATACTGTAACTGGACAGACGAACATCAAACACTGAGATTTTTATTGAACAATAAACAATGCACATTTATTTTCACACATCAATTGACCGGTCAACACTATACGTCATTGTTTTCTGAGCCATGGCTAAATACGCATGGATGTTTTAGTCAGGTAAAAAAACGGATGCCTTAAATGACCTGAAACTCAGTGGTTCTTTATAAAAAAGACGACTTGAGAACACAGTGTTCTATCTAAACATGGTCCGACAGCACCTTTGGCCAAGAAGTCGTATATATGAACTGTTACAGGATCAAATAAGCTACACCAATGATCACGAGTAGAGTGTAAACAGTAAATCAGACTTTCGTTAAGGTTTGCGAAAATCATAAGCAATTCTTCAGCGCCACGAAGATGCAATTTGTTGCAACCAATTGACCAATAGTAGATTAAATAATTATACAGCAATTATAACTTCATGTTGTTTAGCCTTTTTGGGCCGCCAGTATTTTGTTAGAATTCATCTTTATGTAGAAACAAAAGTCGAACCTATCGATTATCTATTGGCTATTTTGAAAATGATTTCCTTTGATCAACATCAAAGGTCAACAAGAGCCGGTACAAATAAGAGAACGTCCTTAATAATTTTGTTTAAAATTTTATCACACAATGATAAGTGAATGTGCCACAACTAGATTCTGTTCGTGATCATGCAGCTGTACTCTCCAGAACGGAAAATATATTTTGCTAAACTGCTTGCTCATATATTTTGGTTCGACAGAAATCTCAACCAATATCTTAAAGCTTAATAAAGACATCAATTCTGTTGCCAATGCATATCTAATATGTTCTTTTAGTTGTACTGAGATACATTGGAAATGTGGAATTTGCGGATGGCTGTTGGCTGGGCCTCGAGCTGAAGACGCCTACAGGCAAGAATGATGGCAGCGTGCAAGGGAAACAGTATTTCAAGTGTAAACCACTCCATGGAATGATGGTTCGACCTAGTCGGGTCTTTCTGAAGGGTATCAATGGAGCCAAACTGGTTGGTGAACAGCATTATATGAGCACCTCAAGACTCGAATGCTCCAACCCCTCATCAGATGTTTCCTAACAATAATATTCTAGATTCTCTCTGATTATTACTATCTGATTATTACTAGCGTTAGGATTATACACTTTTTCATTCTCAATTTATTGCTACTAGTAAACGCTTACAGAACTCTCGTGAAACATCTGCCAGCATTTATATTTATCCATAATTTTATCCTTTATTTTTAAATATTGTTTTATTGTTTATAAATCAAGATGCCACAGTATTGATAATTAAGGTTTCTTTACATGCAACTTCATCTGTTGCACCAAGTCAAGTATGTGAACAAAAAACATTGTTCTTCTCAGTTGTCCATATCTTTGGGGACGTGTTTAATGGTTTTATTACATCACTATTGCAACAGCTGATGCTATACTGATGCCTGTACTTACCTTCGACAGTTTCATATTAGTGTGTAGTTTCTATTGACACAGCTTTAAAAACACCCAAGAATTACTAACTGGCAGTCAGCATCTAAATGTACGCATACATCTCTAAACCGTACTACAAAAATGCTACTTCAAACAGTACCATTTAGAACTTAGTGGTTTCCTGTTACTGTGTTGAAATTTTATTTTTTGTTATGGCATATAAACCAGCCACATGATTTGACCATTAGAGATTTCAACATTACAATTATAGACACAAAAAATGTTACATTATTTGGATCAGTGCAGGTATGGCATTCAGATATGAGTGACAGTTTTACTAACACAAACTGTAAAAACACAACCAACAAAGATTCCATGATTTTGCAGTCTCGTAGAATTATTCCAATGATCGCTAGACAAGAGTGGCCTTTTCCATAAATTCTTTGCAAGCTTTGTTATAGCATAAACGTTTCTAAGATGCACACGATGCAAGATGCAATTGATATTTATTTGGAAGCGTTAAAAATGGAAAAAATAAATAATTTTTCACAAGTGACTTACAATATAGGAGGACTTGGTGAATAGCACTTCGAGTATTGCGACAAATAATAACAGTAATAAATAAAAGCTAGCCTAATAAACTAACAATAGCACGTTATATGCGACAAGTGAAGCTGTTAAGGAAGCGAATGCACGTATAAATAAGAAAAATATAAAAAGTTGTATCTTATAAATATCTGATCGCAGAAATGAGATTACGAAATCTAGGGCTAAGCTTCTGGGTTCAGCCGAGGAGCGGAGACACGGCCCTCAATGAGTTCATGTACAGGACTCAGAGGGATAACCGCTGCTAGACTAGTACTGCCAAAAAAAGAAGTAGAAAAAGCGCGTTTCTTTGTGACCCGGAGTCTTCTTTGAACCGCGCTACAAGGCACTTTAGGAGCTAGCTTCGAAATGACCTCATTGATGTTCCACTCTTTCGGTTCTCTCTAAAAGAAAGATGCATATAAACTGCATATTGTTAATGAGCTAATCGGTGATGAGTTATATGACACGAACCAACCTGTTCTGCAGAGTTGTAGGTCATTCATTATACATGCAGACACATCTGTTTGTTAACAGGAACCCTAAGATGCTGCTTTAAGGTAAGATATAGATAGCCTATCTGTAATTAATATGACTATAAATATAATACTTGTAACACGATGGCAGTAACAAGTACTATTTCAGTTCATACACCAGATCAAATAATGCACTAGAGCTGCTCATAAAACAACTTGGACACAGGATGTAAAGTGTTAACAAATTGGCAGACTTGTGAACACAAAAGGGGGTGAGAACACAGAGGTTTAGATATGAAAACATGTCACTTCATGCAAAACAAAGCGCAGAAGAGGTTGAAGAAATTATCATATACA
Source organism: Watersipora subatra (assembly GCF_963576615.1). Taxonomy (NCBI): domain Eukaryota; kingdom Metazoa; phylum Bryozoa; class Gymnolaemata; order Cheilostomatida; family Watersiporidae; genus Watersipora; species Watersipora subatra. The sequence continues at coordinate 43,637,996 of NC_088708.1, read as the reverse complement.
CAAACTGACAGTATCAGCTAGAGGTGGTTACACAGGAGTTAGATAGTTAATCACATGTGTAACAAAATATTAACTAGCTAATCAAATGTATAACACTATATAACCTAGTTAATCAGAATTATAACCATATATTACCTAGTCAAGCAAATGCATATGGAGACTTCAGCAAACCCAAAATCTTGTTTTAATCATGCAGTACCTGTCCAATTGCAAAACAACTAAACATTTTTCACCTATCTGTTGTTTATATAAATCTCATTGTTTGTCTAATGGTCTGTCGTATGTCCAGCTATAACGATTAAAACCTAGGAATGAAAAGCTTGCATCGGGCTGGATTTGAACTCAGAACCTTGAGGTTTACAGAAGCTGTCCTTATTAATCTTAATAGCTTATCCTTAGTTTGCTTGCAGGTTACAAGCCAAGTCAGTACTTTTTATTATTAATTAATATTACCTTTCGCCTTTGCTTTTTTAAAGTTTTTCAAAAGCCTTATAACCGTTACCTTTTTTGAATTGGTCATTTTCAAATGAGCCATTTTAATTTCAAATGTGCCATAACACTCCTTCAATTTCCGGTTTAATCTGCGGGCAATCGATAAAAATTGTACACACTAAAAACTGATATCTCATTTTACGTTTGTAATAGCATTCAGAGGTACCAGTATCACTGTATTCAAAAGCTGAATGAACAGCTTCTGCTGCAACAGTGACCTTTTTAAGCACACACTTCTATGCACTCATTGTTATTGTTAATTCAACATATTCAAGATCTTTATTTTGTTTGCTCAGTTCCTATTAATTATATCAAATCATATTTCATTGTAGTAGAACAGACTATCTGGCCATTAATTGCTTATCAATATATATAAATCTCGGTGTTTGTGTGTCTTTTGTTGGTCTGTCTGTGTGTCCAGTTACAGCGACAAAGTGTTATGACTAAAAATACTGTTGACTAAAAATCTGCTGTGCACTGGATTTGAAGTTGGAATCTCCAGTTTTGCGAAACAGGCATTTGTCCAATCCACTATACTGTCCAACTGGCTATACTATGGAATAAATTGTGCACATACTCATCATACCTGCCAATCTCTCATCGCTTCACATTGAAATGCTAGCTGAAATGTTAACACGCTAAACACTTCAGCTAGCATTATGCTAGAATTGTTGACCAGAAGAAAAATGCTTAAACTCACATGGGCAGCAAGACTATTGCAATCAGTATAGAGTTGTAGCAGACAGTGCAGCCAGTATGGTATGAATTACGTAGAAATAAACACAGTACATGGAAATAAAAAGTGCACAAAAATAAATGAACACCTTCATTTCGAAGTTAGAATGGTAGATGGTGTATATGTTGATTAAAAGTAAGTTTTCCGTGCAAAAACATTTTTATTACCTGTGCAATGGTGGGCATTCAGCTAATTATTTCCCATTTAAACACCTTTACCGTTGTTTTAATTCCTCTCTATATTTATTTAAACTACACAAAACACTTCTTATAATATGAAGTTTAATAGTTAGAATGATCAATGTTGTAGGCCTATATGTTAAATAAAAATAAACTTTCTGTGCATAAACCTTTGATTACCGCAGCAATGCCGAGCATTCAGTAGCCTGCTTATGAATTTACATGACAGTGCGGTATATATGGTATCAGTTTTCAGACAATGATGACAAGTTATGCAGTGCACGTTGCCCTAAAATCTGAGGATATCTGAGGATGTTTGAAGCGGTGCAATCTCTCAAACTAACCATATGCAGCGAGTGATACAGCAGGCAGTATCTAGTTACAGTGTGCATCTTAACAGGTCATAACCATCCCTATGCAACACAAGTTTAGGTAAAAGCCAACTGAAAATCATCCCACCTCTGCTACAGAAACCATTGTGATACCAAAACCCTGCAGATGGCAACTATTAACAGATATGGATGGGCTGAGTACTAACAAAAGGATTGGAGCGCATCCATATCTACCTGTGCACTAGTTTATGATGACATCACAACTGGTAACCTAGGCAACAGTGACAACAATGTAACGCTCTTGTCAACAAGTTGTTATATGGTAAAGAATAGAGATGAGTGTTTTAGAGAACCAGCATGTGAAGTCAACTTACACCTTTGTCTGTCAGGCTAAACAAAACAACAACTAATAAAACAAATACTATTAGCAACAAAGGAACTAAGTCTAAGACCCTACGAGAAATCAAGATGCTAAGGATGTGATAATAGCAATAAAGAAATGCACTATAGAAACATTTAACACTAGATAGTGATTCATTTAAATGAGGCAATGGGTTACAATGATGGAACATGTTTCAAAATTGACCAGCAGCTAGAGCAATGTTTGCGTTGCCTTTTGCCTTGTTGATGTATTTTAGCACTTCCTTTGAGTAAAAGTTCGACAATGACCCTCAGGAGCTCAGACTGCCATCATTGTAATCTCGCCATGACAGCATCAATCAGTAAGGCTATTTATTGTTTCCTGGTTGGTAGACCAATTTTTCATGTAGTTTTTCCCATTCTTATTTGTGTAAAACCTTCACCAATTTGGTTTATGCAATAGTTTATGAAAGGGTAAGGTAGTAGTCTAACAGTTTTCCCAATAAAACATGAAGTATCTTTGCCCAATCCTAAATCTCTTATTTCAAAGCTCTATTTACTACGATTCTTAATTATTGGTGCAAATAGAGAACAGCCTTTACCAGCATTTATATTACTTATTAGCAATACATGAAACAATACTACCGCGTGACAAATTACTTAACTAATACCTGTACCCCGTGTTGTGCTAGCACAGCTTGCTTAAAGAAAAAACAATCCTACCTGCTCCTGCCCCTGGCAGCGCGGACAGGAGATGAGGCCTGTGTTGCTAGTCTGCTGTTGGCAGACACTGTCATTGGATACAGCTGCTCCTTGACATTCCTGTAGTTGCGCTCAAGTTCCTTCTGGTACGCTTTCTGGTCATCCCCTATAAGACTCCGATTCCTCTCCAGTGCAGTCTCACACCTGTACAGGGTGATACACGGTGATATCGGTACCAGCTATACACCATAGAGAGTGATACTAACTAAGAACCAAGCACTGTTCCAGGTACAAGACATTGCTGGGGATATAGACTATGGATACTCTTCTTAGAGGATCTGGGCACTTGAATACTAATAATCCAATCTCCCATTTAATTGATCTATGCATGCTTTACTGAATAATTAACTTTTGTACAGCTCTAAAAGTTCGCTATGGGATAACTCCGAATTGATTGTGAGAAACTACCATTCTGTTCTTTATATGATGAAAGCAGATGGACTATGAGGCTACGAGGTCTTTGGGTAGATGGACATTCCATGTACAGCGAGTAACAACACAAAATATCAAATAACATTTTACACACAAGTAATTGGATAGATCAGCAACGAAACTTCAAATTCGTGAGAGAGTTTATGGTGAAAGCTCATCAATCATTGTGAAACTTAGCAAGTAGCAGTTATTAAAAGCTGCTAGATCGTAGGAGTAGTCCAAAGGAATGACACTTACACCACTTACCGACACTTACACCACTTACCGACACTTACACCACTTACCGACACCACTTACCAACACCACTTACCGACACCACTTACCGACACCACTTACCGACACCCCTTACTGACACCACTTACCAACATTTACACTACTTATTGACACCACTTACTGACGCCATTTACAGCTACTTACACCACTCACCAACACTACGTCGTTTACCAACACTTACACTAACAAACTAATATTTGCACTAATTTTACATGCACTGCCAGCAAGCTCTAAAACTTCCACTAGTTCATGTATCGCTGTCGTCGTACATTCTATTACATGTAGGTTAAGTCTAGCTAAGATGAAAAAGTATGAAACGCCTCTATGGACATATTGGAACTGAATCTAACTTTTGCAATTGGCAAATGTGTAGGGCAAATGTGTTTTTATGTGTGCCAAAAACCATGAGTTACCATTCTAACTCATAAAGTTGTAGAGTCACAGCGCAGCACCAGTGGGAACTCTAGTCCAACAACTATTACTTCAACTAGCGTAAGTGTTCTTCACAGCATACAAAGTACAGCCAATTCTTTGTTACATCAACCCAAGAGTAACATCCCCATCGTCACCCATAAGCGATTGATTACACACCGTGATGATTTTGTGACAGCTTATTGCCTACACGCTCTGAGGAGAACATAGTGCCTTCTATGCACGCCGATTGAAAATCACTAGAATAACCATTAAACATTTATTACATCATCAGTTTACTAAGGATTATGCATACTTTTTGATGAAGTCTTTAAGGCATAGCCTGAGTTTGTTATGATGTCTGGAAGGAGTGATGATTCCACTAGCAACATCTGCTAGAAACACTGTTGCCACCTCTACCGGTCCCTAAAACAGAGATTACCATCTCTAGTAGCAAAGAGCAAATCGGAGTCAAAAAAGCGGTAAATGAAGTGGCAGGATGAAAGCAGACAGATTAGTGGAAATTTGTGAGAAAAACAAGTGAATGTGACAATGCTGAACGATTATAAAGTTCATTGTACCTGATTGACTGTTGTCCCAATGCATCCCTGTAAAACCATTTGTAGAATCTTTGGATCAAGGGGGTCCATTACAAGGGCGGCTGTTAGCTCTTTCAACTTCTTTTGTACATCCTCAATGGCTACCTCAATCGGTTGCAAAATTTTCTAGAAACATCATAGCCTGGGCTCAGTGGAGCTAGAAATCTACACTATCATTCTGATTTTATCTGAGAGCTTGATTGGCAGATAAATAGCAATGATGAACTCTCCCAAAAACATCTCTTCACAGAGCGGACAACTCTTAAAGAAGCTCACCTGCTCTTTCTCAATAACAGCAATGCGTGTCTTTATGTAAGGAAAGGCCTGGGAAGTGGTAAGGATTGTCTTTCGCTTGTGCTGTTCTGCGAGCTCCCCATGAGCCTTGCCCTCCAGCGTGAAAGGAGTCGAGTACACAAATCGTCCTGAATGGAGAATGATAACATCAATCTTATATCATCTATAACACCCGCTCTGTTGATCACACTCTGGTTAGTTTGTCATTGCGTGGTTACTGAAGTGAACTAGCTTTCATAAGAGCAATTCCATAAAATTAGTTGACATCGTGAAGTGAAATCTGTCTGCTGACTGTTGGCAGCTGATATTCAACAATTAAAACATCTAGACACCTTCACCCAAACACTGACCTATTTAAATGCAAGTGATTAAACCCGAATGAGCTTAAAATATTTTTAACGTACATTGGTGGATAAATAGCAAAGAGATAAACCATTGTTGCAGTAAATGACTTGACCAGCTACATAATGTCATGTTTGAGCTACTCGGGGCTTCAAGAAATATGTGTAATGTGTAAATGCAAGATTTGTCTACTCTTTGAAATCCTAAGTTATTAGTAAAAAGTTAGATGTGAACAGTTGGAGAATGTAATATTGAGAATCTGTTGACAGCTGCAGTCATCACTTTTACAATCAACTGCAAATTTAACATAAAAGGTTACTATTCAAAATTGTGTAACCCTTCTATATACAGCATATCATCACCTAAATTTGATTTATGGATTTCGTTTATTCTTTCTTGAGAAAGTTTTTTTCCAATTTAACAAAGTCTGTTAAAAAAACTTGTCAATAAAAACAATTTTATTTACAGTAAGCATGAAGATTACAAAAGAGGCAAAGAAAATGCTACTTTTTTACTAGCGACAGTGGAAAGTTCAGAACATAAATCTGACAGAATACAATGGATTTATGTTTGCTGGAATCATAGAGCTCTCCTAAAGCTAACATTTGTTTTTGCTAAATCTGAGTGTGGCCCGTGTGAAGCTAATAACTTACTGAGGTCATAGTTTCTCTCAAAGTATGTATGTCTGTCTTTGAGCTCATACGCATCAAAATAAGGCTCGACATAGGTGAGCTGAATAAAAGCTTTGCCTGGCTCCAGCTTCTCCGTCTCCACCTGATTTGAATCTTTTATCATGTGCACATTCTCACGACCGAATCGATCGCCATAAAAGTTCTAAAATGATAAGAGGCTTCATTAGAAATCCGATATAACACAACCTTATTTTAAATATAAGGCGTAACAAGCGTAATACACTAGTGGCCCACCTCAAGTCGATGGGCTATCTCTGAGAGTTTAGTGATGGACGGCTCTTTATACACAAACTCCTGACCGTTCAAATCACCAAATTTAGCTCCATAAAAGCCAACTCGAAAGTAAGTTCCAAACATTCGTTTACCTTCCTGCAAATAATAGCAAAGCAATACGATACATGTGGCGCTGGCATGCGGGAGAGATATTCATTCACCATAGAGATGGCCTTCCTCGACTTACATTGCTAATGATGTTCTCAAAGCAATGTTGCAGAGTACCATGAACCACAGAGAGTCTGTCATACTGCCTGTACGCCTCGTGTATGGGTGTGAGTACCTTGTAAACCTCATTCACCATCTCGTACATGCCGGCCTACCAACAGACAAACACAAATAGGAATGCAATCTTTAGTACATGGGCATTAAGCAAACCCTTCAGATGTGTGCAAACACCACATCAAATCAATATTTTTAGGGTATGTGATCATCGTTACATATTCGACAAAAACAAAAGAAAACCTTGGAGAAAGAATCCGCAGCAAGATCAAGCAGGTTTATAAGGCCAGGATCAGTAAAAGCTGTGCCAGTACAGATCCCTTCCTCGTCTGGAGACACGACGTCATCTGACACTGCGCTCTCCTCCAGCACATTCTTGGACACTTTCTATGGAACAGAAAAATGTGGATGATGGTAGACATGGTTGCATATTACACAATGAGACAAGAAGACTAGTAACGTCTCAGAATACAGAGCAATGAAACTTGGTCGGGGCCATATATTACCTGGAGGCCAACACAGCCAACTGGTAAATAGCGTTTCTCCTCTATCATGTTCATGTATTCCACAACTAGCCCAGCGCAGTGCACATAACACTCAGCTGCCTCGGCATGATTCTTGTTCTGCAATAAAAGACACTCTCCTATACTGTCACCTGCACTTTATAAAGACACTCTCCTATACTGTCACCTGCACTTTATAAAGACACTCTCCTATACTGTCACCTGCACTTTATAAAAACACTCTCCTATACTGTCACCTGCACTTTATGAAGACACTCTCCTATACTGTCACCTGCACTTTATAAAGACACTCTCCTATACTGTCACCTGCACTTTATAAAGACACTCTCCTATACTGTCACCTGCACTTTATAAAAACACTCTCCTATACTGTCACCTGCACTTTATGAAGACACTCTCCTATACTGTCACCTGCACTTTATAAAGACACTCTCCTATACTGTCACCTGCACTTTATAAAGACACTCTCCTATACTGTCACCTGCACTTTATAAAAACACTCTCCTATACTGTCACCTGCACTTTTTAAAGACACTCTCCAATACTGTCACCTGCACTTTTTAAAGACACTCTCCTATACTGTCACTTGTACTTTATAAAGTCACTCTCCTATACTGTCACCTGCTCTTTATGAAGACAGAGCTCAGAGCACAAAAATGTGTGACCTGTTCACTGATTGTTTGAACAGAGCGATCTTTAAAATATGGGTACGGTCAAGGTTCACAAGTACGAATAAGCAATGTGGAGAGTTGTCTGCTCTATTCCGAATGTTGGTTAAAATAAGAAGATAATTTCCAGATTAATATTTTTAAGTTAGTAATTGACAGATTTTTGTGGTATATTCATGACCCATTCACCGGAATGCTCGTTAACTTCCCTAAGACAGCAACAGGTGAGAGTTTGGTAAGCATATCAACAACAGTTTGGGTGTTACACAACTTTTACTCTGGGTACTGCACCTGACCATATGAAATGGTCATAGATTAGTAAACAAAGAGCTAGCTCTAAAGATGCTCGACCTTACCGCTGTGTGTTTGCTAGCCATATTCTGTAGCCATGTTAGCCTTAAATCGGGAGAGTTTTGATAGCCTTTAGCTATACGATACATGAGGTCTACGAGCATTTCTGGGTCCTCCTGGAATTCCTTCATCTTAACTGTGTCCGAAAGGATCATGTGCAAATTGAAGACCAGTTCCTTGACCTGCGGTGAAATTTACGACAACAGTCAACGCGATAACAGCTAACTCTATGATAATAGCTAACTCTGTGATAACAGTTAACTCTATGATAACAATTAACTCTATGACAACAGTTAACTCTATGACAACAGTTACCTCTATGATCTGCTGCCATCTATAACTACAAAGTATTTCTAGGGAGGCATTTTGAGGTACACAAGGAATAATATAGGACATAGCAGTTTGATGTCTTGCTGCTTGCTGATTCCTCTAAAAATGTATCATGATGACTGATCGTGTCGAAAATAAAATATCTTAGAAGTTGGAAATTCAGGACTTATTCGTAAAAATTATTTACATGCTCAAGATTTACTACAAAAACCAACCAAGGGTACAATTTTTTATTTAAAAATGTTTTAGATAATCGCGCATGGTTAAAATATTTTGATTATAAAACCTCCAGTCTTATTTACCCTGCAAAGTCCCATTAATGAATATTTTATACAGCAAATTTTTTGAAACCATTTCAATGATGTTTAGTGTGTATATTAAATCAAATCTTAACCCTCTCACCCCTGATGCCAACTATTTCGGGAGAAGTTGTTCACACTTGGGCCTGAAGCCAACACTTTCGGGACACTTTCTGAGTAACTTTATTGATACTCCTTTTGTGTTTATCGTTTTTTTATAGCTTTATTTCGAAAGATAACAGTCTGAGGATTGTTTTGATACCAAAAATGTGGTTGGATAAAAGCATTTTACTAGGCAAATCCTGTGATAGATTTCAAACTTCAACTCTGGAGGTCGCCATATTGAATGCGTTTGCCGAAAGACAACGGCTAAATCTTACAATCTAACGTAATAATTAGTTCAGGTGAAGAATTTAGCAGTGACAGTGATCTACAACAACACTATGACCGTTTATTAGTAGCACAAAGTGGGTTTCAATTGCACAACGTCAAAATTACTAAATTGTTATAACTTTTAAATTTTTCGAAAAAAAAATTTTATTTGACAAATCTTTTCACAATTTTAGTTGATAAAAACGATACATTATATTAGTTTTGTACTCCAGTTGTTTGCATCTCATGTTTATTATCATAACTGCAATAAATGTCTTTATAGAATGTAAATATGATATATAGACCTTATATACCAATTGATTGAACAATGGAACGGAAACTACATTATGCCGTAATATTGCGTATAGGCTCATAATTTCAGTTCTATTGGTTAGAACTCCAAATTGTTTTTTGCAACTTGATGATAACACCTTTTCTTGTCATCCTAATATGTTACTGAAGTGTTATCAACCAAAAAGCTGACTGGTAGTAGCAGCCAAACTTAGACTTTTCGATTTCCAAAAAATGTATCGATTTGAATCTAATCAATAACATCCTATATAGATTAACCTAATGTGTATATATTAGTATCAAAATGTAGCTAAGAATGTTACCAACAAGTTACAAAAAACTATTTTCATTTATCTTGAACGCAGCTTTATTTATGCTCAATCTAACACACCTCACTTTATTAAATATTGAGTGTGAAAAATTAATTAGGCCAGGGGGGCACTCAACTGGAAAACAATTAGGGCTGAAAGGGTTAATATAACTAGTAATATGATGTTTTTCTTGGTTAGTGGTTTTCCAATTAACCATTATGGTTAATTGGGAAAAGCATTTAGGAGAAATGATTCTCACTAACCTAATGCGATACGTCACCTTTAGAAAACATGAAGTGCAGATAATTTATAAAAAATAAGATGCTTCTCATTACCCTTCTCAGAATCTTTGTACGCCAAGCCATAATATGAATGCCTTTTACATACACGATTTTAGATAATACATCAAAAACAATTCCATAAATCTCAGAGGCAAAAAGTAGGTGAACCACATAAAAAACATAACCAGTCTGAAAACTTGTGTCTCTGTTGGCAGCGAGTTGTTCACTAGTTCAGACAGCAGAAATTAACATCAATAACAAAGGGATATCTGCAAAATAACAGCCCCGTGTTTCACATTTTAACATTAAAAGGACAAGCTCATCTTCGGCAAGACTTGCATTTACATACCCAGAATTATCTGATAACCATTTGTATAGATGAAGGTGTTGAGACAGTCTCTTCACACCTCAAAATGTGGCGGAGAACACTCTTTGGGGCCATACTAATGGAAATCTATGTAGCTGTCTGTCATCACCAGCAATGACATATTGAAAATCTTAATACCACTAACATAAAAGCGTTGAATTTCTTATTTAGACTCACTAACAATACAGAAACAGAATGTTTTCAGATTTTTATATATGCTGATTATATGAGCTCTTGGGTAGGCAGCTCTGAAAATGCATGATAAACAAAGTGGGAATACATATGGCAGCCAAATGCAAATGTATAGCTGAAAAAGCATTAATCATTAACCAACTTTATATTATAGTGTAAAACCCTACCAAACAACATTTATTATTATATTAACAAAGTAAATAGAATAGGAATTTACCTGATCAGGAAAGGTTGTATCTTGTAGGTCAAGGTCTTTCTCGGCATAAATGAGAATCGTCTTGAGGGAGCTCCTTAGGAACTCCTCATTGAAGAACTGAGTCTGCCCAACAAGATGGCTGAGGGACATAGTCACCTGCATCTTCACTCGTGCAAAATTCTAAAACAAACAGAAGATGCTCGGCTATGTTTAGCTTCTCTCAGGCTATATCCAGCTTTTCCCAGCTATGCCAAACTGTTCCAGGGTTATAACTAGCTTTTTAAGGATGATACTAAACATTTTTCCAGCCTACACTCGACTGTTTACTTGCTGCCAACTCTTCCCATGCTATACCTAACTTCTCCATACATCATACTCAACTTCTCTCAAACTGCACCAAGCTTCTCTCATGTTCTAGACAGAATGTTCAGGGCTACACCCTACCTCATCCAGGCTACAGCGAATCTCACCCAGTTAAACCCAGCAAACTATATAAAGCAACTCCACGGCTCTATCTATACAAACATGAGTAATAAAGAATTTCCCTGGGCTCATATATAGCCTACATATAGAGCCTATATATAGCATACATATAGCCTACATATAGCATACATATAGCATACTAATAGCATACAAATGATAAGGTGAGAAAATGGGAAGCATAAAATTGTTTTTCAGCTTTTCATGTCATGGACAACCATTAGCCTCAGGTTTAAGTTGGTTGGGCTCCTCTAGTTGTTTTAATCAGCTCCTATTCATCTCAGCGCCACAGCATATGGATAGCAGAGTCCCGTGACTGCCATCGCTGTCTCAAGGTTTATGGTGCATGTAAGCACTGTAGTTACACCAGCTACTTGCCCTCCTGTGAGATGTGCTTCATTTGCACTTTAAAACCAAGCGATCGGGGAAAAATAATTTATAAATTCCAATATACCTCTTGACACTGCAGAATTTGCAAGGTGATAGTGTGTACTGTTGTTTTGTATCCATAGCAACTCATTCTCAATCACTGCTCATCTTTGTTTCAACTCTATTCACATATGCTGATCACGAACGGTAAAAGTGTGCTGCCAGAGTGGTAGGGAACTACTATAATAATCTCTACTGTTAGTACTCTAGCCTTGTCAATAGCGAATCCTTATTACTAATGCTTGTCTACCTTATTAATTTGACTTATGTAGCTCACACTTACGTTGCCAATTTCAAAGTTCTGTCTCATGAGCATGTAGAGGGAAGCAGCAGCATGGGACCTGGTGGAGCAGAGGCTAGAGCTGCAGTGTCTGAGAAGATGGAGGCACAGATCGGCGCATGCCTCTGTATTGTCCTCAAAAAGAAGCTCCCGGTACTGCAACACACCACTTCTCTACTATGGCATGACACATTCCAGAGCTATAACTGCTACCTACACTACTGCTACCTACACTAGAGTGAGGGATACAAGACCCTGAGTACCATTTATGCTACCAAATACAGGAATGAACGATCTATAGCAAACTTCAAATCAAATTTGAATGGATTGACCAAACACTTTCCTTCGCTGAAAGAATCCATGAACTTCATCACAAACTTAGAACTCCCATAGAGAATAATAAACATCTGTACTTTTACTATGCTAAAATACGTATGCAACCAAGTGTAAGGCAACACTAACTAAAGAATAGACAAAAATGTTGGGTACTACCATATAACAGGTAATGTCTTGATGTTACTCCTCACGAATTAGAACAGAGTGACCTCAAGGTCGCTAAAGGTTGACTGAGTAATTTACTGTGACAATAGAAGAGAGGGTAAAACATATAGGAGACACCCATGAATTGCGTGTGTACCTTAGTATTGCGTGTGTACCTTAGTATTGCGTGTGTACCTTAGTATTGCGTGTGTACTTTAGTAACGAGTGTTTACCTTAGTAACGAGTGTTTACCTCAGTAACAAGTGTTTACCTTAGTAACGAGTGTTTACCTTAGTAACGAGTGTTTACCTTAGTAACGAGTGTTTACCTTAGTAACGAGTGCCCGCTGTGTAGCAAAGACATGCTGAAGGACGTAAGAGCTTTGATTGACTGCCAGGCATTGCAGTAAGACCCTCAGTACTCCGGTTAAGAGATTCTGCAGCGAATCTTGTGACTGTATGATCTACCAAATAAAATAGGCAGCAAATAATAATCACATAAACATTATATCACATAATCATAAACTTTGTGAAGATCACAACGTTAAACAAATCAAATTGTTTGTAAGGTCTATGGTTTTGTCAATCTTTCAGACAATCTTTCAATCATTACCTACTATTACCTGCTATCACCTACCTAAACTTGAAACCATATCCCCTCACAGTTTAGATCTTAAAAGATGGTACCAGAGCGCCTACTTAACTTCATACACCCAAAAAATGAAGCATAACGACTATGTAAAGAGAAAATTAAAAGCTTTCAACTGATGAGTAGATGTGAAAAGTCTGTCCTAATTTTCAGCTGATCAGTACGAAAAAGGAAAGCTACATTTTATATAGGTCCCTTACATAGCAGCTTGTCCATGTTTATTAGCCAAACACAAACACACGGTCTTAATTTGAAATCTTGACTTCATCGTAACTTCAAACAATTGAAAAAAGATTAGCCAAAATTAAACAAGGCTGAATTCTGTTCACTGTGAAACTGAAATAGTGATGCCAAGAAAAGACAGGTAAGAGCAAGGTTATCTACAAAATATTCTCGGTGTTGTAGCTCGTAGGCAAGTCAAGCAAGATCGCGACTGCAAACCAACTAATGTTAGTCGCAAATGAAAAGCCGCCCACCGAACCTGCTGCAATAGATAAAAAAGTTGTCCATTCACACTTTTACAATAGATGAAAATTTCCTAATCAGGTGAAGTTGAAACATTTGAGAAGTTGCTTACCCACCTGTATAATAAGCTCAAGAGTGTCAAGGGCAGTCATGGAAACCTCGGAAGCCAGGTGCCCTAGAACCACAAAGTCGGGCTCACTATATCCCTTCATCTTCTCTCCTGGATTATCTCGCTCTTGGCGCCACTGGGTTTGGTCCTTCCTCCAGCGAAGCCTTGTGTCCGTTTGGGGTGATGGAGGAACAGAAGCTGGGAAATAGCAAAAAGTTATATAATGTATTGGTTTAAGAAACATTCAATGCTGTAATTGATGAATGTTGGCTCACGGACCAAACCAAATTTTCCATTAAGAGCAGCATTGAGATGAGTTGTCTACACAACGTCACATAAAATATTTTATTCAAATGATTGAGATATCGGTGAATCTTGATAATACATTTCTACTGATGTTTTGAAATTACATTAGAGCAAACTAATGTATTTTAGTAACTTGAATAAACTGTACCTGCTGCTGAACAGACAAGTTGTAACACAGACATGGGATGAAAAGAGTCATACGACTTATTAGCTCAAATTCCTACCAAGTGAATAGATGAATTGTAACATTGGCTGCAGACTTGAGACAAGTGGAGCCAAGGTAAATGAAAACGAATAAAAGTTTGACATCTTTTTGTAAATATGAGAATTCTAAAGGCAGCGATAATTTCTTTGATCTGTCTATTGTTTGATCTGTCTATTGTTTGATCTCTCTATTGTTTGATCTCTCTATTGTTTGACATTTATGTTTGACATTTTGAAATCAGTCATTCCATCACAGTTCCTTACAAGTCAAAACGAAATACCAAACAACTGTGTGGGGCTTTTCCTGCACATATCATAGGAAAGTGTTTATGTATAACATTACCAATGAATTTGTGCCAGAGAGTTGAACATTAAAAGCTAAGATACAGGCTGCTGTGCCTCTGAACTAAACCTTTTTATCTTGTGAAATAACACGCAGACATACTATTGCTGGTGCTGCCCTGCTTCCTCCGTGAGAGAAACTCATTTCTCGCGCTCCCCCCACCGAGGATCACATCCTCAAGCTTGGATTTCATGTCACTGCTTTTCTTAATAGTCTGCTGAGATACATACTTGATCGTCTTGCCCTACAAATGCATTCAATTCGAAGACATCAGTTTACCTAACTGCAATGGGTATTTCCTAACTTATCGGTAAGTAAATGTAAGTGTAGTAACATGCCACAAGCGGCAGCACTGAATCAATTAGTACAAGCCACTTTCTAGAAACTATAGCCAAGCTAGATTCAACAACTTGCTGGAACACCATTATAACCGCCTTTTCAAAGATGGAATGTTTGGAGTTACACTTATAGGGTGACTGAGTGATAACAGCATCAAAGCTTGCAACATAGGCATATTTGAGAATAAGTAATCAGAAATTGCAGAAACCACGCGTGTTCAAACCGAACTAAAGAAAATAACAATGTTTTCGGTTTGTTAGTCACATGACTCCATGGGTTGCATTCTGAATCAATCTTTGTGAAACATTAAAGTCAATATTGTATTTACTAATAATATACGTATTCTCCAATCGACTGCAAGCTTTGAGTGCCCCCGACTGAACCAAATGGAGTGTGAATGAAGGTATTTGGTTGCGAGTTTTTATGCGTCAATTACTTTGACCGCTTCTCTTAAACAACATTTTCAACGATAGAAGCTCCAGTTTGGCTGCCAATGTGGCCACCCAATTAGTTTACCCTTAATGCGGCCCACTGCTCCTCCACTATATCAACACTAAAAATCACACAGCTAAACATAACTACATGTACAGTTGGCAAGGAAACTGTATAAAGTCTATTGCTAAGAAAATTAATATAGGGGAAGAGTATCTATGCAGGAACAGAGGCAATCATACCAAATGTAGGTTACTAAAGGCTGGTTCGGACTATATCGCCGTATGTCAGGGTTGTTCTCTCAAAGGTTACTTGTCAACTATGTGCAACGTGAACCGAGAACATCGCTGTGGAAACGTGATATGTTGGAGAACATTACAAATGTCGGGAATGTCAAACATTCTCGACATTTCGCCGATCAACCACAACAGTCTGTGTGATGTGCACCCCTTCGACAATGCTGATTGGCTGTCACAGATTGCTTAACCTATGTTTCCCTTCATGATAGTTGCTGTGCGACTAATATTTTATTGTTTTAGCATTGTGTAATGAGAACAAAGTTTTGTGGACTACTTGACGATGGAAACACCATATTATCACAAACGATCACTCGCTAGATTAGAACCGACACGCTGCGATAGAGTATGTATCAGCCCTTAGGAATCTCATTTAGCAAGCTTCAACCATATAAACTTTCTTAGCGACTGTTTTTGCTTATACCACCAAGTTTATTAAAGGAGAACACCTTAGTGAGCTGTCACTCAAGTCTATACCATGTACATCATAGATATATATACCTATATATATATCTATGATATATATATATATCTATGATGTACATAAACATCCAGATATGCCGACACGACTGACTTTAGACAACCAACTACATACCAAAAAGCCTGTGTAACATGTAGATCCATTGTTAGCTTGAAACTGCCATATCGGTTTTATATCTTTCAGCCTTCACAATAACCAACACACAAAATCGAGCTAATACACACATACATATAGATCTTGACTACACAAAATTTGAGAAAAATATGAATACAAAACACAACTACTGTAGAAGCCACACAAAGAAATGATGGTGGTGAAAACATGGCTGAAGTAAATGCTTGGTGACATGAGTGAATAAAGGTAAGAGCGGAGGGCTGTCGAGATGAGAGGGATGAAGTGGGTACATGTACAGCTGCAGTGCTGACGCTAGGAAGAGTACCGGTAAGTGCTAAACACAGAGGCGCTTGTACGTACCAATGTACCCATGCTACCACTGCTATCATCCTTGCTTTGAAGCATGTTTGAGAATGAAGATGATCGCAAGAGTTTGCTGCCAGAAGCAGCGCCCAGTGTCGCTGACTTGCTAGATTTGTGTGTAGGAAGAGAAGAATCATCTACTACTGGGGCTTTGAACAGGTCCTCATTGAAGGAGTATTTACGGCCAATCGCAGTCCAGGAGCGTTTTGTTGTATTCGTCTCTCTGACAGTTACTTTAGGAATCCATTGAGCCTGCATTATCCATGTGATTTCCTAGATGAATCTGGATGATTGCGCTTGAATATTGCTAGCAGGCAAAGCAGGCGATTGAGGAAAGGATTCCAAAACCAGGAGAACAACATTAAAAACCAAAGTGGGTTAAAAAATTTTCTTGACCAGAAGGAAAGTGGTTAGAAGCCAGCAAAAACCATGCAAAAGAGGCACCAAAAGACAGACAGTGGGGAGAGAAGAAACATGAGGACGAGCATAGTAAAGGGAGACATGCAAAATATTTCAACTACATGCCACCAATCTCTGAATCTACATCAGAGACGATACCTCTATAAAATAGTTAGCGACGAGCAAAGTCACCGAAACACCCATGTACATAGCTAGAAGCAATGCCAAACCAGAGCTTTTAAACTGAGCAAGCACTGGCAGTTTGTCTTGCATATTTCAGAAAGGTCAACACTGACCAATAGGAGTGCAACTACTTCTAAAGTAACCTCGGTTACACACGAGCCCAGCCAGCCAATAAATAAGTAGAGAGAAAATAAGGTTCCCATTCCATCGCAAGAAGACGTTGCTACATACATATGCCACCACCGGCACACACCTGACTAGTTAAGCTAACTGGGAATAACTGAAGCGTACTACACTTAGAAACATCTCCAGCTTACAAAACTATATAGAATTTGGAGAGCTGACAGCTAAGAATTATTTTCTAAAAAGTTGGCCATTTCTACCACAGTGTATATTACCATGCATGTAACCTACATTATTGATCAAATCATTGTCATAAACCAACAGTTAATAATTCACCATAAGGAAACTATGTTTGCATCATAAAACTTCGAGTATGCCTCCTCGCTGTCCTGCCACATTTAATCATATGACGGGGAACATATTCTGACCGTTCCACTGCTGACCTTTTCACTCAAAGTTTCATTGTTTTAATTTAGCAATAATGGAATATCACAACAAAAACTTATGTTCTTTTTGAGTCAATAAAATCACACATCTGACAAATGTGTAAGCTTATATTCAAACCTAACCACAAATGTACAGTACAAGTACTCTTGTGGTTAGGCTGTGAATCTGTACTAACCTGTACAGAGGCACAATGATTTCCATTTTTTTATTCCTATTATTCAATTTTTTCAACTTTTGACTTCAATTTGTGATTTCATATTTTTACCAAAACCCATTACTGCTCATTTGTTATCCAAATGAACAATAAAAATGCAATGAAACAACGAGTAGTAGTTCATGGACTAGACACGTTATAGTTACAAGTATAAAGGAATTATTGACTGAGATACTATAAGTTCAGTTACTGACAAAAAAAATCCTGCCCCTGTAAAGCTTATCTGCTGATCCTTAACTAAAAATATTTGTTCCAGTTTTATCTTGTCTCTTAACTAAACGTATTACACATATAATTATTACTGAAAAATAGAATAGTACATAAGAATCTCATTACGATTAAAACTAGCACAAAAAATGAAAAAATATTCAAATATAATAGCTGTAACTAGAATATAATACAATAGCTGTAAAGCAAAGCAACTAGTTTAAATGCCTTGAAGGATTACAGCTAGAGCATAAAGCAGCCAATAAGCTTCTATTTAAGGTTTGGCAAGGCCGCAACCAGCATTCTTGCTAAACTCTATATGATATCTATAAATCCCACAAGTCAGTCAAATTTGGTAAAATGGCTAAACATTTTATAGAAGCAACCAACACAATTGATCAGCAACCGATGAGGCAAGCAGCTCACCTTGTACTCAAAATTGATTAAACAAAGGTGAAGCATTTCAAGAATCTGACTGAGACGAGGTGGAGGCACTCCTTTCCAAAGGTGCAACAAGGACTGTTGGTCTATATTCTTTAGTATCCAAAGGCAAGATATGAGTAGACTTCTTGTGCATTCATAATTTAGAGACGCCTTTGACTGCTATAACATCAGGATCAACACGATAAGTATATAATGTACAAGTAATCATAACTACAGTGAACAGCACTTTACACATTAAACATGCAGAGCATTAATAATATTACTGGTGTAGTTTAGATTAAATTATACTTATTTAGAGTTGTCTGCTCCCTGCTGGAGTCACACAGGGGAAATGGCACCACTCACCAGGTGTATAAATCGCTGATGAGCGCTAACGCAAAACTGGCTTATCGTGTCTCAGGCAGGAAAATTGCAATTCCAGGTAAGTATAAGTTGACTTATTTCAACACGCTAGTTACCGTATATATAGGTAGTTGTATATAACTAGTGTGTTAAAATATACATGTATATATCAGTTCTGGGTTGGGTGCTCTACGGAAAGTGAGATTTGACTTGACTTATATATTAAGTTTTGCAAAAAATAAATTGGTCAACCAATTAATCAAGAATATTGATTTTATAAAAATTTGCGCGAAGGGATGACTTCTATTTAAAATTCCACTGCGAGTACAAATGTGCTCTAACGTACAGACAGCCAGACTTGTAGGTACAAAGCAAGGATAGTTTAGATATTTCTTAATAAGAAAGAGACTTTGCGATAAAAGAGCGAATTGAAATATGTAAAACCTTAACATAGAGCCTGGCTGGAACAATACGAAGACGTGCCTAAAAAAAGCCCCTTTAGGCACAAACTTACTCGCTAGCTCAGAATGCCTAGTACTATAATGACAAGTTAAATGTGAGCCTAAATTCTTACTACGTGAGAAGCTAAGTAGAAACTATAGACTGGCTCAGCCATATACTTTGGTATAAACTATTACCGGCAAAACTTACGACAAAAAACACCAGAACGTGGAAAGCTTGAAGGAAGCCTTTTGTATGCAGCTGTACAAAGACAAACATGATAATTCAACAGCTTTTAGTCCCTGCTCTACACGGAGCAGGGAAACGAGGCGCTGAAGAGCCGATGTTAGGAGACGTCGACCTGACCTTGTCAATTACTGATGGTCTGGTGCCTGCAACATTAGACGTGCTGATCATACGTGCCACAGACATATCGATGAAGTCTCCTGAACCAGTATTAGCCCGTGGAGCCACCGTTGGATTCCAGAGCTTGTCGAGTACATCACAGGCTATATTGAGTAAAGGTAGGTAAAGCTGGGCTATCTTTGATCGCATCAGGGGGTCGTTGAACCGAGGATCAAGGTCATGGCAATAGAGAAGGTTGGAGACCACCCTAATAGCCTTCTGATGTACTACAGGGTTACTAAAACAATAAAGGTCAACATCACAGAGTTGATGTGGTGAATATCATAAATGTGACAATAACTAATTACATGTATAGGACTATTAGATCTGGAGAAAAAATATTTGGTCAATAAGTTAATTGATAAAATGATATTACAAGTAATAATATCAAATAATAACAATGAAGAAAACATATGGATAAACAGAATTATAGTTATCACAGAAAAGATGAAACTGGCCACACATCAAATATCTGGAATGATAGCATAATGTAGAAAAGCACAAAAAAGGATGGCTTGGCCAAAAGAGACATGAAAAATGATGTTTATGTGAGTTTAAAACACAACCTCAATTATACTTGGACCTAAAACATTGAACCATTTAATGATCTTATACCATATACAAAAAGAGTTTAGCTAAGCATAATGGAACACATGGTTAACTCGAACAGTTTCTCTGGTCCGTTCCCACGTAATGATAAATTGCTTTAGATAACTCGACCTCAACTCTGTTAACTCGAACAGTTTTTTGCCCAACGACTACCGAGACGGTTGTTATCGCTTTAGAAAATCACTTTTTTCCAAGCCATAGAGGTAAACCTCAACTTTTATTAATTCATAGGCATTGTTATTACTACCATCGGCAAAATATTTTTGTCAACGACTTTTCTAAAAGTTTGGTGAAATTTGATTTTACCAAACATCCGCCTAGCGATGGCACTTCGGAAGCAAGGAAAAGTGAGGTAACCTTCGCCTAAACTTCAAGAAAAATCGGCAAAATTGATCTTGGTTAAAACGCTTAAAAGAAAAAGATGTCGTTCCTTCTGAGCATTTTAACAACGATCAAGTTTTGCCAATTTTAATCTAAAAAACGTCCTGGCAATAACATTACCTCAATCAACAAACCAATCTCAAGTGATAGAAAAATCTCTATACTTTTTGATAAAAAAAAGTTTTAAACTTTACATTAGAAGCATTTAATTTGAAACAAGCCATTTATGCTTTTGATATATATTATAGTTTGTATATGTACATGTATCTACTAATAAATAAATAAATACATGGACTTGCGACAGTGCTCTGATAACTCGAACACTTTCGCTCGATCCCATGAAGTTTGAGTTATCCATGTTTGACTGTATCTCAAACAGGCAGCAAACCAAAACTTACTTAGTCTGAAGGCTGGTCACGAGATCACAAAGAATGATGCCGACGAGAAAGTGCTGCTGCCGGAAGTCATCGCTGAGCTCAGTGGTGAGTGTGTAGGGCTGCTGGAGTAGAGAGCTAGTGAGCGACGAAAGAGACATGCTGCTCATGGGTGTCGCCACTAGGTTAGTAAATGGGAGATTGAGGGTAAGGTAGTGTTCATGGCTGCACACAATTCTCATCAGATTGAGTTTAAGGAGAATAAGAGGCGTTGTGTCAGCTGATGTCGAAGTAATTCTGGCCGTCAGCTAGAAATATGACAGCAATTATAATGGCCGATTTTGGCTTGAGAACAATAATTGAAAAAACACACTTAAAGGTCGGAACCAAAGAAAGGAACGCTTGAACAATTTACAATATTTAGTGTTTTGCAATGACCGCTTACAGCTTCCTGTAGTTTTTGAATTACCATTTTATTTGTATGAAGTCAAAACTAATACTTGTGCAGACATTTAGTTACTATCCAGTTATTATTATTATTATGTAGATCACATTAGTAATCGCTTGAGATGGTGACCTTAGCGTGGCCCTAGAGTCACAAAGACCTTTTTCCTTCACCTTTTATCCTCCGTTGTTAAAACCTTCTTCTATACCCATTCACTTTCATGCACAGTGAACTTCTCTAGTGCCTCAAACAATAGTTGAACTCCTAACATGACAAGAAAACGAAATGGTGGTTGAATGATTCCAAGTCTTACGAATCAATAAATTGTCGCTGCTCTCATATTTCATAATCTTCAAGTGTCACCTGCTGTGTCACCTGCCGTGTTAACTGCAGTGGCACCTGCAGCGTCATCTGCAGTGCCACCTGCAGTGTCATCTGCAGTTTCACCTGCAGTGTCACCTGCAGTGGCAGTTTAAACATGTTAATCTTTATTACTGAAGTACTAGGGTACAGGGATGGTCTAAAACAATATTGTCAACTAGGCTGTGGTATCTCTTTTCTCAACAAGATGATATCTGGCCATCCTGCTACCCAGATTTTTATGCACATCCTCAATGACATCCACTGCACAGTGCTCTCGATTTTGTTAAGCGTTTTTACAGCAACTCTCAGCACTAATTGATGCATAGTAAAACAGATCTATTCTTTCAGTTCCATATTCAGTGAGACGCAACCTGCCTTGACTGTTTAAAACTGGATCGGATTTAGTTGGATCTGCTACTAGAAAAGACCCTGTCTCTACTAGTCTTCAGCCATGATCAATTTTCCTAAGCTAAACTCCGAGACGTCTTGTACCAGTGTTTGTCATACAATAGTAAATCAGACCAACTTACCGCTTTACAGTAATACTTGCACAGGTTAAAAACATAGCCTCGGTCCATAAGGGAGAGTATGTCAAAAAGGAAGAATCCAAGGCTTGAGTTGAGCTGTCGAACATAAGTTGGCTCCTGTAACGAGAAACCGCCATCACTCAAAGATATGGCGTCAGCCAATTAGCGAGCTGCTACAGCTGCTATAATAAGAAAGTTTCCTGATTGGTCAGAGTTGACTAGAACAATAACAATAATACTCAACACAAGGAAGCTGATGTTTTTTCTTAGCTTGAACAAATCTACATAGCAAAATATCAAAAGTAAAACAACATTTTCAACAGCAAACATAGTGACAACATTGGATGTTTGTGTATTGTATTGTATTGTATACTGTTATATTCTACCATAGCTTGGTTCATATAGTTATGCCGGCAGTGGCTGGGAAATGGACAGCAAAAGTTATCCGCTGTGTCTGGAGAATATTTATTTTTTAAACCATACTATAAACAACAGTCGCTTTGAGTCAGTCTACTTCTAATCACCTGCACATTTTATCATACATATCATTGGCTGCATTCACATTCTAAATGGTCGCTAAAGACAATAGTAAACAAGAGCTCAACAAGCAAGCGAGAGCGAGATATTATTAAAGGCAAAAGTCACTCTCACCTTGACATATTTATCCACAACCTCTTTGGTAATCATGACGACAAGAGCCGTACAGTCGTCTGTGAACTGTGTCGGAAACCTCGGCTTTCTTGACGAGTTCATAAGCTCCGCCGCTGAAAGGTGCTCAGCCATGCTCTTCACCATAAGTTCAAAGAAAAAACTAGCCTGACACATGGCCTTCTCGCGTGTCGTCGCATTCGACACAACCCATTGCAAGGCCAGCTCCTCGTGCACCAGCTAGAACAGAAGCAAACCAACATGAATAGTCACACGGTATTGGAACTTTCTAGAAGACCTTGAGAGATTTAGAAGACAAGAGCAAAAGACATCTGAGCATAAGCCTGTAAAGGCAGATCAACTGAGGCAAATATTACATATATGATATCTCTCACACTTGGATAACCTACTTGACACGCAATTTTTTAAAATTAAAAACCATTTATAAAAGTTTTAGCAATAAACCTGATATGATTCTATGTTGAGTTATGACTACAAGTCTTGAGTCACTATAAGCCTATAGTAGACCTATAGTAGACCTATAGTAGACCTATAGTAGACCTATAGTAGACCTATAGTAGACCTATAGTAGACCTATAGTAGACCTATAGTAGACCTATAGTAGACCTATAGTAGACCTATAGTAGACCTATAGTAGACCTATAGTAACTTATAGACTATAAACCTTGAGTATCCATTGAATCACATAAAAATCTTAATGTAATAAAAAAGATCATTTAAATTTTTAACTTTACAAATAAACACTGCCTTACGCAAATCCTGCATGCATTCCATCGGCTGGTTTTTGGAAAGATTACATACAAATCACACAGACAGTTGTATTATAGCTAAGGCTAACCAAAGGACTTGGAAAACTGCATCAGGACTCACCTTATTGGCGAAAACAACAACAAATATGTCCTCAAACATGACTTACAAGACGATTTGCAAGTATCTATAATCTGCCCAGTGTGAACACAGGGTATATATAATCTCCCCAGTGTGAACACAGGGTATATATAATTTCCCCTGTGTAAATACAGGGTATATATATTCTCCCTTGTGTGAACACAGGGTATATATAATCTCCCTTGTGTAAACACAGGGTATATATAATCTCCCCAGTGTGAACACAGAGTATATATAATCTCCCTTGTGTAAACACAGGGTATATATAATCTCCCTTGTGTGAACACAGGGTATATATAATCTCCCTTGTGTGAACACAGGGTATATATAATCTCCCCTGTGTAAACACAGGGTATATATAATCTCCTCAGTGTGAACACAGAGTATATATAATCTCCTTTGTGTGAGCACAGGGTATATATAATCTCCCTTGTGTGAACACAGGGTATATATAATCTCCCCTGTGTGAACACAGGGTGTATATAATCTCCCTTGTGTGAACACAGGGTATATATAATCTCCCTTGTGTAAACACAGGGTATATATAATCTCCCTTGTGTGAACACAGGGTATATATAATCTCCCTTGTGTTCACAATAAAGCATTCATGAAGCTCACCTCCTCCATTGGAGGAGGTGAGCTCATAAATAAAGTTACCTTGAACTGCTGTCGTGGCTGCTGACGAGACACGTCCGATCCAGGCGAAGAAATTGAAAACATTCGATTGGGCTCATCTGGTCGCATACTCACAGGTCGGCCCGCAGAAACAGGTGAGTTGACGTTGCCAAAGTCCGGTACCGATTGCGGTCTTGGTGTCCGATAACTTCCCATAAGATCTGATCAATATGAAATGCTTGCTTTTAGCACTTATACCACAATACCAGTACCAGAGTAAAAGAAAACAAACATGCTAGAACTAGAAAGAAAGGCACACTACCGTTGGAGGGACTGAGAGAGGCGCAGTAGTGGATGTACGATGTGAGTAGGTTGTTTCGTCCATGCATGTCATTTCCTTCGAGTAATTGCTGAGTGACAGCACAAACAATCGTTGCCATGGCTTCGAAAGCTGTTGGAGCAATGTTGGCTGTAACATGATCACATTGGCCTAACAGAAACATGATAGAACTGAGTTAAAAATGTCAAAAATATGAATTCAAAGATAATGGCTAGTGACCGCGCAGCCTACCAGACATTTTTGAAGTTGTCATCTCTACAAACAGACCATTAGTATACAAAACTGATCTGCAAATGGATAACGCTATTGGTTAACATCAATGTGGAAGTGATTAACTAACTGTTAAATAGGTTACACTATAAAAATACTTATTAGACTACAGGTGCTCATAGGCAGCAGTGTATTATTATCGGTGAAAAGCGAGGTTAGAGCTTGGTAGACTGGGGCACTGATCATGGTTAAAATTTGAAAAAACAGTATGAAGCTAAGAAAGGCAAAGAAAAGATCTCTATGGCCCTCCGCTAAACTTTATTATGTTACTTGAACTTCTGTATTGAGAAAATTTCATAGATAAAAGTTTGAATATATCAGACTGGTTGCATCAACTCTCACTGCGAATGACTTTTAGTTACTGGTTGTGGAGATATTGCTGATTGAGCCAGTCATCAGTTGTTGCCAATCATCTATTCACTGATTACTTGCTTTGCTAAATATCTAGATCTGTTTCATTGGATACGCTCCTCATTACTCTTATATGATAGGTAAATCTTTGATCTAGTAGCAATTCCATTTCATACTTGTCACAGTGTACAGCGAAAAGGTGAGCTTAAATGTGATTGGCCACTTCTTAACTAACCACCAAAACAGAGAAAAGTGGGAAAGAAATAGTATGAAAATGGTAGCTGCAATTTTTTTATAGCATAGATATGCACAGAAAAAAAACTGTTTACTAGGTAAAAACCAAGATGCAAAAATTGCCAGATGCCATAATAAAAAGCTGGAACAAAATTGACAAGCAGATGAGAGCCTTGGTTACTAAAATTTTAGATCAACACACCTCAAGATTATCTATTCACAAAAGATCGTTGAGGACTTTCGACAGGCAGCCAATCAGCTTCTTTTTTAAATACAAATATCGGTGAGTTTCCTATAATTCGACTCAATAAAACTCTAATTAGCAACAAACTAACTCTGAGGGCAGACAACTTCACTCGAAGAACATATACAGATATTTGAGAGCTAGCAGAGGCAACCCAATTACAAGTCAAAATCTAGCCAGGATGTTTATGAACGCACTAATCAACGTCACTTTGGAAGGTTGGGTATGAGCAAGAAGGTAGTCATCTTCAAAGGGTGAAAGACACAAGCTCGACCTCATCACACGAATGCAGTCACGGCAAGCAAGCCATTGCAAGCTGTTACACTTAATGTCTAATGCAGCCACAGAAAGAAATATTGTATAGATTTAGAGAGCATTATCATACACGCCTGTTAAAGCGTCACCTTCTTGTCTTAAAACGTTTTCTGTCCGTGAAGGAGAGAGGAGGTAGAACTCTCGACTAACTGAAATCAATGATAAGAGGTGAAAAACAAAGAAGCTCATGTAGCGCATATGAAGACTTTGATAAATTAAAACACGCTTTTCCACTTATTAAACTGCTCCCAATAAAAATGAATTAGTCTTACAATAAGATAAAAAACAATTTGCAACAACAACTAATGTGCCATCGAATATATTTATTTATGTTGAGTTGATGGTTTACCTTAACTTTCCAGGTCTGGGGCTGATGATCATACGGTATTTAACACCTGCTAACTAATATAATAGGCAGATACAATTATATGATTTATAAAAGTATGATTTACAGTTCAATTTAGTAATTCCCCAAGTTGTTCAAGGTTAAGGCTAGGCCTAGCCGTCAATATCAAAGTGTTCCTCTGACAGATAAAAATATAGACATCACACTGGTAGGTGAATAAGTAAACATGCAGATATGAGCATAGGAAAATAAACATGTGCATCATCACGCACACGTCCTTCCATGTGTCCAACATTGCCCTTGCACAATACGCAAACACACACCTCATTCACCTTACAGACATACAAACGTCAAAACCACGCATCCACTAACATTACCACGTCATTTGAAATTAATCACTCCATAGTGGCAAGACAAAGAGCCAAATATACGAACATTATGAAGCAAGTCAGAAATACTCTATATAACAATTTAAAAACACTTTCTAGATTTTTAGAAACTTTACAGTCATTAGTCATTACTCTAGCGCCTACCTTTAGCAGATAGTTTAGAAGCCTAGATTTCTACCTGTTTGGCTGACAAGTAAGGGCGGTCTGGTAATGAGCTTCACCATCTCATCTAGAATGAGAGGGAGGAATCTGACTAGAGGCTCAAGAGAAGCGTTGGAAACATTTGTTATGCAGTCCTTGAGCTCTTTCTCCATCTTTGCTTCGTTGGCGTGCGACATTCGCTTATGGTCATCAAGTGAAGCGCAATGTTGTAAGAAGTCATCGAGTTTCTCATCCTGTGTGTGGATGGAAGAGAGGGCCTTCACCCCGACCCTATCAAACAAATACAATTATTGGTGGTCACACCCAAGGTTTATCCTTGTTATTTTAGCATGCATGCTGCACGTTGACTAGTATTTACAGATTATATCAGTTAATGTCAATAAATAGAACACTACAAGACTTATAGATGTAATAATGATCTACTATAATCTATAGACATAGAACACTACAAGACTTATAGATGTAATAATGATCTACTGTAATCTATAGACATAGAACACTACAAGACTTATAGATGTAATAATGATCTACTGTAATCTATAGACATAAATCTCAATGTTTGTCGTTTGTCTGCCGTTTATGTGTCAAGTTATAGCAATAAAGCTTTAGGAATGAAAAGTCCGCTTTACACTGGATTTGAACTCACCACCTCCATGTAGCAGACCAACTATCTAACCAAATACACTACGCTGGTCTCGTCATACTATGGCTCAATGGAGCCCATACTTATGCAGCGCTTGCATAAATACAAATGGCCAGAATGATGTTACGCGTAATGTCAAACTGGTTTTACGACTATTATTATAGTAAAAATTTAGACGTGGTTAAGTTACTAGCTTACCAGATATGTTATTTAAAGTTATTGGGTAATTATTTTATTACCAGTGCAACACCAGTAATTCATCTAGTCTTTACTATAATAAGAGCCTTGTCTGTTCATCTGTCCAAAGCCATATTCAGCTTCCATGAGTTCAGAATTATTGTGCACATACTTATTATCTGTGCTTTATTGACACACCTGATGATCTCTTACAGCACCCGAGACTACCAGGGTACTAGTAATAGTGAGTCACCAGTTTATCATTTTATATTGCACAACAAATCAATTACAGCCAGTGTTTATTTACAACAGGGGTTAAAAAGTTATACTTAATCAAGACTATATAATGCGGCACACGAGTGAGTGTAGTCGGATGTGCATCTCATGCTGGCATAACAAAAAATGAGCTCAGGACTGGAGTACGAGAGGTGAATGCGCTTAGTTATCCATTACAGCCTCTCAAGCAATAGCACTTACAATCAACAGATAATAATACTAACAAGAACAAGTTATCTAACACTGGACCAGCGCTACCTATCTGAGAACTATACAGAATTAAACCTTGACATATGTAGTTTATCTGCTCAGATATTTACTTCTGATGTCAAAATCATCACATGCTGAAGCAAACATTCTTATAAGAATACTTAGTATTTTGTTTAAGTTGTTCCACAGCTTAAATACTTCGTGTAACTACTCATAGTATTAAGATATATGTAAATGCATCATATGAAGCTATATGAACAACAAATCTTAAAAATAAATTAATAAAACATTAAGAGATTAAGATCATTAAGTCATTAAAAGATTTTTACTGTTATTTCACTTGAGAAACATGTGAATGGAAACATTGGCTCAACATGTGTAAGTATGGTGGTAGAGCTAGTGATAGACATGCGCAACGTAACTTACTCTAACTTTCTAACTTACTTCAACTTACACTAAAAACAGTTTAAACTAACCCAATGTATATATAAATTATTGTTTTTATGTTTAATTTTCAATTTTTTGGAGTAATTTTAAACATATTGCGCAGGAAATTACTTCATATGTCGAGACAGACACTTGCTGAAACTTTATGTCCAAAATCAAAACAATTCACATTTAGAGGTGATTTCAAGTTGAGTTTTGACTATACGACTGTTGATTGAACTTGACAAGCAAAGAGAATCCTCAATGGAATGCAGTGTGAGGTGATTAGAGGGAGTAGAGAGGTTAGAGCCTACAGGGTCTCCTTGCAGATGAAGAGAGGAAATGTTGTAGAGGAGCTGTAAGCATTACTTATCAGCCATAAAGGCTCAAACTGATGACACTCCAATTTACTTACAGTTCATAGTGCATCCAAGGATGAGTATTTAAAAAAACTGCAAACTCATGAATCCTTCCATGTTGAGTATCTATGTGCAGAGTAACATCTTTTGCTAATGTTTGCGTACCAGCAGGCAACGGATGTGCGATTATCAAATGGCACGACTGTCGACAGTTAACAGATAGATAAAAAGCTGAAAGGGAAAAATGCTTACGAGAAAAGACCTTTGTGGTTATCAAGCCATTTCACCCCAGGCAGGCTTATGTCTGGGACCATTATAGTATAGTGAGGAGGAGGCTTGTCAGCGCAAATAGGCAGACAGAACTCCCCCACGTGTAGCCTGCCATCTCGCATCATCGGCAGCCACTGCAAATATAATAATGGAGGAAATTCGATTCAAAAAAGTTTGAGCATAGCTAGTGCTCTAAGAATGAGATAATAGCTCTGGTTCCATGCTTTGATGACATCATTTAGAAGAGTTGTCATCAAAGTATGGTGCTATTTGTCCTGCTGTTTGTCGCTATTTATTCACCATGCCAGTGATTCTCTTTGTGGGCTATTTATGCTTAAAGTTTATTAATAAGTAAGTTTCTTCTAGTTTTGTTAGAAATTAAAATTGTTATTTTAATTTTATAATACTGTAAACTTCTATGAATGGCCAGAACGGAAAACATGCCTGTTGCATTCTTTAAAGATTACTATTTCTATTCATTGAAGGGTCTTAAAAAATAAACAACAAAAATTTTGCTTCAAATGATCAACTCCGCTGTCTTTTTTATGATTCTTGTAAAGCATAATTTAAAAAATATTTCTGCTTGAAATAAAATTATGGCTAATAAAGTAATAAAAAACGCCATAGCTCTGAGCTTCTATGTATTGGAAGAACCATGCATGCTATAAGAACAAATCTTCAAATTATGACTGTTTGCAAATGAAACCCTCTTGACACAGTGAATTAACTGATCATCTCTACGATTGAGATGACAAGAAGTAGCAGGTGCTTGCTACGAACTGGACTGTATAGCCAGAAAAGTCTAAAAGCAGTGACTACTATCAGCATTATACTTACACTGTAGCCGAGCAACGACTCCGTCGGTTGGCTTGCCTCCTTTTTCTGAAGCTGGCAGCTGATGTGGTAAAAGGTAAAGAGAATATGCTGCCCAGGCTGGATTTTAGCGGGGAGTTTTACTTTTACTTCATCGTAGAAGTCAGGATTCCTGTCAACACGAAACAAGACAACTGATTAATGTAGTCCTTCATATAGGGACAATCTAGAGAATGCCATAGTGAGTTTCCCATATTACCATATGTGATCATATGTGTTAGCGATATGACTCATCCGCAGGAAGGCTGAGGCTGTTATGCAGGCAGAACAAGGGTTATCACTTATTTCAAGAACTAAGCCAATAGATGATCGCGTGTACATGTAAAAGGCCTGCAGGCAATGCAAGTATACTCACACACGATACACAGTTCTCCTGCGACTGCTGAAATAATATTTTGCCTTATGCTTAAGTATGCTCAAGTATTAGTACATGAGAAAAGCTAGTTCCTATATGCCCTACAGCAGTTGTGAGGTGTCAACACAATTCATAGCTACAAGACGCCAGCAGTGTAGAACACTAACCTGTTGTGATACGCGACAGCGGTGTAGGCCTGAGTAGTCAACTCTGGACAACTTGATTTACCAAAGATGACAGGAAGTGCTCTCTTCTCATCATCAGCTGCCACAAATTGTATTTTAATTGCAATGTTTCGGGCTGAACCAGGTCGGTTGGTGAAGTTAACATTTTGAGGATAAATGTAGAGAAGGTTCCTAAAATAAATTTTTTTAGCTCTTTAATTACGTCTTTAGGTTTCAGGTCTTGGGCTCATGAATATAAGCAAAAAAGCGTCAAGCATGTTGAGATTTGGCAGTTCTAACAAACAATTCATGATACCAATCGAAGACTCATTGGTGAAAAATTGGAGGAGTGTTAGACGAACGCAATACACAATATCTTACATTTTATGTGGAATGTGGTTATTTTGTTCAGGCAGTAAATCAATTGTATCATATAAAATTATTTGATTAATCTACGACAGTGACAAGGTAGCCTATTGAAACAAGAAGTTTTACAAAGATGTCTCAAGATGAGCTCTAGCTATCGTTTGGATATTATGATTAGAAAAAACTGAGAAGCCCTATTCTAGTAGGGCAACAGTCTTACAAAAAGGCTAGATGTCCTATTTGAGTAGAGAAACAGCCTAACAAATAGCTAGGGATGTCATATTCGAGTGGGAAAACAGGCTAACAAATAGCTAGGGATGTCATATTCGAGTAGGAAAACAGGCTAACAAATAGCTAGGGATGTCATGTTCGAGTGGGAAAACAGAGTAACAAATAACTAGGGATGTTCTATTTGATTGGTAAACAGTTTTCAAAATCTCTCTATGTGGTCTAGTTCAAAAGAACCACATATACATGTAGCTACCCCTTCACTGCCATACGCGACTTTATGCGAATTCTATGATCGACTGTCATAGATGCATTTTTGCGGAATTTACTGTGGTTTCGTAGTAGCGGAATATTTATGATTGGTGACAACATAACCAATGATCATTAGTATTTTTAAAGCGCTAAGAGCGATGCCCGAATAATTCTCTAAAAGATTAGCCTATATTCGGGAAGCAAATTATAATCTTTGATCAGAAAATTCCAAGTCAAAAGCGAACATCTTTTTCTGAAAGATTGAAATTTTTAGTTGTAATATGGCTTCCACAAGCACCTCCCGTGTTAGAAACAGAATAGCTTTTGTTGATGACATTCTAGCTGATCCAGATTCAGAACTAATTAAATACTCAGACAATAAAAGTGATAGCACTGACTCTGATGAAAGTAAGTTTTGTAAGAGTAAAGAATATTGTAGAGCAGTGGTTCCCAACTACCTTGGAGCCGTGGACCCCCTGAGCTCATCTAAAAGTCACGGACCCCTTTATAAACATCATAATATATTGTGTTTATAACAATGCATTGTAAATTGAAATGTTTTATGTTCCATGGATCTTAGTGTATCGCTGAAATCGAAAAGGGAGAGAGAGAATTACGTGTTTGCTGGTTAGAGGTTTTGTTGTTTTGTACTGCTAACCGGAAATCAGGTACTATCCAGCGATTGATGCACATACATGTAGGTGATAAAAGTCTGGACCCAAAATCCTACCAAAACAACGCGGCTACCCCACCGGACTTGCATTAGCCCCAAAACCCAGGCTAGCACAATCCCAACCGAGCTCGATTATTAAACCCCGTCCATATGATAGCCATCACCTATCCTTTTAGGGTTTCATATCAGTGATCCAGCCACTATAAGACAGAACTAGCTGTAAATATCTAGCTAGAAAAAACCAATGCTGGCACCAGCCTGTGGACCCCCTCAAAACCTCCTGTGGACCCCTAGGGGTCCATGGACCACCAGTTGGGAACCACTGTTGTAGAGGATCATTACAGCTTCATAGTGATCCTAGCTTCACATAGCTTTAGCAATGCACATAGTATAGATACATTGAACATTTTGCATAGCTCAGTTTGTTCATCCACATTTTGGCAACATAAAATATATAACCAAAATGTTTTAGATAGGGTTTGAAATTGAAAAAAAATTGTAGACATATTATGCAGCCAAATCGGATATTTTCAGTAAAATAGCTGGTAGTAGGCCGAAAGCTAAATTTGTAATGGATGGCAGTGAAAAGGTTAAATTCCAATAAAAAACAATTATGCGTGAATATGCCTCATTTTAACACAATCAGGCAAAAATAACACCAGCACTAGGAGTAACTGCAATACCTAGTTTTCAACATTCCTGCAGAAGCTATTTCTTGTTAACAGTACCTGTAACTTGCTGTTAACAGTACCTGTAACTTGTTGTCAACAGTACCTGTAACTTGTTGTCAACAGTACCTGTAACTTGCTGTTAACAGTACCTGTAACTTGTTGTTAACAGTACCTGTAACTTGTTGTTAACAGTACCTGTAACTTGTTGTTAACAGTACCTGTAACTTGTTGTTAACAGTACCTGTAACTTGTTGTTAACATTACCTGTAACTTGTTGTTAACATTACCTGCAACTTGTTGTTAACATTACCTGCAACTTGTTGTTAACAGTACCTGTAACTTGGTGTTACCAGTACCTGTAACTTGTTGTTAACAGTACCTGTAACTTGTTGTTAACAGTACCTGTAACTTGTTGTTAACAGTACGTGTAATTTGTTGTTAACAGTACCTGTAACTTGTTGTTAACAGTACCTGTAACTTGTTGTTAACAGTACCTGTAACTTGTTGTTAACAGTACCTGTAACTTGTTGTTAACAGTACCTGTAACTTGTTGTTAACAGTACCTGTAACTTGTTGTTAACAGTACCTGTAACTTGTTGTTAACAGTACCTGTAACTTGTTGTTAACAGTACCTGTAACTTGTTGTTAATAGTACCTGTAATTTGTTGTTAACAGTACCTGTAACTTGTGTAGGGTACAAAGAGCTCTCGAGGAGGAAACTCAGCCACTTCCTTGGTAGGCCGACCCTTGTCATCCGGGTATGGTTGAATTTTGTAAAGCTCTGGACTGAGGCAGTATTTGGGTTCCTCGGGACACGGTGACACATCCAGCCTCAGCATCCCAGGTATGGTTTTCAACTTCTTCAGAGCAGATGATGACCTTTTGACCTCACCAAGAAACTTATAGAGATCCTCTTCATTGAGCTTGTCTACTTCCTGTGAAATGGCAGTCTTACGAGTAAGGCTATTGATTGATGAATCACTTCAATCCACAAAACCAGACAACTTCCTGTGCACCAGTGATGTTCGTATTGTAGCCCTAATTCCCGCCAACTAGTTATACTTTCATGAACTAAATGCTACAGGTTTATAACACAATCCCTAGACCTTCACAATGATTGGTTTTCAAAAAAATCAATGCTTTATGGTAATTGGTTATTTTATGTTAAATGTTTGACTATGATAAGTTACTTTATATGTTCAAAGATTTGATATAATTGGCTAATTTACATTTCATAATTTGTCATGATTGGATGTTGCATATTCAATGCTTTGTATCTAGAGCTATTCACATTTGCAAGTTTGCTACTATTAGTTCGCCCGTGTTCATTACTTTGTTATGATATCCAGTAGGTTTTAATTAAATTAGTTTATGTATGCTGCTGAGCCAAAATCTTTACGAAAAATGTTGTTATAAAAAGAAAATAGAAGCATTTTTCATCAATATACATTGTACAACTAACATAACAACAGCAATAAAATCAATTAAACAAAAAAGAAGTTGTCACATGATACCTGCTTGAAGAAGCTCGACACTGTAATGGTAACAGGTCGAAAGCTGTCCAAGTTGGGTATTGTTTCTTCTCGCTCATACCAACTCGAACGCTTGTCGCTGACCAGCGACTGACTCTTGAATGATCGCATCTCAGTCACACCTGAGACTGAGCGAGTGAGGGAGTCATCTCTGCCACTTCGCTTGACAAAGTTTTCTGACAGAGCTGACATTCTCCGATCTAAACAAACGAGGCACGAATCAGTACCAGATGCAAAAAAAAAACAGATGGCCGGTAAATCACTAAAACGGTAAACAGAAAAACTGAAAAATTGGATATTCTCCAGAAAAGTGCTGCAGCATATAGTAACCATCCTAATGACCTCATCACAGACATTTAGGCTATATTGAACATATTGAATATATTAAATGATGAACTAGCTTTTGGTTGTATGAGTTTATCTGCAAATAACTGCAACTGGTCAAGAGAGGATTACAGCATGACAATACATATAAACAGGCTTGGTTGTTTAGTTATACGCTACATTCACTGCCAACATACAGTGCAATCGACCAAAACTCTTAGCAGGAAATTCCACTCATACTTTGCTAGCACTAGCAGTACCAACCACAGCTATGCACAACTACAAAAAGAACATGTGCAAGGTTTGAAAATAGAATTAACTGCGAGGAATTTTAGCACCATCTTATTCATATTTTAATAGTTTTTAGCAAAAATCAATGATTCCTTTAAAATCACAAATATAGCTTATTCAATCAATTCATTTTTAGTATGTACAAAAATGTACAGCATTAATATAAATTTATTAGTAAAATGTTGTTTCCATATTTTAAAGCCGCCCATAAGAGTGTTGTATAAAACCATCTGTACTGTTTCTGTTACTCCTAGTGCTTCTCTTCAGAAATAACACCAGAGGGCAGCAGTAATACTGACATACCAAGGCTGCCGCTGCTGCCTGTACTGCTATTGTCACTGCCAAGTGTTGCATCCTTTTCAAGACTGTTAGCCCCAGTCACAACATTCATCAGCTGCATGGCGGTGATTGCGAAAGGCATCCTATACGCCCCCAACTTCTCACAGTATTGTTTAGCTGCACCAGCTACCTTGTCCCTGTTAATGCTTTTCAAGTCCTTCGTGTATGTTTCTGAGACATCTCCTGGCTGAAGTACTTTCTCCAACTGTCAATCACACGATTTTTGTAAAAATTGGCCTCAAAGCAAAACTTAGATACAATAGGCGCTCCTACAACGTAAATTATCTGTTACGTAAACATTTACAATTTAAAATACATGTAAACTGCCTAATCCTTTCCAAGATAATTCCAAACTCACCCCTTTGGTCTTTGAAAAAGTTAAAAAACTACAACAACTTTTTAATTTATTATTAGTATTATATAATATACTATAATACTATATATATACTATACTAATATACTATAATACTATATATACAATAACCAATAATACTATATATAACCAATATAGTATTATTGGTTTGTATCAACAACTTTTCTCTTTTTTATCACATTCACTTGGTTTATGGTCCATGATTGGGGTAATTTTACAATAAGTTAGGGAGAGCACAACTACAACATCAATTTCCAATTTACGTCATTTTATTCTAGACAGCGAGCTCTATTCTTCCGCAAAGGAAAAATATTAAAACTATTTTATATGTCTACAATAAAACAAAATTTTTTTTACTACAATAAGAGCGGTGTCTATCTGTCCCTCTGTTTATGTCGAATAGATTTACTTCAGGGTTCAAGGTTAGGATAAAACTTAGTCTTCGACGATACTCCAACTCGTGCCATTCAGATTTCGACACCCTAACACTTGGATCAATCGATTTTCTTTTAAGTATTTCTGAATCATTACGCGGCTACTGATTCTCTGTGCTTTATCAACACGACTGACAATTTCTCAGGAAGAACGAGACTGCCAGGGTACTTATATATGTAGAGATAGATGTCATTTTCTCTACCAAGTGCGGTAAGAGAGAAAGCTATATTTTTAAGGCCAACTACGAGACCCTCATTATTAAAATCGAATTTGAGAACTTGCACTGACTTGACACTTTATGTTAAATGAAATGTTTTACATAGTATGAAGCAAACACTTTACATATATTCTTTACGTTATGTGGAACTTATGTTACAGGAGCGTCTACTGCATATCAAAGTGTAGGCGTTGGCACTACCCACCCTTGTGACAATGAATATAGCGGTGACAAACTACGTTAAGTCTAAGTGAAAACACCTTTACCAATGCTTCTAATGAGAGCCAATATGACAGGTAGGTTATGTCTAAGTGATGACAACCTACTCACACGCACGACGATGAATATATCAGGTGACGGATAGGTTATGTTGAATATGCATGATCGGCTTAGAGAGGATATGTCCTGTCTCGGCACATGGTCTATCAACAACTTTTTTATTGGCTCAGATGCCAAATCAAAGTAGAAATTCTCTGAGATTTTCTTTTTCTCCCTCAAGTCATAGAGAGCCATTGTCGCGAAGAGTGGTTCCATTTCGAACTCGAGCCTGATGATAGGATAATATACCAACATATACTTCAGACAACTAGTTATAATAAGACAAGAGTTTTCTATCTGAAAACATCTATCTGAATGTCAAGCACGCTATGATTCAGTGTCTTAAGCCTTGATTGGTTAGTTGTTAGAATCAAGCATAACCGTCAAAATATGCAGAATATTCTATATCAGCATAGCTTTCACTCCAAATGTAGGTATGCAAATCATTCTAATGATACCTTAGAAGAGTTCGAAAGCTTAAAAACATTACCAAAAAAACTGATAACTCATTTATAAATGTGTATCTTCCTACTTACTATTGTGTTTGATTTAAATGTTAAGCTTCACTGTTAAAAAAATATGGGATCATACACTTGGCTTTCACATATATTCGATGAAAGTATTCAATATTTGATGAACCAGCCAGCTAATTTACATAATAAATATCTATTAATCTTATTAGACTGATTCAGTCATCAACAAACAGCAAATAAATATAAAATATTAAATTAAAATCAGACTGGCTATGTTTTGTTGTGTTTTGCACTGGTACAGGCAGAATGATTAAGATATCCCAGTTTAGTGTGCAGGCCTACCGTAGTTCCAGACATTTTATAAGAATTCGTTGTCCAAAATGTTCAGCCGGGAGAGCAGGAATCTCTCTGCGCTCAATGACCTCTTCACTCTGAAAATGTTGCCAAAATACTTTAATTCGTACAACAAAAACTTTTAATAGCAATACAGAAAACACTCATTAGCACAGGAATTCAGTGAAAACGAACACAGTTGAAAGACGATGTTCCAGGTCAATGTAATAAACCTAAACAATTGCATCATCATTTTAAGTTTACTAAATAAATTACTTTAAAGGTTGACTTGCAACAAAATTCACATTACAGTTATTTGGTATCAAAAGATTCACCATGTCTTAATCTGCTGTGTTGCAGGTGCAAAATATGTAGAAATATGATTACAAGCTCTTAAAAGGTCAAAAACGAAAAGCCGCCGTAGATCGGAATCAGATTATTTCTCTGACGTTGTCATTACATTTGGTTATTGTTTTGTCACGTGATGTTCTCACGTGAATTGAAAGGCCAACAAAAGGCTCAATATAAAACTTCTCGTAGCACTAGTTTATGACAAACACTTCGGGTTTTACCGAAGACCCCGTATCAAATATAAATGCTCGCTACTTTACAGTTTTGTTTCGACTTGGTCTAATCGTCTAGTCGTAATCTGATCATTTGACCCAATACTTCGCAAATAATTTTTGCAGCGCTTTTCGATTATCACAGGTGACCAACAGGCTCGTCATGATTATCAGGCAATGATATGTATTCCTTCGAGCTAAGGTTAAAAAATTGAACGAATTTTTGCGGTAAGTTATAAGATATCAGTGCTAAAAGTGACAGCATTATAATGACGATAAAACAGACGCGTAAGAACAATAGACATAGTTTTATTGAATGCGTGAAGTATATTGGTGAGAATATTTCGACGAATGAGGTTGCATGAAAGTGTAAACAGAAGCCATCTTGTAACAACTACATCTCATTTGGGCCGTTTTGAAAAGAGAATCCAAACTACGGCGGTCTCGTGTGGCTGCGATTAACTGTTCGTTTTTGAGTTTTTAAGAGCTTGTAATCACATTTCCACATATTTGGCACCTATAACACAGCAGAGTAAAATATGGTGAATCTTTTGATACCAAATAATTGTAGTTGGTATTATAATTGAATTTTGTTGCAAGTCAACCTTTAAATGTCTATTTCATTAAATTTTTAATGCAGAGCAATCTTACAAAATGGAAAAACTTGATCCTTATAAAACCAGCTCATATATAAAGAATAACTATTAAATGTTAAACATATTATCAAACAAGTACGATGAATAAAAATAACTCTATGATTTCTCTATAGATAGAATAGACAATAGCTCAAGGTTATGACTGAATGCTCCGACTCTCGGATTATTTTAGCTATACGAATCAGCCAAACTAGTTGTTGACCGAAAAGACAAATGGTGTATGTTTACATATGCACCTCATCAGGTGGTGGGTAGACAGAAAAGAGCTGTTGGTGTCGCCCCACACGCCTTCGGTCCTTGTTCTCTTGATCTACCTCAGTAATCAGAGTGTCATCGAGCAAGTGAGCCAGCAAAGCGTCAGGTTTAGAGCTTTTCAGGTCAACTGCATTGCTTGCCTTTAGTCTTATTGAGTTCCTGTTTGACTCGGCCTGAATCAAAGTACAAGTTCTTTTACTTAATAATAAAATAACTTCATGAGAAAAAGTCAGCGCGCACAGGTTGATGTCTATATGGCCTCCTTAAATCTAAATATATATCTATAAATCTCAAAGTCATCATCTGTCATCGCTCGGTGTTTGTCCAGCTATAGCGAGTAAAATCTAGCATTTAAAAGTCTGCAGAAGGTTTGATCTTGGAACCGCCCATTCAGATGGTGGCAAGCTAAGCCATTAAGCTACACGGGATGCCATAGATTCATTGGGCAATATGGGTCATTATCTGGATTAAAATATGCATAGAAACTCTGTGTTACACACAACGTTACTAAAGCTTGCTCTCACAATTCTTATTAGCAAGTTTAGCATTATGGATATTAGTTTACAGACGGTTCCCTACTTACGAACATTCGAGTTACGAACAACGGTACATACGAACGCATGTACGTTGTTCGTAACTCGATTAACTTTCGAATTATTTGTTTGAAATTTGTTTGAACTTTACATACGTATTGTAAAGAGATTTGCCGGCCTTTACTTGGCAAGATCTCTACTAATAAATAAAGATAAGAGAGTGCCTGTAATTAATTAAAGTGCTTTTAATTAGCGAAGGAAATTCACCAGCCGAGGAGCATACGGCTATCTGCTCTGCTCAACTAAATGGGCGCACTCATTTATATACAATAATATCAACCGTTCCGGCTAACGGCAAACGGTAAGAACACCGGCTAACAAGGTGAATGAATAGGACCGTTAGCGCGTTGGAATGACACCATCTAAGTGACGATAAGTGATAGTGTTATGACGGTATATCAGATGTAACAATAGCATAACGAGTGAGACAACGATATAATAAACGGACAACACATAGAAAAAAAAAGACAACAACGATAAGTGATAGCATAACGATTAAAACAA
Organism: Watersipora subatra; assembly: GCF_963576615.1. Lineage (NCBI taxonomy): Eukaryota > Metazoa > Bryozoa > Gymnolaemata > Cheilostomatida > Watersiporidae > Watersipora > Watersipora subatra. The sequence goes on along the minus strand of NC_088708.1, from coordinate 43,597,770 downwards.
CAATGTAATTGAAAGGACAAGACATACAATAAATAAGAAATGCAGTGTCATGGCCCGGCGTCAACCAAAGTATTATTTCCATTTTATTAAATATTTTTTCTCAGTACAAACCAATACAGGTTAATTATGCAAGCCTTAAACATACTTATATAAACCTTCAATATACTTATATAGCCCTTAAACATAAATTATAATACAAAATATAGCACAGAAGCAACTTACGAACAAATTCACCTTACGAACAACCGTCCGGAACGTAACTCGTTCGTAGGTTGGGAACCGTCTGTACTCACATTAGCCAATGGCAACTACATTACCTGCCACTGTTTATAAGCTGTTTTTAATACCCATGCAACGGTGGGCGTCCGGCTAGTATACATATTAATTCAAGTGTTTGTTTGTTGATCTGACGTATTTCGGACCAACTGCACTAGAATGTACTAGAATGTACTCGGATGTACTATAAATTGAACCCGGAAACACCACGATTGCAAACAAGCGCACTAACCACTATGCCGCATGGCTACCTTGCCATACCATGAAATAAAATGCGGACATCCTTAAGGTGCAAACACACTTGGCGATATCTAGTGCGATATCGGGCTGCATGGTGTTAATCTGCACGAGAACTCGTCCAGCGAGCTCATGCAGAGTCATTGACTAGACTAGACATTGTCCATCAGAACTTTATCGCAAGCGAGATGAATTTTGATTGGTTAGTTTTTCCCAGAATTCAATTTTGTGGCAGATAATTACGTCGTATCGATGTTTACCAATGTACAGCAGAAACATTTTGCTATTTTGTTACAATTGAAACATAATCAGAACGAACACTGAAAGGTTCATAAATTTAATAAAAGCACTCCCAGACCTGTACGGCACAACATGTAATAATTACAAAAACCCAGTTAAAAACGAACATTTGGAGTCAATCATTGCGCAGGTTGACCATCTTGAGAATGGCAAATATTTAATATATTAAATATAAAAAACTACTGTAGAGTAAACTATATATAACAATTGTAAAATATTACTGTTAAAAATACAAAAAAACGTTTTTTCTTGTCTTTTTGTAGTGTACCATCTGCGAAAGTGAGAAAAGCCTAATAACAAAAGCGGAAGTTGTTGAGTGATGAAGTTGTTGTTGCCTAGAAGGCGCCACATTGACTTAAATTTATTAACAGCTACGAAGAAACTAATTATATGAAATTTTATTGGCAGTTTGAGAGCGCGCCCACGTTATGGTTTGCTGGTGAATCGCTCAAGTGTGTTTAGGCACACGACAGCAGCAATATCTCCGCGCTTCTCATGACCCCCGCCTAGCGTGTTTGGACCTTTATTGTACCTGCCAATCTTGAATGGCACACGGGACTGCCAGTGTACTAGAAGAAAGTGCTATAAATATACATATACGTATATTTAGCATAGACTTATAGCATACACAGCAATAAAAAACACCTTCATTTACGTTAGAATGGTAAATGTTGTATATGTTGATTAAAAATAAATTTTCTGTGCAAAAACTTCTCTTATTACCCGTGCAACGCTCGGCATTCACTTAGTAACCCTATAACAGCAATTCAGTCTGTACATTGTACAGTTGTTATGACAAAGAGTACTCCTCAAACAGTCCCTTTATTTAATAATAAATTTCTACTTTCCGCGCTGCTTGACACGAGGTGGTGATACTCACTCTTTGAATGAGAGGCGGGTCTTCAAGGACATCAATTTCATAGTCATGTTTCTTGAGGCCTTTCTGAATGTCAACCACTCTCTGAACACTCTCCTTGCTGTTTTGGCTCGAGCTGTATGCCAAATACCTGCAGTACAACGACTTTTTTACTAACTAGATTGGAATAACCTAATATCTTGCCTAAACACTGGACTATATGAATCACAGCTTTAAAATTAGCATCTGCCCACCCACGGCAGCAATTGAAAAACCACAAGTTAAATTAGTACTTGCCTACCTTTTCATCTTGTAGGCAAGACAACCGCATTAAAATTAAAAGCTACCTACCTGTAGCTGCAATCTACAGTTTTCTTTCAATGCACTAACTACTTGCGCTGGCAAATTTGTGTGTTCAATTAAATATTTAGTTTACAAAAGTCATCCTGGCCAATGTTTCTTCAATATTCCTAGAGAGATGAATAATACCCTAATTCAATTTATTGTCCGGTAACCATGAAAATACTTTTCCAACTGATCTATCAACTGAACAAGACTAGACCATAGTGTTCCTAGAACTACTAAAATTACCCTCTTATTTTAGGTCAGACAATCTCCTTGATGTGCGATGTTTATCTTGCTGATTTGTGTTGGATGTCTGATGTCTATCTCTGATGTAATGCTAGCTTTACTCTACTCTAACTAGGAACACTTTGTAAAAATGGGAAGGAAAAAGTGCTATCAAAAGCATACCACCTTTAATAAGGAATATAACCGGATAAAGAAACAATTGGAGTGATTTCTATCTGACATGTAAAAGGAAACCTGCTAGCGATATTACTAGTGACTAAGAGGTTTAGACCTGCGTTAAAACCACTATTCAGAGAGACGGAGAGACTGAGTGCTGATCACACTGTAGGTCTGGATCCTACGTCTATACAACTATAACTTCTATATATCTACAATGTATACAGAAAACCTGACTAGTTTTTGATCTCCAATAGCCGCTATGCTTTTATCTTATTGAATTGGTAGATTAGATAACTGTTCTGGTGTGGTATTGAATTGGTAGTTTAGATAACTGCACTGGTGTGGTATTGAATTGGTAGATTAGATAGCTGCTCTGGTGTGGTATTGAATTGGTAGATTAGACAACTGCTCTGGTGTGGTATTGAATTGGTAGATTAGACAACTGCTCTGGTGTGGTATTGAATTGGTAGTTTAGATAACTGCACTGGTGTGGTATTGAATTGGTAGATTAGATAGCTGCTCTGGTGTGGTATTGAATTGGTAGATTAGATAGCTGCTCTGGTGTGGTATTGAATTGGTAGATTAGATAGCTGCACTGGTGTGGTATTGAATTGGTAGATTAGATAACTGCTCTGGTGTAGTATTGAATTGGTAGATTAGATAGCTTCTCTGGTGTGGTATTGAATTGGTAGATTAGATAGCTGCTATGATGTAGTATTGAATTGGTAGATTAGATGACTGCTCTGGTGTAGTATTAAATTGGTAGATTAGATAGCTGCTCTGGTGTGGTATTGAATTGGTAGATTAGATAGCTGCTCTGGTGTAGTATTGAATTGCTAGATTAGATAGCTGCTCTGGTGTGGTATTGAATTGGTAGATTAGATAGCTGCTATGATATAGTCTTGTTGAACTAGTAGATTGGATAGCTGCTATGATATAGTTTTGTTGAACTAGTAGATTAGATAGCTGCTATGATATAGTCTTGTTGAACTAGTAGATTGGATAGCTGCTATGATATAGTCTTGTTGAACTAGTAGATTGGATAGCTGCTATGATATAGTCTTGTTGAACTAGTAGATTGGATAGCTGCTATGATATAGTCTTGTTGAACTAGTAGAATAGATAGCTGCTATGATATAGTCTTGTTGAACTAGTAGATTAGATAGCTGTTATGATATAGTCTTGTTGAACTAGTAGATTAGATAGCTGCTATGATATAGTCTTGTTGAACTAGTAGATTGGATAGCTGCTATGATATAGTCTTGTTGAACTAGTAGATTGGATAGCTGCTATGATATAGTCTTGTTGAACTAGTAGATTGGATAGCTGCTATGATATAGTCTTGTTGAACTAGTAGAATAGATAGCTGCTATGATATAGTCTTGTTGAACTAGTAGATTAGATAGCTGTTATGATATAGTCTTGTTGAACTAGTAGATTAGATAGCTGTTATGATATAGTCTTGTTGAACTAGTAGATTAGATAGCTGCTATGATATAGTCTTGTTGAACTAGTAGATTAGATAGCTGCTATGATATAGTCTTGTTGAACTAGTAGATTGGATAGCTGCTATGATATAGTCTTGTTGAACTAGTAGATTGGATAGCTGCTATGATATAGTCTTGTTGAACTAGTAGATTAGATAGCTGCTATGATATAGTCTTGTTGAACTAGTAGATTGGATAGCTGCTATGATATAGTCTTGTTGAACTAGTAATTGGATAGCTGCTATGATATAGTCTTGTTGACCTAGTAGATTAGATAGCTGCTATGATATAGTCTTGTTGAATTGATAGATCAACCAGGGTTAGTCTGGCTCCAAAGTCCACCTTAAGGCCGATCACTATGGTATGCCATTCTGAAGTGTTGAAGGGTAAATAATGAGATTAAGAGATTTGAGTAGGTGAAAAATTTACAGGAATTAAAGGATTTGCAACACTACACACTGTAACTACATGTATATCTAGCAGTGAAATAGCCCCTAAACCTTTCATTATCTTCAGCGCGAAGAGTCAAGGATGCTTAGCTCTATATTATTTTACTCGGAGCGCCCCGAAAGTTATAAATACCTTCTGTTGAATACTGTGTAGTCATCAGTATACTTGCTTATGAAATCTCGCACTTGACTGTCAGTCTCTGCCCTGAATTGAAAAAACATGGGATGTGTTACCATCGCATCGGCTAGGGAGCATGAGTTCCAGTTTCACTGGGAGTGTCAATACGATATCAATATATCAATACGTCAATACGGCTACCAACATATATGTATCATATATTAATATGTCAATGCGGCTACCAACATTGCTTGGGCTAGTGATGTCAATAGAGTGTAATTGGACCACAGGCTACCAATACTGGTTAGGATTAGTAGAGTGTCGTTAGCGTGTAACTGGATCACAGGCTACCAATATTGGTTAGGGTTGGAGAAGGATTGTTGACAAATGAATTCCAGGCTATCACTATTTGCTGTTAGAGAAACATTCGGTGGTAGAAAAGCTTACAGCTACACGAAAATATGGAATCTAAATATAGCACAACTAATAAAAAGGTAAGTTGAATATCAACTAGCAAATAGGCAGAAACCAGAGGACCAGAAAAAAAATCAAAGAAAAACCAAATCAATCACATCACAAATAAACATACGAGTAACCTTACTCAGCGACACCTTTCAGCTCCTTGGAAGAAATTCTCACTGACCTTTGACCCGGCATGTCACCTCTCACATTTTATTATCCTAAACTATCAATGATGCTTAGACGTGATGTTCGCTCGTATTCACTAACACATGCCTCAGCGACTGCGAAAAGAACTTAGCAAGCAAGTGTACGAGGAAAGAAGCGATGTGAGCAATGAGCAAGCAAGAACCCAAGATAACGCTGAAGTGTTGTGTAGCCCTGCGACCAGTCCTTTGACGAGGCGGTCCATCTGTCATCCTACGATCTGCTCCAATGAGCAACATTAATAACTTCTGCCAGTTCTAGCTAATGACAGTCCGACAAAAAACAGGTCATTATGGGGAATATCTTGGCTAACACCAGCATACAAATTATGGTGAGGTTCACATGGTAATATAGAGAGCGTATTCCGCAGCTTAAGGGTCTTAAAATACTGCGTAAGAAAAAGCCGGTAATTTTGTAACAGATCTGCATGTCATTTTGGCACATCTAAAATTCATAGTAGAGATTACACATTCAGTATTGGTTGAGACAACGCATTTGTATAACGTGTTTTTGGATTCTCTAAACCCTTTAGGATGGGTATAAAAAAATATTTGTTGTTGATTGAGGGTAGACAATGCGCAATCACGAGGGCTCACGCCTAGCCATAGACATGGAACTATATTTTACATACCACTTTCATAAATAAAAACTAACTATGCTGTTGACTAAAGGATGACCTACAAACAAATCCACTAACAAAATTTTGTTGCAGTCGCCAAACACCCATGGTGTGAGACAGATTACCATGGCTTAAAAGTATCAAATATTGACTATTACACTCCTAAAGAATACAAAATCCTAAAATCTGAATCTTATACGCATACTCTCCAAACCGACATGAAGAAATAGGAAAGCACTCTCAGCATCTGGTTGATCCATTGATTTGAGTTATGACCTTACGAAGAGAACATGACAAACATTGCAGGTGTTTTGAAAGAGCACTAACTAGTAATGTTGTGTTTCAAGCGCTTAGAACCGCCTAAGATACAATATGTTCATTTCATGTAGTTTATACTATATTTGTAGTAAACAGCAATGAAATGATCACAAATCAATCTGGCCTAACAACAATTATGTTATGAGCGTATATCAAGTATCTTTAAATATTTCGGCTTTTCACTGAGCTGTTCAAAATAGAATTTGGAAATGTGAGTTCTGTCATATGTACAGCGAGAGTACAGCTGTACATACCATACAAGTTCAGCTACATACACTGTCGTAGTTATACTAAATGTACTGTTGGAGAGTTGATGGAAGCAAAGAATGATCTAGACATGGTAGAACATTGGCCGCCTAATAGCTTTATATAGTGACAGAAAGAAGCTGAATGGATGAGTACTCATAAAATATATAACGGCGGAGATGAAAGGTGGACAGATGGGCGGACAGACTGCGTGCTACACTAATTGCTCTGCGAGACCTTCATGTCATTAGTTATGGCATAATGAGGAACCTCATTAAAAAGAGCTCACAAAAAATCGAGATACTCTACAAACATAAATAATGGTTGATGTGTATACACAAATACACATCATTACAAGAGCAAACAAACAATCACTTATTAGGGTAGAAGGTACAAGGTATGATTTTACTTACCTACTACACATAGTAGGTAAGTAAAATCACAGTAGGAGTAGGTAGGAGGTAAGTAAACACACATTAGGTAGGTCAGTAAACGCACAGTAGGCAGGAGGTAAGTAAAATCACGATAAGGAAACACACAGTAGGTAGCAGCCTAGCAGGTAAGCAAACACACAGTACAAGTAGGTAGTAATACAGTTGAAATACTTTAGCAATCATCAATCAATCATATACATGGAAATAGAATCTGATAATTTCCCAATAATTGCAGAAAGTAAATCAGACCACTAACATGTTCTGACAACTCCTACATGTACACACCTCAGACACACAACTGCTTTCATAGGATAACTACATTTTAGATGTCAAATCCCAAAAAGTAGATATAACTTGAAAAAATACATGCCTTTGTCATTTCAATATATGCAAATACCTAGATGTGTACACTTACCCCCAGCATGTGCCCACAGTATTAAATACGCATACACAGAGCGCGATATGTAAACACAACTGATTAACATGATATGCGCGTGTAATTCTAGTGAATCAAATAACCCAAAAAATATCACGGAATCTCCATATGGATGCACAACCCTAATAATGCATTTGTGCCAACAACTATCAACTCTAAAATGTACTGACAACTACACTATATACATAACACACAAATCTAGTGCGCACTCTGCTAATGTGATTGGGCAGCCTGGTATAGAGATATCTCTAAAGTGAGTACAGAATTACCATAGTATTTAAGGGAAATGCGGTATGAGAATATTGTGATGTTAAAGAGGTTATAATTAATCCACATTCTGATTTACATGAATGCCGAAGTAAATTTGGATTTGTATGCCCTTGCCTGTCTACACGTGATGGCATATTCAAGAGCTGCCAGCTATTTACTTTACTGTTGTTTATATAAGGGTATATATTGGAGTAATAGTTGGTATTAAATTTGTAGTGTAACTAAAAACGAAAAGTTTTTAATGTCTCGTCTTTATAATATTTAAGTTTGGTAACGACAAAATAAAAACTCATGTAATAAAAGTTACTGAGAATTGAAGTATTACAAAAGCAATATAAAATAAAAGCAATATAAAATAAAAAGACTAAGTTTCTCAACAAAGAATATTCAAATAAATCAACAAAGCTATCACATGTATTTCAGCAATAGTATGTTTGTTGAAGAATCATGGGTATATTTTCAACAAGGCTCTCCAGAAACAGTACACAAAAATGTGTAGCAATAGTACATTGGTACAGGCATAAATTTTTCAGCTTGCTTGGTTCACAGCTGACTCACACAGCAATGTTTGCCCTCAATCTGCCATAATGTTCATGTGCAAGCACACCGAACATTATGTGTTTGCTTCTTCAACATTTTCATAAAATGCATTGAATTTGCCAGTCTCAATTCTCTTTCTTAGACTGTTTTTTCATGTCTGCTATGTTTAAGAAAAAATTGATATTATGAAAAAGCACTGCATAAGTTATAACGAAAATCATAGTAAACATGACTAGCCTAACTTTTGCATTGAGATGACAAACCAAGATGATGATTACAAGGTGTACCACACAATTTTATGTGAAACAGAGACTACTAACCCTAAGTCAAGGTCTGGAGTATTAAGGGTTCGGAGCTTCCGACGCAAACGGCAGACATTGACATCATCATCAGGAAAGTCGACAAAGGAGATACATCTGTTTTGCTCATGTGATCTCTGCTTGAGAATTATATCTTCAAAGTCAGGGGGGTCTACCACATCAGTTATGGGTACCTAGCAGATAGCAATAGGTTACTCAATATATGCGAATATATTTTATACATGTACATGTATAATATGTTATATATATATCCGTATACAATTTTATATTTATGAGAAATTCAGCTCGAGGAGTGCAAAGGTAGAGAAAAAGCTAGCTATAAAAGAAATTGCATAACTGAGTATGTTAAAGGAAATTAAAAGAATAACAAGAATCCCAACAGAAATATAGTCAACAGAGCTAATTTATATTTCAAGCATACAAACAAACAAGCAAAGCAAAAACATGTATAAATAACTGTATATATAACTTTTTTCATTGAGTCTTCTTATGAGGAGGATAAACAGCTCCAGAATAAATTGATGAAACTCAAATTACAAATTTCTATGCGAGTTCTATGTGAGTGTATCAACCTGGGTTAACTTGTTAGCAACAGAAAAATCTTTAGAGCTGATGCCATGGTACCAACTAGTTCAGCCTACCTTAAGACTCCCATTATAATGACAAGCCATGTTGAAGTTGGGTGCTAGTTATGCAATTAAAACATCAAATGAGCTTCTATGCTTATGTAGAATTGATAAGCTTTTAGTCTGAGACAATATGCTAGATGAGTTGATCTATGTACGATGAGTTGACTCTACTTAGACCGGCGATGTATGTCAGGCAAGTCGAAGTATGCTAGATGAGTTGACACAAGCCAGATGGCAAGGAGTTCACAGTATGGCATATCAAATAGATGAGTTCACATACAATGGAAAGTCGACCAAGTTTATTGAAGTGGTGTATGTCAGGTAAGTTGGCATCAGTAAATGAGTGGGCCCATGTTGACCGATGGTAGATAATTTGACCTATGTTGGTCAAGTTGATCAACATTAGATGAGTTGGGCCACATTGGACAAGTTGATGCACGAGGTGATATATTTTGAAAAGTTGACACATGCTAATAAAGCTGATCTATAATATATAAAATGATGAATGTTTGATGAGTTGATCTATTTTGGATGAGTTGAATTATGCAGGGCAAGGTGACAGTGATATGGCAACAGAGAGATCGTGTTTCCAACTCTAATTGGCCGATGTTAGCCTAAACTTCGACACCAATAATAACAAATCAGCATTTGCAAGTTGCACTACTTGATACAGTCACTATATTTTTAGCTTTGAATGTTGGTCCATGGAGGTGGTGCAAAATTACAGAGATTTAATTATTCGAAGGATGCTCTCTACTACATTTATCTACTACAGGATGAAAGTGGTAACCATTTAAAGTCTTCAACTTTTAAAGTCTTTAATAGTCTTTAACGTTAATGACATTGAGCTTCCATTAAACTGTGTTTTAATTTTTACCACGATCATTCACATCGCTGTTTTATTACAACAAATTAATTTAATACCACTTTGAGTTATAGTATAACCTCAGAAACAAATTGTATTAAAATTTAAATACAAATAACTTCCAAGAGTTGAAGACATATTCAACCGTGCAGAACAACCAAAAAAGTTGTTCAAGAACTGTGTAAAATGCGCTGGAGAGCTATTTGGGGTTTAATACGATAGTTAATAAAGATTTAGTAAAGTTGACTACTTGCTATTCTCTCTGGCTGTTTGGAAACTTCTTGCAATTATTCTTTGAGAAAAAATAACTCCTAAAAAGTATATCTATGAGGCGTGATAGGGCAGTGAATATGATAAAGATTTACTAAACTTGGCAATACTGTAAATACAACAACATGGAAGCGATACAAGGCTTCAGTATATAACGCAGTCTCTGCATAAGCTAGGCGAGTTAAACAGCTAAACATGTTTTACTTTCTGTACACAAACTTAACAATTCCATGTAAAGCATTGCTCCTATGACCAATGGGGGTGGAATGTGAATGTGAGGATGGATACACAAAGTAGTAATCCAACCATAAACGTTACTGTTATAAGTAAGAAGTTATAGCCATAGCTATAGCCATATAGTTATGATAAACTATAACATATTCAACATTGTTTACAAGTACAAGTATTATGCTATGAACTTACCGAGCATGTGGGATAATTCTCTGATGTAGCGGCACCAATCATGCTGATCAGATATCCTGACAGCAGTCACGGGGATGTTGATTATGGTAAGCTGGAAGCTTAGGGTTAATTCTTATTAGAACATCTGTCAACAGAGCAATGAGAGAATAGTGTCAACAAGTGCTATGGTTGACAGAGGTTTTTCAAAAATGTGGAATGTACACATAGCTTTGATTTCCATATCAATAATTATTATTTTTTGTGCTAAAGAACAGCTCTGCAACCATTTGTGTGTTTGACTAAATTATGAACTCCCAGTTTTCAAACCATACTTTGCACATATGCTCTCTGGCACAGCTTCTTGAACAGTGTTGGATTTAATCCTTTACAATACCAAGGAAAATTTGTCACAACTTTGTGAGTGCAAGCATTTGCTCACAAAAAGGATAGAAATGAAAGATTGATCAAAGGTTTGTGCAGACATCCAGCTCAACCAATGCTACTAAGATATAGAAGCTAGGCAAATAGGATAGGTAAACAGTAAAACACACTAGAAATATGCTAGACTTTTGTACCGCAAATAACACCACAAATTGTGGCAGAGGTCAAAGGTTTTATTCAATCAGCTATCCTTATTTGTAGTGTTTGCCCAGAGTGAGATCGTTTGTACACAATTTCAAATGAGCAGCTGTTTGATACTGGTCAGCACTACAGCTGACCTCTAACAAGTAGCTGTCTTGAAGTCCAATATGATAATGATCAGGGAAAGTTCAATAACTAATAACTTTGTAGATACTGGAGATTGCTCACAGTTTATCTTTTAAAAAGATCTAATATGAGATTTTACAAGCTATATCAGATTTTATTTATGGTTTAGGTTTTAGGTATCCAATTTAGGTTTTTTCTATCGCTATACTATTTATGTGATGGTATAGGCAAATGCTCTTCACTAGGCATTCAAGCCTCTCTCTCTACACCAGGGGTCACCAACACAGTGCCTGCAGGCACCAGGTCGCCTGCAAATTCCACACAAGTTACAGGGAGTCTAGTCTGAAAATGGCGCAACTCATGATGAGGTACATCTAAAATTCTATTTTGTTATGTTATTTTTAAAGCACACATTAATATAAACTATAAACACGAGAATATCTTAAAATAAGTTCCATATATGTGACGTTTAAACAAGTTCAAGTTCAGATGAACTCTGGTCACCTAAAGGTCATTATTGTGAGTAGTGCAACCAGGTCTCATGAAGGGTTTGAAGTTCAATGCTGCTTGGTGAAAAGCCACTCAAAAATGGATACAGAATGCAGTTGGTAACGCCCAAAATATGGCATAAAAAATGTATCACATTCACAAAGAATCAGACTTTTTACAAATGTAAAAAACCTGTATGTATTTATGAGGTGACTGTGACCACAAAATTGACCGGGACAAAAAGCTGGGACAAAGCAGCACAATGTGGAGAGACACATCACAATGTGTCACAAAAACTACAAAGCGAACTACCAACAAGCAAAAGAGCCCACAAGCTAAAGGTAACAATTTGTAAGCAACTGTCATTCTTTACGAGGCTAGTGAAAAAGTCAAACAATCTATGCATTCTTTAGCGCTACACATTTTTGATCCAGAAAAAAAACACATTTAGTATGGAAAAGTTGTCAAAGAAAAAGTGATAACAATTGCTAAAACTGTACTCAAAGCCAAGAAAAATTGAACTGATCTAATCTCCACCCTCTCCGAAATCCAGATGGGGGCATCTATGATGGCTAGATGAGCATATGTTAACTCTGGTAACTTGACCAATCAGACGGACTGGGATCTGGCGAGATGTAGGTGGTTTAGCATCCAATGCGACGAGTGAGTGGACAGCAACAATACAGCACAGCTACTAGTTTTTATTTGAATGGCGTTAAAGACAACTACAAAGGGAGTGGAGATGTATAACACGATCAAGGTGGTTTTCATTCAAAAAAGAGTGTCACTGGATAAAGCTGTTAGCAGTGACTACAGATGAAGATCCTGATAAGATTGGCCAACATGCAGGTCTCATCCGCTCTCTGTAAAAGTAACACGGAGCTGCCAAAATTACTGAATTTTTACTGCACCAATCACTAGTAGACACTATGACTAAGAGATCAGCTTTGAGCATCTGATGTCTCCCATTGAGAAAATCATAAACAACATTTACTAAAGAAAACTGCACAAGGTTTTTAAGGATATATTGGAAGAGATGCCAGTTGAATATGGAAACTGGCTGTGATGCAAAGAAATTTGATGGCTCAGCAGAGGACGAGTTTACTTCGATTTTTGTTGCGTTTGAGTAAAATCCAAGAGTTCAGGCAGTACAATGGTGAAGAAATTTCACTCCTTAAGGACAGAGTAGACACTTGACTTTGCATTATTGATAAACATCCCTGGGAAACTAAATCACTTGATCAACGTGCTGCAAGGCAAAGAAAAAACTGCTGCCAGTATAAGCTCTTTAACCGCACTTAAAGCCAAGATGAACGTTTTCTCTGTGGATTGACAGTGAAAACGCTGAAAAACATCGCTTTTGTGCCTGAATAATTTGACAAAGTAGCAAAAAAGTGAAAACCGACTTCAACAAAAGTTTGAAAATAGGGCTTGTGGCCTTGAGGATCTTCAGCCATGTAGGAGTTTTGACTGAACAACCAAGTGCAACGCCAAATTTGCGTGCTGAACAGGTAGAGATTGAATTTAAACGTTGGAAAATGGCCTCCACCTAAAAGCCTACCAAAGGGCACTAAACCTTTAGCGCCTTGACATAACGGTTCGCTTGAACCTAGTAACAGTTTACTTGAACCTAGTAACAGTCCACTTGTTGATATTGACAAGTTTATTTCATTGGAGAAGCTCAACTTGTGTATTTATCAGCTGAGAAAACTTCCACTCACATCAGTCTGAATAGAAACTCGGTGCATCATCTTTATGCTAATGGAAATTTGTTGATATACAAGCACATTGTCTGACAGCATCAATATTTTGCTGTGTAGTTGCAAAATAAGTTTATAACAATTAAGCTTAGTAATAGGTAGAATAAAAGATTGTATAGGAAATTTTCAACCTTCACATGCAGGACAGGTGGAGAATGAATTCAGACATTGGAAAATGACCTCCACCGAAACGCCTACCAGGGGCACAAAACTTTTGATGCCTTGACAAAACAGTTCACTTGTTGACATCGAAAAGCTGGTTTCATTGGAGAAGCTAAACTTGTGTTTTTATCAGCTGAGGAAACTTCTATTCACATCAGTCTGAATATGAACTAGGTGCATCATCTGTATGCTGATGGAAATTTGTTGATATACAAGTACGTTGTCTGACAGCATAATTATTTTTATGTGTAGTTGCAAAATAAGTTTTTAACACTCAATGTTAATAATATGCAGAATAAAAAGTTGTATAAAATAATTTTCACTGTTCATTTGCGGGACAGGTGGAGATTGAATTCAAACATTGTGAAATGACCTCCACCTAAAAGCCTAGTAGGAGCACTAAACCTTTAGCGCCTCGACCTTAACGGTTCACTTGAACCTAGTAACAGTTCACTTGTTGATATGGACAAGCTGATTTCATTGGAGAAGCTCAACTTGTGTTTTTATCAGCTGACAAAACTTTCACTTACGTCAGTCTGAATAGAAACTCGGTGCATCATCTTTATGCTGAGGGAAATTTGTTGATATATAAGTACATTGTCTGACAGCATCGATACTTGGCTGTGTAGTTGCAAATTAAGTTCATAACAACAAAGATTAGTAATAAGTGGAATAAAAACATTTAAAACAAAAATTTCAACTTTTACATGCTGGACAGGTGGAGATTGAATTTAAACATTGGAAAATGCCTACCAAATAATACCAAAATTTTGGTGACTTGATAAAACAGAGAAATACAGTGGTGTATGCACATCAGCTATGAAGGTTGCCAGCCAGTTTGGTTCAACCTATTTCTCTGCATCAGCACACTCAAAGAGCAACTTCGTAAAAACCAAACATGTATTTACATCTAAAACATTTACTCACAATCGCAGTATCAAGCTACACATCTGAACTCAATACACTGGTGAACAGCGTGCAATGCCAGCCTTCTGATTAACTAAATGGATACCAGATGTCAGTAGCAACATTACAGTGTAATGGCAAAATTAAATTAAAATATTGAAAATTTGTTTAACTTGAATGTGTTCATGAAATGCAACAGATTTGGTCAGTTTAAAATCTGGCAAGAATTAAAAATATGTAAGTTGAGTTTTCATAAACATTACATCATTGATAACCTAAATCTCTCTACATTGAGTTAATGTAGTTAGCAACAGAAAATATATACAGTATTTGGTTATTTACTTCTCTAAAAACCCAGCCTGGATAACCGTGTTAACACTGATTAGTCAAACAACGAATCCAAAGTTTCCTCTTCTAAATCTTAACAACTTTCTGGCATAACTTTCACCACCAAACTCCATAAAAATACGAACTTGTGGAATAATCTTGAAAATGAGATTTAGCAATATACCACTAGCAGAGACAGGAACCGGAAGCACAAAAAATCTGACAGAAAAGGGTGATTTTTTATAAGTAAAAATTATAAAAAGACATTCTATGTAAGACATAAGTCAAAAATAATGAACTCCACTGTCTTTCAAAAAGCAGATAATGCATATACTATCAAGAACATGATGAAAGCATACTTATACTGAAGCTGCTAAGGTGTATCATTTGTTAGACTAAAAACCTTTCATCGATTTATTATACTGTGATGCACACCAGTCGGCCTGGTGTGTCGACATGTCTAGGTCAGCACTTCACCGAGCTGACTCGGATCGGATTGGCACAAATCGAGTAGGGCTCAGCCCGACTTGGCTCAAGGATAGAAAGGCGGAGCCTACGACAGGATGATCATATATAAGATGATGCAATTCACCAGAGAGACGGAGCCAGTTTGCGCCTGCTTATGCATTGTTGTATTCTGTACAATATAATAAATAAGCAATATATTGAAACTCAAACATACCGAGTTATTCTTCAGAGATTACATGTGGTGCTGGTAAAGGAGCACTGCAGCCTTCCTTTATAATAATATTGATTAGAAAAAGTATGCAAAGATTAAAGATTCACTAAGAGTGGAAGAGAAAATATTTCAACTTAAAAATCAAAAAACATAAGAATCTGAAACTCAATGAAGTGGCAGCCATACAATGGTTGTATGCTCATCAAAACAAACTATTCTTGAATGGTCTAGCCACTGTTTATCTCTAAGTTTCTTGCCATAACCCAGTGTTTTTTTAAATACCAAAAGCATTGGCAGCGACGTTAATGCTACACGTATAGCACACAAACAAAGATAAGAAACCATGTGCGGTGTTAATCGATAGCAGTAAATCAATATCAACTGGTCTACATTCTTGAAGAAAAATGAAGCTAAAAAAAGGTACAAAGATATGTATGTATAGAATATCAGAGCTACAAGGCTGCTGAATTCAGAGATTAACTTGCGATGTCAGAAAAGTAAATGGTTTCAATTTGGGCTGAAACCCAAATAAATGTCTGTAATGGTGTTTGCACTTTTAGACGCCAGATCTTGAGATGCTTAGCAAACTTAGACAGCTTTATGACTGACTCAACTGCAAGACTAAACTCCATAACCTCCAGCAAAAAAGGAGGCATCCTATACCATGAAATTACATCAACACAATAGAATTAACGGCTGCGAACCTAGCAACAGTTCACTTGAAATTAGTAACAGTCTGCTTGTTGTCATTGACAAGCTGGATTCATTGGAGAAGCTCAACTTGTGTTTTTATCAGCTGAGGAAACTTTCAATCACATCAGTCTGAATAGAAACTCGGTGCATCATTTTTATGATGGAAATTTGTTGATATACAGGCACATTGTCTGACAGCATCAATATTTTGCTGTGTAGCTGCAAATTAAGTTTATAGCAACTATGCTTAGTAATAGGTAGAATAAAAGATTGTATAGGAAATTTTCAACCTTCACATGCAGGACAGGTGGAGAATGAATTCAGACATTGGAAAATGACCTCCACCGAAACGCCTACCAGGGGCACAAAACTTTTGATGCCTTGACAAAACAGTTCACTTGTTGACATCAAAAGGCCCAGCGCCTCGATGAGCTGCAGTGCTACTGCACATGTGGGCCTCGTCATGCCTCAACATGTAGCAACTAAGCTTTCAATTACTTTGTTTAACTTAATCAATATTATAACCATATCTTCATTTTGCTTAATATTATATTTCTACTAATTGATAAAATAAAATACATACACACATACACACACATGTGTGCTATGCTAGTTAAAAAAGAAGACGATACGCTTTGCATAACAAATGTTGAGAGAGACAAAAAAGCTATGCAATTCAATAGAGCTAACAAGCCTAGCGGACTGGCCATATGTGCCGGAAGAAAATGTGTTCAACACCTTTATGGCTTGGTCAGAAGTCACATTGTCAGGTATTTTTAAACCGCAGACTTACAACCAATGGTCTTTGATCAGCTTACAGAAGACGTTTCTATAGCTGAAAAAATATGGATTAAATGGAGAGTGCAAACCTAGCAAATAAAAAGTTTCAGCAAAAAAAAACAATGCTCATAGCCAACCAGTATGCAACTACGATTGTGATGACTAGCAGTCATGATTACAGTGAGCTTGCATAACCTTTCAATATTACAAACAACATGACTCAATATGACCATTCAACACAGAAAATGCGACAGATTGCTCAAGAGAGGGATTTTTAGCAAATGTCCAAAGAGATCCCATGTGACAAACGGGTGAAGAATCATATCATATTTAAAGAAAACTTAGCTAAAAGAGATTGGCTGATATACAAAAAAAATTAGCAAGCTTATAAAACCGTTATTAAACACAAAAAATGCAAATACTTATGCTTATTAAAATGCTCGACATATATTGGTTATATAAACAATAAAACTTACAAATAGCAGCCAACTTGGGCAAGCCGTGTCAGTTAAAAAAGTCAGTCAAAAGGAAGACCCTGGCACATGTAATAGTTCAAGAAGTCTTGCAAAGTTTGAAACTAAAGTAATATGCCTTACCGTATACTATTAGACTATATGCCTGACTTTATGAATCAGCTAACACAGTTTTTGAAACATGCAAGAGGGCATTTGCACAACATAAAACGCCTGCACTATAGTACTGAGCTTTCCCGATGGTAAGACCTACTCCTAAAATACATTAAAACCTCGCGTGATTTTTGAGGATGACTTTAATATAAGCTTTACCATTAAAATAAGTCTTAATTGAAGGCAACAGAAAAATTCAAAGACTCTTCTCTTATATTTATTCAAATTACTTTAGTATGGTGTATGCCATTTTTCAAAACATTTTGTTAGGCAAGCAAAAGCTAATATTGCGTGTGATTTTTTGTAACACAGCTAACAATGAAAATTAATTTTTAATACTTCATTGTTTTTAGCATTTACCAGACATCATCTCTCATCTTCAATGTTGATTCTTGCAGGCGTCACTGGCTGTACTATCATTGCGGAGGCTGTTGAAGACAAAACTTCCGTAATCTCAGCCAATCATATCATGTGACACAAACACTCTCCTTCATCAATAATAAATCATTTTTGGCGATTTTCACCCAAAAACAAGATGAGTGTAAAAAAAGTTATTCAGTCGAATGCAAAAGAGGAAGAGTGGAAGAATCATAGGGCAAAAACCTTACTGCTTTCTGTAAAAAATGAATTTGTATCTCAGAATGGTTAAAAAATGAAGATCAAATTACGAGAAGCTCAGTAAAAAAGTGGATGAGGGAAATGCGAAGAAACACAAGCGTAGAACAGGTTGATAAACGTTATTTTCTCAGTTGAACGATGTCATTTGTGAATGGGTTGCTGAAAGGAAAGCAAAAGGTTTGGTTGTCCGCACGACTGATATTATAACATTCGCTCTTAAAAATGCACTACAATATATTATATTTCCGGAAGACTTTAATGCATCAAAACAGTGGTTGGATGATTTTCTTTGGCGACATGAATTTTCTCTTAGGTCGACAACGCTGTTAAAACTGGAACATTCCAATACTATTAAATGTGGACTCACATTTAAATTTTTTGTTGATGAGATACTTTAGTAAATACAGTCTTGCCAACAAGATTACTATAGATAAAACTGCAGTGCTGGTGGGTCAAGGATCTCAATCGAAACTAGATCAAAGAGGTGCATCATAAATTCACATTCCTTCCGCTGGCTACGAATGTGCAGTTACATATATTTTGGCTGTTCGTCTAAATGGGAGTAAAGTCATGCCTTTAATCATTACCAAAGGCAAGAAGGGCAGATTTGAAAGTGTTTCAAACATCTACATTCTAGAAATTGAAAAACCATAAAATACACAGACAATTTTTAAAAAATGAATCGATTCCATACCGCCATTGACTTTGCAACGAAGCCACAAAGGAATGATAGTTTGGGGTTCACCCAGCATGCACCGTGATTTAGTCTTGAAAAACTTTCTCGCGAATGACTCCTCATTTCCAGACTCTTGATATTGCGATAAATAACCAATTCAAAGACCACGACGTATGCATGGAAGTTAATGATTACATTGAAAACAAAATGGTGAGAAATGTGCGTGGAAATTTTGTGAAACTCCATCTACACGAGATTGTGACTTTAGGGACAAATTCATGGAACAAAACCACAGATAGAGGTGCTGTCAATGTGCCGCAAGTAAAGTACTTGGATAAGCACTTCTCATTCAATGAGTGTGTTATTGTTTGATATGAGAGTAAGGGGGAGAAATTTTGCAGGAAATTTAAATACCGGTACTCAAAAACTTCATTGGAATTTGAAAACCGATGACTTGTAAGATATTCCAGAAAGTGATGATATAACTGTTCTTAAAGCAATTGTTAACAAGATTTTGAATAAAAACATGCTAATGGTAAGTAAATGTAGATCATTATTAATAGTTTTTGTTTGTTTAGAAATCAATTTTAAATTTTTTGGCATACATGTATTAAAATAAACCAGCCACCAAAAATAAGCCCTCATGTCATATTTCAGAGTGAAAATTGATATAAGACCAGTCTTATTTTTGGGTAAACATACCCAAACAAACTCAACCCTTTTTCGTTTGTCCAAGATGTGTTCATTTCCAAAAGATGTTCAGGGAGTGGCAGGACAGAAATTTTGATATACAATCACTTATAGATGTGAATATTTTTCAACGTCTTCGGATTCTGTTAGATGTTTACAGATAACTCAAGACTATAGCTGGATCCTGAGCCCAAACTATTGTTTGTCTGAAGATGACATTGATCTCTTGCCTCAAGGTCATCAGTAAACAGTGGCCTGATGCAGTCACTCAAAATCCTGCCACCTTATCTAGCGGCCAAAAAGATTTGATGACGTTGTGCAATATGGCACAGAGAGATATGCTCAAGTCTTCCACATGTCTGAGAAACGCGATAGGGTATTAGTAATGAACTGTAGAGCTTCATACGAAAGAGTGAAGCTGACAGTTCAAAACTCACTATTCTTCACAGCACTAAAGGCGCCATAGCCAGTAAGTAAAATAAAAAAATTCTACCTTAATATACAAAATAACAGAAATACCTGAGAAATATTCACCATTTTTCTTATGCTTTCAATAATTTTCAAGCCCGACTTAGTATAATTTCTTCGTCTAGGTAACAGGTCAGCTATTATGAAATTTTTACTTTCAGTAAATTGAATGTCATATGAAAGCCTTCAGTTCTGTTGGATAGAAACCAATTCTACCACTACAGTTTGTGTGGAAAAATGTTTCACTATTTTATGATGACCTTTATGAAGGCTTAGAGAAACATCCAGGCAAGGAGTTGGCACTGATGGTTGAATCCATTCAAGTACAAAACAACTTCACCGATTGTTGCCTATTTGCAGTTATTTACTTGGTTGAAACCTTATTTGGAGCTAACCTCCGCAAAACTGCATTCGATCAGCAGAAACTCAGGGTATATGTTGTGAGCAAGGTTGAATGGACATAATTCCCTTGATTACAAATGCCATCGAAGGTCAGACAGTCTAGGGCCCACATCAGCCATGACAAGGTACAAAATCATTGATACAATTGTGTGAATAATCATGGCAATTTTTTGTCTACATTAATAAACTCTTGATATAGATGCCAAAACTCGCAAAAAACACCTGGGGCATGTTTAGTTATTCCGCGGATCCTTTGCTCATTAATATTTAGCAAAGGGGGTGTTTCAATTGGGCCTTTCACAAAATTGCTGCTTTTAAAATATATATATACACAATGCATTGGTTTGTGGAAAAGTTAACGACTTGTCTGGAGGGCCGCTATCAGTTTTAGCAGAACACAAAATAAAAAAATGGCAGCACTTTTATAGAAACACGTGTTGTTTGTAAACAGTATTTTGGAATAATAGCATATCTCAAGACTGCAGCTAATTGAATATTTACAGAATTACGTTTTGTACTTGGTCAGGGTCATCATGCATATATGTACTTATATTTCGGCAATTGCACATCTGGTTGTTGTAAGCTTGCCTGCCTATTGTAAGTGACCTTTAGTTATTAAATACAGGTTCATACATGTAGTCAGATTTTAATAACATCCCCTGGCAGGTGAATGAGGGGCAGATTAACCTTTTTTGGAATATTTTTTCGATTGTCTTCGAACACGTGTAAAATTATTCCTAAAATAATTGTTACAGAGCACTTCATTCAGAACATAATACACATAGTTGATGCCAAACTTGGTCAAAGGAGGGTAGTACATGTACAGCAGAGGTAATTGCAAAAAGTGGTCTAGCTTGTCCCGCTTTCATTAAACCTGTCATGATGTTTTGTATATTGCAATGGCTGACAGGCAGGTCACAAGGTCATGCATCCATGTATGTTTACAAGGATTGTGTGGTTTTACTGTTTCCTGATCTAATTAACTAGTGATCAACTCATGATTAATACTTGGATGTAAAACTGATGTGGTAACACACTTGCTGTTGTGTAGCTGATCTGACAAGAATAAACTAATCTACTCTCCCAAGATTATACTTCATACATTCACATAACACAGTACAACTATAACAATATCATACACGCACTAGTGGTACGCCCTAAGAAACATATGACAAAACCCAGTCATATTTTCAGAGAAACATGGTAGTAACAAATTCACATTCATACAAACTCATCCCCTTTGTCATTTGTAGCGGTGCAAAAGAATATTGCACAAAATATGTTCAAAACCCTTGAAGCTTAACCCTGTAAAGTCTGACCCCTGATATACCGGAATGGAGTTATGCTCCCTTCACCCTGATCCTGGTGTAATCAAAATTCCAAGTACATGGGATTTGGACAGTTTACTGAATGTCCAGTAATGTCATAGGAAAAATAACTGTGTTGTTCGATGTTTGGACATCTGAGGAATAGAATACTTGTGTTCTTGCGACTTTGCTGAGTGGTCACTATACTATCTTGATTGACATTTTTTTTAAAGTTACAAGTAGTTTTCAGCTAGTAGCCATTTGGTTTCCTATGGTAAATTATTTCAAGTAGATTTGTAATTGCATCTAGCAATGCTATCAGCTCTGGCGATGAAGTGGATTCAGATGCTGGTAGATGTGCAGATCAAGACATATTCGACGATTATTTAGAGGAACAAGGTGAGTACAAGTCCTAGTAATGGGTAGCAAAAAATAAAATGAAAACATTTTGGTTGACCAAAAATATTTTTTGTTTCATCAATACAATAATAACGTAACAACTGTCAATTGAGTAGGTGAGATTGTAAAATTTATAGACAGTTACAGTTAGGTTGATGATTTATTTTCTGTATATGAATATTCTACCATCAAATGACACCAGTAATTATTTTTATGAGGTCGGAATGACAGTCTTGCTCATGGAACTAGGAGTAGTAGCTGTAGTAGTGGTATTAGTAGAATAGGTTGAAATGAAAGAAGCACTAAATATAATGATGCCTTAAAGTTTAAGGCATCATTGTATTTAGTGCTTAAACTCATCATTGCTTTCAGAAGATGTAGCTCGTGTAAAACTAACTGGCCATAGACCAAAAGCCTCAACACAACAAGACGATCATGATAGGGATGATGACAAGAACATAACATATCTGAGTATTGAGTCTGAATCTAGTACAGGAGCAGACCCTGGTATGTTTTTACATTAAATGTTTGTTTCAGTGGTGTGAATTATGATTTTACCTTATTGATAGTATATCATAATAGTTTCATATCATAATGCAGATAGTGGCAGGCAGAGTAGGGGTAAAGGTCATGGTAGAGGGCGTGGTATAAGGGCTCGCAGTGAAGTAGTTTGTGGTGAAGGGCGAGGTGGAAAGAGAGGACGTCGTCAAATAGGTACAGGTAAAACTCAGAGTGGTGTTGGAGATCCCCAATCTCAACAAGGTACACACAGATGTTGTAATTGCTAACCTATAATGGTTATCATCCGTATTGTATGCAATTTTTGACTAGGAATGCATTGTCACACAGCAGTGGTGTTGGTGATTCTTGCTTTTGATTTAGGAGGATAGCAATGGCACCAAATCCCACCCCAGCAGAACCATAATATCCCATTTAGTGGCATTCCTGGTCTGAAAGCTTGCATGCCTCAAGATGCATCACTTCTACATTATTTCAAGCGGTTACTGAATGACGAAATCAGAAATTTAATCTTAGCAGGAAATAAACCGATTTGGAAATTCCAAACACTAGAACTGCCAGCTAACGAAAATGAATGATCTTCAGAGATTCTTTGCTCTCATTATGTTGACTGGCATCATCAAAAAACTCACGCCCCCTGTCATATTTCAGCCCTGATCTCAAACTGGCCAGCCCACTCGGCAACAGCAGGGTGTCTCGAGAAAAGTTCATGATAATCTTGCTGTATTCTTGCATGACTAACACTCTATGGATGATTTAGCGCCTAGAAGTCATGTCCACCATATCTCGCCAATCTCTCTCTCTCTTTGAGAACGTGTATAGCCCTAAAAAGCACATAGCGATTGGTGAGACAAGCAGCATATACCAAAAAAGAGGGCAAGACTTGATATGAAAGGCTGTGTTAGCAGAAAGCAACACCAGCTATCTTGGTCGGTATTCACTGTACCAGGAGCAGGATAGAGAATACTGAGAACTAACAAGGGGTAGCCTACAGAATCATTTATAAGATAGACAGGTTTTTAAATAACGGCCATGAACACATGGACAACTGGTATACAACCCCTCTTTTGTTGAAGACTTGTATGAACAAGGAACTATGATCAAATAGAACTCTCTCTCCGATCAAATAGAAAACATGAGCCGAAGGACCTACAAAATTCTGCAGTGGATCAGCCGCTGATTAAAAGTCAGTCACAGTGCTTTACTTGTTCCCCCGGTTCTCAGTCTGCTGGTGAGATAAGAGCTTTATTGTATTTGGTTCTAACAAGCACTTTGATTTCTTCTCAAAACCCTGGACAGAAGAACATGGGACAAGAAAATAGTAAAACCAGGGCCAATCAATGACTACAATATTATAAGTATATAGGTGGTGTAAATTTGGCAGATCAGTACATCAAGTATTATAACATGGATCGCCATAGTGTGAAGTGATATAGAAACCTCTTTATCATCTATTGGACATGGCCACGCACAACATGTTGTATACAAACAACACACCGGGACAGTGAATTCTGCGCTTGATTTTCAACTTAATCTTTTCCTGAATAAAGCTGGATCGGATCCTACATGCACTGGAGGCCAGCATGGAAAACCGTGGTCAGCCGGCACTGATTTTGTTCATCTCAACATGAACCATAAATTCCCATCCCTCAACCTGGCCACATAGTAGAGAAAAAACGATTGCCCTTCAGTGCTGTGTAGCAATGCTTCAAAACACAGAACAGCCGGGAGCACTGATCGCAAGCAAGTGGAGACAAAAGTATTGTTGTGCTGAGTGCGGCAATATACCCGTGTGCTTAATGTCATGTTTCCAGTGCTAGCATACTTAGCGTGACTTGCTATGAATGTCTCAGCTTACATGTACTTCATTGTTAGCCTCTAAAAATAGCTTTTCGA
The DNA here is from genome assembly GCF_963576615.1 of Watersipora subatra. NCBI lineage: Eukaryota > Metazoa > Bryozoa > Gymnolaemata > Cheilostomatida > Watersiporidae > Watersipora > Watersipora subatra. The sequence goes on along the minus strand of NC_088708.1, from coordinate 43,573,177 downwards.
ATGCACACGAAAACTAAAACAAAGTCTGACAATCATAGACTAAGCAATCACAGTTTTAATGTACACTTGTTTTGGTATAAAATTTGAATGAAAAATTAATTAGTCACAGCAAGACGATCGATGCATTCATAATAGGATTGGAAAGGGTTAGTGGATGACAAAATTAAAATCAATAGACCTACTCACAGACCTTCGTATGAGCGTCTGAATTGAGATTATTTCGATAAAATAGTTTTGCAACTAACAGAAATAAGCACACACCCAGGACTAGTGCTGGGCACGGGTAGTAATACTCGTTGAACTCGCGGGTTTATCTTCTCTCGAGTATCGGGTAATAGAGATTTCGGGTATTCCGGTCCTTCGGGTTCGGGTTTTGACATTCAAGTTCGGGTTTTGGTACACGGATCCGTCGGGTAGTGTTAACAAAAACTCGGTCTATTGCACCCTGCGCTCTTAGTCTGGGACCACAGGGCATTTCTGTGTCATTTTTGCTAAGGAGGCATGACAATGGGGTTTAAAGAGTCTTTAATTTAATAGATAGAATAAAACATATTATACCTTATTTACTATACCTACTAGAAATATTGTAGTCAAGCAGTGATTACTTGTCATTAAAAGGTGAGAAGAAATACATCAAATTTTGCCTTTGCAAATCTATGCCTTTTTTAATACGGCGCGTGTTCGCTTTCACCGATAACACATAGGTCCTTAGTCTGTTTCCGCTATCGCCTTGTTAGAAACTGCCATCAGCATCGGTAATAGCAGTGAAAATTTAATAACTCTGTTTAAATTGATTACCACAGCTAGCTATTATGGATTACATAATTCATTATAACCAAATTTTACTAAGCCAACAAGCCTTACTAACAGAAAAAGCCGATAATGTAAAGTTTCTTTCATGAGATTTGGAGCACCATCTAGAAAGTCAGAGAGGTCCATAGCAAACTAAATAAAGTCATCGTAGCAACTCGGTGTTTGTCTAATGCAAATACCACACTGAATGCTTGACGAAAATTGTTAGTGAGTGGAATAGCCAAGAGCTTCTCAAGTTGCAAAGAATCTCAAACTCCTGAAAAAACTAAGGTGAGATCATAGCAAACTCATTTACTTAATACTTCGATTAATAATATAACGACTCATCAATCAAAGATTAAATGCATTGCTTCATTAAAAATCTTGCGTTTCCTTCACCTAATTATGCATTTTCTAAAACAAAGCTGCTTCTTGCTTGAGTATTGTTTGTTGGTGTTTACTGTAGTCGGCTGGATCAATGAGTTGATTATAATGAATCATCGTCAAACTTCTCAGTCCATATTTTACATATTGGTTGAAAACTATACAATAAATTACTCTCTGCCATATGTATTGTTGCTGTGTCTTTAGACACTCCGTGTTTCATACAATCAATGGCTTAATGCAACTTGTTTAATTTGTTTAGGGTAAGACAGCAGCACTACATAACATTACATGTATTAGCTAGACTTAGATTATTGGGCTTCACAAATAGAATACCTATTGTATATTTTTGTAATAAGCCAGTAATATTGGATTATTTGTTATATAGCATGCCTCTGCTGATCATTATTAAGACTTATCGCGCCTATTTATAAAATTGGAGACTGTAATGCTTTTAGCAACGTCAAACCAATTTCAACACAGAGTGTAGTACCTTCATGCAATTGTATGATTATTATTTGACTGATGGTTTGGTTAGTTTTAAATTATTTTATTGTGTCATGAAGAACTTATACTGTATTATTATGTTATTACATTTTATTCTGGTGTATCGTATTATAATAACTGTATTGTATTGAACTGCGTTGCATTGAATTGTGTTATAGGATTTATGTGTTGCATTATGTTGTGCGATATTATTTATTGATACATATTTCATTGTATTTTAATTTATTGCATTATATTGTATTGTTATAGTGCTCACATATCAATTATTACCTTACAGAAGTATGTGACATATGAGTTAACTAAATATTGTTGTGGCAAGAGCCAAAGGGTGTCTATCTACTTTTTTCATGTAGGGCTATGCATATTGCCTACATATCCAAATCAGCTCTGTACCTCTTCCTATTTTTAAGTTTTAAATTTATAGCTACATGCTTTGATAGATCGGTTTTTCTGATAGGTTATGATGTATAATTATTGCACCATAAACATAAGCTCATATATATCTATATGACAATTTTGTATTTTGAACTCATTGTCTGTAATGGATGTGATTTTTTACTTTGTAGTCAGCCGCCAGGGACTCAATATGACAGACATGATACCAATTTGTTTATGAGTTCCAAGAACCTAAACGACGATTTACCTAAAGTCCAATCTGATCTTGAAAAACTAGCTGATTGGTGTCAAACGAACAAATTAACCATTAACTTTGACAAAACCTGTTTTACTGTTTTTAAAAATTACCAGAGCAAAATTAAATTTGATCAGCCTATTCTTTTTAATAACACTTTTATTAAAGCAATTGATGAAGTCAAATTTCTTGGAGTGTCAATTGATAAAAATTTGAACTGGTCTTCCCACGCTCGTAAGCTTTTATTAGATTTACGGCCTATATCAGGCATCTTTTACCGCATAAGTGCTTTCATTCCAAAAAAATTGCTGATTATGCTTTATTACACACTTATTCACTCCAAATTATGCTATTCAATAGAAACTTATGGCAATGCATCCAAAATTCATCTTAGCAAAATAATACAGTTTCAAAAGAAAATTGTCAGAATCATTAACCGTAAGCCATTTGGATTTCCAACAAACGATTTATTTAAAACCTCTGATATTTTAACTATTGATAAATTGCATAAATATAAGTTGCTTATTCAAGCCCATAAATTATTTTACTCAAAATGTGATCCAGAACTACCATTTTATAATACTCGTCATCAATTACTTTCTCTTCCCGTACCTAATCATCTAACTTTAGCCGGTCAACGATCCTCAAACTTTGCAACACCTGCGCTGTGGAATCGACTACCTAATTCAATAAGATCAATAAAATGTCTCGGTAAATATAAGGTGGAACTGAGGCACCATCTCCAGTCTGGAGAGTGAGTGTTACGGTCTGGTTTTTGTGCTGCTGACTCGGGCTCGCGTACCACTGGCTTTGCCATTTCGCAATGGGCCCCATCATCATTTCTTACTTATTGTTATTTTTTCACGCATTGGTTAATTATATTTTGTCTCGAGTATTAATTCAATTGTGTAATCTTTAAAGGTGAAATAAAACACACACACACACACACATTTCTCGCCGTCAGCTTAGCCACTGGTCCGCCAGGAACCCTTTTCATACTTTTTACAATAGGACCTGTACAGTTACTGATTGACAGGCTATACTGTATACCTCATTGGATACACTGTGATCTTGTGACGCAGACCAACTAACGAATAATGTTTGAATTTTTTAAATTAAATTATTACGTTGCTGGGCAACATGTGACAAGCATAAAATATTTATTATGTTTCTTTTAGTACTTTCCGTTGGTACATGTTATTTACTTTTTATTTAACTGGCATTTACATGCGAAATTCTTTGCTTAGTTTTAGATTTATTGTACCGGTAGCGTGTTAAAACAATATGTCTGCAGTATGTTCGATGACAACTATCTTTATGGATGATTATTTAATACTATAGAACTTTGTATGTGTATCTTGGTACATTGTATGATTATTATATGATATAGAATGTTTACCTAGGTGCACAGTCTGTTTATCATGATACATCGAAAACTTTCAATTGATTCTAGAAAGCATATTGCAAAGTATTTAATAAAGCTATTACATAATTATAATCTTGAAGCTCATCATCACTCTCTATCTAATTACCATCCTCAATCCCCTCAATCGTTTAATTGCTGCCGTCTACACAGCCACATAAACTTGTACAAACTTTTTTTGCATGGGCAACTGGTCCATTAGACAAACTGCCTGGGAATAGCTCTTAGCTCACGAGGAAAGCATTGCACAGAATTCCCATCATCGTTTTTACTCTAGCCAGGGTTTGTGGGATCTGGTGGCATGATTAATGGCTGAACTGCCCACTGCCATAATGCTGCTTGGTAATTGATCCTCATTAAATGCTGACGGAAGGAAGCCTCTTGGTGGAAGGGTTTTCTCATAAGATGCCCTTGGTGAGAACAACCTGTATCTGGCATCGGCTAGACTTATAGAATGAGGCTGGCCATAAAGATGCAGTGTTGAGCGTGTTAGTTTATTAAACAATTCTCTATACATTAGACTGTGGTATTTGATTATAGTGAATTATACAATCCATGATAGATAGCTTGGGAAATCGGTATACATAGTGAATTACAGTTTTCGATTGTTACTAGCAACGCTAACGAGTCGCTCGGCTGACCGGAGACATACTACAAACCTAATTGCTATCAGGGTAATTTAATAGTACTACAACATGACATGGCTCTGATTAGCTGGTTAGACTGATTGCACACGGTGTAAGAAAGATTTTATTTTTGTATTACTACTCAACGTTTAATAGCCAATTACTCCTAGCTTATCAACTAAAATAGCAGTGGGAGACCGGATTAATAATGACTAAGTTAAAACATGCTTAAATATTAAGCTACCATAGACTAGAGTTGCCCCGATTTCAATATCGGAATCGGTATCGGTGCCGATATGGGTGTTAAGTATCTGAATCGGTATCGGCCGATATTTTCTTAAAAAATCGGCAACTTCAGATACTTTTTGCAGATCAACTATTTAGCCGAAAACCGTATTTTAGCCTGCTGCACTAATCAAAAATCATCAGCTGCAAGTTCCTTACTTTCACCTAATAAATTCCAAGCCTGTCACACTATCTATTTCATGTCTATAGCCTGATAAACGTCAACACAGCCGAGGAATCTTTTGGCTTTAGACAGGACGTAATCAACAAGTGCAGTATTTCCCAATTACAGCGATATGATTTATTGCAGCCAATCACGAACAAGAGACCCATGATGGAAACAAGAATGCGTGCGTGCGGTGTAACATTTCTATCTACTAGCATTACGAAAGTAATTTGAGCAGTCAATGCATAAAGTTATTTATGTATCTCTCTTGATCCTGATGATATGATGTATCGTTTGCATCGCATAAAATAACCTGAGTGGCTTATCGGTATTTAGCCTGTCCTCCATCATCTGTTGCGAGTGAATCCTTCTTCAGTACGACTGGCTACATCGCTAGTGATGGAAGATAAGGACGTCTCACTGAGATAATTGAATCACTAACGGTAATTTAGATAAACGTTTATTTGCTCTAAACTTGTACCGGTGCATCAGTTCGTTCAGCAGTAGAAGACAGACTTCATTATCACAGAGAAAGATGTACCGCTAACAGTAATTACCATTATTAATAGCAGATTACAAGAAACATGGACTGTTTTGTTACTAGATGCACGGTATGTCAGTATGTGAATTTAATATACATGTATATCTTTTTCCATGAATACAAACAAATAAATGCATCAATATTTATATTTTCTTTGCATTAAATTTATATTTGCATAATAAAATTAATGATTATCTATGCAACACAAAAGATCGGAATCGGTATCTGAATCGGATTATTTTTCTATAAGAATCGGTATATCGGATCGGTATCTGAATCGGCTGGTGAAGTTAGAATCGGGGCATCTCTACCATAGACCCTATCTTCTGCCACTTGCTAACACGAAAATGTCCTGTGGCCCCAGACTATGTTGACTGCTAACGCTGCGAGTACGAATGTCAGTCGATAAAAACTGTGAAAAATAATAAATAAATTGAAAAGAACTATAATTGCTTTGTAAATTTGAAGATGTGTCTGTTTAGAAAATTTAAACATAAAATCCATATCAACAAACCCGATACCCGAAAAACCCGTAGGCAAAGAAATACCCGGGCCTAGCACTACTAGCTACCCGATACTCGAAAAACCCGAACAGAAGGGGGCGGGTCTAAACCCGTTGGCCAAGAAGTACTCGTGCCCAGCACTACCCAGGACCATTTCAATGATAAATCAACCAAAAAAGAGGCTACAGTAAATCCTTTAGTCAGTACCATAATGATTATATTTGATACAAAATGACCAAAAAAAAGATGTTAGAGAAAAAATGTTACATGTACCAACAAAGCAAACAAAGAGAGCGTAAAGAAAACCTGTACCATCTTAAACTTGAAGGATATCAACGAAATGTGGACTCTCTTCTCAACAGAGTTAAAAAAAGCAGTAGAGATAGCGGTACCAACCCGCAAATTAAAGCCAAAGCCACCTAATCAACCTTACTGGTTTAATAAACGTGCCAATAAGCTGGTAGCGAAACATCGTAAAACTTATAACAAATACAAATGCACCAATGACCCCTTCTACTTACATAAGTACAAACAAGAGAGGCAACAGCATAAACATAAATTCCAAACTATTGAGCTTGACTATGTAACTAATAAAGTATGTAAGCCACTAGAAACTGGTAATAGCAAACCGTTTTACCGTCATCTGAAACGATCACAAGGTGTTATGAAACCACCAATGAAACTGTTAACTGTGCAAAACTCTCACACTGAAGACCCCAGCGAATGTGCCAATATTCTAAACAACTTCTTCAGTACACAATTCTGCAAACAGCATACTTTGCATAAAGATAAAAACTATAGCACATGCTCACCAAATACTATAGAGGTATTAACTGAGGGTGTTATCAAACTTTTTCATTCACTAAAAAGTGGTAAGGCCCCTGGTTCAGATGAAATCCGTAAAGAGGATCTCATTAATGACCCGATGATGACTGCCAAGTGTCTCACTGTCATATCTAAAAAGTCGCTATCCATTTCTAAACTGCCATCTGATTGGAAGCTTGCTAATGTCACCCCTCTTTACAAACGGGGACCATCAGATCAATCCAACAATTACAGGCCTATTTCCCTCACAAGCATAGCATGTAAACTGCTCGAGCACATCCTGCTTCATCACTTAAATATTGTTCTGAATAAAGTGCTACATAATTGACAGCATGGATTCCGAAAGGGTTTGTTGTGTGAAACACAATTATGTGGAATTTTTTTTGAAGAGATAGTAAAAAATGTACATGAAGGGAGTACTGTCCATGCACTAGTTCTAGATTTTACTAAAGCCTTCGATAAGGTGCCACACGAACTACTTATGCGTAAACTAGCCAAAATATCAGACATCAGTCAACAAATAATTATGTGGAACCATGACTTCCTTCTAAACCGTAAACAAAAGATCTTAATTAAAGGTCAACAATCCGATGAACTACCCGTCACATCAGGAGTACCCCAAGGACCTGTGCTTGGCCCAGTTTTGTTTCTCGAATATATAAACGACCTACCAGATGTTGTCAACTGTAATACCAGTCTGTTTGCTGACAATACTCTAATATACCAGTCAGTCAACACTGCCAGCAATAAAACAAAGTTCCAATGCAACATAGACGCCTTTACAAGCCTGGTCATCCAAATGGGGTATGTCATTTAATGTAAGCAAATGCTCGATAATGGTATTTAACCCTACCGTGGCATCTCCTCTGCCAGACCACCATCTGGACGATAATCCTCTTGAGATCATTGCTGAAACTAAATATCTTGGTGTGATACTACAATCAGACCTAAAATTTAACTCGCATATACAGGATAAAATATCAAAAGCGAATCATCAACTTGGCATGATCAAACCTGCGCTCCACCTTGCTCCAGAGAAAGCCAGACTTCTAGCGTATACAAGCCTTTGTAGATTCCATGTTGAATATGCCAGCTCGGTTTGGGACACGCCCATCAACAAGTTAGTTCAAGATATTGAGATGGTGCAGAACACAGCCATAAGATATATTGCCAACATCAAGGGAAGAGAAAGCATTACTGCTGCTCGAGAAAAACTTGAGATTGACACACTTGCAGATAGACATATGAAAATAAGACATACTCTCTTATATCGCATTTTGTCTAATGGAGAAAACCATAATGCTTTGCCAAGCTCATATGATGAACTTATACAAGACCACCCTACTGAAATGGGGACAGCTAGGGCTGCAGCAAGGGGAGAACCTCCTACAATATTCGCCGACAAATCAGTGTACCATAACAGCTTCCTACCACGAACTGTCAGAGAACTGAAATCAAAGATTGCTTGCTAACTGCTCTCGTAACATACCGATGCTTCTAACATACTGCTCTATAACATATAGTCGTGACATAGTAAGACACTACTGATAAATGCTGGCTAATGACTTTAATTTACGAGGCGCACCACTTGTTCCTGTTCTAGTGTGTCCGAAAGAAGAAGAGAAGAAAGAAACTTTACGTTAAGACATCGCTCAACAAAGGTCATCTTCCACGAACTCATTCATTGTAAATATTATTATCTTTAACGATGGACTACAACACTTTAATGATGAGTAACTTAATGATGATTTGCAAACTAGTCAGCAATACGAAAATCTGCTTTTCTAAATAGCGTAATCGATCACGCCGACAAGAATTAGGTTATGTAATGAATTAACAATGCTCCATAACATAAATAACATAAAACTTAATAATATGGCCATAATGCTTAATAATATGGCCATAGCGGCAACCGTCAATGTTACAATAAATGTCGAGCCGCATGCATGTATTCACATGTAAATGGATAAAATAGCTAAAATCCTTTGTCACCTTCACGATGTGAAAGTCAGCCAGAAAATCCTGAAGCTTAAAAATCCTGAAGCCTGAAAATCCAACGTCGTCTTGACCTAATCCTACGAATTGGACAATATTTGGCCGGACAAACTAAGCACGAATAGCGACAATTCGTCTGAGAGTATTTCCGATGTTTCGTGTTAGTGGAGCTTTGTTGCTACACATTCGTGTACAACAAAGCTTTGAGTTTATTACTAATTAATTTAAAATTAAAACTTACGATGTGGGTTACAACGTTGTTAAATTTGTTGCTCACTACTCAGTTGCAAACAGTAATTCATAAATATTTTCGAGTTGGACAGAAGCGGCTTATCGGACGAACTAAAAGTTGCCTTGCTGTTCGATCATTTGACCATGGTACAATGAAGTATCTAGTCAGCATTGAGAGAACAACTTCAACATTAGGAGTCCGAGAGTATAAATTTGCACACAACCGATGTGATTCATGTACGCCAAAGTTTGTCCAGACTATTAATGTAGTTCTACCCCACATGTAGAAATGTTACCTTTATATTGTGTAGGTTATTGTAAGTCAATATTGTACACAAGCGCGTGTAATGAACATTTATGGCATAGGTGTATCAGAAGATCTGCCAAGCGTTTTCGTGTGCCAACAGTCTCTACAGCCGAAAACCCTTTTCAAAACCGATTTTATACAACTGACATAACAACAATGAAATAAGATAAAGAGGTTTTCTCCATTTCATTTTTGTCCTCACTTTTCTTGTAAATAATATTGTTACTTCCCTTTTTTCGTGTATAGCTTCATGCATAACAGTGCTAAGTTAATTCTTTTTAGTGACATTTAACTGTATGATAAAACACTGGCAAGTGCTTTTTATAATTGAGAAATACGTCTACTATAGCCTTGGTGGGCATTTTTTTCTCATATTGATTTTCTGCAATTTTGGTTAAAAAAGAAAATGTTAATAAGATTACGAGCAAGTCGTACAAAAACAGGCTATGATTAAAAGCCTTGAAATAACTGATTTGCTCACGAAAGCTTAATTTCAGTGTTTCAGATATGTGGCTCCTATAATCGAAAAAATACATGAAAAAGCTAAACAGCAAGCTCTTTAATTTTGTATTTAGTATGTAAGGACAAAGTTATACTAAGCTAATGCAGTGTATACATTGATATTTTGAACTTTCAAAAAGATGTTTTGCTAATAATACAAAGCTACCTTTTGAATGAAGTAACAAATTTATATATCACTCTCAAAAAAGTAAAGAATACTTAAACACTGCATATGAAAACCATTTCAGTTTTTATTCACAGTTTATTAACAGTCATTTATTAACATTTATTAGCAGTTATTCAGACTAGTATGTCGAGTATTATAAATAAACAACTTGCATGTCAATAAAAATCTATGTATTTATATATATAATATATATATAGATATATAAATGAGTAACTCTGTGAGTCTGCTTGATATTATGTCATAAAGAGTTTAAAACCATTGGGCAAAATTGCTTGAACATCAGGGTGTAGACTACTGATTGCTCTGGGAAGGCTTTAGTCTGGAGGAAAGTTTGATTGAGTAATATGCACCTCAATATATAAAGAAGAGTATTTGTTGAGCCTGGGTTATTCCTGGATGCCTAAATGTATACGCAATACCAGTAGCACAGTTGTGAGTTAAAGGATAGCCCAGTTAAAGGATAGTCCAGCTGCTTTTTAATCAGAAAATTGTGTGTGCAAGTTTTTTCAGGTGCCAGTATTTTGTTTTTACGAAATTGACTTTTTTGCTTCAATTCTTATAATACATAGTTTTATTTTATAAATCATCCTCTAATATACATGTATATTATAGGGTGTTTTCTTGCACAGGCAAGTGATGGTGTTCGAATGATACAAAACTTTGTGATTCTATGGTAGTGCAACTTGCTATAGATTTGTAGACTTGTGCAGTTCGTGATCAAAACAATGTTTGTAAAATCTCTCAAAGTACCCTTAAAATCTCCACTAAAGGTAGAAGCTCCAATTTTGTTGCTTCAAACAGTCAATGTGAGAAACTAGCTTATGCCGCAGAAGCAATTACACTCTTGGATATACATATCTATCTTTATAGCAATAATTTTTAAGACACTCCTTGTCAATTCAGAATTGGATTTCCCAGTTCTTAAAAGCTTTTTGTTTTTAAGATGACCGTGCACGAAATTTTAGTAAATTTTATCAGAAAGTATCAGTATTTTTCTATCATTTGCAATTGTTTTTGGTGTTTGAGGTGGTCTGACTGCCAGGATGTTAATATGTCTAATAATAATAATAGGATGTTTTAATATTAAAATCAACAAAACTTGATCGCAGTTAAAGCACTCCTATCAAGCGACAGTGTGATTAGGACGTCTTTAGTTTCAAAGAGGCCGACAAAAGTGGCCAGACTTTTCCAAAATAACTTCAGTAGTAATTTGTGCAAGTTCCGTCTTTAAAGGAAATTAAAATATTTAATAATAATAGAGCAGGATAAGCTACAAATAGCACCATTAAGTGGATATTTATACCACTGCATTAAAGATTGGAGGTTCCGTGTTATTACCAAGTTACTGTGTGTTCTGGTATTTTCTAATATTTGTTCCTTTTTCATCTTACTATTTATACAATATTTTATTAATTTCTTACGGTAGTTTTATTGGCCCCTCTTAGGCTTTTTAGTTTTTCAAATGCGGTTTGTAGTCATGTAAGCGATCACTCTATGCTAAGCTAGTCTATGGAAAAAGTAGTACCATTCATTTCATAATACTTGGCCGTTCTTTGTCCCTCTTTAAAGTGAGTGCTGTGCAGTATTCAAATATGTAATAATGTACAGACAGTGTTCAGTTCATGAGGTTTAACATAACTTTGAAAGAAAATAAAATGTTGAACCATGTAGAACTACTAAGAGAACTTGAACACTTCTGTTAATAATTGTGATAGTAACAGCAGTCTATATGAAAATATAGAAGAAAATACAGCACACAAATGAAAAATAAAATTAACAAAACGAGTAGCCTGAATGAAAACAACTTGTTAAAAATGTTGTTCACAAAAAATTAGGTAAAATAGTTTCTTATCCACAGAAACAAACAAATATTGATCCAACTAATCAATATATCTAATATCTCATGTTTTTCGTCTAGTATCAATGTTATACACAGATATAAAGATTTATCTTTTGTTTGTAGTGATAATAAGTGAAGTAAATTGGTGTGATTCTAAAAGCTGAAGTACTACATTATTTACTATGGTAAGTTCTGTTATTGTGGATTAGCAATTCATTCAACACCTACTTTTTGTGAAGCCAGACATTTTATTTTGTAAAACAATTTATCGATCTAGTAATGCGTTTGTGTGTGAATTCAACAGCCAAGACGGAAAAAGAAGTTTATTGACAAGAAGAATGCCATTACATATCATCTCATACACAGGAGTCAAAAAGACCCCCTTCAGGCAGATGCTGATGCACCACAGAGAGTGCTTGTCACCAGTGATGAGGTATCTATTTCACCGAGTGGTTGCAAAAGTCTTTAGCTATATGAGGAGCGCTCTTGCACTAGTTCTCTTTTTTATAACCAGTTCTTTGCAAATTGATTATGACGATTTTTTAACCATTACCTACTTTTTGTGTCCTAGGGATAATATATGCTTATTGTCATTCGCTTCAACTTTTACGTCGTAATAATAACTATTGTGTACAATGAAACTGGCAAACCTTTTTATCATTGGCTCTTCTGTAATAATTATTTTATTCCGTTAGTTTATGCCACAGGTACTCAAATCAGCACTTAGAAAATTGCGAATAACAGAACTACTGTGCATTCCAATTAGATTTAAAGCTTCTCAGATTATTCGAGTACAAAGTCACCTGATGGCAACTTTTACACAAACGCTACGCACAATTTGTATCCAGTATAAATTAGATAATATTGATGTCAACCCTGAAAATATTTTATTTTTGTAACCGCAAAGATTTGTATACCATACTTTTTGAACTATTAGCCGCTACACTTTTCTGATGATTTGAGCCATGCAGCTTATATAAGGGTGCGGCTATTCTGTGGCCTTTTCTTTGACCGCTAGGGCGCATTAACCAGAATCTCCGGTTAGTGCCCCTTTAGCGGTGAAAGAAAATATGACACAATGCCTAACGGTACTGTTCCGTTAGGCACTAGGTTAAAAAGCGTCGGTTGATACGAAACAGTGCGGTTAAGCACTGTTCTGTTTTAAACAGAAAAGTTGCTGCCGCGTTAAAAAGTACCGTCCTGAGTTCTATGAGGCCCGTCCTGAGTGGCCTATGCAAAGGTGCGGCTTTTGTATTTTTTATTTTCGTTTTTCGGAAAATAAAGCACATGCGGCTTACATTATTAGGGGTGCGGTTTATAGTCCGAAAAGTACTGAAGTACTTTAAATTTGCTCATAAATAGGTTCTCATGAGTTGAATGATGGTGACAAGCTTTTGCTACCCTAAGATCAGTGTGTAGCTTATATAAAGTTGTTTGTGTTCAACTGCTGCTTCGATCGGTAGGTTTGTTAGCTTATATTTTGGTTATTGCATCAGTGTTTCAAATTATCGTGGTAACGAAATACTCATGTTTGGGGTATATTTACAGTAGCTGTTGAAATTTGAATAGTTTTTCACCAACAACCGCAAACGGTGTTTAGCTGAACTTTTAAAATGTTATTGCTTCACAGTTTTAACCAGCACTTAGCTCAGCTGTGAATCTTACTGAAATTGTTTTTCAATTACTGAATATAGTCAGGTCGTTGTAGGCGCGCCATGTATACGTTTATTGTAAACTACACGCAAGAGTTTAGTATTGCTGAGTCTGAAACATGTTTCAGTCATCTTCCACTCGTTTATAATATCTTTGTTACGTCGATACAAAGTAATTGTTGAATTGAGATGGAAATGAAGTCTTTTACTTCAGAGCAATCTGTTCATTTGTGCTTCATAGCTGTCAGCGGCGAAGAGGAAAGAGGAGTTGGCTACCCATGGCATCTACTATGATGATGATTATGATTATACTCAGCACTTGAAGGATGTGAAGGATTTGAATATGGTGGAACCCGACAGGGATATCGAGTTGTTTAGAGTCGGTACTACAGCCGTGAGTCTTCTGCTTCTATTTACTGCGAAGTAAAAACCTACTGAATCATCCTGTTTAAAAGCTATGCTATTGCATACATAGTCAAATTTATCGCTCAAAATGTTTGAGAAATTTTTAAAAAATTTCAAACTGTAGCTAGAAAGTTGTTGTTGTCTGTATACCTTTTATAATATTCATTTTCAGTCAAAACCTCTCCTGCCTCCAGAGGTGCTGCCATCTGAGAAGGAAGAGAAGATTGGTTTACTTGAGCTGGCAGCACCTGTATCAGGTTCGTCTTCTCTTCAATATTCCTTGTAGTACTCATATTTTACAATGACTGAATGACAGTAATTTTTCCTTCATGTCGCTAAATAGCTAAGTTTGCTGTGTAGATGGGCACAAAACTTGTGTAGGCAGCAACCTATTTGTTATCTATTTCTGCATTATAAAAATCAATACTGTACACGCTTTATGTACTGTTTCAACATCCAAATATATCTTCGTTGAATTTCAATATTAAATAGCATACCTTTCATGTAGGACTTCCCTTACTTATAAGTGTTTTGTGATACTTTTGTGCCTCAAGAGCCAAAACTACTGTAGTATAGTTAGCCACGCCTGCTTAAGCTGATAAAATGACTTTTCTTTAGAAGCATTTTAAACTCACTGTTTTATTTAATTTTTCTTCATGAGATTTTTAAATACCCTCATTAGTAGTTAGTAGCTCATTCAAACCCTTATATGATATAATGTGTTTGCTTGTCTGTGTTTGTTCATAAACTCTTAAGGCGCAAACGCACTGAGCGATATTTAGTGCGATATCTTGCTGTATGATGCCAATCTGCGCTGAATTTTGCTGGGCGAGTTGATGCTGAGTGAAAATGCTAGACTCGTTCAATCAGAACTTTATCGCACTCAAGATGCATTTCGATTGGTTGTTTTCTTCCAGATTGCAATGCTCTGGTTGCTAATTTTTTTGTGTCATTGTTTACTAACATACAGCAAAAACATTTTGCTATTTTGTTACGATTGAAACATCATCAAAATAAACACTGAATTGTCCATAGATTTAATAAGATCACACCAAATTCTATACGACACAACACACAAGAATTACAAAGATACCCAGTTGAAAACCAACATGTAGGCGTCAATCATTGTGCGGGTTGACCATCATGAGAATGGTAAATATTTATGTTAAAAATAAAAAACTACTGTAAAGTAAATTATATATAAAAATGTTATATATGTTAAAAATACAAGAATCTTTTTATATCTTCTTGTAGTGGGCAATTCGTGAAAGTGAGATAAGCTTAACAAAAGCAGAAGTTGTTCGTGTCATTGTCTAAAAGGCGCCATAGTTACTTAAATTTATCAACAACTTCGAAGAAACTGGTGATACGGAATTTTATCGGTTGTTTGCGAGCGTACCTGCATTATCACTTGCTGGTGAATCGCCGAAGTGTGTTTAGATGCTTGCCAGTGATATCTCCGCGCTCCTTATGACGCACACGATAAAATCGCCTGTGTGTTTGCGCCTTTAGGGTTTTGGAGATAGATCCCTCAAACTGCCAGATGTAAGCTGTCACAGAGAAATGCTTGAAATTTGGTGTATGAACTGCCAACTTCCTTGTTAAGCTTTTGTGGCTGAGGGCAACTAGGTTCGGTCAAAGGCATCCCACTTTTGTGGCACTTCGTTTCTTAGTCATGATGTGTTCTGACCATTCTCATCGTTCAAGGAAAGACATGAATTTTAGTATATTAATTTGTTATATTAAAACTTGGATATTTATTCGCTGATTTGATTTTAAAAATATTGTTCAAACAGAGAAAAAAATTAAGTTTTTTTCTGGTAAAATGTATTCTTGAATAAGAATAATATATTTTAATATACATGTACTATTTGAGCAGTATTTGTTACAAATTTTTCACTTTGAGTAGTATTAAAATTTCTGCCGTAAATAGATAATTAAAATAAACTATACCTTTATTACAAATATCAAGTTGTGAAACGCACCCTCAAGGAGGTCAATATCTATCCCATCTATCCCATGGACAACCCTCTCCAGAGACATTGACAACTGGAGGTCAAGACTCCATACTGGTCACCTGCATGATACCAAGGCCAACTTGGGAGGGTTTGTGACGGAAGCGTCTAAGGGCCATAGATGTTACTCAATATGATGTGAAGCATTGTTACCCGCGACAAACGCATCCTAGCGCACTTCCACTATACCTTCATTACAAATGTACAGCTGTGATCTGTAGCAAATGTTCTGGTTGTTGTATGAATACCAAGAGCAGAATTTGTATAGAAGCACAACTTTAACTAGGTATATTTCAATAGCAAACTTCATAGCATTTACATCTAGTAGGTTTACATAGTCTCTATAGTAAGTGGCTGTCTTTGACCTGACACCTTACCATTAGTCAGTCTGAAGTGTGTATACATTTTCTGTTGGGTTTAGGACCAAGACTAGACTGGGACCCAGATATTGTGGCTGCCCTTGACAGCGATAATGATGAACCTATGGACAGCGATTTAGAAGACGACTTCATAGCATTAGCTAATGAAAGTGATGAGGAAGGAGGACCTTTTGGTGGTAGTGAACTACCAGATCGACAGGCAAAGTGGATTGAGGAACAATATTTAGGTCAAGGAGATATACCGTAAGTATCCGTAATGGCAGATATCGGCTGCTTATTTATTAGCAGGGCAGCAGTACAGGTGGACCTCGTTTAACAACGGCAATTCTTTTCAGAAAACTCAACAATAAACTGTTATTCATTGTTCAATAGATTATGCCATTTCATCATCATTCTGCAATATGATGTCTTTTAATTTTTTCCTCTTTCATACATTAAAGTTTTATTTACTGTTTTGATGACAACAACTTTAACATACAGTTTTATTAAAGTTCAATATTAAAGTTTTAATCAATATTTTAGTCATAAATTTCGAGATGTTAAAAACTCAGGTTAGGCTATAATATCAGAAATGAATGGACCTAGCCATTTCATCGCCATTCGACAATAGGTAGTATAGAGTAGTATAGTAGTATACTACCCATGTATAGTATTTACATAGCGTAGTATAGTAGTGTACTACCTATGTACAGTACTTAGGTAGTGTAGTATAGTAGTGCACTACTTATGTACAGTATTTACATAGTGTAGTATAGTAGTGTACTACCTATGTACAGTATTTAGGTAGTATAGTAGTGCACTACTTACGTACAGTATTTACATAGTGTAGTGTAGTAGTGTACTACTTACGTACAGTATTTACATAGTGTAGTGTAGTAGTGTACTATGTACAGTATTTTTTACTTTCTATTATTACTCATTTTATTGTATTAATATTGTATTTTATTGATCCTTGAGGAGTAGTACTTTGTATTTTCTTCTCAAATTCTCTCGCACTAAATGTCAGGAATTATTATCTAACAACCCACTTTTCATGATGTAAAAGGTATATGCAGGTGTGTGTAGGCTGGTTTCATGCTGTTGCAATCATTCAATCTGTTAGCTCACACATTTCTTTTCCATTTCATCACTTTCATGGAAATATGTTTTTGTGCTTTCTGAGAAAATGTTATGTCGTTGTTACCAGTGCCCTACCAGGCGGTATCTGCATGTCTAAGGATGACACCGCTGAGCTTTCCTCAAACTTTGATGACGAAGATGAATTGGGTTCCCTGCAAGATTTCTCAGATGAAGAAACGAAGACACGTTTCACCAATTACTCCATGTCTAGTTCAATTATGAGAAGAAATGAAGGCCTTACGCTAATCGATGACAAGTTTGAGCAGGTGCTTGTTGGAGGTTTGATAGTTTTTGTCGGCTAATTTGAATCTGTGAATTGAAATCTTGATAGTGTAAATAAGGGATGAGGTTTGAAGGTTAATAAAAGGATTCAGAAAAATAAGCTTGTTTTGTAAAATTGTGCATAGGCGTATCAAAGAGCTTGTTGCTATTTCTTCTGGTAATTGTTTATTACTGAAGTTGATGTTTGAGTTCGATCAACGCACTGTGCATAATGATAATGTTTTAATATCTTGACTCATGTGAAAGAGAATTTGGTTCGTCTCCATTGACCTGTTATTTGATGCGCTCAAATGCTGCCGGCCATGCATTTAGTGCAGCTTATGCTATTCCTCTTATAAGCGTATACATTGTGTAAATTTTAAAAATAGGCTGCTTTCATATTTGTACTGCACCTAATGTTTGAAAATTTTATTGTGCTGCTTACGTAATATTTAAACTCATTATATAAAACAAAATTAAAAATTATATAGTAATGAGCTGTGAAGACTTTCAAATTGTTGCAATAGTACGTACTATAAAATTCCCTTTTCCAATGATGGACAGCAATGGGTGATAGCCATAAATCTTTTAGCATCATTTCATTGCTGGTAGGGCGCACTTTCATGACAAGTATCAGGCTATCTCAAATGAAGTTCTACAAAAGCCTCGAATAAAAACAAAGTGGTAATAATGGGCTCCTTATAGCATGAAGTCTTTCTTAGCTAGCTCAGTGAATAAGCAGATACATGTAAACGACTAAAAGTTTTTGCAACAGTAATTCACTTGTGTCGTTGATCTGTAT
Source organism: Watersipora subatra (assembly GCF_963576615.1). Classification (NCBI taxonomy): domain Eukaryota; kingdom Metazoa; phylum Bryozoa; class Gymnolaemata; order Cheilostomatida; family Watersiporidae; genus Watersipora; species Watersipora subatra. Next base: position 43,554,799 of record NC_088708.1, on the reverse strand, counting down.
TACTTCTAATGCGGCTATTACCAATCGATTATGAATTTACTTCAAGAGAAGTTTACTTGTTAAGATATTGTCTGTCTTGCAAAGATTTTCATAAAATGATCAAGTTTTATGAAGTAAAATACAAATTTATTTTGTCTTTTTGAAGTAAAACAATTGTATATTTGCTGCAGCTTTCTAACTCCTTGTCACTTCTAATTTTTATTATGGTTACCATAATTGTCTTCTCTCTATTCTTGCTGTTTTGTTATTTTAATTGGTCTTTATTTTCTGTAATTGGTCCCTCATTTTTCTAACTATCTCGTTACAACTGATGTTATATATTTTTCAGTTGATCTCTTGTTGTTTTAAATATTTTCTTATGATTGTAACTGATCCACAATTGTCTTAGCTGCTAGATACAAAAAGATGAAGAGTGTCGTTAAATCTAACATTATGTTGGTTTAAACTTTTTGCATTAAATTTTTACAAGTAGCACATAAAATCTTACCTGTCCAGTATTCAAGCACGGTTTGCTTAGCCAAAAATACATGTACATGAGCTAAAGAGAGCACAACTTACAAATACACCTGAAAAATGCACCTATATTATCGCAACTTTTACGATTAGCATAGCTGTTTCAATTTCTCAGCCATTCTCTCACCAGCCCAGCAGTTGACTTGTTTTGCTCATATTTTACCACCAGCCTTCATGAACTGGGCTGAATAGTCGTTGTCATAACTGTTCTTTCATTATTGTAGATGTTCGCTGAGTATGCTGACGAGGAGATCGGTGCTCTAGATGATGAAGATATAGATGGCAAAGTGAGCACAACGGGTCCTTTGATGGAACATCTACTGGAGCAGTTTGAAAAAGCTCAAATGAAAAAGTTCGTAACGTTTACTCATATAGTGGACCACCGCCATGCGATATTAAGTTGTTCCATTGTTGGCATTGAAAAGGGAAAATGTCGTATAGAGGGGTATTGAACCCCCAGTATTTATCTAATGCAAACACCCCCTGGTAAATTTTATATAGTATTGTACATATTAAAATTAATAAAATAGTATGTTAACCTTAGTAATTATAGTTACGTACAGTAACTTTAGTGTATTTATTGGTTATGATCTGCAATAAAATGTAACATTACAATGTAGTTTGTGCAGTACATTGTAAGGAGTTCTTACCTTCGATACAGACGCATAACAAACTTACAATTTAACTTAAATGAGTTTAGCTTACTAGACATACGCTTGAAGCTAAGTTTTAGTATGTATTTTACTAAACTTCTACTTTATCGTCTAAAATTTTATCACCTATCTGTTTCCGATTTCGTTTTTACTATAATTTATAATGAATAACGCTGAGCTGAGAGAAAGAGCGAGCATCATATCTCTTTCAGGCGCTGTGGGAGGGATTTCAGCAAATAGCGTATCAGCATTTTCGTGATTCCGACGTATTCAGCACACCTACCGCCAAATTCCAATTTCAAGAAAAAGTTTTGTTGATGTATGGTGGAAAAAAGTGTCGTATGGCAAGGACGAATATACATCGTGTATCATATTGTAAGGCAAACAAAAACCGTATAATAGTGACATCGTCACTCGGGGCACACTGTATTTTTCTTATTGACAGCTCATAGCAGAAGTATTGTTATAGTGGTAAGATATTGATCGTTGTTTTAATTTTCATTGAATTTATCTCAAAGAAGGAGAAAACCAAAAAAGGTGCCAGCTGTTAAACTATGGATGCATTATGCGAGTCTCAGCAAATATTCTGACAAATTTTGCACTAAATGTTTTTGAACATCAATAACCTGCAGGAAATGTACTTTTATCTTTTATGAACAGTGAAAGTTATTATATCTACTTACTAGAAATTCCACTGTCATACAGCCCACGACCAAAGTAATATTGGAAAAAAGAAAGGGTACTGTTGGTTGTTGAAAAAGTAGTTCTCAGCCGGAATTGACAGAGTATAATGTAAATGAGACTTGTTTGAGATGATATAAAATAAATTTGAGGGAGCACGATTCTAAAAAGGCGACGATGTAATGTTCTGGGAGGTTGTATGTCCATGGTAGTTGTCAAGTAGTTTTGAAATGAAATTCAAAAGGTCAATTATGCAAAACAAAAGGTTGTATAAAAATCAGACCTAATCTACTACTATCTCAAACTCATGTTTTACAACAATAAAATAAATATTAATTCAAGCTGTATACCTAAACTACTGTACGTAATTTAAATAACAACAGCAATAATGAAATATGTTTATTATATCTCTGAAATGCAATATTAAAAGTAAAATATATTGTAATATACAGTTTGAAAGTTGGTTGTGTTGAATGTAGAACGATTTTGACAGCGATATGTAACAGAAATAAATATTAATAAAATAAATATTTAACTATCTCAAACTTATGTTTTACAATAATAAAATAAATGTCAATTCAAGCTGTAGACCTAAACTACTGTACGTCATTTAACTAACAACAGCAATAATGAAATATGTTTATTATATCTCTTATTATATTGAAATGCAATATTAAAAGTAAAATGGCAAGCTGCCGTGTAATATACAATTTGAAAGTTGGTTGTTGGTTAAAATAAATATTAATTCAAGCTGTAGACCTAAACTACTGTAAGTAATTAAACTAACAACAGCAATAATGAAATATGTTTATTATATCTCTGAAATGCTATATTAAAAGTAAAATATATTGTAATATACAGTTTGAAAGTTGGTTGTGTTGAATGTTGAACGGTTTTGACAGCGATATGTAACAGAAACAAATATTAATAAAATAAATATTTAACTATCTCAAACTTATGTTTTACAATAATAAAATAAATATTAATTCAAGCTGTAGACCCAACCTACTGTACGTAATTTAACTAACAACAACAATAAAGAAATATGTTTATTATATCTCTGAAATGCAATATTAAAAGATAAACGGCAAGCTGATGTGTAATATACAGTTTGAAAGTTGGTTGTGTTGTGAATGTAGAATGGTTTTGACAGTGATTTGTAACAGAAAGCAAGCGTTGGCATTTACGCATCTGGAAGTTAAAACTTATGCAAACTGGAGTGAAATAAAGAAATATTCTTGTCATAAAAGAGCGTTGTAGTAACGCCCTATCTTGTAGATAAGATGTAAAGAAATCTGGCTGATGTTCTAGATAATTTGAAAAACCTTCGGTAATTGGACAAAAACGTAGGCTGATAAACTGTGTACCACATTTTCGTACCTGTAAATCAGTCTACGCCTCAAACAGTACACAAACCTTCTTGGCAATTAAACAATGCCATAGACTGGTGAAATGAGCACGTTTTTCTCGTGCTGAATTGCGCACTGCTAAATAGTTCTACTATCTGTCACACGGCTTTATTGACGTTTCGTAGGTCGGTCGAAACTATTAATCAACCAAGTTTTTAAGCGTTTTGTGGCGATTTTCGTCCAAATTAATCTGTCTATTTGTGTATCATCCGATCAGATGGGTTAGTTTTAAAAATTTGCGGTAACCTTTCAAAGGCTTGGTGACATATTTAAATAGGTTTATATGCGTTTTGTGTCATTGTTATACTTGAACGACTTTACTGAAAAATAGTTAAATTTGTTAATAGGATTTCGTTGCAAGGGTTTGGTGACGGCTGTTAACGGATAATTTTTCGGGAGTTGTGTGCACATGTGCATTTATCATAAATCTCCCAATCAATCGCTTCGCTCTTGTTTGGTCGTGGGAAAACACGTTTATGTACAGCTAGTATGTTTTGTGAGAATTCCACTACCCTGAAGACTCTTACACATGTAATTTCTGCCAGTGGTAGTTTTTTCTGCCTAGTTAAGTTCTAGCAATGTATTCTTTCGTGCTGTGCAGACAGTGAATTCCCTCAATCATTGGGTCACATTCCAGTTCATTGACTCATTTACTATTAGACCTGGTACCACTTTAGAGATTTTGGGGGACCAGCAGATTCCAGAGTTGACATAGAGGTTTGCTCAGATGCGGATAGCTCTGAAGAGGAGATGTGTAAAGTGGTGATAGACGAGGGCTGCACCAACAGATGGGACTGCGAGACAATACTTAGCACATATTCTAACCTATATAACCATCCTACAGTTATAGCGTGTCCGTCTGCTTCGGTATGCACACCATATTTATCTCATTGTTGACTTTATCCAGGAACAGTCCAAATCATTGCATAAGGATTGGCAAATAGCGATAAGCGTGCCCGCTGTCCAGTAATCAACTTATTTGCATATCTCTGATCCATATTCAAACAATTCCCTGATGAATTGCCTATGGTGTCTCACAAATTAGATCAAATAGAGTAGGTGCTTGCCTAACATTCTGAGCATGTCTTGCTCTTTTTTAAAGCTCTGTGTACGTGGAATTTGACATGTAGATGTTTGCTTTTTGATTTGCTCATAGATTGTAACCACCAGTGTATTGTCTGGTAAGGGGTTTGATTGTCTAGCTCTCTTCTTTCCAACAATCTAGTCGGTTATCATCTCTGCCGGCATTCCACTGCCCGTTTGCTTTTCAATGCTTTTTAAAAATCTCACACACATTTACTGTTTTCTACATGGGCGCTTATTAAAAAAAAAGGAATTCTATGCCAGAAATCATAGTGGCAGATTCCTGTATCACTTAGCAGCACGCTTTCGAAATAGGAACTACTGGAAGTTGAGAAAATGTTCAAAATTAAATAGCTTTCGCGGTATTTTTTGCGCATCGTGCTATTTCCATCTCTTGCAAGAATGAAACATTCTGTAAAAGTTTGTAAGTAACTAGACTCGCCTGACTTACGAGTTTTGACTGTTTCCATCTTGTGGATGGAAACTCACTGTTTCCATCTTGTGGATGGAAACAGCTGTTCAGTGTAGGTCAAATAGTTGTACATTTCTATTTTAATATGAAAATGCTGTCTGTAGCACCTATAATCACCTATAAGCACCTGTAATTAGCTCAACACCATAAATCTTGAATATTGCTCCGACGGGAAGCTAAGGGTGTCTTGAATGGTGTGCACCGAAGTATGCTATTGTATCAACTCAGTACTTCATCTCATTTTGTAGAATAAACCTAAGAAGATTGAGCTAACTAAAAAGTTAGGAATACCGGTGGAATCTGTAGCATCATCAGGTCTTACAAAACAACAGTTGAAATTATTGGATAAACAAAATGGTGCAAAATTCAAAGAACATTCTGAAAACTTGGTGAGAAGCAAAGATGAAACAACGGAGGAAAAACGACAGAGAAAAGCATTGGTGAAAGAGGAACGAAAGGTTAGCTTGCTTTCCAGTCATTTGACATATGCTGTCATATGCCAATAGATGTAATAAGAACATTATTTAGCTAACAATTGCCAAGCCAATCAACTTACACCATGTATCCTCAAACTAACTTTGTAACAGCCAAGAACAAAATACTGTTAAAGAGCTGATACTTACAGCATATTATGAATGTTAATGCTGAGGACAGTCAAGGAGTAATACTTCACATTTGCGCACTAATCCTCTTTGAGCTAGATAATCTGCATAGTACTCGGTGTATCTTAAAAGCGCACTATGTAATCTGTCTGGATTTTGTTTTACACGTGATTTTCGTGTTATCAGGTTGCAACCGTTCATCTCTGAAGACAAGAGAAATATTACACCAGTTGGCATGTTGTTGGTTACCTTTTGTCCTTTTCTTTACCAATTGGATCACTTCATGTCAAAACAATGAGCATAAGTCTGCTATAGGTGATCCTAGACTTGGAAATCATCTTATGGGTGTGATGACGGGATAGATGGATGTGACCTTCGCAGTTCATCACATTTTTGTTGATTATTGAATGGTGGAGTCTAGGAAATGGCAGCGAGCGAAGCATCATCCGATGAAAATGGTTGAGCTCTGCAAGAGTAATGGCTGCAGCTTTCATTAATAAACATCTGGACCTTGCTTTTTTGCAACAAATGTGTGGTTTTTCCAGGTAAAGTAAGGTGGCATAATCAATTGAATTGCGCCAAAAATTCGGCAGTGCTATTAAAAGTTTGAGTGAAATTTTTTGTAAGACAGCAGGTACTGAGATATGTGCTGTCAGTTTGTTTTGACACGCTTTTATTAGCTATCGAGTCATTTCACAGAAACTATCAAAATGATATTAAAGGTGAATGTTTCAAAAGACATCTCAGCACTCTTGTAGAATGTAGCAGGCCGATTTAATAACATTTTGTTCATGACAGTTGAGCAGCTCATCAGTGAACCAATGGAATTGTGACAGTCAGCGAGAACAACACTAGTAACTATAATGAATTTATTGTCAACTTGACAGGAGACTTTGTACTTGTGCTCTCAATGTCTGCAGAGGTCACAGATCATGTGGAAAGCCTAGTCATGAGTCATATGCAGGAACTATAAACTAACCATTGTTTAATTTCTCGGAACCATTGATAGTTTAGGAATCTAGGCATCTTCGTGTGCTTGCAGGAACGAAGGGCTGAGAAGAAGAACACGAAGGTTGCATTCAGGAAGGAAGCCACTGTACAACGCAAACAACAAATGAATATGGCTGCTAATCAGCAAGGACATAAAATCATGTGACGGGCATTACAGTTAACATTAATATTTTTGATATTCAGTATTATATTATCAAACAATATATACTTCATGGTTCACATCAGTACATAAAATCCAAATTACTATAAAATAATTTGATCTTGTTCTATATTGTGCTATACCGCTACATCTCTTCAAAAAGAGACAAAAAACAAACCAGTTGCCATAAAATAATATGCATGTCTAAAAGGATGCAGTCCATGAGGATTTACTCTTCTTATGAATTGGTGTGTCCTCCTCGTGTTACATTCACTTGATCAGCCTGAAATACGTAGAAAATAGCTCCTCTCCAGTATTTATTTCTCTGAGACTCCTCAACAAGATGATGCGTCTCGTCCTGTATGAAGTGAAACTGGTAAGGTGATTCCATGCAATTTTTTAATAATGCTCATGACTAAGCTAAGCATCATGGGGTCTGCCGCTTCACAGATTACCAATGACTATGCTATGCACAATTTCACTTGTAAATTCATCCAACTAGAATAATATAGGTATATAACTGATACAATGGACCACATCATGCCAGAAGACCACTTAATTTTGTCCATTGGAACTTGCATACCTGAGAAACTGGCGTAATGTCTTATCAGATACAGATCAGATAAATTTGAACAGATAACCTGTATCAATAACATGAACATATCTACACAAATTTTAGCCCAGAACAGCGCAATGGAAAGAGTTACAAAGTCATTAGACTGTGACAAAAGATCACGCGACGCGATGGAATTCTTGATGGAAATGACAGCACTTTTCAGGTGCTTGAAAATATGTCATTTCTGTTAAAAAGAATCCCATCCTGGCAGCGGAATGGAATATAAACTTGTTAGCAAGACTGCGGAAGGATTGGTTCTCCTAGTTGATAAAACAGTCATGGCAATATTGCCTCAACTTCCTCAGTGCCCATACACAGTTGCAGCTCCACAAAATAACACACATCTGGCTTATGAAGTAGGCTTACAGCTAGAGCAACTGAGTGCCAACTCGCAAAACACAAGGTTCACGAAGTGAATAGTTTAATTACCCATTGGATGGAAAACACAGTCATTCATATGGGGCAGTGAATGTAAGATTCCACTAAATTTGTACATCGCCTGAGATCCTGGTGTTTAGAGTGCCCCAGACTGCTCCCCGTAATCCCACGACCACACGAGCGGAGCGGAAGTGTGGGAGTTTTTATGATAAATGCATGTGCACACAACTTACAAAAATTATTCATCAACAATGAGACGAACCCTCGTCAAGAAATTTCATCAAAAAATTTAAGCATCGGAATTTAAAGTCGTTAAAGTATAATAACGATACAAAACACATTTAAACCTATTTAAATATGTTACCAAGTCTTTGTAAACCTACGATAATATCTTAAAACTTACCCATCTGATCGGATTATACACAAATAGACAGATTAATTTGAACGAAAATTGCCACACAAATCTTGAAAAGCTCGGTTTAATAAAAGTCAAGACCGAAAATTGAAACGCCAATAAAGCCGTGCGACCGATTGTAAAACTATTTAGCAGTGCGCATTTCATCAGTCTATGGCATTTTTTACTTGTAATCGAATTTATTCGAAGGTTTCTGTAATAAACGTAGACCGTTTGAGGCGTAGACCGATTTACAGGTACGAAATTGTGGTACACAGTTTATCAGCCTGTGTTTTTTGTCCAATCACCGAAGATTTCATTATTTGAAACGTTAGCCGAAATTCTTTACAACTTATGTACAAGCTATTTATTTTGCTACAGTTTTATACGCGTGAATGCTCTTATTCGCTTTCTGTTAAAGATCGCTTATCAAAACCATTCTACATTCAACGCAACCAACTTTCAAACTGTGTATAGTACACAGTAGCTTGCCATTTTACTTCTAATTTTGCATTTCAGAGTTATAATAAACATTTCTTTATTGTTGTTGAATTACATACATTACAGTAAATTAGGCCTACGGCTTTATAACACTTTTATAACAGCTTTTATTTTGCTGCAGTTTGCAGAAATCTTCGAGACGCATGAACGCTCATAGGTTTTCTATTATTGCTGTATTACTATATTAACAATATTGGTTATTTTAATAATATCAGTGCATTTTACTTATAATATTGGCCAACATTTCTCCTATTGCAAGGGAGAGATATAAACGTGTAATATTTTCCTTTCATTATTGTTGTTTGTCATGACCAAACACTTTTTAAATAAATTTTCTAAAAACCTATATAAATACCACAACTTCTCGATATTGCTACCTATTACGTTTTGAAATGTAAACAAAATTGTGTATTGTTTTTCTATTATTACTATATTAATAAAATTGATTATTCTAAAAATATCAGTACATTTTACTTCTAATATTGGCCAATATTGCATTTCTCCTATTGCAGGGGGAAAATATAAACATCTTTTCCATTCATTATTGCTTATTGTTGTATATAATAACACCCACACCCAGTACATTACAGCTACCATTGCAGTTATCCTATTGCACTGCAGAGCCATTTGATTGCTAATATTGCATTTCTCAACCATCAGTACCCTTTATTTTTTGCCAATATCTCTGGCCATCTCTTTGGTCGTGGGCTGTATGACAGTGGAATTTCTAGTAATAGTATATGTGGTCTACCATCTTTCAGCTATCTACACACAACCTTTACCTTGGGATGTTCTCCTGATGATTCCAACTGTACTCTATGTTTGGAATATACTTGAGGTACCGCGCAGGAAACTCTAGCTCCAAGTCCAGCTCATGATACTCAACATTGGCGGGCATCTCTGAAAATGCATGACTACGAAATATAATTATGTATTTAATTTAGATTATAATTGTGAGAGTCTCTAATCAACTAGCTACAAATTGAAATATTACAATAGCCGACATCATTTCAGTCATACAGTAAAAAATTGGAAGTTTCTTATCGTTTGACAGTTATCATGGCGTCTTCACGCCGATGTTCATGACACTAGTGTAGCTATTTAGCAGTAGGCTTTCAGCCACATTAATACAAAGAATCAGATTTAATAAAACCTAAGTAATACAGGCTGAAAACCTTATTCTAGCTATGCAAGTCTCCTCATGAAAGTTGTTTTGCATTTCTCAATGGTACCGTTGATCCAGGTTCAGGTAAAACAATCTGTTAAACATGTGATTGCACCATTGAAGTCATTCAAATGAAATTAAGAACAATATAAAGCTAAAACGTCAGCTACAATTTGATGTCATTTTTGTAGACTATTTCTGTTCAGAGATATAAACGGTTAAATGAGATCATTTTTGAAACGCTCAGATTCAAGCGGGTGTTTTATTTGTGACATGTATAGTGGGTGTATATAATAAAAGAGTCCGTGAGCGATAAATATACTATCTCTTCTTTAGCCAATAATCAGCTCGAAATTTTTATATACATGTAGGTTATAAATGTTATCGCTAGTAATACGCATCATCCGTGATATCGAAGATTCTCGTCATTAGGAAATTTACTGAATTACTAGATCGCACATGCTGGGTCTACTTATTTTATTGACGAACAACAGAATTTTAATAATGCTTCTAGTTCCAACGAAAGTGACCCTGAGTTTTCTGAGCATCAGGCGATTAAAGATTGGGACAGACAGCCTATGGTTGGAGCTGACAGGCGTCAGCAGCGTTATGCTGCAGAGGATGGGAGAATGGAGGTTAATCTATCTTTACCTTCGAGTCTCCTATATACATGTAGGTATATATATATATATATTTCTCAAAGTATGCCAGGTGTCTGCATTCCGGCTATAGATATAGCTATAGTGCAAGCTGATTATTTCACCGATGCGGCCATGCATCGGTAAGATTTAATTATTTTAAGATTATTATTAAGATTTTCGTAAGATTCAATTACTATATCTGGGGTCGCTATTTCTTCCCGCATGGACAAGTATTCTCTCACCTTTCGGTCAAACAAAGTACGATATCTCATTTTTTCATTTGTATCAGTATCGAGAGATAATAGTATCGTAGTTTTTAAAGTTTTGATGGATATCTTCTGGTAAAACAGTTACCTTTTTCACCCTTTCACTGCCGTAGAACCATTTATGCGTTTTCTATGGTCGACTGCCCTAGACGCATTTTTGTGACTTTCCCAGCAGTTACATAGTAACTTAATTTTATTATTTGTTGACAACATAACCAACGATCTTTAGGACCTTTATAGTATTGACAGTGTTGTCCGAAGATTTCTCTACAAAATTAGCTCAAAATAACGAAACAGTTTTCAATTCTCTTTGGGAATTTCCAACTTAAAAACGAACATTTTTTTCTGTAAGTTTCGTAAGAACCTCCTGAGTTAGAAAACAGATAATTACTTATGTTGATGACATTATAACCAATTAACATTCAGAATTTTGTGATTACACAGATAATTAAAGTAGCAGCACTGACTCTGACGAAAGAAATAGTTTTGTAAGAGAAGGAACATTGTAGAGGATCATTCTAGCTTCGTAGCAATCATAGCTTCACATAGCTTTAGCAATGCACAAAGTATATATACATTGAATTTTTGACATAGCATTATTTGTTAATATGTTAGCAAAATAAAATATATAAATAACAAAAGTGTTCTAGATAGAGTTGGAAGTTGACAAAATTGCATACGTATCATGAAACAAAATTGGCAATTTTCGGTAAATGGCTGGCAGTAGGTCGATAATTAAATTTGTACATGGATGGTTGTGAAAGGGTTAAACACACACTTCTATGTAAGAATTGTTATTATTAATTCAACATATTCAGAATTTTCATATTGTTTTCTCAGTTCGTGTTAGTTGTATCATTAGCGAATCATCCTTTATTGTAATCGTAGCAAAACCGACCTAATTTAGCTATTAGTTACTAATTATTTCACATTTATATTTTAACCCTTTTATAGTTGTTTTATTTTTTGTAATTTATTTGACCTACACAAAACATTTTCCTCATGATATGAAGTTTGGAAGTTACAGTTGTTTGACAAAGTTGGAAAACCTATACAGTTGTTTATATTTTCTCTGTTAATTTATTTCAATTACACAAAACACTTTTCACATAATATGTAGTATGAAATTTAGAATAGCAAATGTTGTTATATGTTAAATACAAATAAATTTTCTTTCCAAAGACTTTTTTATTACCCAAGCAACCCTGGGTGGTACAGCTAGTACTAAACTAAAAATAATAATTTTACTACTCCTGAATAAATTTACTAATTAATAAAATTATAACTTTATGCTATCATCAATCATCATTTCATAACTTGTTTATCGTTTCACCTATTTATAATATTTGCTTCAAATTCTCTTAGGCAGTTTCAGCTAGTATATTAGATTTGTGATTAGAATTTATGTTCACTTCTCTCTTGTAGAATGTGAGGAAAATAGATTGATCAATGCGCATCTTTAACTCCCAGAAACAAAGCTTCGAATTATCGGCTTGGTGTACTTATGCTTTTGTTAAACCTTGGGTCATTTTGTAATTTTACGCTCTCGATCTATCTAACTCCCAAATTGAAAGCTTTCAGCAGATACACGTTAGAACAACATATCTATGAATGACAGATATTCATTACATTTGTTTTATTGATTACAGGATGTTTATGTTGTGTCAGTGTTGTGACACAGTTGTGTCAGTATGGAAACTGCCATACACTGGAAAGAGATACATGAATGTGTTTCTGAATGAATGCTGTTTCTCAGACTGGTCTCAAGTGTGTTGCAGAAGTGCAGGAGATCACAGGCCTTATAAAACCAGGTCCATTGGGAGTGGCCTTTGGTAAGTTATACTACCATGGTAAGTTTTGTAGCTAACTGTATTTTTATTGCTGATAGTTTTACTCAAAGTCATATCACTTCCAAGTAGAGGTGGAACGAGACACGAGATGTCTCGAGTATCGACCTGTCTCGTATCGGTCTCATCTCGACCTAACTATTACTAAACTCGAGACAGGAAATAGAACTAAAGCGCCTGCGCACGGCTGTTAAAACATGGCTTACGTGGTAACAACAACTCCGTATATTGTAATAGATTGCTAGCAACTGCCTTTAAACTTATACCAGGTTCGTTACTACCGGTTGTTATTGATTATGTTCGCCGCCGAGTCTAATCATGTAGGCCCTGTTAATATATTGTAGTCCGGTTCTGTGTCCTTAAAACAAATACCGGGTCGTATCCAATTACCCTCTGGATAATCCGATTTAATAAGACTGTTGGGGTTAAATATCTAAAGTATTTTATCTATTGTGACCAAACACCATTTTCCCTTCATAAAATTCGGGCCTCTTTTGTATACTACCAATTGCGGGTAAAACCTGCCTGTACACGGAGAAACGAACTAAAGGCCGTGTCGACCATAGCCAGTGTTCGTGTAACAATGACATCGTTAGTTCAATATAAGAATATATACAGTAATGCATATAATTTCATGAGTACAATTTAAATATAATTCACATACTGTAGTTAATACGCAAACAAAACAAATATACATGTACAAAGCAATATGTTTATAATAATTAGTATCGATCAAGCTCAAAATTCTTAGAAATATATAACTTCACTATTTTAGAGCTGTTTGTGTCACTTTTGTTTACAAAAAATACATGCATATCGCAATTAAAATGTTGTATTTAAATCGTTTACACCAGGTGAAAATTCAATTTAAAAAAAGATTTATCAATTTTATATATTAAGTACGCTAGTCCTTGCGTAGTGAAATCATCACCAAATGCACATTATTTTACTGTCTCGTGTCTCGAATTTTCACAAGACAGTGTCTCGCGTCTCGTCTCGAACTTAAAAAACCTGTCTCGTTCCACCTCTACTTCCAAGCGGCATTCAATAAGTTATCTAAGATAATAAAAGTTTAATATTCTGTTAGTACCCAAGTATTCAGATGCGGAGTGTCTGAAACCATTTGAAAGGCCTGTAGAAGAAATCATGCACCTACAGATTCTTGGCATTTTGGACATACCCAGAAGAACTTATAAGAGCAGAGTAGTGATCACTACCAACCTGCATATAAAACATAGTGAGAGCTGCATATCTTAGGACTAAAGATGAAGAGGAATATCCAGATACGGTACATAGAGAGTTTGAGTTAACTACAGTAGAGTAATTTGTACTATTATATTAGCTGAAACTATGTGAGTGACCACGACTTGGATGGATGTTTTTAATGAAAACTTTTTGCTGAGATGAAAATCTTTTGGCTTGTAAAAATCATATAAAATAATAATGTTGAAGATAATGCAAAACATGATTTGCAGAACATATTGAATATGTCATAGCCTCGTTGCCACCTGTGCCAAAATCTTGTTTGATAGGTCGATTTATGAAGTGTAATCAGAGCTGTATTGACAGGTACTTTTGCATAGCTCGACTCAATTCCAAAGGACCAAATATTAAGAGTTACTCAAAAAGAATTTATGCTCCATACTACTAAGTGCAAACAGGTGAGTCCATGCCACAAACCACCAACCAGGTGAAAGAATGGCTTTATTAATCCTTTGCCAGAATTGGTGGGTTAATTGATTTCAAAGAAATTGACATTGTTTTGTGTTCATTATTTTGGTCAAATCAAAAAACCATTTGTTTTTGATCAACTAAGCAAATGTGACCAGTAAATTATTTTCTACAAATTGATACTAATAATGACTGGATAACGTTGACTATACATAATTTTTTAGGGATGCAGTTGGTTTCGCCACATATTCGAACATATTCTTTTCAAAGATGCGGTTTCCTTATTTTATTTAGCAACTAGTTTCCGGTGTGGGTAGCAACTGAAAACTTTGCTGATACAAAGGCCGCAATGGGATAAGTAAACTCGCCGACTCGATTACCGTAGACTGGCAGAATCGTAGTCGGTACTAAAATGTTTACACAGCATTTATAGGAAAATAATATGACAAATTTTTAATTATCCTTATTTGAGGCATTTGAGACATTCACAATTATGTATCTGTAGCTAGATTTAAAATTTTATTCTAGCAATCATGAGCAAACACAAAATAAAATATATGCCAATAGAGCCGCGTAAGACTAGACTTTTATCGCAATAGCCGATGCAAGTATGAGAGATAGAGACAGGCTGTTTCACTATATACATCATTTTGGGCAAGTCTGGGTACATATTTTTTTCTGAGCATTTTTACCACGATCAATTTTTCGCTTTAAATTTTCAAATAACTTGACAGTGAAATCACCTAAAATAACAAACAACATCTTGAATGATAGAAAAACATACTAGATAAAGATAGATACTTTCTGTTAAAATAAACTAAAATTTGGCGCAATCACATCTTTAACTGTTCGTTGTTTTAGATTTTAAGAGTTTATAACCACATGTCCACATATTTTGTACCTACAACACAGCAGAGTAAAACATAGTGAATCTTTTGATACCAAATCACTGTAATGTGAATTTTGTTGCATGTCAACCTTTAAGCAGTTAAAATCAAAACAGTTGAAGTAAATTTTGGGCTTGAGGTCTATTAACTTACGCAAGCTTCAATTATCGCCACAACATGCTCTAAACTCAAAGATGTAATGTAAAGGTTTGGCTATGAAGCTCACTACAAAGCAGTTGCTATCTAATAAATTCCTCAACCTTTGACAATGTGTCTATGTAAATGTATGTGATTTAAAATAGGCAAATAAAAATGCATGTGTTGCGGTCATATCTGTATAGATTGTTATATTCAGCCAACAAAAACATGAAATGTTTAGAATTTAGTCTATATAAACATTCAAATTTTTTTTACTGATGTTTGGTTTACATATTTGAAATCAGGACAAAATGAGAATTAATTTAATCTAAAATGTATGGCTATTGACTGAATTCACAATGAGTCAAAATGTGAGAATTTTAGTTTGCCAACAAAGAGTAGTTTATTTCACACAGCATTGCAGCTACCCATATAATCAACGCTCAGCTCGCTTGTGAAGTTCTTAGCTCCATACTTGGCACCCTCAAGTTGGCATTACAGAGAAGTAGTTGAACCGCTGGCACTTTACTTTACCTTTTTACCACACTTGTGTGTCAAGAAACCAGGGCAGAAATTTATCCAACTAGGTAATATCTCACCTTCGGTGTGGTTATTGATGTACTGTCCAACATTTAACATGTTTATAGGGTGGTCTGTCAGCCATGAGATATCACACATCAGATGTGCTCCAACGATATCCCTACCAGCACATGATCTGTTGGAAAAAGCGTATAAATGTACAATCATCTTCTCAACTTATGCAATCAACTAGCAAATCCTTAAGCGAGTCATAGATTAAGAAAAATCTTACAAGACACAAGCGACTAGGTGAAGGACATAAAGTAACTATGAGTGTTAATGCTAGCCACTGAGGGTCATCACCCCTTGCCTTGTTTTTCCATAGCAACATTATTATTCTCGCTGCTTTTTAAGTAATTGAAAATTTGTTTTGATGGAAAGAAAAAAATTATATTCCGTTCTAAAAACTGCGTTATAAAAAAGAGTAGGAGGCACTTGACATTTATCTTATCTCACATGTGTGAGTCAGAGGGTCGGCTTGTAACCACTGCCTTGCCCCTCAATATGGAAAAAGAGACATGCCAGTGCCCATGCAGTTATTTAATTAGCTGAAAGCAGAGATAAGTGAATGGTATACGATGTTACACAAAGAGGGATGTACCACTAGTAGGTCACTACATCTGAGAAAAGAAAAATGGTACTTCTCGGTGTGTCTTACGGAAGGATGCAGTTTTGTTTAACGATTTTTCAGCAGACAAACGAAATAATAAAAATAAGGAAATGACCTTGTCACTATAGAAAACAGATCAATCCACAAAGCTTACTCTTTGAAATAGGAATAGCTTCATGGCATTCACATGACTCACCTAAATGTGCGTTTACACCAACATGATTTATTGGAGTTGCTTCTACGTCGACAATGTCTGTTTGGTGAAAAGCGAACAAAAATTCTAAAAGTAGTTTTGTTCAGTCACCCACACCAGATCGGTGAATTGCTGCATACTATGTTTGTCTGCTTTTTATGGTAGTCATTGAGGAAGTACAACATGAAATTGACCAATCATAACTCACAATTGTGCCGAAAATACAAGCATAATGGCAGTATATTCTGTTCACCCAAAGAATTAGTTAAAAGAAGCATTAAAATCAATAGATAATGAGCACTTACTGAGTTGTAGCCACTGATCTTTTAACTGGAGCCACAAACTTCCAGATCATTTTTTCCGAACCCAAGAGAAGTATGTTGAACAATTGAGTGACTGTCATTTGTGTTTATGGTTATAAGTGGTCAAAATAGAATGGATATTGGTGTTGTATTTTATTGGCTAAAAACTTGACCCAATTTGTGTAGTCGGAGTTTGAGATTGTTTGGTGTAAAGCCTTTGTAAAAACGCATTTCAAATCTTAAACAGACTAGAAGCCATTCCAACTCCAAATCTCTCATCGGAAATACAAATCTGACAAATCATCCTGTGTAAACGCACCTTTAAATATAATAGTGAACAGCACCAGCTAGGAATCTGCTGGTTGGCACGTACCAAATATTCATTGTACCAACAGTAATTCCCTTATAAGAGCTCTGCGCATTGTAAAAAGGACATGAATATGCTAAGCTACAACAAAGATGCCAGCAAAGATGCTAGATGCCAGCTTAGCTGTCAGGTTTCATCATAAATACATGTCGCAAATGCGGAACAATAACTATAGGTAAATAGAAACGAACATGCTTTGGCTAGTGAAAATATGAGGGCGCTAACTGCTGGTAGAGTTATTCAACCTGTAAATTTCAATAGATAAAGTGAACAGTAGCCAGCACACACAAATATAGGTTCCATCTCATCCTCTTATTAACTAACTCAATCACCTTCTGGCATATATTTGCACTCAATATAACTTATCCATTACCCTTATTCAACTCTGACAAATCAAAACTAAAGCATGCAATTGCTGGAATTTTATAATTACTACCACGATTGACATACAGTTACAGTGGTCTGCAAATAAACTGAACCACCTTGATGGAAAACTAAAATTCTCATTCACAACATTGCTACCTCCTGGTGAATTTAGCCCTTAGCCCTAAACTTTACTGAAATAAGAGCTGCGTTCATCCGTCCAAAGCCATGCTGAGAGCATTAAGAAACCCAGATACTTGGAATGAGAATGAAATCCAGATAATGGCATTGAATCCAGATATTTGGATTCCTAGCCAAATGCACTCCCAACTACTACACTCAATCACCTTGCCACCTCTTGGAATAAGTATGCATATAGTTAGTACACATGATGATCTCTCACGGCATACAGGGCTGCCAGCATACTAGTTATATGTAAAATTAGTCCACATTTTGTCCTGATTTCGAATATGCAAACCAAACAGCTGTAAATTAATGTCTTTGAATAAATATGTAGCCTAAATTCTAAACATTTCATTATTTGAATGGTTGAAGAAAATAATCTGAACAAATATGATCACATCACATACAATTTTATTTGCTTATTTCAAGTAATATACATGTATATGGCTTGAAATAAGCAAATAAGAAAGTATGTACATTTTATATGTACATGTACTTGTATAATGTACATATACGATGTTGTAAATAAAAGATTTAGTTTCCCAACAAAGGGTTCAGTTTATTTCATGCACCACTGTATATCAAGCTTGAAAACAAAAGATCATGTGACACACCTGAACAGGTGCTTGGACAGTGCTCTGTCATTTCCATCAAGAAGAACTCCATCCTGGCAGCGGAAGATAAACTTGTTAGCAAGAGACTGCAGAAGAATTGGCTCTCCTACTTGATAAATCAGTCCTAGCAATACAGGCTAGGCATTATATCGTCTTACTTTCCCAAACACAGCTGCAGCTCCACAAAAGACCATGGAGTACAAGTATAAAGTACAACTAGAGCAGCTGTGTGTACAGTATGCCCCTACTCAAGATAGAGTCTGATCAATGTTGCTCTAAATCTGAGTTTTCATAGTACTCAAAGTATGAATAAATAACGCAAAGTATTCAATGCACTAGAGTAATGAATTCAACGGCTGGGTGTATCACTCTATTACTTTGTAATCAGCCACTACATAAATAAATACTCCCGCACCGTTTTTATTGCTCTGTAAAAACAACACTATCCTGTGAAAAACCCACATTACACTTGTAAATATGCATACTATAGCATTCATGAAACTAAACTTTTTCACCCCAGTAAATTTTGACTGCTTGAACTAAAAACTATAGTTTATACGCCAGCTAATAGTTACACCAGAGAAGAAAGTGGAAGTGACGCGATGCCAGGAACATTGGTTTGAGCAATCAATGCCCGGATTGCTAAATTAATCAAGCCTATACTGGGCCAGTTCAATATTACCCCCTTCTATAGACTATGACCTGTGATGGATAGGAGGCCTAAATAAAGAGCCCCAAACAAGGATTAGGTCAAAATATTTTTGGCTTCCTATTAGTATTAAATTTGTTTGCTGAACAGCTATCTAACACAATGTTACCTGGATAAAGAGCAACCAAATGATTTTTTGGGATCACTCCTTTAGTCACCCGAACCCCAGTTCCAGCCTCAATGATTGTACTCCGACAACGGCTAATGGTAAATCCGAGTGTTTCCTCAGCAGACTGAAGTCCAAGGGTGCAATACCCTTTGGTACATCTTGCAAAGCTGCGAGACAAATGGTCGGTCAGAAAAATTGTTTCATCTGTTCCATAACGACTCTGTAACGCTCCATTCAAATGTGTTAAATAGAAATCCAATTGCTTGACAAAGTAGCTGGAATCGACGAAACCGTGTGAGGGTATAGGGTTTTTAGGAGAATTCTTCAGAAATCTATAAAAATCATGAAATGAAACTAGCATTCAGCACAATTTTCATTAGTAATCATATGAATTCAAACATACAACTTATTTAAGGTTGTTACTTCTTGGATATAACAGAACTCCATTAAAGAATCTCGAAACCAATAGACTCAAAATCTCTTAATAAATGGTATCACAGTAGTTATTTTGTAGATACTCAACTGTTTTCTCCAATTTAACAATATCCATGGTAGAAATCTATGGCGGTAAGACTTCCATCGCATGTCATGTAAAGCATCCTGGAAACAACAATAGCCAACTAACTTACATCAGTTAAAAGAAACTTAAGCCAATCTCGAAAAAGATAATCCTGTATGTTCATAAGCAACTACCAATAGTCACAACTGTTGTAATAGCAAATCGACCCCATTTATTAAAAGCATTATTCAGCATTACTAGGACTTATCAAGTAAAGTAAAAACAGGTTTAGTAACTCGCAATTAGTATAATAGCAATGAATATATTCGTTATTTAAAATCGTTATCCATAGTTTTTGCGAATAATTACATTTTAATTTGTCTTTATTAATGCAAATTTCATAGTCTTTGATTAATGTGTTAGGCTCTCATGTTTTTTTAAACAAAAAGTTTTGAACAAAGCTATCTAGTATTAACAAAGGAGGGTGTTTATAATGATCAGAATTTCAAAAATAGAAAAACCTTTACTGCTTATAATTAATGCTGCAATTGATGTTGGCGGAAAGCATTGCCCATGATATGTAATCACTTCTTAAGCTGTTAAATACCCAATTTTCACTCTATACTATTCTGAAACCTCTACAGTGTGGTTCAGGGAAAACAAGTTGCCAAAACAGAGTCCTGGGGTAAAGATCTCGGACAAACTCATTATAGTGATGATGTTAAAAGGATTATATAAAAGATTCAGACTCCCTATGTTTATACTCAGCTAAACAAAGCCAAAAGTTTGGCTAAATTCAAAGTAGTGTTGACCTTACAATCACAGAATGTGTTTGTACTTCAAGTTCTTCAGCCATTGCCACCAAATAACTATGTCATAAAGAAACATGTCCACACAAAATTCAAACCCAAAGCAAAACCAATGTCTGGCTTGCAGATAAATTGAATACAATTCCAAACCATGATTATCTAAATAACATTTCAGTTACTCATACTGCCACAAATGCTGTTATATAAATATTGCTATAGAAAATAAGAGAAAAAAACAGCAAGGGAAAGCGAAGTTAAATCCGTTGAAGAATTATCATTCCTTGTAGCAATTGACAATTCAGACCACAACCTTTTCACCAACTATGGTCAATTAAAGGTAGATTGTGGAACTACATGGTGGAACTACTACATGTGGAACTACTACTATTTGATCTAGCCAAAGACAGACTACAAGCTGCAGACAACTGCCAAAGTAGCTAACTAATAATTGTTCAAGATAGTAAGTACTTTACTGTATTTATAATATAGGCAAACTTCTCCTCACAAATGCATTAGCATAGAACTTTTCCCTTACAATTTAAGCTTCAAGAAAATACTAAACACGTTTTTTAAGTGTGGCAGATTTCAAGAAGTTATGAGACTTGAGGTAAAATTAAAAGAGAAGTTAACAAATACAAAACTGGTCAAAAAACAAATAGGCTAAGTTAGCCTAAACTTCATTGGTGCAAATTGGTGAATTACGTTGCATATATCTGCCACTATCTATACCTTCAAACGGTTCGGTGAGAAGAAATACTGAACCAGAGTATTAGGTTGAGTGTACGTTTATATATCAGTTATGTTTTTATTTCAAAATGTTATTAAAACAGACCAACTTCCAGATGACGCTTCTTCCGGTGTTGGGCATAATAATCACCAGCAAATGTTCTGAATTATTTATTAATCCAACACATCCATAATTAACAGTTTACAATTGACAGTTTATAACAGCACAAATGATTTTCTGCAACTAGAAAATCATTTGTTTATTCCAATAAGTCAACGCATAGAAGACCTGAAGTTGTTACACTTAGTTATGGTAAAAGGTGAGGTAGGTAAAAATGTGGAAACCATCACCACAATTCCAGTCATTCTGCTCAAATTAAATGCCAGTCAGATAGAAGTGAGTGAAGCATGTCAGTAGACTTATGCAGTTAGACCCAGATCTTGACTTAGTTATTTCTGCCAGCAGTTCTATATTTTATAGAGAAATTTAAAGATACGATGACCAAAAAGGTAGAAGTTGGAAGTGGCATATATAGGGCAGGCGTTTCATATACCAACAAGCTAGAAAATAGTATATATGATTGACTTTCAATAAGTGCTCAGTTGGTTCAATCTATGTTCATGCCTTTGAAGTTATCCATATCTTTATTTATTTTACATATAATGGATCTAGCAGATACCTAACTGTTCTAGTTTCTGGATTATGCTCATATTTAGAATGGGCATAACAATGGAGATGTGAAAACATAGTCTGTAATGACGAGTTTTGCAGTGCATGCGCTCTGGCATAGGAGTGGTGTTGTGTAGAAGTATTAGCGAAAGCAGCTAGCATAGTGGAGAAACGCCTAAACCACCGGAGATATACGCAATATTACAATAAACATGACATCTAATACATCAGAAAACAATCCAAAAAACAGTCATCATATACCTATTTACAAGCGAATTAGAAACCTCTCGTGGAAGCAGCCCATAAGAAAAAATGCAACATTTGGCCTGCCAGAAAACCACAAAAAGAAATTAGACCTCTACCAGATTCGACCAAAACAATTGGAGTTAGTTATCATCTCCAGTCATTACACTCTCATGACGTACTCAGGAAATCGTGAAGATCCTAACAACTATCTTCCTATATCTATATTGTTGAATTTGTTGAAAATAATTGAGAAACACTTATATACGGTAAATGCTTCTAAGATTATCTACTGGACTCCAAGCAACATAATCACCTACAATCCAATGTCAGATACGGACATACATGCTGTGATGTAGTTCTGTTAGTGATATCGCATTGCGCTCAAAGATGAAATCAAGGTGATTCCACTGCTTTGATATTTCCTCACTTTAAAGGTTGACTTGCAACAAAATTCCCATTACAGTTATTTGGTATCAAAAGGTTCACCATGTCTTACTCTGCTGTGTTGTAGGTGCAAAATATGTGGAAATGTGAATACAAGCTTTTAAAAGCTCAAAAACGACAGTTAATCGCAGCCATCGCGAAAATGCCATAGTTTGGAATCTCTTTATTTTGATGACATTCTCAATCATTTTGGTTATTGTTTTGATTCGGGATGTTATCACGTGAATTGAAAAACCAATAAAAAGCTCAATATAAAACGTCTCATAGCACTAGTTTATGACAACTACTTTGGGTTCTACCGAAAAGCCCAAATCAAATATAGATGCTCATTCCTTTACAGTTTTGTTTCGGCTTGGTCTAATCGTCTAGCTGTAATCTGATCATGTGATCCATACTTTCTGCGAAATGGCGCAAAAAATTTCTGGAGCAGTTTTTAAGTATCACAGGTGACCAACATGTTCGTCATGTTTATCAGAGGTTGATATGCACTCCTTCAAACTAAGGTTAAAAAATTAAACAAATTTTTACGCTAGGTTTTGAGATATCGGTGCTCAAAGTGACAGCATTACAATGACAATAGACATGGTTTTATTGAATGCGTGAAGTATATTCGTGAAAATATTTCGACGAATGAGGTTGCATGAAAGTGTAAACAGAATCCATCGTGTTCAACTACATCCCATTTGAACAGTTTTGGAAAGAGATTCTAATCTACGGCGTTTTCGTGATGGCTGCGATTAACTGTTCGTTTTTGAGCTTTTAAGAGCTTGTTATCACATTTCTACATATTTTGCACCGACAACACAGCAGAGTAAGACATGGTAAACCTTTTGATACCAAATAACTGTAGTGTGAATTTTGTTGCAAGTCAACCTTTAAGACAAGTCCACTCAATTGCTTGTCTTTTGCAACATAAAGAACAGAACTTGAGCACCAAAATACCTCCTCAAAGGCTACCAGAGACATCTATAAAAAAAGCACAGCTCCATAGACTCAGCCTCTTTCCCAAGGGACTGCAGAGGCTCCCGTGTGCTTTCCCTGATACAGCTTTTTCCTCTGCATGCAAAACCTCTCTCACTCCCCTGCCTATAAAGCCGTTTCCCCGGAATCTGCTGTGCTGTCTTCTCTGTCCTCTTTTTCCTGCATTTGGAGCCTCTTCCTCCATCCTCAGCTGGGCCTCTTCTTTTCCACTATCTCATCTGCTAAGCCTCTATATCTATGGAGTGGCATGACTTTCGTTTGACTGTTGAGACTCTCAGCCCTATGGGACTGAGCAACAAACATGGACGACCATTCGAGTAAGGTCGGAACTTTTGTTGGCTATTTTAACCTTTAGTCATTGATATTATTGTTTACAATTTTGTTGCGTATTTTAATGTTTGGACTTATAAAATGTGATGACAAAGCAAATTCAGCATTGATGTTGTGTATGGATTCGGAAGAATTGTGTATAACATAATTTCTCCCTAAGCGCACACCTGACAGTGGCACACAAACTCTCATACTTATTCTTATTTTATTAATACTTCAACTTCGAAAGGGTATCACATTCTTGATTTCTTCACAGCGTTACACAGGCTACTACAAATGAAATTCTAACAAAAACTTCAACTTTGTTATCAACAACCAAAAGAAATTATAACATTCCGAATTTTCTATGCACCAAAGTGTAGAATGTATTGCCTATGTAGAATGCACAGCCTATCGCAATGCATACATTATGTCATGCTTGATGCAATGACTTGGTGCTAGACTATGTACATGGACTATTCAGTTGCGTTTTGGATTTGAATAAACGTATTAGTAATCTGTTGCTTACTGAGTGTTTGATAAACATACCACAAGCTATCTCGGCAAAATTGTGACAATAATGGCAGTGAAACTTTAAGACTTGATTAAAACCTATGAAGACGTAGAGAAGAGTGGTGACTTTTCTGAGTGGTGTGACAAGTTAAAGCTTGTAGCTGAGCTGCAGAATGTTACAGTTGAAATCTTTTGTGCCACTCTTTCTGTCTGGACCAGCATTCGCCATTTATACACAACTGTCAGCCGACACTAAAAGTGATTATGCACTGATTAAACAGGAGCTAATGACTGCTTTTGGAGTAAATAACTTTTGCGCATATGGACAACTACAAAAAAGGGTATACAAAGAAGGAGAAACTGTTGATGTCTACCTGGCAGATTTGCGTAGGCTAGTAGCTCTGATTGGCCAAACTGTACCAGAACCCTTGTTGAAGTGTGCTTTTGTGGCTGGGTTACCAATTGATGTAGCTACCCAGATAAAGTCCATTTCAGCAGTTGAAAAACATTCATTGTCAGAATTGGCCGTGAGGGCACGAATGATTATGTCTAGCAATGGTGGAGCACAAGGAGTCTGTGCAATGGGGTATGTAGGCTCAAAACCTGCTGGACAGATTTGTCCAATTTGTACTAGCAGAGGTCATGGAGCCCACCAGTGCCCATCCAAGGTTGTAAAGGGTGCAAAAAGGCTAAAAAAGTGTTACAACTGTCAAGAGTTTGGCAATCACATAGCTAGGAATTGCCCTAAGGCAAAGGGAAACGAGAATGGGGGAGTGTCTGCACCGGATACTTCCCCCGCTACAAGACACTGAACAAAGAGGTGCTACTATTTGTTGATATATATGTAAACAAAGTATCGGCAAGAGCTCTTGTAGATACTGGTTGCGAACAGACTGTGGTTTTAGATGATTTTTGTGTTAAATTGGGTAAAAAGCCTAGCGGTCCTGTTCGAATTGTCAGCATGTTAAACGGTAAAACTACTGAGTGTAAGGGTGAAACTGTTTTAGAAGTCAATGTCATAGGAAATGAAGAGCTTCCTCTGCAGTGCTTGATTGCGCCAGCACTAGTCGGTGGAGCACAAGTGATATTGGGAATGGATGCTATTGCTCAACTCGGTAGAGTTAATGTTGATGTTCACAACGGTGTTAAGTTTGGTGGTGAGGTGCCAGCGATAAGTGTTGGCACAAGACACCAGAGTAGTTTAGAGATTAATGATAAAGATTTCATAGCATGGTTTGATGGTAGTGCATGGTTTGTCAAATGGAAATGGAAAGATGATAAACCGATTCTACAAAATCATTGCTCTGAATACAAGATAAATGATGATGACAGAAAAGTGTTTGATGAAGAAGTGCAACGCTGGATAAATGATGAATGGTTGGAGTTATATGATAGCACAGTCCACGGTCATGTAGAGGGGATAATTCCATTGATGGCTTCAAAACAACCAAACAAGCCCAATAAGATTCGCCCGGTTATGGATTACCGTGAACTAAGCAACTATATTCACAGTAATCCTGATGTTGAGACTGCAATTTGCCAAGAAAAACTACGAAATTGGAGGTTAGGGGAAGCAAAGCATGTCTGTTAGATTTGAAGAAGGCTTATCTACAAATTCATATAGAGCCCAGTCTGAAAAGATTCCAGGCAGTGAATTACATAGGTAAAACGTATGTAATGACACGCATAGGATTTGGTTTGAATGTTGCTCCCAAGATAATGTCCAAGATCATAGATAAAGTGCTCTCATTGGATGAACAGATTTGCAATGGAACTGATCACTACATTGATGACATTTGGGTAAACGAGGATGTGGTTCAAGCTGATGTTGTTAGAGCTCACTTACTAAGGTTTGGACTTGTGGCAAAAGACCCATTGACACTATCAGATACTCGTGTGTTGGGTTTTAGAGTAAACAATGCAGATGATGATCAGTACAACTGGAAGCGAGATGGTGATTTGCCTGTAGTTTCAGAAAATGTTACGAAAAGAGACCTTTTTTCCATTTGTGGCAAACTAGTTGGACATTACCCAGTTGCTGGATGGTTAAGAGTTGCTTGTAGCTATGTAAAGAGATTGACTAATGACATAGACTGGTCTGAAACAGTTCCTAGTTTTGTGAAATTTTTGTTGGATGAAATATTTCAAAAAGTACAAGAGCAAGACCCAGTGAGAGGCAAGTGGGATGTCAAGAAGACCTCTCAGTGTACTGTGCGGTGTGACGCCAGCAATTTGGCTCTTGGAGTGTCTCTGGAGGTAGATGGTTACACTGTTGAGGATGCAGCATGGCTATGTAAAGAGGATGATGGTGCTCATATAAATGTTGCTGAGCTAAAAGCTGCATTGAAAGGAATCAACCTAGCACTAAAGTGGAAAATGACAAATGTGCAAGTGATCACAGATTCAGCTACTGTTTATGGGCAGATAAATTCAGTGATAGAAGATACCAAAAGGCTTAAGGTTACTGGCCTCAGTGAGTTGATCATTCGATGTAGACTTGGAATTATTGGTCAGCTGATTGATGAATACGAGTTAACACTAATGATCAAACTTGTTCCATCAGGTGAGAACAAGTCGGATGTCCTAACCAGAGTACCAAAGAAATGGCCACAAGTTGTTGCATGCTCAGGGGTTGTACTTTCTAACACAGATGAGATAGAAGACGTAAAGAAAGTTCATCAAGACCACCACTTTGGTGCCAGCAAAACCCTGTACTTGGCACAGAAGAAGCTTGGACGAACAATCAAGAAAGACATAGTTGAGCAAGTAGTGAAACCTTGTCTTATGTGTAACAGTGTAAATCCTCATCCAATCAAATGGGATCATGGCCAGCTAAACGTAGCAAATGTATGGGACCGCCTTGCATCAGATATTACTCATGTGAATGGTCGACCTTATCTGACTATTATTGATTGTGGGCCTAGCAGGTTTTCTCTTTGGTTCAAACTGGCTAATGAAACATCAGACGTAGTAATCAAACAGTTGGACAATGTGTTTCGAGAACGTGGACCTCCTAAGGAGTTTTTGAGTGACAATGGCCCATGTTTCACAAGCGCTAGAATGAAAGAGTTTCTGCAGAAATAGAGTGTAGAGCAGATCCTCAGCTGTGCCTATAAACCTACTGGAAATGGAATAATTGAAAGACATCACCGTACTATAAAAAGAGCAGTCATGAGACCTGGTAAAGGACCTGAAGGAATGGCATATTGGTATAACAATTCACCAAACTCCAATGGTATAGTGCCTGTGGAAGAACTATACAGCTATCGCAGTGACTTAGCAGGGGCGACCAAATCGACAAATACCACAAAAGCTTAGTGACAATAGAGACTGCAGCCTTAACCCATACAAAGTTGGAGACACTGTTTATGTCAAGCCAGTTAATGCTAGGTACTTTGATAAGTGGAAATGCCGAAAAGTGACAAAGATAAATTCTAGCACTTCGGTTGAAATCGATGGCGCAAATAGGCATGTGTCTGACCTTAGATTGGCTCATCAAAACGACATTGCAGATGGTATACATGTATCAACTAGGCCAACTAGAGAGTCTAATCAGGTCGAAGTTGAGTTTAGTACTTCAGACCTGCTTGATAACAATGCTCAGTTGAATCGAGAGCCTGTTGACTCTGATCTCTCGATCAAAATAGTGACTTTGAAAACAGACCTGTTCAAGATAAACGTTTTCCTAAGTGGTTATCAAATTTTGTGCTGTAACGGTTGTACGAGACAGTTAATCCTGAGATCTATTAGTTATTATGCTGTATGGTTTTACAACAGTTGATCTTGAGATCAAGAGGGTATGTAGAATGTATTGCCTATGTAGAATGTACAGCCTATTGCAATGCTTACATTACGTCATGCTTGATGCAATGACTTTGTGTTAGCCGTTCAGTTGCGTTTTGAATGGGAATAAACTGAGTGTTTGATAAACATACCACAATACTGTTTAAAATTTTGTTAGTTGTGTATTTTAATCTTTAGACTTATAAAATCTGATGAAAATGCAAATTCAGCATTGATGTTGTGTATGGATTCGGATTAATTGTGAATAACAATTTCTCCTTAAGCGCACACCTGACAGTGGCACACAAACTCTCATACTGATTATTATTTTATTAATACTTCAACTTC
This sequence comes from Watersipora subatra, assembly GCF_963576615.1. Classification (NCBI taxonomy): domain Eukaryota; kingdom Metazoa; phylum Bryozoa; class Gymnolaemata; order Cheilostomatida; family Watersiporidae; genus Watersipora; species Watersipora subatra. The sequence continues at coordinate 43,526,375 of NC_088708.1, read as the reverse complement.
GAAAGGGTATTACATTCTTGATTTCTTCACAGCGTTACACAGGCTACCAGGCCTGCCAACCCAAGAGTGGGGCAATGCGTGAGATTTGGTTTTGGGGCAATTGATGTATCAATGATAGTATATATAAAATTATGGAAATTGGGGCAAAAATCTCACGCATTTTCATTTTTTCTTTGGGGTGATTGCGTGAGTCTCACGCCCAATGCGTGAGAGTTGGCAGGCATGCAGGCTACTACAAATGAAATTCTAACAACAACTTTGTTATCGACAACCAAAAGAAATTATAACATTCCGAATCTTCTATGCACCAAAAACAATGATGTGCTGTAAATAAAGTGCGAGTGACCCAAAATAACATTTAAACGAAATGAATGTCATAATACTCTAAACAAAACTCTTTTTCTCAGCTTTTTTAGCATATATACATAATCTCGAACAAAACCAAAAAGCATCATAATGTATTCTTCCTAATAGCTGGCCAGTGTCTACGGAATTGTATCTTTGGGTATTATAAATTCACCCTTGCCTGACCTCACCCTGGATGTTTGCAGATCGTTTCACATAATGTGACAACTTTTTTCAAATTAGGTGTTTCAACGTGAGATTATTTTTTAATTTTGCATAAAATTTTTATATGTAATAAATTAATTAAATTTACGCACATTATGTTATTTAGATTTAATTAAGACTCTTGTGACGTAAATTCCGCATCGGTAATAAACGATGTTCGAAGTCGATTTTTGTTCGCATGGATAATACTGAGGTTGTTATAGAATAGTTTTCTAATGTATATCATCTTTTGCCGTTGAAGTTTGAAGTATTTTCACATCTTAGTGTAGGTTAACAGTAATTTTAATGTTTGCAGTAATTTAAGTTGAGAGTGGTTCAAATCTACCAAACAAATTTCTTGGCTGTTCATTCATTGCAAGAGCGAATTATCGAGATCCAATATGTAATGTATAAAGAAAAAAATTTCGCTGTGCCCGTGCTTCAGTAATTGCTTCATAACTGGTCCTAGGAGTAGTAGCTAGAGCTTGTTTTACCTTTTCGATGTTACCAAGATTCAATATTGTTTTACACTAGCTGCTTGTTCAGTGTGCGGCTGTGCTTATAAACTTATGTTCATAAATACTATGCCGTCTTGTTGGGACAGCAAGTAGTTAGTTTTCTAGGCAACTGATAGCCATGTGGGGTCATACCTGTCAACTCTCACGCATTGAGCGGGAGGCTCACGCAATTGCTTCATGCCTCAAGCATCTCACGCCTGTGTCACGCAGTTGCCCCTTTTACCCAAGCAAATCTGTTTTTGTCCCAATCTTCAAGTAGTAATCATATACTTACTTCTAATAAACAACTGTGTATAAACTTATTTGGGGCATTCTCATTTATCAATAAACATTATAGGGTTATGGTGTTATCTTTCGCTGTGGTGTTTTTATACGCTATAAAAATTTACCCCACTTATTAAATCCCCGCGTTTTCATTGTCCCCAAAATAGACTCTCACTCCTTTCCCCACTCCAGGGTTGGCAGGTTTGTGTAGGGTATTATCGTTTGTTTCTATCATGAGTAAACTAATAGATGGAATTGAGTATTTAGCTTTGTTTTACGGCTATGGCAGTTTCTATTATTGGCTTATTGCAACTAGAGTATTTGGGACGCAATTGAGCTTTTTTGGGAAATTAATTAACAAATTGGTGTGAGCTGATGCAATAGAGCTGTTCTGTTCTCCTGCTGGGAAGTTATTCTAAGGGGTATTCTCAGGCTGGCTGGCACCTATTAACTCAGCATCAATAAGATTGGGATGAGTCTGTAGCTTATCATAATATAATTGTTTCCCTCAACTGAACATTCAGTGTATCTTTTACCTACCTTAGGACACCTATATTTCGCTAGTATTTAGTTTCGTGAGTAGCATACAGAGTAAAACTTCGCTGCAAATTAATTTCGCGGATCTGCTGAGTGCGAAAATATAGTGATGTGAAAATAAATGCAGTAGAACAAACATAATTAGATTCCTCAGGTCCAGTTCACTAGTAATTTTTTTTTTCCATTGGGACTAGTTTGTATTTGTGAACCGGAGGTAGAAATGTGTGGGCCAGATCGACAATGCAACTTGATCCTTGCTGCTATTTGTTTTTTGGACTATCAATGGCGTCTAGGTCCTTGCCGCCGTTACTGATGTGGCACCAATATTAGATCTCAAGTATTTATAGCACGCGGTGGCCATGGCACAAGGTTGTTATTGTTTTTGGTTGGTAATAAAATTCATCGCTACAATAATTATTATTCAATTTTATGACTTCCCTTACCAGACTTTCATCCTCATCAGTTACAAATTCCGTGGCTAAACTAATATCATCATCTTCCTCATTTGTCTTGGCTTTTCCACAGGCCCGTATTCGCTGGGGCGGCTGGCCGGCTGAGCCGCCCCAACTTTTTAGGAATTTTTGGCGGCTAAGTATAGTCAAACTCGGAGAACTCGCCCTCGCATAAAATGTAAAATTTTATCACGAACACTTGGTTAACTCGAACGGGTTTGTTTGGTCCGTTCCCACGCAATGCTTTAGATAACTCGACCTCAACACCATTTACTCGAACAGTTATTTGCCCAACTGCTACGGGAACGGTTTTTATCGCTGTAGAATATAACTTTATTCAAAGCCATAGAGATAAATGTTAACTTTTAATAGTTATTGGGCGTCATTATTATCATCATCGGCAAAGTATTTTTGTTAACGACTTTTATAAAGGTTTGCAAAAGGTCAAGTTCTACCCAGGGTTGGCTCAGTTTAAACCAATGGTTTAAACCGAGCCACCAATGGTTTTAAACGAGTGGTTTAAACCAATGGTTTAAACCATTGGTTTAAACCACTCGGTTTAAACCAATGGTTTAAACCGAGTGGTTTAAACCAGCCCGAAAAACCGGTTTTTTCGGTTTTTTCATTATTTTTTGTGACAAACATAATATTTTAAGCTCCTAGTGGTTCATGTGCGGTAGAAATGCAATTATATGTAATTATCAGCTGTGGAAGTTTATTTAGGACACAGCAGTAAATTGATGGCAGAGCTCAAGTTGAAACTACATGAAATCCTAGCATAACAATGAATTAGTGAATTTCATTTTCGATTGGTTTTATCAAGTTATATGATGATCTCTTTACTGATGAAATATAAAAACCATGTGAAATCTAATCCAATCATCGTCTCTAATAATGAATGAAGACTTTCTCAAGTCTGGCCAGTGAGAAAGGATTGCTTACAATTAGAAATTAAAACAATAAAATCCTTTTGGGCAAAAGTTTTAAGTTTGCAAACTAATATTTCATTTATTGGGCACAAGCCAAAGTAGTTGGATTGTTAGAATTCAGTTTATCAAGTTTTTTGTGTTTTGAAAAGTTAAAGTTGTGCCTCAAATTTCCAAGATGCCTCGCAAACAGGATCCCGTTTGGCAGATTTTTACTCGAACTGCAAAAGGCAAAGGTTTTAAAGCAAAATGTAATAGGTGTGCTGTCGTAACGCAAGGTCACGCAGATAGGCTTAAGGCTCACCTAGCAAGATGTCAAACTGACAACACCAATTTAGACAGTGATGCTAATATTCAGGTGATAGAAGTTGAGTCATCTGCCACTGCTCCAAACACTAGCAATACATCTGCATTATGCTCTGCTCTACACTACCACATGAATAATCACCGGGATCAAAGTCCCTACTTATACATAGAGCTGTATGTAAAATATTCACTTTATGTGATAAGATTTCTGCTCTGTATCTCATCGATCATGTTTGATTTAAGACTCATTCTAAAATTTCCATATGTTTTCTCTCTTTTTTCCCATAACAACTCCCACCGTATCATCTTTAACAGATGATTCCACATATGTATGTTTAATACTCAATCATGCAGCTATAGTAAGTGATGTTAATTAAACTTAAAATTGCAAAAACCTTGGTAAAAACTATAAAAACCGGTTTAAACCATAAAAACCAGTTTAAACCAAAAAAACCTAGTTTTTTCATAAAAACCGTAGTTTTTTCCAACCCTGGTTTTACCAAACATCCATTTGGCAATGGCCCAACAAAAGCGTGAAAACCTTCGGATGAACTTGAAATAAAATCGGCCAAATTGATCTTTGTTGAAACGCACAAAAGAAAAAAGATGTCTTTTTTCTGAGCGTTTCAACTGCGGTCAAGTTTAGCCTATTTTAATCTGAAAACGTCCTGGCAATCATATCACCTAAAACAAACAAATCTCAAATAATAGAAAAACTGTTTATACTTTCCGATAAAATCTTTTAAATCTTCACGTGAGATGCTCGGTTGAGGCCCTACATGAAAGAATCCTGTTGAGGGGGCTGATACCGCCCCTCCAAACCCCCAGATGCTCATAACTAGCCGTCTAACATTAGCCCCCCCCCCCCCCAGTTTGCAACCAGGGAAAATAGGCCTGCTTTTCCAAAAGTACTTGTTATCTCAATTTGCTTTGCCCCGTTGCTCAGTCAGCGTATTAGCTATAATGAGTTTAGCAGAAATTGCCCAATGAGCCCAACCACACACAAAGGTTACCTGCATTTCTAATATGACGATTTTACATGTATTGTGGGTATCAATGAACAAAGCCATTTAATTTCGCGTTTTCGCTCGTTCGTTATAATAGTTTAGTTTCGCTCATGAAACTTTCGCGAGAGGATGACTCCGCGAAAATGCGAAAGTTAGATGACGCGAATACATAAGCGTCCTAGGGTAATACAACTTTTAGTGCAGTCCAAGATTACTCCAGAAAGCCATTCCTTATATATTTCTATAGTTTTAATACCAAGTTGGAGAACTGACTTGGCATTTATTTGAATGAAAATCCAGTGAATATCCATTTACATGGGCAATGGATAGCTTGATGAGAGTTATTCTAGATTTAATGTCATGGGTGCGGTTAATGATAAAGTTGATCACATGGAAAAGGCTTTGTCTCTTTGGGTTGGCATCAACTGCTAGGAGGAACATACGACTGTACAAAGAACTAACAAAGTCAAAATGAACTCTTTAAAACCGGCCCAAAGATGAGGACTTGAGGGAAAGATTTTTTCGCATTGCAAACATTGCATGCTTAAACAAGATTTCATTGTGGAGTCCTGGCCACAGCACATAGTTTTTAGCAGTGAACTTCGCTTTTGTAAAATAGTCGCATTTATTTCACTAATTGCATGATGCATCATTGTTTAGTAGTTGGTAGAAAGGGTGTAGCTCTTTCAGACTCATCAAAGAACACATCATGAAGAAAAGAGCTAACTGCTGAATTAGGTTTTTGACAGTTGCATCATCTTTGTTATGGTCTTCTGTAATGTGATGAGTTTAGCATTGTGTATCTTGCCAGTTTAGTATAAACCTTGTCAACAAATCATGCCCAAATAGTGTGTTTTCACATTTTTATGACATTTATAGGTACCTTTGCTTATTGGTCTATGTGTAGTTCCTGCACATGGTCATGTAATTATTTTGTTTGCCATCTAAAAAAAAATTGAAGTTTGTAACTGCAAAAAAGTATTGTATACATTAGTTGAAGATTTATCTTTTCTCACTCCTTACTAACCATTTTAGCTTGCCATGAAGAAGTTCTAGGCCTGCTAGAGGCAGTCAAAAAGGTAGTTTGCAGATGCTCAAGAGCTCATGCCATAATTCGTGAATAGTTATTCTTGAGTAACAAGTTTAGCGCACAGACAACAAATGCACTTTAATTATTCATATACATAAATTATATAACTCAGTTTAATTCTATTTAGTAGATGTCCTATAGCATGTTTAAGTGAACTGGGAATGATTCATGAGCTAACCAAGCATGAAAATTTGAGGCGTGGTATATTACACATGCCTAATATACATTATTAATATCCCAAATCCCATTCGTCTATGTTAATAGTATCACTTCGAATATTGAAGTTCAAACTAGAACTTAGCGATTTTATCAGATATCTAGACTAAAGGTTTACAATGACATAAATAGTACGATATAGTCATTAAAGGTTTTACTACCATTTTTATGGATATCATTTATAAAGTGGGTTATAGAATGCTCTATGGTCTACTGGTGATGGTTTTGTCAATTGAGTAATAGAATAGGCCCAATTATATTCCCTCTGTGCACCAACATACAACATGGTTCATATAACATAAATAGACATGTAGAAGATAACAGTGGATGAGCTAGCATGCTAAGGTAATCGTCTACCTATGAATGTGTGTTTGTCGGTTTATCCTACATATAAAAACCACTTAAGACTTACTGTCTTTTAGTCATTTTTAAAAGTTTTTGCTTTCCATGGCAGTCAGCCGAGTCACACAACCACATCTTATTGACACAAATTTTGATTTGTCATTAGCTTTAGTCACTTAACTTATCATTGGTGTCTGTATGTGAATCATTGTGTGATACAGTAACAATGCTCACTTAATTCATTAACACAATTTGACCTAATAGTTAATATTGTTATATGAAAAAAATCTCTCACAGCAAAACATCTGTTTAGTTGGAATTTTTATCTCTTGGTTAACTCAACATAAAGGTTAATTAACAGCACGAACTTTTAGTGCATTAACAGTTGCAAGTATCATTACAAATTGAGGTTTCAGTAATATTTCTACGTAATTTTGACCCAATGCTAGGTTTAATCACTATCTTGAATCCATGTAAATTGACAGAAAAAAGTTTCAACTTTGCAAAATATCAACTAAAAACCATTGTGACATTATGTAATTATATTAGAATTGCCTGGTTTCTGGACTAACTTATTTAAAAATGGTCCTTATTCATGAAAGCAGAGTATGTGTTAATAAGTTTTAAGTACATTTGATGACTTCTGAGAATAGATTACTTTTATGGGCACTTTTTTAACTTTCATATTTGTGTTAAAGAAAAATTTCTTTATAGCAAAATCCACAAATGTAGGCGCAAGCCGATATCAAAATCATCACTAAAATTGAAATGCCATGATTATTATAATATAAATAGATCAAATTTTAAAATGTTGTCAGTTAATATTTGAATGTTTAGATTTCTGTCATACTGTCTATGCTGATGAATACCCACAGATAGATACCTTTGTGGAAACCTTCATGGCATCATTAGACATGCATACAGTAGCATATAGAAGTCTTTTACTGCCGCCATTTCTTTTGTAGTTGAAGCTGCATTGTCGTGGAGCAAACTCAACAACCTCCTAACAAAATGTAAGTTATCACTAATGTAGGGATAATACTTTTGTTGCAATCATTATATAATAGCTCTATTGTTCTGTTAATTTTGTCATGATCTCTGCTCACTAAAGGTATGGCCACACGTGCCAATTTTTTCATTGGTTTCGACCAAAATCACGAAATGAACGAAACGCACAGAATTATTCGGCCGAAATTCACAGAATTGTCAGAGCTGTGCATGCACACCGAAATTGTCGACAAAACGCTTTTAATTGACTAAACAAATCATTAGCGAGCACGATTCTAGCAGCTTTCACGATCTATCTAGTCCGAGGTCCATAGTAAATGCAATGCAACTGACTTGATTACGCTAAAGATGGCGCTATCTTTCTACAACGTAACTTTTGTTGCTAAAAAAGAAATTGTTATAATCGAAAAAGAAACGATTTGTAGCCGTGGTGTCCGAACGATAAAGAACCAACAATAGCGCTATCTAGACAGTTGCATCGTATGTACTGTGTTGAATTGCACTGGAACTTTTATTGTGCGTCGTAATACGTGTCTTGGACTATACGATTACGAAAGCTGCTAAAATTGCGCTCGCTAATAATTTGTTTAACCAATTGAAAGCGTTTCGTCGATGATTTCGGTGTGCATGCAGAGCTCCGACAATGCTGTGAATTTCCTCCCAATAATTCTATGTTTTTCGTTCATTTCATCATTTCGGTCGAAACCAACGAAAAAATTTGCACATGTTGCCGTAGTTTAAAGACTGTCTTCTAATGCCATTTTGTTTGGAGATGTCAGCAGCATCTTTGCAAGTTTCTATTGCAAGTTTTTTGGTTTTTGTTCGCTTTTGACATTTACTAAGCTTCCATAGAGCGATAGTGGAGTGACACCTGGGTGCTACATACAGTTACTACATACAGTGATAGTGGAGTGATACCTGGGTGCTACATACAGTTACTACATAGAGTGATAGTGTAGTGACACCTGGGTGCTACATACAGTTACTACATACAGTGATAGTGGAGTGACACCTGGGTGCTACATACAGTTACTACATACAGTGATAGTGGAGTGACACCTGGGTGCTACATACATTTACTACATACAGTGATAGTGGAGTGACACCTGGGTGCACCAGTGCTGAAGCGCTACACTGGGCCGACAAGCATAACATGTTTCTATAGTGCGCTATAGTAAAGTGATGGTTGCGAGATGCCCCCAAAATTTCTGCCTCTGAAGCAACAGGAAAGCAAGACCTATGCGCATGAACAAGTGCGACACCATTGGTTGCTAAGGCCGTTATTATGAAACAAAGATGGCACATTGCACAGCTGTTTCATTACCAAACAGCGACACTGGAGGTTCAATGATGAGAGCGATACGGCTGTTTCCATGATGGCATGGCAGCGTCATAGGGGGGTGTGTCGCTACTCTATCGCTGTATGGAAACTTAGCAAATGTCTGCTTGCTATTGCCCTGCCAGTTGTTGATGGTGAATGCTAATGAAAGAACCAATTGCGGGATACTGATGATATGATAGTTTCTACAATAGTGTACATAGGTCGCGCATAATTGCGTGTGATCGGCTGATTTTCTCAGTTCAAATTGTGTCTTGTCGTAAAAGATAGACTGTATCGCTTACTGTTTTAGCATCAACGTTATAACTGTAGTTTTTACCATCAAGTGATTAGTAAAATGGGGAGGATAAATAGCGGAAGATAACAGAGATGAGATGAGTCAAGATTGACATTGACTTTGTTTTTTATTTATAAAAATCGGTCTTATATATATTCATTATTTTATAAACCGGAGTTGGAAATCCATCAATTACATTGTGATTTGTTGATGCTTAGTGTTGTCATTAGGTTACTCACGCTAACATTGGCTCTTCTGTGGATAATGACCAATTCCCGATCAATGCCTTACAGTATATTACTAGTTGAAAGTACATCCGTCACACTCAATAATCGACATTCTCATATTTGCTCAACTACCTAGCTCATGCTTGTAGTGAGGCAGATAGTAAAGAGACGGTCTATGGAGATACGTTTTCATTGGTGGATAGCTTCGTTTCACTCACTGCTGAGCCTCGTGCTTGGGATGCGGAGAGAGAAGTGCTATGGGGCTGGAGTGATTCAACTCAGCGGCTAGAAACTACCGACTCTAGGAAAGGGGGCGCAATGGCCACTTCAACTGATATGCTTCTCACGTATGATCTTTTGTTCATCTCTGCATGCATTACTTATCTTACAGCTGTTTCAAGTTTTGTTTGTTCAAAAAGGGTGTGCTATGAATCACAGTAGATATGCACAGGCCAAAGTATGCCTACAATAGTTATATTTTCACTAGGGAGACAGTCAATTATAGGTCAGTTTAATACAGGTATACATTGTTTTTGGCAGCATATACAGCATACCTGTATACAATGTATATAACATATATGGCAAATACAGCATGTATAGCATGTACCACCTATCCAGCATGTATAGCATGTACCACCTATCCAGCGTGTATACTATGTATATAGCATATACCGCACATACAACATATACACGTGTATAGCATATACTGCATATACAGTACATTCTGTGTATATAGCATATACCACATGAACAGTATATGCTACGTACACAGCATATACTACATGCATAGCATATCTACCATATACTACATAAACATGATATCTAGCATACACCACAAATACAGCATGTATAGCGTATACCACATAAACAGGATATCTAGCATATATAGCAGATATAGATATATAGCATATATATCTAGGATATAGCATGTACCACATATACTGCAAATATTAGCATTGTTGTCAGCTGGTAATAAGTCAACCACGAGTGAAACCATTTTGACTGTACAGCTAGAGCAGCTACTAACTATTTTGAGTGGCTCTTAGGCTCCACTGGATTCTATTAACACTGATGATTGTTACCGGCTCAAGTTTTACAAATGTTATAACTCCAGACAGAATGGAGAGGAATATTTCCAGCTCACTTTATAGTTTAGCTAGCGAGTGTCAGAGGTTCAGTTTGCTCTATATAATTAGATACTGACCCTGACCAGAGTTTGAACAATCTTGTAAAAGATTGGTCTTGGTGAAAATGTGATGTTGCGATATTCGGTGCAAAAATCAAATTAATATGATTTTATTGTATTTGTGACGTCTCGTTCTGTACAATGATGAATGTGAAACTAATGGCTGTAGCAGAGGTGTTAAAGCCTAGTCAAACTGATTGCATAAATTGTATACTCATCGCTTTATTTTTTATAGTATGATGTATTAACACATTTTAGTTTCTGGAAATATTTTCTTATTCATCTGAATCTTGTGTTATATTTAACTCTTTCGCTACCATAATCCGATGTGTCGGCTTTCGCGGTAATAGAAGTACAAACTGTAAGCCGATGTATCGGCTTATCAATAGGGTTTCACTTTTCTTGTTATTACGAAGCTTACGCATTAGCTAGACCAATCAAATTTTATCTCTAACGAAACAACCTTGTTGCCAATCACGTGTGCAGCCAATCGAAAGTCTTTTTGCCAAGCAGTTCCATTTCTAATCGTTTTTCAAAATAGGGAAATCAAGTCGTTATCGTCATGACAATAAAAAGCACACTGCGCTCAATCAAGGCAAAGAAAGCATCAGAAATTTTGCAGGAGTGGGATTCATTAAGCAATTTTATACTTAGCCTGTAGAGAATTTTGCTCTGAATAAGATGCATTTTACACTAAAACGATATCTGCATTGATTCTCGAGATATTGCATAAATATTAGCAGGTATATCAATTTTTCAAAAATACGTTTGAATTAATTCGGTCAGGTTAATAATTCGGTCAGAATTTAATGCGGTAATGAAAGCATTAAAGCTATCTTTTGGCACAATCAGGTTAACTTTTGGGCCCCGGATTTCTTCTATAAACAATATTTCTTCAAGCGATTGATATTTTGAACTATATTAGTTTATTTTCTATTGATCTTTGCTAGTCTGGTCCAGGGCTATATTTTCACCGATTTTCTATTGTATGAAGCTTTTGTTCAGTAAATTTTAGCTGTTGGTGTACTCGAAGTTGCTGTCTTTGTTATAGAACAATGGCTTAGCGCACAAGCGTTTCTCTGCTGAAGCTATTCATTAGGTTACATAACGAAACTGACCAGCGGTAAGCGTGGCTGTCAATGCTGTCCTTTGAGACTTCCACGTTATCAGTTAGCTCACTATTGGGTCTGGAGCCAGTTGCTGGCTTTTGCAACAAGTTTGTAATAGTTGGATGTCCATAAAATAGATCATACTCTTGCAATAGTTGTCAAAATCAGTTAATATGGGTCCACTGCTGTCACTCCCTTCATTATTGCTCGCTTGTTTGCTCCATTCTTTGTTGGTTACTTTAGCTAAGCTCGTCTGTGTGGGAGTATCTTTTATGGAAGGCTTTCCTATGCCAATTCTTTGACTTCTCGAATATTTATATAGGTTTTTGTTTTTCTACATCTGTTTTGGTCTGCTCACTTTTTTCAGCTTTCTGTCTCTATCCAATTCTTTATTATTGTTTGAGTCATATTTGTGTAGCTAACATGACTGATTAACATAACATTAACGTTTAAGTATATTGCAAAATTCAACTTTTTTTTCAGTATTCAAATAGATATACAGTGTGTGTATTCATTATTTCTATTGAAGGAATAAGTGAGTTACACTTGAGGTGGTACAGTTGCTGTATCTTATCTATTTATAGGCTAGCTTCTTTATTGGGTTGTCTTCTCTTTGCATTAGTTTACAGGTAGCAAACTCACAAGTGGTTTTTTATATTAACAGTACAGGTTGTGTTGAATGTATCCATAATACGAGTGTATCAGTTTTTAGATGTAAGAATGAGCAAATTATGGTAGCTTCTCATATATAACAAGCTTGCCTGGTAATCTTCATAGTAGCAAAGTTGATTATCTGTGAAGGCAGAAACTGAACAATTTCCTTTTATTACTGATTGCTTGGAAATATTTGGTTAACATCATATGATTTTGCATCGATAGAAACCTTGCAAATGTGTGGAAGTTTAAAAAGGCAATTGATAGTTTATATTTTCTGTTGCCATCTAATGGAAATTTAAACAATTGTCTTAATATTTGTGGTTTAACGTATCAGAACTTTAATCCATAGCCTATTTTTACATATTCTGTGCTTCTTCGCTCGCGTCTCTTTCGAAAGCAGTCCATCATGTTTCAAAGGTTGGGTTAATTGTTAAGGTAGCCAACAATGTGAAATACATGTAACACTGCAGAAGTTTTTTACAACACGGAGAAAACCAACTCTTAGTTCAGGTTCTTGACTCCATACTCTCCTTCATTAATTGTGAAAGTATCAGCTACGTTGATCTATAATCTTCGTAACAATAACCATATTCATGATACCTATCAACAGGTGTGTACCGGCCAACTGAATTCTTGTAACGGAGGTAATTTTTTCTTAACATGTTATTTCTGTATATCTAGGTAGTGAAGCTTGAACCACCTGCTCGTCAGTTAGCTATTGAATGCTTGATAGTGAATGGCGCTGCTGCGGACTTAGGCCTGTTTGCATATAATTTTAATAGCGCAGGAAGGGTAAAAATGGTGCTCGAAGTTTTTGTGTCATTTGCAATTCATGTAAATGTTGCATAGATTGCAGCAGCGTCTCATGTCATTATACTAAGGTCTTGCCAGATGGGTTATCTTGCGATGTTGTGCGACCAGAAATGCACCAGGATTCATGTGAACAGCTCGCAACGTGCCACTGCTAAACATTGGTCAAATGACCCAGTTGTGATTACCGTATTGTGAGGTGTACACGTAGATACCCTTTGCTGCGAAATGAATGTGAACCAAGTTTTATTGTAGTGGGTTTCCATCGAGTAGATCTCTTTAGCATGGTACAGTGGTGTGTACCATTTACCACATTTTACTCGTGTGTTTTGTCAATAGCTGTAAATTCTATATTAAATTAATCCTTATTTTGTCCTGATTTCGAATATGTAAACTAAACATCTGTCAATTATATTTTTGAATATTTATATAGGCTAAATGTCGAACATTTAATGTTTTTAATGATTGACGATAACAATCTGTACAGATCTGAACACACCATATAGAATTTTCTTTGCTTATTTCAAGTCGTATGCATGTATATAACCAGTATAATGGCCAGTTCAAATTCTAGTTCGATAATAAAATGTTTAGTCATTTTCTTTCATAGATAAAAGTAAATGCAATCATGATTGGTTCTTATGGTCGACGCTGTCGCTCCTGCCAGTTAGTGATATATTCCTGCTGCTCGGCAACATATTGATTTTTCAATGTTTTATTATTCATACAAAGTAAATATTCTGGTGTTCCAAAAAGTGGTCTGTTGCCTACAAGAATAGCTAAGCAGTTTTGCGTTAGCTAGTTTGGTTGGAGTTCAAATGGAGATTATTCTATGCCGAACCTGTACTTTTGCTTGCATTTCATTACATTGACAGGTTACTAGCAACGGGTGTACTAATCACCATTGAGCCTAGCTAACATTTACTAATGGAACATTGGAGAGGTTCTAGTTCAATATGAACAAGTTCTTATTTTGATTCTCTTTCATAACAAGCGTTTCAATTCGAAAGTTCGTTGCTGTGCAGTATTCATAGCTAATGACCTGACTAAACACACAGATGAAATGCCTCGGGTCCTGTTGAAAAGTGTATTGACCAAGAATCGGTCTCTGTCGTGTGAAGACCATTACATCCTTGATAGGGTTTCCTGTACACTATCAGTATCAAGGTATATTCATCTAATATGAAGCCTGAACAATTTGTACAACCACATTGTTGTATTGCGGTTTTGCTAAAAAAACGCGTTTACAATTGAAAACCACTAAGTACATACATACTCCAAGCTCTTAGTAGATTAAACTATAGAAAAATAGAAAAAAATTTAACATAATTTTATTGTTATAGATACTATCTTAACTGTAGCTGCTATAAAAATAATATCATTCTTTTATTATAAAAAATTGTGTGAAGCCCTGTTGTTTTTGTCTTTCACAAACCGTTCTTGAATGCAACTCGCTCACATTGGAAATAAATGAAATTGAATCGAGATTGTTCAACCGAACATGTTCGTTTTGAAAATGATGACAACATCGACAACACATTGGCTAAGTGAATGACGCATTTTGTCTATGTGTGTAACCAGGCCTTAATTCGAATTCCCTTGCATATCTATGGGCTAAATATCTGTTCACAGAGGCTGTTATTTCTGGTAGAGACCATTTACTGTTATGAAAAGACAACCGAAAGATCTCTGGCTGGGTCCCTAATTAAAAAATCTCTGAGATGGCAAGCGACTAATATGTTTCAAGTGATATGCTATAGTGCTGTAGTTCCTAATGTAACTGTTATTTTGAGTGTACACTAGCCAATAATCAGACAGAATTCACCAAAATCTTGATCAGCCAATAAATTTAAAAATAAATTATTTTCACCCTGCTAAAAATGTTGCGAAAAATTACTCGAACTGCAGTTCAAATGTTTTCAATTGGCAAACTATTGTTCGGTTGTGACAACCAATCAGAGCAAATCGAACATAGTTGCTTTCTCTCACGCCGAGCAAGTCAAATGTGTGCCAATAACCAATAAGAATGGTGAATGTATTAGCAGTGCATCACATCAGTTGGTTGCGTGAATTGGTCGATGTGTACAGTTAGGAAACAGATTGTCAATCGCAAAAATCAGCCAAAACGTAATAAGACATCATCAGCTTTAGGCGACTCAGTACTCCTTAGTTTATGGTTTCTTATAATAACATACAGTCGTTATTTTTACTCAGGCTGGAGATACCATAACTTTGGTCTTGCACTAGTAACAAAACCTATGGGGTACGCTTGTTTCATGTTTTGGGTACTCTTGTTTGTGGTTGGCTTGTTTGGGTAATCTAATGGCTAGTAATTACGTAATCGCCAGTTGCATAACAGTGTGTCATAACTCTTTATCCTTCCTAAGCCTAACATGTATTTCTTTGTGTTAAACCAATGAGCATTTCTGTCAGATGAAGAATTTAAGAATATTGTAAAAGTGCGCAAAGCTGTTTTCAAGAGTGAAAACTATTTTAAAGGTAAGGGTAACAAGAACAAACTTTAAAGAAAGCTGTAGAAAATTTTGTCGCCAGTGTAACCACCCAGGACAATTTTGTTGACCATAATTTAAACGTTCAAGCAATGGAACGTTATGCCATAGCCAATTCGTTAACTTATCTATGTGTCGTTAGCCCTTATGTTCTCAGTGCAGAAGAAAGAGCCACAGTCTCTAGATTATGAAAATTAAAAGGTTACGTGATGACCTTGTACTATTCTACATTTTTTCATACATCAATAGACAGTATTTTGAGCAGGATCTGGCTCTAATAAAGCATTTTGCTGTGTAAGCTTCTCATTGCATGAAGTAATACTATCCCCAGTGTCACATAAAATTGTTTCCAGCTTCTAAATCAGCATTGATAGCAGCTATGACCATTGTTACAAAGTCTGCTTGGAGAGGCGAGCCCGATCGATCGGAAGAAGCCTCTGAGCATGTCTGGTGAGAAGGAAGATGTTCTCGAGCAAGCCTCCTCCCGTGGATGGCTCCCTAAAGAGTATCTTCTTTCTTTGTGGCATGCTTAGTCGCGTGCCCCTTGAAGTGGTCATTGTAACAATAATGGTTTTAGCCGCATATGATTTTGAATCTGTAGCTAGCGACACTTTTATGTGCTGATGATTTGTTGTATGTACCAGAAAAAAAGTAGTGTGTTTCACTGTTTTTTAGTTCGTAAGGCAGTTTTATTGACCGGTTGTAATTTTTGTTTTTGGAAACTCAAAAAACCAAATGTTCAGTTTGAAAGAAATATAAAAAATAGCAATGCTATATTATTGGGATGGATCACAGACGTCTAATAATTGTTCAATTGTCTAATAACTTGCTATCAGAATAGTTTTGGCACCTTCACACACCATCCATGATAAGCCTTTGCCTACTCCTTTCAATATTTGACTAGTTACCAGCTTGGTCAGTGATTTGCTGATTGGCGAGTGTGCTCCGTGCCAACTGTAAATGGTTCCTCGATTCAAAAGTCGAATCTGGAAGTTGGCTTTTCTAAACACCCGCCCTAGGTGTCTGTTGAACCGATATGCACGCTTCATTCGGAGTCACTGTTTACAAAGAAGTGCTCTTTACTTGCTATAAACAAAGCTGCTCCTCTGGCCAGTCTTACATAAATCATGTCAGAGAAGCCAGTAGGGTAGGCTACTGGCTCTGCTCAACCAACCAGCGCTTATCATACCTTAAAAGACTCCATTAAAGCTGTTTGTGCTCAAATGCCCTATCAAATGCTGAAAGCTTGCCATGCATTGCCATTTCCTAACACATGCATTTAGTTGACACTATGGTTTGTCGTAACCATATAAAGTAGGCCTACACATTTGTAATGATTTATAACCGTGTTCACTTCCTTAAAGGGTTTGTAAGCATAGAAACTCATAGATGAAAAGTAGTCTGCAGAGCAGTTGCATTCTTTAGTAGGAGTCGTTTATGGCCTTCACCAAAAGTTATCCACAAAAAATCTTTGGAGACCTTGCTTAGAGCTAATCATAAATCTCAGGCTCATCTAATGCCATGGTAATTGTTATCAAGCATAATGCATTGTCTGGCAGACAGCAAGGTGGTTTGTGATTAGCTGACTCAAGCTTAACTAATACCAATCCGGTGGATTCGGCGTGCTTTATTGGTAAAGGTGAATAAGTAAGCTCACAGTATTA
The DNA here is from genome assembly GCF_963576615.1 of Watersipora subatra. Taxonomy (NCBI): domain Eukaryota; kingdom Metazoa; phylum Bryozoa; class Gymnolaemata; order Cheilostomatida; family Watersiporidae; genus Watersipora; species Watersipora subatra. The sequence continues at coordinate 43,509,381 of NC_088708.1, read as the reverse complement.
TCCTCTATTTGCCCATGCAACTGACTGATACAAACTTTGGCCCTTTTCGATTAACCAATGAGGGAAGTCTATCAAGTTCAAAGGTGATCGTTAACAATTGCTACGCCAATGAGCTGATGAGGCCACACATCGTATGTTCAATGGTTTAATGATAGGCACTTTTTGTGCAACTACAGTCGTACACCCTATACGCATTACTATTATAATAACTTTTGTGTTTGAATATATAACTACTGAGCTCTTAAAGGCTGAGTTATATTAAGTTCGCCGGTGCTGGAGTATAATTACACTAACTTGGGCAATGTATTGAAACATGAACTTGTGGAATATATTACGTCGGACCAGCAAATGGTAGTATACTTAAAATAGTCAGTGAGTAAAAGCTTTTTATGCATGTTGTTACTGTTTCTTTTGCTTGTATGTTGCTAAACGTGCTCAAATCAATCAATGCGCATAATCTGATCATGTTCTGTCAGCCAGTCAGCGTCTGCCGAAGGCTATTAGTGCAACCTGGTCGATCATATATCACCAGAGTCTGCCATTTTTTCACCGCTCACTAACTCACAAGTTATAAACTTTCTCATGGCTGTCGTCGTCTTGGGCGGATGGCGATGAGAAGTTTTTGGTCAGTCTCTATGATATGCAATGATGAGGTTTTTAAAATTCATTCTTGTAATCATATCACGAATCATTAGACTGATATAAAGTTGATGGCCTGGCATGGCTATAGGTTAATACAAATCAGTGAACGCTTGTTAGCAAGGCAGGTTTAAATTGACTCGCAATGCTCTTCATTTCGGAATGTTTGAGCAATTGACATTCTTATGGTTTCATCACGTAGCGTCTTGGTTCATAAATGATTGCCATTCACCAGCTCAGTCCGGCACCAGAGGTAAAGATATTCGCCTAGACAAGCTCGAACAGGTTAGCTAGCGTGTAGAGTTAGCCTGTAGTTTATTCATACTTATATGAATATCTTAGGTTTATGAGGCACCGAAGCTGAAGTTTATAAAAGCTTAGCAGTTATAGTTGGCTTGCTCCAACACATTGGTGAGCAAAGTGATATCGACTTGGTGTAAACCTCGCCAATCTTGAGCGACTGAGACTCTATTCTCAATTTAGGTATACTCAATGCTAAATTGTGATGAACGTATATAAAAATATGTTTATAGCGTTACTTGATTTCTTATTTCTGGATTTTTGTGTTTTAAAGTTTTTTGTTTCAATATTATTTTAGTTGAACGACATCTTCGTAGGTATCATCTGTTCCTTGACTCTGAGCTATATTATCAAACCTCTGCATATGGTAGTTAATTCATTCCCAGCTTTGCATCGCATGTCTTATATCATAATATGTTGGACAAATATTCATGAAAAATAATTGTATTTCATGTACAATGTTTTAATTTAATGTATAACATTAATATTTATGCAAGAAATAAAAATATGTAAAGGCCTAATTAATAAAAATATAATAACTAAAGGTTTTTTACTGGTAGTGGTGCAAATATGCAAAGTGACTTACTCTAATTATGACTGGTCAATTTTGATAACAATTTTCCTTTTATATAGTGGGGGTCCTACCACACAAAGTTGTCGTCAGAATAGTCACTTTTAAAATCACTGTCGTCACTTTTAAAATCACTGTCGTCACTTTTAAAATCACTGTAATCTTTTTAAGTTTGTAACCAAAACAACCTCTTTCTTCACATTCGTTATTTTAATAAAAATATCCATTCTGGTGGCACTGGGTTGCGTTAAAAACCTGAAACTTGCTCAGTTTGAACTTCTGCTAACCAAAAGCATTGCTCAACCAGCGATCTTCACAAACTTATTAGTGATGTTTGGGAGAGTTGCTGATTACTCCGCGAAGAGTGACAGCCGTCTTGGGTTTTTAGGGCTACATTTCTTGTACTGAAAATAGACCGAGATTGTCTTTCACAATCACTGTCAGTCACAGACTTGGAAACGGATTTGCTGTCAATGTCGTGGCATTTCATTGCTGTTTACTTTAATTATATGGCAGTCTATAAATGCTGGACCAGATGCTTCAAACACAAACTAGTAAAGTTTCGGTTGAATGTGTTGATTTATGGACAAATAATAAGTTGGTAAAGGTACGGCTACACGTAACAAATCTTTCGTTGGTTCTAACAAAAATCACGAAATGATTGAAACACACAGAATTATTCTGCGCTGCTAGAATCGTGCTAGCGAGCACGATTCCAGCAGCTTTTGCAATTAGTATAGTCCAAGAGACGTATAATGACACACAATAAAAGTATAAGTGCAATTCAACCTAGTACACACGATGCAACTGCTTAGATTGCGTTATTGTATGTATTTATTGTTTGGACGCTATAGCTACAAATTGTTCATTTTTTAATTATATTTCCTTTTTAGCAGCAAAAGTTTTGTGGTAGAAAATGTTGCCATCTTTAGCGCAATCAAGTCATGTGCATCGTATTTACTATGGTGAATTTCCGTAATATTTTTCTTGCGTGTGGCATAATGTTCTCGGACTACAAATATCTTAAAATTTGCTAGAGTTATGCTAGCTAACCAATAATAGCGCAATTTAAACAGTTACATCGTGTGTTCTATGTTGAATTGCTTTCGTACTTTTATTGTGTGTCGCGTATACATGTTTTGGACTATACTAATTGCTAAAGCTGCTAGAGTCGTGCTCGCTAATAATTTGTTTAATCTGTAAAAGCCGACGATGTAAAAATCTGTTTCGCCGACGATCTCGGTGGGCATGCACAGCTCAAATAATTCTGTGAATTTTGACCGATTAATTCTGCGTTTTTCGTGATTTCGGCCAGAACTCAGAACCAACGAAAAATTCGTTACGTGTAGCCGTACCTTTAGTAATCCTACTTACACAATCATCGTCACCTACATTGATAAATGGTCGTCTCGTCTGTCACTTTTTAAATATCCATGTCGTCGGGTCGTCAGAATCGTCACAAAACATGGGAGGACCCCCATATAGTGTTATAATTTGTTTTCAACTTTAGCCTGTTTTTTGCTTTCACTTGTTGAAAGGATGTTTCAAGTCGAATACTGGATATTACAATGTGTACTTCAGATGTAATTAAATATTTCACCACATATTTCGCCTATGTCATACTATACATGTACGTGTAAGTAGAAAAGTGGGGTAGTTGATGAGGTAGTCATAAGTAGAGGCTCTCATTGCATACTCAGTTAATCACCACAGAGAAACTTAATGTGATAAAGAGATTAATGCAAGGTCTTTCATATGGCTGTCACCTGTATTTATTACTAGACTTTTTAGTATTCAAAGTACTGTCAATAACCGTTTTTACTAGGTACACTCCGCAGTGCTGACTACCAGGTTACTGGCCAGTCTGCTTATTTAAAAAAGCTCCTACATCGCTCTTCGTCTTACTATGTTTTGAACGAGACTTTAGAATATCACTGTTGGCCTCCTTAAACCTCAGATCGCTTCATAGTGTATTTCAGTAGGATCAGTGTTTTTACTATTTTTTTGACACTATCGAAAGACTAGTCATTCTGTTATCGCTACGAACAGAAATTGAATACGACCATTGACCAAACTAGTCTAAGAAACTAGAGAGAAATGGCATACATGGACTATGGCTCACTAGTAGATTGAATGTGCGAGGACAAGCGAAATGGTGACTCAAACATGGAGTGCTCCAAAAAGATTGTTCTCGCATGGCATGCTCACTTGATCGGTTCAATTTGCCTTCTCCATGGCTTGGCTATGTAGAAGCTAAATGTAACAGCCATAAACTATAGTCAACTAGTTGAAGGCATACACTAGTGACTAGTGCAAGGCCTGTTCAGCAGGTGATGCATCAACCTCTATTTAGTGAGTAAGCAAAAGTTGATCGTGATCTTTGCACTTCAGTCAGTCACTTCACCTGGTTGCTTAGAACTGAATTCCATTTGAAGGCTGTCCTTTTGTATGTGGTACTTCGGTATATCTACAGTTCATCCTTCAAAGCTTTCGGAGATGTTTTATAGTTGCTTGGTTCGATTTTGAACCACTAATTATTAAACCTGTCCTTGAGGCTAGTGTGGTAGTTTGCAGCGCCCTATGTATTATCAGAGATATTGGTTGTAGTTATTTTTTCTGCGACGACACCCTTCTTGAAGCGAGATTTTTTGTTATATGATATCTTGCGTAGAAGTAAGTAATTCTTCAAGAAAGGATTGTTGGCAAGAGAGATCATAAGTACCCAAATTTCATAGATTATTGCATCTAAGCTAAAGTAGTTGTATAAGCGAATTAACTGGCGAGCATACTTTATGTAGTTTCTAATCTGTTATGGTTCTTCGTGCTGTTTGTTTATCATGTTTGCAAGAGTCTGTGAAGGATTAGCAGTCGGTGTTCTACAGTTGTTACGCATAGCAACGATGAATGTTGTTGCTTTACTACGGTGATAATAGGGGATTTGACATCAACGGTCATTGCTGCTGACGACACACGGCTACATAAAAACTTAATTCATCGTAATCACTAAGGTTTCCGGTATATAGAGTAGCCAATCCGAATGGAGTTGTTTGCACTCTCGTTTCTAGCCTTTAATTATTTACTAGGAAAAGGTCCAGTTGTACTTGAACCCTAGTAAACTAGCAAGCATAGCAAATATACATGAAGTTGTTCGTTTTCGGCTGCCCTGATGTAACCTTCCTGTTGTGATACAGATAATCGATAGCTGCTGTACAATATAGGTAGGTTTATAGATATCAATTTCAAATGTTGATTATTTCAGAAACTAGATTTTATCAAGTTGTTGAATAAGAGTCGTGGTACATACAGTGTGGCGCAAGGATCGGAATTTGGGCTATCACCGGTCAGCCTAGTTGCCCAATGCCGAAAAGAGCAGTAATAGCGGAGATGTATTGCACTTGTGATATTTACAGATGATCTCGTTTAGCATTGATCATGATAACATTCTTTATCGTCCTTTATGATGTGACTCTAGCGGTTGAAGTTCATTTTCCAAGCGCTTGTTGTCTATAAATTGCTTGTTTGCTCTGTTGCAACTTTAAGGTGTCACTAATTAGAATGATAAGTTTCCTTGTTAACTGAAACACTTGTCCGTTTTGCTTGGGTCACCTATTAGTTTTTCCGTTTATGCAATTTATGATTGTAATCGTTAGACCAAGTGCGTAATCATCTGACTGGTGTAGTGATTTGAAGTTCACCTATTCATATTCTCGGATGCTAAAATGTAACATTTGCAATAATTGTTGGTTGGTATATGAAACTTCTTAGATTTGGCCTCTGATAAGATTCATAGCATTCTCTTTATGCATTTACAAACGCTGCAGCAGTATCTGTTGTGGTCACGCCGGTGTTGCTTACTCCAGAAATTGTATGATTTTATATCATTTTACCGAGTACGCAAATGGTCTGCCGTGCGTATTGATTTACGATGCAGCGGCTTTTTTGGGCACTTTAGAGCTGACTTTATTTCCTAAGTTATATTTTCTTGACAAGATCAATTGTGTCGAGTTATAATTGTATCTTTTAAATGGTGTCAATCTAATTTCTATCAAACTTTGTTTGTGTGATGTTGATTCATTTCTATATTCTTATCGATCTTCTATTATATCAGACCATTGTCGACCCAATTTGTAGTGAACAGCTGCTTGAATCTGCCTTATCCCTTTGGATTTCATATTTGTGCAAAAATTCTTAACACTGGTAACATCACTAACTGATTACATCGTCGTGTTGGAAGTATTTTTCAAGTTATATCGATTTAATTTGCATCAAAATGTTCTACTGCTCATGTCACACAAATTTGTGTCATGAGCAGTAGAACCTTAATTTTACTGCTAGTGTTTAAGTCATTTCTGATGTTTGAAAAAGCATTGTTTTAGCAAACAAAATAAACAGAAATGTTATTTCATCCTTTCCTAACTAGTAAACACTCAAATTTTTATCTTGGCCGACAACACCAAATTTGGAGGAAGTAATTTGCGCCATTATGCTGTAATAACTTTGTTGCTTTGCAATCTGTTTGCTTTTGTTGAAAAACAAAGAAACAACCTTTCTTTGTTTTATCTTTTCCTTGCCTTGGAAAGGGATGGGATGAAACAACAGCAACAGATTGCACAAAAGTGACAACGTTTTCACGGTATTATTGTACAAATTACTTCCCCAAATTTGGTGTTTCCTAGCAAGATAAACTTTGGAGTGTGTAGTAAAATAATTCCAAGAGTAAACTGAGGCCAGAGATATCCCCCGTTACTTCAGTTGTGTTGGTATGAAGCAGCATATCCTAATAATTCTTATGAGTTTGGAAGTTTGCTTTTGAAGATGAACGCGCCAAAAAATTGTAGGTTTTCTCCGAAAGTGTCGGTATTTTTCAATCATCTGTGATTGTTTTTGATGTTAGGGTGATCTGATTGCCAGGATGTTTCAAGATTAAAATAAAATTGATTGAACTTGATCGAGGTTAAACATTCAGCACATATGAATTAGCGATTATGACATCTATAGTTGCAAAGAGACCGACGAAATAGAGATGCGTTTAGCTGCAACTTGAAAGCCATCGCCAATATCGACTACAGTCATACCTCGACGTACGAGTGCTTCGACATGCAAAAAAAATACGAGCGAAATTTGAAGCTAGTTATCCCCTTGAGATACGAGAAACCTTTGAGCTACGAGCATGCGAGCCTGTTCTCGGTGGCCATTTGATGGCCAAGTGTGCCTCTTGCATCAAGTATGCCTCTTGCATCAAATATGCTGTTCTCTGTTTCAAAAACAGCATCAGTCTTTCTTGTTTGAACAAAGTTTTAATAAGGTTAGTTAAAAGTTATATTGAAAGTGAAGCACAAAGCGGCAAGCCAAAAACCGGTGATAAAAAATTAAGACAATAAAATTGAAGTTAAGTTTAGTGAAAGATTAAAACTTAACTTTAAGTGTGTGTTTAGTGAGCTTAAGCTTAAATTCATTTAAGTTAATTTCAAAGTTTATGTTATTTTACATAGCGTCAAAAATCTAGTGTAGCCAATGCGTTGTGGTCTCTCTCACATAACGGTTAGCCACTACGCATGTCTCAAAGGTAAAAACTCCATACAGTACTGTAGATAGTAATGTTATATTTTATTGCAGATCATGACTACTAAATGGGTAGTTATTTCGCTTTGTGAGTTTAGGTATTGAATTACAACAATTCAAAACATGTTTTTCCCTCGTAATATCCTGCTTTGAGGTTGGTTTTTCATAGTATTTACGTATTAATTGATATTTAAAGATTTCAAAAGTAAAATATTAGCTGAATTATCGGGTAATAAAAAGTTAAAGAAGAGGTAATAAAAAGTATTTGCACTGAAAATTTATTTTATTTAACATATGGAACATTTACCATTCTAACTTTCAAACTTCTCATATTATGAGAAAAGTGCTTTGTGCAGTTCAAAAAATTCAAAAGCGAAATGCGCAGAGTAATATTAATTCACATTAAAAGTACATACCCATTTAGCTTGTAATCTGCAATTGGAATAAGGAACGAACATATAAAAAAACGTGAAAATGATAAGAATGGTTTAACCTATTGGTTAAGCATGCTTCTCTGTCGATTTGTTGTGTGAATGTCGCTAGTTCAAATCCTCTCTGAAACGTATTGTTCCTTATTAAAATTTCATTGCTATAAATGGACAGATGAACGACCACAGACAAACACAGAGTTATATATATATATATATATATTGTATTGACATACAAGCTCAGTCCCAAAACGCATTAAGCTCGTATCTCGATGTATGACTGTACAGCAGTGATAGCAACTAGTGACATCATTTCGTGTGTATTTTTTTTCTGGGTGTTTAATTCGCGATCAAGTTTTGTCGATTTTAATCTTGAACATCAAAAACCATCACAAATGATAGGAAATTACCGATACTTTCTGATAAAATCTACTAAAATTTGGTGCAAGTTCATCTTTAACGCCGTCTCAATCTTGTGTTGATGGAGACAAGTCACCATGCCCTAGTATTACATGTAGCAATTAGCATAACATTTGACTTCCAAGTTCAGCGCTGCGAGTCAACAAACATCATTCTGTTATGGCCAATTATATGTGTGCCGATGGGCAAAGGCAAATAGTGCAACTTTGTTCCTAGTAGCAATTACATTACGTCATTGTGGCATCTCTTTATCACGTTATGGTGACAGTCTCTCTACATTGGGAATGTTGGCTGAAGTGTCAATGGATGAGAGTTGCCTAAAGAATTGTCATGCTCTAAAATAGCTGCTTGTGGTAATAATTAATTTCATGAGTACACATTCATCTATGTTCTAATTGTATTCCTGAATGCGTTGAGTTAGCCGCTGTCATGTCTCCCGTGTCGGTACATGTCTAAAAACTATTCTTCAACAGATTTGTTATAACTTGAAGTAATAGACTCACGGAATAATAATCTAAACATTTATCATAGATACGCTTGAATATTTGTGACATTCATACCCAGTCTCTATCTTTAGTTATTATTACTATGTCGGCTAAGACCAGGTAACAAATTCAGCTATTGCTAAATCTGCCCTCATTGAACGCTCACAGAAATGTCTAATTTCTTTTGTTAGTAGGAGGATCGGAGTTTGCAGCAACCCTGACGTGACCTTGATATCATTGCTAGGTGAAAGGATTTGTCTAGTGCGTGTTCCTAAGATTTCAAAAGAAGTTATGATTTTTAGGAAAAACTCTTTATGAAGACTTGTGGATTTTTGCAAAAAAAACTCTTTTTGAAATCTTTTAGACGGGCGCTGAAAAAATCCCTTCACCCAGCGATAATGTCAAGGTCACTTAAGCTCATGAAAACTCTTTTTGAAGATGTAGATTTTCATAAAACTCAATACCTGTAAAAGCATAAAATTTTTGCATCAAAGATTGTTGTTGAACATTGGTTAATTATCATGCAAAAGAATGTTGCAGTTATTGTGTAAAAAACTATCACTTGTTGCACAAAGAAAAGTTTTTGAAATATTGGTCATATTTCCTTGTATTCACCAATGTCTTGCTTTCACCAATCAGTGCTCTCCGGCACACTAACTGTGATCTCTGGTCTCATAAACGTGTTTACAGAGGTTCGTGTTGGAATCAAAAGCAATTTCTTTTCTTTATCTAGGAGAAAGTACAAGCAGGAAAGCGAGGAGCTGACTGCTCGTGACGAAGACTCAGATGAAGGAGAATTATCGACAATGTTAGTAATTGTTTATTTCCTAGATTGTATTCTACTTTTTAAACAAATCTTTAGTGCACTCATCAAGGGTTATAGTTGGATTGGCAGGTTTCCTCTTTGTAATGTGGGAGAATGGGCTTGAGGTCAAAAGGTAAAGTAAGAGTGTGATGGCTAGGTGGCAAGGATTAGTTATGCGAAGTTCCTCTTTCATCATGATGCAAGGAAAAAAATCATAGTTTGGCAAGGCATCCGTTTTGTACCATCTATAAGCACAGTAGACGCTCCTATTGCTTTGTATTATGAAAAAAATACTCTATAACATAAGGTGGCAAGTCGGTGCAAGTTCTCTCTTTCGATTTAAATAATGAGAATCTCATTGTTAACTTAAAAATAAAGGTAGTCAATTGGTGCAGGTGTTGAGTGTTGGTCTACCAATCTGAATGTTGTAAGTTGGAGTCGTTAAAAGCGATGTTTTATCATTTACCCTGGCCGCAGACACAGTTTTTTTATTGTAATCTACAGCTTGCTGTATAAAAAAGCTAAAAAAACGATTTAAGTTAACAAATAAGGTGTGTGCTCCCTTAACTTAACATAAAATTACTGTAATCATAAACTCAACCAAGTGAAAGTGATAAGAAAAAATGAAAAGTTGTCGATACAAACTAATAATACTACAGTTATTGTACAGCCATTAAATTAAACAGTCAAGTGTAGTTATTTACTTCTTAAAGGACCAAAACGGTGAGTTTGAGAAGATCTTGGAACGGATTAGGCAATTTACATGTATTTTACCGTTCGTATAATGTAAAATCCATACAAAATTTAATTTATTATTACGTCGTAACTGCGTTTACTGTATGTATAATGAATATTGTGTTGGTTATGGAATATTAAAAACCCTGATTGAATGTCTGGATATGTGATACGAGGAAGCTCACAGTTTAGTGATTAACATGCTCGTGTATCTTATGCTAATTTATGTTACATCAGCTCTGCATCCTCGTGTTCTTATGTCATAATGGATTCTGACTACATGTCAAGCATTTCGCTGTTTTCCGCTCGGCATGTATTTACATAGTGTGCCTAAGGATTTTCATACAGGTCTCAAAACAAACTGTGTGGCATGTTGCACTGTAGGTATAATCTAGCAGACACTGCTTGGAGGAAGTTTAGTATTTGTTAAAATAATCATTATTCCGACACAATATAATGTATATTTCCCTACGAATACGGTGTATAGATCAGGGGTATGATGTTTGAATTGCAATCGCAGGCTCCTGAAAATAGAGACTTACAGTAGTTTTGAGATGGTTAGGGTGCATAATAATGGTAGGTGAGAAGTAACTAGTAGAGGTAGGAGTAGGTAAGTAGTAGGTAAGTTAGGTAAGTATGCACCAATGAAACTGGCAACCATAAAAAAGCATTTACGGTGAATGCTAAAATTGTTATTGAGTTATCCGATAATTGATAAAGTTCTTACGGTGTATATTGCATATAATTTAGATTGGAGGGTAGGGGATAACTCCAAGTTTTTAGATATGATTCGGTATCAACACTTGCTCGTTGCGTATCTTCAAGTCACTAATAATTAGCTTGTCACGCAAACGCATCAGCTTTACGCTTAGGGAATCGGACAACAACCTTAAATGTATTTTTGGTCAGCTATAAACAAGAATAGTTACGGAATAAAACATTGACCCTACCAAATATGTTGCAAACGCAGCGGCTCCTGAATTAAAGTCAGATTTGATATGAAGTCTGATGAAGGTGTCTTTTGTAAGTGTTTGGCCTCATTAGTAAAATAGTCAATTTTGGCAACTTTCAAGTGTGCTGGGATGAGTGTTTACATGTCACACATCATTAGCTACGTGATGAGTGATCCCTGCAATGATTGCTGGCTCATCACAGTGAATCAGTTGTTATACCATCCTCTTGGTGCTACAACTAATATATTTTCTGGCTAAGAGGTGTGCATGTTCTGCACCTCCTGTTTTGTCTAGATCTGTGTTATTATTTGGTCCATAGCGTTGTCTAGATCTGTGTTAGTATGTGGTCTATAACGTTGTCTAGATCTGTGTTATTATGTGGTCCATAGAGTTGTCTAGATCTGTGTTATTATGTGGTCCATAGAGTTGTCTAGATCTGTGTTATTATGTGGTCCATAGAGTTGTCTAGATCTGTGTTATTATGTGGTCCATAGAGTTGTCTAGATCTGTGTTATTATGGGGTCTATAGCCATAACTACTCAATGTGCAACAGCTTCTTACATAGCATAAAGTACTGGACAATTCTTCATTTTATTTACAACTGCTACCTGTAACAGTAAACTACTGTATTTCACAGTGTACTGTCATGCCTTAACACCAGTATACTGTATCTTACAGCGTATTATTGCATCTTGCATTCCACTATTCTATATACATCAGAATCCATGCTTTACTGTTTTCGTTCCTTACACCTTTTCAATTATGCTACATTAAAATGGAAGTCAGTGTTGAGGCAAAATGATAGGACAGTCATTGTAGACACCGACTGCAAGAGAGAGGTATTGAAATGTTAAATGTATAATAATTTTTATTTCATTTAGCTGTCTTTTGCATACAACTAGGCCCAGTCTTTCCATCAGAAAATCAGAAGGATGGGAAGCATAAAAAGCATTTTTGACTGCTATGAGCTTAACTGTTGAATGTGACTATTAGTAACGATGTGCTATCAGTAGATCAGCTGTAGTGCGGAGAGTGAGAGTGCTAAACACTAATGAGAGTTAGTGCAGTCACCAGGCAGTCACTAGACAGTCACTAGGCAGTCACTAGGCAGTCACTAGGCAGTCACTAGGCAGTCACTAGGCAATTGTGGAGTCATGCATCGGTGAAAGTCAACAGTCAACTTTCAGAAATTGTCTACCGAGTTTACATTTTGAAATGTATAACATACTCGGTACAGATTCTTGTCATCTTATGAAATGATATTTCTAGCTAATTTAGAGTCTGGTTTCGGGACTCTTCTATCTGAATCATGGCAGGATTTTGCTTTGCAAATCTCTTGGTAATCTTTACTACAATAGAATTCGTGTTCCTCCGAGGCCGCAGTCGGGGGTTGGAAAAAATATTGCATCGTAAGGGTTTCGAGCCCACGACCTTCACCCTGGTAGACCGACACTAACCCCTGCACCCATCGCCCGCTTTAACAATTTTGGAATAACTTTGCAGATAGCTATTACATCTCTCGATCTCTCACGATACTCGAGTCTGTCTGAGTGCTAGTGTAGAAGTAATGATGCATCGGTGGACTCAACACAAATAGATTTAGTCTCTATGGCTTGGCATGCCTTACTTTCGACTGAAGCTGTTTATCTACAAAGGATCTCACCTTTGCTAATGACAAAGCATGTTTGTTATTTGATAGTGAGTCACCTTCAATGCTCCAGCGTGCTGGCTCGTTGAGATCTAAGTCAGTGTCTCTTGATTTACCACTCCCTCATTCCCTAGACTCCGATGGTGAAGAATCTCTGCTGACTCGAAGCACTCCGCATGTAAGTCGTTATGGTTTGGCTCAAACAGTTTTCTCGGATGGTGCGGTGGTAGACTGAGAACCAAGTCAAAAGTAGTGCGAAAAACAGTTTTGTTTTTTAGCAAACATGGAATTTTTTGTCAATGAATGCTGCGCTTACATAAAGCAAAAAGTAAGTTAACAGTTTGGTTTTTTAATGGGAGTTGTCTGCTTGTGCCAAAATAGACCCAGCAGCATTTACAAAAAGAATGTTGAAAAGCGCTGTGTTGTTATGTCTGTTATACCAAAAGTATTCTAATCATTAAGCATGTTTGTCAACAAAAAATGTGGATCGTTGTCATTTAGCCAAATATTAATTTTGCTAACAAAAAATTATGAGATGAATTATGATGAGTGATGAATGTTACCTCGCTGGATTTTTGTCAGAAGTTTTTGTAGAGTCTTGTCTAAATTACCCTAATATCAGTAGCAAAAAACAAATGCTACTAGAAGTATAACTCTGGGTTATCAAATCTAAGATTGTTGAGGTGTAAATCTATTTTTATTATTGCTCTATTGTTATCTAAGTATTTAGAAAGCAAGCATAGCATTTTACTGTCTAACAACACCGAAAGGTTCACCCAACAGTTGAAGTTGTCAAAGTCAGTGTTTATTCCAATCAGCAGATGATTAGCAGTTCATACCATGTGTCTTTACGTATACACAATCTTTTTAAAAATTTTCAAGAATGATTTTTGATGGTTCAAACCTCAATTGACCCCATTGCATATTCAGAATAGCAGTTGTTGGTGGTTCAAACCTCAAATGGCCCCATTGCATATTCAGAATAGCAGTTGTTGGTGGTTCAAACCTCAAATGGCCCCATTGCATGTTCAGAGTAGCAGTCTTTGCCAGCAGACTGCCTAGCCCTGTCGGAAACTTTAAGCTAAATATTTTAGTGCAAGAAGAGATAGAATATGATGGGCTATGATTGTTCCTGGTAATCTGTCCTTTGTCAGTTTTCAAATGGCATCTTACTCAAATATAAAACTGGTGAAACCAAAGCACCAACTTTGAATTTCTTTTCCTTCTATTAGGTTTTTCCTGTAGGCTGCACAAACTTAATTTTGCTGAATTTCAGCGAGTGATTTGGAATTACCTCCCTTGCATCAATGCACTTAAGTCGATTTGTCAAATTTTGTCATTACTTTTGTTATCAGGATAATTGTATTATAATCGAAGTTTGTTATATTTTACCGAATGTAGATAGTGTACTGATCATTTAGAAGAGACAATTTAATTGTATCATTGCTCAATACCTGGATTAACTCAACGTTTATTATGCGCTATAAAACATTGTGGTGTGTCAATATATTTCGATACTTTCTGTTCCTACATTCCATTGTACATGTAGATATCTGTATTGTTGTAGGGGTCGGCTGCCTCCACGCCGCACAGAGATGAACTGTCTAGCGGGAGAGCTTCCTCACCAAACAATCGACCTCAACTGAATGGTCGTCAGTCACCCGGCAGCCATCCCACTCTCCCACCAGTCACTCCCCGGGGGGAAAAGTCTCTCAACTCAAGTTTTAACAAGCGCAAAACAAATTGGTTTTCGTATTCTGTAAGCAATTTTTTCGTAAACATATACCTTTCACTGAATCTCGTAATGCATAAATCTACACTCGGAGTTTTATTGATTATTCACATTGTAGTGTAACCTGACCATTCAACCATATGACTCCCGCTTTACTTATTTTAGTATAAACAAAAGTGTGAGGAGTTTCACCGACTGTTTAAAGATATCCCAGCAGATGAGAGACTGCTTGTTGGTATGTTAGTTTTCTGTTTGATAGCTACTAGCCTTCAGGGTCACACTAGTTCTTACCTATCATCAGTCATTTGATTTTGTGTTTATCATTCGTTACATACAATTGTAAATGAATACCTGTCTACCAAACATTCAAATAGTGCAATATTGCTTCTTACAAGCGCGTTCACTTCGTTTCATCAATTACTATTTAAATAGAGTTTGTGGGTATAAAGAGTTGCTTACTACATACCCTGAGTCTGGCAGTGTGAAATAAAAGACAACTCTCAATTTCGTGTTGGTATTTAATAATAGACAACTGTTCAGGATATGTTTGCAGCCCATTCACCAATTAGCTATTTAACTTTGGCAAGAAAGAATTTTGTGAACGGTCACGAGTCTCCCTAATACTCATAACCTTTCTATCAATCAATCTAATATTTTGGGTTGTCATTGTGCATTTTTACTTTATATACCTTGTCCCTTATTCTTTTATAAACTTTATCCAACAAATTCTGTCAGTTATAGTGAAGAGCAGAAATTTGGAACAAAGCAATGGTTGACTCAATGAGCCATAAAAATGTCTTGTGTTTCTCTAATTTGAGTAACGCAAAGAATTTTTAAAACGTGTTAAATAAACGTGATTTAGGTTAGTATATTTGGTTATTTTTAGAGTACATTGCACGTGCGTGACCGCTTCTTTTTTAGAAATGTTTTTATCATTAGAAACCAGTTTTTCAGTGATTTTTCACAATCATGATGTTGTTTTTGCACTGAATGTTTGAATAACATTTAAAAATCTACCTACCGAAAATACAGATGTCATTTACTTTCCGAGTTGTAGAAGCTAATAGCTCAAGTTTTTTTGTAAAATATAGATTTGTTATGCCATAACAACTTAAAAATATATATGGTTTTTCATATGCGAGATACAAAAATACACCAATTTTGTAACATTTTAGATGCATAACTCTTTTTGTCCCCCTTAATTTGATCATCATCGTCGGAGTTACTATTTGCACAGTGGTTGTTGAAAAGAGGTGTGCTTATCTCAGACTGAACAAACACTGTCATGACTGTTATGCTCTTCGCATCATATGAGAGCATGAGTAATGTCTAATCTTGATGAAACAGATTTTAGGGAGTGTTTTGCTCAGAGTAGTATCTTCAAAGACACTAGCTTTGCCATACAAGCAAAAGATATCTTTATCAAAAGATATGATTATTGTTTTATATACAAGTATGGTAACAAACCAAGGCAAAGCCCAGTCTAATACAGTTTTTTAAAGTATCAGGCATCTTATAATTATGTCAACTGACTTTATATAGTAATTAAAAGCACCTTCAGTTAGTTTCGTATTGAGACTAATATTTTGGATGATTGAAACATCCCATTTACGTAACATATGAAATCGTCAAAATTATTTCAAGGTTTGAATTAGAAGTGTTGCGCAGTGTTCATATCTGGTATCTCAAGTTTTACTTTTTGCAGACTACTCGTGCGCCTTGCAGAAGGATATACTTGTGCATGGTAGACTCTACATGAGTCAGAACTGGATATGTTTCTACGCGAGCATCTTCAAGTGGGAGACCACGGTATGTTTACCACATTCCTTCTAGTGCACTCATTTTTCACTCATTCCACCTCTTATCGGTATTATCTCGTGACTTGATGATGCGTTGTTTGACTCCTTGCTGCCTACTGTATCTCTTTCCTGCCTGCTATTTGTTCTGCTATACTTGTTTTCACTGTGAGTTCCAGAGACTGTTTTTGCCATTGTTCTATCGCGTTCAAGCCAGCAACTGTTTTACCACGATTCAAAATTCTATCCATATACGTTCACTACCATTTGCTCTAATTGGCATTGGTGTTGAGATACAAGCTATACCAAAGCATTGCTCGCCAACGTCAACATGCCGGCGCTATCACTGTGGCATATGAGTGCTGCTCACATTCGTGTTCACAGGCCTAACTTTGGTCTCCTTGACAGCCATAAAGGCTGCTGACATTGCAGTCATCTCCTCGTGGTTTCTCTTCAATCATTTTGTTGGCAGCTATTATTTCTTTTGAGATTGTTGATTTTATCCCACGACCAAACACGAGCGAAGCGATTGGTTTGGAAGATTTATGATAAATGCACATGTGCATACAACTCCCGAAAAATTATCCGTTAACGGCCGTCACCAAACCCTTGTAACGAAATCCTATCAACAAATTTAACTATTTTTCTGTAAAGTCGTTTAAGTATAATAATGATACAAAACGCATATAAACCTATTTAAATATGTTACCAAGCCTTTGAAAGGTTACCTCAAATTCCTAAAACTAACCCATCTGATCGGATTATACATAAATAGACAGATTTATTTGGCCAAAAATCGTTATTACAACTTGTTAAGCCTCACTTTTATCAAAGTTAAGACCGGAAATTAAAACGCCGAGCGACAGAGAATAGAACGATTAAGTCGTGCGCATTTCACGAAAAAAATAACGTGCACGTTTCACCAGTCTATAGCATTTTCAAATTGCCGATGGTTTCTGTAATTAAGTTAGGAGTACTGAAATCGTTTCATTTTTGCCGGTTTAAAAGTAACTGACATTTTAGACAATTTGGAGTACTTTGGTATTCTAACTGATATCCAACGCAATGTAAGTAAAGAAAATGATGATATTTTTTCTAACGGTTACGAGATTATTACAATAACTAATTATAAGTTTGGATGACTACAGAACAATGACTACGTAGTACAGAATTTCTAAAAATCTATATAAATATCACAACTTCGTGATATTGTTAGCTATGACGTTTTGAAATATAAACAAAATTGTGCATTGGTTTTATATTATTACTATGTTAATAATATTGGTTATTCTAATAATATCAGTGCATTTTACTTCTAATATTGGCCAATATTGCATGTCTCCTATTGCAGGGGAGGGATATAAACATATAATCTTTTCCTTTCATTATTGCTGTTTGTTGTATATAATAACACCCACACCCAGTACATTACAGCTACCATTGCAGTTATCCTACTTCACTGCAGTACCATTTGACTGCTAATATTGCATTTCTCAACCATCAGTACCCTTTCTTTTTCTTCCAATATCACTTTGGTCGTGGGCTGTATGACAGTGGAATTTCTAGTTTACTTTTTTTATTAATGTGATCGAGGAGAAGCTAATCTAAATATTTGTCTCATATGCACCGTGATCCTTGGAGAATTGTCTACACGTGTTCATACTCTCTAACTACCTAGCTTATTCTTCTTCCTAGCTTATTCCCTAGGTAGGTTCGTGCAAGTTGTTAACAAATTGTCTGTCTGGGACATGACTGCACTAGAAGTCACAAGTTGAGAATTCATTAACCAATTTATTATTATCTTGAGGTTCCTGTCATGGTGTTTCATCTACTAAATGGGAAACTGCTGGCTCACTTAATGGCATACCATAGCCATTACAGAATTGTTAAGGAATAAAAGTGTTGCTTGGATGTCTTGCACCTTTCTGTAACTAGCACTGTTTCAATAGAATGCTCATCATGATACAGGTGATGATTGAGTGTAAGGAAATAAAGTCCATAACAAAGGAGAAGACAGCACGTGTTATTCCCAACGCCATACAGATCAACACTCTTACAGACAAGTACTCATTCTCATCCTTCAGCTCTCGAGACAAGACGTATCTTCTCATGTTCAGAGTCTGGCAAAATTCTCTTCTCGATAAGGTAGGATAAACCTTTTTGCTTGTTTAAATATAGTAGATGACATTGTCAAGCTTAGGGTTGGTTTTGTTCAATTTTTGGCTCTCGTTTAAACACTTTTCACTCTCCTTCTGCTGAAGGAAGTGAACCAACCTGTCGTGGCTCACTACTAGCTCAGGCTTGCCATCAGCTGTTGCATAATAGTCACAGCTATGCTCTGGTCGTTTTGGTTATTATGATGTTCTTATATCGGCTTGTATTTATCCTGTTTATTCACTGTTATCCTTTTTCTGGCTTTTAATTTTTCGATAATTATAATTTTGTTCAGTATATTTTTTTAACTTGTCCGCGAGTTTAACCGAGCAACTGAATTGTCGGCGCATTATCACGCATTGAATTTGGTGAGTTTCTGCATGGTTTTGAAGCGGAAATAAAACTCACTCCATAACGTCTTCTGTCATCAGATTTACCAGCATGAGACTAGTGACATTCGTCGTGCCGTTTGTGACATTTGAAAAAGCTCCCGAATGCTAACTAACTCATCTTCTCCCCTGCAATGATTAATATTTCTTTATTTGAACTATTATCATTTCCACCATATCTGTTGTTTCCTGTTTGCACAACAACCTAAAGCTCATGATTTGCACAAATCGGAATAGATGCAATTTAAGCAATGTATTTTAAGCAATTTTCCTCCGTCTATGAAGCTATCATTATTTTGTGCGTTCATTCACACATTGCTCGTCTATTAGATTTATTCTGTGACAATTTTTATTAACATGTAATCTGGTGTATTCCATAATGCAACCATTATGCGGGTCACTGGTGAGCTAACCACACATTTTGATATTGATAGTGTAAATCTGCTTTATTTGGAGTGCTTTTACACAGGTGATGAATCAGCAGCAGGTATGGCAACTTATTCATGAACTCTATGGCAGTCAGCTTGGCATCACACAAAGTGATGATGACTATGAGGCTCCCACTCAGGACTCGGATGCCCAGCAAACCGCAGATACTTGCGTGAGTGTCCGCAATGTCAGTACTTGTATTTATAATCTATCAAGTTTTTCATGCGTCGTTGTGCTACTGTACGTCTGCCACCGCAGATGTCTGTGTTTGTACGTACCTCTATATCCCTGTGCCGCAGATGTCAGTGTGTCTATCGCGAGTGTATATGCACATCACTCCGTGCTGTATATGTCTACGCAGGCATCACTCATACACTAAGTGATTGTCTGGTTTGTCCTTTCCCCCAGATGTCCATGCAATTGGTTATTATTCATTTCGCCCTGATGATGCCTATGTAGTTATTAAATAAGCAATGCATGTATCTAGGTAATTGTGAGTCGTGTTCACATTGCCTTTGAAAGTCATGGGGTCCTCAGAACAAAGCTGGTCGTAAGCTATGAATATCTTGATTGTATATTTATAATTACAAGATGGTTAGCATCAACATCGTCTGCTAGTTCTGCTAGTCGCTGTTAAACCAGTTAGCCTATTTGCTCAGTTCCACAACTGTTCTGTTGTCACAAGCTGTTTGTACGAGACTGCTTACCGCTCTATTTGCCGTTACTAGCTATTGGTTAGTAGTAGTTAGTAAAAGCTACTAGAGTCAGGTTAACATAGTGTTCATTTAAAATGGTTTGTTGTAGCTCGTGTAGTTGGCTACCCACTACACGTCTCTAGCTGTTGTTCGTTAGCTGAAATCTGGAAATTAAATTTAATTCACTAACGCTGCCTTCTGTTGTTAGGTTAGTTAGCACTTGACCGCTATATGCATGCTTACTGAAGCATGAGTTTTTTTCCAAAACAGTTCGGAATGTGATCCAGTTTTACTAGACAGTTCATTGGCTAGTGAGTTGTTAATGAATAATGCGTGCTACGGTTGTCTAACACTGCCTGACTAGAAACAGTTATTCACTCCGAGCTTATAGACGGGACAACATCACTCGTGATGGTAATTTTAAGAGTTCTATTGTTTACATGTGTGTTTAAAAGTGGCAAGAGATTTGTGAGGTACATGTAGTGTGATTATGTGCTCTTAAAATTGGTAGTTAGTTAACACACCAGTATTAACTAGCCACCAATCCTAAGATAACACACCAGTGTTAACATACCGTGTGAGGTAGCTATAGGTAGTGTCGTTATGTGTTCTTAAGATTGGTGGTCAGTTAGCACACCAGCGTTAACTAGCCACTAATCTTATGTCATTGCAATAAAATAGGTTGGTCTATTGCGGGCAAATCAGTAAAATTTAACATTGTTGTTAAATGAGATATTGTGATGGTCCTTTGCTGAATTACATGTATTCAGTTGTTTGTATGACATAACAAAGAAGTCGTCTTAAGCTCATAGGTTCAATTTTATGTTTTAAATTATCCGTTCAACATTGGAATGTGATTTTCTCGACTGTTGCCAATGGATGACTAGCGGGTAAAACTAGAACACTGTTTGAAAGGTCCTAGCCTTACAAGCGCAGTCTTTCTGTAAGGTCACGGCTTAGTTCAACTTACCACAACCTGTGATATATCGCTTGAAGCTAGAAAAATATATTACCTAGTTAATTACAGTACTAGTAATAGTGGCTATTAGAAGGTGTAGTTATGGTTTAGGTGAATATCTATTAAAGCTGAATAAAACCTGAAAACACAGGTAGTAAGAAGGGTAGCAGTAAAACAGCCAATGAAAGAGTATGCTTCATATGTGTAGTATGCCTCATAACCATACTTGGACCATTATCATATTTTACTTGCTCAAATACTAAGTATGTTTTAAAAGTAAGGGACCTGACTTATCAATGAACCATTAATGCTCTCAATAATAATAGCCATATTGAAAATCAAAAAACAAACCCATTTTGTGTCATCGTTGACTGCAATATGGAGTAAATACTGTAAAACCTCTATTTGAACCCCATGGCGCTGTATTAATCAACCTTCCCCTATAGTGACGTTTTATTAAAGGTAACATTCAAATAGAGGGTGGCGGTATATCATTTTAATAGCTCGTCATAATTTGAGAAGCTAAATTCAACCATTTTATGGGCAAAACGAATCTCGCCTATATTTTGCACTCTTTTTCGAGCGGAGCGACATTAACTCTTTTGGATGCAGGAAACCTGCTCTAACTTACTTTTAACTGGTTGTAGATCTCTAAATATATATGCATTGAGTAACTGAAAAATATCTCTACCAGTTGATATCTATTGCTTACAATTACCCTACAATGCTCTACAATTATCCTCTTATAACCCTCTTTGCAATTTGTCGGAGCTTTAAATTTTTTATTTCATTCTAAATTTGATGGCATATTTTCTTTTTTGTAACTGTATTTAATAATGCTGCATAAAAGCTCATTGCTCTGTTTGCTACAGTTTGCAGTCAAAACTGGTATTTCATGCGCAATAGAAGAGGAGTTATGAGCCTCTATTCATTGTAAGGCGAGTTTAGATAATCGCAATGATGCAATCCAATAATATGCCATAAATCAGCAAATTTGTTTATAAGTTGTATAATTACAATCTATTAAATGCTACCAATGCATATTAAAAAATAAGTGACGTAAACAATACATGCAGAAACAGAAATTTATATTTTTGAAACAAAAATATTTGCATCGTTTGCTCGGCCAGTTGCGTTCTTGTTGTTGCATTCGTTTGGCACCATTTTATTTTCTTCTTGCTTTTCAATACCTTCTACAGTGTCTGCTGACCTCAACTCGTCTGCACTGCTAAACTAGTTCATATGAGCGGCTAAACAATTTTTGTAGCAGAGCAAAACTACGCGTTGCTATTTGAAAAACTTATTGTGAATGTAATGATAAACATTTAGATGCATGCACGCTAAGCACAACTTTTATAGTCTGAAGATAGTAGTACAGATTCCATCGTAATTGTAAACAGTTTTTCACATACATGTACATCAAAGCATCACGACAGCGTTTTACGGGGAACTTCTATTAGCCTGATACAGTTAATAATTATTTCTGTGGCATTGCTTTCAAAGTTTTAACAAAAAATCTGTAAGCTTTGGAGTTAAAAAAAAGAACTTCGATACGAACAGCAACAATTGAAGAATTAATTATTATTGATGTAAGCGAGTCATCATTGGTACGGTTTTGTGGAAACTTTTCTACTGATCACTCGCTATTATGGGTTCGTAAAGATCAAAGAATGTCAAAGTGGCAGTCAAATAAAGGTTTTAGGGTAAATCTCTTGTTGAAGCTTAATTGTTCAGCTTCAGCCAGATATTTATTTTAAAAGTATTTTTTAATCTTGCAAGTTTTGCAATCAAAGCTATGAAAGCAGAAAATCAATAACCAGCAGCCAATGCAAATCTAATCACTTTGGCACTGATCGAGCTCCCGCTATCGTAGTTCTGGAAGGAAGTCGAAGGTCGCCAGATGAGCTGCAATGCGCGTCTTTAAACTTTGCGTGAGTGCGAGCATTTGTCACTTGTTGGCTCGCGCCCGTTTGAAGCAGTTTACTGCAAGTTTCCATTAAAGTAGCGTGTGGTGTTTCTGTAGAGCTTTGCTGGCAGCGACAATACAGGCATCACTAACGGTCTCTCATCAGCCATGCCTTCTACAGCAGCGCTGGACGCTGTCGCGGGAACAGACAGGAAGCTAGACGATGTCTCTAAAGACCTTTCTAGTGACTTAACAGACTCCACAGAAACCGACGATGATGGTAAGTGCTTGTGCCACTCTACCTGATAATCAGGTTGAGTAATTCTCAAGTTTAATTAAGTTTAGATAGAAATTGTTAGAAGTTTAATGATAGAAATTGATGTCTGCGGTTCTAAATATAAAATTTATGATTGTATTTACTACAAATATATGTAAACATATTGATATACAAGACCATGTGTAAGGTTTGTCATAGTGAAATATTAGATGGGTAATTGGAATCTGTTTGATAAATGTCTAAACTTTAGTTCTATAAAAAAGTTAGTATTTTTCAGGTGTTGTTTTTTAAATAAGCATGTCGTATTTAATACAAAATATAAAGCAAAAAGGTTTACAAGGTAGCTTTGACGGCAGCAAACACTGTGCATGTTACAAATGTCATTATGAACAGTTTTTGTGTTGAGCAAGAGCAATTCATCACATAATTCACACTTGTTGTGCTTGTTTGCGCAAGCGTTGTAATGCATAGTAACACCAAACATGAGTTTTAGCTGTCTATTTGCTGGATGATGCAATGGGCAGCATCATAGCTACATCAGTTTCCTGTTTAAGAAAACCAATCTTACTAAAAAAGTTGAAAAATGTTGTAGGTTTGTTGCATGCCACTATCTATCGATACAAGCAATCATCTTGTTTTTATTAAACCTGTTTGATAATCTTGTTATTGTCTGCGCTAGATGTATGAGAAATCGAGAATAGCATTTGGTTTCCAAGTTATTACCATATATGCCTAGATGAAGTATTGCTTAGGCATATCAACACAGTTTCACGATGATCAGAATGGGAAGGCAAATCTAAACTGGATTTTAACATAAACAAAAATGTATAAAGGTTGACATTGCGTGAACCTTTCATGTCACTCTTGTGAATAGGTCATCAAATAGGTCATCGATAGATATGAGATATTTTGTTTATCGCCGCCATCACTAATCGCTGATGTTATTCTGCACCTGAATATTGTATCTTGCACGAGTGTTTGAGGAAAATTAATTACATGTATACAGGTACTCAACATCATGCAGCCTCAGAATATATTCAGCTATAGGTGTCAACCTCCCAAATCTTGTGAGTTTGTTAACAAACAGACGTAGTCTCGAAATTATCAGACATAGGCTAGGAATTATCTATGTTAGGTTTTGGTAAAAAAAAGACGAGTTCAACAGTGAGGCAACAAAGCCACAAGAATTAAGCATAGGCGAATATGTTGATATCAATCAAATGAACTGAATATATATACATATAGATACACACCCTTTTGAGTATAGACTTTTGTTTATGTGGGACTCTCCTCAAGATCTACTTGTAATAAAAACATGTGTTTTTACTCGTTAGAAAGCCTACATGAGGTTTCTCTTGATTGGCAGTGTGATATCAAATGCTCACGCTATCATGATATCATGCTTGCATTGGCCAGTGGAGAGCACCAAATGACATTTAGGTTAAACCTATTTAAGACTGAAAGTGCTGGCTGTTGGCCTCACTGTGAACTAGGGTATTCTTCGTTGCTGCACACTCGCAGAGCAGAAATATGTGGTCCCATTTGTTTTCCGAGGAAGTTGAACTAGGACAATAATGGCAACAACGTAAAATGGCTTCGTTAATACAACCTGTTTTGATGTTATGTCAACCTGTTATGTCTGAGTGAAGAGTACAATGTTGCTACTCATAAATTGTATCTATTTAATTGATAACAGAACACATTCAACTCAAGGTTTGCAGTCATAGGCTAGCATATTATAGGAATGGATAGATATCTCACAAACGAACTACAATGGTTATTCCATGCCCATTTGCTGACAACTCACTGACTGATGCAGCGAGTGAAAAATATTAGTTTTATTTCTTGTGCCATTGAGATCTGGCGAATGGTAGCTATTTATTTTCATGGCTAGAACAAAAGCAGAACTGCGCGGTTTGACTACAGATATGATCATATTGTGAGAGAGCAGATAGAGCTCTACTGGCGTCAACTGCAGGGAAGGGTCGCTCGGACTCAACTGAGCAGCCATCAACTGCTATATACAGTATGTAAATAGAGCGAGCATAAGTTTATAAGACTCACAGGCTTTCTGCTGTGACACCGGGGAGTTATATACTAAATACATTCTTACATTCATATATACCTACGTACATATCTGAAAGTGTTGAATTGCTCCGCAATCAGTGCCTGCGATTTTGCTTATGTTGGTCAATGGGCAGTACAATTGCTTGATAGGTTGAAGTGAGGTCAAGTGCAAGGGTCAGGCGAAGTCCCATTGAAAAATGACAGTTTGCTAGGCCGCTATCGTATGATCAATGCTTTTATATTCTTCACAGGTTTAAGCATTTGTTTCAGAGTGAGCAATTAGTCAAAAGACCCAGTGGCTAATTACAATGTCATTGCTGGTTTCTTCACGTAACTGAATAATAACTGCTGTATGTGTAGCCTTGCGTATTTACTATAACCTTTTGTTTCGCATTCCTAGGTGACGGAGAGGCGGTGCAGTGTCCCTCCGCTCATGAGCATTCTGACTGGGTTACTCTTGACCTGGAGGTCAACTTCTCCGTTAATCAGCTCTTTGACCTACTATTTACCGACACACCATTCTTTGCTGCGTTCCTCGATTCACAAGGCACTACTGGTATGCTTTTCTCTTAATATATACATTACATTGGCTGTTCTACTCTCAGACTTCCTCTGTTAGTAATCGATTTACTGGCTGATGCGCTGGTCGCTCGCTGAATACTCTCCGGTAGAGTAACCACGTATTTTGTTTAGATATAAACCTGGGTGAATGGTCAGAACCTGATGCTGAAGGCGTGAGGCGGAGAGAGAACACTTTTACTATTGCTGTCAATGCTTCATTTGGACCCAAGTCAACACGCTCTACTGAGACACAGGTATGAAACTGCGCGTAAGGTGAAGGTATTCGCTTTGGCTTTATTAGCTGGTTTGTCGATGGCGAAATTGGGTCATATTTGCTACAAATATTTGCATATTTCCATCTCAATACTGTTGCAACAGTATTGAGATGGAAAATGGTTTCATATCTCTAAAGCTCAGTCTCGTCATATATATTATGTATGCTATGAACTAGTCAACTCCTGTCATTTCACAACTTTTTTCAGTTGATCTTATGTTCATGTCATAAAAATTTTGTTATCAAATATTTGTTTGCACGAGTTGGAATTTTTGTAAGTTTTCAGTTTCATGCTCAAAAACTAGTAATATATATTTAACACATACCTATAAATTGAATTTAAATATAAAATACAGGCACTCATTTAGTTACAGTTTGAATTTCAATGCTACTGATGGCCGAACTATTATTAGTAATCGACGCTTTGCATGTCTCTTGCAGTACATGAGAGCAGAGAGCAAACCTGGCTCTTTCTATTGCATTGACTGCGAGAGTCTGAGCGACCCTTCCCTGCCATATGGTGATAACTTCTATGTGTGGAATAGATACTGTATATCACGTATCACCAAGTCTTCATGCCATGTGGTGGTCCGCACAAAAATATGCTATATGAAGTCAGTTTTTGCTCTTGTCAAAGGTTTGTGCCTTCTCTTATAAACCTTTACGCATAGCTTTCATTTCTGTCTGCGCTGTATTTAGTCCTGGTGATGTGAACACACTTATATGTCCAACCGATTTGATCCAAATATTTTTGCAGCCGTCATCGATAAGAATGTACGTAATGGAGTAAACAGTTATTTTAAACCCTTAACGGAAAAATTGAGTCGAGAATCTGATAAGATGGCTACGAGTGGGGAGCAGCCAAGGAAGAAAAAGCGATATGTACGACACCGGGCTGCTTCCGTTCACAGTAGGCACTCAATTCACCTATCTAACGGCACTGTACCTGGTAAATCACAGCCTAGCAGTCAACAACATCAAGAGGTCAGTTCAACTTTCTGCTAGCCTCACAGCTATTTGCTTGTATGCTTCTTTCAGAAACTGCCAACTAGAGAGCAAATGTGTTTATAGAAAGTTTTTCTTATTTCACAGGTTTCCAGCTTTCAAAGTCTGTACATTACACACACTCCTTATGAGTTTAGCTCTGCAAGCTTCCGTTTTATAGCTTGAGGCTTGGCTACACCGGCCATTGTTTTGCTTAGATGCCGGCAGCAATGCTACAGCCGATATTGGCATCAAAATATCTGTTTGATTTTTGCTTAATTTACCTTTTCACCTAATTCAGTAATTTTCTACCATTAAAAAAACTTGTCATAATTTTAAATGACAAAAACGTTACTGCTTCCGTTGAGAGTTGTCATGCCATGGTTAAAAACAACGTGAATCAGTAATGTTACTGCTTCCGTTGAGAGTTGTCATGCCATGGTTAAAAACAACGTGAATCAGTAATGTTACTGCTTCCGTTGAGAGTTGTCATGCCATGGTTAAAAACAACGTGAATCAGTAATGTTACGGCTTCTGTTGAGAGTTGTCATGCCATGGTTAAAAACAACGCGAATCAGTAATGTTACTGCTTCCGTTGAGATAGTTGTCATGCCATGGTTAAAAACAACGTGAATCAGTAATGTTATTGTCAAGATTTCAACTCTTCAAAAGGTGCCTTTTAATAACGAACATCGCGAGGAACAATATAGGACGTTTCTTGTAACTTTGAGCTGAAGATCTGCGTGGTCAAACGAGGCTACTCGTAGTGGAGCTTTCATGCTAATAGCGCTAATCTAGTGACTTTTGTTAAATGCTCTATCACTCCATTCAAGGCTATGACAAGAAGTGCTCTGGACTACCTGTCATATTTCTCTGTTGGTTTATGATCGGTAACACTGTTTCCTTTTCAGTCGAACTCGTCACGAAAGGCCGCCTACATAACGTCAACGGTCCGGGTCATGTCCGCCCTGCTCATATTCCTCGTCATATTTAATCTTCTACTCTTCTTTAAGCTCTGGAGTTTAGAGACGAGGCACGCAGCGATGCAAATGGACAGCTCCACCAGGTTAGTCGAGTCACATGATTATGATCACTCGTTCATTTTAATACTTCTTATGTTCGTTACTACACTGTGTAGTACACACTCATTAGACTACACTGTGTAGTACACACTCATTAGACTACACTGTGTAGTACACGCTCATTAGACTACACTGTGTAGTACACACTCATTAGACTACACTGTGTAGTACACACTCATTAGACTACACTGTGTAGTACACGCTCATTAGACTACACTGTGTAGTACACACTCATTAGACTACACTGTGTAGCACACTCATTAGACTACACTGTGTAGTACACACTCATTAGACTACACTGTGTAGTACACACTCATTAGACTACACTGTGTAGTACACGCTCATTAGACTACACTGTGTAGTACACACTCATTAGACTACACTGTGTAGCACACTCATTAGACTACACTGTGTAGCACACTCATTAGACTACACTGTGTAGTACACACTCATTAGACTACACTGTGTAGTACACGCTCATTAGACTACACTGTGTAGTACACACTCATTAGACTACACTGTGTAGTACACGCTCATTAGACTACACTGTGTAGTACACGCTCATTAGACTACACTGTGTAGTACACGCTCATTAGACTACACTGTGTGTAGACACTCATTAGACTACACTGTGTAGTACACACTCATTAGACAACACTGTGATGTACACATTAGACTACACTGTGTGTAGACACTCATTAGACTACACTGTGTAGTACACGCTCATTAGACTACACTGTGTAGTACACGCTCATTAGACTACACTGTGTAGTACACGCTCATTAGACTACACTGTGTAGTACACGCTCATTAGACTACACTGTGTAGTACACGCTTATTAGACTACACTGTGTAGTACACGCTCATTAGACTACACTGTGTAGTACACGCTCATTAGACTACACTGTGTAGTACACGCTCATTAGACTACACTGTGTAGTACACGCTCATTAGACTACACTGTGTAGTACACGCTCATTAGACTACACTGTGTAGTACACGCTCATTAGACTACACTGTGTAGTACACGCTCATTAGACTACACTGTGTAGTACACGCTCATTAGACTACACTGTGTAGTACACGCTCATTAGACTACACTGTGTGTAGACGCTCATTAGACTACACTGTGTAGCACACACTCATTAGACAACACTGTGATGTACACACTCATTAGACTACACTGTGTGTAGACACTCATTAGACTACACTGTGTAGTACACGCTCGTTAGACTACACTGTGTAGTACACGCTCGTTAGACTACACTGTGTAGTACACGCTCGTTAGACTACACTGTGTAGTACACGCTCGTTAGACTACACTGTGTAGTACACGCTCGTTAGACTACACTGTGTAGTACACGCTCGTTAGACTACACTGTGTAGTACACGCTCGTTAGACTACACTGTGTAGTACACGCTCGTTAGACTACACTGTGTAGTACACGCTCGTTAGACTACACTGTGTAGTACACGCTCGTTAGACTACACTGTGTAGTACACGCTCGTTAGACTACACTGTGTAGTACACGCTCGTTAGACTACACTGTGTAGTACACGCTCGTTAGACTACACTGTGTAGTACACGCTCGTTAGACTACACTGTGTAGTACACGCTCGTTAGACTACACTGTGTAGTACACGCTCGTTAGACTACACTGTGTAGTACACGCTCGTTAGACTACACTGCGTAGTACACGCTCGTTAGACTACACTGCGTAGTACACGCTCGTTAGACTACACTGTGTAGTACACGCTCGTTAGACTACACTGTGTAGTACACGCTCGTTAGACTACACTGTGTAGTACACGCTCGTTAGACTACACTGTGTAGTACACGCTCGTTAGACTACACTGTGTAGTACACACTCGTTAGACTACACTGTGTAGTACACACTCGTTAGACTACACTGTATACTTTGTTGCAGTGGCATGTATACTCACCAGGAACTTGTCGACTTACTGAACAAACAAAAGTTTCTGTATGAGAAAGACATGAATCACTGGAGGGAAACACTTGAGTCTTCTACAAAGCTTATTTATCAGGTGTGATGACTGTTTTGCATATATTTATCCTAGATTTCAGTTCATTTTAGTCACCATGATCTGTGTTTATTTATCATTTTTCTGGTTCGTTGCTCTTCAGCTAGTGTTTTTAGTACTTGTTGACTTGTTCATTTAAATTTCATTAGTTTTAGAACATTGAAGTTTAAAACAGTTTAAAACTTATGAAGTTAAGCTGTTCCCATAATTGCTTTGCATATTGAAACTGCCATATCTGTTAGAAAATGCTCTTTTAAAATGCATTATAGAATATTCACTTGGTTGTAAAAGCTAAATACAATGATAACTATTTTATTAGTCTATATATAAAACAATTAAAACTAATTAAGAACTCCTATGTTACGTGTAAAAACTAATTAATGAAGTAATAGTTAGTAAAATAAGTCTTTCTTAGAGATGCGTGATATGAACAATAAATAAGTTGAATTACCCTAATCTGAGTATTTTAAATTATTTTTACATTTTAGTCTAAGATCTACCAACTTGCTTAAACTGAAAGGTTACAAAAATTTTTGGACATCATATGTTGAAAAGTACTTCGTACGTCGCAGCAAATGGTTTCTCCAATGTTACGTTGCTTGTCGGAAATTTCTAAATTGAGGTGATGGTAAGTTGAGTTTTGACTGCAAAAATCAATCAAAAGATTTGCATGAATGGGTTATGCAAAAATTATATCAGCCATCTTTTGATGAAAATGAATTTGTTGCATAAGGCAAAGTTGGCACTTAGATTGAGGAAAGGTAATGCATGCAGTTGTGTTCATATAAGTAAAGTTGTCAGTGACGGTAGTTGCGTGTCTGCAGACGTTTCAAGTTGTGAGCTGACAACTCCTTTGTCGCTTCACATTTTCTCAACTAATTTGCATTTTTATATTTTCTTCATCAATTTAGCTAGAAGAATCTATTGAGGAGATAAAACTTCGTCAGAATATTCTAGACACTACCATCTCTCCAGAGAAATTACCAGAATCTTACTCAGAAAGCTAACTCGATTTTTTACAGGGTTGCTGCGATTGGTTGCTACAACCACAACACTTTTTAGACGATAGGCAGTGATGAGTTATAGGCTGACCCATTATATTGTATTGTAGTCTGCAACTTCTTCAAGACTTCTCTAGCATCATTGATTTATTTCTGCTTCAAGCCCACACTCTGAAGCATGTTTACAAATACTAGTGCTATTTTAACTTTTGCTAGGCGCAATTGCATGATTGCGTTTTTAACCACCAGTGTGCAGCGTGTCCAGCCTAGAAAGCAATCGAGTTGATCTCACATGGAGAATTGAATTGAGCTCCAAAAGGTCCAAAATAAAGTCTTTCAATGTTTAGCTGTCCAAGTATGCGTAATTGGCTAATTCAGTAATCCATTCCCTCAATAAGCCGGTGATTGCTTAGGTGAGGCAGAAGGCTATCACGGTAGCCGTCTAAGATAAGATTGTGTTGGCTTGAGTCAGTCATTTTTAGCCTCAACTTTCTGCACTCCTGTTTTTTTTTGATTACATTCATAATTAGGTCATGGTTGTGCTTGAGCATTCTGTTGTTTCAAAATGTTACACGCTAATCAGATGTTATTTTTCATTTTACTCTTTTGCCACAGGATTTAAGATCAAGTTGTTGTTTATATGGCAGAATGTTGGTTTGAAATTGTAAATTTCACTATAATTATTTTCTTTGAACTCAACAGATATTCCACAAAGTTGGATCATTCATGTTATATTTTTGTACATACTCTATTTTGCCTGATGTGATCTTGAAATAAGCCGGAAGAAATTTAATATATGAAATATAATATATAGAATTTACAAAATCTATATCAAGTTCTATATATAATTTAATATATATAATTTACATGCTATATATGAGATCTATCAAATCGGGTTAGCTGTTACTTTTAGGCACATGATCTGTACATCTTGAGCAGATACTGAAATTATGTATTAATTCGGTCTTTGCATGATTACATTGTTCGTATCTGTTAAAATAAAGCATTAGGTTTGGCAAGCTAAGAGCCATTGCTCATCCTTTGCCAAGGAATCATAAGTCTTGTTCAATGAAAAGCATGGTTGAATATCTACAGCGAACTGCAAAAACACCAAACCATGTAGACACTGCTGTTAAGCAGCTATATGATGTACCAGGTATAGTTGTGCCAGCACTCAACTAAAGCTTCCATTATTTCTGAGCAGCTTGAAAATGTTACACTTACAAACTAACGGTTTTTAGGCTAAGGATGTTAGTAGAGCAACCTGAAGCTCTACCTGCTTGGTATAAATTATTGTCAGCCCAAACTCAAGTACGCATGATCATTGCGTAGTGCATGATGTCGGGCGCAATGATTACTATGTGACTTCATTTGAATGCATTATACCTCAGAGAAAGGGATGGCTGCTCGCTGTGAACAACTTACTGACGAGAAGCTAGAAAAGGCTGACATTGTGCTCGAATCCCTTCAAGATGGTTGTGAAAAAATACAGATAGGTATAGTCAACTTTTGCATATATACTGGCAATGCTCCGAGTCGGAAAGGTGTGGCATAGTCGTGAAGTTTTTTTTAAAGTTCATTATTGTTCAGATAAATTTTACATTTATATTTCAATCATAGCATACCAAATTGTCACAAAGAAAACAATCTGGGTTCAAGGTGAGGCTTTCTTGAAGAGCTTTTTTCCCGCTTTTTTATTTCGACCCGAGCGTAACGTTGTACAAGGAAAAATTGAAATCTCTCACAATGTAGCCCTGCTTTTAACGTTTGTCTTGGGCAATGCTTATGGACATGGCACGACTTAACATAATTGAATTAGAAATTTAAATCCCTTGATTTCAAAAGGGTATGGATTCTTAGTATGAAGATATCTGTATCCTATCCAGAATCATTGCATCTATAAAATGCGACCAAACTTTTTTTATTTCTAATTTCATTGCAATGCTTTGTTGCATAAAGACTCTATTTTAGTGCTAACTGGAGTGGAACTACTTCTGGCAGCTTGATACAGTTTAGTAACTCTCTAGTAGTGTACAATATTGTTTGGAGCCTGAGTTGCATCTATAGATTTATTAGTTCAATGCCGACGTTGAAATGGGTAATAAAAAAACTGCTGATAAACAACGACAGTTGATCTAGTTGGCCAGGTGTAAGCAGACATTATGATATACATGTATGTATGTTAGATTTACACGGTGAGTTGTTTGTATGTACTCCCTTATTCTATTATACAATCTTGATAATTGAAACTAAAAGATGAAAAACCCCTAACAAGAGTTGCAACCAAATTTTCCTATTTGAGTAGATAAGGTTTTGCTTTTGAAGCAAACTTTAAGAAAATCCTAAAATAATCCAAAAGCGTTTTGCTTTAGTGGCTGATTAATTTTCCGTAATCTATCTAATCTTTCCATGCTATAAGGTTATAAGGTCAATTGCAGTCGGCTGCTTTGTGTTGGGTTGCGTAGCACTATCTCAAGTTATTAAGAAACAATTTAACTGGTAAGTAAATGTTTAATTTATTTTGTGGCAATTATCACTTTAGTTCTTTTGTAATGTTGCTTCATCCCATACGACTGTTTGGGTATGTTGTTAGGACAAACACCAGATGAAGTGTTCTCTAAATCCGGCTCTGAAAGTGAAAATGATGATGAGCACGCTGTTGCCCTTCTCATGGTTGCTGAGATACAAGAGAAGTTGTGTGCTGCCATGCATCACTATAATCAGCATCGCCGATTTGACACTAAGGCGAGTTTTTGAAAGACGAACATTTGCTTGCTAGCTGGCAGCTGTATTTAACATCTATAAAAGAAACGGTTGCTCACTGAATAACTTTTTGTAGTTTACAATATTTTATTAACAAAACTTTACATTTAAATGTAATGATCATCTGACATAGAAAAGCTATTGCATTAACAACATTTACTCATCCACAGTACGTACTGTAGATACGAGTCCAGAACAAACTTTCAAAATAAATTTATTTCTCATATTATCGCAATAAGCCACCACTTGCATGCATTTTGCTTTGATATCTTAAGGCAGACTGAATTTTATAGGCCAAATGTGGGTTTTCTTATGTTCACAAAAATCATTGACACGGCGTATACATTGCAAAAAATTATTAATGTAAAGGTAGAGCAATGTACAAAGGTGTGCAATCAAAGTAATAGGACTGCATGGCTGTTAAAAGTAATAAAGAGGACCTCACAGCAAGATTGCGACACTTGTACATGAAAGTAGATATTTTTACTGAACCAGATTCAGTGAGATCTGACAGCATTTTGTTGCGTTATCACCTAGCTAACACATTTGTGAATGCTTAGTAACTCGAGCTCTGGACTATGCTAGCAGAGCTTTCAAGAGGTTAGAATCTTATACGGAGACGACTTGCCGGCCAAGTGTTTTATTATACAGCCAAGCTTGCATTATAATGCTAATTTGTTGGTTAGAAATTATTTTAGGTGCAGGGATAAATATTTGTGTAAGTTTTACATTGGATCCTGAAAATCTTGTATGTTGAGGTGATCATAACTAGAGCTGTGACTGTGCCCTCATTCAGAACAAACACATTCTCTCGGGAACCAAACAAATCAGGAGTGATATTTTTCTTGACTTGTGAGAGTCCAGATGGAATTAAAAATCTATTGAGCTATTTATTGTCTGTCGATGAAGTCATGTTTAATATGTTTTGCATAATAGGTGGTAGCGAAGTATTCGTACCAACTCTATCGCCTCCTCTCATGCCTGTCCTGGATTATCATACCAACAGCCGCTTCCGTCTTGATAAGCTTCATCGCTGACGTCATCCTTGAGGATAACAGCGGTTTGAAGGTTTGTGTTACTAATTCTACACATTACAGACTTGTTACACAACGGTATTTCAGTGAGGTTGCCAAAATAATCTTACAAGTATGCCTAATACAGTCCATCTGTGCCGCTGAAAAATATAACAAATAGGTTCATAATTTGGGTCATGAACTTTTGAGCTCTACACAATCAGGTAACAAACTTTTTCTAGCTTAGCATTCAAGCTGTTTAAATAGTGAAAGTTGTTTATTTTTTCGGAAAATGATAAAAGTTACTGAACGGAAAGAGATACCAGTCTGTTTACTCGTAGCGTATGATTAAATTATTAATTTTAAAAATATTCATTTCATTGCATCATTGTTTAGCTTCCTAACAGGAGTAATTGTGTTTCAGATGTACAAAAACTATGCAGTTATCACGGCGAACATCATTCTCTGGTTGGTTGGTTTGTACAGCCTTAGCTCCATTTGGAAGGACATGAAAGAATGCAGTGATGCTCTGGCTTGTCTAAGTAAGAATTCATCTATCCATAATCACTTGGATTCCAACTGAAATGTGCCTATGAAAATTCATATAAAAAAGACCTGGTCATAGACATCTATAGCATGCTTTCACAATTTTCGTATAAGCGAACAAGTTGTTAGTTGTAATAATTGATTAATACGAAAATGTACGGTCCTGTGATTCAATCTAAACAATCTGTACAGATAGCAAGAGATGGATGCATGAGGACGAGTATATAAACAGGATGCTGTGTCGAGGCATGGTGGTCGACTCGGATACGAACCTGAAGGAAGGCGATGTTGATGAGGAGGCCGGTGAGGTGAGAGAAGATATGGAAGGAGAACTGAAAGCAGCTGTAGAAGAGATTGAAACTGGTGCTGCTGGTGACATTCCCAAAGCTACGTTGAAGGATAAAGATGTGTAATTTAGTAAAACTTTATTTTCTTGGGAATTATTTCACATTTTGTGAGCGAATCGAATTAAGTAAATATCAGTGTTTATCTAACACGGAGGAGTTAATATGAAACCAACAAAATTGCATACTTATAATACAATAATTACATAATCAATACAGATTGAGGTAACCTGCGATGACTATTCATTATACTTAGTATATAGGAATGACTGCTGCTGGGCTTGAGAACAAGTATTGTATCAGGTCTTGTCGATTGTCGACCTAGGCTTTGGGTGATCTACTGCACATCACCACAAAGTTATGAAGAAATATAACAAACAGGGAGCCGTAAATCTTGCGAACTTAAACTGCAGGAGGTCAAACAGTCAAATCTGCAAAAACATCACTGCAAGCCCAACTTCTCCAATTTCGCATCCGACTAGATTCTGTCACCTAAAAAAATAATATAGGCAGGTGACTGATATAAACCTACTGAATGATGAGATAAGATATAAATAAGTAAAATACATCCCTTCAGCATATAGTCTGTGTTTAATAATGACCTTGCGCTAAACTTGAGATAAAATAAAAAACATAAATAGTGATGACATGTGCATATTAATAAACTTAAAAAATTACAAAGTTGGCTTATCAGACCAAAACAATTTGTTGAAGATCAAGTTATAGACATGTATAGCATATTTTGATTAATTTTTCTAAAAACATCGAAGCAAATATCCCTCGTGACATAGTAAATATTGCCGTGTTCATGATTTCCATGTCTAATAAAAGAATCTATTAAACTCAGAGTACTAGACATAATCACAGACACGCTTCATACATGTAGATGAACACATTTTCACCAGGTATTACCACCCTTACCACTGTCAATTTTACCAGACTGTTATTCAATAGATACCTTTTATTTCATAAAAACAATATCCCACCCTTTCTATCTTCCAAATCATGAATCACTACCTTGACAAAAATTAAGTTATCTACACTTGCAAATTGAAAAAAATTAGTCACTCGTGCATCGGATAAAATTTGTATACACAATCTCTAGTTTTAGGTAAGACTAGAATGTTAATAAATGAGTAATAAAATAATTGCCCAATGAATTTGAGTAAATTACCTAGTAAGCTAGTAACTTACCTAGTAAGCTAGTAACTTAAGCTAGGCTAAATCTGCATTATAATAAGAGCTGTGTATAAAGCCAGCTTAATAAACGTTACGTGTGATGATCAAGTGCGCTAGTAATAACCAATAGTATTTTGCCAAGCGCATAAGCATTGTATTTTAATTGATGTAATAAATAAGCGCACAATTATTCTATTGCATAGCAAGTAGGTGATGTGGCTTAGGGAGTTAGATAGCCGTCTACAGACCTGAAGATTCTGAGATCAAATCCAGCGCAAAGAGGATTTTTTGTTCATAAAACTTTATCGCCATAACAAGACACACGAACGACAGATTAATAAACTATAGATATAAGATATAAACAAAGTTGGCAAATTAGAGTTGAAGCTATGTTACTTGATTTGTAGATCAGCAACTGATGCATGTACATCATGTTGACAGCCTATTTGAATAATTAGTATGCCATGTTCTATGCCTGACATAATTTAAAAAAAAATAAACATCTACAGTGGTGTGCGAAATAAACAGGACCCCTTTGTTAAAAAACTAAACTTCTCATTAACAACATTGTATATGTACAATATACATGCATATTACTTGAAACAGCAAGTATTATTTTATTTGATGTTATCATCTCTGTACAGATTGTTATCTCCAACCACTAACAAATGAAATGTTACGATGTTAATGTTAACAAATGAAATGTGAATATAGCCTACATGGTCATTCAAAAACATAACTCTACAGCTGTTTAGTTTACATGTTTGAAACCTGGACAAAATGAGGATTAATTTAATATATAATTTATGGTTAAATTCACAATGAGTAACAATTTTGTAAATGAGAATTTTAGTTTTCCAACAGAGAGGGTTCAGTTTATTTCGCACACCACTGTG
This sequence comes from Watersipora subatra, assembly GCF_963576615.1. Classification (NCBI taxonomy): domain Eukaryota; kingdom Metazoa; phylum Bryozoa; class Gymnolaemata; order Cheilostomatida; family Watersiporidae; genus Watersipora; species Watersipora subatra. The sequence goes on along the minus strand of NC_088708.1, from coordinate 43,471,746 downwards.
TCTAAGTATTCGGGGAGTAAGTGAAGGTAGTGTCACTATAATATTATTAACTTTCTGTGACATTCTATCATCATTACTTTTCAAATGAATTCTGTTAGCCGAGATGATGATCGTGTGTTTTTCTTGAATTATAAACTAACCAGAATTCAATAGCCTGATATGTCAGCTCTACCAGCTGCGCCAATCTAAAACACTCGCACCATACATTACTAGTATGAAGCTTTCAAATTTGTTACCATCAGTGATCATATCAGTACATGAGAGGTACAAAAGCAAAGCATATAGAAATAGTGAAGGTAATAGTCTAGCATTCTTACATGTGTTCATCAGTCATATCCAAAAATTGAGCACAAACGTCCCGAATGCATTCTCCTTTTGTGTTGAATGAAAACTTATAGTAACTCCCATCAGCACAAATGACTGCAATACAAAAGCTGGATTCTGAATTGACTTGCAACATGCAATAAAAGACTAAATTAAAATTGTGTTTAGAACAGTACAAATTTAGCAAAAGTTAGGTCTGTTCACATGGCTAACTATAATATAACAATACTATAGTATGACTAACTATAATAATATAACAATACTATAATATGACTAACTATAATAATATAACAATACTATAATATGACTAACTATAATATAACAATATTGTAATATGACTAACTATAATATAACAATACTATAATATGACTAACTATACTGAAAATTCCCCTGTCATACAGCCAACGACAAAAGTGATATTAGAAAAAAGAAAGGGTACTGATGGTTGAGAAATGCAATATTAGCAGTCAAATGGCACTGCAGTGCAATAGGATAACTGCAATGGTAGCTGTAATGTACTGGGTGTTATTATGTACAACAAACAGCAATAATGAAAGGAAAAGATTATATGTTTATATCTCTCCCCCAATAGGAGAAATGCAATATTAGAAGTAAAATGCCCTGATATTATTAGAATAACCAATATTATTAATATAGTAATACAGTAATAATAGAAAACCAATGCACAATTTTGTTTACTTTTCAAAACATCATAGCTAACAATATCAAGAAGTTGTGATATTTATATAGATTTTTAGAAAATCTATTTAACAAAACTATTTAGAAAAAATAATAACAGTAACATACTGCCCATCATCGATGTTGTTAGTGTGACTATAACACTTCAATAGTCATCTAAACTTATAATTAAATATTGTAATAATCTCATAAGAATTGTTAGAAAAAATATCAACGTCATTTCCTTTACTTTCACTGCTTTGGATATCAGTTAGAATACCAAAGTACTCAAAAGTTTCCAAAATGTCAGTTACTTTGAAATCGGCAAAAAAGAAACGATTTCTGTACTTCTACATTAATTACAGAAACCTTCAGCAATTTGACAATGCTATAGACTGGTAAAATGTGCACGTTATTCTTTCGTAAAATGCGCACGACTTAATGGTTCTATTCTCTGTCGCTCAGCGTTTCGTTTGCCTTTCTTAATTTTGATAAAAATAAGGCTTGTCAAGTTTTAATAACGATTTCATGCCGAATTAATCTGTCTATTTATGTATAATCCGATCAGATGGGTAAGGTTTAGAAAATTTTATACAAATAATAAAGACTTGGCAACATATTTAAATAGGTTTATATGTGTTTTGTATCGTTATTATACTTAAACGACTCCACACAAAAATTGTTAAATTCGTTGATGAGATTTCGGTATAAGGGTTTGCGACGGCCGTTGATGAATAATTTTCCTGAGTTGTGTGCACATATGCGTTTATCATAAATTTCCCAAACAATCGCTTCGCTCGTGTTTGGTCGTGGGAAAATACCAATACTACAGTAACCATAATACAGCAATAGTATGTACTTAGCATGTAAGAACAATGCACTTTAGACAAACATCAGCTTCAATCAACCCCATGTCACAAGTTCAGTTCATAGTTTCACTGAATAGTTTATACAAATATGCCACAGAGCATATAACGGTGTGCAAATTAAACTGCCAACAACATTGAATGGATTGCTATCACCTGATACTTCAGTAGAATAGCATCTACTTTGCCGACACTGAAGGCTGTATTAAAATTTATTTCAATAATACATCACTCTCTAGTAAAGTTTTTGATGAAACCTTTGGACAGACAGAAACTTAGAAATAAAACTGATGGTTGAGATTTTTTGTGGATAGATAGACCTTCCTTACAGGTAATCAATTTTCAATGGAAAGTTTTCTAGTCATGTAACTTTTTCTGAGTGACATCTCTTACCGATGACGGAGTTGGAGTCAGAAGCAAAGGCGCAGATGCACTGAGAATGTCCAGGTACTTGAAATTTGGCGAAGCTCCATGTAGAACTGAAGTATTTGGGTAATAAGCCCGCTGGAGCAAAGCTACAAGATATCGCCATATCAATGCTCTACTGTATATAAACAATATTAAAGATCCACAAAAGGCTAAAAACAACACCAATACGCATAATGCTTCCGATAGTAAAAGAAAACATTGGACAAATCTATTTACAGCAAATCGGAGAGAAAGCAATTCAATTTTTTACCTGTACCATATTATTACACCCCTGATTCTCAATGCAGTCAACCAGAAGCCTATCGATATCAACCATTAAAAGCCCAGCTTCTTGAGAACTCAGTACAATAATCAAGTACAGTCAAACCTCTTCCAAATAAATTTGTTAACATACAATATTAAATTTAAGTAGATATTTGACTTGACATCATTTGCAAATTTGTAATTCCAACTATACAACATTCAAAATTTCTTAAAACATGGTAATAATAAAGAAATTAAAAATTAAAAGAGTTTTAAACTAGTTTATGTTAGTTTATTCTTCACCTTCTTCTTCTTCTTCTTTATTCTTGTGTACTTTATATATGTACTTTATATTAGACGATAAGTTACATGTACATATCTTACATGTGTATGGATGTATGTATCTTTATGAAGGACCTCCGATTCCAACCTAAACATTCCCAAACCCATACACCTCCAAGGTACAGTCACAATAAAATTCTCTTAACTCATTAATACTTGAGGTTTTTTACACATAACTTGGTTTTTACATAGTTTCACGTAATAAAAAATCATTGCATGTGTAAGCAATTCCCTGCAGTATCTATTCAAGGATTATTATAGATTTTTTTGCTGGAGAACGAATTACTGTTTTTTGTGGAAATACTTGCTCCAACAACTAATTGTTTTAGCACGTTAATAATCTAACCTCATATGTATAGGTTTGGCTTTGCATATATTATTATTAAAACTGCGAATTAAAGAATCAACAGTAACCAAATGCAACCGAGAGACAGAATGACATTGTGCGAAGATGCGACTCTCAATCCTGGCAAAGTTATGTTACAAGCAGAAGAAAAGGTGTAAAATGAGCAATATGTTAAACCCTAACATACTTCGCACCGAGTTTATGGATAAAATTCCTTCAGTACAACAATATTTTAGCTGCATGAGTGATACCAGCAGTGCTAAAAAAGCTTGACATTGGTTTTTAGATTAGCCAATGGCAGAGCTACAAAAGATAAACTGTGCTGTACCTTAATTGTTTGTTCCTCTTTACATCCTCAAGGGCAAATATGTGTACAGTGCCATGGTCGCTCGATACGCACAGCATCGATGAATCTTGGTTGAAATTTATGCTGCAAAGTAACAAAGTAACAGTCAATTGTAGTCATTTACAAGAACAATACTGGCATAAAATGAAAACAATCTTGAATGAAACACAAAACAATAGTTAGTGTTAATTTTCCAAGCTGAATCTTTTTCCTGACTTTAGGATATGATATGAGGTACTTGACAAAAACAACTAACAATAATCCCACGACAAAACGAGCGGATGCGAAGTTTGGGAGTTTTTATGATAAATACATGTGCACACAACTTATGAAAATTATTCATCAACAATGAAAAGAACCCTTGTATCAAAATTTCATCAACAAATGTAACCATCGTTTTGTAGAGTCGTTAAAGTATAATAACGATACAAAACACATATAGGCCCATTTAAATATGTTACCAAGTCTTTGAAAATTATCGAAAATCTCTAAAAACTTACCCATCTGATCGGATTATACACAAATAGACAGATTTATTTGGACGAAAATCGTCACAAAACGCTTGAAAAGCTTGGTTTAATAAAAGTTAAGACCGGAAATTGAAACGCCGGGGGACAGAGAATAGAACGATTAAATCGTGCGCATTTCACGCAAAAATAACGTGCACATTTCACCAGTCTATGGCATTGTCGACGGTTTCTGTAATTAATGTAGGAGTACTGAAATCGTTTCATTTTTGCCGATTCCAAATTGACATTTTAGACACTTGAGTACTTTGGTATTCTAACTGATGTCCAACGCAGTGTAAGTAAAGGAAATGACGATATTTTTTCTAACGATTCTTACGAGATTATTACGATATTTAATTATAAGTTTGGATGACTACAGAACAATGACTACGTAGTACAGATTTTCTAAAAATCTATATAAATATCACAACCTCTTGATATCGCTAAGTATGTTTTTAAATGTAAACAAAATTGTGCATTGGTTTTATATTATTACTATATTAATAATATTGACTATTCTAATAATATCAGTGCACTTTACTTCTAATATTGCATTTCTCCTATTGTAGGGGAGAGATATAAACATATAATCTTTTCTTTCATTATTGCTGTTTGTTGTATACAATAACACCCACACCCAGTACATTACAGCTACCATTGCAGTTATCCTATTGCACTGCAGTGCCATTTGACTGCTAATATTGCATTTCTCAACCATCAGTACCCTTTCTTTTTTCCAATATCACTTTGGTCGTGGGCTGTATGACAGTGGAATTTCTAGTTGTAAAATATGATGGTTTATGTCAACGTGATTTTTTATTGGATGTGGCTAGATTTGTCTCACTTTCAGAGCATCATCTCCGTACAAAAAGCTAAAGCCATTAATTTCTTATATCTACATATTCACAATGAAAGTGAACAAACCAGCCTCTTATATCTACATATTCACAATGAAAGTGAACAAACCAGCCTCAAGCAACCAATGTCAAAAACACAATCAAAACCAGTTGATCTTAGAAACACACCAAATGTGAAAAAAGTAAAATATCATACTAAGTATTAATCTAAAAATCATGCAAAAACTCATGGCAAAAAGTGCCTTCAATAAGCGATGACTAGAGTAGGAATATAACAATACAATTGTAAATATCTCCTGATACGTAATATTAAGACTGGACCCTACATCTGGGGATAAAATAGCAAAATATTTGGATTACTGCCAACACTGAATGGTTTAACTCCTTACATAACTGATATGTTTCAAATCTCAAGTACTGTATATTCATGACATGAATTTATCTTGGGCTTACCAAAAATACACTCAACAATCATATTGCAAACTCCTTCATCTTTTGTCAAAAGAGATTAGATGTACTATATCTCAATTTAGTGGTTTCACGTCTTCTTTGGATACATTTTGATTTTTGCGTTTATGATATCACACGGCAATACCTTTCATTTTATTTATTTTTCATATTTAAAACGATTTTTTCATTAGTGATTATAAACTGCTCAATAAAATTATATAAAAGACAAACTTACCAGAATATATGAGCATTGTTAGCACCTCTCCGCAATTCCTGAAGTTGAGAACCAATTTGTGTGTCAAAGACTCTGATGAGTGTGCCCTGAAAATATCAATAACTAACTTATAGCTTATAGCTAGTCAAAGCTTATAGCTAGTCAAAGCTTATAGCTAGTCAAAGCTTATAGCTAGTCAAAGCTTATAGCTAGTCAAAGCTTATAGCTAGTCAAAGCTTATAGCTAGTCAAAGCTTATAGCTAGTCAAAGCTTATAGCTAGTCAAAGCTTATAGCTAGTCAAAGCTTATAGCTAGTCAAAGCTTATAGCTAGTCAAAGCTTATAGCTAGTCAAAGCTTATAGCTAGTCAAAGCTTATAAGAATTTTATGACGCATTTAGATATGTGAAACTGAATTGTTCTGTTACTATCATCAACTCGCTACTCTGCGTCATCTATGTATGCAAAACAACTATACTATTTTATACACTACATACATGTATATTTCAGGAATAGAGTTAGCTTGTTCAACCCATATCTGCTGATGCATTTAGTGAAAGCAATTAAAGAAAAATAACAGTGAAAAAGCAACTCCGCCAAGACACAATTGCGTTTTTAATCTGCAAATATTCGCTCACATACTATAAACAACAACTTCATTCTTCTATTTGCCATTAGACTTCTTCATGAACAGACAACACAAAGGTCATTAGCTGTATCTACTATTATTATGTAATAGACAGCGAATGTATGAGAAATGCTGACCTTCTCTGAAGCAGTCGCTATCAGAGTACCCTGGCTGTTCAGTGTAATACAACTAAGATTAGCTTCGTGCGCAGCGATGTCGACTGGTGACTTCTCTGTGTTGCCCAAGTCAACAATGTGTACATGGCCAGCCTTACGACCAGGGAAGGCTAACAAAGAATTGTCACTGTTGGGGCACATCACACATAGACCTAAAAAGTGCAACATAACATAAATCTTCAGGTGGTAAATGCGCATAGAGAGCACATATATAATATAATAATTGTAACTTGTCAACAAGAGGTATCTAACCCTATAAAATAATCATAAAAGATAACCGTAAAGCCCGCCTTCCCCAGTTACTGCTATAACACAAGTGCTACATTGTGCATAACACAGACCTTTGGAATTCTGGCATGTCTCAAATATGTGTAGCTGCTGAGGGTTCTGGGTAAATGTGTAGACCTTGATTATCGTGTCCAACACCACCACTATCCTAAAACCATTAAAGTAAACTGAATATCTAACAAATCCTTCCTGAAACTATCCTTTTTACCTAAAAGTCACTGCACATATAAACTGATACCATCTACTTTATGAAGTCCACAAATAAGCCATGATTGATCGCAAGCACAAACTGGATTGGGGCTAGGTTGTCTATCGGCGCTAGATTGGTGCTAGATTGTCTATCGGTGCTAGTGGTCAAAATGGGTTTTGACCACTGCTACGCACTACTTTTCTTGGTAACATCCACAACTTTTCTATGACAATCTTGTGACCAGAGGTTGTTTCCTAAATATGTTAAAACAAGGTCAGCATGCTAGTTCTTTTAGAATGAGTTGAAACAAGGTCAGTGTATGAGTTCATTCATTCTACATTACTACAAGTCTGGCTTGAAAGCTAACCAATTTAGAGTTGTGTTACTTGCAAATTTACCACATCTACCAAATTACTGTCTCCATGCATTCAATATTGATCCTACATAGCATTCTCAACATGTACCTAAAAAATTTTACTCCATAAAAAGGTTTCAGCTTAAATTCAAGTAGACTCGCGCCTAAATGTGTCATGACCTTTAAAGGCAACTCATCGGAACCTCAAAAACAGCCATTGACAAGTGAGGAGCGTTAAAATACAGCCAAACACAAAAATGATTGAGTCAAGTAAGAGTATTCTGATGCAAACCTGTCACGACGCAAACGAACTGCTCGAACTTCGCTAGAAAATTCCAACTCGATTATATGCTTTTTTTTGAGGTCATCCCATATCATAACTTTCTTTGGGGAGTACTTTGGTTGCAGACCTCCACCAACCAGGGCTAGGTAATTGCACCGAAATAGCATTTCTACATGTCCAATCCCTCCATCTGAGAAGTCTGCAATTACCATGCGCCTTATAATAATTCGATTAAAAATAACCAACTAAAATCTTAAATTTTGTAATATATAAAATGTTTTTTTGACGTCAGTAGAATATCATAGATAGAAAACAGTTAATAACAGAGCAATCAATAGAGCAATAACGTGATTCCATCATACACAATTAAAATATGTCAATGAAAATGGTTAAAATACAAACCTTGACGTTCTTTTTCTTTCAAAGGATCAGCATTATATACTCTGAAACCATCTTTCATCCCACAAGCAAAACAGCCTTCAAATATTAAAGACAACATGAGAACACATGAGCCATACAAACAAGCATTTAGAGATTAACATATCAAGCACAAAAACTAAATACATCTATATATTGTATATACCTTGGTCCTGGTTAAATCCAGCAAATACCAAGTTGTTATGCGAGTTGGAAGAAGCCAGGTTCATCTTTCTACCACTCAGGCGCAGGTTGCACCAGGTGCAGGCTGTACTAGGTGCTTTTTATCAAGAAATAACTAAATGAAAGCCATCAGTCTGTATATGGCTGTTATATCTGAAACATATCCATGGTATTTAGAAGACGCCTTAACTTATGTGATACCCTTTGCATAATTATGTGTACCAACTAAAACAATAAAACTACCAATACGGAAATATATAACTCAACTACATGTTGACGAGATAAAATAGGTTATTTGACATACGGTACATAGCCTTAACTATGTAGATTTATCTAATGCATAGAGCTACCTGACATTTAGTAAATTTGTACAGACATCGAACTAAACATCTGAGGTATTTTCCAGCATATGATACTAAAAGATTTTTGAAATATTGCAGTTTTATAAATTAACCCATATATACACAGCTTACCGTCACATAATTCGGTGTTAGAATAGTATTAAACAGTGCTCTACATCGGCCTTTAATTGTTTGAAAACCATAAATACCAAACAGATTAGTGTGTGTTGTTTTTTTACTAACAATAGTACTGAATAAAGGAAGAAGGCGGTTATTTTTTTATATCTTTAGTGAAAAACAAAAACAAACAAAAAGCAAAAGTCTGCTATCCAGTTTTTCAAATAAACAAGGTCTGAAACTAGTTAATGTGGAAAAGCTGACCATGATAATTAAAGATAGAATTAAAAAAGCTGACCATGATAATTAAAGATAGAATTAAAAAAGCTGACCATGATAATTAAAGATAGAATTAAAAAAGCTGACCATGATAATTAAAAATAGAATTAAAAAAAAAATGAAACAAAAACAAAAGTATGTTCATTTAAAATGTGCATTGTCTAAGTTAGACCTCAATAATCACCTCTATTAGTGCCCTGTTCATCTCTCATACCCTAAACATTCCATATTCGACTAGTTCTGTACCTCAATAATCACCTCTATTAGTGCCCTGTTCATCTCTCATACCCTAAACACTCCATATTCGACTAGTTCTGTACCTCAATAATCACCTCTATTAGTGCCATGTTTATTTCTCATACCATAAACACTCCATATTCGACTAGTTCTGTACCTCAATAATCACCTCTATTAGTGCCCTGTTCATCTCTCATACCCTAAACACTCCATATTCAACTAGTTCTGTACCTCAATAATCACCTCTATTAGTGCCCTGTTCATCTCTCATACCCTAAACACTCCATATTCGACTAGTTCTGTACCTCAATAATCACCTCTATTAGTGCCATGTTTATTTCTCATACCCTAAACACTCCATATTCGACTAGTTATGTACCTCAATAATCACCTCTATTAGTGCCCTGTTCATCTCTCATACCCTAAACACTCCATATTCAACTAGTTCTGTACCTCAATAATCACCTCTATTAGTGCCATGTTCATCTCCCATACCCTAAACATTCCATATTCGACTAGTTCTGTACCTCAATAATCACCTCTATTAGTGCCCTGTTCATCTCTCATACCCTAAACACTCCATATTCAACTAGTTCTGTACCTCAATAATCACCTCTATTAGTGCCATGTTTATTTCTCATACCCTAAACACTCCATATTCGACTAGTTCTGTACCTCAATAATCACCTCTATTAGTGCCATGTTTATTTCTCATACCATAAACACTCCATATTCGACTAGTTCTGTACCTCAATAATCACCTCTATTAGTGCCCTGTTCATCTCTCATACCCTAAACACTCCATATTCGACTAGTTCTGTACCTCAATAATCACCTCTATTAGTGCCATGTTTATTTCTCATACCCTAAACACTCCATATTCGACTAGTTATGTACCTCAATAATCACCTCTATTAGTGCCCTGTTCATCTCTCATACCCTAAACACTCCATATTCAACTAGTTCTGTACCTCAATAATCACCTCTATTAGTGCCATGTTTATTTCTCATACCCTAAACACTCCATATTCGACTAGTTCTGTACCTCAATAATCACCTCTATTAGTGCCCTGTTCATCTCTCATACCCTAAACACTCCATATTCGACTAGTTCTGTACCTCAATAATCACCTCTATTAGTGCCATGTTTATTTCTCATACCCTAAACACTCCATATTCGACTAGTTCTGTACCTCAATAATCACCTCTATTAGTGCCATGTTCATCTCCCATACCCTAAACATTCCATATTCAACTAGTTCTGTACCTCAATAATCACCTCTATTAGTGCCCTGTTTATCTCTCATACCATAAACACTCCATATTCGACTAGTTCTGTACCTCAATAATCACCTCTATTAGTGCCATGTTTATTTCTCATACCCTAAACACTCCATATTCGACTAGTTCTGTACCTCAATAATCACCTCTATTAGTGCCATGTTTATTTCTCATACCCTAAACACTCCATATTCGACTAGTTATGTACCTCAATAATCACCTCTATTAGTGCCCTGTTCATCTCTCATACCCTAAACACTCCATATTCAACTAGTTCTGTACCTCAATAATCACCTCTATTAGTGCCATGTTTATTTCTCATACCCTAAACACTCCATATTCGACTAGTTCTGTACCTCAATAATCACCTCTATTAGTGCCATGTTTATCTCTCATACCATAAACACTCCATATTCAACTAGTTCTGTACCTCAATAATCACCTCTATTAGTGCCCTGTTCATCTCTCATACCCTAAACACTCCATATTCGACTAGTTCTGTACCTCAATAATCACCTCTATTAGTGCCATGTTTATTTCTCATACCCTAAACACTCCATATTCGACTAGTTCTGTACCTCAATAATCACCTCTATTAATGCCCTGTTCATCTCTCATACCCTAAACACTCCATATTCGACTAGTTCTGTACCTCAATAATCACCTCTATTAGTGCCATGTTCATCTCCCATACCCTAAACATTCCATATTCGACTAGTTCTGTACCTCAATAATCACCTCTATTAGTGCCCTGTTCATCTCTCATACCCTAAACACTCCATATTCAACTAGTTCTGTACCTCAATAATCACCTCTATTAGTGCCATGTTTATTTCTCATACCCTAAACACTCCATATTCGACTAGTTCTGTACCTCAATAATCACCTCTATTAGTGCCATGTTTATTTCTCATACCATAAACACTCCATATTCGACTAGTTCTGTACCTCAATAATCACCTCTATTAGTGCCCTGTTCATCTCTCATACCCTAAACACTCCATATTCGACTAGTTCTGTACCTCAATAATCACCTCTATTAGTGCCATGTTTATTTCTCATACCCTAAACACTCCATATTCGACTAGTTATGTACCTCAATAATCACCTCTATTAGTGCCCTGTTCATCTCTCATACCCTAAACACTCCATATTCAACTAGTTCTGTACCTCAATAATCACCTCTATTAGTGCCATGTTTATTTCTCATACCCTAAACACTCCATATTCGACTAGTTCTGTACCTCAATAATCACCTCTATTAGTGCCCTGTTTATCTCTCATACCATAAACACTCCATATTCAACTAGTTCTGTACCTCAATAATCACCTCTATTAGTGCCCTGTTCATCTCTCATACCCTAAACACTCCATATTCAACTAGTTCTGTACCTCAATAATCACCTCTATTAGTGCCCTGTTCATTTCTCATACCCTAAACACTCCATATTCGACTAGTTCTGTACCTCAATAATCACCTCTATTAGTGCCATGTTTATTTCTCATACCCTAAACACTCCATATTCGACTAGTTCTGTACCTCAATAATCACCTCTATTAGTGCCATGTTCATCTCCCATACCCTAAACATTCCATATTCAACTAGTTCTGTACCTCAATAATCACCTCTATTAGTGCCCTGTTCATCTCTCATACCCTAAACACTCCATATTCAACTAGTTCTGTACCTCAATAATCACCTCTATTAGTGCCATGTTTATTTCTCATACCCTAAACACTCCATATTCGACTAGTTCTGTACCTCAATAATCACCTCTATTAGTGCCATGTTTATTTCTCATACCCTAAACATTCCATATTCAACTAGTTCTGTACCTCAATAATCACCTCTATTAGTGCCCTGTTCATCTCTCATACCCTAAACACTCCATATTCGACTAGTTATGTACCTCAATAATCACCTCTATTAGTGCCCTGTTCATCTCTCATACCCTAAACACTCCATATTCAACTAGTTCTGTACCTCAATAATCACCTCTATTAGTGCCATGTTTATTTCTCATACCCTAAACACTCCATATTCGACTAGTTATGTACCTCAATAATCACCTCTATTAGTGCCCTGTTCATCTCTCATACCCTAAACACTCCATATTCAACTAGTTCTGTACCTCAATAATCACCTCTATTAGTGCCATGTTTATTTCTCATACCCTAAACACTCCATATTCGACTAGTTCTGTACCTCAATAATCACCTCTATTAGTGCCATGTTTATCTCTCATACCATAAACACTCCATATTCAACTAGTTCTGTACCTCAATAATCACCTCTATTAGTGCCCTGTTCATCTCTCATACCCTAAACACTCCATATTCGACTAGTTCTGTACCTCAATAATCACCTCTATTAGTGCCATGTTTATTTCTCATACCCTAAACACTCCATATTCGACTAGTTCTGTACCTCAATAATCACCTCTATTAGTGCCCTGTTTCTCTCTCTTACCCTAAACACTCCATATTCGACTAGTTCTGTACCTCAATAATCACCTCTATTAGTGCCCTGTTCATCTCTCATACCCTAAACACTCCATATTCGACTAGTTCTGTACCTCAATAATCACCTCTATTAGTGCCATGTTCATCTCTCATACCCTAAACACTCCATATTCGACTAGTTCTGTACCTCAATAATCCCCTCAAGTTATGCCCAGTTTATCTCCTGTATCCTAAGTGCTCCATCTACGTTTAGCAGTCTTACATAATGAAGAAGTGACAATAAAAAATCCCTTTTTATTGACTATAACTTTATTAGGTCTTTTACATAATGTTTTAAATATAGTTCTTTATGTAGTTTTATATAATAGATTATATAACTAATTTAATTATTTAACAATACCTATTGACTACTGAGCGACAAATCGACTAAAACAGAATACCATGTATTATTATAAGAATAATTACTTTGAGAATTGAAAACTTTGACATACAAAGAAAATTTAAAAACAAATTTACATGACACATTGAGGTTAAATGTAATTGTGTACAATGCAACACCAAGCTTACCACCCTTTTCACATTCCTTTCACAGTCAAAGCCTTGGCTTAAGAATCCTTTTATAGTCGCAGCCAAAGCACAAAAAACTATCGGTTGCTTTAGTTGTTTTAATAGTTACAGAATACTTGGCTGCTGCAATGAAAACTGTAACTAGTTAGCTGTATTTATTTAAGCTTTAGGTACTGTAGTGGTGCCTGACTGCAATCGATGCGAGTTAAAAATAATATATCACGCATGAATCATTGTATGTCGTAAAATTGATCAAGAGAGCCTAAATTGCACCTGCGCGGGTAGAAAGCATATGCAAGAAGCACGTGGTTGTTTAAAATTGGTAAAACAGGGAGTTCTTTATTCAAATTGGACTGTTTTTCTTTATGTCTATTTGTATTATATTACCTTTCTTCATGGATGACAGACCCACTGTTTACTAACAACAAATTATAGCATGAAAAATATTATCAATTATAGCAATTCTCAGTGAATATTCTAATGTTGGTTGATATTGTTACACAACTAATTACAAACATGCGTCACAAGCTCCCATTTCAGTTAATTTTTAATTTACTCATTTTTTTATGGTTGACAATATTTAAAACAGAAATAAGCAAGAATAAAGACTGACGAGAAAATCATCAATGTTTACAACACAAATTGGTGATACTTAACTGCATGACACCATCAGTTATAACAAATGTGAATTGACATCATTTTGGATTTAATTCCAGCTTCGTTCATGTTCAGCTCAAGTCCAAAATAGACATGAACTATGCAGGTGTTCAGTTAAAAAAACCTTGTTTTCACTCGTGTACACATAAATACAGTTTAATAGTCAAATGATACTGAGATTTTAATACCTTGTTTTAACTTTTAAAGTCTTAGTAGTTTGTACTAATGTAGGCTTGACGGCTATATATATATGGTGAATAAACTAATGTTTGCGTATTACCCTGTATAAGAGTAAAAACAATTGCTATAGAAAGTAAATGAACTTTTTTTATCTACATGTACTGACAAAAAATTGTCGATGAGTGAAAATGGGTAGATTTGTTTTGGATTTACGTAGAATTAGACTATGAACTAAAATGGTGAAGGCAACAGCTAGCATGCAAAACCTAGATAAACCCTACAGTTTAGGTGTAGCCTACAATCACCTAGGCATGGCAAATAACAAAGCATTATAATTTGTTATGAATATAAGGGAAAGGAGTAGAATGAATGATGCAAATGCTTTTATGTATTGAAAAAGCATGGTTGTGCTTTCAAAGATTTTCAGAAGGCACCTAGTTTACCTAAAGTGATTTGTTCAAACTGTTTATAAACGGTTTTAGTGTTCAAATATTACTAATTTAATACCAAATCTTAACTATGAAACATCTAGTTGAAAAAATTTCATCCCCTATTTCAAACAGCAGAATATTTGAAGCATTCGATATTTGCAAAATGTTAGAATCACTGTTAGCCATTTCATGATACGGAGTGACTCTGAAACTCTATTTAAGCTATAATGTTATCTAAAAATCTCCCGTAATCGTAAAAAAGACGTTTACCGCCACTCATTATAATACTCTTATCGTTTAACGCCAATAATGGAATTTTTAACACCTATCAACTTATGCAAAACTAGGTGGAAAACGAAACCACGGTTGGTATATACAACTTAAGAATGGTTAATGAAAAAAACGCCACACTTATTTAACATTTTACAGAATGACATGTTAATAATCGAACAAATTAATAGATCAGTCGTCTAAAATAGATACGCATATAAAACTTACAAAATGTGGGCTGAAAAAATAATGTAAATATTCGTTTATACTGCTAATCTAATCTAAATTTTTCCCACTACACCCTTCTAAAAAGAAGGAAAGGCGTGGGAACTCTTTTATTACAAAAATTCTTTACTAAAAACCTCTCAGGTCTCGAGTTGTTCTCGGCCAAAAGGAATTAAAAAACGCATTTGTCCGGATTGTTGGCACAAACAGACCTGCTTTTTGTCGAGTGTTGTGGTGCTTGATAGTATGTTTAAAATCAGGTGCAGCGAAGGATTAAATACAAAATGAATTTTATTGCATATGTGCTACAATTCAGTCACATTTGGATGCTTCATCCTCATTCTATTATCGTTCCGATTATACAGGCCGTACACATTGTATTTAACTCACAGCGGTGTTGAACAACAGTTTCATTAAGCGTGTAAACTTACATGTAAATAACGTTTTTGCTAGATGCTTATAACCAATGACAAGGGGCCTTGTTTCTATAAAAATGTTACAACAAATAAATGGATGTAATTGGGACGATCCCACTTCCGGAGATTTTTTACTGTCAAACTAACCCTTCGAGCCATTTTCCTTCGAGTCATTTCACTTGTGGAAAGACAACTCGCATTTACTTGCAAAGACATCAGATACAAAACGGGCTCTTAGTAAACATAAAGTGTGACACATGGTAGATAAAGTTGTAGCCGGCATGCTGAAGGCCAGCAGCAAGCACGAGCTACTTACTTGTGCAGCTAAAATTGCAGCAAGAGTCACGAACAGCCGCCCTCCTTGATATAGGATACGTGGCTAGTCGATAAGAAAAAGTTTTTTCTGCGAAGTGTTGCAATTTTCAAAGCGATTATTCTAAATATTTTTAACGACATGGCTTTAGCTCGGCATTTTACTCGCTCTATATTAGGAGGTGCTGCTAATTCGTGTTGGGCGTCACCTTGTTCTCGCACTCATCCAATTTCCAAACACATTGCACAACAGTTTCAAGGAGCTTGCATGTACGGTGGGTTGTTCACAATGAAAATATTTGTCGGAAACGTCTTCAACATTTTATTTTTTTTATAAAATTATAAATATTTAGATAAAAATTTATTCATTTGCTTAATAGGTATTTCTTTGTAAGCTATTTAGATACTATTGCTTCTCTTTATATCCCTGCCTAGTTTTACTATATTTATTCCAATAGGTAGTTACATGAAAAAGAGACTTCGGCACACCTTTTGCAGACTAGAGTCATTTAGAGCTAAAAATACATAGATTATAGTTTTAAGGACCATTTCAAAGCTCAAAATGGATATGAGTTTGTACGGAAATGCTTGCTTTTGGGTAATGACCAACGGGTATCCAATTCAAAGCACTGGTAATTATACTTCCAAAACTAATTATCTCAAGTCAACTTATTCTCAGCTTTGCCTTATTTATTCATCACGTTGGGCATCTGGAATAAGATCTAGGCTATTGGCAAAGTGGTCAACATTTGGTCAAACAATGCAAATTCAACCTTGTCAGTCCACATTAGCCCTGTTTCTGTCTAAGTCTTCAACAGGCTCTACTGGTTGCTGTACTCACATATACTGGCTATACTTACAAATAGCCTCTCATTAAATAAAGCGACATAATAAAATCATCGTTACAAAATATGCCAGTTGTGAATGTCCAAATAAATACCGGAAAGTGATTACAAGATAAATATCCCCTTACATGGTCCTTCATTTTTTGGAAGACTTAACCATTTAAGTTCACCGTCAACAAAGAGTAAGTTAAGCAAATAAGCAAGAAAAAATGGAGAAAACGCAAATATAACCTGCAACACTGATAATAAACCTGTAATAATAGAGGCTGAAACATAAAAGATCAATTTTAGCACTGAAAAAGGTCATTCCCTATATGTTAGTTCATTATAGCAATCATGTTTGTAGCTGTTGGTAATGAGGCGCTTACACGTCACCAACTTGTTGGCCGCTATGCTAGTAGAGGTCAGTTCTGTATGTTTGTAGAATAACTATTCACCTTTTTCACGACTTGACCTTATTAGTCGGTCATTGAAGTTAAGTTGAGCGGTAAAGATGCTGCATTTTTTGCTGATTTACGCAGTGCTTCAAACTGTGAACTTGTGAATGAGTTGTTTCGGCGACAAGTTGACAGTAAATCGCAAGTCGGGCAGAACCCAGCTATACAAAAACTAGGTTGTCTTAGCGCTGCATCTGATTATGTACCTAATTGCTTTCGCAGGAACCAGGCCTGTATTCACTGGTTGCAAGTTGGGGCGGCTAATTTTAGGCGACTAGTTATGAACACCTGGGGGTGTGGAGGGGGCGGTGTAAGCCCCCAACAGGTTTCTCTTATGTAGGGCCTCAGCCGGGCCTCTCATGTGAAGTTTGAAAATTTTTATCGGAAAGTATCAACATTTTTCTATTTTTTGAGATTTGTTTGGTTTTAGGTGATGTGACCGACGAGATGTTTTTAAATTAAAATAGGCAAAACTTGATCGCAGTTAAAATGCTCAGAAAAAAGACATCTTTTTTTTGAGCATTTTAACAAAGATCAATTTTGCCGATTTTATTTTAAGTTTATATGAGGTTTCCACGCTTTCGATGGGACATGGCCAAGCGGATGTTTGGTAAAACTTCATATTTTGCAAACCTTTATAAAAGTCATTAACAAGAATATTTTGCCACTGATGATGATAATAATGACCCCTAAGAACTACTAAAAGCTGATGTTTGTCTCTATGGCTTGAAATAAAGTGATATTCTACAGCGATAAAAACCATCTCCATAGCCGTTGGGCAAATAACTTTTCGAATAAATGATGTTGAGGTCGAGTTATCTGAAGCAATTCATCATTGCGTGAGACCAAACAAATCCGTCCGAGTTAACCTTGTGTTTGAGATGAAATGTTACATTTTATCTGAGGGCGAGTTATTGGAGTTTGACTGTATTTAGCCGCGGAAAGTTCCTAAAAAGTTGGGGCGGCTCAGCCGCCCCAGGGAATACGGGCCTGGCAGGAACTCGACTACACTTTATATTTGTATAAGATTGGATTCAGCTAAGCTTATAACAACTTATAGTGCTGTATCTAACATAAAAAACTGAGTACGTATACAGGTAATTTAGGGTTACCATATACATTACCCTCTAAATTTTAGCAGTTGACCACAAAAAGTCTATATATACATGTGTGTTCATAAGCACATTTCACAAGGTTTAGTGCTGATAAAAACAGTTAGTGTGCCAGGACATGTCAAGCATCCGCCAATCAACCTGGACATTACTAAATAAATATTTTGTAATTTCAATTTTAAGATAAAAATCAGCAATGCAAGAAATCCATTAATTTGTAGGCAACAATTTCTCATAAATATGTGATGCACCAGAATAACCTTTTAGCAACTCTGAATTGTAACCATGGATTACATGGAAGTCTTAATTTAAATAAGCTTGACAGTCTGTAAATGAATGCATGTTAGATGCAGCGAAATTGCAGCCATATTTTTTTGCTGCTTTCCATAAAAGATATCTAAAAACACAAGAAATACATAAATTTTAACTGTTGCTAGCCTACATCTATATTAGCGATCCGTATCTAACTTCGTATCTACTTCTGTACATGTATCTACAGGAACTTACAATAATATAATTGTGGATAAGAGGGGAACAAAGAACAATGTCGGGTTTATACAGCTGAACAGGCCAAAAGCTTTGAATGCTTTATGTGATGCATTAATGAAAGAAATGGAGGCTGCTCTTGAAGATTTCAGCAAAGATGGGGACATTGGCTGTGTAGTTTTGACTGGCAGCGAGAAAGCATTTGCAGGTAAAACAAGGAACTATAGTTTTTTCAAACGTACAATTTCATCGTTAACAGCTATCACTCCACTTGTGTATTTGCTTTCAATGATATGCTTGTCACGGATGAAGTTTTAAGGAAGGTCATATGATTATCACTGCTAATCAGAAATAGTTGATAACAAACATGTGCATATGTTAGCTCTATTGCAATAGTTTCAGTTGTCCAAATTGTTGTAGCTGGTGCTGATATCAAAGAAATGCAACCACTCCAGTTTAGTGACGTTTATGGTGGCAACTTTTTGGGTTTCTGGAACAGTTTAGCTGTTTTTGATAAACCATTGATAGCCGCAGTCAATGGATATGCAGTGAGTATGCTAGCCTTTTTTCTCCAATATACTTGTCAATTAAATTAAGTACAGCCGGACCATGAAGCTGGTCATTTATAAACGTATTTATGTTTGTTTGTTAGCTCGGTGGTGGGTGTGAGATTGCAATGATGTGCGACATCATATACGCCGGAGAGAAAGCTAAATTTGGCCAACCTGAAATTCTTTTGGGAACCATTCCTGGTAAGTCAACTAAGACAGAACACGCTTGTTTCTGTTATTGCTGTTAAAATATTTTGGCATAAGTTTTGCTTGTAACAGTTTTTTATTTAATTTGTAGTCATGCGACAGTTGAAGTTTGACTAGTTTGTTCAAGTCTGTCTCACAAAAGCGCATCTTTACAGAACTTTTATAAAAATAGTAAACCATAACGGATATTAAAACTGTGATAAACTATAAACACAAATAAATAAACTATAAAATCTAATAAAACCATTAAACAAAAAAGGAAAACAAATAAATTGATTTTAAAATTCCGGTTTTTGGATTCCTAAGGTTTTAGCATTCTTACACATACAAACAAACAGCAACTTACGATCACTCCAACAGATGATTTTGTTGACATAGAATTTGAAGACACTTTTTTAACATACGGTATGAAGTATTTTCAACACATTACATCTGTAGTTTTTTAAACATTGCAGTTTTTAAACTTGTACATATTTACTTAGCTCTCCTTCACATAGTTTAGTTCAACTGTGCCTGAATAATATTAATCAGTGTGTTATACCTTTTCTTTTAGTTTTAATATCATGAACTCCAAGGTGATTAGTGCAAAGGCTTGCTTTTGTTTCTGTAAAATTATAGACAAAGATTGTAGAAGATTAAACCATAACTGTCACGAACAACTTTTATCGTATTTATTAGGTAAATCAGACACGCTGATTTCGATTTTGTACTCAAAATAAAGATTAATCCACTAACCTTCAAAGTCATTTAGGCTTTTTTAAAGCGTTTCAATATCCGTGTCGAAAACAACACAATCGGCATTACAAGCTCCGCCCATAAATATGTGATGAAACCTAGCTTTTTCAGGAATGGAAGTTAGGAATGTTTAGTCCGATTTAGAATAATAGAAATTGGTGTCTTAAAACCCATTGTTATCTAAATCCAGCCTGTAAAATAATTTCAGTTTTTTATGAAAGGTATATAAACTATTTAAAATTGCTCGTAGCTTGTTACATGACGTTTAGATGGGCTGAACACCGAGAAAAATGAGCTCAAAAAGCGTGGTTTTATCACAAGCTAGCGTTGTTATTGCGCTTTTTTAAATCTGCAATGCTAAATAGCTTATCTACCTTTCAGAAAAGACTGATATTATTTTTAAGGCTGAATTTAGATATTAATGGATTTTAAAACACCCATCTCTATTATTCTAAATCGGTCTAAACATCCCTACGTAACTTCTGTTTCTAAAAAGCTAGGTTACATCACGTATTTATGGGCGGAGCTTGTTATGCCGATCGTGTTGTTTTCGAGACCGATATTAAAACGCTGTAAAAAAGCCTTCATTACTCTGAAAGTTAGTGGACTAATCTTTATTTTGAGTACAAAATCGGAATCAGCGTGTCTGATTTAGCTGGTAAATACAATAAAAGTTGTTCGTGACGGTTATGGTTTAATAAATTATCTGGGTCAATATTTAAAAATCTATGAACCCGTCTGGGAATCAATGCCAGAAATAAAGCAAAAAAAGATGATAGATGCAAAAAGAGAAAGACTGAAATTAGTGAAAGTGGAAAGGCTTGACGCGATAATTAAAGATAAAGTATAAAAATAATAAGCCTGTGGATCTGTGTGTCAATCTGGCTATAGCGCACACTGATTATTTTACCAATGCCGCCACGCATTTCGATGCCCCTATTAAGAAATATTTTTCGTAAGGTTCAATTACTATATCTGGGGTCAAGGCCAATTCTTCTCCGGCAGACAATTATATTGTCTCCGTGGGAAGAGCCTCGACATTATGTCTCCGTTCAGTCAGACAAAGACAAGACGATATCTCATTTTTACATTTGTACCGGTATCGAGAGGTACCAGTATCGTCGTATTCTAAGTTTTGATGGATAGCTTATGGTGGAACAGAAATCTTTTTATGTACACACACTTTTATGCAAGAATTGTAATTATTAATTCTACAAATTCAGAATTTTTACTTTGTTTTCTCAGTTCGTATTAATTGTATCATTACCGAATCATCTTTTATTGTAATCGTAGCAAAACCGAACGAATTTAGCTATTACTTGCTAAATTACACTTGCATCTAAACATTTTGATAGTCGTTGTGTTTTTTCTAATTTATTTGACCTGCACAAAACACTTCTCTTTTGATATGTAGTTTGAAAGTTAGAATGGCAAATGTTGTTATATGTTAAATACAAATCGATTTTCTGTCCAAAAACTGTTTTATTACCCGAGCAACGACGGGTAGCACAACTAGTAGTATATAATGCATTCGTTTTAATGTAATTATCATAGTTTTTGAACTGTTCAAAAGTTGAATGTATCAAAATATCAAATGCACAATCAGATTAATTGGATTATGCTAAATTAAAGTTCAGTAACTCTTTAGAACCTTTTCTTGTGTATCGTTAATTTGTTGTATTTCTAAGGCTGGTTTTACTATTGCTTATAATTTAGTATTTTTGCATAGTTTTGTATAACACAATTATTTAATGTTATATATAATTGTCGTTGTTTTTGCGCTGTAGAATTAATTCAATGAAATACAGGATGTTCTTTTATGATTTTTTGCTATAAATTATGACGGCTTTGATGATGTAAAAAATGAAATTTTGAACAAGTTAACATTTTGGAGGTTTGACTGGCAAATTTTTGTTTGGTTTGATTGTTTTTATTCTGTAACATTTTGTTTTATCAGCACCAGTTCCATGGCTGAGTTCTATCTATGTCCATACAGGTGGTGGTGGCACCCAAAGACTTACCCATGCCGTAGGCAAATCCAAAGCTATGGAGATGATATTAACTGGAGATCAGATAGGTGCAGTTGAGGCTCATCAATTTGGTAAGCTCAGCGCGTGCAACTCTCTCTCGTTATTTTCTGGCATAACTAGTCAAGCGGTTGTTTGTGTGTGAGTCCTAAATTTAAGACAGCCTAAAGGGTACCCACAACGGGCACGTATCCATAAAGGGCAAGTATTCACAAAAGGCAGGTATCTACAAAGTCCAGGTATACACAAAGGGCAGATATCCACAAAGAGCTATATCCACGAAAAGCAAGTATCCACCAAGGGTTATATCCATGAAAAGCAAATATCCACAAAGGGCAAATATCCACAAGGGCAGGTATTCACAAAGAGCAAATATCCACAAAGGGTGGTTATTCACAGAGGGCAGGTATCTACATAGGGTAGGTATCCACCAAAGGCAGGTATTCACAGGTATCCACAAAGGGCATGTATCCACAGGTACCCACAATGCAAAAGAAATCAGCGCATTAAATCCTATGAGTGGGAAGCCAAAGTTCAATGTTTTTATTTATAGTGAAAATGTGGGCTGTTGTATGAAGAAAAGTAACTTACATCTTACAGCTTACAATTTCAAAGAAGGCCATATCTTTCTTTTCACTTGCTTATATTATTGGCTTTACTACATGAGCCTTTGACTTCATAAACTTCCTACAACTGCCAGAACACTCGCAACTGCCACGACCTCCGATATCAGTGTAGCCCGGGCCCCACAACTTCGTCTTATAACATGCCTTTTTGTCCTTTTTAAAAAATTCTGTGTTTTTGGCGGCACCAGGACTATGAAGGAGCTCAATTGGTTGCACAAAACTACACAACTGCAGGTAATAACTCACATTACGCGCCACATAATTCCATTCTATGGGCTGTTCCTCTGACCATCTGACCCTGTGCCACCGTCAAAGCCTCCTTCCTGCTGTCATTGCTTCCCATACTCCCACTGTAACGTTAACAACCACAAACACTGTTGCCCAGGCTACCGTCACTAACAATTCTTTCGGTAACTACCCTTGTGACTAAAATGTCTGTCTCTCATGTCATCATGTTATTCAAGTCTACACATGAGACATTGAATGTCATTTTATGAATGAAGCTGTAAATTAAAATTTCAAACGATTAGCCTGCTACAGATCAAAAAAGTCTTTACTATAGTAAGACTCGTGTCCGCAAGTCTGAAGCCATGCTCAGAGCGCTAGGAAAAAGATTCCACCGCACTGGTATCAAACTCAGGGCATCAGATTCAAAAGCAAGCATGCTACCACTCCACTACTCTGTCACCTTATCGTTTCAGTGGATAATCATGCATATAGTGCTTATCAAGTAAAGCCTTTCAAGATGTATTATATCCAACAAACTATACAAACTGGTTTCACTCATCAACTCTAGTAAGTTACAAGGGAAGGTCAGCATTTTCAAAACATCATGGCGAGCATTTTAATGCAATTATTAGCGATGCAGCTTTATGTGAACAGAAGCCGCCGAGCATAGTGTCGCAAGCGTTTTGCTGCGCAAGATTACTACCGGGGTCTCACAGCCGATATGGGAACCAGGCTTTAGCCTTTAAGTACCTCCGTGGTCTTGTGGATAGAGATTTGGATTGCAAACCTGCGGATGCAATCTTCGTGAGTTTGAATCCAGCTCAATGCGAAATTTTAATATCCAAGATTTTAATAGCTATAGCCGGACAGACCGACAGATATCCAAACAGACTGACAAATTTTGAAAAATATATATGTAAAGATATTCTATTTCAGCGACTGAGGGGTTTTACTCTGAATAGTTTGTAATGTGGCAGAACTCTATTCCTCCGTTATCTCTCTCTCTCTCTCTCTCACGCAGGTCTTGTGGCCAATGTATATCCTGTTGATGAGCTGGTAGACAAGGCTATGGCAAAGGCAGAGAAGATAGCAGGCCAGTCAAACATCATCACCAAGATGGCTAAGGAGGCTGTGAATGCAGGTGAATTATATTTCTTAGATTTATGTTATTAATTATTAAATGCAGTGATGATTCATGTTAGGAGGTTTATCCGTTCTACCATAGATGTAGCACAACGCAGAGGTTTTATTTTAGTGGCCATGGCTGGTTCTTTTTGGCCTTTTCTTGGGGAGTTTTGATTTTGAATTTATCCATAAGTTTGTCTTTTTTATTTTTCAAGTGACCAAGCATATTGTATAGTAGTTTATACTGTTCATAGTTTATCAAATCATCATATTATAGTACATTGGAAACACAACTCCAATTTAAACTGTATAGGCCACATATTTACACATAGGGAATATATCTGTGCTGGTCGCAGTTGCTGCTTTGTTAATACCTTTTCAGCGTAACCTTTTTGCTCATGACTTTTATATCTCAGTTTCCAGTGTTAAGGGATCTGTATTCGACTGATTCTATCAATTTCAACTGTTGTGTAAATTACTTTGTAAATTGAATCATGTAATCATCTATCTGTCAATGGGACCAAGATAGGCTCTCAAATTACCTACAACATAACGAGACATGCATAATGTTATAGAAAAGTAGTTTCTCTGGGATTTTTCTTACATTTTACTTACAACTTGTGCTTAGAAGAGTTGTCTGCTCTTGGCAAACAGCTTGAAATTCACAAATGTTCACCGAGTGATCATTTTCATGTTTACTGAGTGAACATTATCATGTTCACACATGTGTACTTTTGATTGAAAAATAATATCGTTTTATTGCATTGTTTCCAGAAACACACAAAGAATTATAGCGCGAGCTATATCCAGGCTACAAGTGTTTTCAATTAATATACCGAATAGTTTTATTTGTTGTATTGTTTTTATAATTTTCTCAGTACTGTCGTAATGGTGCTCCTTTGTGAACAGGATTCCTTTCTATTTATATGTTACTTAGCCTGCAGTACTATGTGGAATGATACTAGTTGGTGCACTGTTTAATAATGACTGTGTATTGCACTTGTTAATGGCTAACTGTCAACAGAGCTAGATAGTAGTCTGGTTTAGACGATTGTCCAGTTTAGCCAATACGCATATACATGTATCTCTATACTGTATATATATATATATACATACGGTTAGAGAAAAAAAATCACATTACAATGTATTCATTTGCATGGAAAGTTTCTACAAAACTGACTTTATGAAATCCCTGCTCTCCTACATTGGTTAATCAACTATCTGCGCCAAATTAAAAAAAATATTTGTAGGCATTTCTTAGCCAAAATGTTTTTAAGTCAGCTTTAGTATGTTTTGTTTAGCCCGTGAATAATAGTGAAATTTGGGTCAGGCTAAATCGCATATGTGCACATTTGCCGGATTTGTATTCATTAATTGAATAATGACTTACTTGAAGTGTGTAGCTGTTAATAAATTGTGTTAATGTTAATAACACTTTGTCATTCTAAAAACTGACAATAATAAAAATTGTGGCAATTTTTGTTTGGAAACTTTAACGGCTGTTTGCAAATCCTTGCATGTTTCTAGCATTATTTGTTGCGAGTAGACACTTAATATGATGAATTTAATCATTCATTGACTCAGATCACTAGGATTATACAGTAGATCATGTCATGTGATGTACTTGCAGCGTACGAAATGTCACTAAATCAAGGTGTGCAGTTTGAGCGACGACTCTTCCATTCCAGCTTCGCTACGGTGAGTTTGTATTATGAGCTGAGCACATTTGTTTATTAGTTATATCGATGCTAGCATGAGTTGGTCTATTCGTTATTTATTTTTTGTAGGCGGACAGAAAAGAAGGTATGACAGCATTTGTTGACAAAAGACCTGCAGATTTCAAAAACAAATAAATATAGATTTGATAGACAACTGATATGTTGAATAGACACAAGACATTCATGCTGCTTATTTCCCATTTTTACAATTCTGTCTACAGCCATGTCAGCTTCTTCTGATGGGGTCTTTTGTTGATTTACTGTTTCATACTGAATGTATTAATTGAGCCATCTGATATCTTGCTCTCTTGCTGTTCATCGATCAGGGGGCTTGTCACCGGAGGTAGCTAATGAGTCTAGGGGTATGTTACCTGCAATGGAATTACAAAAGATGAGTCAACTTCTGCCAGCTATAAATCAATCATCTCTTTTGCTATTCGCTGTCCAAGGTATTAAAGACTCTAAACCTAAGCTTACAAGATAGCTTTTAATGCTTGATTTCATGTAAGACTTTTAATCCAAATAAATTGGATACTACAAAGGGATACAACCATAATTCATGCTATTTACATATCTGTGTTAACACATTTTGCTTTCTATTAGTCGTTTTATTTAAAAAGATTTTTATTTGGACTTGCGTGGAACTGCTAAGGTAAGAAGTATGGAAACGTTAAAGGTGTTGTGTTGAACCAGCAATCAAACCTCATAGAATGAGGTTTGATTTTTAGAAATGAGAATTTTAGAAAGGCCATGTCAATCGTGTAGGCACCAGCATCGATTAAATAGCAAAACATGCTTGATACTGCCTGTGTACATGTATACATGTTGAAATATAACAACAAATGTGTAAGGCAACAAGCAGAATTGATAAACTAGCTTCTGACATCTTACCAGGAGGGGCTACAAAATACCAATCTTCTACAGTTTTGGTAGCTTGGGACAACGTCTCTTCACGAGTAAGTTCTGTGGTAGCAATATCTTCTCGTAAATACGCCACCCTGCAATAGAGAAATCCGTATGGTCTTTGAGTGCCTATGCACAGTTATAACCTGCCCATCTCTAGGTTGGTAGATAAAGACCAGCTCGCTGCCCATGATGGATAGATTGAAACAGAGGGTGTACGTCAATCACCTGCTGAAGTCAATTGAGGCCATATATTTATGATTCTGATAAGAGAATGGTCAATGAGATTTCTAGCAGATTAACTTGCTGACTGTCTAGAATCTATGCATTCTATGGTAAAAACTTATTTAAAAGCATCACACTTAACCATTTCTCAACGATGTTAATTCTATTGAGTCAACATTATACTCTTTAAAATACATTCAAATTGTAAAACAAATATTACACTTATAGTCTATACTTGAAAATCAATGAAAGAGTTTGAGGTAATGTTTGATTATGTGAGTTTGATAGGGTACAAAATCAACACGCATAAAACTAGCCACACGGTATTTGTGATTTTAAACCATTTTCAATTGATTTGCATCCCATGCATTGACCAAGTATGTATAGGGTCTCATTCTACGGTATGTATCACTTGCCAAACACTCATCCATCCAATCATGAAACCCGACGAAACTGATGGCAGAAGTTGTACCACCAGTTCAGGCTGAGATCATAATGCAAACGTAACATTTATTCCAACCTTTATTGAACCAGCAATTAAGAAATGTGTATACTTGCCCATCTTCTAGAAGAGAATGCAGAGGCTCCACTCCATCTGTAGGAATATTTTGGATCTGACTTACATAGACGATGGCTTCATGCAACTGTTGAATACCTTGTTGACTCTCAAACATAACTAAAGATGTCCGCTCCAAATATTTGGCTAAGGCTTCCGAAATCTCTGGCAACTGCAACCCAGTAGAGTAAATGACAACTTGTTAGTGAAACAAGCAAAGGGAGTTTATGCTACCAAGGAGATAGTGAACATGTTAATCTTTTGCTGTCACCAAGTAGGTAGTAGAAATTCCACAACTCTCATGCAACAAGACAGCAAAAGTTGAGACTTAACCTGATTTTAGTAACAGCAGACTATATGCAAATATTCTGTCTAAATCAACAAGTTCTGAAATGACATAAAAAACTCATATTAAGCAGTTAAACTCTATGTAACTAAAAAGACACAAGCCCGCTGACCTAATTAATAACTATGTCAGCAGGCTTGTACCTTTTTAGCTACATTGTATAGCTTAATTAGCCTTAATCTAGAGCTTTTACGGTATTTTCACTTAGAATAGGTAAGACATGGCTATTGGTTAATCAACTAGTTCTTATATTTTTCTTACTTGCATTATTTTCATTTGTAAACCACTCCATGTTGTTATCAAATTATTGACCATGACAGCAGTATACTTATTTTCAAGGTACAGTTGCAACCGCAGTCCATGGGATCAGCAGTAACAGCCAAGTACCGTACACTTGTTATTTTATTTCCATCAACAATGTTAAATTTTAAGATGTAAGTATAAATGGATTAATGCTATTAGTGCAACACCTTAGAGGGTGACCCATTACTAGTCCCAGCTGATTGACCTGACAACAATAAACAACAATACAAATATTTGGTTGCTATAATAACAATAGTACACGGAGAAGGTAAAGCAACTCTAACCTCGAAGTTCGACGTATCAGCTGGCTCCCATGTCGGTTTCCTTGGCACCTAAAGAGCAATCAGTGTTAATGCATCAAAAGCACTGCAAATACGGCTGCAAATTTTATTTTAG
The DNA here is from genome assembly GCF_963576615.1 of Watersipora subatra. Lineage (NCBI taxonomy): Eukaryota > Metazoa > Bryozoa > Gymnolaemata > Cheilostomatida > Watersiporidae > Watersipora > Watersipora subatra. The sequence goes on along the minus strand of NC_088708.1, from coordinate 43,443,022 downwards.
CATTGCAACTAAAATTGAAAGCGTTGTTTCTAATTTCGGACAGCATAGCTTATTTCCTAAACTAAAATTCTACTAGTCTTTCAAATAAGGCTGGCAGTCTTTCAAATCAAGGCTTTCAAATAAGGCTGGCGCACTTGAGTATATTTATTCTAGCTATCTGTTCCATTTTCAATGCACATGCAATGTCAATATTAGCAAACATGGAATATCAACAAAAGCCATGAAATATTAACAAAAGCCATGGAATATCAACACAAGCCTCTTACCTTACTAGAATATCGAACGCCTTGAGCTTTCAGCGATGATGGTACTTGTAATCTGAATCGGGGAAATTTGACGTATTTTAAAATGAGTCTCATTCTCTACCCGCTGCAAAGCCACGTTCGTGTGTTCTTGTCATTAGCCTGCAAATGTTTTACTTTAAATAACAATTTCTGACCACAATCAATTTCACTGCTGACTATATATGAATATACGTATATATGTATTTATATTATAATAATTATATTATTCGAATAAGTATACAAGAATCAATTATTTCCATGAAGGCAACAGATAGTTAAGCTCAGTCCACTGTCTGGGCTTCAGTGAGAAAGTTCTATTTAACATCTCAACTAGAATTTACTTCAAGATTCAAGTCAGTAAAATAAAAGAATATTTTTAAAGTTGAAGGTCTCTTGACATAATTACTGTGGTTGTAGTTCAAAAACAGCAATTTAAATTTTTCTCTAATATGAACAAAGTTGCAATCATTTACAATTATAAAATAGTTATTGGTGTACTAATAGACAAGGGGAACATGCGCCATGTAACATGATTTAGTATTGAGTGTACTACCCGCAGAAGGCATACAGGTTACTATAACTCCAATTAATATTTGTTGTGGTTCATAATTGATCTTTTTTTGTCTTGCTTAAATCAGAAGGCAAGACGATGACCAATAGCAAGTACATGTACATCCTTTCCAACATTCAATTACAACCGATGATTATATCTGTTATTTTTTTACTATTGTGTAATTTCCTCAAATCTGAAGCGCGGTCTTGACCTATAGGGTTCAATCTCTGCGATACCACAGACTGAAAGCAGCATTTGAAACACTGTACTAGCTTACAAAAAATATTTGATTGGCTCAAAAATGGTGGATTAAAAGTACTGACAGTTCAACTGGTTGACTGGCAAAGGGCTAACATTTCTGTATAATTAAGTATTTACATTGTATTAGATTGCAGTACAAACTTGCCCTGCTAACAGAGCCTTCAGTTTCAGTAAACTTTTAATGATCTTCTCCCAATATGTTTATGCAATGCCTATAGAATACTCACAATAATATTACCTTTATGTTCTGTTACCAGCATAATGACAATACAGGATTTTGGTACCATAATGCCTACATTAAGGATTAATTATGTCACATTCCTTTAACCTTGTTTTTCAGATTAACTTGCATTTTGTGTGTGAACATACCCTTGAAGATATAGTATGATATCTGGTTTGCTTGCTGCCAACAGAGGCTGCACATTTGTAAAAGCATTTTTCCGCAAACAATGGCTCTGTGATCTTCGCTAAACAAGTTTGAGCCCGCTGCCAAGGAAAGCTCAACGATTAGTGACATTCCCGATTGCAGAGAGAAAGTTAAATTTGAATGTTATTCCTATCACCAATGGTGACTTTTTGGAAACTGAACCCCAACCGGCTGCTCGCAGATCAAAGGCTCATAACCACAACACCACTCCTGCAAGTCAAGTCTACAGTAGAGCACTTTTATATAATTGTTAGTCTCACTTTCATAATACGTACATTCATAAATTTGTGTTACAATAATCAGATTACAATGATGTCCTTGACATAATACTGTATTTAACCACATTCAGCAAAAAACAGCAAAGTAAGAATTATTTTTTATTTCAAAAAGTGAATACAATAAGACTTGGTTATTTATGCATAACTTGGATATATTGCTGCTCTTTTACCTTTTGCATTTTTAGAACTATCCAAACTTGCAATCTGACAATTTATCTATAAATTGAGTCAGTACTTGATATTTTAGTGCCAGCAAAGCCATGAGCCGTTTCGTTTCAAAAGCAGATTGCCAACTAGTAAAGTAGGCCTATACACTTAACTTTGTCATTATTCCCGATGAATGAGCACTGTTAACGGTTAAACAAAAAGTCCTACACAATACTTTTACTTAGTTCATCACAAGTGGCGTAGGTATGATGATTTGGCTAAAATGAATATAAGAGAAATACCGCGCCCCACAACCCGTTGCTCTCCTAGCCAACCTAATGGTAAAACAGAATATTCTTTTATAAAATCATTCAAAATTTGACCAATTGATATAATAATTTCAAAACAAAGTTAATTTAAAACTCTGTCATCGTGTTCTCATGTTTGTTTTAGAAAGCAGGAGTATGCGCTCAAGACAGCTATAGTTCAGGCTACTTAGATTTTTAAGCGTAATTACGGAATTGAACGCTAACAAGGAAAATTGCTCTTGCAATATTTACAACAAGGCTAGTCCACGCATATTGCTCTACTCTGCATACACTTTAAACTGTTTTGGTAGACGAGTTTAGTTTACTAGATTAGAAAAAACATCACGCAGTTACCGATAGACTAGTCTTCTATACTCCATGTACTTGCATTTAGAAAAGGTGGGCTCAATTTACCAGAATCCCCCGTACGTTTATGCACATCTAGGTTGTCTGGTTAAAATTCACAATTCCTACGGCACTATTTTTAATTTGTTGCAAACTCGCCACATGAACAGATGTTGAACTCGTTCTAATTCTGACTAAGCCGCAAACGGCTCTTAATGCACTCGCCAATTTGACTAGAAATATTTTTGTGAGACAACTCCGTAATTGCTCATGAACATTAAACTTTGGCTTAGGATTATTAATTTCACCGATCGCCATGGAGTTAAATCAATACGAGTTCTATTACTGAAAATAACTGACAAAACATTTCTACATAGAATGCAGTTTGAAGAATTAGTTCGTACTTTCTTTATCATAAAATCATCTTACATTGGCATCAGAATGCAAATACGCCTTGTTATTAATGTAGGGTCATTGTAGACACTGCCTATTTAAGGACCAATCTTATACACGGTCATAGATTAGGATTGGTGCTTAGTTCCACCATTAGTTATATCATTGGTTCCACAAAATTCATGTTAAAGAATTTAAGCAGCTATGTGACCATTGCAGGGTAAAACTGTGAGCTTTATGAGAAGACAATTCCTTGTTCCAAGCTGAAATTGATTTACATGTACTTGTATTTGTCAAACTTATGATACGTATGTATCGCACAATTTCGAAAGACACTCAGAGCAACTTTTTCAATTTTGTTTTGACATAGTTTAATCTACTTGGAGCAAAATATTAAAAGGAGAGTGAAGGACTGTGGAATTTGTAAGCAGTAGAATATACACACACATTGTGTACTTTGTATGAACATACATTTAAAGTGTTCAACTTTTGAATAACATGGTGTCGCATTCATCTGAGAGTCAACTGATATAGTTGAAAAGCTAATGACAAGTTTGTGTTGTCCAATTGATTATAAACTCAAGATTTTAATTACATGTGGTTTGATATGATCATATGCACATGTTTACATATACCAAAAAGCCCTACATTTGATTTAAATCATCTGAAAATGAAATTGCTAAAAATGTTAGTTTAAAGAGCTAGTCATAACCGTTATATAACTAAAGATGGAAAATGCTAATTATAGAAGACAATGTCTGCTTTTGTAAATAAACTTCAGTCTAAAAAATCTAGGAAAACAGATAGAAGTAACCAAAAATATATGAACCGCGAATTTTTTGTTAGACTGAAGATTTAGCAAATGCTCAGTATTGTCTTTGTGACAAGTTCTATCATAGCTCTTACAAAAAACACTTTGAACTTTATTAGAATTACAGAAAAATTCAACTGTAATTAAATCTTGTCCCATTGGCTTCCTTCTTTATCAAAGCTTTCAAAGTGAGACAAGATTTGATTTGCTGCTATTATTAAGTATTCTGAAAGATTTTAAAATTGAGGTTAATAAAAACAAAAGAAAAAGCGTAAAACTCCGTAAATTGCATAATTGCTAAGGAGGTTACCATAATGAGGTCATCTAGTACAACTTACTATAATATGCCTATATGTAAAAGTTATATAAACAACTAACCAATTTACATTGAAACAGAAACATGCCAGCCGCATCGTGAAGCCCCAAATTTAACCACTTGTAACTTTTGTCACAAAAAAGATTTTTAAGCAAGTTTCACATTAACAAAATCGTAGCAGTATTGATTGATGGTTATTACTCAAACTTCTCAATGATAGATTCAATTGCATAGATTACTTTTCCAACCAATAGGAAAACATAATATAAGGGTTTTTGGTTACTGTTACCAAGTGACAGAGATCGTTACAAAATCACATTCAAAATTTATATTACTTTTAATTTAATATTACAAAATATTAAAAATGTTAAAGTTTTTATAATTTGGTTGTTGTCATTGCATGTTGTATAGCCTATTTTAGTATAAAATCTTTACTAGATAGTATGGCAAAGTCTGCCATTATAATTAGCTCTGTATGAAGGTGTACCATGCCTAAGAACTTGATTACCCAATGCGTAATTTATTATATTTTGCTGTGAAAACAGTTACTAATAAAAATTACTTTTGTAATAAACTTTGAGGCCATACTAAAGCATTTTTAAAGATGCTTTATTTTAATTTCCAATTTTAGTTGAACAAATTAAACAAAGTTGAAGACAAGCATTAATCACCCATCACATATTAATCACCCATCACATATTAATCACCCATCACCTATGCTCCTACTAGTATTCATTGTTTCCTTAGGGGAAGTTTTTATGAACCTGCAACATGTTCAAAAAAAGTGAATCAGTTGGTTTCACTGCTGCTACAGATACTTATGTTGGATCTTTGATGAAAAAATGTTTTTTCTATAAATAATGCTGTCAATGTGCGTATAAATGAATGAGGCTTTAAAAATTCAAAGGACCTCAGCTTGTTTGTTGTAAAGTTCATTTTCATTTCTTGAACATCAAATATGAAACGTTTATTCTTATGCTATGTAATAAAAAATCACAAAAGATTTGATCTCTGACCCTTTTGTTTACCAGTCCAATGCCTTACCAATTCAGCCACACAAGCTTGATGTATTCATTAGGGGATAAATGTCGTTATATGAGAGCATATACGCTACCGCTCTCCATTACGATGGGGCAACGTCATGGAATAAGGTAGCTCTTATCAGTAAGCTTACTCAAATTATCTATTGGCAATATGCCAGGCTAATAGCTAGTGGCAGACAACTACATTATCTCTCATTATTTATAAGCTGATTTTTAATACCCGCAGAATGTCGGGCATCCAACTAGTGTATAAATATATACATATGTACATGTATATTTTCTAATTTTCATTACTATTTCAGCGCAATGATCATTACTAAGCATTTGCCAAAATCAAAATTTTTTTAATCAAAATTTTTAAAATGCGACAAAGTTGCAGGTTAAACGCAGATAGATGATAAAAAATATTCTTTTCCCATTACACAACCAACTAATCATGCTGCCTAAATAAAATATACAGTGTTATTGGCCAGAGTAGACGCAATGTATAAAATGTAAATTGTGCTTTCATTGCTATGTTGCTCACTTTAATAACGCATTCATATCTTTGTAGCAACAAGTTTTTATGTGAACAAATTAAATATTTTGTTGTTTCAAGTTTAAGATCCGCTAGAATGAAATAGACTCTCTTTGTTTCCTAGTTAATGAATTAATTAAGCTGCTATGACTCTAGCACCACATCATGTTTTACATAAATAATTAGCTCAAACATTTTAGCCTACATTTTAGTTATTGTATTGTAGTTGCTCAATTAACTAAATTCATAAAATGTCAGCATCTCTGAATGAAAAGCATTAACAACTACGTGTAAGGAATTGTTTAAATAAAATAATATACAATATGCATGTGTAACTATACACTCAAGTAGAAATTATTTAGCAATAACTACAAAATTATTGTGTCTAAATTAAAAGAAATAATGGTTGTTTTACAAGAAATTGTAGCCATTATTTATCAGAGGTATTATTATACATTCCATATAGCGCTTATCAAAATTTGATTCACGCCTCGACGCTTTGGCGGAATTGTTTTCTCTTCAATCTAAGGATGCGTAGTCCAGAGCATTATTTGGCGAAGTTTGACTGAAGATTTGGCGTCTTTTAGTATAGGCATCTTAAACAATCAACGTGATAGAGCCGCTTCGTTTTGGCCAACGGATATTTGTATTGCTATTATACATAACGATGTAATTGTTAAGACATACGAACGTATACCATTTATTCTCTATACGTTTGTGATAGAATTTATATATACTGCTGTGAATTATAAGCAAACAAAAGTTATCAGTTGTGAGTAAAGTACGTATATATTTTTATATCCAGTTCTAAACTTCATTCAATAATATTGTCACATTCTGTCTCTGTTCGTGGTAGCATCAACATTGCTGTGTCTGATTAAATTTTATTAAAGGTAATTTTAAATTCACTGATCTTGCTTATCATGTTATCATCCGTCAAAATTGTTTGTTAGTAAAGTTTTAGTATTGTTTTTTCCTTGTTTGGAGTTTGGAAAATCTGTTATATTTTGGCTATATCTGCATATCTTTGTTCAAAATTTTTTTGTCAAGTGCATTTCTTTTGATATTTAAGCTGCTTTAATTTTAATGGTTCTGATCAACTTATTGTGACTTAAGTTATTGTGACCTTAGTTCAGTTTTGTAGCTGCCCATGGATACTCAAGCTTAGGCCTACTAGGTTTGATCATGTCTTTGATTATTTTTTTTTATTTTTTTGCTTACGTTTAGATTGTCAAGTAATCTTTACAAAATTTTTATTAGACTACTAACAAAACAAGGCTGCTCGTTTTGTTAGTGGTCTAAAGGGGAGGGAGGGTGTAACCCCAGAGAAGGAATTGTTGAGACTTGATTCATTGCAGAATCGTATGAAAATTCAGAGGGTCAAGACCTTCCATAACATAATGCAGTCTGGAAACCCTTCTTTGCAAGAATTAAATGATTTTATTGAGCAGTGTTTTAATGATGAGCGTTCTGACACTCGCGCAAAATGTCAGGGTCAGCTAAGAGCTATCTCATCTAACCGAAATGCATATTTTAACAGTTTTATACTAAAAACAACCAGAGATATGCGTATATTTTAATTGATACTTGTACGAGTCTGATGGTCTCCACTTCCATCTATGGGTAGGCTAGGGACTCTATTTTAACCTGAACTTGAATTAGATTGTTTCTGGCTTGGTTAGGTCGCAGAGCTCGCTTGCGCCTTCACAGCCTCCATCTGAATATCTAATTTTGGGTGGTAATAAAATCTGGCAAAGTTCTAGCTTGCTATTAGCTTGTTTTAAATAGTGTTACAAATGCCAGGGAACTATATATATATATATATTACAAGCTTGTGTTTTCAATATAAATAGCCTTTCTTGACTCATGAAATGCTTGCTAACATAAATTGTCAATTGCCAATGATATAGTATGGACTTAGGTTGGCAGGAGGCCAAGGGTGGTACTAATTGTTAGAACAATTAGTAAACCCGAACTCTAACATACAAAGCTTCACCATTACTAATTTGTGGATAATAGTAACATTTTTAGTTTTATTTAGGTAGATATAATATGGAAAAATTATACTTAATTATTAATCATTCAATCATTATCTACTGTAATAGTTCGTGTTATCAAGTGTATTGCAAGCCATCAAATTTAGCCTAGTCTGTGAAACTTTCATCAAGTCTACAAATTAAATCTAATTACAGTTAACATATCATGTATGGCGAGTTGTTAAAGCTCCACCATCTTAAATGTCTGACCAACACAGAGTTATGGCGGAAGTTAGTTTTAGTTGTTATGTTCAGCAAAAATCTGTGGTTCAAATTATATGATTCAAATTCAAATTATATGTAAATATAAGTAAAACTATGTAGTCACACATGCTATAAAATAATAGCTTGCCAATGAATAGTAGCAATTGTTGGTTATAGTAAGTGCACGTTGTATTTCTTCAGGTGTAAGAAAAAGCTGGCGAGCTAGAACTATGCAAATGCAGACTGAGCCTTATTAACGGGATCTGATGTAATATAATCACTATATAGCCATCTAATGAACTCCTGACCTATATTATATATACTACCTACATAAGCTCACTATGGGGAATGCACACAGCGAGGACCAGCGCAATATGGCTAGCAGCGCAAGGATGAGGCTACCAATGCCTGAACCAGAGGAGTTAGAAAAGAAATTCAACAAAGTATTGGTAGGTAGATATGAACTCAGCCACTGTCCAGCTCGTCTAATGAAAATCGTAGGAATGTGCTAGTTTTCACGCTGACGCGCAAGACAGCTGCTATTAAATGACTATGAGAATGATGCCACTATTATTCAATTGAAATCTTGTGGAACGATACAGTTCACTCGTGATGGTGTGTTAGTCATTTAATTGCTTGCAGTCCTTGAGAGTGTCATTAAACAACATGTTTTGTTGCCATGACTACGTCTCCTCCAGCACAATTAGTCTTTATCGTAGGAAGCTGCTATCTATGTGGTATTTTGACAGTCAGCCTGCTCGCTAGTAGTTTAGATTTCTTTGATATGGAGGAATGCGTTTTAGTTCCCTGGCATTGGTCCATTAACAGCCAAACGTTTATCAGAGCCAGCCTAGTTTCTCTTGCCTCCATGCATTTCTTGATGACCTCAATCACGCTTGGGTAAAAGAGTTGATGTAATTTCATGAAGTTTAATCATGAATTTAGAAAACTAAACACAATTTGTTTTGTAATCAACGCTGTCGAGCGTTTAGACAATTTCTAAAACAATAAATAGTCGACTCACAAAAAATTGCATCGATGAAATCGGAAACGGTGAGACTGAAGCTTGTTTGTTGTCTATCCTAATGAGAAAATATTCCCGTTTCCTCGACACTTCCTCGTTCCTTAGGGGTTGAGCAGTTCTCTTTATTGTTATGCCACAAGTCCACATCATAGGAATTTTTTTAACGATTTGAATAAGTCAGCATGAGTAGGGCTATGCTGTCCGCTCAGCTAGATTAACAGAATGTTGTTGTACACTGCCCTTTTGACATTAGTGTTTTTCTTTAACATTCTTTCCTTAAGAGCTCGAGCTAGTTTAGGGTGCTCTGGTTTGGTGTGAAAAAAGATTACCACTAATGAAGTGCTTTTCACTGATGCACCAAAGGCAACCGCCATCATTCCTTTGTGGATTAGAAATACCACAGCTCAAGGCTGTGCAGGCACCCGTCTCATGCTAGTGCTTTTGTCTGGAGTGGTAGTTTTATGCTATCTTTGGTCCATACTTAACGCAATAACCGTAACGAATTTGATAAACTCACATCCCTGTCTTGTTTCTCAGATAGCAACTTGTTACTATGTAGTTGATTTGTATCTAGTGTTTACACAATGTCCTGATTACGTGTTAAAGCTAACCCCTGAGGTCATGGTCTATACACATCATGGAGTTAGTAAATGATGCCTATGTTAGGCTTAAGTTTACTGCAAGGCTAGTAGATACGCTCGATGGAAGGGTGGTACCTGATGATTCGTTACTGTGTTGATGGCATATCAATGGTTTATCAATAGTTTCGTCCCATTTGCTACTACGGATACAGCAATTATCCACTCTGATATGATGCATGCGCATCTGACAACGTTTGATTAGACCATGTTTGTTACAGGACATGATGGATCTACCAATCGACAAAGAGCGGGCCATGAGAAAGTTTGATAACGAGAAGAAATGGGATATTGTGTGCGACCAGGTAATAGTGGGTCTTCCAACTGTGTGGCACATGAGGTGGATGAGGCTGTGATCACCTGGCTGCCGATTGAATTAAGTTATGAAAATATATGGGGAAGTGATGCTAGCGGCCTATAATGATGCTCTTGTGACTATCAAATGATTTCTGTTGGTATAGTCGATTGTGTGAAATCTTTTGTTCGCAAACATTGCGGAAGTTAATTACTGGTCAGGTGGTCTATCTAGAAAATGCTCAGTAACTGTAGAGCTGTGATTGATCGTGGATGGGCGTCATTTTGCTCCGAAAATAGGCAACTTCCTTTGCAATTTTAGGAAGGATTGCAGGCGGGCTGTTTCATCGAAACCTCCCATTCATAGATTATCATGGTTGTACTTTTGAGCGCTCACTCCCCTAGTGCGATCTCAAAGATGTTATGGAACACATAGCTGTCATTTCGTGGCTTGTAATAGCTACAGTGACTCCATTTTTAGGCTTTCACATTAATTATTGGAAGATAGCTTTGTCGACAGAGTGACTCATCGCGACATCGGACCATTCACGAACAGTTACTCATACTATAGGCGTGTATCTGGCAATCATTCCATCATACTTATGATTTATTCTCGGAAAGGATGGATGTTTGCTTATCATGTGTGCTTGTTGTTCTGGCTATCTTAGCCTTAGTTATTATTAGTCTTTCAGCAGAGTGTTAGGTTTGGTGAGCTCGTCGTTCAATCTGGTAGAATTTCCAGTCAATGAGCATGTGTAAGACAGTGAAATAGACTCTATGATAGAGTATAAATCAGTAATGTGTAAATGTAGATATGTCACGCTTACACATCCTTATTCCAGTTGTCCCTCTCTGCACTGGTCGATGCAGACAGCCTGTACTTGGCTTTCGGACATAATTAGGACTGCACTGATGTTTCAAGTTTTTCATCGCTTGTTTCGATGCTGAACTATCAGTGTCCACTTTGCACACGCTTGTATGTTGGGACATATGGCTTCCGACGATCCTCAAGCGATTAGCTGCAATTCAATAGAGACAGTTTAAAGTACTTGCTAATGAATAAACTGGTTCGCTATCGACCTGTTCCTCTTGAGGTACTCTCGGGAAACATCACCTGCCTCATAATCTATTGATTTGTTTCATTGACTAGAACTTGCTTGTTATATAGCCAAGGTTGAAAAAGGATTTGATGGTTAGGTAGAAAGTTGTAAAGGTTGACTTGCAAGAAAATTCACATTACAGTTATTTAGTATCAAAAGATTCACCATGTCTCACTCTGCTGTGTTGTGGGTGCAAAATATGTGGAAATGTGATTACAAGCTCCTATAAGCTCAAAAACGAACAGTTAATCGCAGCCATCAAAAAAACGCCATAGATAGGAATCCCTTTTCAAACGGCTTAAATGGGACGTAGTAGAACATGATGGTTTCTGTTTACACTTTCATGCAACCTCATTAGTCGAAATATTTTCACAAATATACTTCACGCATTCAATAAACCCATGTCTATTGTCCTTACGCGCCTATTTCATCATTGTAACGCTGTCACTTTGAGCACTGATATCTCAAAACCTACTGTGAAAATCCGTTTAAATTTTTAACCTTAGTTCGAAGGAGTGCATATTATCCTCTGATAAACATGAGGAGCCTGTTGGTCACCTGTGATAGACGAAAAATGCTGCAGAAGTTGTTTGCGCTATTTGGCCGGAAGTATGGATCACATGATGAAATTACGACTAGATGATTAGACCAAGCTGAAACGAAACTGTAAAGTAGCGAGCATCTATATTTGATACAGGCTTTCCGCTAGAACCCGAAGTGTTTGTCATAAACTAGTGCTACAAAACGTTTTATATCGAGCCTTTTACTGGCTTTTAATTTCACGTGAAAACATCACGTGTCAAAACAATAAACACAATGTTTGAGTACGTAGTCGAAATAAAGAGATTCTAAACTACAGCGTTTTCGTGAAGACTGCGAGTAACTGTTCCGTTTTTTAGCTTTTAAGAGCTTGTAATCACATTTCCACTTATTTTGAACCTACAGCACAACAGAGTAAAACATGGTGAACTTTTTGATACCAAATAACTGTAATGTGAATTTTGTTGCAAGTAAACCTTTAAGAAGTGGATGGACAGTTTAATGTTTGACACGGAAGTTGGTATGGATGTGTTTAGCCTATACTTCTGATGGTATTGACCTTATGTCCAAGATGTTCAGTTAAAACGCTGTTGCATTGCTGGCATTTCATTGGCTAATTTTACCTTGAAAATTACCAAAAACAATGAGCACAACATTGCAATAAAATTTTTCGCAACTAGTGAATGTGGAAAAATATCTCTGAAAGTGGCCTGGAGCATGTTAGTTCCTTGACCAATACGCAATCAATAAGAGTCTAAGTTGATACCAGACATGAAGGAAACTTCGACAAACATGCGTGAGCTGAGCGTGTAGTGGCTGGATCATCTGAGTGTTAAACTCGTCTAAAATGATGCCGACTTTATATGTTGACCACTTCTGCACTTCTCTACACGCTCATGTCTAGTCTCTAGCATTAGTTACAAGCTTCAACTGCATGTTGTAGTTGACAGTATGACAGTATGACATGCAGTTTATAACTGATCCGATATATACTTCTATAATAAAGACAGTGTATTCTTTAGCTTAAATAATTTTACATTTGTTGCTCTTCTTCCTAGAAGTATAGGATAAAATTTGGGTTTTGCAGTAGAAATTGTAAACTGCAGCGCAAAACTAACTTTTCTTGAGTTTTCATTTTCCATTTTTAAAAATTGGTAAAAGTACAGTTTTTGCCCTCTACTAACAGGAGCTAGTGATGTGTGTCATTCAGTACTGTAGGTCTGATGGTTCTCCCGATATTTTGTTAATAATTTTCGACTCCCTTGAAGAGATGAGTAGACTCGTTGTTCTAGGGTTGCTGTGACCTTGTTTTGAATCGGTTTATTAGGCAAGAGACCGGAGGAGCGGTCGCTCATACAGTGCGCGTACTTAACACCATTTTATTACTATGCCGATAATTGGCTCAAGGTTTAGTGGTTTATGACTAGAGGTAAGTGTACAGTATTATAGAGCATTACAGTTGTTAAACAGGCATCTCCCTGGTGTCACGCCCGAGTAAAGTCTCATTTCAACAACGCTTCAATGATTGCATAATCAGCCAATGAAATTATAGAACGATATCCCTGGTAAAATATTTACTGTTGTTATACAGAACAATGGTAGGGGTTGCTAAATAGTTGATCTCTGGTGGAATGACACTAATTACTAAAATCTTATAAGATATCGTCCTTTTACTGTTCCTTTTGCTTACCGGAAATCTGGTCATATAATCATGATTGTTTATGACAAATGGCATAGGCCAGTCAAAACTGTCTGATAATCTAAAGAGCATCCTCTGCTACTGTCTATCAAATATGTGTGAGACATGGAACTTGCAAGATGAAGGATGCATGCCAAGAGCACATCTAAAAATTCCTCTGCCATGCACATTCGTTGGTAACCCCCAGCCTTTCTTGAACTAGTAATATACATCGCTATCATTGGTTTACTATTCATAAATGCTGACATGATTTTAATATATAATATAGTGACTGTTACTATATACTGAGTGTACTAACATCTATATAAAATATAGTGATTATTGCTATATACTGAGTGTACTAACACCTATATGAAATATAGTGACTATTACTATATACTGAGTGTACTAACATCTATATTATAAGATGTGGTTGCTATTGCTTTATACTGATCCAAATTTCACTACAGATTGAGGATGTTGAAATAGATCTCCTGCAGAGTAAAGTGTTTGATTATATTTGATCAGCCTTACAAATGATTAATATCACGGGTTCCCAATTTTTATGATTGTTTTGCCAAAGGCTCTCTAAATCATGGCCAGTTATTTCCTTGTTTACAGGAACTGGTGGCAGAGAGGGAACCTCCCAACCACTACATAGAGAAGCTTCAAGCCCACATGACTATGAAAGGTTCAAAGGTATGTTACGCATATGTTATATCGTAACATGTATGTTATATTGTAACATGTATGTTATATCGTAACATGTATGTCATATCGTAACATGTATGTCATATCGTAACATGTATGTTATACCGTAACATGCATGTTATATCATTACATGTATGTTATATCGCAGCTTCTCCCTCATATTACTCTCTCGCCTAAGTATTTTTGGTGTGTTTGACCTTGAGCGATTGGCACATTTGTTCTTGTTGACTCACATAGAATGAACCTCTTATCAAGGAATGCTCTCTATCGGTGTCATAATACTGACTCATATTCGCTTAGTTAATAAAAATATTTCTGGTAAAATGAGAACATGATTCTTGCAATCAGTTTCCTAAATCAGCCAGTTTCTATATATAATTGCTAACATTAGGCAATCATGGTATAAAATCATTCATCTGGCATTACTCATACTTTGACACTATATGACTGGTGACACTATATGACTGGTGACACTATTGACTGACCTAACATTTAAAAGTTTATTCGATATAAATCATCAGACTAAAGGAATCGAGTGTACTGGCTATCTCAAAAGTTTTCCATATACTTATTCTAACACTCGATATGTTAATATATACGCTACTCACTACTTGTTTTTGTTGTGAATACTCTGTAGATTTTTAGATATTCTCTAAAAATACACAAGAGTGTATTGTATAGTTAGAAGGATGATTTCACAAAGGTCAAAACTTTTTCACACGCCTTCAAACAACTTCATAAGGCTAATACAAGGCTTTGAGTTTCTATGGTGATACCCAAGCGATATAAAGAACCTCATTTATAAGATATGATCAGCAGTCATGTCAGAGGTACAATATGATACTGTCATAAAAACATGGTTACGAACTTCTTATGAGTTTATTTTAAGATATGTTAAATTTCACTAACATTCTTGAATGCACATTTAAAAAAAATGGAGTTGGAACACTAAGAGCCGGCCACACGCTTGCTACAAGTAATCACATTTCCATTTCTTTTTCGCTCATTGTTCATCGTGTTTTGGGGGAGCTGAGGAGTTTAAATGAAGTGTTCATTTATAGGTTGAATTCTCAACTCGCTGACGTCAGAGACCGCAAACTAACGGAAGAATAACAATGGCATCATCATTTCTGACTGCATTGTTAAAGCAGTGATTTATAAATACCAGTAAAAACGAAAGATAATTTATTCGGCAAATATTAACTTTTTACTAGATACGAATCAATAAATAAATAACAGAAAAGGTTAAAAGTTTAAAGACCATGACTAATTTTTTATGTCAAGCGTTTGTTTAACTGCCGGACTAGTCATTTTATATAAAAGACTTCATATGTTTATCATGTTCCTCGAGATCTCATCATTGTTAAGACTTCATATGTTTATCATGTCTCTCGAGATCTCATCATTGTTAAGACTTCATATGTTTATCATGTTCCACAAGATCTCATCATTGTTAAGACTTCATATGTTTATCATGTTCCACAAGATCTCATCATTGTTAAGACTTCATATGTTTATCATGTTCCTCGAGATCTCATCATTGTTAAGACTTCATATGTTTATCATGTTCCATAAGATCTCATCATTGTTAAGACTTCATATGTTTATCATGTTCCTCGAGATCTCATCATTGTGTTTTATTGAAATTCTATTAAAATTTAAGTTATAGCTTCCTCATTAATATATTTAGGAATTCTATAGAATTATAATTTATTATATTCAATGTATTGTATGTTTATACACAATGTATTGTATGTTTATACACAATGTATCGTATGTTTATACACAATGTATAAACATACGATACTTTTCATGCAAAAAAAAGTTGTAGCATACTTTAAATAGCTTGTTATAACCGGTAACATTTCTTATCACATTATTAGCTAATAAAAACTCCAAGAAAATTGGCTTGAAAAAGATACAGACATTTATGCTATACAAACATATTACGTTTTAACTGCATATTGACTTTGAGTAAGTTTTAGCCAAAACCAGAAGAGCGACGTGAGAATCGAATCATCTTTTTTATACGTTAGACTGGTGAAAAGATATCTAGTCCAAAAACCCTATTCTATGTGCAAAACAACATCACATATCATGATAATGTTATCTCAAGAAGACTGTTAGCGTATCGTGTTTAATGTTGACTGTGTGTAATAAAGCCTCTAGGCAAGTATAAAGTCGATAGGAGCTGCGTGGATTGTCAATGTCAAACTAAGATAAAATACTAGATTCAACAAAGTAAAACATGGGATAAGCTAACTTTATTGATGTAAGTGTACTCACCTAGCTACTTCCTATGTTCAGCTATAGTGAGTAGCCTCTGGCACTGAGTGGACAAATCATGATTTCATATGAAGTTGTGTTTGGTGGACTATGGTTTAGGCATAAATTTAAGTAGGTAGAGTTAGACTAGCGCTGTATCTCTAGTGCTACCTTTACCTACGTATCATTATGTTTTGCAGAAAAAAATGACCTTATGTCACAGTGTTTTTGTCCCAAAACTGATTTTTTGTTCTTCCAACATCATAATCATTACTGAAAAATGAAATATTATGATTACCATGACACGATACCATGATTACCATGACACGATACCATGATTACCATGACACGATACTATGATTACCATGACACGATACCATGATTACCATGACACGATACCATGATTACCATGACACGATACTATGATTACCATGACACGATACCATGATTACCATGACACGATACCATGATTACCATGACACGATGGTAATGATTACCATGACACGATACCATGATTGCCATGACACGATACCATGATTACCATGACACGATACCATGATTACCCTGACACGATACCATGACATGATACCATGATTACCATGACACGATACTATGATCACCATGACACGATGCCATGATTACCATGACACGATACTATGACTGCCATGACACGATACCATGATTGCCATGACACGATACCATGATTACCATGACACGATACTATGATTACCATGACACGATACCATGATTACCATGACACGATACCATGATTACCATGACATGATACCATGATTACCATGACACGATGGTAATGATTACCATGACACGATACCATGATTACCATGCACGATACCATGATTGCCATGACACGATACCATGATTACCATGACATGATACCATGATTACCATGACACGATACCATGATTACCATGACACGATACCATGATTGCCATGACACGATACTATGATTACTATGACACGATACTATGATTACCATGACATGATTGCCATGACATGATACTATGATTACCATGACATGATACCATGTTTCCACGACGTGGTTAATACGCAAATTTGTGTCGTCCGCAAAATGGAAATGGTAAAATTCACCGAGTCAAACGAGTTTTGTTACTCACAAATTTTCATCGAAAGTTTCATCTTTGCGAAAAATAGAAACAGCACTTGCGAATGATGTGCAAGAAAATGCCGCAGAAACTACATGTATTCCATTTTAAACATTTTCCACACATTACTCATTCCTATTTCGTATAGGACCTATGTACTCTGGCATAACATTCCTTATCTTTTTAATAAAGAGCTCGCATTAATCCACAACATGTGAATTTTCACGGAAACACTTATCGCACGGTAATTCAATGTGCGCACAATTCCAAATCCACATCATTCGCGCAATGGAAACATTAATAAAGATATTTTTCAAATACTGCCAGTTAATCTTTATTGACCACAAAAGAGCATTTGTTGCTCACGTAGCAATTGCTCTTTTCATAGGTGGGAAGGTACTCATTGAAATGGTCATAGCAGTTTCCTTCAGCAACCTGAATGTTTAATAGATTGCAGTGGTGATAAGAGATTCATTTCATTTTGGCACTTATATATATATTCCGCTGCCAAAGTTGGGTATGCCAAACATACCGCCTCACTGCATTTCTTGCTGGCCGCATGTTTTTTATTTTGTGAGTTCAGATTCAGGCATTGAAGAAGCTACTTTAGAGAAAATTAAGTGTGTTCTACTGATACCTTATGGTTGTTTAGCGGTGGTCATAGCCTATTTTCTGTGTTTCATTCTAGTTTGCATTCTAGGGTCTCTCCCTCCACCTCTAGGTCTTGCTGTCGATGGTCAAATATATTCTAGTGTCTTTTTTTACAGAATAAGAAAGTCATTGGACATCAGACCTCCACACAGGTCTTGAGAGACCTGGAAATTTCCCTGCGTACCAACCACATACAGTAAGTATATGCTTCGTTGTGTATTAACCAATTACAATAGGTAGTAGCGGTTTTCAGGATGCGGTATGCAGTTTTCCTCATCAGCCCATGCTGATTCAGCTGTCAATCAATATAGTTCCGTGATGCAGTTAATCGCGGCCAAGTTTGCGGCATCTCCAAGAAGAAGAATTTCTTGAAACGGTGGAAATGGCGAAAACCCGCAAGCCAAACGAGTTTTGTCACCCACAAATTTTTATCAAAAGTTTCTTGTTTGCGAAAAATAAAAACAGCACTTGCGAATGTTGTGCAAGAAAATGCGGCACAAGCTATTCCATTTTAAACGTTTTCCACACTTCAGTAGTTCCTATTGCGAAAGTGTGCTGCTAAGCGAGACTGGAGTGCGCTGCGGTGATCTCTGGCGTAGAATTATTTAACAAAGTCCCGTGTTAGTCGGCAACATGTGAATGTACATTGAAACGCTCAACGCAACGGTGTCCCCGCAACGGAAACGGTAAATTTCAGTACTGCCTTTGCTAGGAATTAGATGGTTCTCTTGTAAGCAGTACTTGTAGTGCAGGATATGTGATTCTTCAAACTATCCTCCTGTGATAGCAAGCTAGATTAGATGAGTAGATCACACCAAATGGCAAGAGTCTTGTCAGGAGTTCAAGTACCTTTTCAAAAGGCATAGTAGAGTGCTGAATGTGTCTGGGTGGATATACATGCATTATATAACAAAAAGAAATTTCAGTGGAGGTCACAGTATTGGCAGCAGGTAAAATGGAGGACTTAGAGGACCAGAATAATATTGCTGGTATCGCTAGTTTAGATATGTGTGTCCCTCACGTACCCTCTGCCTGTATGCAATGAGCAATCATCGTGCCCTACATATCTTTATACTCCATTTTCAGCGACAATTGATTGGAAAGATAAATTATTTTCCTTTTGGAAAACTAACCACAGACAAATCCACATTTTTGACATCGACAGATCACATATGTTATACAATGAATGGATGTTATTGTAGCCTCAGAACATTAAATATTGACGAAGATCATAGGCCGGGCCACCTTTGAACTATGCATTGTCGAAGCATGCGCATATTTACTCTCAACGATGTATTTATTGCTAGAAGTCTGAAGTGTACGTGATTGAAATCTGAATGGGATTTGCATACCTCCTACGCATACTCTCTTTATGCATACCTTTACTCGTAGATAGTCCTGATATCACCCTAAATTTGGCTCATGTTCACAAGAATCGTACAAGATGAGGGTAATTGGTGACCTGTTCAGCGAAATCCTAAACTTCATGATGGTACAAATACTGGTTCAAAAATGTGTTCACAGAGGTCTAAAAAACAACATATGGCATGATGTAACAACTTCGTAACAACTTTGTAACAAGTTCGGAATTGTCTTCTCTTTCTTTTTAACAATGTTCTATGTTACATTAGTTGGTACAAGCTGATGCTGTAGTAGTGAGAGATGAAGAGATAATGAATTCTTCTATGGTTATGGTGATTGTATCTAGCATCTCAGCCTGATCATGTGACGCTGCTGCCGTGCCCCCCTTCTACAGCTGCGATGTTTTACTAATACAATGTTCACAAGAACTGCAATGTGTTACACGATATTTTTATGGTAGTTGTGTATTTTGAATGGTATGTTAGCTGAGATGTCACCAGAGAATTATTTGTATGACATGATAAGATAACTTGAAATGACAAACCTGTTGTTTACTTCGTCCAACAGGGCTCAAGGGTTGGTCTCCTTGTTGTACAACTCGACCACTTACCTGATAACCAGCATGGCTGATAATATGAACTTCAGCCTTAGTTAATGACCTACTATGCTGACTATATGTACTAATATATGCTGACTAAATCTACTAGTATATGCTGACTAAATCTACTAGTATATGCTGACTAAATATACTAGTATATGCTGACTATATCTACTAGTATATGCTGACTATATCTACTAGTATATGCTGACTATATCTACTAGCTTACGTCCTAGTTTGAGTCGATAGGTCTTTAGGACCAGTTTCTAGATGATAAATGTATCGAATGTTAGCTACAAATGCAGGAATTTCTGATCATTAACATTGCTTTTTAATGTAATGGTTTTCCTGTTTTTCAAGGCTATCTGTTGACCTCGTATTGCCATCTACTTTCATGGCTGCCTCGCAACAAAAACTTTATAGCCTAATGTATCTGGCATTCAGCCCCTGTCAATAAAAGGTCACTGGCCGATGAAAGCTCGATACTTTAAAGAAGATTGGAAAAAATTCAGTGTTGCAAAGCCATGATTTAGACAAGTTGAAATTTAAAAAAAGGTTTCTAAAAATTAGCAAACTTGAAAACAGTGAAATAGAAACACACCATTTTGAAATTCAGCATTCTATACTATAACCTGACACAGTTTGTTCCTGACACTACAGTTATTCCCTGGCACGCGTAGACTGATTGCCAATGCATATACTGAAATACTAGGGCCAATTAAAGGTTGACTCTAATACAATAGTAAGTAGGTTGATCTGGTATAATATTGGGTAGGTTGACCTGGTATAATATTGGGTAGGTTGACCTGGTATAATAATGGGTAGGTTGACCTGGTATAATATTGGGTAGACTGACTGAAGTTTTAATAAAATGATTACCAACTATCACCTTAATTTGTTCATGGAAAGTGGTTGGTTGCAGCACTGAACTAAGGTAGGAGAGGATGGGTAGTCAGTAATGCAACATCTCTATCAATGCATTCATGGTCTAGAACACCTGACCTCTAAACCTGTAGGTTGGACTTTTATTCTCAGAAAAGGCCACTGGGGATGGCAGGAATAACATTCAATCTTAGATTGCTATCGACAACTGGGGCATGTTTCCAGTCGTTGAGGTTTCCTTTCCACTATACTGAGACATGGTGAGCCAAGATCGCAGGGTCATTATTTATGCTCTTTCAAACACCCAGTTCTTTTTTAAACTGCTGCAGTAAGCTAAACAGACATACCCAGTCCTCGAGGAATTGCTGACGCACCTCTACCAGTAACAAATTTGAGCCCCTTGATATGACAGCTTAGATCTTTTGGTTGTACGCAGTTTGTTTGTAGATGAAAATTCCTTATTGTACACTGAACCTAAAGCCAAGGGATTTTATGTCATGTGTTATATCAATTGTGTCCACTTTACAAGCACGGTTGTATGACTGCCTGTGGTAATTTGAGACGATGCATGGATGTGGACTGGACAGATGCTGCTATAATTGGAGGTATTTGAGTGATGACAGCCTGCTCGCAGCTCAAGTGATTCATTTACCGCTCCAGCTCATAGAATGTCATCAGATTTAGCTATCACAGTGTTCCTTCTCAACTCCGCTATGTCTGTGTGTCCCACCCTCGCACATCGGATCCTTTCTCTCCACTAATAAATCATCCGGTAGCTGTTCAATTTGTGCTGCACTCGGCAAGTATGGATTAGCTCTATCAAGGGATATACATGTAATTGTTTTTATGCGATACATATCTCAGTGGGCCATAGCGCCGGTGTTTCCTGCCACAGTGACTCACCCTGTGTGGGTGTTACGCATCCTGAACAACGAAGTATACATTGACAGCTATTGGCTAAGCCTGCAGATTTTGTTAATGGCGTGCCTATGAAAAGCATCTCTTGTTGTAAAATCGCAATTATTATTGCTCCCTCGTGTTAACAGAAGAGCTGCCAGAAAGGTGTGGGCCTCACAGAAAGTTACGCATTGGCTTTTGTTACCTTTTAAACGCCTCTCTCAAAAGTTTAGCCTCAAATTATCGCTTATCTTGGATAGCTGTTTCACCTTCTGCTCACTTGCTCCGCCCACTTTAATTACATCACAAGTCACGATCATCCGTGATGGAGCATACCACAGACAGACACCTCTTCGAGACAATGGATTGTTTCAAGTGCAAATGAAGTTGCAGTTCTGTGTTTACGTTTGGAAGTCTTCACTTTGCTAAGAATGTCCAAGGTTTTGTCTAATTGATAGCTAGCAGGAAAGTTTATAAACATCAGTAATGGGAGGCAGCGATTTCACCTATTTAGTGTGTTGACACTTTGCACAGAGTGTCCTTAGCTCTTGACTCTATTGGAATCCCAGTGTACAGCCATGGTTGTTCATGAGCCACATAAAAAAGGGTAATTTGTTACAAAACATCTTTTTAGGCCCGCATTGAATGGCAATGACTGTTAGCTGCTCGTGTGCTCATGCATGGCATACAAACTGAAGAAATTGTCATTAATAAGAATATTATTGTTGTAAAAATACAATAAAAGGTTTTTGTTGCTCTGCTAATATATAGTCTCACACTATACTACTAGTAAAACGAAAAAATTCAAGGCCATTTTTCATCCCATTCAGTAATGGGGATGAAAATTCGATTCAATAAAACCTGATAACCATTACACCCATTGTGTCAAGTGGTGTAGCCGCTCTCTATACGATTTAGAGATCTAACAATAGAATAATAGAACCGTGCCATGCTTTATGTGAAAGTGGATAAAAATGTGAACCATAATCTTTATACGATTTATTTCCATTGCTCGCTCTGGTGAGGCAAGATAGAAACGTTCTCTTTCGAAATAGCTAACTTACCGGTATATACCTTGGCTTAATAAGTTTGTAATTAGGCTGATGCTTAAAGGAGGTGTTTTGGCAGCAAAGACTAAAGGTTTTGTAAAAACAATTCCTGAACAGTCCACTCTATTTTAATCAGGAGTTGTTTCCTCATGGAGTATAATTGTTTGGCGTGTTTGCTTCAGAGCAGTGTTGCAGGTTGATGACAAATGCAGATTATTGTCATTTCAGTTACGTAGTCGAACTAACTATTTATTAGATAGACTAAAACATTTCATGACCTGGGTAATACTAATATCTGTACAATTTTCATGTCCTTTAATTTGCATCTCCTTTAATGTCTACAAGTGGTTACCCTTAAAGACATAATATTTTTGCCACTGCAGCAATAAACTATGTGATGGTTGTCTTGAGTTTACATTATTTACTGAGTTCCGTAGCTCAGGCCTGTGTCTTCAGTCTGCTATGCTATCATCACAGGATGTGAAACACACCCAGAACACCAGTATTGTTTTTAAATACCACATAATAGTTGTTGCAACATTTCCTTGTCAGCAAGGAATCTCTTACTATGTGTCAGCCATTAAGTATTTCTACCTCATGTAGCTTTTTTATATACGCATCTATTTTAGACAGTCCGCTAACAGGAAGTTTCTCTACAACCTATTTCTGCATATTTTGCGCTTCCCATTTTGGTTAATTATACATGCATGTAGGCAGTGCATACAACTTGGCTCTTGTCTATAGGAATCGTCTGCTTTGTACGTATTATTGACTTCGGAGTTGTCTACTATTAATACTGCTGGTTGCTTTGCAGATGGGTGAGAGACTTTCTCAATGAAGAAAACAAAGGGTTGGACGTACTCGTCAGCTACCTCTCTTTTACCCAAATGCTAATGCAGTAAGTCGTGTAGCCTCTGCTCTCTTTCCTTGGTGACTTGTTTGCTTACTTCTGATTCTCTTCCGCAATATGTTGCTAGACAACCTTGAATGTGCTTAGTGTTTTTCATGCTTTCGTTGTCAGCTTTTGGATGCTACAAGTTGGAAAAATGACTATGCACGCCTAGATAAATATTGGTAATACCAGCAGTATAATATGCTACCGTAATAAAAAACTAGTACATTACTTATGAATTTATTTTTTAAGTATAAAACATTTTAATTTTGTTTCGATATAGGATACACGCTAGTTGTAACTAGTCATTTATGGCAGCGATACTCATGTCATAGCTATCTATGTTAGTGGAGGATACTAACTTAGCATGTGCCACTCTATGTCTATAGTAGAGAGACACTAAATGCTGATTGGCTAGTCTTGTGTGTTTGCAGTGTGACCCGCTACAGATCTTTCAGGTAATTGCAGACTAACTGCCACATGCAGGGTTCCATGTTTTGTCCACCCAACAGATTTTCTCATATTCTGAGATCGCTCTACATGTAAATCTTTTCTTTTTCAAGCGATGAATTCACGGTTTTTCATCAGGGTTTGTCCTACCCTGTTCTCATCTGGCAGAGCACCTTGTTGTTTCTATTACTTTGTGTTTTGCCAGGTGATCGCAGCATGGATGATGAGAGGTGCTTATGCGAGTATCCCCTCTGAAATTTTTAACTTGTTATGAACTAAAAATAGTTTTTACTATTAAATTTCAGGGCACACAGTATGGCTACATTGTACAATTAGTTCAGTGATGCACTGGCATGCCTTCTGTGACTGTCAAGTCCTATCAATTAGTCAAATACAGGAGATGAGGTATTTGCATGTAATTTGGCAAGACTTGATTCTCTATCAAACAAACCCTTTGACTCTGTTAAGTAGCTAGACAGCTATGTCATAACATTTGTCTTGAACATACATTGTATTGTTGAGCCGGTCTGCTACTGAAAGCTGTCTAGCTGAAGAAGCCTTCAGATATGATGGCATTTTGCTGCAACTGTATGGTGGCATGGAATCCCTGTAGATAAAACCTACACTTACTTTTCTCTTTAGAAACTAGTCTAGTTGGACTTTCGGTTTCTCTTTCCGCTTTTGATTAAAACCTCTGTTTAGTTGTTGGCCAGTAGTTAGTTTTTTGCATAGTTTGTACAAGGTGTACTGTAACTCGTTTCATCTGCTATCAGCTTGCTACTAGAGATAGTACATTCACCCTAAAAGGATATCTTCTTGTCATTGGAGACCAGTGCATACATGTGCGGGTCTACCCCATCAGAAAGACATCCGCTTACCACCAGGAAAAATGTGCTGCTGAAATGGTTTTATCGAAAACTTGAAAAGGAAGAGCGCGCTGATAGCTACAGTCCAGTTTTCTTACAGCGCATTTTACTGATCGACTTGCTCAACATAACGCAGTAGCCCAAAAATAGTGTTACAACAAGCTTTAGACATTGCTGTAACAAGTACCTGCATGTCAGTACCATTTGCGAAGATAAAATTATGGCAGATGAAAGGTTTGTTTTTTTGTGTCTTTCACCATCGATTGTCAGGATGTGTAAGGAGGAAAAGAGAGGGCGGTGCAGACAACTCCGCTTACAGATAGCGCTATGTAGTAGGTGCTTTGTAGGTGCCAGCTAGTCATTAGTATATTATATTTTAAGCTTTGTAGTCTGCACCAGAGCTGTTGGAGGTTACTGTTATAATAACAGCACCTTCAAATATTTATCTGAATTACAGGATCCGTGGCAGCAAGAGGTTTAGCAAGAGGTTTGTCAGCATGTTTACAACATAGTGACATTTTCTCTATTAAACTGTTGTCTATGTATTTTCCATATTTTTTCGTTCTTTCTCCTAATGCTCTGTTCAATAGCTGTGACTCTGTTTCAGTCAATGTTTCCCTTATCCTCCCGCACACGTCCTATCCAGCTATTCTTTTTAGTCGATGATAGTAGTAGCCTACTTGTACTTTCTCTAGTTGCTTCAATTGATACAATCAAGTGTACGCCAAATCTCCTCTTGATTGTAGCTTGGCGCTTTATGCTTGCAAAATACCAGATTGCAAGTTCCCTGAACAAACTATCTGCAGCCATTCGATGAACTGTAGGAAATTGCTCAAATCTTTAACTCACTCTCCTGCTGAACCTCTGTGCTTTGACTATTTTTAACATGATAAGTAGTGCCACCCTGGCAACAATCAGTTCCTAGCATTAGGTTTGAATTAGTGATCGGAAGGAGAAGGCAGCACACTGAGGGGGTGAGATGCTGTCTTCTGATTACCCATGAAAAGGCCACGATACGCTAGTTTTGTACTGCGTACAAAATCACATTTTGGTTGCACAATTTTCGCCTTGAAAAATCAAACCTTTTAGGCTGGTATACTTTTACATATATGTGACAATGAAGAGCTCACTCTGTTATTAAGAGCTCATGTTATCATTTTAAGAGCTCAGGCTATCATACTAAGTGGTTTGCTAAACTCTATTAGCTCTTTGTGGTAGCACGATCGATTGCAACCAATGGGTCATTTGAACAATATCAACTCCTTGCAAAATATATCTGTGTACATTGATTGCAAATTGTTGAGACAGAGAAAGGAATTCATATTCTATGTGAAGTTTGGCGCATTGTTGATCACTATCAGCTTTTCGTCTCGAGGCCCTTTAAGGTTCCATATATGGTTTTTCAGGATGCAGGAGATGGATGAGAACCTCGAGATCCTACCCAACCTCAAATCTGCCAACAACGTGACACTAGCTAGTCAAACGAGTGTGCTCGTTAACAGTCCAATCGCTAATAGTGCTAGAGTGAAGCGAACCAAGTCTGTCCCGATTAATAAGAGGCCAACCAGCAAACAACTAAAGTCACGTAAGGTATGACAACCCCCTAGATTAGCCTTCGTTTCTTCACTTTCCGTGAAAAAAAGACTTATCTGCATTTTGATGCGGGTTGTCTTCTCGATGTCAGGACATTCAACATGTTAATGGCTGTGTTAGTAACGAATAGAATTAGCTGTACTAGTAATCTGTTGCTATCAGATTGTTCGAAGGGATTGGAGAGACCAATATTGTTATCTAAGCCCTAGACAGCAGACATTCATCTTGTTTGGACACCTTTATGACCAGCCTGACTCATGCTGGTGACTTGCTGATGCCGTCTTATGCTTTTCGCTATACAATTATACCTTGACGTACAAATTATACCTTGACGTACAAATTATACCTTGACGTACAAATGCCCCAAAATTTAAAGAGAATTTCAAGCAAGTTTCTGCCTCGAGATATGAGACAAATTTGAGATACAAGCATGCGGGCCAGTTCTTGATGTGGCCACTATGTGGCTGGGCATGTGAAAGGCTGCTTTTGAGAACAGCATAGCTTGGTCTTTCTTGTCGGATCAGTTTCAAAAGGTTTTAAAAATCCGCTAAAATTGGAAGTCAAAAAGAAGCCAGAAGAAGAGAAGTAAAGAATGACAATTTATTTTTAAGTGTGTGTAGTAAGCTTAGTTCATTCAAGTTAAATATAAAGTTTATGTTGTGTTACGTAGTGTAACAGAAGTGTAACAGAAGTGTAACAGAAGTGTAACAGTAGTGTAACAGAAGTGTAACAGAAGTGTAACAGAAGTGTAGCATACCAAACGTGTTGCCCTCAAGTCTCTTTAACACAACCGCTACTGTCTACCTCGAAGGTACGACCTTCAGACAGTACTGTATATATAATAATGTTACATTGTGATGATAACCACTAGATAGGTATTTGATACTTTGTGAGCGTATGTGGTGAATTAGAACATTTAAAGCATGTGTTTTTTTCATTGTAATATCCTGTTTTAGGTGTTTTTTGGATTCGGAATGGATCAATTTGTATTTAGTTTTTTATATGAAAATTTTGATTTGAGATATGAGAGAATTGACATGAGCTCGGTTTCAGAACGCATTAAGCCTGTATGTCTAGGTGTGACTGTACACGAATTGGGTGTGGTGTGTCTCTGGTTACCATGGGCATGGTTACTAGCTGGGTAACACATAGCATAGGGATAATTTTCTGTCATTTTTGTGTAAAAAGTGCTGCCTTAATGTGCATCTGCTGAGAGGATGAGCTGTCTTTACAGGGCAGGGTATCGCGACCAACCGGTCGTTCCAGATTCATTCGTCATCTTCACAAATCCAAACTGGTATTGTAGATTTTGGGTTCTTTCACGCGTCCCTTAATATCCATGCATCACGCTTAGTGTGAGGTTTGCTCGCATCGCATGCAATACACCATGCTGTTGCGAACTGCTGTTTTACGATACTTTCATCGAGTCTTTCCAGCCATGCCTCAAATGATTTTCTGCGTCATCGCTCTAACATTTCAGCATCTGGCTGATTTCATTTCATTCAAACTGTGTGCATTCAAACTGCTTATCATTCCAAACAAATACATGTAAAAAGTTTTTGATTTATATGTTTGTGTGGTTCATTTTAATCCGTCAACTCTTGGCAGGTTGGAGACGCCTTTGATGATGTACACGTGTGCATCATGTGCCTGCGCGCCATCATGAACCATCAGCATGGGTTCAACCTAGTAATAGCGCATCCTGACGCTATCAACAGTGTAGCACTCGCCCTCAAGCACAAAAGCACCAGGTACTTCCTGTTTACTATTATTAGTGAGGTGATTTAAAGCGTTCACATGAAGAGTAGAGGAAAGATCCATATGAACAATGTCTGTTGCAGGACTAGAACACTGGTGTTGGAGTTGCTGGCTGCTGTATGCTTTGTCAGCGGAGGTCATGAGATAATATTACGTGCGTTTGATAACTTTAAAGCTGCGACAGGAGAAAGCAGGCGGTTTGAAACCCTATTGCATTACTACCAATACGAAGACTTCCATATAGGTGTGTAATACCTCCTTTACACCTCTTTGGTAAGACCTCTTTGGTAAGACCTCGTTGGTAAGACCTCGTTGGTAAGACCTCCTTGGTGAGACCGCCTTGGCGAGACCTCTTTGGTAAGACCTCCTTGGTGAGACCTCCTTGGTGAGACCTCCTTGGTAAGACCGCCTTGGTAAGACCTCTTTGGTAAGACCTCGTTGGTAAGACCTCTTTGGTAAGACCGCCTTGGTGAGACCTCTTTGGTGAGACCTCTTTGGTGAGACCTCTTTGGTGAGACCTCTTTGGTGAGACCTCTTTGGTAAGACCTCGTTGGTAAGACCTCGTTGGTAAGACCTCCTTGGTGAGACCGCCTTGGTGAGACCGCCTTGGTGAGACCGCCTTGGCGAGACCGCCTTAGTAAGACCGCCTTGGTAAGACCGCCTTGGTAAGACCGCCTTGGTAAGACCGCCTTGGTAAGACCTCCTTGGTAAGACCTCTTTGGTAAGACCTCTTTGGTAAGACCTCTTTGGTAAGACCTCTTTGGTAAGACCTCTTTGGTAAGACCTCTTTGGTAAGACCTCTTTGGTAAGACCTCGTTGGTAAGACCTCGTTGGTAAGACCTCTTTGGTAAGACCTCCTTGGTGAGACCGCCTTGGTGAGACCTCCTTGGTGAGACCTCGTTGGTGAGACCTCGTTGGTGAGACCGCCTTGGTAAGACCGCCTTGGTAAGACCTCGTTGGTAAGACCTCGTTGGTGAGACCTCCTTGGTGAGACCTCCTTGGTGAGACCTCCTTGGTGAGACCTCCTTGGTGAGACCTCCTTGGTGAGACCTCCTTGGTGAGACCTCCTTGGTGAGACCTCCTTGGTAAGACCGCCTTGGTAAGACCTCCTTGGTGAGACCTCCTTGGTGACACCTCCTTGGTAAGACCGCCTTGGTAAGACCGCCTTGGTAAGACCGCCTTGGTAAGACCGCCTTGGTAAGACCTCTTTGGTAAGACCTCTTTGGTGAGACCTCTTTGGTAAGACCTCCTTGGTGAGACCTCCTTGGTGAGACCACCTTGGTGAGACCTCCTTGGTAAGACCTCCTTGGTAAGACCTCCTTGGTGAGACCTCCTGGGTGAGACCTCCTTGGTGACACCTCCTTGGTAAGACCGCCTTGGTAAGACCGCCTTGGTAAGACCGCCTTGGTAAGACCGCCTTGGTAAGACCGCCTTGGTAAGACCGCTTTGGTAAGACCGCTTTGGTAAGACCGCCTTGGTAAGACCGCCTTGGTAAGACCGCCTTGGTAAGACCGCTTCGGTAAAGTGCCTTTTCCTGCTTCATTACTGGCTCTAAGGATTATATATGCATGTGTGTTTATGTTCATCACACATCTATGAAGGTAATTTCCATATGGCAGGTGGGAGCTAAAGGCTGGTACACACTGTATCGCAGTATGTTGGAGTTATCATCTCGCAGTTTATGTGTACCGTAGACCGATGGAGTCACTGAGACAATTAAAATATGTTGGGAAACATTGTAATTTTCTACAATATTTTGCAATGCATCTATGATAGTCTATGTGCACTATTGCGGTGGTGACGAAGGGCTGCCTTATATTGCTTGATCTACAGTTCAGTTCATGGTAGTTGCTGCAGAACTGGTACAGTATTTCACCGACCGCATACTGCATTGTGTAATGAGACTATATATCATAGACTGATGTAAACATAAATAGTTCATCTTAGTGTGAACAGTTTTATCACAGACGATCACCGATATCTTGTAGGACTACTGCCAACATATTGCAATGAGGTGTGTACCAGTCTTCATGGTGTACACTACAAATCAGCATTCAGCACGTTCATCCTATTTGTAGTGTCATTGAAGATACTCTATAGATAATCTAATCATTTCAAATAAGTAGTCCCTTTTATCCTAGTTTGAGTAATGGCTCTCTTGATATCTGTTCTTCAAGTACAATAATTCATGTCTAGCTCATGGTGTTGTAGAGTTTATGGTCGCTTGTACTCAGTTTATGAACATCATAGTGCACTCAGTCGAGAATGTCAACTACAGGGTGCACCTCCAGTATGAGCTCACTTCCCTCGGCCTTGACGACTTCCTGGAGACCCTCAAGGATACAGAGAGCGAACGTCTCCTAACGCAGGTATATTGTTGGACTAGATTCATGGCTAACTCTATTGGTGCCGGTGCTGCTGTTTGGGGCTAGAGATTAATATGGAACTCATGAGTGTTTCATTCCAAAATCATTTCAATCCTAAAAAGGCAATAAATTGATTTATCAACATTTTAAAGCAGTTTTAGTACCATTTAAAGTATTTGATAAACTGACAAAGGACTATATATCGTTAACTCTCACCATGATTGAACACCAATAATTTAAGACACTGTCCTCTCTTTTTGTCCAATCAATAATATGCTTTTGTTGCATCTAGTTTAACCAAATCGAGTCGTTAAGTTGCAAACTTTTAGGCTTGAATTACTTTGGCTGCCTCCTTAACTAAAGTCTTAATTCCTAAACTTTGATTTGGTTGTGATGTGGCCAACCCTCTCTTTTTTTCAGCAGGTTAATTAGCTCACATTACTGTTCGTAGATGAATATCTTACGGCGCTATAAGATTTCCTTGCAGACTTTACTAATAGTCATCTATAGGCCTTACAGAGTTATATTTTGTATGTCCATGGACTGTTTGAAGTTAGCACCAAGTCAGAGCTTGGTATTAGCCGAAAAGTTAACTCCAAAATATCCTTGCTGGTAACTGAGTCATTGCTTCCAGGTCAGAGTAAACTACTAATGCAACGGTGACCTTGACTTTACTGTTTCCTTCAGCGCATGTCTTTACCCATCCCCCAAACTTACAATTTATCTCTCCATTTACCTTCACAAGGTTAAAGCACTTGTCATTGTTAGCCAATTCAGTGTCTCAAGAGCAGACATATGTCGACAGGTGCAAGCTTATACCGACAACTGGCTAGATGTAGCACAGCTGCTTGAGGATTCTGATCAGAAGGCTGCCGCTGTCGAGCACGTGGCAACAGTTGAGGAAGAGCTGTCGGAGACCCTTGAGCGGCTGCAGGAAGTGGAGAATGAGAGCATCTGCAAGATCGCCGACCTTCAGAAACAGCTGCAGGAGAAGAATACAGAGATAGAGAGTCTTATTGTAAGCAGTTTCTCTCTAATAACTACCTATTATCTTCTTTCTCACCATCACCATCATCATCATCATTCATGTATGGTGAAGACAATTCCAGCTGTAAACTCTCGCTACCCATTATTTTCTCATTAGACTATTATCATGTATGGTGAAGACAATTTCTGTTGCAAATACTTTGATTTGGTGCTTTAGCAAAATTATCTGTTCGTCACAAATGCTTGCCTTTTCTACAATATTTGGACTACATTTGATTGTAGGGCAGTGTGCGGGCGAAGGATGACACGATAGGGACATTAAAGAGCAGTATGATGGAAAGAGAGGGCACCCTCAAGAAGACTAGCTCTGAAGTTGAAGAGCTAAAAAAGAGATTAGATTCATTTAAAAACATGCCAACAAATGTTGCTAGTCCGGGTCCTCCTGCTCCACCGCCACCCGCACTGGCTCCCCCGCCTCCACCTCCTCCTCCAGCAGCTTTGGCCCTTCCTCCTCCACCTCCACCCATGCCATCTGCTGGTCCTCCTGGTCCACCACCTCCACCGGGTGCTGCGGGTCTACCACCGCCACCACCTCTTTTAGGTAAGTGTTTAAAACTCTTAACAATCACACCGCATCATGTTTTGAATAGAGAGTTGTACCAACTAATTGGTTTATTGTTTGTGTTCTTGCAGCAGATAGAGAGTTGTACCAACTAATTGGTTTATTGTTTGTGTTCTTGCAGCAGATAGAGAGTTGTACCAACTAATTGGTTTATTGTTTGTGTTCTTGCAGCAGCCAGTACTCCAAGCAAAAGAAAGATTCAGACAAAATACAAACTCCCCACTCTCAATTGGGTCGCGCTTAAACCTGGGCAAGTGAAGGGCACCGTTTTCTCCGAGCTAGATGATGAGCACATTCTTAAGGTACAGAAATCATTAACAGACCCATTTGACTTTCCTCATCATTCAAAGCTATGAAACTAAAAATTGTTATTTTCCTGTCCAACTAGACTCATTTCTCACTTGACTATCACACCCGCTACTTCTAGCAATGATAAACTTTAAGATAGAGTTTGAGATTGCGATGGCTGTTTATTAGTTGTTGTTGTATTGCAGACTGTAGACTTTGCCAGGTTTGAAGAAGAATTTAAACTAGGCATAAACCGTGCCGCGGCTGATCAGGTGGACGGCACCAGCACTCCGCTCCATGGCCGCAAACAGAGCAAGAAACCTGAATTGCTGTCTTTGATGGATGCAAATAGAAACAGAAATGCCGCTATTGGTCAGACCACTTTTCTTTCTATTTTTTAGAGCTGCACAATGATCGCGTTAATTAAACGATTAACGCGACCAATACAAGTAAACGATTAACTGAGTTGGCCAATTAATCTTCAATTAAAATGCTACCGAGGTGATGATATTGATGTGGTTCCTTTCCTTTGTACTGTTTAGTACCATACGTTAGTAATACTAACGTAGCAGGTTACTACCATTTAGTTTACTAACAAATAAATATTATGACAAGCAACACTTTCTTACCAATAAATTAAACCACATTTATTTTGCACTCAACTATGAAAACACAGTGAGTCGCTAACATTAAACTTGTTTATACAATACAATGCACAAGCGCCGTGCCGATCTAGCTGTAAGCGGTCATGTTGTTAGTTGTTTGAACATGTTTTTAGGTAATAGCAACAAAGTGATTTCAGTATTATTTAATATCTTACAGTTTATTTTTGTTTATTTTTAAAAACTTTCACAAGTAAATTATACATGTATTTTCATTTTTCAAAAAAATCACAATCATATTTTAGCTTCAGAATATTAGTAATGTAAGATTGACACTTTATTGGAACATAAAAGCAGAAAAATGTCTTTCACCCTAAGTAGCACATTTCTGTAAGTTGTTGGAAGCGTAAACAAGAAAGCGAAGTGCAGTATATGCCAGAAAGATTTTGCTTGCCACAACAGCACATCATCATTAAGATATATTTTAACTAATTTTCATCCTACCGCAGCAGAAATCATCACCAGCTGTCGTAGACAATAACTAATACTACTGACGGCCAGACTGACTACCGGCACTACTGTCCCCTGTGAGCGGCTATTCTCTAAAGCTGGCAATATTGTATGTAGGAAGAGGGCATCTCTTTATTCAGATAATGTGAATAAACTGTGCTGCCTCAACTCTTGGCTGACTTAATTATAGACTTTCATTGATAGTTTTCATACTCATTATAATTATTACATTGTAACTTATGTACATTGTACATAACATGTACTACTACTAACAATTGTTTAAAATATAATTAATCTATATGTAGCTGTATTATTTGTTTTTGAATATGCAGGTTTTTGCTAGATTAATTCTAAGATTAATCGAAGATTAACTGGCTCAGACCAGTTATTAATCGCGATCAATTTTTATAATCGTTGTGCAGCTCTACTATTTTTATAATGTCTTATGTCGCAATTGATTGTTGCAATGAGTGTTGATGAGAATGGACATAGGATGAATGTTGGTGCTTCAGAGAATGAACAATGGCATTGTTAGAAAAACTACTGACTATCCCTCACAATATTCTTTCTCGAATATGTAAACAATTACTAAAGGTTTTATCGCTATTTTAGGTCCATTTGATATTTGTGGCCACAGCCATCCATTCTTGGGTGTCTTTGTTTTGATCAAAAAATTATCTCAAAAGTTTTCACCTATACATTTATAATTGGCTTGTCTTAACTTTGCATCGTTTCATGCCTATTCAAACTCAAGTTATCTTCTCTCTCTACTTAGAAGAGGTCTGGTGTCTGTACTTAAAGCATTCCTACTTTAACTATGTTTTGTTTTTCAATTTTATAAAAACCATGTATCTTTTAGTAGGTATACCGAATGTTTAGTAGATTTGTTGCTTGTTACAGCAAGAAAAAAGATTACTTTAACAGATCAGCAAATACTTGGAGCCATAACCAACCTCGACTCCACAACACTTTGCACTGATTATATTGACCTGCTTCTACACATCGTTCCTAACGAACAGGAAGTTAAAGCATTTAATAACTATGAAGCTGATGGTAAACCCTTGTCAGCGCTCTCCGCTACTGATCAGTTTATGATCAAAGTGAGTATTGTTAGCTTGATTCTTGCTAAAGCCTGGTTCCCATATCGATTGCGAGACCCCGGCGGTAATCTTGCGCAGCAAAACGCTTGCGACGCTAGGCTCGGCGGCTTCTGTTCACAAAAAGCTGCATTGCTAATAACCACATAAAAATTTTTTGCTTGCCGTTTCGATAATGCTGACCTTCATCTGTACTCTGCATTTCGGGAAGGTTTTGACTGCGGTTTTTCGCAAAATTTGAACAGCGCTAAACTCTTGCGTTGACCGCCGGCAACTACCGGTGGTACTCAGCGGTACCCGGCGTGTAGGTTCACATTTCACCGCCGATAGCCTGCGGTGCTGTCACCGGTGCTTTGCGGCGTATATGGGAACCAGGCTTTAGCTATATGTAGGAGCGAGTAAATTATTCTACCTTATTGGTGTCAGCACTTGTTTCTTCCTTGGACTAGCTTCATGGAGAGGACATGTTTGTGAGTGTACGCTATGTAGTGAGTGTTGCCAAATGATTTCTTTTAGGATATGTTTCTGCACGACCTGATCTGGCCGGTGAAGCCATACAATCTGTGATAAAACAATTAAGAGATTTTGCATACTCTACCTTGAAGGATAGTTCATACTATATCACAGTATGTCGAAGTTATCCTCTCGGTAATTATTCGTTGACTAAATACACCGTAAACGGATGGTGTCGTCAAGGCAACGTGAATACGCAGGGAAAGATTGCAGTTGGTAAACTTTCCCTATAGTTCGCCGTGCATCCACAACAGTCTGTTTAATGTGCATCACTTCAGTGATGGTGATTGGCTATCGAGTATTGCTCAATCTATATTATCTTTCATGGCAGTTGCTGCGGGACTAATGTTTTATCGTTTCCACAACCGCATTACATAATGAGAATATTATGACGTGGACTGTTCGTTGATGTATATGCGAATGAGTTTGCGATAGTGTAAACACTGTTATCACAGATGATCACCGAGGTACGATATACATGTAGCATGTACCAACCTTAAATTGTGACGTGTGTAAACCAGACTTGAGACACTGAAAGTCTGCATCACTTTCTGTGGCTAATGAATATACTACTATGCTGAAAGCTCCAATTGCTCCATTGCTGTCGGAATAGATAGATGAATAGTGCAGCAGCATGATTAACCTCAAAACATAACTGTATTGCAGTTGCACATGTCTAAAACAAGCATGACTTATAGAGAAGGAAAACTTTGTGTCATGTTTTGTCACCGGGAAAGGTGACCCATGACGCTGGTGCATAGACCTGTGCCTCCAACTTTGAGAAACCTAAATTACTGTTTGCAGCAGCGGAGCAATGGCACAGACAAACTCTGATGTTTGTACCAACAGTATATATTCATGTTTGTACTAACAGTATATATTCATGTTTGTACCAACAGTATATATTCATGTTTGTACTAACAGTATATATTTATGTTTGTTTCTTACAGATTAACCACATAGAGCGTGTCCAAACAAAGCTTTCCATTATGAATTTTATAGCCAATTTTAAAGATAATGTGAAACACTTAAAACCGGTAAGAAATATTACGTAAATATTTTCATCTATTGTTGTTGCAAATATTTAGCTGAGATAATTATGATGTGCTGTATATATTGTGTGAGCTCTCAAGTGCAGCTTCTGCAACATGTACCATGTCAGTTACTTGTAAACCTGCTCTCTATTGTCTAAATGCAAGTGGCCTTCTGAATTTAAGTTGGTAATATAACAACAGTTCCAGTGAGTTTTATTGATAAACTAACCTACACATGTGCTTAAACAATTTTGAATTGCTGTCAATACTTTCATATCTGAAATTAAGAATAACAAATGATGTTTCTGTGTATAACCAACAACACTTTTTTCATTTTAGTAATTCTCATATTTTTAGTGTGTCGATTGCTAAATTAATTTATGGTATACAAACTGGACTAGGAGCAGCCCGAGGCTCTTGCACAAAGACTTATGACAAATGATTTCTTTTGTTTGTTTCTCATGACAATGGAGTAGCCCAAGTAGCCATTATCTCTGTCCGTTTTTATATTTTTCTTAGTTTGTCTCTTGTTAAGATTTACTAGCTTGAACTTTCATGATTTGCAGCAGCTGAATGCTTTGCTCACAGCTTCTTTATCTTTGCGCAACTCTAAAAAGATCCGGAAAATTCTGGAGGTATGATAATAAGTTATTCGTTTGTGAAAGCTGAGACAGCCCATCATCTAGATAACTAATATATGCGTTGTTAGCAAATATAGAGTTTAGTTATGTGAATAAATTGTGTACTTCATGGAATGTTCATGCATGTCAATTTTACTATTAGAATACTGAAAGGTGACTATACTTTGGTTTGTTTTGCTCTAATATTTTGTACTCTAGATGCCGTTTTTATTTTCTACAGATCATCCTAGCCTATGGGAATTACATGAACAGCCAACGGCGGGGTGGTGCGTATGGTTTCAAACTTCAGAGTCTTGACGTACTTACTGATGCTAAGTCTACCGACAAAAAGATCTCTTTAGTTCACTATATCGCAGCTACTGTGACTGTAAGTATATAAAAGTACTGTACACCCTGCATTCCAATTGCTTATGGGTGTCATTAGAACGATTGAGTAAGTTACACTAGTTGAGAAAAGTTACGACTAAGGTCTCTCGCGAATCAGTTTCAATTGTAACACCCTTAAGCTTTGCAATGGCTTTCACTCATCAAGCTAGGATTACTTGCTGGGAGACCCTCTGGCTGGGACTGGGTAAAGATTAAGTCAGTTTTTATCATGCTTACACAGGATCTGTTCCCTGAGCTGCAGAATTTTGCTCAGGAGTTGGACTATATGGAAAAAGCGGCTCTCATTTCTCTAGAAAACCTACAGATTGACGTATCTGAGCTGGAGAAAGGCATGAACATGGTTAAAAAAGAGTTTGACTCAAGGTATAGCAGGTTTTGGTTAAGAATTACTGTTTCTTGGTAGCAGGTGTTTTGTGGTGTGTTGTTGACAGTTATTGGGATGACATATCGTGAGGTACATTATTTGGAGGTATTGTGGTTAGGAGCATCTCTTGACCGGTGATTTTGTAGAAAGGATTTTTGACAAATGGTTTGCAAGGCATTACTCTAAAATAGTGCTTGGTGAAAATAATATCCTTGCAGTCAATTTGGTATTGGGTAGTTGGTCTTATATTGAAGTTATCTATTAGTTAGAGTCTGCTTTAGTAAAGTGATGATGTTGCAGAACCAGTAAAGGCAAGCAGAGGGATGCTGCGTCAATGACATATGCTACAACTGTAATGAAGGAATTCTTGGAGGTGACCCAAGGAGATCTAGATATTGTGAAACGGGATTATCAAACCGCTAAAGAGAACTACGAAAAAGCTGTTGAGTTTTTTGGTGAAAATGTGAAACAGACGAGTCCGCAAGCATTCTTTGGTACATTTGTGAGGTTCACAGCAGCTTATAAAAAAGCTGTGGAGGTAAGAACTGGTTATTTGCAAAATTTTTACATTTTTTATAGTCGTTCTACTGTGTCACCAATTGTAAAATGACCCATAGAACCATACATAGAAAAGGCCATTTGTTGTAAATGAATGCCCTTTTTATGGCGCCTTACAGTGCCTCGCGTTGCGCGTTCACAACTCGAGTTGTACAACTTGAGTTGCACAACTCGAGTTGTGAACACGCAACGTGACTTTTCAAAAGTAAGGTGCAATATACTGGTATTACGGTAGCATAACCGTAGATCTGGTTATATTAACAGTGGTATATCAATAGGCACTCGTTAGCTAATAGAAATTAAACTATGTATGTACTGTAAAACTAGAGCTAATAGCGAATTATTAGAATTATACTGTGCCGAGTTTGCAACTCGAGTTCATCCAAACCCAAGCCGAGTTCTTTCAACAGCAACTCGAGTTCAACAACTCGGCTTGAGAACATCTCGTCATTTCATTTTCTCTAGCTATATTTTCTATATGTGGAATTTATTTTGGTGCATCATTAAACGCCGTTGAAATAATTTCTATGTTCATTTTCGGTGTTCATTCAGTTTTTTGTCAGGTTTTAGAGAGAACTCTGTTTTCATTTGAAAAAGAAGTGGCCTACCTCCCACATAGATTGTTTTTTAGTTTGCTTTTTACATTCTACAGTTGTTTTTGTCTCGTTATATTTATATATAATTTAGTTATACATGTATATAATTATATTTATATTATAATAGTTATATATAATTTAAATGTGTCTATATATTTAAACTATTATTATTAAATTTCTGTAAATGTTCTGTAAATGAGACACCCCAATTACTCACTTTGCTTTTTTACAAACCCGTGTTAGTTTTGCGTATAACACAACTCGAGTTAATCAAAAACCCAGGCCGAGTTGTACAATTCGGCAACTCGAGTTGGACAAAGCGGCAACTC
Organism: Watersipora subatra; assembly: GCF_963576615.1. NCBI lineage: Eukaryota > Metazoa > Bryozoa > Gymnolaemata > Cheilostomatida > Watersiporidae > Watersipora > Watersipora subatra. Next base: position 43,403,833 of record NC_088708.1, on the reverse strand, counting down.
GAGTTGTGAACGCGCAACGCGAGGCACTGTAAGGCGCCATACTTTTTCATCTATGACCACTTTAGCCGGTCATTTGCTGTAAATGGCATGGGATGCTGCTGGCCATGCATTGGTCTATTGTCAAAAAGACTACACTCTGCTGACCCTACTGTCCTACCAGTGACACGCCTGGGTATATTAATGTACTCTGCTGACCCTACTGTATTGCCGGTGACACACCCGGACATAGTGATCTACTCTGCTGAGCCTACTGTCCTACCGGTGACACCCCTGGATATACTGATGTCCTTTGCTGACCCTACTGTCCTACCAGTGACACACCTGGGTGTATTAATGTACTCTGCTGACCCTACTGTCTTGCCGGTGACACACCCGGACATACTGATCTACTCTGCTGACCCTACTGTCCTACCAGTGACACACCTGGATATACTGATGTACTCTGCTGACTCTAATGTCCTACCAGTGACACACCTGGATATACTGATGTACTCTGCTGACCCTACTGTCCTACTGGTGACACACCTGGGATATACTGATGTACTCTGCTGAGCCTACTGTCCTACCGGTTACACACCTGAATATATTAATGTCTTGTGTGTTATCATCTTGTGCATAAAGATTATTTTGTGTATTCTTATGAGTTTAATTTTTTCCAGGAAAATGAAACGAGGCAAAAGCTGCAGATGGCGCAGCAGCAGAAAGAAGTCAAGCAAGCTGTAGCCAACAAATCTGTGAACGCGCAAGCGGCCATGATGAATGAACTGAAGTCAAAGCAAAAAACTAAAGGATCAAAGGACACTCGGAAAATTGCAAAGGATGATATGTACCACGGAGCTCTTGAGGATATACTCACAGGTATAAATTTCATAGTTTGTTTAGGGGACATTCCAATATTTCTTATAATGATGAGTGTGTGAAAGAGTGTGGAAAGAGCGAGTACAATAGTACTTTTTAGTACAAAATTAATTTTTTGTAGTTGCTTCGTAGTCTAAAACTTGCGCATGTAGAGGTGCTTTTGGTATCATAAGTGCAAGAACATGCTCCAAAGCCTGTCAAAGGTCTGTGACAATAATACAAGTGCTCAAGTAAAATTAAGTAACACTTAATTTATACATGCAAAGAAAAAGTAGACAGATTATAATGAACAAAAATGAAAATTATAACCTAAAAATTGAAAAACAGGAAATTTTGCCGCTCGCTGTTTTCGCCTTTACTTTTTCCAGTTCACATTTATCAGTCATCTTGGTCCGTTAGTTTTGCAAAAAAGCGATTCAATGATGTTTGCTCTTGTCATGTTTTCATCATCCTTTGCAAATGTCCAAAACCAACTTTACAGTGAGCCAATCACCTTAATTGTGAACACTTCTACCAGGTTCTTTTACAAGTTCAGATATTTTGTAAAACTTTCTTCGGGTTTTCTTTATTTGGCTTGGAGAAATAACCATCTCTTCTTTGTCATCTATAATATATTCTTGAACTACTGCGTAATCTCCTCCAGACACTCAATGATTAAATCATGTCACTCTCAACTATCACCATTTCTAACGAATAACTGGGTCAATTTCTGCCTCTCCTTTGTCAACCCTCCGTAATTGATCAATATTTTGTGGGATGACTGCATCGTGCTAAAACTTTCTGTAAGCCGCGCGAAGTGTGCGCTCAGTCAATGCCTGCCACGCCATGTTTACTATCTTGAGGTGAACTAGAATATTGAAATGCCGATTCCAAAACTCACTATGGTAAGCTGTGTGCTTTCAGTGATGTTGAAATACCTAAATAAGTGTTTCGTGTAGTGCTGGGCACGAGTACCTCATGGCCAACGAGTTTAGACTCTGCCCCCTTCTGTTCAAGTTTTTTGAGTATTGGGTAGCTGGTAGTACTCGGCACGAGTACTTCTTGGCCAACAGGTTTTTCGGGTATCGGGTTTTGTCGATACGGGTTTTATGTCTAAAATTTCGAAACATCAGACATATTAAAATTTACAAGGCAATTATAATTCTATTCAATTTATTTATTATTTTTTACTATTTTCTATCGACTGATATTCGTGCTTGCAGCATTAACAGGCGGGTTGTTAAACAGTGCGTAGAGCTCAGGGCACAGTAGACCGAGTTTTTGCCCACTCTATTCGACGGATTCGTGTACCAAAACCCGAACTCGCAAGTCAAAACCCGAACCCGCAAGATCGAAATGCTCAAAATTTCTATTACCCGAGACTCGAGAAAAGATAAACCAGCGAGTTCAATGAGTTTTATTACCCGCGCCCAGCGCTAGTTTCGTGTAGACTTTCTTAATCTCGAAATTATTTGTCTACTTCAAGTGGGAACTTTCTTCAAAAATGGCATTTCGCTATGTAGTATGTGACATACTGTAAGTTTCATCTATAGAGGTACCGCTGCAAATGAAACAGTAAGACTTTCTTAGACATGTTGATTCACAGGCTTCACCATGAATGCAGCTTATCAGCAATGAGATTAAGTGATCTTATGTCATAAGGCACTGGTAGGCTACAGCAACTCTTAGTGTTTTTTGTGTGCACGAAAGCCCTATATTTTATGATACTGAAATGGTCATCCATTTAAGGTGAATGATACAAATTTTAACCACCACCGACATTGCCAAGAATATAGCCCTGATTGATTTTGGCCTACGGAATCGCTCACAACAGCCAATCGCTGCGCAGCTTATATAATAATGAATGTAATTTTTAGTATCATGCAAGATGTCATGTCATATTCACACAACTATGTGGACGTTAGACTCACATGCTTGATATTCGCATTCGATACACTGACATTAAACCAACCAGAGAATTTTCAATATTTCAAGCTGATCAGCACAGCTTAGATGCTTACGCGCTGCCTGGTCATCAACCTGCCAATGACTTCAAAATTGGTCGAAAACCATTTTTAGTGCCAATGTACCACTATTTTAGCCATGTTTTAGCCATAACATAGCCATGTTTGTCATGTGACCATTGTTATATAGATCTGAAGAGCAAGCCATATCTGAGATCAGATGGAGTAAGACGGAGCCAAAAGAGACAGTTTGAAAATGGCAGCTTAGTTTCTGTGGGTGTGTCATCTGAAAGACTATAGGCACCGACACGACATGTTTCCTACACTACATGTTTGATCAGCCAGTAGATCAGTTTTAATTAGTTGGATTGTCGGAGTAATGACAACAATCAGCTATCACTTTATGCTAGTACATGTATAATAGTTTATTTGTGATTGGACGATTCTAATCAAATTCAGCTCCATGCTATATTGTATCTCGTTTCTTATGCAATGGGTGTTCCCTTCCTGTACATTCTCCATGTCTGCTACCTACTTTAGACTGACTTTTATAAATATTGTATAGTATATTGTTTTATTTTTTCAATGAGCTTTTGGTGTTATTTTTAATGCTTGTATTTAATTACAAGCCTAGTTATTTAATAGCAAGCCTGGTTATAGAATTTTATATGCTAATAGCATTTTCTATCAATAATGAGCATTATTGAACGAACGAGAAATATATTAAATTATTTTATACAATTAATTAGAGAGGACAATTGTATCATGCAATATATAAAATGATATACAAATGATATAATTACAAAAATATCTCAACGCACGATTATGGGGTACTTGCACTAGACGTTTTCACAATCCGATTCTGAGTCTGCACTATTGCTAGCCACAGGGGTAATAGTTTTAGGAGGTTCATCCCTTTCAAATTGTCTGACTAGGTCCATATCCCTGTTGCTTGAGCCCTTCTGCAGAACATAGCTTATAAAACTTGCAGTAGTTGGAATTTTGCCTCTTTTTAATGAAAGATCTATGCGTGGTGCTGCGCATTCTATCTTCTTCTTCTTAGATGGTGAAGTCCTATATTTATGCAAATTTCAAATTACACTCTGATATACTGCATAATATAGCATAATACATGAACGATAAAGACAACGATACCAAATTGAATAGTGGTCAAACCACAAGATTAATACGAGAAAGGTAACAGCGGTAAGGTAAGAAAGGTAACAGCCCCAAAGAAACTGCCTAAATCTTTGGCTTCATATAGTACTTCAACTACGAAATTGCCCACTTAATCTTGGATGCTTATTCATCCAGAATGTAAGTGACAAAGAAGTAGGTCCCAATAGTGAAATTTTTTATTAGCCATAATTGTTACATATTGCATGTGTACAAAAGATTTTTTAATAGTAATAAATTTCAGTTTGAGCTATGCGTGTTCTTAAAATACCGATTTTATGGAATTTTCCAAAATGAATTACATGACTTTCGGGTTTTTTTGCGGGGTTTTAACCCAGCCAAAGGGTCAAGCACTCGACAAACCTTCTGTACCAGTCAAAATTTTCAGATCTTTACAGAGATCTATGGTGTTTATCAGACAGACAAAGAAAAGCTAACATCTTCCCTCAATAAATCGTTTGATGACATTTGTTGCTTTAGACACTCTATTTGCTTTATCAGTTGTCTTTCTTAGATTTTCGTCACGGTCTGGAAATCTACATTTGTGGACAAGTTTGGGGATCAATTCCCAACAAATCCATCGAATGAAATTAAAAAGATTATTCAACCATTGCTGACCTGTGTAAGGCTGTAGAAGATGCATGTTTCTTTGAATGTTTCTCAGGCTCAAAGCTAGAAGATGTGTTTGTAGGTGCAGCAGGCTTTGGCGTTAATAACTCTTTTTTTTCAGTTGGTTTTTCTTCACTAGAATTTTGTTCCAATGGCTCCAGGTTCTTGTGTTTTACTTTTTTCTAAAAAAAACTAAGTACACTGATTAACCTGAATAAGAATGGAACAAGAATAGAGGCATACAAAAAAGAAATGGAGGTTGCCACTTGTCTCCATACAAAAGCACTCATACTTACACCATCTGATATCTTAAACCAAAAGTTGGGTGTAAATTATAACTCTAACTTGTTATTAATATATCAATTAATAGAGTAAAATCAATTCACATAAAGCAAATTATATATGTTAATAATTTGAATACCCGGCGGCACACGAGTAATAAAAAGGTTGCATAGAAAATTTATTTTTAATCAACATATACAACATTTACTATTCTAACTTTAAAATGACGCTAATCGTTTATTTGTGTGTATGTTCAGTCAATTGATAATTCAAATATTTGAAAGCCCAAGGAATAGCTAAAACATATTCTTGAAAAACATTTCTTACTTCTTATGCTATACATTCGCTCAAAATTTAAAATAGCTCATAAACAGTAGCAGGTGATGTGGTAGCCATTAACTTTTTTTACCCAATGAATTTGAATAACTCACCGTAAAACCACTAAATGAATGCCAGAGAGCTCATTTTGCAACTCTTCCTCTATAGAAGCAGTCAATCGGAGGCGGCGTTCAAATAGAGGCTGAGGTTGTATTTTTCAAATGGCTCATCAGAACTTTCGAAAAGTAAATTTAGCCCTTTTACGGTGAAGCAAATATCACCTATATTTTGCCCTCTCTTTTTGGTGGAGCGATAATAAACCTTTTGGATGCAATAAATTCGCTAACATTACTCCAACTTGTCAAAGATCTTTATAAATAAATACGCTAAATAAATAGATAAATACGCACTGAAAGACCTTGCAATATCTATACCAGTAGATATATATTGCTTGCAATTAACCTACGATGATATTATCACCTGTGTACTACTTTGCAATTTGTTAAAGCTTTCAATTTTTATTTCATCCTAAATTTGAAGACAAATTTTCATTTTATACCCATACTTAACAATGTCGCATTAAAGCTCACTGCACTCATTGATATGTTTGCTACAGTTTGCAGCTAAAACTGGCTTTTTATGTGCAATAAAAGAGGAGTTATGAGCGTCGATCCATTGTAAGCCGTGTTAAGATAACTGCAAAGATGCTATTAAATAATATGCTATAAATCTGCAAATTTATAAATTATATAATGATAAACTATCAAATGCTATAAATATATATATTCATCAACAAGTGACATAAATGAATCATACTGATATTACACGCAGAAACAAAAATTGAAGTTTTAAAACAAAAATATTTGCATCGTTTGCTTGGATGACTGAGTTCTATATGTTGCTTGCGATGGACCGAACATCTTCTGGTTGTCCAATACCTTCCACAATGTCTTCTGACCTCAACTCTTTTTCTGCACTGCTGAACTAGTCGATATTAGCGTCCAAACAATTTTTTGGCAAAGCAATACTTATACGCGTTGCATTTAGCACAAATGCAAAGTGTATAAGTTTTGCTCGCTAAATGCAACCTTTACCCTAAAACTAGTCAATCATTTACCATTGTAAATGCAAACCATTTTTATGTACATGTACTTTGAAGTATCAAAACCGCGTTAAAAAAGGCACTACTATTAGCCTGAAACAGTTATTAATTATTTCTATAGTGTTGCTTTTAAGAATTTAATGGAAAAAAACACGAAAAGCTTTGGAGTTGGACAACGAGAGAACTAACTGTTATTGATGTAAACAATTCCCTATTAATACAATTTTGTGGACACTTTGCTACTGATCACTTGATATTATGGGTTCATAAAGATCAAAGATTGTCAAAGTGGCGTTCAATTAGAGAGTGACGCTCTACTTTCCAACCTTCCTTTCACAGTGGCGGTCAAATGGAGGTGGCTTTCAAATAGACGTGGCACCCAATTAGAGGTTTTACAGTAAGTTAACTTATCTCTCAAGGAGCACTGGACTGCAAGCGTGAGTATTTAACCAATCGCTATTAAATGGACATACAAATGACGACAGACAAACACTTGATTTTACATATTGTAGTGTATTTTGATTTAAAAAAGCAAATGGTGGAACCTGCTTCCCATTTCAGTCTTTTTTGACCAACAACTGGTTCTTGTTCAGACTAGGTTATTAACAAACTAGAATTTCGTTTCTTTTTCATTTTAATCATTACATATTTCAATGGTCACCCAGCATAGCAATTAAATAATACATGCCATGAAAAAGAGTATTTTACCTGCATAACCCCAAAAACAGCCTATTTTTAATCAAAAATGTACCAGAGATAATTTCAGCTCATTTTGAAATTCAAAAACTACTTGTGCTAAGCATCTAGCCAGCTAAGTCTAACTTGTCACATAACTTATTTTACACTAAATAATTTCACTTGCATGCTTTCATAGCTGGAGAATAAAGTATTTGCTAAATTGCAATTACTGCAATGGAGGATTCCGAAGCTTAATTGGAGGCAATTATTAAAAACAGATTGTTGGTGATCAATGATCAAAAAAGGTTGGTGGCTTGTCTGCCAAAACTATACCTATGTACACTGCAAACAATAATAAAGCACAATTTTTGGAGGTCACCATATGGGATTGTTCTGCATTAAAGAGTCTACAAAAGTAACGCAAATTGGATAGTCAGCGCTTATTAGCGCAGGCATTTCTGATGACAGGGTTTGTTAGTGCAAGCCTTTTTGATTACATGGTTTGTTAGTGCAAGCCTTTCTGATGACAAGGTTTGTTAGTGCAGGCTTTACTGATGACAGGGTTATTAGTGCAAGCCTTTCTGATGACAGGGTTTGTTAGTGCAAGCCTTTCTGATGACAGGGTTTGTTAGTGCAGGCCTTTTTGATGGCAGCCTTTGTTAGTGTTGGCCTTCCCGATGACAGGCTTTGTTAGTGTTGGCCTTTTTGATGACAGGCTTTGTTAGTGTTGGCCTTTCTGATGACAGGCTTTGTTAGTGTTGGCCTTTTATGATGACAGGCTTTGTTAGTGCAAGCCTTTTTGATGACAGGGTTTGTTAGTACAAGCCTTTCTGATGACAGGGTTTGTTAGTGCAAGCCTTTCTGATGACAGGCTTTGTTAGTGTTGGCCTTTCTGATGACAGGCTTTGTTAGTGCAAGCCTTTCTGATGACAGGGTTTGTTAGTGCAAGCCTTTCTGATGACAGGGTTTGTTAGTGCAAGCCTTTCTGATGACAGGCTTTGTTAGTGTTGGCCTTTCTGATGACAGGCTTTGTTAGTGCAGGCCTTTCGGATGACAGGCTTTGTTAGTGCAGGCATTTCTGATGACAGGCTTTGTGAGTGTTGGCCTTTCTGATGACAGGCTTTGTTAGTGCAGGCGTGTCTGATGACAGGGTTATTAGTGCAAGCAATTTGAATGATGTTGTTTAGTCAAGAGAAGAAATTGCGACACAAGTTGTTCCTACACGAGCAAAATTTTCAAATCAACTATGGCTATATCTGTTAACAAAATACTTTTTTTCAATTATTGCCTTACAAACTGTCATTAGTTTAACTGCGATTTTTTATAATTGCATGTGTTAGTAGCACAAAATTGGACACAAATTCATTAAACAATCAGTAAAAAGCTTGTTTAGTATTTAATATAAGCAACTGATCCTTGACCGAGTTGCAAATACAGATAACGAAAGTGCTTACTAGCAGAGAACACAAAATGAGGAATCGTTTCCTCGTTCATTCAACAGCAAAAAGCAGATGACTCTTAATGAAGTGTACACTCACTCAGAAGCTTACCACAGCTAGGCATTTCTACTATGGTATACACAACAAGACATTAAAAGCTTAGTAAGACCATTCTATTAACTAAGTCTAATGTTGAAAAGTGCCTGAAATGTGTTTAAAATTGAAAAATATGACAATTTACTTGTATTTGCGACAACTGTGATTAATGATCATAAGTACAATACACATTTTTATGTGCATATTAAATTGATTGGCTAAAATTACTGTTGCCTGGATACCCTGAACAAAAAATTCATGCTTAAGAAAGTACATTGCCTACGACTACTGTTTCACATATGATTTTAGAAACAGCCTAGAATCATCCTACCCTTGAATTTTACAAAGAAATTAAGACGCACTTTTGTCAAACCATGAATATGCAATTTCTCTTTCAATGCTTTATAACTTATGGTTAAGCTAAAAAGCAAGCAAAGCTATGACTTATTTTAAAAATGTTTTTGGCAGAGTTTGTAAGCTAATGTAAATTCCTAACACATAAGTTAAATTAATATTCATATAGTTAAGATATAATAAGCTATGATGAACACAGAACATGTACCAAAACCTACGGCTATACTTATAGAAAAACTTAAGAAATAGAACTATAGATCACCAGATGTGTTTCGGGCTCATATTTCTACATATCTTTCATGAGCTATTTTAAAACTTTTCAACAAACACAGCTGATTTTTACCATATTATTGATAAGAGTAGCTTCGTTTTCCCTGCAGACAGTAGGACGTTTTCCCTGCAGACAGTAGAATGTAAAACCACATTACATCAATGAATTTTCCAACTGTACAGTTGTGAATGTGGATTTTTTTAACTTTGAATAGAACTTGAAAGCCTTTGAAATGACTCTAGACTGATACAATATCGAAGCTGTGCTTAGCCATACAGAAATCTATTTAAAAACTTTTCCTTAATACACTTCTACACCCTTTCTTTGTCAACAACCAAAGAGACATAGGCAGCACTTAAATCAATTACCCGTGTTTTCTGAGCAAGAAGTGAGAGCTTGATGGCAAGTTCTAACTGGGCATCATCTTCATCCTTGAAGGCCGGGTGAGCCTTGGGCTGCTGTGAACGAAAAGAATAGATATGAAACCACGGCTCAAGTTATCAGCCATATTGCAATGAGAAACATCGAGATGACGAGTCATCAGTTAAATAACCTAACCAAGACCTAAACAGGGAAAAAGTATAATCGTTAAAATATCATATTTACCCTCCGCGGCCTTCGAATAGCCAGAGATGTTTTGTCATTATCTGTCATGTCAGGTAAAATCTTTGCTGTTGTCTTATTGTTGTTGTTGTTCTTGTTGGCCACTTCTTTCAGCATAGAAGGCATTACGCAAGTCCAATAACTAAACTAAAACTAAACAAACCAAAGCTAGGTAACTCAACTCAGTAACTCAACATAGAACAGCTTTATAAATTTTTTAGCATTAGATCTCCATTTAGTAATTAATGAAGAACACTTTTCATTGCCTCCTGCATCTGTGTATAAGACGGTTGGTGACATGAAGCAACAGGTGCCGAGCAAGTGACAAGCCTTAATAAAGCTGTAAAGGAGACCAACAATGGAAAGCGTAATCATGAACAAGAGCTAGTTGAAGAGATCTCATCTATAACAGTGGGTAATAGGCAAGCCAACTGCACAAAGCAAACTAATTTAGGCAAACATTGTTTTAGTGCATGAGGCCTCCCTAGACACTGACGAACAAACCTACGAGTCTTTGTTATATCGACAAATTTAAATTCATCAACTGTTTTCGTTAGGACATCATAACTGACTACTTCTTTAAACACTGTTAATAAAATGTATCATAATTACAGCATTATTCCACCGCCTGGGCTGAACTAAATTACAATATTGTTTTTTACTTAATCATGATGTATAACACTGCTTTTTATTTATTAATGATGTATAATATGGTCTTTACTTATTTATTGTAATTGAAGTTGTGTATGCCAAGAAGTCTCAGCAGATATAATTGCTCAGGATTCATTTTAAATTTGGTAGTGGATATTGAGAAGACAACAGTTTTAATTAGCATTAACATTCCATGAATTTTGGTTGAAACCCATAAGAAAACGCTGCGGAGTATAAAGGATCTAGCCAAACTTGTCCACTAGTTGAAAATAAGCACGCTAGTAGAGTGAAGCCTTGAACTTGAGCAGAACAAGAAGCTATTGACAGAACACACAAACGTGCTAGGCCATGTTCGGGCTACGCTTAGAAAGATGAGGTTACTCGGAATACAACTGAAATCACATTCAATATTGCAAGGCCATATTTATTGAACTATGGGAAATATTCTTCATAGACTCAAGTTTTTACAGAAAGCATGAATTAGATCTTAGAAAAAAGGGTTTTGGGGAATTTCATGATACTCACATCAACCATCATGCAAGGCGAAGTGGTATCTACTAAAGGTATCCAAAACTAAGTGAATAACTGAACCATCTTTTCTAGTGTTTAGGCTCAAAGCTATCTAAAAGACTTCTACGACAGGAATGTTATTTTTGTTTTTCTAAAAATCATAATATTAACCTTTTGAACTAAATAAATCCCAAGATGAGCTCTGCTAATCTGCAAAGACCTCTATTAATTACTTTACATAAAAGTGTTGTCAACATAACTAAAATGAAAGAAGACAGATAAGCAGAGGAGCAACATGGCAACATGAGACTTGAACTCTAGAAGCCCAAACACACAAAGCCTTTTAAAATGCCTCTGAACATGAAGGACATGGACAAACTTCAATTGTTCAACGTTACTACAAGCACCATAAGCAGTCAGCGAGACCAGCACAAAAAGCCGCAGCATACTCTTGTAACCTCTGAATATACTAGCCACATGCAATGTGGATAACAGCCTCGACATATGTTTGTGCCTTTGTTTTTATATTTATAAACATTGAAGGCATTCATATACATGTACATGCGTGTGGGTTTCGAATGTATGATTGAAGTGTTTTACCCCATTTCAACACCTCTATATGCAGCATTTTAGGCACCACAAGATATGACAATACATGATCATTAGGATTTCATTTTACCATATTTCCATTGACTTAGGTTTCCCTGCAAAGAACCAAGATTATATTCTGTATTAAATAGGTGGATAATAATATACCGTAAAACCTCTAATTGAACGCCATCTCTATTTGAACGCCACCTCTAATTCACCGCCACCCTGAGAGAAAGATTGAAAAATAGAGCGCTATTCTCTAATTGAATGCCACCTCCATTTGATATTATTTGATCTTTACGAGCCCATCATAACAATTGAACAGTAGAAGTGTCAACAAATCGTATTAATAATGAATCGCTAACATCAATAGCAATTGATTCTCTCGTCCAATTCCAAAACTTTGAGAGCAACACCATAGAAATAATTATTAACTACCTCAATCTAATAGTAGTTCCTTGTTTAACGCAGTCTTGATACTTCAAAATACAAGTATATGAAAAACGGCTAACATTTACGATAGTAGATGAACAACTAGTTTTAGGGTGAAGGTTCCGTTTAACGAGCAATTTTTACACACTGCATTTGTGCTAAATGCGACGCTTAAATTATTGTTTTATTAAAAAATTGTTTGAACGCTAATATTGACTAGTTCAGCAATGCAGAAGACGAGTTGAGGTCAGAGGATATTGTGGAAGGTATTGGACAACCAGATGAAACTCGTTCCATCGAAAGCAACGATCAAAACGCAGTTATCCGAGCAAACGATGCAAATATTTTTGTTTTAAAAGCATTAATTTTTGTTTCTGTGTGTAATACAAGTATGGTTCATTTATGCCACTTGTTCATGAATATATATACATGTATACATATTTGTGGCCTTTGATCGATTATCATTATATAACTTATAAATTTGCAGATTTGTAGCATATTATTTAATAGCATCATTGCGGTTATCTTAACATGGGTTACAATGGGTCAACACTCATAACTCCTCTTCTATTGCACATGAAAAGCTAGTTTTGGCTGCAAACTGTAGCAAACATACCAATGAGTGCAATGAGCTTTTATTCATAATTTTTAAATATAGATATAAAATAAACATATGCCTTCAAAGTTAGAATGAAATAAAAAATTGAAAGCTTCAACAAATTGCAAAGCAAGGCACAGGCTATAATATCATCGCAGATTAATTGCAAGCAATAGATAACAACTGGTAGAGATATCTCTTGGCTCCCCAATGCATTATTCTATTTAGAGATCTCTGACAAGTTAGAGGTAAGTTAGCAGATTTACTGCATTCAAAAGGTTTAACATCGCTTTACCGGAAGAAGAGGGCAAAATATAAGCGACATTTGCTTCGCCTGATAAGGGCTAAATTTATCTTTCCAAAATTTTGATGAGCCATTTGAAAAATACAACGCCAGCCTCTATTTTAACACCACCTTCGCTAGAGAGGAAGGGTTAAAAATATAGCGCCGTGGCGTTCAATTAGAGGTTTTACGGTAGGCCAAATTAACTGAAGCATCTCAAGGAATTGACTCAAGTTTTCCACAGATAACATCAATTTTATTTAGAAAAGAAGCTTTTTGACTTGAAAATATCCCCAGATATTTTATATTGGAATTGATACTAACTGCACAACTGTTTATGCAAAATCTACAATTGAATGAGCTAAAGTGTTTCGCTAGACGATTTAAATGATTTGCAAAGTTTATCATGTTTTAGCAACAGTTTAGCATGAGTCAAGTAACAGCATACCATGACTAAATTTTGGAAGTTGTAAGTTTTAAAGATGCCGATCATCGGAGAAAATTTTGACATCAAACCCAAGTAGAGCGTGGTTCAACTTTGCAACTTGAACTAACATAGAGTAAAACTAGCAAGTTCGGCAAATCCTGAAGTTCAGAACGCCTAAACAAGCTATCTGACAACTGCCAACTTTTTTTTGTTCAATATATTGTTGAGCAGAAATTCACAAGCTAGATTAAAAGAGTTATTAGGTTTGAGGTTTACTCCTAAAATAATTCTTAGCTACATAATGAAGTATAGGAATATTTTATAGCATTAGCAATGTTTGGCTAGTCAAATTAATACCTACAATTTTGCTAGTAGCTTGAGGATATTCTCTTATAATAAATCATGCAAGGGACTTCCGTGGTGATATAAGATGTGCAAAGCCCTTAGTCTTCTTAGGTAGAATCAAGCGGTTAGCAGACAGCCACTTACGAGTCAAATTAAAATCAAAAGCCAAAATGTGTATTTTATAAATGGAAATTGAATAAAAACTTGAACCTTAAATTTTACTGCCAATAAAAAGCTGATTTGAAAGCAGATGGCATTTTTTATTGATGCCAAAAAATATGTAGTTTGCTGTCGAACAATCTGTGAACTGCTCAAACTGTTATTTCAATTACAATATACCTAGTCAGTGGTAATGTCTCAAGAACTAGACAAGGTATGACAAGCAGATTTTTTCTCTATAAGAAATACCTAAATTGAAATTGTTAGGTAGGCTCTGACACAAAATGAAGCAAAAGTGATGTTCCTAATTGATATAAAAACTGAAATGGCTGCTACTACAACAGGAGCCAAAAAATGTTAAGCCAAAGTATCTTGTTATTCAAAACCCATAGCAAATAGCTTCGATGAGGTTCCAAAACCAGCAATAGTAGGCTAACAAATTATACTTCGCAAACTCAATATACATAAACAAACAATTGTGAAATGCATACAAAACATATATACAAGCAAGCAGACCCACGTGAATGTAACTAATAAGAGCTAATCGTCTATAGCTGTAAGATGATGCTATTCAATACATTACTCATGAGAAAACATATCTTTACTAAGTGAAGAGCCTGTAGAAGGAATGTGTACGTTTTTTGATTTATGCGTGAAAAGAAAATCAGCATTATAGAGACGATTAAAATCGTATTACTGAGTATACAAAATGGCCGTCAGTTTAAAACTAATAGCACAATTTGTATGAAAACAACTTAAAAAATAGTATTTACCGATACAATGAGCACATCGTAAATTTAAAATATAAACTATGAATATTCTCTGTATAAGCAATGATATACAGCCCCCACAGGGGGGCTGTATATCATTGGTATAAGCAAAATAGCAACCAGGTATTGACATAAGCATATATTCACTAGCATATGAAATAATCGTCATACATTAAAATTTGCACGGTAAATAAAATACACAGCATAGATGTAAAAACTGTAAAATATCGTTCAATAATAATTTGTACCGTATGGAAACATCGGTCGATACAATTGAAACTGCTAGAAATAGAAGCGCTGACACATATGATTATACGACAGCTGAACCGAGTCGAAGCTAATAATTTGTTTATCAGTTCGCAACGTGGGCGGAGTTTAGTACGTAATGATATAAACACGTGCTGAAAATACGAGACATTTGTAGTACGTACTGTACTATTTAATTGTCTATTCAGGCATTGTTGCGTGATCCAGTGTCGTATAGTGTCCCTATATGACACTGATGAGATCGGGCCCTAACAAAACTTAAACAGCCGATCAGGTCCATCGCGCATGCACAAGAGTTTAGACGATAGACAGAGACGCAAGAGCTCCCCACTCTGAAACAACTGACGCATATTCCCGTATGCAGGGTCATTGCCAATAACAAACAGGCAGTACTAAAAGTTTGCAGATCTAAACTATTCCGTTAATCTTTTACGATATTAGAATGATAGCGCATCAGGATACTTCAACATACCGTAGTTAATACCACCATAATATATTAACGTAATAAAATACTTCTCACTAAACTGATGTTTAAAATATGAAAACAAACAATGCAAAAGTCACAGGTTTTATTACACTGTACCCAGTTGCTGACAATTTTAAAAATGATTCAAATGTACGCACTACTATAATACTAATGTAGAATATCTGTGCGGGAAGCTTTTGAAACTTGGGTTATCGCGGGTTTCATTCTATACTCATGTCCCATCACCTTTTATTTTTCAAAGCCATCCATATTACACACCAGGAACAAAAACAACTATTGTTGTATGCTAATTAATTTCTATTTCATTTATGATTTCTATTTATAACTAATTAATTTCTGCTAAACCATACATCGTATCATGGACAACTGTTAGTGTTGGCGTTATTTTAGTACGAAGTTTTCAAATACATAAAAAACTTGCAAGATGAGCTATACAGAGATTAAATTAAACATTTTCATACAAGTAAAACGTTAAATAGAAAAAAATTTGAACGTACGGTCGATATTTCTTATTTTATTTAAAATAATCTACTGTCATGTGTAAAAGTATGGAGCCACTCTATAATTGAACATAAGTGTCAGCTCAGTAATGTAGGCTACTGTCATGTGAGAAAGTGTGGAGCCACTTTATAATTGAACAGAAGTGTCAGTTCCGTAATGTACATGCACGTCACTGAACCAACACTTCTGTTCAATTATAGACTGGCTCCATTATTTTACACATGACTGTAAATGATCAATGAGACTACTAAGTGGATCATTCGTTGTTTGCTTTTGCCAACTAAACATCTCACAAAGCTTATTTTAGAGCAGTTTCATCTTCTGATTGTATAAGGGTTTACGGCTCCTATGTTTCGTTCTAGTCTCATAGATTAGAATTAAACTCGTTCTCTTAATGCAATCACATAAACCATAGCAGTCTTACCGTTCTCGTTTTCCTCGTTAACGTCCAATTCGTTTAGCATTGTATAACTTGCACTGTTAGCCACTGGTAAAACCTAAACGTACGTTGCCTACTGCTGGGATGTAGGACTCGTATAAGATAAAGTAGAAAACAGGGAATAATTAAATACGTTGTTAGCCTCGTGCTAGATAATAAAATAATGAGATTGTTTTCAGTATGCAGCTTTTTGTTAACCTTTTTTGCAATTTGTCCTTATGTTTTGTTGCAATTCTATTGTAAAGCCGTTTTACATGAATGCTTATTGATCATGACTAGCTTCTTTCTAGCAATTTGTGTATGCACCTCATAGAATATTTTTGTGATAACTTTGAATGAAGTCATCTCCTTATCTAAGAGAACATTGTGTGTTATATAAACACAGGTTGATGATGTGAATGTACCGTTTTATTGGTTGTGCTATTCCTGTTGATAAATCACCTTGTATTAATATTGTTATAAAATAAATACGATATATTCTTACATATATATTTGATACTCAGAATTATCCTTAATGTTGCAAGTAATTCTCACCATTTGCTTTACTTTAAACAAAACTAATAAATTTATTGTGATAGTTTTTCGAATTTGTATTACATAATTTTTGGCATTTGCATTTACACTATTAACATATGTACCAAGTATATGTCTCACGCATGCACCAATTTGTGTCACACTTTTTTAGGTGATTTATCATATGGATGTGCTGTAACACGGTATGGCAAGAAAATACTATGAATAGCGGAAACAGTAAAACTCTTGTTGTTCGGAATCTACCTCCAACCCTATCGGACACTCAAGTTCGTGACTTGTTCCTTCTTTTCAAGGCAACAAGTGTCAGACATATGGGGAACCACGGAAGAATGAGGCATTCTGCCTTTGTTTCATTTTTGTCTGAAACAGATGCTACGCATGCGTTAAAACAACTTCATCAACTTTCTGTATTGAATTTTGTTCTTCGTGCAGAATACGCAAAATCGCAACAGCCCGTTGATGAACCAAAGAGCAAAGAACTTTTGTTAAAAACAGGATTTGCAAGCGAAGTTGCTCAGAGCAAGGCAACTGAACAGACAAAGAATGTACAGGCGCAACCTGACCTGGTGTCGCAAATAGATTCAATTTCCAAAACTTGGCGATTAGACTATACTGCAGATGATAGTCTGACATACTCATATCCTCCACCTACTGAAACCACACTGAAAAATATCATCCATTGTATGGCCTCTGTTCCTAAGTTTTATAACCAAGTGCTGCATCTAATGAATAAAATGCACTTACCACCACCATTTGGTGAGCTTACAACCGCTCCTCCTTTGTCAAAAGATGTGCATGCCGAGACAGCTAACCCAGCAGAACTAGTTTCTGAGGAATCTGAATTAGAAAGTTCAGAGGAAGAAAGCAATCTTACAAATCGAAAACGTAAGTAGTAATAGGAATAGCGTGATTTTGTATTCTGTTTGAAGTGAGCTGTTTTTATAATGGGAAACATTCTTCATAACATTTGTCCTAATGCGAAATCACTTAAGATAAAAATGTTATTTTTTTTACTACAAAATCGGGAAGCCAAAACTGCAAAATATCTGTGTTTTGGTAAATTTCACACTTCCTGTAATTTATCCATAATTTCTCTACAAAGATATTTTATAGGTTTATCTAATAGCTTATCCGTTTAAATCTAGATGACATTATATTGATAGTTGATATTAGTATATCATTAGTTAGGTATATAGTTGATATTAATAAGTGTATTGCAATAAGACAATTAAGAACTATTACATATGAGTAAATATTACATAACATATTGTACAATACTGTACATAATTTCTCCGAATAGGCTTTGTGTTGCAAGGAGCAAATATTGCATAATATTATGTCTTAGTTCTATTGTTCTCACAAACAGGAATTGTGTTCTGAGCAATGGAGCAGCTGGTCTACTATTGCACAATTTTATCTCTCTATCGATTTGACTGAACCCATCAGACTAACAACTAAACTGTTTATTCCAACAAAGTTTAACAACCCGTTGATGTTGTGTGTATTCCAGCTAGTAAATTGACCAGCTCCTAGTTCATCTTATTGCCGTTTTGCAGGGATTGTCCGAAAGCGGGTTATGAATACTCCTGCTGACATCTACATAAAGAGGCTCCGGTCTCAATTGGCACTTAATGAGACTAAAACTGGCCAGGGTTTCAACAGGTCCAAAGGTTGGTTTGCTGTTTATTCTCATGACTTCTCTTCAGTGTTTGATATATCCTTCGTGTTCATCCTTGTTGCATTTGTGTTAGAATCTGGAACATCGAAACCGTCTTCTGTCCAAGATGCATTCGAAGTAGTACGAGAGCAAGCCAAGCAGGTCAAGGTTAATTTACCAACTCAAGTTAGTCTACCAACAAAGGAGGTAGGTACAAAATTGCAGTATTACAGTGAAGTTTAACAAAAGCTTTCTTACCTTTACATTTTTTTATGTACATGTACTTGAAATCATTTCCACCGAATGTTTAAATACTTTGATTGGTTATTTATATCTATGATATATCTACACCTTATTATATCCATGATCTATGGCTACCTTTAATCGATCTATATATGTTCTATCTACTATATAAACGGCAGTCGTTGTCTGTCCGCCTTATAGAGCAGTCTTTCCTTTTTTTGTCGTCTTTTCTTTTTTCGAATTTCGGTCGTACGAAGCCAACTGAATTAATATGAGTAGTAACAGTAAATAAATTATAGAGCGGTCTTTCTTTTTCCATTCGGTCATACGAAGCCAACTGAATTAATATGAGTAGTAAATATCGTAATTTCGGACTGTTAACCGCTACTTATTTCTGACGATTTGAGCCAAGCGGCTTATGTGAAGGTGCGGTGATTCTGTAGTTTTTCTTTCACCGCTAGGGCGCATTAACCGAAATCTCTGGTTAGCACGCTTTTTAAACAGCAAAGTTGCTGCAGTATTAAAAAGCACTGTCCTGAGTTCTGTGGCTTATACAAAGGTGTCTATACAGCTACACAAATGTATTACTCATTAAATAAAATCAATTAATGAGTAGTAATTTACATGCAATTAATAATTACTGCCAACGTGTACCGAGAAGGTCATGTAAACGTTTGTTTCTTGCGGCCACTGGAAAAACGCTTGTCTCACCTACTAAATTTCCACATTAAAAAGGTAAGTGCTTCTTATTCAATGTTGTATTGTCTATGAACTGCCACACTTTCAATACATAACCCTTTCACTTGCGTCCATGTCAGACCTGCCAACTCAAGAGTGGAGCATTGCGTGCGATTTGGTTTTGGGGCAATTGATGTATCAATGATAGTATATATAAATTGTGGAAATTTGGGCAAAAATCTCACGCCATTCTCACGCACTTTCATTTTTTCGTTGGGGTGATTGCTTGAGTCTCACGCCCAATGCGTGAGAGTTGGCAGGTATGGTCCATGTACAAATTTAGCTATCGGCGTACTGCCAGCCATTTTGCCGATATTGCTTCATATGTATACAATATTTTTTCAATTTCAAACTCCATCTAGAACGTTTGTTTTGGTTATATATTTCATTTTGCCAACATGTTAACAAGCACTGCTATGCAAAAAATTCATTGTATCTATACTGTGTGCATTGATAAAGCGATGTGAAGCTACAAAGCAAAACGATCTTCTACAATGTTCCTTATTCTTACAAAACCATTACTTTCATCGCCATCAGAGTCAGTGCTGATATTGCTTTTTAATTATCTGTGTAATCACAAAAATCTGAATCGGCTATGTCATCAACATAAGTAGTTATTTGTTTTTTAACTCAGACGCATTTAATGAACTTGCACAAAAAGTCTTCGTTTTCAAGTTGGAAATTCTCGAACAAAGATTTAAAATTAAACTTTAGGCTAATTTTATAAAGAACACTGTTTTAGGACAACACTGTCACTACCATAAAAGTCCTAATGACCGTTACTTATGTTATCAACGAATAATAAAATTCAGTTACTAGCAATTGCTGGTAAAATCACAAAAATGTGTCTACGCGGTCGACCATAGAAAACGCATGAATGAGTCTACTTCAGTGAAAGGGTTAAAAACGTTGGATTTGCCACTGTTTGTGATAGTAAACATGTTCATTTCCTTCCGCAGCCGAGTTACTTTTACTTTTTTCCAGCTACGAGTACTACAGAACTACAGCTACTACAGAACTTGCACGGGTACTGCTACTGCGTTTTACCTACTAAATTTCTACTTAAAAAAGGTAAGTATTGCTCATTCAATGTTGTAGTGTATTGTCTATGAAGTGCCACACCTTAACTGCTTAATAACGTTGGATTTGCCGCTGTTCGTGATAGTGGGACAAGTTCATTTCCTTCAGCAGCTGAGTTACTAATTTTTTTTCCATAATTTTTTTTCAGTTGCGAGTAGGCCTACTGTAAGTTACTACTACAGAACTTGCACGAGTACTCCAAGGTTGCGATAGGCGATGGTGAAAAGAAAGAGAGCAGCTGGTATCGACTTACTGTCATCCTGCTTTAGCCATGACCAGCTGTACGTCGCCTGCTCAAAAGTAGGCACAAGCTGAAAACTGTTTGTTCATACACCCGACAGAAAAACAAAAAATGTTGTCTATCTGCAAATTTTGCGTTGAACTAACATTGTGTTATTGTTATGTCATGCTATGTTCTTCATGTTCTGCTATACCACATGCAGCATTTTCTAACATATTTTTCAGTATATATATATATTTTTTCATGCATTTGTTTTCCTTTTTGTATCTCATACAAAAGCTATCATGTTGGCGCTATGTTTTATTATTGTAAGGTGCTAATGCTGTATCTGCCTTGACATCATACTGTCTGTGCTGTTATACATATAAATTTTATCGACACAACCGATGCGAGGCGGGTGCGGGCCGATTGATTGCGAGGTGATTGATTGCGAGTGCGAGGCGATTAATTGTGAGGCGAGTGCAAAGCGATTGAGTGCGAGGCGATTGATTGCGAGGCGATTAATTGTGAGGCGATTTATTGCGAGGCGAGTGCAAGGCAATTTATTGCGAGGCGAGTGCAAAGCGGCTGACTGCGAGGCGGGTGCGGACCGATTGATTGCGAGTGCGAAGCGATTGATTGCGAGTGCAAGAGTGCGATGGTCAACTTCTCGGCGGGTAAAGACTGGTCAGCCAAGGCGGGGGCTCAGTGGCAGAAGTGCGCGATCGTCAACTGCAAATATAGACGGGTATGAGCGGGTGCATGAATCCAGACACATGAATCTAGAATATTTACTAGATTTTACACGCATCTAGTTGTAAAACACATTGCAGATTTTCATTGTTCTCCCCAAAATTATTGACATGTATGTGTATGCATATTCAGGGCAACAATTTCAGTAGACAATTTACATAATAATACATCAGGGCAACAATTTCAGTAGACTGCATATTTGGAGTTGTTATACAGTATGAAAGACAACTCTCAATAAAACTTATGCTGCACGTGAATCTGTTCCTATAGGCGGGTAATGCAGCTAGTCTTTATATAAACCATAAATAATAATAAATATCGGATTTATTTATTATTTGTGATGCTGTTGTTCAATTAATACCAAGCAACTATTGCTGAATGTTTGCAGACTACAGGCTCTGCAACCTCAGAGTCTTATGATGCATTTGGCAAGATGGAGTCCCAGCAGGCGCCCGCTGATCAAGTTGAAACAGAGGAAATTATTGCTGAAGACAATAATGGGGAAGAGCAAACAACTTCTAATCCTTTTATTACATTCAGGTAAGAATTTGAATCATATAATTTTTGGCTAAAATGCAATTTACAAATCTATTGATAGAAAAATTGATGGTGGTCAAAGGTCAAAAAAAGGTGGTAAACTAGTTTAGCATGATGTTTTCTTACATGAAGTTTTCTGTTCAGTTTTCAATTATTAGCAGTTGAAAAAACAATTCCTACTGATTTTGTTAATTTTTAAACAGTGGTAGCTAGCTGCGTGACTTCAAAATGAAGAAGTGGTCATCATATTGTTGCATGGGAACCGAAAAGAATTTCTTAATTTTTTTGTTCGTCTATTCAACAACAATGACAGTGAGACAGCAAGGAATTTTTCTGTCGTTAGTTTAAACTTTTTATTAAATTTTCAAACATTCAAATTTTTAAACCTTTTAAGATCATGTACAATGATCTCCAAATTTTGTTAGATGTTAAGATGATTTCTAAAAACTTTCATAAAAGTTAATTAATCAAGTTAGTCAATGAGATGCTAGCAGCAAAAAGTATTTTGAGTGAAACAATAGGTATTGAAAATGGTCCCCATGTCATCGATAACGCGCACCAAATAAGTTGATGAAAAGTACAGTTTATGTAGCCAGCCTTTAGTTAACTTGCATAACTTTAGCTACCTAATAACAGTGATGTAGTGCTAACCTTTTTTTAACCATAACTGTATTTTGGATAAGCGGGTTGGATAAGTGGATAAATCGACTCCACCGCCACATAGTGGCGGTTGGAGCAGCTGGGGCCCTGGGGGCGCTGTAAGCCCCCAGTGGGATCTGGGGCGAAGCCCGGCGTCAAAGCCTACAGGGCTTTAAAATCATGTATATGATAGGAGAAATAAGCACATCTGTAGTAATAAATAAGTTGAGAAAATAATAAAAATCAATGCCTTTGTCCTTTAGTACCAATGCTGACTGCCATTGGTTTGCTGTAATCTGATCTTAGCCTTTGTTGTAGACAACCAATTAGGATCACAATCTTGTCATGTTACATGACCATTACATCACTGTATTGTACTGTATGCTGCTTTTATATTGAATGGCCATTGAATGTCGACTATAATGACATTATTGTACTTGAATCAATGAAATAAAGCTATAATATTACCTTGAGAATTGGCAAAGTCTAAAATTTTTTAACCTTAACTATAGTTATACTTGAAAAACACAAAATTTCTAACCATAACTTAGTTAGGGAGAGTTAGGGTAGCACTACATCACTGCCTGATAACCATTAGTGTTGAGTGATTCGCTGTCAAGTGTGACCTAAATATTTATAAATTTAAGGTTAGTAAAGTTACCAACCAGTAAACCTTTTGTTGGTTGTCAATAATCAAAGACATTTGTAATAATATTGTATGCTAAAGTTCCGTCATCTTTTTTCTGCATTTTGTTATTATTGGTCGCCACAGCAAATTTGTATTTCCTATCTTTCTCTGTTCATTGTGTCTTCATCCATCACTCTTCTCTTCGCAAATCAATTTTGTAAGCTATGTAGTAATATAGAAAAATTTTAATCTAAAAAAATCATATAACATTAAAATAAAATGAACATCTTTCTGCTGGCCATTGACATAATAATCTCTTTGTATTTATTTTGACCTGGTAACATGTTTTGTCTTTTTACTGTAATTAGTATTTCATGTTAAACATAATAAATGTGCCCAGTCTTATAATAGCTCAGTCAGACCTCGATGTACGAAGTTGTATGTTTTGTTGCTTGCTTTATATCTCGACACTGGCAGTAGAAACAAGTATCCTTATAATTATTCTTATTGTATCTCACTTTATTTGAATGTATTATATAAAACTATGCTAAAACCAAATGAACAATAAGTGATTGTATGTAAGAATAAAAAATAATCAGTAAAAAGGATTTTATTATCGCTTAGGCAAGTTGAGGCGTTGCCTTGGTGATACAGGAGATGGAAAGCGTATAGGCAGAGGTGACGATAGATATACTGAGCTGGCATAACTTAGACTATAAGGACTTTAAATTAACATTAGTACCTTGGTACTAAAAGTACCAGGGTACTACTAGTACCCTGGTACTACTACTAGTACCCCTACTATACCAGGGTACTAGTAGTACCCTGGTACTTTTAGTACCAAGGTACTAGTAGTACCAGGGTATTAGTAGTACCAGGGTACTAGTAGTACCAGGGTACTAGTAGTACTGGTAGTCCGGTGTGCTGTGAAAGATTGTCAGGTGTGCCAATAAAGCGCAGAGAATCAGTATGTGTAGAATTATTCTAAAATCAATGAATGTCTACGATTAGGGCAGGTGGTAAATTATTGTGACCCTCCCTTCTACTTTCACTGGTTTCTGTCTATGATTTCTTGGCATCACTTTCAATGTTTACCTCGTGATAACTGCTATGTGGCCTTGGAGACTTTTTGAAGAAGTTGTTTGCTCTTGTTCCGTTATTTGTTGATTTAATGTTAAGAAAAACATTGTGTTCCTCCTTTTTACACTACAACCATTACTCATGCTTTTTTTTGGATCCATGATTTTTAAAATATAAAAGAAAGGTATGAAGCAATGTTTCGTATTATTCAACCATGTAAAAAAAACTGGTACGCATGCTCGGGCCTACAATGTTTTAAAAAACTTTGGATGCCTTGTTGGGAATCTATATATATTTCTCAAAGTATGTCTGTCGTATGTATATCTGTATGCGTTCCGGCTATTGATCTTAAAATCTTGGAATAAAGAATCCGTACTGAAGAAGATTTGATCTCAGACCCATCCGTCCACA
Organism: Watersipora subatra; assembly: GCF_963576615.1. Classification (NCBI taxonomy): domain Eukaryota; kingdom Metazoa; phylum Bryozoa; class Gymnolaemata; order Cheilostomatida; family Watersiporidae; genus Watersipora; species Watersipora subatra. The sequence continues at coordinate 43,379,124 of NC_088708.1, read as the reverse complement.
AGGCTGACTTGCCGTACCCATTAGGCCAACGTCATTGAGTTGCTAAGTTACCGATTTAAGTCATTCTATCAGTGCAAATACCTAACGGCTTTGCGTACTAAGCAGGGTCATAGCATAAGGTCAGGAGAAGCTGTTGGCTCACATTTTTAAGCGTACTCGACTTTTCCATTGGCAATGTGCCAGGCTAATAGCAAGCAACTCTCATTACTTCTCATTGTTTATAAGATATTAAACATTTTTAAGACATATAAACATTTTTCTCACGATATGCAGTTCGAAAGTTGGCAAATGGCAAATGTTGTTATATGTTAAATACAAATCAATTTTCTGTCCAAAGACGTTTCTATTACCTGGGCAACGCCGGGTAGCACAGCTAGTTATTTCATTCATTGAGGTGCTATGTTAAGGTCATGATTTGACTATACGCATATAGCGGAGGTACTTAGATGGCCGAATGCCACATTGTCGCTTAAAAAATTAGTAGTAGTTTGGGTTGCGAGCTTATACCTCTCTAACTCTTCCATTCCTCCTTATTAAGAGAGCTGAAGGCAGGTCGTCTCACTGAAATTGAGCAAGCTGAGCATTCAATATTAAAGAAGCACACTGCTGGGGAGCCCCGTGAGCGATTATACATCAAGAACCTGGCTAAACAGACCACTGAGGCTAACCTCAAGTACATATTCGGCAGGTGAATGTTACCCAATCCTAATCATATGAAGATTAGAGCACTAGGAACCTTATGAACACCAAAGAGATGGAAATTTTACTCAGGACGTGCTTGCCATAAGAACCATCAAAATCTAATGCTAACATATTTTAGAAAATAAAACATACGATGCATTGGGGAACTACATGTATGTAAGTCATGGGGTGAAATATTTGGTTTGGCCTGGTGCAACATTCTGGCTATGGAATTTTATTTTTCATAACGCAAGAATGAAATCGAGAAGAATGTTTTGTTGATATCCTCTACTTTTAAATCATTTTCGTTTGAATAACTGCTAAATAGAAATGTTGTGCATACACGTATTTGATGGTATAGTCAAGGACCTGAAGTTAATTTGTTCTGAGATTTGCTTCATGAGTATGCTTCTGTCTTATGTTGTAGCAAATATTTCTATAACAGTAATTTGAAATTTGTTTAATTCATTTTACAGCTCAAAAATATGATAAATATTTTAGCTAATAGCATTAAAGCCGATGCTTTATAAAATGATGTAACATCTGAACGTAAAGATCCAAACTAATGTTATAATCGATGACAAAAAAGGTTTTTATCATTGCTTAACCTTTGCATTAGACTCAGGTATAAAAACATGAAGCTAAACTAATTTGGACCAAGCGAGATTTCAATTATCGATTTATGATGCTTTGTAACTTTGGTTTGAATTAAAGTATGAATTCGTCACATCAGTGATGGTTGAACCATCAGAAACGATTAACTCCTTCCTAAGCTGACGCTGGTCAGATTTGAACTGAACACGCTCTGTTGCTAAGGCACTTTTTCTCAATTTGTTTTGATTAGAATTTTTTGTTTTCAGATACGTCAACTGGAATGATGAACAGGAGGCGGAGGCTTTCAATATTCGTCACATGACGGAAGGTCGGATGAAAGGTCAGGCTTTTGTAACGCTGCCAAATGTAGAGGCTGCTGAGGCAGCCCTTCTCGAGTGCCATGCATTTGTCTTGAATGGCAAACCGATGGCAGTTGCTTACTCTGCGCCCAAGTCATGAGGCGCTGTGGAATAGCATATGAGGTATTCAGCAGTTGAAGAGGATCATAAGATGGAGATCAAGGAGCTGAAGGAGAGATCAATGAAAATACTGACAAATGAAACGTTGCTAAATAGCCAGCTTATGGAATATGAGACAGTGAATCAATACATGCTTCTCCTCATCACTTTATGAGAGAAATATTTATTTAAATTAGTTTGTTTGATGCTTCGGCTACGTAGCCAGCACGTATTTTACTCATTGTCATATTTTAAAAACAACCTTCTATATGTTTGTCTAAACTACACGTGTGGCTACGGAGTTGTCACTCTGTGGTTCTAGGATAGCAATGGTATTTCTTGTATGTACAGTTTATGAATGGTAATCCAGTCAGCTCATATATATTTTAACGATAGCAAAGGTTAGGTGTGAGACCATTTGTCTTACAATGCAAGTCGATTAAGAGCTGCGCTTGTGCTAGTTAGACACTCAGTTTGTGTGAAGAGTCTAATAACATAAACCAATTTTACAAATAAATATTCAGACTGCTTTTGCTTTCTTTATAATTCTAAAAACATAACTGAGTTGTGGTTAAACACGCTTGGGATTAGATTGCCTATGGCTGACTATGCCTTTATCTTTGATATTGCCTCTCATAATTGTTATAACCCAATGTTAATCGTTAACCTAAGGTTGATCCTAGTGACATTAACTTGAAGGGTATGTTATTATATATTACACCGTTGTATGGCAACGATATAAACAAAAAATTTGCAGTTTCGACACCTTTGTAAAATTGAGCCTAGAAGGCAAGCTAGAAACTTTGTGTATCATGAAAGTTTGTTTTCCGCCTCCCTGCCTTTATTCAATTCAGTAGGTTTCGAAGACATGGATATGTGAACATTCGATTTTTCATATTCAGCTGCGCAGTAAACATGTCTGGCTTGAACTCATGGTAAGGCAGATGTGCGAGTAGGCAAATGGCCTGTTGATGCACAATTATAAAGCTTGGGAAAACCATAGTTTTTTGTATGGATAACCAAGATTATTAAAAGAGGAAAACTTGAATAGATCTAAACTTATGTCAGGAATATCCAAGACTGACGATTGTTTGTCGAAGCAAGCCGGGTTGTCCTTCCTCTGTGTCAACTGGCTGGTGACGACTGTGTACTCAAAACTTTTTCTAAGACTCACCCTCTACACGATATCTAGTTGTTTAACATGAAATTGATAAGTACCCTGCTCCGACATCTAGTAGTTGCTCATCATAATGCTGAGAATTGCCTATTCAGTGTTTTCTCAATAATAAAGAAGAATAAGAGAGAGATGTTGTGAATTGCGAGTGAAGTATATGTGAGCCTGAATGAGTGTGTATCACATGCTGATTGAACTAGCCAGTGTAATAAATTGAGAAACAGTATTAAATATATATATATACCAAGTTGACACACATTCTACGTATGTGCTAACAAAAAGTCAGAATACACAAAAACATACCAGAACATGCCTGTAATATCATAAAATAATATATATGACTCAATATCACAGCAAAATGTTTTCCAAGTGTTAAGCATAAAATTACCACGCATATTGGGTTTCGCTTAAAAAAGCAAGAATCAAATCTATAGAACAAGTTTTTATATTATGCTCCTCAACCAACTATTAGAACAATGTATAAATATTTAGAAAGCTGAACTTGTGCACCACGAAGCGGAGGCTATGTATGTATTGGCTGATAGTAGGTTTGTCTCTCTTGTAAAGCCCGATCAGTCACTTCGCAATATCCGATATCGCCACTAAAGGTCTTCACAATGCAGGAGATATCTGAGGTGCTTTACACGGCAGTGTTAGACATGGAGTTGTACTGCAATAATACATGGAGATGCATGAATTTAGATATTATGACATCTCATTTCATAAAAGCAAGTTAAGGAAATATTGAAAGACAGCTCAAGAACATTTTCTCACAACACATTAGGAAGGTAGGGTTTGTACGAGTGTCAAACAGACACACTGAGTAAGCAATTAGTCTCAAAGTGGTGCAAACACTAATCCTCAGAAGGAGAAGGCATGCTTTAACCATTCACAACAAAACAATCAAACAAATTTACTCGAAGAGCAATGACAATCTACATGTATATCAGTACTGATATTCTGAACTTTACCCACTTATTTCAGGTCTAGTTTGCTTGGCTTTGTCTACGCCAGCATGTGGTTTATTTGGTTCTTCTGTGCTAATACATAATTGCAAGTTTGGTGGACTAGCTTGCCCTAAGACTGCCAACTACTGAATTACTGGCCAAAAACATTTGTACGTCATAAATAAACCTTCACTCTAAAAACATATCATTTTAGATATTTATTAATAAGGCGACTAAAGTCGTTTCACTACTTGGGTCTTGTTCAAGCAATTGACCAATGTTCCCATCATGGAACGCGTGCGATCTTATTTTTTAGGATCAAAATTGCAGATTCTTTCACCAGTTCAGTTTATTAATTCCCTATGAGGACATTGCCCCCCGGAGTATTTTTTGGTACGCCAGAGCTTCTTTTGGGCTCTCATTATGGGCAACACCTCTGGATTTATGTTCTCAGTCTCTTGCATTCATTCAAACATACCAGGAATCGCTTGTCTGCATACAACGCTGGTGCTTGTTGGCCATCTTGGCTGTCTTTGTTTTTGAAGTTTAACTAGTTCACACTTTACTTCTTCATCATTTGACAAACTTTTTGCAACTTTGGAAAAGTTCAGTGTTCCCGAAAAATTGGTTTTTTTGTGAATTCTTGTTTTCTCATTTTTCTGTAGCTGATGATTAATGTCTTTTTCCTGCTCATTTATGTTGACTTTTTGTGACCCGCAGTCTGCGAGTGTAAGCCTCACATGTTCAATGATTCTGTTAGTCTGATTAGTCTTCTGGTTGCCCCTGGGAGAAACTTTTTTTTAATATCTCCCACACAGGATCTTCTTTATGTTCTTTTGTTATGTTGCTTTACTATATGCATTCATTTATCTTCGACAACGCTGTCTGTATGAGCAGTTACATTGTAAATGAAACTATATGAGGAACTGGGTAAGTCTTCAAGTCTCATTTTTACTCTTTTATCAACCCGTGACTATCGCTGCCAATACTGCTATATTTAGCTAAACATTGGTCAAATTTGGGGTTTACATCAGAGAGCATATTTTATGATGCTATGTCTGGGAGATGGTTGTTGCAAGTTCAGTAGATGTATCTGCGCTAGAATTTTGTAACCATGAATTAGCCATTGTCGATTAAACTATCTTTACTAGATTTTTAAAAACCTACTCGCATAAAAATATCTGTTTCAAAGCAAATCGATATACAAATAAATCTACAATTCTACCTTAGGAAACCAAATTCTTGAAGCCAAAATGCAGTAAAACATGCAAAATATAGTAAATAGAGAATTGAAAAGCAGTATCACAAGTGCAAATATTGTAAAATATAAAATCATTATGATTGAGCTAAGAAGTGAAACCTGAGTTCATCCAATTTTTGTTAGGAGCAAATGTGTTGACAGTAAAGACTGTTTACAGAAGCTGCGGATGAGTGACTAGCACAAACCACAATTAAAATTAAGTTGACAATTTTAAATTTATCTACAAATTGCATGTTCAGCTTGCAAAATATAATAAAAATCTGTACAGTATGATTGTTAAAGCAAAAAGCTTATGTTTTTATGTTAGTTTGTGTGAACAAGTAAAGTTTCTTTGCTTTCTTTCATCATTATTACATCATGTACAACGAGCTACCAACAACTACGCAGCTTGACTAGTTTTTTCTTTGCATAAAAGTTTGTGCATATTTTCTTAGTGTAGCTGAGTATTGATGTTAGCTGACCTTGAAGCAACAAAAAGGAGACCTTGGAATGTTTACTAAATATTACTGCCATGCAAAACTATTCTTAAACAAATTATCACAAACTTTCTACAAAAAGTTGTAGTATCTTAGAATAAACAAATAAAAAGGTTCATATTGATTCGTATTGTTGGTGTTCAACCAATTCAGAAGAAGAGTATTCAATAAAATTGCTCCGAAATCTTATGGTCGCTCTGTAATAATTCTACATCCAGAATAGTTTTAACTTGCAACTAGGTGTAGGGAATAGATGGATAGGCAGAGGGAGTGCAGTGAAAACCAGACACTGCATACAGGAGTTATCACCTTTTACTGTGAGGGTTCAGTAACAAGGAATGGTGTGTGGATTAACTGGCACAAAGAAAGCTGATTGGTTAGTTCAAGGCTGAAGCCGTTACCGCATAGGCCAATACAAGGGTACCACTGTTTGACAAAGAACAACGTGCCAATGAGAGTTACGCAGGCAAATTGTGAATACCCCTGCTTTTTTGCGATGCTCTGCATACACCCGCTATTTTTGACAACGTGCACGCTGATGATATATTGTCGAGGGAAGTTACACATATAAGCTTGCTGTAGACAGTCTTTTACCAGAACAAATTATCGTAACCAGTTACTTGGTCTTGATACCCTATTAAAACAAAAAATAAAAAGTCGTCAATTACATACATGTGATCAGGGCCGTATCTTCCTATACTGCAGCTACTGCCATGGCAGTACCATTTTTTGAGGCTCAAAATCCCGGAATTCACGTCATTTTTGCTTGATTTTAACACTTTGGCTGGGGAAATGACCAAAATGTCATTTATCGGTTGCGTGGGGAAACGGCATTTGTGTCGCTTTCGGTAGACGTTTATAAAGCTGCCGTCTCGTAACGTTAAACAAAGGATATGAATGCTAGTAAGTTTTAAATACCATCAACAAGATATTAGTCGATAAATTAAGATATGACACGGTTGTCCGAAAGGCGTTGCTTTGTGCTAAAGAAATCGCGCCTCCTTGGAAAAGAATAACAGTTGGAAATACCAGTCAACATCGGCTCGACTTTCAAAACGGTAAAATAAAATATTATTTGATCCTCCGATGGTAAGTGATTTTTGGTGTGATTAGAATAACAATAATTCAGATGATAGAGGTGATATAAACTTTTTAGACTTAGTCCTAAAAAGTTGGTCCTATACAGAGAAAAATGATCGTTATGGTAGCTAGCATGGCAACGTTATAGCGTTGGACTCTACCGAAAGGAATGCTTCCAAGCATTTCATACAGAGACAATTGTACATGGTTGTATTTTTTTGTAGTAGTAGATATGTAAATGAATGCTTATGTACAAAAGATTTTGTTCATAGAAATAAATTTAAGTTTGAGCTATGCATGTAACATGCATGTAACTTGCATGTAACATACATAGCTCAACTTAAATCTACTACTACTTGTACAGTATTATCGAATATAATATAAGTGCATCATTTTTAACATGGTGCTCTATTAATTTTACTTTTTAACTCTACAATATTATTTAATTAAATTATTTCATAGGAGACTACTTGTCTCCTACACCATTCAGCATTGTACCCGGTGATAATTCTACCTCATGCTAGCTGTGGCCAACCCCTTTAGCAGCTCTCATTCACATTATATTTTTAATAAGCGTTGTTAAAGACAATCTCAATAAACAGTTTTTACTTAGAAAACTGGATTACAATGTTAAATTTGCTGTTAGAACATGTGCCCCATCAGGAGCCAAGTGTGCTAGATTTGCACCATTTTGACTAGTTATACTAAATATTTTCCTGGGGGAGAACCCCTGGATCCCCCCTCCCCCCCCACAGAGAGGATGCTCGGTACTTCTCTTGGACTCTCCCCGCAGTACCATTTTTAAACAGGTGGATACTGCCCTGAATGTAATGTAGTTTTTCGAACAAACACGAACACGCCGAGCGTCGCATGGGCAGCCTGTCAGAAGTATTTGTTGAAGACAGGACGTCCAACAACGGCCTGTAGAGCCACAGCTTTAGATATGGTTTTAAACCAAAGACAGAAACAAGTGCTTGCCTAGTCTGGATGCATGGTGTACTAATAATATGGGTTGTTGACACGAAAAGCTGTCAAGCTTTAGACAAAAATTAGGGAGTGTTAGCACAAAACAGGAAAGCAAAGGCAGTGTTTTAAAAGAAATGGTGCGGATCACACCAGAGTGTGTTACCAAAGCTAGTGAAGATGTTCAGTGGTGAACTTGTGAATAGTATTGCTCAGAACTGGTAGAGTAAAACTCTGATTGCACAGGACCCGTAGCAGGACTAGGAAACGAAACTCGTGGAGGCTTGAGAGGCGGTGCCGAAGACAGCGCCGGGGTCTGCACAGACTGCAAGGCGGAGTTAAATTCTGCATCAGCAACTTGAGCAGAAATGATTGGAAGCTCAGTAACATGTGTAGCAGCACTAGCGGTGGCATTTCGTGTTGGATCCTATATAACACACAGGACAACACACATGTTATAGCAGCAGACATAAGCTAGCTCTGTGGCACAGACAGCGTATTCTAGCAGACTTCACACCTTTGCATCATGTCTATGAACAGTTTTGGGTTAACCTAAAACATTTAGATCACTCCCACCACAGAAATGCTAAAAGAATTTTCTATCTGCAGGTGCAATAAAAAGATACTCGCAGAACCAAGTGTAGCATTTTAGCAATTAGCGAGTTTCGTTAACTGTTCACTACTTTTGCGGAGCAGCAGTAACTTTATGTGGCATAAGGAAATAAGAAGTGAAAAAGCAATGGAAACAAAATTTTAACGTGGTGAGTTTTCATTACAAAAACTTGCGATTGTTCTGCGCTATGTAAACTATTTGAACCATAAAGTATTAAATATGTGAAAATCTTTTACAAATAAAAATAAACGAGAAATTTTAGCAGCTTTTCATAATGGACGCAGCAAGTAATAAGATTCAAACTTATTTCAGCCAGAAATGAATTGAAAGCAAGAAAAAAGCGATTTAGTTGAGCAACAAATTCATTGGAAACATGAAAAAGCAGAAGAAACAAAATTGTTCTCACAAGAACAAATAGGTACACATCTTACCATTGACTAGGTGCGCTGAGGTGATAGAAAAGATAAAGGAAACTTCAAGATGCTGATATCCACACAACAAAGAGAAAGCCTCAACTCTGCTTCATATCAACAATTTGCTTTGCGCAATAATCAGGCAGAACAGCAATTAAATACTGGTGTATCACTGTCACGCTATCACTGGCATCAGCTAGCAACATAGGCTGCTATTATCAACAAGTAGCATGAACTTGTACCATCAGCTCTTACTATCGGCTTGTAGCAAAAACTAGTAACATAAATTAGTAAGATCAGCTAGTAGCATCAGCTAGTAGCATTAGCTAGTAGCAGTAACTGAAGACTCGTATTTCAGAGCTGGCGCAGGTATGTCGTACAAGTGAATGCTGATGTACCTATCATTTTTTCTTTTCATTTTACAACATTCGAACAGCAAAAGGTGTCATCTAGTCATACGAAACAAAAGGTTGGCGCCTGAGACATGTTAGCAATCATTGCAATATTATGACCACATTTTTTACTGGTTTCATGTATATTATACTGGACTATAATTTTAATTCAATTTGTTGCGCTGCATGTTGTGTTCATAAAATAAAAAACATTATTTATAAAAACAAATATTAATTTTCTGGTAGTGCATGTAATATCCTTAGCTCTCAGCATATATGTCACTTAATTTTATCCAACTTCTTTACCATTTATAACCATTTTACCTTCAAAAATCTTAACGTTATTACAGCAACAAAACTTATGCTGTTATGTTACATACTAAACAGTATGTTTTATCTAGGGGAACTTATTTAACTTTAAAATCCACATTGAAGTTTTCAGTAAATAATAACAAAGCGTAATTGAGCTTTTAACCGAAACAGTTAGTAGAAGTGGATTAAAAATTACGTATTAGGCAAAACAAAAATACTGACTGCAAAAAAGAAAATTATTGAAGGATAAGCTTTTTGGTGATACGCATGAGTGGACAATGCCTATCCATGTTAGGAGGAATTTAATAATGTCAATATTATAGCTGGCATAAGCGAGTGGCGCAGAACTACCAAAAAAAGCTGTTTGCCACAAATGTGACAGATAGAGACAAGTGTTAGCAGCTTTAACCACTCACCCTGTTATACATAGAGTTATTAGGAGGAAGCGTGCCAGCATCGTATTCGTCATCTGGAATCTTCTGAACAATATTCTTAGCGATAGCTTGAGCTAGAGTTAGGGTCTCTCGTGTCATTATGTTAACAACCGCTCCATTACCGTCTATCGTATAGCCTGGTCTACTCGCAAACAGTTTACCATTGATAAAATGTGCATTGCCATTAAGCAGCGGCGATTGAGACTGAGCTGGTTGGTCGTTGTAAAAGCCTCCTGAGGGATTAGCACCTGTGTTACGTTGTTGGACATGTGTCTGCTTTTCCCAAACACGTCTCTGTTGGGTTCCTGTTGTAGGAGTATTTGAAGAAAAGTTGGGAGGCAAAGTGCCCATACCTGGTTTGAGATGCGCTCCTCCATTCATCATGCTTGACCCATTCATGCTGGGGTAGGGATTGCTAGGGCTCATGTTCTTAGGGCCACTGGTCTGACCACTACTCGGGCCACTGCTCTGTTGGATGGTCTGCTTTCTGTAGCTGTAGCTACTGTTAGGAAGAGTACCGGTTGGGGGCATGGAAGCTGCGCGCACTTGACTAGCTGGCTCTTTGACCAAAGTTCCCTCTCTAGCAACAGACCCTTCTCGTCTCATGGAACTGCTCGCTCTTGGATACAGGAGGCCTGAAGCAAGGGCGTCCTCAAACGAAATGAACTGTCGGTTAGAGTTTTGCATGGAAAGGTTGAGGGGATTGATAAAACCCTGTTGGAAGGCCTGGTGCACAGACATGGAGTTGGGTGGAGCCGGTTTGGAAAGTATTGCACTGATAGGCACCTTTGTTACAAGCAGACCTGTTCAAGAAAGAGCGATCAATGTGAGGATGCTAGCCAAAGATAGACACTCTGTAAAGGCTACACTTACAGAAGAGAGCAAGCGTCCACAATGATAATAAGAAATCTAAACTAAGCTAATAGAATGCTTTAGCAGAGAAGTAAAATATAGTTTTACCAGCTTTTTCACAATCGACCAAAAATAAAAATTATAATTACTATTAACTACTGTCTCAAAATGTTAACAGTGGTTTAATACATGTATTTCAATTTGACATCACTGTTTACAATTCAAACTAACAAACTCTGCAAAACAGTAAGCCAGCTGGATAAGAAGAATATTATAAAATCGTAAGCTGTCAATATTATAGTTATTCTTGCTAAGCTAGTATATATTTTTTAAGAGAATGTTGTTAATGTTTTGTGGGCATACTTTGATTGTGGCTAATAATTGTGCTAAGCAGAGAATATCATGATGAACAATATGAGAAATCTACAAGCTGAAAATACAATCTCAGCATATTATTAATCTATTTGAGAAAAATGACATTTACTTTATTAAACTATATGCCAAAGATTCAACTTTATCTAGAAATTTCAAAATACTTAACTTTATATAGAAGTTTCATAATACAAACATCTTTGTTTTTTATTTAATTTAAAATAATTTATAAATTTGTATTTTAGAATTTTATAGAGATGGCAAAATTTTTGCAACGGTATTGAAGATTAATGTAACACAAACGAGCTCTAACAAATGCCATTTACAATACTTTACACTGGGTATTGTGTAAAAAAACCTGAGTGTCAAAAACATTTGTTCAATTCAGTTTCTCATCACAGCAGCTACAAAATGAGCATTTTTAGCTACAGACATTACATTACAATGTATAATAATTATTAATATAGTGGCAAAAGGTATGGTCAAGAGCATCGCGTAATTAAATCAGTTTTAATAAGTCAAAATGCTGTCGTGGTAACAGAGTTTGTAACAGACATTTTATTTCAATCCAAGCTAATTCATAGAATATTTGAAATATGAACTAATTTAGCACCACTTCTTTTATATTTTATGTTTTTGAGAAACCTTATTTATTAATATTAGATTGTTTATAAAGTGATGAACGAACTGTCAATGCTGATCAACCAAAGTTGTTTTCTCTCAAGCTGTACTTTTTGAGTCACTAAAATACTTGAGCCGATTGCATCTGCAAGGGCTGTTATAAGCCATATTTTCTTGTTATTGTTGTATTTGGAAAGTTTTTAAAAAGTAGCAAAAATTATAGCTGAGTCATTTTTTGATCATTTAAAAAAATAATGAGCAAGTATTTTCGTAAGAATAGACTTTGATTCGTTTATTTAATTTTACAGCTCAAAAACTCATGGTAACTAGTAACTACCGATAATTACACACAGTATTAAAGCCAATGCGTATTATAAAACTGTCAAAAACCAAACACAAAAAAAACTAAAAATTCAAATTAAAAAACAAATTAATGAAGTAGTAATCAATAAAAGGCAGCCCTTTTTGCAATTTTGCCTTAGAGACACCTGAATGAAAGTGTAGACTCAGCAGTGAGCGAGTTCCAAAACAGAGCTGATGGTAGAGATATACAGCGCAGAGATATACAGCGCAACTTACTTTACCTAGACTAAGTATAACTTCACCTAATTCAACTTACCGGTATATATTTTTAATATCTCTTTTTTACATTTTATTTTCAAATTTTATTTATGAGATTGCAATATTTAAGGAAACTTCAATATCACATGTCAAAAAGTACTCTTAGTGTGAAGTCAAATATTTGTTCAAGTTTTGCATTATTAATATAATGCTATTAAATTTATATTATATATCAAACAAATTGTGTATGTTTGGTTGTTCGCAAGAGTTGGTTTGACTGCATTTGCTTTACCACCTAAATGATAAACAAATCCCTTATATGTAATAAACTCATGAGCTAGTTGAATTAAATTAATTAAAAAAAATAAGAACTACATATATATCTGCATGTATTGACATGTTCTTTTAGAGTTGCATCCTCTGAAGATTCACAACTTTGTACAAGAACTAACCTTGCATGAGAGCATCATCTAAAAGCATGCTGGTACCATACTGTGGTAAAGTTATTTCTCCAGTCTGCATATTAATAAGACCTTGATCTTTTGCGCTGTAGATATCCATGGGACCAGTATCTCTAGGTAGGGAAGAGCTCATTGTTCTGTTCTTGTGTATAGTCGAGTAGATTGGGTCTGCTGCCTGCTGTTATATAAAGATAATAAAGAACATGCTTGTAGAAAACATGCATTGAAAACCAATATAAAAATATTATGGCAAAAACTATGACGTTTTTGGTTTGTTCTTGCCACTGAAAAAATATCTATCCAGATGCAATGGGCAGTATTGAGTTGTTTCTGCTGTTAGTATCTCTATACTATAGATGGGCATGTGAAGATGGCAGCAGAGAGTATCAATTAGTAACAGAAGTGTACCACAGGTTTTGGACAGTCTATAAAACAGGGATAAGTTCAAGTCTGAAAGAGTACGCATAAGAATATCATGATGTGCGTAGTGACCGATCTGCATGTTGTGCAGCCCACCTTCTGGCTGGCGGAGCTGATGACGCTACCAGGAGAGGGTGGGCCTGCCATCTGTTGTGTCTTATAGCTGTAAGCTCTCCATTGGGTCCGTGGAGCAAGATGACCTTGATTTACCGCTCTTCCCAATGTCATTGCTTCTCCTGACTCTGGGTTCACAAATTTTCCTGAACTACAAACAGTTCCAGCGTGTCCACATTTTATAAATGCTTTCACGACGTGATCATGTGACAGATGTATTCATAGCATGGCTATATAATAGATTGCAACTCATGTAACCTTTCTACTTTTAGCCCAGCCACAGACTATTTTCATGGTGAATGCTAATCTACATGCCTATTAGATAAGTTTACAATGAGTGTGAACTGTGGTATGGACAATGAAGACTATTACATGATCGAGCTGCGATTGCATGAAGTAAGGATTAAACAGGGTTATCATGTAAGCACATCATAAAAAAGCGCATCATGAAAAAGCGCATCATGAGAAAGTGCAACATGAGAAGGCACGTCATGACACAACCATGTATGCATACCGAGAGTCTATGATGCCATCTCTGAGAGCAGACTCGAATGTGCGTGATTGTCTTTTAGCAGGTTTGACAGCAGTGTCCTCTGATCCTAGTCTCTGACCAGCGTCATCGACTAAGAGACCCCTTCTGACAGCCTCATCCACACTCATCACCTGCCCTGTGCTAGGACACGCATACTTTCCAGTCTGAGTGTTTATATATCCTCGCTTTAAAGCCTCAGCAAATGTTGTTTTAGTTATACCAAAAGATGAGGGCCCCAGTTTGATGAAATCTGAAAAAGAACCGAACAAATCTATGACATGACTATCTGGTGCATCTTTGTTTACTGTTGATTGCCACAATGGCGGGCTTAAACCAGCCTATGACTTTGAAAATCGACTTCTAACTAGCAACAGACACCTGTCTGTCAATGTCAGACTAACCTGATCACTCGCATCGCCAACTAAAGCAACCCAAAGGATTAATGACATGTCTAAAGAAATACTGCATAAAAGCACAAAATTGGTGTCTTTGACACAAAATATTTATATGTATGATCAATAAAAGCTGCACGGCTTGTCACATTAGAATTTTATGTCAAATTTTAACCGTTTTAGCAACAGTTACATAAAAAGAGTAGTCATTATCCCTATTTTTACATTATTCTACACTTATATCATTCTAGTATATAAAATAAAAAAGTATGTACTTCCCATTAATCTCTATAGAGTAATCGAACTACTATTGGACTAAACTAAACCAACTTGACGAGTCAGTTCCAATAAAGCACTCAACAAATTAATAATTGCAAGCTCAGAGCTGATTGGTCAAACAACCCGGTCTACTCCGGGATTTCTGACTCACTTCGTTTTACTGCAGTGTCTAGCAACATGACTTCTCCTGTCAGTGTGTCTTTATAATTCCTTTTGGCGTTATCAAGAATACCCAATCTGACTGCCTCCATGACTGGCAGGTCTTCCCCAGTTTTAGCATTCAACACAGAGAGAATGGTGAATGTCTGGAAGCCAGAAGGGCCAATAGTCGCTCCAGGCATTGCTTTACCGGGCTGACCTGCCAAACACAAAAACGAATATGAAAACTACCATAACTATAAAAACAATATCTGGTCCATTTCCAATTTGAACATCACATTCGGCAGTGGTGAGAAGAATTACTAACATAAACAAAGGAAATTAAGATCATGAATAAAGTGTGTTCTTTCTGAACAAATCAGTAAAAAGAACTGAAGCTATGTTCATTAAATATTTAAACAAAATGATTGTTCATGATCAGTTTAGACCAGCTTCATGTCAGCTTGATGAACTACAGTTGTTCATCATTTCGGATATCTGTGATACATTCACTTGATGAACTAGAGTTGTTCATCACTTCGTATATCTGTGATACATTCACTTGATGAACTACAGTTGTTCATCATTTCGTATATCTCTGATACATTCACTTGAAGAACTACAGTTGTTCATCATTTCGGATATCTGTGATACATTCACTTGATGAACTAGAGTTGTTCATCACTTCGTATATCTGTGATACATTCACTTGATGAACTACAGTTGTTCATCATTTCGGATATCTGTGATACATTCACTTGATGAACTAGAGTTGTTCATCATTTCGTATATCTGTGATACATTCACTTGATGAACTAGAGTTGTTCATCACTTCGTATATCTGTGATACATTCACTTGATGAACTAGAGTTGTTCATCACTTCGTATATCTGTGATACATTCACTTGATGAACTACAGTTGTTCATCATTTCGTATATCTGTGATACATTCACTTGATGAACTAGCGTTGTTCATCACTTCGTATACCTGTGATACATTCACCAAATAAACTAAAAGAAGCATTCAATGAGAGTTTGGAAAACTGGCCACAAATAATTTCCCTGTCTTAGTTTAAGCTACAACTCGGCAGCGACTGGATCTAACTGTTTATCTAGTAGAAATCTATTAAAAGATAGAAAGCTGCCTCAAAATATTCTAAAAAAAATTTCAGCAGAGACAAAAAATATATGGTAGTTAACATTAAACCAAGTCTCTACCTTTGAAAGCGAGGCCTGTTTTAGTTTTTGACTTGTCGTAGTTAGACTTGGTGATAATCCAGCCAGAGTGCAAAGCTTCATCTAGACTACAAACTTGTCCAGTGTGAGCGTTGCAAAAGGTCTTTCGACCACGGTCGAGAAAGCCATGCCGAAGTGCATCACTTACTGTCATCCGCTCACCTGAAATCATATCATCATTGAATGGCTGTTTTAAATCAAGCGTACACTTTCCCTTAATCGCTGAGTAATTCTATGTGAACAAGATCAAAGACACTTTCAAAATTTTCCCTCAGAAAACTAGAACTAGCAAGTGAAATTTGATGCATAGGATAAATTATTATAACATTACTATGTCTAAAGAAGCTAGCAAGAGGCATAAATTATTGAATGGGGTATAAAAACATAAGGCAAGTATTAAATGCTTGTTAATACTTCACTACATGTTCATTTATCAGAAAATTATTGAAAAAGCCTAAAGGAATTATTGGATAAAAACAAGGAAACAAGTATGAGTATTTAGAAAGCTTATGATGTAACATAAAATCAGCATTATTTGTTAGCACTTTAATGCTTCAATGTACCATTGCATAAAAAAGAAAATCTTTTTTAAATTTAGGGTTAGTATATATTAGAAATTCATAAAGTTGATGCTTAAAACATAAAACTAGGGTTGGATAGCACCTGAAAAACGAGTTTCATAAACTGAAGGAGTTATCAACTCATAAACTGGTCTATTGCTTAGTGAGTCATCACAAACTTCTCACTGTATCTTCTCTAGTTGAATATCCAAGTTGTGTATAGGAGAATGGTACGTAATATGACAATCAGGTAGATTTTATGTTAAACTTCAATATTTCAATGCTGCTGCAAGACACAGCGTTAATAAATTTATCCCTGACCTTCAATGCCCAGTCTCAAAATCACCATTGCTAGCTTTTAATTTTACTTGCCCATGACTGAATGCCAAGCTAATAAATCAAAAAACTAAAAATATTTTTACCATCGGTTCTTTCCGGAAAATGAGAACGTCATATTTGTTCAATAAGGTCCAATTCTACAGTGGATCCCACGCCTGTGATTTCAATATATCACAAGAGAAAACAACTCTGTAACAGTTAATTAACAAGCTTGCACCTGTTTTTGGGTCGATGATTGCGGCTATAGAGAATGAGACTGTGTCATGGGCAGGTATGGGCTTAGCCTTTACTAGACCTTGCTTGATGGCTTTGTCCATGCTCCAACTTTCCATTGTGTCCACATTCACGTAGTCTCCTGCAAATCCACAGCCACTGATCAGTTTCATATCAGCTGACAACAATGAGTTTAATTAATCTGATCAGAAGACTAGTGTAAAGGCAGCAAATTATAACATCGAAAAACTTGATTTTGATTATTAATCCACTGTAAAGAGGTCATTCAATGCACTGTAGCGGGTCGTATAATACAGAGCGATTGCTATACTGTAAAGTTGCCAGACAACACACTCTGCCGCAGTCCAGTGATAGCGAAGAAATGACTAAAAATACTGTATAACAAGAAGTTACAAGTATGCTAAACAGGAAAATAAATGAAGGTGACTGGTCAAAGCACAAGAAATACCAAGAAGTAGTCCATACTGAAGCAGAGCTTAACTACTATGTTAGAAGATTATCCAAAGGTTGAAACTTTCATGCCATGTGAACATGTGGTCAGTCTAATAACTAGCGTGTACTCAACATTCAAAATATAATATTAAGGGTTGAGCTGGGCTCGCTCAGCAACTCATGTCTGCAGGCATTTAGCATTGCCAGCAAGAATCATAGTAGAGGAGAGGGTAAAGAAACTGGACATACATCTGTGCTACTAGATACAAGACACTGTAATGCTATGCTTATAAACTATTCAAAAGCACTATTGCCTTAATTATAATAGCGACATCATGGACACTGGTATGCTAGATCAAGCTTCCTGGCCAGACTATATTTTGAAGCAATGCTGGCAAGTGCTAAAGACACCAAACGCATGACCGAAGCAACAGATCTGCAGGTAGCTAGCGGCCTATATGGGATCATTACAAAACAACATGTATAAGAGATGCGTAGGAAACCTGTTAGCTGAAAGAGATATGTGCGGCAGCCTGTAAAATCACAATGTTTCAGTGATAGTCTCACACTATTGAAGAAGGCTTATGCATGTCCTTCTACTAAGAAAATAGCTTTGCTTATCACACTCAAACATATACATGTAGTTTGTTTTCACTATTATATTATTATCACCATAAGTGTATTGATGTTATTCTATTGCTATGAAATAAAGTTTATTACTCCGTGTCTATTACTATCACTACGAATATTACTCTCACTGTATACTTTTACTATCACTACCTGTCTATCACTCTATTGTATACGGCTCCGTTATGAATACATAGTGAGACTTGGCTGTAAAATTCAATTAGATTCTAACACACATTTGATAGGTTTTACCGGTAAATACTACAGTAAATTTCCTTTAAATGCTTTCGGTATTTAGTCAAACAGCATTGTTTACATCACTTGAAAAATATGTTGATAGAGCACCCTTTGACTACTGTCTGCACAGGCAGGGTTTGGAAGACTAAGCTGAAAGTGCCTTCTACAACTAAAATCAAAATTACTAAAGAATGATACCTGATTCTTAACTCTACTTATAGCAAGTATAACAATATATTTATCACTGCTATAAAGCTTATAGCAAGTATAACAATATATTTATCACTGCTATAAAGCTTATAGCAAATATAACAATATATTTATCACTGCTATAAAGCTTATAGCAAGTATAACAATATATTTATCACTGCTATAAAGCTTTAGCAAGTATAACAATATATTTATCACTGCTATAAAGCTTATAGCAAGTATAACAATATATTTATCACTGCTATAAAGCTTTAGCTATAAAGCTTTAGCTTTTACCGAAATGTTAAAGAAATAAGAGCACGGCGTAAGACATCAACTGCGCAATTAGGACTGCAAATCCTATATGATCTACACTGAGCATACCTGTAGCCTCATCAATGATACCTCTGCTTACAGCTTCCTTTGCTGATACCTCTTCCTGAGTCTTTGGATCAACAACAGCCTCAATATCAAACCTTTTTGTGGTGTTAACTGTCATTGATGTGTCTGAAGAAAAGGCATTACTCTGAGATAATTTCTTGAAACTTGTTTTGTAATCAAAATAGAAGGTCATGACTAGGGTCGCTGTGTTAGCATCCAAATGTGAAGCTTGCAATGAATAGGCATGCAGGACAACATTCTAAGAATGTGGAATTAAAGTCGGTATGTACACAGATTAATAAGTGTGCATACGTGACCTGTGTACATATACCAGTGGTATAATTCTCTACAAAGTCTTATATAAACACATATCCTACCGAATCATTATAATACTGCTACAGGTATGCATGCCCAAGTATATCATGAAATGCTGGTATATCTGATGTCTTGTTCAACCCTCACGAAGTACTCTAATGATGCTTCAACTTACACAATATACTGATACATACTGCGGTTCGGCTTAGTATAAGGTACTGTTACTCTGACTTAACATACTATAAGGTACTGTTACTCTGACTTAACATACCATAAAGCACTGCTGCTCTGACTTAACATACCATAAAGTACTGATACTCTGACTTAACATGCCATTAAGTCTGATACTCTGACTTAACAAACCAAAGTACTGCTACTGCGATGCTACCCATCATGAGTAACAGTAGCGATGAGTTTAGAGATCCAGAGCTACTGATATTGTGACCTTGTTTTTTCGATACAACAAATTTTTATACACGAAGTGATTTGAGAATACTCAAACATACTGTTTACAGCAACCATTTCAACAGCTGCTATGATAACATCTGGCTGCTATTACATTAATTACCTGTAGGTGAAGTTTTAGAGCTGTTGGGGTCATCCAATGTTGCCACGAGCAGACCTTCATCTATGGCCTCTTGTATTGTATAGACTTTGCCAGTATGGAGGTCTTTGTATGAACTCAGATCTGCATCAAGTATCCCGAGCCTTACTGCCTCCTTGATGGAGACTGTCTCATCTACAACACCACCAGCAATATCTAGAATATAGATCTACTCTACTGCCGCTCTTTACAATATCACTGTCATATATGTCAGCTATTAGCTAACCTGTGAACTTTAATAATTGGGATCACCTAGTGGTTTCATCAAAAATGTTATTCAGTTAACCAGAAAAACAGAGTTGTTTGCACTTTAGAAGAATCTGCTTACTACATATTTATGTGTGTGATCTATGACACCTGTCCGGCTTGTCACATTAGTATTTTATGCCAAATGTTAATCATTCAAATTTCTGATATGTAGTTTCGTTTTGATGATGAAATATTTGGAAAATGCCGGCCGTGTACAAAATGTATGAGGAAAAGTGATCTGGTTTAAAAATGATATTTCAACTAACCATCATCCGATAAATCATAGAGTTGTTATGACTCTTTCTATTTTAATAAACACAATCTGTAACAGCTGAATGGGGCTAGCTACACTATGTATAACACCGAAAAATTTAATCTGCTTGTGCCTATCCTAGTTATAAGTAGACCCAACTGAAAACAGGGAGCTAGACAGATAGCTTCTAGCTCAAATCACAAATCAAGGTAAGCTAAAGGTCGACGGTGAAGATAATAAAACGCCCAAGTGTGATCTGCTTAGTAAGCCTACCGGTCCTGGTATCCTTGGCTCTCGTGATCGTGTATGACTTCTGTTCTGTGTAAACAGCATTGGTTACATCTTCTTGCTCTTCATTTCTAACCTTGCTGCTAGTCATTCCTTCTGGGAGTCGACCCTCAACTCTCATCAACTTTCTATCTATTGCATCAGCCAGGGATATCGTGTTTCTTGTCACCGTGTTAACATATACACCTAATGAATATAGATATATTTTATGAAAGGTAGCTGTGGCAAGCATGCATGAGTACACTCCAGTAAATCAGTCGTATTGTAAAGAAAGTGAAAGCTTCATCCTACAGATCTAACAAAAACTAGTAATATGGTAAAGTGAAATATAAAAAACACGACATAAGAAATATGTAAGGCCTAATATTAACATCGGCCAGATAAATCAAAATTAGAATATTGCTGCAGATGGGAATAAATGCTGACCTCGTTTAAAGTCTATTACACCATCATCTAGGGCTTGAGACAGTGAAATCTCCTCCCCTGTCTGAGGACAAATAACTCCTAGTATGTTGAACTTTTCTCCATCAGGCAAATCTGTGGTCTCCATACAGCGTAACAGTTGTCTCTACAAAAATTGGAAATACTAACTCACATCATGCCGAATACAACAAGGTAATACGATAGCTTTAGAATTTGGAACTGATGGAAGTTATATACTTCTGATAGCGAAAAATCAAGAACAAGGTTTCCACTCCCTACAGTAATTGTCACACCCTCGGTAGTCTTCACACAATACCATAGTTTTAACAACCTACACTAGTTCAGCAAAAACCATTTGTGGGCAAACTGTAGCCTAGTTAATTGATGTATGAAAGTAAAATGAGTACGCAACCTGTCAAGAAATATTATTTCGCAAGTCTATGTTGAAACATTTTGCATTTTCAATTCCTAACAATCCAGCAATACATAGAGTTTACTATGAGAAGCATAATAACAATAACATCATTGAAAACAATAATAATCATGACAGTATAAA
Source organism: Watersipora subatra (assembly GCF_963576615.1). Taxonomy (NCBI): domain Eukaryota; kingdom Metazoa; phylum Bryozoa; class Gymnolaemata; order Cheilostomatida; family Watersiporidae; genus Watersipora; species Watersipora subatra. Next base: position 43,357,661 of record NC_088708.1, on the reverse strand, counting down.
GAAATAAGCAGAAATAAAAAAAACATGATAACAAAATTTTCAGCACAACTAATTAGCCCAGAAAGAAATTTTTAAATTGTTATGAGCATTCTACCTACAAAGAGCATGTCCATCAACCAATGGTGCCATTTCTAATGTACCAATCAATTTAAAGAGAATTTGTCTTCTTGTTCTTAATGTAAGCTAGGTTGTTTGATTAAACAGTCTAACTGTGACCACTTTAATCCAGTTCCATGGCCAACTAAATAAATCCAGTCTTCTAGATGACGAACCAGTCAACTAGACGACCAGATTGGCATATTCTGCAGAATCTGTGAATTTTAATAAAACGCATTGGAAACAACTTACCTTGATGGCATCCTCAAAGGTCATTTGTTCCCCAGTAAGTATGTTGTGATAGGTGGCAGTTGAAGGGTCTATAATGCCCAGCTTAATAGCTTCTCCCGCAGTAATGGTGTTCTTAGTGCGTGGGTCCACTACAGTATCTATTATATAGCTCCTCATTGGAGACCTTATCACCTAATGAAAAGAGAGAAGAATTAAACATGCCGCCTGACATATTGATGACGTTTCATATAGATGTGTCTCGTGCAGGTAGTATGCACACACTAAACACAGCGTGGACACAGTGTTTACCAGTGCATGTATAGTATGTATACAGTATGTGTGTACAGTGTGTGTATGATATGCATGCACTGGCCATGTAGTGTACATACAGTTTGTGTATAGTATAGTATGTATATAGTTTTTACAGTGGGCAGATGTGTCTGCAACACAAGTAGTTTGTATATAGTGTACTGGCAAATGAACACAGCACTTAAAGATAGAGAGCATATTTTAAACACATACTTCAAATGTACATGGATAATATAGGAAGTATACCTGCAAGTTGGACTCGTGATGCTGTGAATGAGCTGGCCTATTAATATCTGCCTCATCTACACTCCTAGCAACAATGTTTGTAGCATCAAGTATCCTTTCCTCAGTCTTTCTTTTGACATCCAAAACCTCTCCGCAGATCAGTCCGTGTTTGACAGCATCATCCAATGACAGCGTATCATTTGTAGACGGGTTACGATAGATACCGTCAACCGTCGAAATTATACCTAGAGAATATTGCCTTCTTCTGGTGGTCAATGATACTTTTCCATTACAAACAGTATATGGGTGCAGGAGAATAAGGAATATTCACAACAAATAATTTTAAGCTACTGGTGCAAAACCCAACATCATTCAGGCTAATTCTGAATTACTGTAGACCTTCATAGCCAACCAGTAGTGAGTACGAGATAGGATAATATCTGGCATTACTTAACGTGATAAACTATAATACGCATCTGTATATATGCTGGATTATGATTAAATATGACCAGAAACAAGATAATAAGAGGTTCAGAAAGAGTCTTAGTTTCCAGTTGCAATGAATGGAAATGACTTAGGACAGGAGCAGATGAGTGGAAATAGATGCGAATGACCAAGGATAGGAGCAGAAATAGATGCGAATGACCAAGGATAGGAGCAGAAATAGATGCGAATGACCAATGATGGGAGCAGAAATAGATGCGAATGACCAATGATAGGAGCAGAAATAGATGCGAATGACCAAGGATAGGAGCAGAAATAGATGCGAATGACCAAGGATAGGAGCAGAAATAGATGCGAATGACCAATGATGGGAGCAGAAATAGATGCGAATGACCAATGATAGGAGCAGAAATAGATGCGAATGACCAAGGATAGGAGCAGAAATAGATGCGAATGACCAAGGATAGGAGCAGAAATAGATGCGAATGACCAAGGATAGGAGCAGAAATAGATGCGAATGACCAAGGATAGGAGCAGAAATAAATGCGAATGACCAAGGATAGGAGCAGAAATAGATGCGAATGACCAAGGATAGGAGCAGAAATAGATGCGAATGACCAAGGATAGGAGCAGAAATAGATGCGAATGACCAAGGATAGGAGCCGAAATAGATGCGAATGACCAAGGATAGGAGCAGAAACAGATGCGAATGACCAAGGATAGGAGCAGAAATAGATGCGAATGACCAAGGATAGGAGCAGAAATAGATGCGAATGACCAAGGATAGGAGCAGAAATAGATGCGAATGACCAATGATGGGAGCAGAAATAGATGCGAATGACCAATGATGGGAGCAGAAAAGCAGCAATAACTAACTGTGGAAGCCCATGAGCCACGACAGCTGATAATGGATGAAAATCGGTAGAGACGGACAAAGATGAAAGTGAAGCTAAGAAGGCTAGGATAAGAGGAAATGAGCATAGACGATTAAAGAGCACATCACCAGACAATCAACGACATTCACTGATATAAGAGCAGAAGTAAACAGGACTCACCTTCCACCAGAGCCTGGTTATAAGAGATCCTCTCTGTGGTGACAGGGTGTACCACATAGTCTACCCTTACTTTTTTAAGCTCAGTTATAGTTGTCATCTTGTTTATTGTCTGCTCACTTGAGATCATCTTAACATGTCCCTTCTTAATGGCATCACTGAAGGGCAGCTTCTGGCCTACAGTTCACAAAACAGTTGACAGGTCAAGGTGTCAATTGGATTTAACAACATATCTAACTATTTTGGCCAATCTTATTCGATAGTTTCTTTCAAATTCATGAAATGTCGCTACAAAGCATTGAAGGATTAATCTAGTTTTATTGTTGACTTTAGATAAATCCAACGCGGATTTAAATTAGCACAAATATTTTTACATACTAAGTTCTACTACCAGATTTCTCTTTTGTTAGTGTTCATAATATTTTTACCAATACAGTTAATCTCCAAAGCCAAAATGTGCAAGTCAAATTATGTTATTTAGCACTCTGAGCACTGATTGTTTTCTTTAAAGTTATATTCAGTAATTTCAGTAGAGGAGTAGAAGCAAACATGTGCTGATGATCACATCATTCTTCATATCGCTATACTAATTGATTTACGAGCTGTTAACAAACACAAATATGCCCCAATTAGCATTATTTGTATATAGCATGCCATAACTTGTAAGACTTGTCATCACGTATCATAATTGTTTTACTATACTGTGCTGTATATCATCACCATCTTAAGGTCAAAGCTCTCTAACAAGCATAAGTATGTCATAATTTATATGAAATATCCCATATATGATAACTTGTCATAACATGCCGTAACATGTGACGCAACTTTACTGAGCGAAGTACAAAATAAACTATTTATTTGCTGGTATCAATAAATAAATTGTTTTAGGTATGCACTTTTTAAATTAGACGGTGTATAAAGTATATACACGATACGTTTATATATACAATTATATAAGTATATAAATACGATCATGTATATAAAATATACATGATGCTGTATATGATCATTTTTTTTAGGTTATACGCATTTTGGCCAACACAACTATGCCGTTATTTTTAACAGAATTGAAATGTCTGATGACATTTTACCTAAAAGGTCATATATATACTGTTAGTTCTGAAAGTTGTAAAATCCCATAAAAGAGGAGAGCAGAAAGCAAACAATAAGCTATAAACAAATATCTAAAGTGGAACGCTTGAACCACAAATAGCATACTTCGCAGCCAATTTACTAATATAATTGTCAGAAAAAACATTTTATCTGCATTTTCAGGTTTAACTGCTCTTAAAATTGAGCAAACTAAGTTCTAGGATCTTTTCTAAGTACTGTTCTTAAGGTGTATTTAAGGTTACTGACCGGTAAGCGGACTTGTCCATTTGCCATATTTGTCAAGAATATTTTTGTCCAGAGCCTCTTTTAGTGTGTAGACTTTTTTATTTCCAGGGTTAGTGAAGTGTGCACTCTCTCCATCAATCATTTCGTGATTGACGGCTTCTTTTAGAGTGTAGACCATCCCTGACTTAGGATCAGTGTATTTGCCAGACCGAGGATCCAGTGCCCTGCTTACTATGCAATCAGAAAGAGGCAATCCCTTCTGCTCCTTCTCGACAAAGGAAGAAAACTCCTACAATAAACAATCAATACAAAAATAATTTGCTCAAACAGCTCAACTTCATATCATTATCATATAATTTTATAGTTGCTTATAAAAAATTGGAAAATGCGTGGGTGGGTTATCCAACGAGGAATGAAAAGATTCATTCTAGAAAAGCATTCCTTTCAGTTCAGAGAACCCCGACGTTTTCTAAGGTTGTTTACAGAGGTCACTCAGGTTAGAAATCTTTACAAAATTATTAGCAAGGGTAATTATGACTAGGCAAAAACATTTGCCAATTAAACAAACTGCGGTACATGTATTCAGACAGATACTTATGTGAGTCTGATAAACAGCAGCAAAATATAACTTGGAAATACAAAGTTGTCTGCTCTTATGTTAATGGTAATTATAACACAAGGAAAAAATTTGTTTCGAATCTTGGGCATTTTCATGACCTGTTTTCTAAATTGCTCTTTACATTCCCTTAAAAAGACAGCATTTGATGAATGAGTCGCTCCTTTCCCAACAGACTTCTGTATTTCCACACAATTTGAAAATTATGTCATTCAAACGAGCCTAAGAGCTCTGCTTATTGACCAAACGCAAAACAAAATGGCGAGCATAAATTTCCAATCACCTTTCTTGTGCTGTACTCCATGATAGCTTGCTTTAGGTTTGCCATCTTCAACTTCTCATAATGTCTAGTGATTCCATTTCTTATCTCATCATTGGATCCCTGAATAAGGCCTCGACGAATTGCCTCAACCAAAGACATCGTCTCCCCTGTGGTGGGATGGGTGAACTCTCTTCGTGTCAAATCGATGTACCCTGAATAATAATGCTAACCTTGAATAAGTTTGCTTTAACCAATTGCTCAATTTTGAAAACGGGTATTATGTGAAGAACTTGCAAGCTTGGTATTCTTTTAGATTATCAATTCTGCATTGAAGATGAAATATTGCTTTTCTACCACTTATTTACAGAATGCTACATAATACAGGTTTGGTTATCTGGGCTGGATAAATGTACACAGTGTAATTTATTACTCATAATATGATTGAAGTACTCTGATTTAGCTTATATGAACATAGCAGTGATAATATATTTGGACTAATCAAATTAAAAAAAAATGAATTGGCAGAGAATGCAAATCCGTTTTGAGCAAAGGGAATATATGAAAATGCGTGAAATTAAAATATAATTTGTGAACAGAAATAGAATGAACAGATAAGTATATCTGTCTTCTCAAACACCTTATATACGTATGTAGTGGTTGCAAGCTGTCTTGGAAGGTTGGCTGATCTGGTTTACAAACCTTCATCCAGAGCCGAGTCTATATTGATGCTGATATTTTTCGTCACATTGCCTCCTTCTCTTTCAATGATGATTATTTCCTTGTCTCTGATGCGATGAGGTAATGGTGAAGGCACTGTCTCCTCTCGCCGCTGCACCGTTTCCTCTTGCCGCTGCATCCTCAACATAGGAGGGCTATCTCTCTGCACCGGAGGGCTGTATCTTTGTGCTGGAGGCTTTTCTTTTTGCACTGGTGGCTTATGAATGGGTTGAACAGGCTCATCCATAATTGGTGGCGAATGAGCCTTCGTCTCAGTCGACTCCACTGTTATCTGCATGTCACGAAGACGAGGATCCAACATCTCTTCCTCCACTGTCTGCAACAGTCTCTTTATGTCAGTTCAATGGATAAGATATTTTGCAAAGCTTAGATGAGCACCTACAGCAGCTGAAGCTGTTACTCCTGTCAGGATTTTCTACTATGTAAGTGTTTGAAATATACCTACAGCAGCGAGAGACTGACATTTCTTCTTTTAACATATGTAAGCTGTGCAAGTAGCTGTTCAGATATTGGTGAAAAACTAAGATATAGTTGTACCTCAGTTCTCGAGCATAACACGTTCCTGAGTTTTATTTGAAAACTGAACTATTCGAATACTGAATCAGTTTCCCCATAAGAAAACATGGATCTCGAATAATGCATTTCTAAACATGGCATACTCAATACCAATATCAGCTTATCTGACAATATCCAATACTCAGTATTAATATCTAGTATTGATATGACAACATCTAAGACACAGTATCAATATTCAATACTTTATTTGACAATATCCTATACTTAAAACCCATATCCAATAATCAAAACCAAATATCCAATACTTTGGCAGCGAAGTATACCAGCTCTAATCTCCAGAAAAAATAATGAATTAATACAGTATTTAAAACAACACAAACTACTAACAGAAAATTATACTTTATTCATTTGTTTTAATCGGAAATGAGAACCGAGAGATGTATGTCGTTTACAAACTTAATTATTATCTCCTTTTTCACTTGAATCATAGCCCTCACAGTCTTCTTTTTCAGCTTCTCATCGCTGCTTACTTTTTTGGACCATGATTAGTAAAAATTGGTTGGTCACACAAATATGAAATAAATTTTTTACTTGATGCACAAATCGTACACAAAGTGTAAGTCTCCTCATTTGCACGCTGACTCAAACTGATGCTGCCAAATCTACTCATCCTTGTCTTTTCAAATCTCAAATATATGCACGAATTCATAAGCAAAATGTTCTTGAATTTATTATTCAAGTTCCGATTGTTCAAATATTGAGGTTACACAATATTTTTTCATGATCTAAAACTCATCTGCCAAATTAGCACCAATACGGCATGCAATAAAGACAGCTGAACAAGATGTGAAATATTTCTCCAACTTGATACCAATTGCATTAATATCCAACTTGTATTAATATCTTAGAACTTTTAATCTAGCTAATCACAATTTACCTCCTCGACTACTTTTGTGACCTTCTGCTCCTTGCCAGGTTGCTGAGTCAGCGTGAGGTCCCATTCAACTTGGGGAGGTTTTGCCGTCTTCACGCTCATTTTGTAATCGTCTATCTCATCATCCTCTATTTTTATTTCAACCGCTTCCCCTGAATGATAAGCAACAATTCGGTGCTGCATCTATGCTTTCCGATTCAACACTCACAAGGGTAACCGTTAGTTGCACATACCTTTTGTAAAATATTCCGGTGCACTAATGTTTTCTGTAAGACCTCGTTTCTTTTTTGTACGAGGCTTAGTTTCTACTGTTTCATAAAACTCCTCTGTGACTGATATTATTTTGTGACCATCTGGAGAGAGCATCGGGGATTCAGGCTCATCCGCTGGTAAAGTAGGTGCTGACACAGGGTCCTTGTGATTTCTGCGACAGTTCCAGAATGTATTAGATTTAAGACAACATTAGAAGCCCTGAATAGATTGTGTGACAGGCAGCGATAAGCTAGCAATCTTTCACAAACTAAAGTTATGAAAAAATCTTGCGAACTGCTGAACAGATTTGCAAGTAGTGTCTCTAGAGAATTGTAAGGCAAAGATGCCATGGGTTTTAAATGAAGTTGTGGTGTTTGCAATACCTTTGTGTCCACATTTAAAACAAAAATGGTTGCATTTCTTTCAGTTAAAGGAGATTATCGCCAGCTTGAAAGAAGTATCAAGTTTAGAATACCTTGAGTTACCACATGGCTTGAGTTGTAAAACAAAGTCATCCAATATCTGAGTTATCTAATAGATCGAGTTATTTGAATCTTCAGTTATCGAATAGTTTAATAGTTTGAGTTTTACAAAAGATTGAGTTTTACAAAAGTTTGAGTTTTACAAAAGATTGAGTTTTACAAAAGTTTGAGTTTTACAAAAGTTTGAGTTTTACAATAGTTGGAGTTATACAGTAGTTTGAGTTGAACAATAGTTTGAATTGTACTATAGTTGGAGTTGTACAGTAGTTTGAGTTGTACAATAGTTTGAGTTGTACAATAGTTTGAGTTGTACAATAGTTTGAATTGTACAATAGTTTGAATTGTACTATAGTTTGAGTTGTAAAATAGTTTGAGTTGTACAATAGTTTGAGTTGTACAATAGTTTGAGTTGTACAATAGTTTGAGTTGTACAATAGTTTGAGTTGTACAATAGTTTGAGTTGTACAATAGTTTGAGTTGTACAATAGTTTGAGTTGTAAGATAGTTTGAGTTGAACAATAGTTTGAATTGTACTATAGTTGGAGTTGTACAGTAGTTTGAGTTGTACAATAGTTTGAGTTATACAATAGTTTGAGTTGTACAATAGTTTGAGTTGTACAATAGTTTGAGTTGTAAGATACATGTAGTTTGAATCATGCAGTAAGGTGATTCATACAATAGTTTAAAATATCAATAGCATGAGTAACAGCAATGTGACTCTGCGAACATTATAAGCGTGCCATATGCCTGGTATGAGGATGAGCGATTGCGAGCAACACAAAGCTGATACCTGATTGGATGAGACAGCAAGCACAAATACTTGACAATGTGACATGAAAAAGTTATTCCTTTCTAAAATATTGAGCCAAAGTTTCAGCGCGATTCAACTTACTTTTCATCGTAGTATAGCTGTGCCGCCTTCCTGCAATGCATTCAAAGCTATTCAAGCACTGCAATAAGCCTGTTGAATAAAAACCAGCAGAGCCGCTTATTTTCTTGCCCATAACTTTAAGTTTCAGAGAGCTATTTAAGTTACATTGAGCAATCAGACAGAAAGTGAAAACCAATTTTGGTTTAAGAGTTATTTGATAATTTTGAGACGCCAACATTTGCCCAGATGCTCTACAGTCAATTCATAACTTCACCTTGCAATTGGTTCTTCAACAGCTTCATGGCTGCCATAACTAGGCTTTTTCTGGACTGGGCTATAAGCTGGCTTCTGTTGCGATGGCCTCTGCAGCAATGGTTCACTCTGTACAGGAGGTGGTGCTGCCCGTCCGGGTTTAAATGGCCTGGGTACCAAAACTTTGTCTCCTGGAGCCAGATCTATCATATCAGACTTCTGTCCCTCAGTCTTACCACTCAGCTTGATAGTTCGTTCTGTCTTGTATTCTTGCATGTCAACCTCAGTGCGTATTTCTGGCTGACGAATAGTGCTGACCTCCCTTGACTTCACATCCTCGTACATTGTGTATGATGGAGCTGAGATGCTGCAAAAATTGTATTAGTTGTGAAGCATTGAAAGTTAACCATTAGCAATAAATAGCAGACGGCTGTTTCCTACTTCGTTTCAATGCATTTGGATGTGCAGGTATCAGACTGTGATAGCAGACAAAAGCTCCCAGTTTCGTGCAATCCCATGAAAGTCTTTCGTTTCACATAGTCAAGGACTCCTGAAGCTAAATAAAAAAAAGCTGCTGTCGGTCTCACAAACCAACTTGTTGATAGCTAATTTTCACAGGCTTTCTTTTTTAACAGTGAACCATCATGGCTTCAAACTTATACCTCTTAAAATATGGGTCTCTTGTGTGAGTTTATAATATGCAGTGTTATTTTAATTATTTCGTTTTGATGTGCTAGAATTGTCAGCTTACAGAGATCAGTTCAGTTTGAACTCTCTATGAATTGCTGCTGTTTCGCAAGTTCACAACGAGCTGTTCACAAACCTTTAAACTGAACGACTCATAGAAGGCAGACACAGACAAATATTTGCATAAGTTTGGCAAACAGCATTATAGTACAACTCACTGATACTAACAGTTGCCCGCTCCTTTTTAAATTAGTTGAAACAAAATAAGAAACTATTCAAAGTTTCGTATATCATGGCCAGTAATTGACAATTGTTAGTTATGTATTCATGGCCTCATAACTGAACCATTATACGAACTTGCAAAGAAAGTAATTACTAAGCATTCGGTAAGCAAATTTTCAGTGAACTCATATGGTGGATCGAAACTACAGCAGTGCAGAGGAGGCAGTAAAGGCAAATACCAGATCCGATTAAAGATGAAAACACAAGATTTGGGGGGAAGCTATGTAGGTGTTGAGCCACCTGCTACACTAGCCCAACAGTTTTATGCTAATTACCTGTCTCCTGGAGGTGCGTACAACTTGTGTATAGACTCAAGAACTCTTAGTTTGTTCAACACAGGAGCTCCGATTGGCTCAATGAGCCCCATCTCGGCAGCTGTCTGACAGATGAGGCGCCGACCACCTTTTTTGTCAATATAGGTGCCCATTGCTCTATCTAGAATTCCTGCTTCAACAGCGCTGTCAAACGATACCTGTAAAAGAAGAGGCATGTAGTAATTTGTGTACAAAAACTGATGCCAAGAGCTAAGCAGTACAATATGAACATGCCATAGTGTTCTAAGACATACAAAATTAATCTATAATTCAATAATAGTGAAGATACAAAGGCACTAAAATGCATTACAATTTATAGTTACCTGTCTGTGCTTGTCAGTGTCATAAACGATGCAGGTATTATGGCCTAACAATGACCTTTTCACAGCCTGTCCTACATCAACTCTCTGGCCGTTGTTAGGATCAAGAAGGCTGCTGTCAAATGGGTCATAGACGCTCTCAAACAGTTTTGTTTTCAGCGCTTCATACAGAGTCATCACTCTCTCTCCTCTTAGCACATCAAATATGTCACCTACAGTTTAGTGGATAAATGTTTGAAGTAGCAATACTAAGAGACCAATGTTAGTTCATAACATAAATGATACAGCTGATTGGTGAAGATTGTCTGAACAGTGAAGAGTTGCCTGTTCAACTAAAAGGATACAAAAGAAAATCAGGTTTCTTATGCATAATTGTCATTACATGCATGTTTACACTCAACGATTATGATATACAAGATTTGCAATAAAACATGAAAAAGTGACAGTGTGAATTAACAGGTGATTGGTTGACATACACCGACGGTTTGTTCATTTTCAACATCACTCAGTAAAACTCATTACAATAAACGCTCCTACAATGTAAATAATCCATTGCAGGAACGTTTACACTATAGGAATTTTACATTACAAAAACAGTAAAATACATGTACAGTAAAACCTCTAATTGAATGCCATGGCGCTCTATTTTTGAACCCTCTATAGTGGCGGTCAATTGGAGATGGCGTTCAAAGAGATGCTGGCGGTGTATTTTCAAATGGCTCGTCAGAATTTTCGGAAGATAAATTTAGCTACGGACGATAATTTGCTCCCTTTTTCCGGTGGAGCGATATTAATTATTTTGGATGCAATAAATCTGCTAACTTACCCCCAACTTGTCAAAGATCTCTTAATAAATATACATCCAGAAATCGAGAAATGTCTCTACCAGTTAATAATCTATTGCTTGCAATTGACCTGCGGTGATATTATAGCCTGTGTCCTTCTTTGCAATTTGTTGGCATTCTCAATTTTATTTCATTCTAAATTTGAAGACAAATTTTTATTTTATATCTATATTTACCAATGTTGTATAAAAGCTCATTGCTATCATTGATATGTTTGTTACAGTTTGCAGCCAAAACTAGCCTCTTAGGCTATGCGCAATAGAATTGGAGTTATGAGCATCGATCCATTGTAAGCCGTGTTAAGATAGCCGCAAGGATGCTATTGAATAACATGCTATAAATCAGCATATTTATAAGTTATATAATAATAATCTATCAAATGATACAAATATTCATGAAAAAGCGACATAAATGAACCATGGGTATATTACACGCAGATACAAAAATTAACGTTTTTAAAACAAAATTATTTCTTTCGTTTGCTCGGATAGCTGCGTTCTGATTGTTGCTTTCGAAGGAACGAACATTTTCTAGTTGTCCAATACCTTCCACAATGTCTTCTGGCCTGAACTCTTCTTCTGGACTGCTGAACTAGTTGATATTAGCGTCCAAACAATTTTGTGGCAGAGCAAAACTTTTACACGCTGCATTTAGCACCAATGCATTTAGTACCAATGCATCGCGTAAAAGTTTGCTCACTAAAGGTAATCTTTGGCCCAAAACTTGCAAACCATTTTTGTATGCATGTTCTTTGAAGTATTAAGACCACGTTAAACAAAGAGCTACTATTAGCCTGAGACAGTAATTACTTCTATGGCGTTGTTTTGAAAGTTTTAAGAAGAAAAATGAGAAGCTTTGGAGTTGGACGACGAGAGAATTAATTGTTATTAATGTAAACGATTCATTATTAATATGATTTTGTGGACACCTTTTTACTGATCAATTGATATTATGGGTTCATAAAGATCAAAAATAGAAAAAATGGCGGTCAAATAGAGGGTGGCGCTCTATGTTTCAACCCTTCTCGTAGTGGCGGTCAAATAGACGTGGCATTCAATTACAGGTTTTACGGTAAACTGCCTAATCCATTCCCAGATCTTTCTAAACCCATCCCTCTGGCCATACAGAAACAAATAACTAAACTTTTTAATTTAATAGGAGGTATACGTTATAGGAGCGTCTACTGTATACAGTTAGTGATTTAAAGATGTAAAACTTCCCAAAATAAATTAACTGCTAACAACTGAAATGGTCGCCTGGTAACACCTATAAATGAGAATTGTAATTGATCAAGATCATCACGATCTACCATCGTTCAGTTGTCTGTAGAAAATGGCTTCAGTCCAGCACATGGATTGCTGTAGGTTGTCACGGGTGTTAACAGTCTGATGCAATATTTTCTGTGAATATAAATGTACACAGTAGAGAGTTAATATTGCTCTCGGACTAACCATTATTAGGGTTGACAATTCCTCTGCGCAGTGCATCATCCAAGTAGAACCTGTTACCGGAGGTTGGGTCCTGCACCACAACAGATTTACCAGCAATGTACTGCTGAGTAACTGCATCTCCTATTGTGCTTGTCTCATCTGACTGAGGGTGCTGAAACTCCCCTGTGTAAGGATTGAGGAGACCAACCTGTCAAAACCAGCAATTATCTCTACAAAACATTTAATAAGCAGGATTTGAATAGAATTGAACAGAGTACAGGTACTACATATTATTCTAATTTTTCTAGATCAACTTCGGTTCAAGTTTGGCCGTTTACATTTGAGAAATAAACTCTTCTTCATAACAAAAATAACTGGTGGATGTTCTAAAACAGTTGTGATATTTTATAGTATATATCCAATAACTTAGCCAGTTGTTTTATGACTTTTGCATAAAGAAATTTCTATCAATCTAAATAAAGATTAAATTATATGGAACCTTAAGAGCATCCTCAAAATTGATGGGAGCATTTCTGGCGCTCCTTGAAGACAGAAAATGGTTGGCAACAGCAATGTTTAACTGCTTTAGCTTGCTTTCGAAAATTTTCCCAGTTTCTGAGTCGATGAGATTCCTCTGGATGCAGTCGGCCAGTGACACTGGAGTTCCTACAGTTCAAACCCCATATTCATTGTTATTGACGAATATAATGCTAAAGAACATAGTATAAACAATTTACACCTAAGAATATAGTACTATGGAATATAATGCTGAAAAAACTAATATTCAGAAGTAGAACACGGCATAATACAGTCTGAAAATTTTTATATCCTTGCAACAAGTTTAAAAGCCTGTGAGAGTTTGAGGATTTCTTATTAGTGTTTTTAGAGCTCTAAATGAATCTGCTTATACATTACAAATAATTATTACACTTGCATCTGAATATTCACTGAACCTGAGTCTACTGACTATTCACTAAACCTGAGTTTACTGATTATTCAATAAACCTGAGTCTACTGAATATTCACTAATCCTGAGTCTACCGACTATTCACTAAACCTGAGTCTACCGACTATTCACTAAACCTGAGTCTACCGACTATTCACTAAACCTGAGTCTACTGAATATTCACTAAACCTGAGTCTACTGATTATTCACTAAACCGGAGTCTACTGAATATTCACTAAACCGGAGTCCACTGATTATTCACTAATCCTGAGTCTACTGATTATTCACTAATCCTGAGTCTACTGATTATTCACTAAATCTGAGTCCACTGAATATTCACTAAACCTGAATCTACTGATTATTCACTAAACCGGAATCTACTGATTATTCACTAAACCGGAGTCTATTGATTATTCACTAATCCTGAGTCTACTGATTATTCACTAAACCCGAGTCTACTGATTATTCACTAAACCTGAGTCTACTGATTATTCACTAAACCTGAGTCTACTGATTATTCACTAAACCTGAGTCTATTGATTCACTAAACCTGAGTCTACTGATTATTCACTAAACCTGAGTCTACTGATTATTCACTAAACCGGAGTCCACTGATTATTCACTAATCCTGAGTCTACTGATTATTCACTAAACCTGAGTCTACTGATTATTCACTAAACCTGAGTCTACTGATTATTCACTAAACCTGAGTCTACTGATTATTCACTAAACCTGAGTCTATTGATTATTCACTAAACCGGAGTCTACTGATTATTCACTAAACCCGAGTCTACTGATTATACACTAAACCGGAGTCTACTGATTATTCACTAAACCTGAGTCTACTGATTATTCACTAAACCCGAGTCTACTGATTATTCACTAAACCTGAGTCTACTGATTATTCACTAAACCTGAGTCTACTGATTATTCACTAAACCTGAGTCTACTGATTATTCACTAAACCTGAGTCTACTGATTATTCACTAAACCTGAGTCTACTGATTATTCACTAAACCCAAGTCTACTGATTATACACTAAACCGGAGTCTACTGATTATTCACTAAACCTGAGTCCCGGAGTGATAGAGATTTCTAAAACCCACCTGTATTTAGGTTAGTGATAGCATCAGAGTTGGCCTGTATAAACCCTTTAGACACTGCATCCTGTATTCCCAACACAAGGCCACTTATTGGGTCTCTGTATTTGCCTGTTTTTATGTTGAAGAGGCCAAGTCGGACAGCAGCGTTATACGACAGCGGGCCAATACGAGACTGACAATGTTGCATCTAAAACAGTTCATTTGAGCATTTGGTTTAACTGGTATGGAAAAATGTTGGCTATCAGACAGATCGCTCCAGAAAGTGTGACTGCAAGATGTTATGTATGCATGCCTAGCAGGACATTACAAGTGTAAATCATAAACTTGTCCAGGAGCCTATACATCAAAGCATTTTACTGTTAAGTGTACTTATTTATAATTACTAGTTTTGTGTTGAATTTTACAAAAATATAATAACAATGACAGTAAAAGATAAATTTAATGAGCGTATGTTTAGTTCATTTTAAAGGTGTCAATACCAATTTAAACACTACTAATAACTACTAACAGCATGCATGAAAACGACAACTATGATCCTTTTTATAGACCGATTATAGATATATAAAAGAGTTGACAACTCTCCATACAAACAGCAAACAACTAATTTTCTAAAACCTTGGAAGCATTACTAAGGGCATATAGGAGCTGATGTTAGAGGAGTTAAAAAACTGACCTGTGACACTTTCACAACCATAGATGTATTCTCATTAGCTAGAGAGGGCTCTCGGCTTCCACGAGGTCGTGACTCCAAACCTGCTCTTGTGGGTGGCTGGTGAGATGGCTCTATTTTATATTCGTCATGGAGCCCATTGAAAACAGCATCTTTTGGAATGCTGCCTCTTTGCTTGAGCAGAGAGCTCTCAGCGGATACAGATGGAGAATGACCCTGCTTGTATCTCTTCATGAGCCGTACCTGTCGGGGAATTGCACCTTCATGAATCACACCTTGTCTATCATAAAACCTTATGGCTAAAAATGTCAGTTTTTTATTCACATATAAGAATAGCCAAAAGTAGATTGTTTCGGTTGCATTCATGTTAGTTTTACAAAACTGATGGTTTTTGCATGGGACTAGGTTCTTGCGTCAAGGCTGTTGTAATGTTTTTTCTCAGTAGATAAAGTTTCATAGGAGAAAATAATTAATTTTAATAAGTATATTTCTTAGTATCTGTGTGAAGTTTTGGAAGGATTTTATTTTACTAAAAACAGCAACCTTCTCACTAAGTCATTCCCCATTTGCTACTGAATGTTTGTCGGTTTCCAACAGCAACAGTTTAGTGGAATTAACCTGCTCCAACTACTTGTAATGTCTGCTTAATGAGAATATCTGCAGCCAAGCATCTGCTGTATGTATGTGAGCCAATTACTCATCGCCATGGTTACATTATATTGTACCAAAAGAATCCTTAACCTAATTTCCTAATATTATTTTCTGCTATTTATAAGGCTGTTTCATCAACTTGCTAATGATGAAATGATATCGAAAATTGTGATTTTCAGCTGTTCAGCAGTTCAGGTGTTCAGTCAACTGACTTCCTGCTTTATTTCTCTTTTAATATTTTATGCATAGTTGTGTCATGCACTAAATACCATGAAAAACTTGTTTGTGTACATGCCTCATGCCCAGCCAACTAGCTTCATCTGTGTCATATTTGTCATGAAACAGCGTACGGAGGGCGTGAATGTTTATATTGTGTAACTAATGCGGTTGTAACATAACCATTTGAGAACAAGCAAGGTTTTCTCAGTGAGAAGGTTCGTGGTTACACAGTGGCGGCGTAAAAACTAGTCAAAATAGCAACATTATCAGGACTTTCGTACACAGAGATTAATGCACAGAAATCATTCTTTAAGTGAACCAACTCGCAAAACTTACAAGGGTTTATGAGGTGAATACTTTTATTGCTAGTTGTATGCAGAACACCTGCCATGCACTTGGACAGCGCCCAAATAAAAATTTTATTAATTTTGTGGCTTGCCTGAGATCTAGTGTTTGGTATGCATTTGAGTGGTCCTTGTATCAATGGTAAAGTCGCTTTCTTTTTCTTATTACATTTTTCGTTTTAATATTTTGAAGTTGAAAAATTTAGTTTTGATATTTTAGTTGCATCAATTAATCTATCAAGATACAATGGTACTACTTGACTCTTCCAACTCACCTGTTTAGCATCCAAGATTCCTTTCTCCACCGCTTCATCCAACGTGAGTTCATCGCCGGTGCGTAAATTGTAGACTCTGCCAGCCTGCCAGTCGGTTGTGTAGCCTGACATGTGGGTCTCGGTGCTTGATATGACGGACTCGTGCGTATACAGCTTGGCTCTATCCAGCACAGCATCCACCCGATTCAGTAGCTGGGGACTGCATAAAATAGGGCTGCATGAACGATCTGTGCACATGAAATAGCTATGCAGAAACAGTCTAGTCAACTGACATAGCTATACAAAAGCAATCAACACAAATGGCATAGCTATGATAACAGAGTCATGTAGAAATATTCTTGCTAGACTACAAGCTCAGAGTGAAAACTAAAATGAAAGCAAAAACCAGTGCAGTTTCGGTTTGCTGCATAGGGTGCATTTTGGGACCTTGTCAAACCACCGAATATTTCACATATTTGGACAATCGATTTACGTTGCCGTAAGTTGGTGAAATGGTCTGTAAATTCTGATCAACACATAATTATTATTTTTATTTTACTTTGCGACAGATTTAAATCATCTTCTAGCCATCAACAGCTTGATTAAACTGTCAGCCAGCAGGAGCAACAAACTAAACTTCTAAACGTAATACTTAGGAATGACTACATCACCAGATACTTTTGGTCAGCCAGCAAGAGTCATATCAAGAGGCGCATGCAAATCTCTTACCTAGTAATTAGAATCTCCATGAAAAAAACCAGTTTCACATTAGTTGTCATCATGTCATATAAAACATAGAAAAGTTGGTCTTCAAATCAAATTTCAATCGTATTACATCACTTTTAATCATGGCCACATATTAAATATGAAACAAACATAATTTCAATAATAATAGTATCATTTTGCCGTATCAAAAGATATCAGATGATTATTTCAACTAGGCCCTAGATGTTGCAAGTTTTAAACAGCTATTGAAACTAAAGCTCACTAATAATATGTAAGACTTTTTGGTTTGAACTGACCCGTACACTGTACTGTACATATGGCAGTACTATACCATCAGGCTTCCAACTTTTTATAAATACCTACCAGTGAAACCATGAAACCTATCTAAAAGTTTTAAGGCCAAGTTTTGTAGCTAAAACTTTCAAGACTATGACAGTATGCTCCCATGACACCATCTCGGTATGAAAGACTCTAGGGATACTTTTAACCAGTTTGAAATATATTTTAAAATGTGTTCAAATCTTCAAGGTGATTAACCAAGGTCTAACCTGGTTCAAATTACAAAAATTTCACCAAAGTTCAAAAAAATAAATAAATTTGCAGAATAATTAAATTTTAAATGATAGAGCACCAAAACCATAGATATTTTTGTTCCTAGCCAATGTCAGTTCTAATACGGTAATAACTGATATGAGATTTCAAGAATCTCACTCATAACTAAGCAAATATTGAGCTTACATCGATCAACACAAATTTAGCCTTGGTGTACAATCAGTTTTGGTGTACAGTTGGTGTACAATGAATGTACATTGATGGTAGCATCAGTATCTTTCATTTCTCTGATCTCTCATTGAGACACAATGATAATTTCCAAAAAAGAACATTTAAGATCGATATTTAACGATTCGCAGAGTCGCTGGATTGCTGTATCATGCAATTGTTAAGACAGCATTTGTGCAAATACAATTAAAATAAATTATTAAAATAAAAGGCATGGAAGCTTTAGTTGATTTTTTTTTTGAAGTTGAAATGAATGATACAGGAGTTTGTTAAATACTTCAGAAGTGATCGCTTCAAAGCGTTGGTGGTAGAAGCACCACCTACAGCACCCTTTAGCATTGAATTTGTATCTGGTAGTGTAATGAGACCAGTGCACTCAACTGTGGGTGAGATACCGCTGAATGAATTAATTATTAATGTCTATAATGTTTTTCCACTTCATTAGATGTTCGCTGAGCTCTGCCGGTATAGCATCCTGTTGTTGTACATTAACATGAACGTATTACAGCATTGTTATAAAATATACTGCGCGAGGCTTATAAGGAACAAACAACACTTTTAGCACTCTGATGTTTGTAAAATCTGAATACAAGCTACCAATAGAGACATTGTAACAAAAACAGTTATTATAAAGGTACAAAAACAAAGAATATTTTCTTCAGCGTAACAAAGAGCATTGCAGAAAAAATTTGATAAGGACTAGCCATTACATGAAATATATTCACAATTACATGTGTATATGAGGAACAGCTCAAAGCAGGATTTACTGCTACTTTTAGTTAAAAGGTGATGACAAATATACGAGACTCACGGAAGCACACACACGCACAACAGTGGCCTACAATGCTACAATTAGTGTAGAAGCATCATCAGTAATATTACAATCTCTCTTTTATATATTAGACTACATTAGTCTTACATTAGATTCACTACCAGAAATGTAAGTTAAACTTTGAGGTAAGACGACTACGCATAGGAAAAGCTTATGATCGCTTGCATCTACAGCACAGCTAGCCAACCAGAGTACACACCCACATTTCAGCAAGCAGCGCGTTAAGAGCTCATTTTACAAGCAGCTAAGCTCGATATAACTTCCTGTCGCAAACTTACTCAATCGTAGGCCTCCGATAAGAAGGAGATGTTGGAAGAGACCTCTCACTGTCACTTAGTAAATGGCTAGAAATCATAGATGTATGACAATAGATATATCCTAGCAGTTGTGAGGTAGCCACAGTGAGCAACTCGAGAAAAAAGCTTCTTACACAGCTGGAGGGATGAGAGGCGTATGACGGCAACTATTATGATTGCTCGGTGCTAATTGACTGGCCATAGAAAAACGTCTGATTATATCAGCCGCGTCTAATATTCATTCCTCTGCTTATGAGGATTCTCTACTTACTGGCTGCTGATAAACTGTGTAGCTGTTCTGACATTTTAGATGTAGCCTAGGATGGTCTGACTAGGAGGGTCTGTGCTACAACAGCACTCCCCTCAGAGCTACCAGTGCAAGCTCAAGGCTATCTAAGCTGGTTGAAGTTTATTTGTGCCTGCTCTGAGCTATCTGTGTCAGTGCAAAAATAATTTTGCCATTATAGAATACATATTCAAGCTTAGAGATATCTGGAGCAAGTTAAAGCTAACTGCACAAACTTTTAAATAACAACTCTGTGACATCTGTATCTGAGCTATGTATCTGTACCCGTTCAGGCCTATCTTTCCCAACACATAGCTTATACATGTAATATCTGTGCCAGATCTGAGTGAACTGTGCTAGCTAGTGAATTATTATTGAATGACTGCCTAGTATTGAATGACTACCACTGCTGCCAGCCAGCTGCGAGTGAGATATAACAACATCAGTATGATATATCTGTATGACAAGAAGCAGATCATCAACCAGCATAGATTAAAATAAGATATGGCGCAGGATAAACATTGCAGCAGTTTCCTAATCTGAAGAATGGTTCCTAAGATTTTTACTCAATAATAACTTTTTTTCTAGTCACAATGCTTACTAATTCAAGTGTAAATACTTTAAAAAAGCAAACAGTCAGAGTAATTTTAAGACTTACACATAACTGTACAGAGCACCATTAATAACTGAGTCAATAGCTCAACATCTGCTATCTGCTAACATTGCTTGAAGGTGAATCTACATGTAAGTAGGATATCTGGTAATTAGTACAAGCATAGAGAAGCGGTACAATTAGCAGCTGCTTTTACAATCGTGCTACTCTGCAGGAGCTCTGCTGATTGCAATGCAGCTGATCTTGTCAATTAAACTCGCCCAATGTAAAATGTATAATATTATATACTACATATTAATGTATTATGTACATATTACATACAATATAATACATAAATGTATAATATTATATTAAAACTATTTTCTTTTGATGCCATGAAAAACAATGTATTACAAAGAACTTATTTAGATGTTTTTTTCATTCTCCTGGTCGAGTATGTCAAAGCTGTGATTTCAGTAAGCACAAGCCTGCATAAACATGCTCCAACGAAACCAAAATGACACATAGAACCATCGACTTTATAGTAAGTTGCTAGGTAAGAGACGTCGTGGAATATTATTCCTTTTAACCAGAGCAGAAGTCACAACCAACAGAACAATTTATTGAGCATAACAGATTTATCAGGAGCCAGTGTGAATTCTCAAGCCTCTCATCTCTGATTGCGGTGTTCAACTTTCTACGAGACATCTGCATAGCCTTGCAGTTGCCACCTTTCAAAGTAGTTCCCAACAACTTAATATTGTTCATAGAGAGCATAGTTATAGTAAATAGATGTTACATCTAGAGCAGCAAAGTCAGCGACAGCCCCTCAACCTCTTAGCAACCATTTTTATTCATTACATACTGCTAGCTGAATAAAAACTCACAGAAACTTTAAAACATTTGGTTTTGCGGAGGCATAAAAAGAAAGATAACTTGGAGTTATCTTCTCCCTGTCTGTATATAACCACTTACTATGACTATAATAATGTATTATGATGCAACTTACATATTAATCTTAGAATATCACCATTATTAGTTTACTTAAGACGGAAACTTTATATTTATTATAATTTAAAAGGCCTGCTTTTAAATTAACCTCAACACAAATATTCGTAACTTAATATAGCATGCTGATTCTAGGGTTTTTCTTGGTCCTCCTTATGGCCAGATGGACATTCAATCCAGATTTTTTCTATACCCTTATTGCTCACACAAGTAATAGACTATATAAATCAATAGAGACATCGTCTTGGAAAAAATTAACAGATCACTCATTTTAAAACTGGGAAATGAAAATGAACTCAAAATAATATTTGCTATTATTTGGCCTCACTTGTTCATAGCTGAAAATGATGACACACCTCGCAGGTGGTAAGTGAATCAGAAAACAAACATTTTCATCTCATCAATATAATGTTGTTCTCCTTTGCACTAAACGTAGTTCGAAATCAGCCAATGAGTTTCTATTGCACACAAGTTAGAGCAATATAATAAAAGCAATTTGCCGTTGGTGATTGTATTGAAGGCTAAACTGGAAACAATCTTTTTTAATATACGATGATTAAAATGACCTTACTCTAATTAGCTATTAACACAGTAAAGCTCGCTGATTCCAGTAAAAATTAAAAACTTGTCTCAAAAAATGTGGTACACAACTCAACATCATCAAATTTGTTATTCTTTCAAGTTTGGCCAATTTTCAAGAAATATTTTGTTTTTTCTCCTTAAAACTTATCTGAGCCAATTCATGACGTCATATGTTGGAAACATCAAATGTATATATAGATAGTATATATAGATTCACTTACTCTCTGTGAGGTGAATTTCTGTCCAATGAGCTGGACTGTATGACTGGCCTGCTGAGAACTTCGCTTGGCATGTACTCGGTCTCCATTGTCTTTGTCTCCTCAACACGCATGCTCTCATCCAAACCAGATATCGGGTTGTCAAAGTAATCAAAACCATCTCGCTGTATCGATCCCTCAAATATGTTTCGTTTATTTGCAAATTTTTCCTTATGGGCCTCTACTGCATTCACAGCTTTAGGTCGGATCTCTGGTTCAGCAGACCGTGTCGGGGTAGTAGACAGTGACTAAAAGAATTTATAATCAGCTAACTGTGAGATTAGATTAAACCTGCTGTATTGTGACTAGTAAAGTATGCTTGTGGGAAGCTCTGGTTAGCAGTATTCTAAATCGCATCGGGTTCAATTTAATATCGTAACAAATATTGCGCTTGACTAAGTCTTGAAAAACACTACATTTGAGGAATTGTTTTTTCTATGCTTACACTGCAAACATGGGAAGATAAACCTAATTGACTAAGCTACCCCTTCTTGCTTAGGATTAACAATTGTAAAAGAAGCTATTGGCTGGAATAGGCTATAGAAAAATCTCCATGTACAAAATTAAATCGTTCTATGATTTGTTTCGTGAGTTAAAACCAACGCATTTTGGAGCAGATATGCCAATAAGAATACCCTGTAATTCATTTTACGGCGTAATAAACCCTCAATAATTCCATAATAATTACTGCAGGCAATCAATCACACATCTCATTAAAACAAATGTATTATGAAAACAATTATGCAAAAAGCTCAACAAAGATTTTAAACTATGTGTAACAAAGCTAAATTAATTAAGTTATAATCAATAAAAAGGTGTTTTATTGCTAATTTATCTTAGAGACAGAAGTCTATGCATGGCGATGGGTAAGTTAGAAAATAGAACTGGTAAAGTTTAAACTAACTTAAACTAGCTTTTAAAGTCTAACATTTTTTCACATTTCACATTGTTTGTAGGAAAATTCATATATTGAGATAATAATAATAAGTAGAGTTTTAATTGGAGATGAAAAATGAATCAGTCACAATTTTATTCAAAACATGAAATGTAATCTAGGTATGTAGATGAGCATAATGACCCCAAGCAAGTTGCCTGTGATCGCCACATCTTAACACTATTTGTATAATCTAATAAATTATGGAAATACATTAAAGCATATCTATTTGACTACTTGACTACATGTCTACTTGACTACTTACAGTATCTACTTGACTACTTACAGTACATGTATCTACTTGACTACTTACAGTATCTACTCGACTACTTACAGTATCTACTCGACTACTTACAGTATCTACTCGACTACTTACAGTATCTACTCGACTACTTACAGTATCTACTCGACTACTTACAGTATCTACTCGACTACTTACAGTATCTACTCGACTACTTACAGTATCTGCTCGACTACTTACAGTATCTGCTCGACTACTTACAGTATCTACTCGACTACTTACAGTATCTACTCGACTACTTACAGTATCTACTCGACTACTTACAGTATCTACTCGACTACTTACAGTATCTACTCGACTACTTACAGTATCTACTCGACTACTTACAGTATCTACTTGACTACATGACTACTTACAGTATCTACTTGACTACTTACAGTATCTACTTGACTACATGTCTACTTGACTTATTTTTACCTTCTTTTTAATGAAGCCCTTCCTAGCGGCTTCATCAAGACTGAGGGTCTGATCAGTGATGGGGTTGTGGAAGGTTTTGCTGCCTCTATCAATGAGGCCGAGCTTGCAGGCAGCATCATACGTAATAGTCTTGTGTGTCCTTGGGTCTCGCACGTGCTCTACATTGTCAGCGGTTGCTTGGAAAGAGGAGTACTCTCCTCCGTCCATATTTACAGAGACAAGTTCTCCCTGTGTGTGATAACCGTATACACGCTATATAATGCTGTATTACAGAGTCAAGTTCTTTCTGCACATGATAACCATATACATGTTATATATTGCCGAATTGTTTGAAATCTAGCATCATTTTCTAACATTGTTAAAAGAAGTTGTTTGCTTGCGTGCAATCAAGTTTTAACCAGCTGTATAGAAAAATGACGCCGAGCGAAACACATTTTTTGTTTACAGTTACATCAATCTTCTAGCTGAGGTGAAAATCTGACCTCTAAAAAAATGAGGATACTAGATTAACTTATTTTATATGAACAAGGCGCTGCTCAAAACAACTGATTTATACTACAAAAACATGACAGGTAAAAGAAAGCTCACTCTCCTATTCATAGGTCAACTTGAACAGTCAGTCATTAATGACCTTGTTAATATCTTTTCCTGTCTATAAAATGCAACGTCTTTATTGGTTATATCATCGAAGAAGTGAATCAGATAATCAGCATAAAAGCACTAGATATTTATGGTGGCTAAAGCATAAGATAATACTAGCTGAAATGACCAGAGCGATGTAAGAAGAATTATCTAAAACATTTCACACAGCAGACTAGCAAATCAAGCAGAAATCACTGAAATTGCTGCCTTCAAAAAACATAATAGAAAATAATATAATTACAACAACAGCAATGCGCTATGATGTAAGAATAAGTTGCTACGTTCTACAACAACTTCCATACCAAATTGTGGGTTGTGCTCTCCACTCGTCCCTAGATTATACAAAGGAATGGTTTAAAAAGGCAGTATCAAAAAATCAAGACTATAATGAGAGGGGAGCCTAACAGTGTTTGGTAGCTTTGCAATGTGTCATGTAGACAGGTCTAGGCACAGAACCCTTCATAGAATCGGAGTCAAAAAAGAACCGTTGTAGCATGCTCACCAGTGCATGGGAGAAATCTTTAATGTCAAAGAATAGTTTTGTTTAACAAAATGCTTTTATTAAATCACTTAAAAAAAATATTCTGACTCTAGTAGATCAACAAAATTTGTTGAAACAAAATTTCCAATTAAAATCAAATTTTAAAAAGACCAAAAATAACAACCAAAAACCATTAGCAGAAGAACTATTAGACAAAAGAAAGAATTTGTGTATTTTGATTAAGCCAGTAATAGAATTTACTATATAATCACATTTTAAGCAAACAATTTTTAGAATGGTTGTTCAGACAAGCATTCATCTAAGTTCAACAAACAATTATATTATGATTGAGTCTGTGATATAGTTGTCAGCTCTTCCTAATACAACTACACTATAATTAAAATCGGGTCTTATATCAAAAGTAATAGAGAACACCCAATTAAGGTAACTTGAAATTAATACTTACTCAGGATAAATATTTCTAGCACGCTTCTCAAATTGCTATCTAAAGTGCCTAAAATAACATATGCTGATCCTTCTGTGAACAAGTCGCAAGTCAGTTGCCTGACTAGATAGAAACAGCATTGTGCCTGATAGCTCTTGGCTTGCACTAGAGTCACATCTCTAAGCCTATAATTTATTTGGTATCTACTTCATAAGTTTTATTTATAAATAGTAGTAACATCACCTATGTGTATTAGACTTAATCTTAAAAATGTGTCTCATGTACACAGAGTTTGATGCAATCTCATATGTACGAGTTTGTCCATCAACCATCGCAAGCAGTTCACAATAAACAATTAATTGACTGCCAAAAATTAAAGCTATGGCAATAGTTTACAAGCAATGCGTGCCAGCTTACGAGTGGCTGCTGTTGCTAATTTTTTATAATAGGTAAGCCGTGTCCTCATAGGGCGCTATTCTAAATCAATTCCAGTGATTAGATTCAATTGGATTTGTCAATTGAACAGTCTACCAGGCTAGGTCTAAATCTCCCTTCCAGCTTATTAAAGGCTTTTGAAGGAGTTTGCCATAAAATACATATTAGTTTTAGCAAGTTTAAGTGAACACATTGACACATAAAATAAGCTGAGTACCTGTATGAGATTTTTCTCTATAGCCTGAGCAATTCCCATTTCATGACCAGTTTCAGGGTTGCAGTACTTTCCGTTCTCTTGATCTAAGACCCGCTCAAGGAGTGCATCGTCAAACGATATCTTCTGGTTGGTGCGAGGATCGACAACAGATGTGATGACCCATTTTTTTGTCTCCGTTTTCACTTCCTCCACTACCGTCCACACCTGGTCATATTGGGTAATCAATAAAGCCTTTGACAAATTTTTTTAGCCTGATGTTTATGCTACTGTTCCATGGTAATAGCACTTTTATCATAGACCATCAGTGCAGGTGCTCAAAAGGCTGCTTTTTCATGCACTTTGACTTAATCATGAATCAAGCACTAATGTTATGCTATAAAGAAATTTCTAACTTCATTATTGGAAGATGTTTATAACGAATGCATACAACTGTGTGTCATGCGTAATTTTGTAGGGATACCAACATAATATTTACATACACCTATGACTGAATAAGCTGCAAGCAAATGGCTGTTCATCAGGTGTGAACACATAGGAGTTCACATTTTGTCAGCGGATAGCTATTGTGTGAGATATCTCGGTCAATTAATTGTTCTATTGAATAACATTATGAACTTTACGAGGGCGAAAAGAATCAATAACAAGTTGCAATCAAGTCAGTTTTGTTGCACTCTCTAAATGACTCAGTTCTACATATGGCTGCCTGGTTTGGTACAACAAAAAATGTTATAAATATTACAGTTTTGGTCATCTAAAATTGACAATTCCAGCAAACAGAAAAGCAGGAATGACTTTTAGACCATGCATGTCCCTGTAGCTGAAGTACTTC
The DNA here is from genome assembly GCF_963576615.1 of Watersipora subatra. NCBI lineage: Eukaryota > Metazoa > Bryozoa > Gymnolaemata > Cheilostomatida > Watersiporidae > Watersipora > Watersipora subatra. Next base: position 43,330,918 of record NC_088708.1, on the reverse strand, counting down.
GTATTTTTCTTAAAATGGTAAGTATGCCCAAATGCTTCTATGTTCTAGCCATTAGGAATAGGACATTACATGTAGTTTATATATCCATAAGCTTGTCTAGTCAAATAAACTTTACCTGTTTTCTCAAGGAAGCAAAGTTGAGCAATCAATGCTTTTTATGTGAGTAGAAGCTAAATTGTTTCAAGCTTTTACCATTATCTTTGTCCATACAGATAATACAGCAGATTGAGACCAAGTGAGCCACCCCCTAACTGTTTTTCAATGCAATAGAAAAACATTGAACTTGTTGGATACCAAAAAAACTTGAAACTGATAACTTTTTCAATAATATGCTTTTAATTTCATTTTCTAAGTATGTAGGAACTGAGTGTCTAACGCAATAAAATATCAGAATTTAGCACCTGCTATGACCTGCCATGACCTGAAATTGTCATAACTGATGAAGAGGAGTAGCTCTATTGGGAATTGTAGTTATTCATGGACTTTTATCGACGCTTACACATTTTACAGGCTTTCGCATGCGGATGTAGGATGGAAGCTGAACATGCAAAGTCCTACACAAAGTTCGATTGATTCAACTTCTGCTAGGAACACGACCGTAATGCCCTACGATACTGTTAATACCATAGATATATAAACCATAGATGTATACCAACTGTTAATACCATAGATATATAGGTTGATATATATCTGCAAGATAATGCTTGCTTGCTAATATAATGCAAGATGAAGCTTGCATAACGATTTCATTTTGTATATTCAATCATAAAATGTCAGATGAGGCTACCAATTTGATTGGGGTTTATCATGATGAAGCAAATTATTACGATCGACAAAAAATATAGTAAACAAGTAGAGTCGACAAAACCACTAAGATGATGGCTTTTTGAGAATAGACACCATTTGTGAAAAGTACAACGATGACTTGACATTAATTTCACATGACCTTTTCACGGTATCCCATCAAGCAATGCGAAGCCTAAGGAGTTTTAAAAACTAGTTATAAGAGTCAGGAACGTACGCGAGTGAGCAGGAAAAAGTTGCTTGCAGTCCTACACTCTAACCGGCATAGGATATGCTCATCTAATTGCATTACTCACTGCAACAATTAACCTCTACTCTAATTGACTGCAGCCATGCGCACTGAGCTCCACAAGCACTAGTACCACAACACTTAACCAACATTTCCACACTAATAAATAACGAAAGAAGTGAGCCAAGGCTACACCTGAAGCAGAAGTCTGGGTGCTGCAGTGCTGCAAGCAATTAACAAGACAATCAACAGATAGATGTTTATACTGTTTGCAGGAAGCCTGGCCGGTGTAATGATATTACGCCTGCCATAAGCGGGCAGCATGTTTGCGACAGCACTCAACTACATTCCGAATTAACAAATTTGTGCAGCTAAGCTTACAAACGACTGCAGTGTTATGTTTCTAAAATATTACGCTACCGCAAATTATGTTCAATGAAGTGAAGAGCATTAGCTGAATAAAACAACAAGTATAATAATAACAAGTATAATAATAACAAGATTAACAATAACCAGCACATTACTATTAAGATTCAATCGCTGGAAAGTCATTACCGTTTTTTATCCGCTGTCAGGGTAATTTCAGTGCAACAATGAGCGCTCGCTCCGCTTAATTACCTTTCATATAAAAACTGCAACTATTGCATAATTCATCAGAGTAAGACAGCAGCTGTTTTTGTATGCTCCAATAAGCTTTGTTTGGGGAGTGATACTATTCTGTAAACCGGCCTGACTGTGTGACACTCACACTACTCACTTCACTCCTAACTAATCTAGTATTGACTGTGTGACACTCACACTACTCACTTCACTCCTAACTAATCTAGTATTGACTGTGTGACACTCACACTACTCACTTCACTTCTAACTAATCTAGTATTGACTGTTTGACAGTCACACTACTCACTTCACTCCTAACTAATCTAGTATTGACTGTTTGACAGTCACACTACTCACTTCACTCTTAACTAATCTAGTATTGACTGTGTGACACTCACACTACTCACTTCACTCCTAACTAATCTAGTATTGACTGTGTGACACTCACACTACTCACTTCACTCTTAGCTAATCTAGTATTGACTGTTTGACACTAACACTACACACTTCACTCTTAGCTAATCTAGTATTGACTGTTTGACACTAACACTACTCACTTCACTCCTAGCTAATCTAGTATTGACTGTTTGACAGTCACACTACTCACTTCACTCTTAACTAATCTAGTATTGACTGTTTGACACTCAGACTACTCACTTCACTCCTAGCTAATCTAGTAACTACTAATGAGCACTTACAAAGTACCTAGTGACCTTTGTGTCTATGATTTAGCAGAAGGTCTCAGAGGTATATTGAAGCAGAGGTAAACTGAAGCATCATGAATTTAGATTATTGGTTTTTATCATTGTCAGTGGTTAGAAATACATTTGAGGGATTTTATATTTTGTAATATTAAAACATTAGCTCTTTGATTTTATTCAGAATAAGTCAGAGAAATTATTATACATTTTCTTCATATGAAGGCATAATGTAGTTTAAAGTTCGATAATCTAACATCTAGAATATGGTTTTAACTATATACTTTATCACGCTAGAAGATCTGAGGACAAATTTTAGCTCTTACCTCCTCCTCTTCCTCATCTATGTGCAGACTTGAAACCTTCCTGTCTCTTTCATCCCTCTTCACCATGCCTCTCTCTACCAGCACCTGGCCCTTTTCTATGGCCTCACTCATTGTCATGCGCTCACCAGTTTCCGAATTTATATAATGTCCTTGATTGGTGTCTAACACTCCAAGTTCAGTCGCCTGCACATATTGATAGTAAGTGTGAACAACGATAGATCACAGAATTTTATGTTTATCTTTAAACTATGTTTTTAATTGCCCAAAGAACAAAAGTTAGTTTGTTTCCTTCATTTGATCCACTTCCGACTATGTAAAGGTTTGCAGCTTCACTCACTCCTGTTTAAGTTAACAGCAGCTACTGCTAGCCAAAGTTTATAAACACAAAATAACTGCAAATCATCGCTGAAATCAACCTGTTAATAGTTTGTAAAACAGTATGTGATTATTTTCCTGAGCCGTTATAGCTACCCAAAGAAACTCGAAATGATCTGCACAAAAACAGAAAAATCACTTTGTGCTATCCATTCAATGCGATTTTACTAATGAATGGATATCAGGCGCACTAAGTTTTACTATGTTTTACCTATTACAAAGTAAAAATTCAGGCTTAAATCGTATTGGTAGTCTCAACTTAATAATGGAATAAACGTAACACAAACTTGAGAGTCTAATGTTTTTTCTTTACAATCATTATCTTAGACATGGTGTTCTTTTCAACTGTATACCTGCAGTACATGCAAAGTGATTATGTATAACTAAACTAACTACATAGAATCATTATTGGCATCTAGCATAAAAGATAAAAAGCTGTTCTTAATCTGTACATACGAGGCTTCACTAACCAGAACAGTGTTTGTCTATGTTCTTGTTAGGTAACTATCAACCATAATTATGACCTTATCTAAGCTGTCATGGATACTTTAAGATTAGTTGAGAGATTCGTTGGGTTTGATTCAACAGTTGGAATTTTGCTTTGTAAACGTTTACAGAGGCCTGGCTTATACCACAAATTGCTTGTTAAAAACAAATATTTATTGCTTACAAACTAGGAAGTGAATCTTATTCAAATATCTATCATCTTTATGAATTTTAGCATGACGGAAAATGGCATCTGAAGGCTGCCATATTAATGGAATAATCATTCATTAGCAAAACATGAGGCAAGGAGTCACTGTTGGGCACTACGGCATCAAGAATGTTACCACAACTCATGTCAATAGGTGAACTAGCTGTCAGTCTTAAGGGAGCAAAACAATCTAAAATCGAATTTGCCAACATTGTTTATGGTCACAAAGGCAACATAAATAACACAGTTATAATAAGACTAATTATTTATGAATGCTATTATCTTTTTAGAAACTTTGCCATTAACTCACAAAATATCTCAGTAGTCATAGTAAAAGCGCTCCATACTACTACTAGGTGTACCTGTATCAAGTACTTCTTGAAAGAGTTTTGACATATGCTATACATAGATATATCAGCACCTGTACGCACCTGTTTATTTCACATTACAAGTGATGTCACAACTTGCCTACGAGTTGAAGTTTGAGGTAACATGAGTCGTCATTCATCTGAACTAGATAAATATCCTTGCACAGGGGCACCAAACATTCCGTTTTACTGGAGCATGCCAGACAAAGACTCCCCGATTGCGACTTGGCACCAAATCAAGCAACCAAATCAAGCTATATGTATAGGATACATGCTTTTGGATATAAACACTTTGCGTTTCTGTTCTGCGTTGACTGACTTGAAAACTAGTTGCTAAAATGCATTAGAGTTTTTGAACTAGTTTAATATCATCAACCTCCGATGCAGGCTATCTTATATAACTACAGTAATGGTTAGGAGAGCTCTGATAGAAAGTTAAAGTCGCTAGACTGTTGATAAATTACCTTGGAGACAGAAAGCTTCTCTCCAGTGATTGGGTCAAGAACACCAATAACAGTAAATGTTGACTCCTTGTTAGTTATTATCTCAGTGGAGTTGTCTCCTTTAGCAACAACCTCTTCAGCTATAACCAGTCCTTTTTGTATGGCATCCTGTATCTTATATTTCTTGTTGTTGAGTGTGTCTAGGTAAAGACCTTTACTTCGATCTGTGTAAGAGAGAATTGAATTGTCGGATAGCTCATCAGAGGCACACCATAAAGACAAAGTGAATCAACAATGGGGGATTTGTTATAAACCCGCTACAAAGACTTTTGAGCTGCCATCTCTGGGAAGCAAACCATGAATTGATCGATATTCAAGAAAAGTTCCTCAAACCACTCAAAAACATGTTGCTTTTCCGCCGAACCTGAAGTCAATCGACATGGTGGAGATAAAACTTAGACCATGCGTAATACTGTGAGTCGTACAACCCTAGACTGAGAGACGGATATGCCGTGGGCAGGATGTGCTATCAGCAGCAATCAGTGGAGGGAGTTACGAGCTGCCGCTGTATTTTGGCTGCCGTATTTCTACTACCTGATCTCAGCATTCTGCCTATAGAGGAAAAGGCTCTGCATGCAATTAGTGTGTTTATGAGATGCTCAGTAGAAAGCATAAAGGGGTAAGTAAAACAACAATCAGACGCAGGATCCTCCCTAAACAATAACAATACCTTTCCATTATCGTTTGTTCACAATCAAATAATTCTCTTGATCTAGAACTTCTCAGAGCGCTACAATGCTGTCAGAACGCATGCATTAATCTCATCATTGCTTCTGAAAGCAATGCTTATGCAATACAGGACTAGCCTGAGCAGTACTTATGCAATACAGGACTAGCCTGAGCAGTACTTATGCAATACAGGACTAACATGAGCAGTACTTGACGGAAGACACAAGACTCACCACAACAAGTTTGATAAAAGCCCTCGAATAGGAGTATGACGGACCGCAGCCTAACTCCATGCGCTTACACTCTGTGCATACTCGATCGAAATACTGTTTTTGTTAGATTCAAATGCCACCTAGGTCAATAAGCTCGCCTTCTATGGGGAGCCTGGCTCAGCCGATCGTGACAATAGCGACAGTTGAATAGTAAAGCCTGACCCTGATTGTCATCACGTCCCTGCACTACTAGCTGTTATATCAGACTTTTTGTGCTCGCTTAATCAATGAAGCGCTGGGTCAAGCGTGAAGAATGCGGCTGTGGATACGCCGGAGGCGAAGAGGAGGCAAGCGAAGAGATACAGACAAACGGAGAGGTCAAAGTTACCTAACATGAAAATCATCAAAGGTTCTAGTTCTACCAACAGTATGTGTCAGTTTTTCAGACTTATCAAAAGCAGAAAATGTTTATATCCTAGGGTAAAGAAGACAAGGGGCAGCAAGCAGCAAATAGGTAGAATAGAACACTGCCGTAACAGCCAAATTGGAAAATTTAGATAACCTTAGTTCACTGACTGACGAATCATTCCAATCCTTTTTACAACTATTCCACGACCCAGACCTAAGTTTTATCATATCATATACCAGGGATCTTACCAGCTGGGGGCAGATGGACTGCCCCCTTTCTTTATCATATCATATACCATGAACGAACTTCCAAAGCTGTTACAGATTGGGAAAGTTGAGAAAATTCCTCAAGAGCTTTTTGATTTATTTTTTCACCCTTCTTACTTGTTAAAATTTAGACTACACTGTGAAGCAGCTTGAGAATCGTCAAAGTAAGTTCTAACTTTCAGATACTCTCAGATAGTCTTGTCTGGCACCAGGAACCGAGGCGTACCAAGAGATCGTTGTGGCCATAAACAAACAACAGACAATCATAACAGTTTCCTGAAGTCTATGAAGTGAGTGTTGAATTGTTGCAAAAGGTAAAGAGCTATTAGTTACCTAGTATTCCTTCAGATATGGCCTCATTGAGAGACATTCGCTTCTTAAGTACCGGGTGAATGGCGCCAACCACATTGAACGATTTTGAAGTTTTGACCAGCTGTGCTGAAGAACTTCTGCTTGACTCTGGGGCCTGAAAGTAGCAGAGAGGAGAGTCAAGGTGACATATAAGTGTTTGGTGACTACCACATGACTTGCTCATGGAAATGGTTTATTGAGCTAGCCAATAACAAGATCAGATTGGCTATAATACCTGATCAGCACATGGGTAGAATTCGTATAAGGCGTAACCTGTTCCCAGACATGCTATTTATTTCCACAGAAGGTGAGGAGATAACCACAAAATATGTAACAGAACATAAAAAGCTTGTTAAAGACAACACTACATAAACATCTTAATGTATCAAACTTTGGTAATGATGTTAAATGTCAAAGGAATATAGCGAATTCAAGGTCTACAAAAGTTAAGCAATTTTTGGCAGACTACCACTATTCTTTTACGGTTAGTCTGCAAGTTGGCGTCATACGCAGATGGAAATGGCAAAAAACCTGCAAGTGAGTTTTATTATTTGCAAATTTTTGTCGAATGTTTAATGCTAGTGAAAGCTAGAAATGACACTCGCGAATGATGCGCAAGAGTATGCCCTGCAAGTTATTTCATATTAAACATTTCCACACTTCAGTTGTTTCTATTTTGAAAGTGCGGTGCTAAGTAATGCAAGAGTGCACTGCTCTGACTTTTAATGTAGACTTCCTTATCTCTTTGTTAATGTAGTGATTTTGTAACTCTTGCTTGTATTTCTAGCTTTTGCCTGTAGTTTCATTAAGTTTTTACGTTATATGCCACCTGCTGCTTATTGCTGACTCACACTTTAGAACAATAAAATGTGTTCACATACACGCCATTAGTTCAGTGTATTGTGGTCAGAAATGAGTTCTTGTCAGGTCATAGAGGTGGGCAGTTGGTGCTTGCTTGACCAGCCGTTGCTGGGCTCTTGCTTCCTCCGTTCTTCCGAGTAGCCCAGTTTTTGATTGGTGCTCTGGCGTGGGACCCTTTCTGGTGGGGCCAGTAGGAGCGCGACAGCACCTGTGTCCCATTTTGCTGCCGGCGATACTTTCAGGCTGCTCAATCAGTTATAAATTTGCAATGCATCAGACCAGATGCAATTCTCTTTAGAAATTTATGCTTTATCATTTTATTGTCAATACGTATGCTACGCAAAGTTAAAGTTTAACCATTTGTTCAAAGCTAAGTGCTAAGGAGGCAAAAGGTATGTTACATTTTGTATATTATATTTGATGCTTTACCTTTGAATTATTTACTCTGTAATTGCTGTTATGTAATTGTCACAGTTGCATTTATGTCTCATTTATACATGCAGTTTTCATTTGCAATTATAGCTCATGTGAGCATTTCGCTTAGTGCTACTTGTTTTATTGCAGACTTCACGGTGTGTTTTGACCATTATGTTTGGAGAATAATAATAAAGAGCATTACAGAGTAACACTTCCTTAGTCAAGTCATTTCACATCAGTGAATCTAAGCCAATCTAGCAATTTAGCCAACTGAATTGCTATAGTTAATAAGCGCCTAATAATACGCAAATGTCCATTGAAAGACTTGTTGCAGGGTAACTCAACGTGCGCACAATTCCAAATCCGTGTCACTCACACAATGGAGACGTAGTGTCTTAGTCTAATAAACTAGACACTATTAGCTACTCGTCATCATGTAAACTTGTAGTCCTCAAATGGACGCATACAGTCCATATATAAACTTGTACAGTCCTCATATGGATGCATACAGTCCATATATGAACTTGTACAGTCCTCACGTGGACGCATAAAGTCCATATAGAAACTCGTACAGGTTTCATCTAGTCCTCATGCAGTTGCAGCAGACTCACTAAAATCTTGGTTTTATTGAAAGGTTAGTCAGAATCAAGAGAAGCAGATTGATTAGAAGGTTTTACTAACCAAGAGTTTAAGTACCAGAGATTCACCAACTTCCACTTCTCAAAGAAAATACATCAGATTCATTGGCATGGATGAGAGCGAGGAGGAGGAGAGCGAGGAGGAGGAGAGCGAGGAGGAGGAGAGCGAGGAGGAGGAGAGCGAGGAGGAGGAGAGCGAGGAGGAGGAGAGCGAGGAGGAGGAGAGCGAGGAGGAGGAGAGCGAGGAGGAGGAGAGCGAGGAGGAGGAGAGCGAGGAGGAGGAGAGCGAGGAGGAGGAGAGCGAGGAGGAGGAGAGCGAGGAGGAGGAGAGCGAGGAGGAGGAGAGCGAGGAGGAGGAGAGCGAGGAGGAGGAGAGCGAGGAGGAGGAGAGCGAGGAGGAGGAGAGCGAGGAGGAGGAGAGCGAGGAGGAGGAGAGCGAGGAGGAGGAGAGCGAGGAGGAGGAGAGCGAGGAGGAGGAGAGCGAGGAGGAGAGCGAGGAGGAGGAGAGCGAGGAGGAGGAGAGCGAGGAGGAAGAGAGCGAGGAGGAGGAGAGCGAGGAGGAGGAGAGCGAGGAGGAGGAGAGCGAGGAGGAGGAGAGCGAGGAGGAGGAGAGCGAGGAGGAGGAGAGCGAGGAGGAGGAGAGAGAGGAGGAGGAGAGCGAGGAGGAGGAGAGCGAGGAGGAGGAGAGCGAGGAGGAGGAGAGCGAGGAGGAGGAGTGCGAGGAGGAGGAGAGCGAGGAGGAAAGCGAGGAGGAGGAGAGCGAGGAGGAGGAGAGCGAGGAGGAGGAGAGCGAGGAGGAGGAGAGCGAGGAGGAGGAGAGCGAGGAGGAGGAGAGCGAGGAGGAGGAGAGCGAGGAGGAGGAGAGCGAGGAGGAGGAGAGCGAGGAGGAGGAGAGCGAGGAGGAGGAGAGCGAGGAGGAGGAGAGCGAGGAGGAGGAGTGCGAGGAGGAGGAGAGCGAGGAGGAGGAGAGCGAGGAGGAGGAGAGCGAGGAGGAGGAGAGCGAGGAGGAGGAGAGCGAGGAGGAGGAGAGCGAGGAGGAGGAGAGCGAGGAGGAGGAGAGCGAGGAGGAGGAGAGCGAGGAGGAGGAGAGCGAGGAGGAGGAGAGCGAGGAGGAGGAGAGCGAGGAGGAGGAGAGCGAGGAGGAGGAGAGCGAGGAGGAGGAGAGCGAGGAGGAGGAGAGCGAGGAGGAGGAGAGCGAGGAGGAGGAGAGCGAGGAGGAGGAGAGCGAGGAGGAGGAGAGCGAGGAGGAGGAGAGCGAGGAGGAGGAGAGCGAGGAGGAGGAGAGCGAGGAGGAGGAGAGCGAGGAGGAGGAGAGCGAGGAGGAGGAGAGCGAGGAGGAGGAGAGCGAGGAGGAGGAGAGCGAGGAGGAGAGCGAGGAGGAGGAGAGCGAGGAGGAGGAGAGCGAGGAGGAAGAGAGCGAGGAGGAGGAGAGCGAGGAGGAGGAGAGCGAGGAGGAGGAGAGCGAGGAGGAGGAGAGCGAGGAGGAGGAGAGCGAGGAGGAGGAGAGAGAGGAGGAGGAGAGCGAGGAGGAGGAGAGCGAGGAGGAGGAGAGCGAGGAGGAGGAGAGCGAGGAGGAGGAGTGCGAGGAGGAGGAGAGCGAGGAGGAGGAAAGCGAGGAGGAGGAGAGCGAGGAGGAGGAGAGCGAGGAGGAGGAGAGCGAGGAGGAGGAGGAGAGCGAGGAGGAGGAGAGCGAGGAGGAGGAGAGCGAGGAGGAGGAGAGCGAGGAGGAGGAGAGCGAGGAGGAGGAGAGCGAGGAGGAGGAGAGCGAGGAGGAGGAGAGCGAGGAGGAGGAGAGCGAGGAGGAGGAGAGCGAGGAGGAGGAGAGCGAGGAGGAGGAGTGCGAGGAGGAGGAGAGCGAGGAGGAGGAGAGCGAGGAGGAGGAGAGCGAGGAGGAGGAGAGCGAGGAGGAGGAGAGCGAGGAGGAGGAGAGCGAGGAGGAGGAGAGCGAGGAGGAGGAGAGCGAGGAGGAGGAGAGCGAGGAGGAGGAGAGCGAGGAGGAGGAGAGCGAGGAGGAGGAGAGCGAGGAGGAGGAGAGCGAGGAGGAGGAGAGCGAGGAGGAGGAGAGCGAGGAGGAGGAGAGCGAGGAGGAGGAGAGCGAGGAGGAGGAGAGCGAGGAGGAGGAGAGCGAGGAGGAGGAGAGCGAGGAGGAGGAGAGCGAGGAGGAGGAGAGCGAGGAGGAGGAGAGCGAGGAGGAGGAGAGCGAGGAGGAGGAGAGCGAGGAGGAGGAGAGCGAGGAGGAGGAGAGCGAGGAGGAGGAGTGCGAGGAGGAGGAGAGCGAGGAGGAAAGCGAGGAGGAGGAGAGCGAGGAGGAGGAGAGCGAGGAGGAGGAGAGCGAGGAGAAGGAGAGCGAGGAGGAGGAGAGCGAGGAGGAGGAGAGCGAGGAGGAAGAGAGCGAGGAGGAGGAGAGCGAGGAGGAGGAGAGCGATGAGGAAAGCGATGAGGCAATTTAGTAAACACACAGCTGAACATTCCTATTTTTTGAGCTTGCCAAAGCTACTTCCAGCCACAACTGGGGCACATACAATGTTCTTTGAATTTTCCTTACACACAGAATCTTACAAACATTAGATTTAGCAATGGTGTGTTCGTTGATAAAGCTAACTTATAAATAGGAAAATGAGAACTGTCTAGACCAGCTACTAGACCACCTGAGTATGGCTAACATTAATGAAATATGTTTATATGGTTAACATCCAATCCGTTTTAATATAACATTTAATTTTTGTTGCCCTGTTTTTTGTTTTTTTTGTTTTACTATTGTTGTATGGCCCAATTTAAAAAAACGTTTCTATTTTTGAAATAAAATTATTGCCAATAAAGTACTATATACAGTCAAACATGGATAACTCGAACTTCACGGGACCGAGCGAAAGTGTTCGAATTATCAGAGTGTTCAAGTTATCAGAGCACTGTCACAAGTTCATGTATTTACTTATTTATTAGTAGATACATGTACATATACAAACTATACTATAAATCAAAAGCACAAATGGCTTGTTTCAAATTAAATGCTTCTAATGTAAAGTTTAAAACGTTTTTATCAAAAAGTATAGATTTTTTTATCACTTGAGATTGGTTTGTTGTTTGAGGTGATGTTATTGCCAGGACGTTTTTCAGATTGACATTGGCAAAACTTGATCGTTGTTGAAATGCTCAAAAGAAAAGACATCTTTTTCTTTTGAGCGTTTTACCCACGATCAATTTTGCCGATTTTTCTTGAAGTTTATGCAAAGATTACCTCACTTTACCTCGCTTCCGAAGGGCGATCGCTACGCGGATGTTTGGTATAAATCAAATTTCACCAAACCTTTAGAAAAGTCGTTGACAAAAATATTTTGCCGATGGTGGTAATAACAACGCTTATGAATTACGAAAAGTTGAGGTTTACCTCTATGACTTGGAATAAAGTTATTTTCTAAAGCGATAACAACCGTTTCGGTAGCCGTTGGGCAAAAAACAGTTCGAATTAACAGTGTTGAGTTCGAGTTATCTATAGCAATTTATCATTACGTGGGAACGGACCAAAGAAACCGTTAGAATTAATCATGTGTTCGAGCTATCCGTGGGCGAGTTATCCATGTTTCACTGTATATATATTCTTTATCTCCTACCTGATAGTTTTGTTTGTAGCCAGCTAATCATTATATTGACAAACTTAATTATACAAATAGAGCTCATTGTTCTAAGAATACATTGTTGCACTGATTGTATTCAGAGCTCATTGCATGATTGATGATCTTATTGTAGGCTGATGAATTGTTGACACCTACTCAGTTGGAATTTTCTCACAACTGCTGTATCAGTTGTCTCTATTATAAAGCCTAATTTTTAATTTAAGGTAGGAATATAAGGAGAGAGGCTAGTCATCCTTTATTCTGAAGATGGATATTCTAGGCTCAAAACACTAGAAATTCTCTCTTTTGTTACATAGCGCGCTAAGGGAGAAAGGCACGCACGCAGTGTGAGAAGCTTTCCGTAATGGCCTTGGTATGCCTCAGCCATCTGGTCCACTCTAGGACAAGCTCTAGGAAACACGTCTGGTTCACACCATGAAATCAGATTTATAGTCAACAAACGAAACAGTGAAAATGATGACATGTTATTAAGATAAAACAAAAGCTAGGGCGTCTCAATCTGCACGCTAACTTCTACGATCAGAATTTTTCTGTATCATTTGTATTGCTTGTCTAAAGTTTAATAGTGGTTCACTCTAAATAAAAATCTACCAATTAGTGACACAACCAACGATCTGACTCACATTCACTCCTTGTAACAACAGTAATAAATAACCTTTTGAGTGTGAAGGATTTTGTGCTTTGTTATGTATGCTACAAAACCTGAGTAAAGGTGGTGCTGCATCTCGTAAGTCTGTTAGTTTTTGTCTATAAAATGATAATTGATATGCAAGCGCATGTATCTGTAACAGAAAATGAAGTTGTGATATATTTTACCTTTGACGTCGCTACCATATAATTTCGATCGATTGCCTCTGGAACACTGAGAAGCTCTCCTGTTTTAACATTGAAATACTTTCCCTTCTCTGGATCAAATATTCCACTTTGGATTGCTTTTTCTACCGATATATACTCCTTAGAGCTGGGGTCAAGGACCTAAAACAATTAAAACAGAAGGTTTTGAAGCTATAAAACACAAGAAGTGAAGAGACCCATCCAGCCACAGACTATTTACTAGGCCTGTTTTGGTGAGTACAAATAAAGAAACACTTTGTTTTCTTGTAATTGGTATTACTATAGATCAGAATGTTCCTTTCGGCAGAAAGCTGACCTTTACATAATGACATACATCCTTTACACCAGGTATCTAGAGGTCCTATAATTACGCAAATGTTATAGAGATCTCAGCCTAATGCATTGAGATAAGTCTATTCCAGTGGACTGACAAGATAAAGTGTGTTGACTACATACATGTTGAATCCAAAGAATTGTTTAGCTGATTTCTAACTCTTAGTTGTACGATTCAATATTTCAGATAAAATACGACACTAGTATATCTAAAGATACTGATACATGTATAAATACATCGTTTAGAACATGATTGCACATGACCTAAAAGCAAAGCTGATAAAATGAAATATTACATTCATTGTTTGGCAAAATCGATTTTGGGAAAAGTTGTTTATCTTATTTGAGTAACATTGTTTAGACCCGTTAACACCCTGATGTCTTTTTATAAAATATTTTCTGAATATGTGCAGACGATACACAATCCATACTGTGAAGCTAGTTTTTATTTTTCATGACAGATAATATCAAATGGAATCTCCAAATTTTTTGACATACTCCGACCGTGATCTAGTAATTATTAGACATTTTAATTGCATTCTTTTGGTCAAATGTTGGCAGCGCATCAATAGTACATCTTCTCTAACAATACTTAGTCATCTTATATCTTGTGAAATGACTAACTTGAAAAGCTATTAACTAGAAGAGAGTGCATAATGATTGTTTTTACTGCTCTTGTACAGATTTAGGTTACAAATTGGCTTGCTTTCTAACCACATAAGGCACGGATATTAAGGGCTCAGTGACCGCTCCCCCATCATTCAGTATTAAAGCTCAGTCTAAAATAGACATAGAATACACTTGTGAGAGCATATGGATCACCTGATCTACATGAAACTTGTGATGCTCTTCTTTTCTGCTGACATCTACAGCGATTGGCTCCGTTTCCCGAGCGACTACATAACTTCTAGTCATACATTCACCTAGATCTAGTTTTTTTCCACCGTCAGGTTCCTGATAATGACCATTCTGACCTACATAGGCTTTTTGAATGGCACTGTGCAGAGTCATTGACTGGTTCGTCTTTGGGTGTATAAACACTGCCGAGTCCGGGTTGATAAGATCTTTCTCAAAGGCTGCAGAGAGGCTATAAGATTTTCCAGAGGGGTCACTGTAGACTCCGGCTTTAGTATCAAGTGTGCGGTCCTTGACTACCTGCTCAAAAGGCATGCCATGAAATGGAGAAGAGACCTTGCTCAACTTGACCTCCTTGCTCTGACTGGTTGTTGTCGTGACAGACTGAGTGACATTGGAATTAGAAAGGTCAGAACCGAGTAGACTGGAGAGAGAGTCCAACTCATCGAGAAGTTTTAGCGCTCCTCCCTTTGAACCAGAGTGGATGCGCAGGGCACCTGGTAGCACAAGAGGTTAGCAGACTAGAGCAAATGCAAATCTTTGAAATAGAACTTGTAAGACAAGAGGATCAACACGATTACCGTTGTTACAAGGAATGCCAGGGCCCCCTAATTGGGGTAACTCTGGTAGAATCCGTGTAAAATGATTTATTTCAGGGCGCACCCGCAAGCTAGCGTCTAGATTGATTGCTCACAAGCTGGCACTAAACATTTGGCTGCTTCAGGTGAAAACCAAAAAGTGGAGCACTCTACTGCTCCTCAGTGTATAAGGTACTTTTCGCAAATCTTAGATATTACAACAACACTTTTGAATATATTTAAATACCTGTCTACTGCGTAATGACATGCATACAACATTTATTGTTTGAATAGTTTTTAGAGATAATGTGAACAACTGTCATTCACGCGGGGCGCCCAATGTGAGATTTTATTCATTTTGCAGATCATCGGAGCTCTGGTATTTGGGGAGCTACCGGGTATCCATTGTAACAACACCAAACACTTGTCATAATAATCAGAATTCACTCTACTGGTTAGAAGAAGACCAAGTGTTTTAAAACAGAAAAACAAAAAATTATACAAAGGATGCTAGTAAAAGTTGATGTTTTAGGTACAATGCTCAATTTGTTAGGCTTACAGGCTCCAAGGCTACAACATAGAGCATTTAGTAGCACTTGTTATAGCTGCATATTGGCCAAGTTTAACGTTTAATCGTTTAATCATACATGTATATTTTTATTAGCACCAGAAAAAATCATCACAATGGCAGTTTATTGGTTTTGATAATTTTTCAGAAAGCAAAAAACGAGCTTAGTGCCAACATCATTAGCCAATGAGAGGTAAGCATAGCAAAAATGAGCTCAGTGCCAACATCATTAGCTAATGAGAGGTAAGCATAGCAAAAATGAGCTCAGTGCCAACATCATTAGCCAATGAGAGGTAAGCATAGCAAAAGCGTTCCAGACCAACACTAGCATATTATCAGAAGCTAACATCAAACACATCCTAGCTTAATTTAATAACTTAACTTTTTATTTATTAAAACAGAAGTTCTTATCCATATATATCCATCCAATCTAATTAAGGTACTTATCATACACAATCACACAAAAAGTTGGTTTATTACCGGCATTCGGCTGAACATCAGCTCCAGCGAATTCCTGTTTCATAAATGATGTCTGTTTGGTGGCGTGGGAATGCCAGCCCTCGCCACTCTCAACTGATGTCTCTTTCGTTGTGTCCACTTGACCTCCCGGTATGTCGTAAGAGTTCTCTGAGTACCAATGGCCGTCCTCGTGTTTTGCAATTTCTCCCGAACGAGACTGCGCCTTTAACATCGGCATCACGCTGCCGATATCCATTTGAAACTGCATACAAAGAGAAATTATATAGATGTACTGATACAGTAACATGCAATACAGATATGCACAATACAGCAAATGTGAAATACAATACATGGAGATGTGCAAAAAGAATTGAAAACCTCTAACGCTTAACAATTCTCCTAATGATGTTCACCTCCAAGGTCAACCTTCGAGGTCTACCTCCATTCAGCCTGGTAAGATAGTATTTGATAAAAAGATACAGCTTTGAAATTTTGAAGTAAATCATTGAAAGGATTCCAAAGTTCTGACTTGTTCACTGGCAGCCTTATTAAGGTAAAATGCTACGTACTAAGGTCAATTGGCTGCCGTGTCGAAGCTATTCTGAATACACAGCTTTTGCATCTTACAAATAATCTAGAAACATGATGCTTGATGTTGAACGTGAATATCATTTTCAACATACCACAAAGACTAAGAGATGGTCTCATCATTACGATCTTGATAGAGTGCTAAGGATTCAAACTTTTTCTACTGATTGCTGCATCTACTTGACACATAAAACCTCTCTATGCTAAATTCACAACTGCCACAGGAGTTTCTAGGTAACCTAAATAGCATTCTTTAGGCCTGCTCAACATAGAGTACTTGAATTCGATGTTAAATCAGCGAAGAACAATGCAACCGCATAGAATATGGTTCGAGTAAATCTACGTTGTGTATCGCGGTTGCCATGGGAGCAAATAGCACACAAATGCTTTTGTCACTTACTGATGTCGGAATTTTTAAAATTTTCATGCACATGAATGGTTGCCATGGCCAATGCTAGAAACTGTTGCTATGATAGAAGGAACGTTGATGAAATGAGCCAGGACAAGAGAGCAAAAATCAGCTCTGTGGATAATAGACCGTTATCCAATTGTGCAAATAATCTTTCTGAATAATCTTTGGTGAGTAAAATGACTTTTCTGTTCAGATAGGTACTGCCATGTTAGGCAGTCTTTCGGAAAAGCATCTCAGCACTGCACAGATGTCATGGCCACTGGAATCAAGCCTAATAAACGCATCGTGACTAGAAAAATTAGATTACAAGAGCATATCTTTTAATTTGTTGAACGTAACCAAGAGTGACATATCCAGCATTGTTACTGCCAATATGATATCCTGATATACTGGTATGTGTAGCCAGGCCTTTAAGTAATACTGTAAGTGACTTTTATCTCTCTACAATCTTTGTATTAATTGTCAAAGTCGACTCCATACCCGAAGCTGTAGCTGAAGTGTATTTTGCACATACGAACGTGCATACGTACATGTGTACAGTGATGCTCTGTTTATTTATAGCTTAGATGACTCGCTAATATTCCATTCTATAATTAGCAAACAACACCAGAAAGGTCTAGCTAAATGTTAAAAGACTGAAGTACAATCAAACCCCACTAACAATTACCTCTCTGCACGAATCTTTCATCATGTGAAACAAAATCTAAACAAAAGTTTGTCTGAACATGTGAAACACTTACCGATGGACGACGTAGGAAAATTTTCAAAACATTAGTTTTTTAATAAGTAAAAAAGCTAGTAAAAATAAAACAAAATTTAAAAATAATTAAAAAAATAACCAATGTTAATACACACTATATCCTGTGTAAGTTATGTTTCGTACTCCTATCAGTCACTCTACAAGTGAAGCTATGCATTGCCAGGCCTGCACCTCGACTCACATGTCTCTAGAGGCTGCTTCACATTATATTGCCATATCTTGGAGTTGATGCCACAATACTTTGGTGATCATCGACGATAACTATGTTCACACTATTACAAACCCATCGACATTTGCTTCAGCAAATACTCCGTGATGTAGTATTCTCATTTTTCTTTTTAATTTTTTGCAAAGAAATCTCTTCGTGTTCGTTTGTGCTTGAATCAAATACTAGTCCTGCAACGACTATCATAAACGGAAATAAATAAATCACGCTATCAGTGACCGCGAATTACTATCGCCGAAATGGTTCACATTGTACAGGCGGTTGTCGACGCTCGGCAAAATATCGGGAAAGTTTTGACTGCATTGGAGGGTCATATGACAAATTGCCAATGGTCACCCAAGACCACCAATAATATGTTTTTTTTGTCTATTCTAGCGAGTAAAACTTCTCTGTGCAATTTTCTATTGGTAGTAGTTAGCAGTTGTTTTTACAATAATTGCCATTCGAGGTAAGTTCTATGATAATTTGTGCCGTTTGTACTTTGTAGTTAGCAATATGCCATCATTTTATAGTCCATGTTAAATATTTTTATAACAATAATTTTACTATGAAAAAATGCTTAACTACGCAGCGTGATCTTGGCAAATGCATAACACAGAAAAATAAATAAATTTACTTCATCAAGATAAAATTTCATTTATTTGTAATTTAATTAGAAGCAGAAATGTATTTTGTACTAAATATAATTACAATACAATACAGCCTGTATATAAGAATTAGATTAAAATTACAATTTATATTTTATAACATTAGCAAAAGTACAGTTACATAGGCCTATGAATGGAAATAATTGTGTAGTTGGGGCTGCCACATATTGGGAAATTGTATTAAAAGAGTCAGAACACTATGAAAGTTGAGAACCGCTGCTCTTAAGTAACAAAAAACCCTTTTTACTGATTAATAAACTATTAACATAGTTTTTACATATAATGTGGACTATAATGTAGTTTTACATAATGCGCTCATTTTAGTGCTATACGCTTTTACATAATTATATATATAGCTGAATGCCTGGCGTTGCTCGTGTAATAGAAGTCTTTACAAAGAAAATTTGTTTTTATTCAACATATAACAACAGTTACCATTCTAGCTTTCAAACTTCACATCATGAGAAAAGTGTTTTGTGCAGTTAGAATAAATTGAGAGAAAAAATAAAACAACTGTAAAGGTTTTAAAACTTTGTCAAACAACTGTAACTTTCAAACTTCATATCAAGAGGAAATGATTTTGTGCAGGTCAAATAAATGAAAAAAATGAAACAACTATTAAAAGGTTTAAATGTAAATGTGAAATAATTAGCAAGTAATAGCTAAATTAAGTCTGTTCTGCTACGATTACAATAAAAAATGATTTGGTAGTGAGACAACTAATACGAACTGAGAAAACAAAATAAAAATCCGGAATATGTTGAATTAATAATAGCAATTCTTGCATAGAAGTATGTGTGTATAAAAAAGTTTAGTGTTCTAGCAGAAGCTATCCATCAAAACTCTGAATACGATGACACTGGTACCTCTCGATACTGGTACAAATGTAAAAATGAGATATCGGAATGTCATTGTTTGACCGAACAGAGAAAGTAGAGACTATTCCTACTCACGATAATACATGTACAATTGTCCGCGGGAAAAGAATTGGCCTTGATCGCAATTTAGCAATTGAACCTTACGAAAAACAGGAAATAGAAGTTTACGAAAACACAAAAAAGCATCGTGTTTCATAGAGCTAAATGAGTTCATAGAGTTTTAATTAATACTTCATTTTGAGCGTGAAAACAGCAAAGAGTGTAAATGTCATGTAGTAAGAGCAAAGACTTGTAAGAGCTTTTGTAGTCTCATGGTTAGAGAATTGGATTGCACACCTGTGTTCGTAATCTTTGTGAGTTCAAGTCGAACAGAATGAGAAATGTTAATTGCAAAATTTTAATAGCTATAGCTGGACGTACCGAAGGAGAGACAGACGACAAACTTTGAAAAATATATAAACGTATATATATAACTAGTGAATGCCTGGCGCTGTCTGGGTAATAAAAATTTTTTGCACAAAACATTCATTTTTATTTAACATATACAACATTTAACATTCTAACTTTTTAACTTCATACCATGAAAAAAAGTGTTTTGAGCAGTTCGACTAAATTGAAAGAAAAAACAAAATTGTAAAGGTGTTTAATTTCAAACAATTAGCAAGTAATGGCTAGATAGTTTGTTTTGCTACGATGACTACAATGAAAGGTGATTTGATGCTAATACAATTAATATGAACTGAGAAAACGAATATGAATCATGAATATGTTGAATTAATAATAACAATGGCTAGATAGAAGTGTGTGTATAAAAAAGGTTACTGTTGCAGCAGAAATTCGTTGTATTCAAAGCTTTGATGGACGATACTGGTACCTCTCCTCGATACTGGTACAAACATAAAATTGAGATATCGGACTATCTTTGTCTGATACTTTGTCTGACCAGACGGAGAGAGAATGTAGAGGCGATTTCTACTCGAGATAATACAATTCTCCACATGAAAGGTATTCAGCCTTTACAGAGTTAGCGAGCGAGCCTTAGGAAAACCGGAAATAGTAGTTTAACAGTCAGTTTAACATTGAAATGGCACATTTGAAAATTGCCAATTAAAAAATATAAGGAATGAGTAACGGTAAAAAAAGTTCTTAGAAAAATTTCTAAAGATAAACCAACGAAAAGGTAATCTATATAAAAATCTCAAAGTTTGTCGTCTGTCATCTGTTTGAATATCGGTCTGTCCGGCTATAGCTATTAAAATCTTGGAATTAAAATCTCGCTTTCTGCTGGATTTGAACTCTTGATTATTCCAACCGCAGGTTTGCGATCCAATGGTCCAAGCACGAGTCTACCTAAGCTCTTACTATTCAACTCTTACTATATACTTTATGCGCCCTTTTCCCCATTTTATACGCTAAATGATGTAATAATAATGACGTAATAAATAAATTAATGACGTAATAAACTCTATTAATTCTATGAAACACGACAGTTTTTTTGTCCTCAAGCTTCATAGAGACTTTTTTCGTCCTCGCTGTACTAAGGCTAATTTGTTTTTCGCAAAACAATATCAACAATAATTCCTCTCGAAATTAAATTTGGTCAATTGCATCCCAGTTCAGCGTCATCCGTAATGGTGAAAACGGGTTCGCAAACTAAGTGATAAAATTTTTGTTAAAAGTGTACTAAAATGCATACTAAAACTATCTTCAAGTATGTTTTTAGTAAGCTAAATTCATATAAGTTAGATTCAGTGTTTATGTTACACGTCTGTCTTGAAGGTAAGAACTCTGCATGTAGTACATTGCAGTATTACATTTTCTTGCAGATCTTAACAACAAAATGCACTGAAGTTATTGTAGGTAACTATAGTTACTAAGGTTAACATATTGTTTTTGTTACCGTTTTTAATGATAATGATTTTGATGATTTTTACCAGGCAGTGATTGCATTAGATAATTACTATGGGTTTCTATATCACTATATACATCTGTACGATATTTTTGTCGTATGATGCCAACACTGAAACGAAATAAAATCGTACATTTGTAATTTTTCATTGTATTCGTAGCAAAACAGACTATATTTAGCCATTACTTGCTAATGATTTTACATTTCCATTTAAACACATTTACAGTTTTAGTTTTTCTCCTAATTTAGATCAATGAAACACTTCATGATATGAAATTTAAAAGCTACAGTTTGAAAGGGTTTAGTTGTTTTCTTTTTTCTTTCAATTCATTTGAACTGCACAAAAAACACTGATATGAAGTTTCCCGTGACATGAAGTTTAGAAGTTGGAAGAGTAAATTTTGTGTATGTTAAATATAAATATATTCTCTGGCATTCAGCTAGTACAGGTAGGCTATATATAATGCACTTCTTTCAATGCTATTCACAACTACATATTTATAATGCATTTGTTCCAATGCCTTGCACACTTACATATATATATATATATATATATATATATATATATATATATATATATATATATATATATATATATATATATATATATATATATATATATATATATATATATATATATATATATATATATATATATAAAGCACTTGTTTCAATGCTATTCGCACCTACATGAAGTACTTTACGATTTTGGGTTCTGGAGTTCGTTTATTCCATGAAATACAAAAGCAGTACAAAGATGATTAATTGCTAGCTTAGATGATTGTGTTATACGCATGCCTAGCAGATGTAAAAAGATGCATACCAGCAGTTTCTTACATTATTTCCTTAAATTATTACTTCTGTACCAAATGTTAGATTTGTCCCTCTTACCCCAATTTGATCCTCTCTGAAAGCTATGAAAGCCTAAGTAGAGGTATGAGCAGTCTCTATGAAAGCTATGAAAGCCTAAGTAGAGGTATGAGCAGTCTCTATGAAAGCTATGAAAGCCTAAGTAGAGGTATGAGCAGTCTCTATGAAAGCTATGAAAGCCTAAGTAGAGGTATGAGCAGTCTCTACTGATGTACAAGTTACACAGATCTTAAGATGACTCAGTAAATTATGAGTAAATAAAAAATGTGTAATCGGACACCAAGGTGTGTGCGCTGCATTTTCATCCTTTATGTAATACGTAACAATAGACTATGTCTTGTCATCAAGCCCCTTCATCAGCTTTCACTTTCTATATAGCTATATTAACAGGAACAGCGACGACACTCATTTCCAGTAAAGTCAATAGAATGCCCTCTATAAGTGTAAGACAAGTTTGAGGTGAAAGAATTTCATCTGTGGCAAATGACTGATGTAATTTTCATTGCACTTTGATGTGTCAGACAAAATATTAACCGCCCACACAGTGATGATGTCACAGAGAAGGTTTATAGATCGTGTCTGGCTAAGAACCAGACTAGATGGGAAAATATTTTCATTTACTGATGTTCAGTAAGAGATATCGAACTGATATTGTAATGTTTACACAATACTCCTACTAACTGTGTATTAGTCAGGGGAACTAAGTGTTAAAAATGTTCTTTTTAATTTGTCCACATGTCGACTGAATAATTACTGCGTCGATCGAATATTGTAGCAAGTGGTATATATAGGAAAACTCCAATGAATATGCGTAAGGCTAAACAAATTTTTATTATATAATTTAACGACAGATACTTCATCCCGACTAAAAAATCTAAAAGCAGCCACAATTAGTCAATGAAACACAAGCTATGGAATAGCAATTTAAAGCATTCTAAACAAATATCGACTCGCTAGATTCCAATGCCAACAGAATCACGTGCCAAACATACCAGTGGGCAACATCGGTCTCAATAGCAACGACTCTAGGTTGCACTTCTTTGATTTTTATATATGCAGAATATTTTATCTGTTTTTGGTAGCTTGCCACTTATTTGGTACAAAAGCAAATATCTCTCAGATTTCACCCTTGTTGATACACATTTACAACTTTGCTATAACAACAACAACTTTGCTACATAACAACAATATATGCTATGCATTTATAGTTTTACTCTGTTATGATTATAGAAGTAGAAAGCTGTTGACAGTAAACACCTATCAATGACTCTGGTGAGTAGTGTCAGCAATACTGACTAGACTAAATATTACAACAATATAAAATGTTTTTGGTTTACTGCAAGTTTTATATCTGTTATATTTTTATAATCTTTTATTATTATTCTGCTACTGGTGTAAATATAAACTAAGTTTGTAAATATAAACTAAGTTGGAGAGTCATTTACAAAAAAAATCTCTATTTGAATAGAAGTTAGCTTTAATCTTTCAAAGGTTGTTTAGTGAAAAATCTCTAGTCATATCAGCGCAAGCATAGTTAAAGTTTGTGTGGCTCTGAAGTATAATGAAAATAGGTTTCTCAGTCATTACGTGAACTGACCAACATAGCTGAGGTTGTGAATTGTCATCACGTAAACACCCTATGTTCACGTGATGTCACTCACTCGGCAAATCTAGTACTAGTTTCTGGCTTGTTTTACACTTTGTGTTTAGACTTTTACCTTGGCTTCTTCTATAAAACTACATAATTTATATACCCATGAAGAAGTTCAGGCCTTATCCCCTACTTCATCCTTACTATGCTACCCTGGCTTTCACTTGAAGACCCTACCAGCGATGTCACTAGATCACTAGCCTCCATTAGTTAGCCTAATATAACCTACGCTCCTACAACAAAAGATACCCACTAGTGACTCAAATTTTGAAAAAGAGTTGTACAAGGTTGTGTTTGCTGGGAACTAGATTGAGTCGATATTGATTGTGTAGAGTTTCAAACAATGCAAGGGAGTCCACTGATAAGAATATAACGCCAGCAAACAATACTGGCAGCGAGCAAAGGAAAACTAATAATGCTAACCTTGAAGCTAGCATATAAGGTGGGCTGAGTACGGATGAGTGAAAAGAAGGGAGAATGATTAGAAGAAAGGGGAAGAAGTGAAAGAAGAGGTGGCAGAAAGGGTGGAATAAAGAAGGAAAACAGGTAAAAAAGGTAGGAGAGTATAAATGTATAGCACCTATAACATTATTTTTAAAATCTTTCAGTCCATCAGGTCATAGCTTCAAAAGTTCTTCGCTACCTCAAATTTGGTGGGTTGTGATAATAGTTTTAGGAACAAAGGACAAAGAATTTCAGTTCTGGAATATTGTAAGCAAGTTTTTAGAGGTCAATCAGCAGTCATGCTGGGTAGTTACAGCAAAGATAATGGGGTAACAACAGACACCTATCATTACAAATTAGCCACATCGAAAATGGCATAGGACAGTAACTAGAAAGAGACAGAGCATCATAATGAATATTGAGATAATTTTTGATCTAATTCTTCCAGCGGCCACTTGTTTAATGACGGGTGAGGTCGAAATAGTCAGGTGAGTACGAAATATGAGAGTCTACTGCAGAGGGTAATATCTGGCTCAAGGAACTTCTTTTCAAACTATAAGAACTGTTACTAGTATTATTGTGGCTAAGCCCATGGAGACAGCTGCAGAATGACACCTGGCCAGTTAATAAACAAACAGATATACGTTAAGTGTTATTTTAAATAACAATCAGCATACAGTGAACAGAGCTACTAGCCATTCGTGAATTCGGCACTGTTATGCGTTTGGCGTCTCCCTGCTAGGCGAGGTGATGTAATAGTTGGTCACTGTACTTAAGTCTATGATTGTGGTTGCTTATGAGTCAATGGCGACCAGCACTGATGTGGTACAATATTTGGTTACGTGCGGAATGCAAAGGAAATGAACGGCTAAACAAACAAAGAACAGATAGCAGTGAGATTAGTGAGGAAAGCAAACTATTCTAGCCTTTTCTATTGCTCTCTATTCAATATAGAAAGTATATTGAATAGAATGCAATATTGAGTGTAGTATAATACCAGTGAACTCTATGGTTCATTAATATTATACTACACTATATATCTAAGTTCCTAAATTCATCCGCCTTATTATACACTAGTAAAAGTACAGTCACTGAGTTAGCAAAAATCAGAACTTTAGAATTTAACGAAAGATTCAAATGTATGCCACAGGCCTATTCTTGCTTGTGGTATCACCACTTGCTTACTCCTGCTTGAAAATTTAACTCAACCTTTGAAGAGGAAAGAATAGTAGCTCATTAAAAGATATTGAAACACTTTCAGAAGCGATTGGGCATATACAGAAGCATATTTTTTCGTAGCACAGCAAAATAATTGTGTAGAAATATGAAGAAATGATACTGTACAAGAAATGTTATATTTCAAGAAAAAACAATCAAAAATTAAGAGGATGGAGTACTATACTACAATGGCAATACGACACAATACACCATTCTGTTTAAATATTTACATACTACACAATACTTACAGCATTATAGAATTTGAACAACTTACATTGTCTACCTGAGAAGCCATAGTAAGGAGAAGTAGAAGCTATGCAGACAGCATTAGTTCCAGCTAGAAAGGTTTGCTGCCGAACGCTGCTGTTAATGGCGTAGGAAAGCACTGACGGCTAATGAGCCAACCACGCAGACGGATTTGCAGACACACGCTCTGTGGCTTGGCTACTCGCCTATAGCAAGCTCCGCCTCCCCACGCACTCTGCACGGTTCAATAGACGCAAGTGTAAACAAAGGTAATCTGTGTTATAACTCATTAGCTGGCCTCTGTTTAGCCTATGAATACTAGTCTAGCGCAAGTCAAGCCGAATGCTTGTTGCCGCGGCTCCAATACTGATATGTATGCGCTTCGTGGAGCGAAAAAGCTCGCCTTTTAGCGTCAGCATGTTAGCTGAGGCATATTTCAGTCCCATTCACATATAAAAAGTGAATAAATCTTTCAGCTGATGTTAAACTTTAACAAATTATGTTACAGCTTGTTGTTTCAATAAACAGATATATCAATTGCATCATCAAATAGAATATATCTAAAAACACTTTAAGGTCTACAAGATTCTTTATGTGCCTTCCTGTTTTCCACCGCATGAACTCGGAAAATTAATTTTACAATATCACTAAAAAACAATATGAATACATGTCAACCTGTTATTTATATATCTATCCACGGCACCGCTGTTCTGGTTGTTTCGGTTCTAGTTGTTACAAAGGTCCTGCCTATGTTTTCTTCATGACACTAAATACACACCTACTAGTTGCCAATAATGACATAATGTTTATCAGAGTGGCTCATTCAAAGCCATTCTACTTATTCTTTCTGTTTTCCTTCATAGCAAACAGAATTATAGCAACCGTGGACATAACAGTTTTGAGAACTGGCAAAAGTTTGAGAAATGGCGAAATCTTTAGAAATAGCTAATAAAGCTAGAATTAGAATAAAGTTTGTTTATTTCTAGCATTAATAGCCAATTACATGTAAATGATTCAAAATATATCTTAACGTACAACAAATACTGAAACATGTGCCGGATGTCATTGGAAACATATAAAACACATCAATGTTTAGGTTGGTACTGATACAGCTACACTGTATCAGGCATGTTTACTTCAAACTTCACAATTTTTAACAAGTCTTTAGTAATATTCGATATTTATATCAACAACATTTGAAATTACCGCATCTGTCAACAAAAAGGCAGTCAATTGAAGTAAAGTATTTATAATAAAACTGATACAATGCCAAACTCAACAAACGGTAAAGTTTTATACATCAGGAGTAGATACAAACTGGGCTCACAACCTGTTCATAAAATACATGAACCATACAATTTTTAAATTTTTCAACGTGGACAAGTGGTCCTGTAAGTTTGGAGAACAGAGATAAAGTACAACTGCATGATACAGAGTTGTCTGCTCTCTTTCTCCTAATACTGTTTGACTAAATAAATAAACTGCTATTAGTAGGGCCCTTTTCTCTGGCCTCTGGATTTAGGGCTCTCTATTAGTGAGCCCTAAATTTCTGGCCTGCAGAGACACCCATATTCTTTCTTGAATTATATCAGCAAGCCAGGATCATTTAGATCAAGCCAGGATCACTTAAAGAGCACAGCAAAAGAAAGTGAACATCAAATTTTCATATACATGTACATGTACACTGTTCATAGCACAGCCACCACATGTACATGTACACTGTTCATAGCACAGCCACCACATGTACATGTACACTGTTCATAGCACAGCCACCACATGTACATGTACACTGTTCATAGCACAGCCACCACATGTACATGTACACTGTTCATAGCACAGCCACCACATGTACATGTACACTGTTCATAGCACAGCCACCACATATGCATGTAGAACATTTTGTGATAAGCGAACTGGTGAGGATTTTTAAGTTTGAAAAACTTTTCATTTTCAAACTTCGACAAAAGATCAACAATCATACATGCTTACGCATGAAGATGTGAATTGTATGCCTTATAGTCATAATTGTGAATTGGATGGAGGTGTGTATCACTAATTTATTTTAACTTGTTTCAGGTTGTTAGCTGTGTATCGTTAACTAAATCAAAATTACAGCTATTTCTGAATGTCAAGGATGAATCAGCCAGCATTTTTTCAGTGTTACGGTGAGCGTACAATCACTCCGCCATATGACCGTGATTCTATCTACCCCTATAATTACTAACTAATTACTAAGATAATGAGCCACTTTGTAACTTACCCACAAGGCCTTGTACGCTTTCACCGATTCATGTGTGTGTGCAACTAGACATGCAATAGACTCCCACATGTAGCTGTTTATTTTATGACTACAGCAGGAGTAGGGCCGATATCTGGTAGGAGAGGTTGGTGTATTCAATGACCATCAGTGCACCTTGCATTTATATTTATACTGAATGGGTTACAGACTTAACAACTCAAGTTGTACCATTAGATTTCAAGTGCTGCAAAAAATAGCTAAAAATGTGGTAAAAAACAGGCAGCTTACACCCTTTTCAATTCCTAAAAAACTTTTTAAAGAAAACAAATGGCTTGGCATATTATTCAAAATCATTTCTGTTTAATTTTTCAGATGTTTTTCAAGAATCACAGATTTCAAACGATTCCTTGATGTGCTCGGGAGTATTGTAGTCAGATGGTAAGAACTTGTCCTACAACACTGGCACGTTATTAAAATTAGTATTGAATGTTGTGTCTGGGAAAATTTAGAATGCGATTTTAAAATATTTTCTTAACAATTGGAAAGTTAAAACTGTAAAAGATTGTAAATACATTTGGGTGAAAAGCTAAAATTGAGGTCGTAATTTGAAATGATCAAAGTTAGCCTCAAAGCATGGGTTTAGCGAATCTCATATAGTACAGTTAACTGAAGATTAATAGTCTAGTTGTTATTACTAAAAATTTGTGGCCTCAATGGGTTTTTGTTACGCGTCTTTGTAGCTGAGTTTATGGTCAAGTATGAGCCTCCCTTGATATGCATCATAACATTCTGGCGATAATGTAGATGCTGCCGCTAATAGTTTCTGTTAGTATTGCACAACTAATTAGATAACAGCACACTTGTTGTCCGCCGTCAGACATTCTAGTGTGGCAATTACTTTGCACTGGCCACATTTCTGAGTTATTCTTAATTCTTAAAAGTTTCTATATTTTTTTTAGTTTTCTGCAATAAAGAAAACTTTAAAAAAGTTATTCTTTTTAAAATAAATAAGTAATTTAATCATAGTTATTGCAAAACATTATTAAGAACTAGCAAGAAATCTGGCATTACGACTAATGAAAGGTGAATGTCAGGGATCAACCATAACTATTTATTACTAGCAGTAAGAGACCTGCGATTTCTTTCGGGTGTTTAATCAGATAGCCTGTGAGTGGGTGTTTAATCAGATAGCCTGTGAGTGAGTGTTTAATCAGATAGCCTGTGAGCGGGTGTTTAATCAGATAGCCTGTGAGTAGGTGTTTAATCAGATAGCCTGTGAGTGAGTGTTTAATCACATAGCCTGTGAGCGGGTGTTTAATCAGATAGCCTGTGAGTGGGTGTTTAATCAGATAGCCTGTGAGTGGGTGTTTAATCACATAGCCTGTGAGTGGGTGTTTAATCAGATAGCCTGTGAGCGGGTGTTTAATCAGATAGCCTGTGAGTGGGTGTTTAATCAGATAGCCTGTGAGCGGGTGTTTAATCGGATAGCCTGTGAGCGGGTGTTTAATCAGATAGCCTGTGAGTGGGTGTTTAATCAGATAGCCTGTGAGTGGGTGTTTAATCACATAGCCTGTGAGTGGGTGTTTAATCAGATAGCCTGTGAGCGGGTGTTTAATCAGATAGCCTGTGAGTGGGTGTTTAATCAGATAGCCTGTGAGCGGGTGTTTAATCGGATAGCCTGTGAGCGGGTGTTTAATCAGATAGCCTGTGAGTAACTTGGCAGAAGGAGCATATACCGGTATGTGTGAAGCTTGAATGAAGTTTGCCCTAGAATGTGGCAGGGCAGGGTGTTTACACGGACTAACAGACTGACACACACTGACCAAGTGAGATTTATTAATATAGATTATTTAAAAATTTATTTTAACAAAAAAAGCTGTTGCTTCCAAAAAGCTAAGAATCTGTTTAGTGATAGCAAGTTTTTTAATATCGTTCTCTTCTTCAGCTAGCTAAAATAAATGTCCGACAAAATGTCCCTTACCAGTATTTAATGAGATCTTAAAGTTATTACGAACATCTGAAGGGCATTGTTTCGGTAGAACAACTTTCTATATTTGAAAGAGACATTTAGCGCCGTAAGATATTCTTATCCACCGCTTAATACTTGGAATTGGAAATTTGAAGACCTGTTACTAGTTCGATTTAAATTTCTCTTCTCTATGTAGTTCTCTTCTCTATGGCAGGCGCATAAATAAGTAGAATCACTCATTATAAGTATACACAACTCCTTGCAAACCTACAGCAATGATTAGCTATTGGTTAAAAGTTGACTTGCAACAAAGTTCACATGACAATTATTTGGTATCAAAAGATTCACCATGTCTTACTCTGTTGTGTTGTAAGTGCCAAATATGTGGAAATGTGATTACAAGCTCTTAAAAGCTCAAAAACGAAAAGACGCCGAAGATTGGAATCTCTTTATTTCGATGACGTAGCCATGAAATTTGGTTATTGTCTTGTCACGTGATGTTCTTGAATTGAAAAGCCAATAAAAAGCTCAATATAAAACTTATCGTAGCACTAGTTTATGACAAACACTTCGGGTTTTACCGAAGACCCCGTATCAAATATAGATGCTCGCTACTTTACAGTTTTGTTTCGGTTTGGTCTAATCGGCAAGTTGTAATCTGATCATGTGACCCAATACTTCTAAAATAATTTCTACAGCACTTTTCGATTATCACAAGTGACCAACAGGCTCGTCATGAATATCAAACAATGATATGTACTCCTTCAAGTTAAGGCTAAAAAATTAAACGAATTTTTATGGTAAGTTATAGGATATCACTGCAAAAAGTGACAGCATTACGATGACGATAAAACGGACGCATAAGAACAATAGACATGGTTTAATTGAATGCGTAAAGCATATTTGTGAAAATATTTCGACGAATAAGGTTGCATGAAAGTGTAAACAGAAACCATCTCTCACAACTACGTCACATTTGAGCCGTTTTGGAAAGAGAATCCAAACTACGGCGGTCTCGTGTGGCTGCGATTTTCTGTTTGTTGTTGAGCTTTTAAGAGCTTGTAATCACATTCCCACATATTTTGCACCTACAACACAACAGAGTAAGGCATGGTGAATCTTTTGATATCAAATAACTGTAATGTGAATTTTGTTGCAAGTCAACCTTTAAGATTTCAATTTAATTGAATTTTTGTACTCATTTTTTAAATGTCTAGCGTCAGTGATACACCTTCTTCTTGAGTACATGAAGTTTCAGTCTACTTCAGCTTCACATTTATAGTGAATTGTTTTTGAAAAACGATGCAACACTGATGCTGTGATGTTCAATACTTGTTTGATTATGCATGGATATTGTTTGTATACATGTATCACCATACTACAAGTGATGTCAGCTGTCTATATGTATCACCATGCTACAAGTGATATCAGCTGTATACATGTATCACCATACTACAAGTGATATCAGCTGTATACATGTATCACCATACTACCAGTGATATCAGCTGTATACATGTATCACCATACTACAAGTGATGTCAGCTGTCTATATGTATCACCATGCTACAAGTGATATCAGCTGTATACATGTATCACCATACTACAAGTGATATCAGCTGTATACATGTATCACCATACTACCAGTGATATCAGCTGTATACATGTATCACCATACTACAAGTGATATCAGCTGTATACATGTATCACCATGCTACAAGTGATGTCAGCTGTATACATGTATCACCATGTTACAAGTGATATCAGCTGTATACATGTGTCACCATACTACAAGTGATATCGTCTGTATGCATGTATCACCATGCTACAAGTGATGTCAGCTGTATACATGTGTCACCATACTACAAGTGATATCAGCTGTATACATGTATCACCATACTACAAGTGATATCAGCTGTATACATGTATCACCATGCTACAAGTGATGTCAGCTGTATACATGTACCGCCATGTGTGACTAAAGTGTGCCTACGAGAATTTTTCAAAACTTGTGCAAAAATAAGCATCATCATGAAATGGACGTTTAACAATAAAACTCCAAAAAAGTTTTTAAATATGGAAGATCCATTTTAATGTCTGTCTGAAGCTATGCTGCTCTCATAATGGTAATTGTATTACCTTGTAATGCTGTGAGAACTTTTAATTTAGCTGAGGTTACAACTTCTTTATAATAGTAGTTGCCTTCCCTTGCACTGCAGTAACGACAACTAGCCAAGGATGGGTTGTTTGCTTTTCATCGTGAGCATGAAAAAAACTCTGTGGTGATAATACTATAGTTTTGATAAACTAGTTACATGTATTATTTAATGTTATACGCAAGTGAACTAAGACAAAATTATCTCACACAATTAACAATATAAGATACATATTACAGACATGACTATATCAGTCAGCTGTTTAGGTAAACTTACTTCTATTAGGATGAAGTATGGCAGTTTAAATGCTCTGGAGAGATGAGACCAGAAGCTCTGCTAAAGACCACACGTGCTGGGAGGAAGGGTGGGGTGATGGAGTGCGAGCATTACTCTTTTTATTCGTTTGGGGGAACGATGAGAATCAATCTTTTGAAAGAGAAAAGTGCATAATGCTATGATTTTTTGCTAGCACTAAATGAATATGCATCTGATTATAAGGTATAATAGTATTGACTGATGCATTGCGAAGAAGAGTGAGGGTGTTTGTGGGTGTGTTCATGAGGGTGTTCGTGAGGGTGTTCGTGAGGGTACTTGTGAGGGTGTTCGTGAGAGTGTTTGTGAGGGTGTTCGTGAGGGTGTTCGTAGGTGTGTTCGTGAGGGTGTTCGTAAGGGTGTTCGTGAGGGTGTTTGTGAAGGTGTGGGTCTATGTGTGAATGTATGACTGTGAACTAGAAGGTGCTTGTGCATGAGTGTGTGCATGAGTGTGAGCATGAGTGTCTGCGTGTGCAATCATGTGCTTGCATGTGCTTGTATGACTTCATCAACCTTATGAATTATAAAATATGGAAATATGAGATGTGTTGCTCCTCCAGAAATGAGTAGTATAATTTGTTAACTTATTTGAGTTTAACTCTCACTCTCAGCTATATTTACTGCTGAACAGCCATTTACCACAGGGAACAACCCTAAACAGTTTTTGTATTTATTTGTCGTATCGTGAAATCAAGTATGTTTTTATGAATTTGTTTAAGATATACTATACAGGTTTGAACCTTTTGCTTTTCCAATCCTTTCATCTCACTTTCACTCGTGTTGAGCCCAGTCTTCCAGTCTTTACCAGTTATATCTACCCATAAACTACTGCTGTTGACTTACTTGATACTGGAATCTTGTTATTTTATTCACTCTTTTTTATATTGAGATCATCTGTTCATGTGAATTCTATGTCTAATTTAGACTGGGCTTTAATATTGAATTGTAATGGGGGAGCGGTCACTGAGCCCTTAATATCCGTGCCTTATGTGGTTAGAAAGCAAGCCAATTTGTAATCTAAATCTGTACAAGAGCGTTAAAGACAATCGTTATGCACGCTCTGCTAGTTAGTAGCTCTTCAAGTTCGTTATTTCACAAAGTATAACACGTTCAAGTAATGCATTGTTGTTTTTTTGTCATCATTCCTTGAGATTAACCCAATGTTAAAAAGACAATATGTTAAAAATGTCAATATTGTTGTGTCGAGTACCAGTCTGTTGGTTCTGTGATTTTACTTTACCTTACTTTACGTCAGATGTACCCTGAAGGAGTGAGTCAACAAGACAACACGGAACTCTCTATACATTGCCGCTATCAATAGGCTTACAAAGCCTTCGCTATAAATGGAGATTACTAGATGTTTTCTATTATCAAATGGATGTTTGATTTTACCTAATCCAAAAATGAGCGTGTCAAGGTCAGGTTTATTTCCTGCTTAAACTGACAGAGTGTCACGTAAGTGTGCCATGACACAACCACAACGCCAACAAATTGCATTGTATTTCATGTCATGACAATCACTATGAAAAGAATATGAGCATTATATTGTTATAATACATTCTCTCTAACATACGCACTTCTTGTTCTTATATTGTTGTATTATCTACTAACAGTCATCCCATTGAGGAAATAAGTTCTAACAGATAGGGCATATTTTCCAACTGCCAAGTTTGACCAACTTCTACCCATAATTTTGAGTTGAATATGGTAGTTGATACAAATATGCTACAGATTATATACTAACTCTGTATATGCACTCTACAATAAGCTTGTATGAGTACTTCAATGAGCATTCACTGATTATGTACATGTACATGTAGATATAAATAATATCAAGGCTTGCAACAAACTTGAAAATTTATTCCACACTTTCCATAAACTAGACAAAATTTAACCCAGATCTCATTGAATGCTTTTTATGCGTTCGATGTAATATACAAAGAAATCAATTTATGGCTGTTAGCTACAAGACTTGTAGACATTTGTCACATGGAACAAGATATGAGCCACAAGTTTGGAAGGTACATCATTTTACTGATGCCTTTTTATCATATGAAACTGGTTAGTTTATACTAGTTCAGTTTTATGACAGTTTTACATGCCTCTAGAATAGCCATGTGTGCTTTTGAAGGTTATTTTACTGTTGATAACTTCTGCAGCCATGATTTATGTTTAAAGAAATGTTTCCTATGTTCACACCTGAGATATGTCTCAGATATCTTTATCCCTTGTCCAAGAGAAAAACTGCCAGACCAGATGGCATTTTTAGTCTAGGTTTTAAGATGTCAGTGCTCAAAGTGACAGCATTACAATTATGAGGAAATAGATGCGTAAGGACAATAGACATGATTTTATTGAATGCGTAACGTATATTTGTGAAAATATTTCGTCGAATGACGTTGCATGAAAATGTAAACAGAAGCACATCGTGTTCAACTGTGTCCCATTTTAGCCATTTTTGAGAGGGATTCCAACCCACGGCGTTTTCGTAATGGCTGCTATTAACTGTTTGTTTTTGAGCTTTTAAGAGCTTGTAACCACATTTCCACATATTTTGCACCTACAACACAGCAAAGTAAGACGTGATGAACCTTTTGATACCAGATTACTGTAATGTGAATTTCGTTGCAAGTCAACCTTTAAGAAAGCTTTCAATTGATATTCTAATGCTGAAGATAAAGGTGATTAGAGGAAACTAAAGGAATCTAAAGGTGCTTACCTTTTTCTTAGCAGACTGAAAACATTTTGCAAATGTTAAAAACGTTCAATCCAGTAGTTTGCCAACATCAGTTGAAGTGCCACAAACATTCATTTTTGCTCCTACGCTCTTTTTACCATCTGTATATATATTTTTTTAAGTATGTTTGTCATACGTGGATCTGTCTGCATTTCGACTATAGCTATGAAAATCTTGGAATTTAGAATCCATTATGAAGATGATTTGATCTCGGACCCCACCAATCACCAGTCCAATGCCCTACCCAATAGGTCATAGAGATTGGGTTGTTACCTTGCCGATATAAGTCACTATATGGGCGTACATACCCAACGGCTTTGCATACCGCGCAGGGTGATTGCATAAGTAAGTGATTGTCATTAGTTACTGTAGCTTACAAAAATTTTCCACTGGCAATCTGCCAGGCTAATAGCTCTCATAGCTCTAATAACTCTCATTACCTTGTTCAAGTGAGATTGTCATTCTAATATCAATAAAATTCTTCTGTGGTGTATCACCAATCGTATGAAGATCAATATGCAAAAGTCACACTTTTGTTGATTAGTCATCTCAATATGGATACTGTACTGTATCTTTCAATTTAAATGTGGGGGATAACATTCTGTCATGAAGGAGTTCAACTGAAATATCAGACTTCCTCATAAGCGGTGATCTTACATGGTCCGAACATATTGATCATGCATGCAGCAAATTTTCATCAAACATGCTTCTTTTGAGGCAATGCAGATACTTCATAAACAGAAAGAAAGCGCTGTTGCTGTTGCTGTTGCTGTTGCTGTTGCTTCACTTACAATTTATGAATGGTCATCTGATCAATGGCGTTGGTATATATTTCTCTGTTTTACCATATCGACAGTAGAAAAGGATATTCCTCTTACAGAACTCTATACTAAGAGTTGTGTACCACCAATCACGTACTCCAGCTCACCACAATTGTATCTATCACATCACAAAATCTGTAAACATTTTGCCTTATTCCAAACTTGATTGTTTTTGCATTTGTGTTACAGGTTTTAAAACCCGTAACACAAATGTAAACTGTGACCAGAATATTTGTATTTATCCTTCCGCACATATGAAAAACTTTGTTTTCCGTTCCGTGACAGCAACATAACAGCACAACACTCTACATCAATCGTTGTATGTTTATGAACTTTCTGTCACTCTAACCTACAAGTAACTATCCCGGCTCCACACTACTATTAGATTACCAACTTTTAAAACACTTTTGTTCAACTCACCCAATAATTCCTGATTTCCGTCTTCTCATTTTTGCTTCGGCACGTTAATAAAAACATCATTTTGTTGTTGATCACTGATGCCAGTAATAAGTTATACAAGTACACATAAGTATACTATATCTTGCAGTAATATGTACATGTAGTTACCATAACAAGCTATCAAAACAAGCTATACATTCTTTATGTAAACACTTATGTTTGTTAAATTAATGTCGTTGCCTTGATACATTTATGACCACGGAGAGTGAATTATGTTTAAAGATGAAATAAACATACTTGCCAAACTAGTTAACACACATTCTGGTTGAGATCAAAATTCTTAAAAGCACCTGTTGTGATGCATTCTAACTTTAAATTATACATAAACATAAAAGGTAATAGTTTTCCTGCTTTTTTTAGAATTTTCCAGCTTTTTTACTGGGTTTCTCTGAAGTGCACACATATGTAAGTCACATAAACACTAAGAAATATTTGACACACTCAAGACGGAACATGTCTGATATACTTACATTAAGACATATATGATACACTTACAGTTATGAACTACTTAAAATACTTACATTTAGACTTACTTATACACACACATGGCTAACTAATGATACAACTGAAGTGGTTTAAATCAATACTAACCCTTCAGAATTAGAAGGTCATTTTAGGGTCAAGGGGTGAGAGGAAGTAGAGAGAGAATAAGTTATAAAAGAAGAATAAACCAAGATCTCATGCTGGCCAATTCCTCCTCCATTACTTATGAATGTCTTCTGGAAGTATACATTTCATACTCATCTAGCTATACAATTTCCCATAGTCAATGGCGTGACTCACTACTTGTCTATTACATCTTCTTGAGTGATCAGAGTCTTGTGTCACTGATGGCGAAGCCAATTTAGTTGAAATAATTGTC
Organism: Watersipora subatra; assembly: GCF_963576615.1. Classification (NCBI taxonomy): domain Eukaryota; kingdom Metazoa; phylum Bryozoa; class Gymnolaemata; order Cheilostomatida; family Watersiporidae; genus Watersipora; species Watersipora subatra. The sequence continues at coordinate 43,293,835 of NC_088708.1, read as the reverse complement.
GAGAATTGCACCAGTGGCCAAGAAATGTATGCCAAGCAGAATCGGATGTAGAATGGGCAAAGCCAAAAGTTTATCACTATTGTTGGTGAGCAGGATTGATGAAATCACTGATGTCGCCGAACAAATGGGTGAAGAAAAATTTTGCCACATTTCCCAAACATGCTCCGTAGAGAGACTAACTGGATTAGAGAGACAAACTAGCGTACAAGTTTGCACAGTACAAGCAGAAATTCAAATTACAAAACACACGTAAACACCCAAGCTCACACGCACATACGCTCATAAGCACACAAGCTCACACGCTCGTAAGCACACAAGCTCACACGCACACACGCTCATAAGCACACAAGCTCACACACACACATGCTAGCATGGACACTCACACACTCTCTGAGCACCCACTTCTAATGTGCAAACTGTTACAAAGACGTACCTAGTATACTTACCTCTCTTCTTAAACACACCTACTCTAAGATGCAATCATGTCATCATACATGCACTCTCTAAGATGTAATAATGTCATCATACATGCACTCTCTAAGATGTAATAATGTCATCATACATGCACTCTCTAAGATGTAATAATGTCTGAACTTAGTTTGCTCTCAGTTTAAGACACACCTACGTCAGGGTGCAGCTGTATTTTAACACCAACCCATTTCAATACAGCCTTATTTAGCTCAGAGTTAATAGCTTATGAAGGAAAGTAGCAAGTTTATGATGACTCATGATAAATGAAGGTAATCTTGTCTGTTTATTCTATTGTAGCCTTAGGACCACTTAGGAATGATCTAATGATCTGTTATATTTTGCTGTTTTAACATTATGTGAAAAAGGTTCAGTTGCAAGACTTGAAGGAATAAATGTAGTCAGTCTAGCTACTATGGTTGCTAGAGTCAATAACACGGCCTCAATAATGTTTTGATATTCTGAGCATGTTAACCAGAATCAACAGCATGCCTGAGTTTAGAGAACACCATTGTCACTGGTTATCAATGGTTATAAGGGTTTCTAGCAGACATCATATAGAAAACTAACCATGAACTTAACACATTGCATAGACACTGTGATAAGTTATACAGGTGTGAGAGGCTACAGAGCCAGCTGAAGTTGAAACACTTTGGATAACTTTAAACAGTTTATGGTTGAGCTACATGTAGTCTCTTGGCCTTCCAACAAATAACTCTTTGATACTGAACAACTTTTTATATTAAATATTTGTTATTGCTTTCTTCCCATTAATAGAGTCTGATTAATAACAGCAATAAGATGTGCCTGTGATAAAACACTGCTTTGAACTAACTCATAACCTTAGAGACGGGAAGTAAGGGAAAAAATGAATGTCTGCTGTATTATTGTTTATAGTTATCAGCTCTTTGCCTACCTCCAGCCAGGAGTGCCACAGTGCTAGTGTTTTCTCCTATACCCAATAACATTGATAGCTTTATCACCTATACCCAATTACATTGATAGCTATATCACCTATGCCCAATCACATTACTGGTCTTGTCACCTATACCCAATCACATTACTGGCCTTGTTACCTATACCCAATCCCATTGATAGCTTTATCACCTTTACCCAATCACATTACTGGCCTTGTCACCTATACCCAATCACATTACTGGCCTTGTCACCTATACCCAATCCCATTGATAGCTTTATCACCTTTACCCAATCACATTACTGGTCTTGTCACCTATACCCGATTACATTACTGGCCTTGTCACCTGTACCCAATCCCATTGATAGCTTTATCACCTTTACCCAATCACATTACTGGCCTTGTCACCTGTACCCAATCAGATTACTGGCCTTGTCACCTATACCCAATCAGATTACTGGCCTTGTCACCTATACCCAATCAGATTACTGGCCTTGTCACCTATACCCGATTACATTGATAACATCCCATATACTCAATCACATTGCTAGCCTTTTCACCTATAGCCAATAACATTGTTAGTCTTATCACCTATAGCCAATAACATTGTTAGTCTTATCACCTATAGCCAATCACATAGCTAGTCTTACCATTTGTACCCAATCGCATAATTCATCACATGATGAATCTGAGGCAAAGCGTTTTCTTGACAGCAAATTTAACTTTTTAATCATTTTAAACTTAACTCATCTATTTTGCATGAGAATTATCAACTAGCGCCGCTGCCGTTGCTGCCTTTACTCAGTACCCTTACTATAGCGTTTGCCGTTCCTCGTTGCTGTTCTCCAAGATGTCAGAATGTTAAATAGAAAGCGGATGAGTGGTCTTCACTACCAAAATGATTATCTGCCATTTGTGTTGTTTGTTCAAGGTAGCAACTGGTAGCATATCAACATAACATTGATGTAACCTCTACTATTTGACAAGATAGCATAAAAAGTACTGGCATCAACCTTAATGTAGTAGCTTGTTCTTAAGCAGCGCATGCACACTGTTTATGTATCAGAACGCAGGTCTCAACTTCTTGGGTTCGCTTTTTAACTTCAAAAAGCTAACACAGACATTGCAAAGTCTCTGTCTGACATAAAGATGAAATTTCATTTGTCGGTTTTTTATCTAGAGAGATTCTGGTAAGGTGTTGTCCTATAAATCACCTAATTATATTAATCTGTACTAAGCCTATTGTGGAAATACGCTTATTCGTGTTACTTGTCATAATTTGCATTGTTGTTGTTAATAATGCATTGTTGCATATTATGTTTGCTACGAGTGTTTATCTCATTGCTAATAGGCTCAGACGGTTGGTACCTGACACCATCTGATATGCTTAACGCAGTATTATAAAGTTTTGCATAAAAAAAAGTTATTGTTATAAAAGTAACTCTGCGAATGTTCTTTCTCTACGAGCAGAAACAAAGATTAAGTTGTAAGTTGACTAGTTCGAAATCAGCAGCGAGCTGATAATGTAAGAAAACACAGATCTGGGGATAATGAATTACTAGCTACCGTAATAACCCAAATATAATGCTCCCTTTTTAATCCCAAATTTCAACATTCAAAGTTGGAGGAGCATTATATTTCAGTATGTAAGAAATCCTAATTTGCAAAATCAACTTCTCTGTAAGGGAAAATCAATTTATATAATAAACCTTATTGGTACGCTTGTGGTATTTTATCGATCGATATAATCTATGAAGAGAAATTGAAGGATTCAAAAATCTGCTTATGGACTGTATCTTACGGGACATAAGACCATGGGATTATATAGTAAAGTGTCAATTTATGCTATTGTCTACATATAAGGCGCTATGGATTGTAAGGCGTAGTAACTGAACTAAATGTGTGCTGGATAAGTTAGAGTATATTCAACTAGCTCACAATAAGTCTCAGTGATTGTTAATACAAGAAATACAAAACTTTGGTTCAGGTGTAACACTAAAATACAACATAAGTTGGATTCATTTTTGGCAGCATGCCCAAATTTTTCTTTTAACACAAAAATACAAAACCATAGCGCAGTTGTAACACTCATGCACACAAAAATCAGTAAAGTCATTTTTTTTTGTTAGTTCATTCGTCATCCATGTATCCTTCAAACTTCATCTTTAGTGTCTGAATTAAACCAGCAATTTTGACGTCAAGTAGGCCTGTATCCTTTTTGTCATTATCCGAGTCAGTCTCCCCGCTGCCATCGGCCTGGTCAGTAAAAGCTCAAACGATACGAGAGTCTGATACCTTAGTTCAGACATACATGAATCATTGGCAGATATTGGCTTAACTTGCCTGGCATACCATACAAAACCTAAAAACTCAAAGAGGGTATACTTGGACATGTCAAAAAAGACCAGTTTTTCAATTTAAATGTGGTGGGAAAAGCATTATACTTCAGTAAACATCCTACTCGGATGATTATGGTAATTGTGTAACAATGCAACAGGAATCACACTAGCCTACACTTATATAGAAAAACAATTGTATTCTAGAAGGTTCTTAAACAAGTATGAAACTACGTTAGTCAGGCGATCAAAAAAAATTAAGAGCTGATACACAAGGAAAAAGTAACATAACAAAAGTGAGCAAAAACAAGGTAAGCAACAAAAACAACAAATAAAAACTGTATAAGTCACGCGAGTGTAAAAAACAAAATTTACCAAAAAACTTATTAATACGTCAGGAAACGTTTTTAGTATCCTATTACGTGTTCAGCATACTTTTACTTGTTGAATTCTTTGTTGCAAGCAAAATTGTTTAGTGTTAACTTGTTAAGCTTATAAAGTATATCTTTACCTTCTCACCCCATACGGACCTTTTATGGCGACTCATTAGTAATTTCTAGAACGAAGACGACAAGCTAAACAGCAGGAATCAACCTCGGCCTGTAGCAATTAAAATCTCATTAGATTTGAGCTTAGCGAGTTCCCTGATTGCAGAGAAGTGTGACCACAAGCGCAGTAAATTGAACTTCTCCCCGCTAAAACTATATTTTAAGTTCTCTAAGGTTGTTTGGCAATAGAGATTGGCATTTATTACCAATTATATGTGATAAATTACTTTGCCTTCTGAGCATCTGTCGTCCATCATCATCCATCAGCGACTTCCTTTTAGCAGACTCAGTTGATGTTCTGTTTAATATGCCATCAATCAGGTACCGATATGCTCCGCCCCTAAGCATGCCAGGGGTTTATGAAGAGAAGGAAATGAGTGTTCCATCATTCTGCCTGTTCAAGTCAGACTTCGTGGGTTAAACTTTCAACTTTCCATTTATCACTTTCTAAGAATGCATCGAGCAGTTCTTGTAAGTACTATGCAAGTGTGATAGGTACTTGATAGGTACTTGAAGTTTGTTGGACAGTTTAGGTTTGCTGGTCAACCGTCGAAAGTTTTTATGTAAATGTGAGCACTAAATACAGACAGATTAGGTAAATTACAAGATAACTGTACATTTTTCATGATTTTAATAATTTTACTTGACCTAATCGTGTGTAGCGTTGATTATCTACATCAGCATCTGGGCATCATCAGTCTTCATATCAAGCCTCAGGAGCATGGAATCAGACGCCTGCTGACATCCAGGAATCAAAAGCAATAACCTATTTAGGAAGGTTTTGAATCGGCATCTGAGTAGTCTGCCCATCGTTGGGCTAACTTTTTCTTTTTCCCCTAAATAATGGCGATTTATTATACAGTCATGTGAGTCAAAACCTTACTGATCGCCTGCCAACAAGGGCGGTGAGCACCTCGATTAGCCAATCTATTGTGCACAAGGAGCCTTCATCAATGATTTGTTATAGTGTATTTTTTTTGCAATTGTCTTACTTGATGAAAAAATTCGATTTAACTCATTTCAATTATGAATTATGTATTACAGTTTTTAGCAGCTGCCAGTGCCCTCTCCTTATCAACATCATGGGCAGAAACTAGGCCACATATTATTATGATGATGGCAGATGACTTGGGTTGGAATGATGTCGGCTTTAATGGAGGTAAAATCAAGACACCCAACATGGATGCTCTAGCGCGTAACGGCATTATTTTGAATAACTATTATACTGCGCCAAACTGTGGACCATCAAGAGCTCAGTTTCTCACAGGTAAACTATAAATATTTGCCTGCTAAACACCGAACCAGACTTGAACCTCCAGTTAGTATAGATTTTTATAATAATAAGCTGATGATGATAACAATGATGCCATAATTTCTAGAATGCTTGAGAGAACGAACCGAGGTGGTTAGATTAGAGAGAGAAGAGAAAGTGGTGCATGCTTCCAAAAATATACATATGTACTTAGGAACCATTTGCCTTAGCCCTAAAACCTTTTCACAGGTGATTAGTAGTTCCTGCTGACAATACTTTCATCTCTCGAATTAGGAAGTGTGGGTGATAGCATCAAGTTATTATAATACTTTCTATCATTTGAACGCTTGGCTCTCTTGACTGACCCTTCATAATGCTACGCCCAACGTTAACCTTGACTTCTTGTGAACGTAGCGCGGTCAGCCTTGACACCTTGAATCAGTTAACTAATTGTGTTCAAATACCAGTGAATAGGTCTGAGAATCAAGCCCTTTGAAGATTACTATTTGAGCTATTTCTGTTTTGAGAAGATAGCAGCGCAGCCGTGTGAGTGTTTTTACTACGGATGACAGTAGGCCTACTACTGTAGCTCTGTGTTGTAGGAAAATATCTTACACACTTGGGTCTTCAGCATAAGAACCTTCAGCCATGTAGACCTAGTGGCATACCCCTCTCTGTCCCTACCATTGCCGATGAACTTAGGCTTATGGGTTATGGAAATCACCTCATCGGTAAGTTATTGTAGCATAGACAATCATCCCTTGTCTTCTTACACTATATCGCTAGACGGGCGCATATAATTCATTTTGCTTCTACATGGCCCACATTTATGAAAACAATCATGACAGAGCGATTCTCGTGAATAACGGATGGAGAGTCCATAAATAGAGTCGCTGGTGTTGCAATGAATTAACTTAGGGGTAAGCCACCATGTGATGTCTGTAGGATCACCCTTTAAGGCAAAAAGCTTAAAAAAGGACATTACGAAATCAATCAGGGAATAAGCATCAGCCTTGCTAAGCCAAATTATGATAAAAAAGGCAGAAAAGTGTTTTAAACTGAACACCCATGCCTACCAATTCCTATAACCATGCTTCAAATATAAACAATAATCTGTCCTACGTGGTTTTTTGATATATTTAATTTGTACGCAATTTTTGTTTTCATCTGTTTTACAGTATTTTAGAACAATTCAATCATTATTATAAATGTAGGTACTTTCTCTTTATGAGCTATAGATTTAATTTCATGGCATACCTGATGGCAACTAATAGCAAAGTTGCCCCCATAAGCATGAAGTGCTGCCATTGTTTTACTAAACATGTTTTAGCCTTCGCGCTCTTGGCTTAGCCTACAAATTCAAGCAAATTTGTTTAGTCTCTTTGACAGTTAGGTCACACAGATAGATAATTGGGAATTTCTAAACTCATATAGAGGTCTTTGGATGACATGCTCTGCACCGATTAACTTATAAAGGGCTAATAATATTGTTAACAGAGGCAAACATGTTCTGCAGTACTCTGAAGATTTGAAAAGAATGATATTTTACTGAAATATTGTCACAAAAGAGTTTTTTATGTTTCTTTTTTAATTTTTGCTACAATCTTAATTTTTAATTGCGGAGCTGATGTTTTAAGAAATTTTAAACATAATATGTTGTTTTAAGGGGAGAGCACAATATTTGATACAGTTTTACAACGCATTCTGACAATTTTTTAAATTAGGTGATCGTAACGTGAGACTTTCCTGAAAGTAAATAGTTTTTTTGCAAAAAGCTGCAATTTAACTGCAATGGGTATATTTACAAATAAGGGTTCTGCCAGAGTAATGCAAGCAAATAAACTTCAAATAGTTAAAAACCGAAAAAAAGTATTTTGAGGTTGTTTAAAATCTTAAGGCACAAATAATATGTTTATGCTTTACTTTTATAATATTCAAAGGAATAAACAAGACTGTATCATTAAAGGACAACACATAATATTACTTACACACATATAACATGATAAGACAAAACTGATTTAATCTATTTAGTAATATCACAGTCGTATAATAGTTAGCGTCTAAATAAGTAATATACATCTTTTTAAGTTAACTCCTAGCCCGCAGAACTTTTTAAAAATTCTTTTCATATTTGAAATTATTGCTTTGGCACTGGCTTTGGAGCACAGGCTAACTAGTTTTATTCTAGATTTAATTATTATCTTGTAACTTCCTTTACAGGTAAATGGCATGGTGGGTTTCATACTTCAGAATACCTGCCTACGAACCGAGGGTTTCACTCTTTCAGAGGCATGCTCAACGGTGTAGGCGATCATTTCCGGCATACAAAGTAAGTTAATAAAGGAGTCTAACTGCAACTGTGACATAGACCGTGACATAGACCGAGACATAGACCGAGACATAGACCGAGACATAGACCGTGACATAGACCGAGACATAGACCGTGACATAGACTGAGACATAGACTGTGACATAGACCGAGACATAGACCGTGACATAGACCGTGACATAGACCGTGACATAGACCGTGACATAGACCGAGACATAGACCGAGACATAGACCGAGACATAGACCGTGACATAGACTGTGACATAGACCGAGCAAACACATAGCTCTAGCATTATTTCCTTAGCAGCTAGCACCAAATAAAACGAGTCAAGCCAGTTGTTATTCTAAAGCCTATCCATGGTTCCATCTTAATATACATTTTACATATTTTTAAAACCTTAATGGCTTTTTTGGTATTTTCAACCATTTGAAAAAATATTATGCTCTTGGAAACAAATGATACTATCTTTGCATAATGCAGTTACTGTTTTGTCATGGTAACAAAATGAATGCTTCAAAATGAATGCTTCGTCCTGTTAACAAAGTGGCTGCATCATTATAATAACAAAATGATTACATAAAGTGGCCAGCCAACAAACATGCTACTACAACTGATGCATATCTTTTCTGGAGCCACAGAGTTACAACTTGTCATCACACACCCGCAGTCATGTGTCACAATCGTAACTGTCATTGTATAGAGCCACGGAGTTACAACTTGTCATCACACACCCGCAGTCATGTGTCACAATCGTAACTGTCATTGTATAGAGCCACGGAGTTACAACTTGTCATCACACACCCGCAGTCATGTGTCACAATAGTAACTGTTATTGTATGGAGCCATGAAGTTACAACTTGTCATCACACACCCGCAGTCATGTGTCACAATAGTAACTGTCTTTATAGGAAATTTCAAGGTGTGGAGTACCTTGACTTCTACAATGATACGATTCCCTATACAGGAGCTTATGGTGTCTACTCAACAGACTACTTCAAGCGAAGAGCTCTAGAGGTCATTGATGAGCATGACAGGTCTGGTCAGCCCATGTTTATGTTTCTTTCCTTCCAAGCTCCTCACACCCCAAATCAGGTAACCAGATGATGACATAACTTTAGTTGTTGTAATATAGAATAATTGATATTATCGGTTTAGTCTGTGAAGGCCACATAACATGTTTGTAATACATAAGGCGAATGTTATTATTGAATAATAATGTATATAGTAGGAACAACTACGAGCAGAAATTGTCAGCAAAATGATATGACAAGTTAAGAATACATATAAAATAGCAAAAATGGAACATATAAGTAATGTATCCAAAATTAATATGTATGAATAATATATAATTAAAACATGGTAGTTAATATATACAGTATGTCATATGCGCAATATAATAAGGATGCACATATAATAATATCTGCATATAATAATGATTTATATAAAATTGTTTCTTCATCCTGGTTAACCCAGGTGAGTGGTAATGTCTACATTGAGATATCGTCTCAAGATCTTAGCCGTTCCCAATAGCGCATTACTGTGCAACTGACTTGTGTTGATTACTGCCGGTAGTTATGCCAGCCGTATTTAATGTGCAGCTGTTATTACATTCTAGGCTCCGACGACCGCCATAATAACAGTTGTTCTTACATGCCGGCACTCTTCAATCTCCGAGTGGGAGATCTTTTTTCACTTTTTCCATTTCTTTGGTAGCTGTGTTACATTCATTGGGTGCTGCTATTTCTGTATATATAGAATATATAATGGGTTCACTGCTGAGAACTTATCTCCAATTTTTCATTTAGAGTAAAATATTAATAATGTCTAGCATATTATCTGCTAATCTCAGAGTTTGTGCAATCATATACCGCACCTTACAATATTGTTGTAAAATATGTTCTATGGTTGTATCCTGCTAAGGTGGTGGATCAACTGTTTCTTCTGACTAAGCTTCCAAATCGTAAATAGTTATTAATAAATTGTTTTCATAAAGAGCCTTATTTACTTTTAACAACAGTAATAATAATAACAATAAACTTCTTAAGTGAAAATTTGAGGAGATGTTATCAGACTTATTAGATGGCTATTCAAAGCAAGCTGGAGCAAAAAATTTCTTTGGTAAATAAAGATATTCAACTTGGCTGACTGCTTCACTGAGTTGGACTGCAATGGAGAATACAGCCCTATATCCGAAGGAGCAATAGTTGCTCACATAGATGCTTATTCTGACCAGGTCAAATAAGGCAGCGCTCTAAGAGGAAGCCAAGCAATTCTTTTCTGAGTTGGCAATCGCACTCGTCTATGCAATGGTACAAAGCGTACTGCTTGACTAACACAAATATGAGTGCATGGAATTTAAGAATTATGGTTTCTGCACCATTTGGAATATTATAACATAGCTAATTGTCAGAGCTAGCTAGAGACAACTACTAGCAGTCATTTAACCACATCTGTTTTGGAATTCTCCGAAAGATTAACTGAAGTATAGTGAGAGGAAGTCTACCTGTCACATTTACTAGACCACTCATTCCAATCAACTTATTAGCAACCGATATACTCTAGACTCTAGACAAAAATACAAATTTGAGGCGGACATGATCTTACCGCTATTTTAAGGTCACACCTGACACATCACCTATCAGAGAGGTCTTATTTTTATATCTACTGATTGCCTAGGATAAGTCTGTTAATTATTTTGACACGAGTCCGAGTCCGTAGGATTAATTGACATGTGTCAACAAGTTACTGTGACAGTTCCTGATGACTACTGAGTCATATATGTTAAGTAATGCATCTTTTATGTAACAGAGTAGCGCACCTTCATTTTCTTTTACTTTTTTACCTTTTTTCTGTAGATTTTAATGAATTTATGTTTTTACAGGCTCCTCAGGAGTTGCTCGATGAATATCCAGACATTCATGATGAAAGCAGAAAAAAATATGCTGCCATGGTTACTGGTGAGTCTGAGCTGGTTGCCTACGACCTTTGATAAATTTATAAATAGAAAGAGTCATGACCTTGGCCATTAAGAACATATTGGTGTATTACGATATAATATATTGTATTATACCATACTATACTATGCTGTATTATAATTTGTTCCATTATATTACCTTACATTGTCTAGACAACATTTTTCCTTGTTTTACCATAAAACTAGATACTAATAAAACTTCCTCCCTCTTTAAGTAAGTTTGCAGATTAAATCTTTGAAAGATTTCAAACTTATATCTAATGGTCAACAGCTAGTTTCTGATGTTGCATTTCTACGTAATATAGCCTAACCAATAAAAACAGTTGATGCGCCTTAATTTGTGGATGGTATAAAAGCGAAACGCCTCTACTATGTCAAAGCAAAAAACATCAGTATTGGCTATCTAGTTTATGGTACTTCTATAATTTATTGTCTACAAACCTTAAATGTACTACAGTAAATTGTGGTCAATAAACTGTCTTTATTTTTTTTAACTGAGCTTAAAAAATGGTAGACTGATTGGTTCATATTGCTAAAGCTATTTTTACACAGATAACTTGACAGGATGCACAGTCTAACTTGACAGGATGCACAGTCTAACTTGACAGGATGCACAGCCAAACAAATACTTTATTAGTTTGATGAAATTAAATCTAATAATAATCTAATTGGTAATCTTTAAAAGTTACTTCATTTTAGTAAGCAAACATATTTTACTTACAGTATGAACAAAAATGCCCAAAAACGTGAGAAAGCAATAATCCTAAATATTTGTCTCATAAAAATCACTAGACAGACTTCATTATTCTTGTCAGGAATGGATCAAGCCATAGGAGTTATTGTGGCTGACCTCATGCGCAGAAACATGTATAATAACACTGTTATCGTTCTCTCTACGGACAACGGAGGGCAAAGTTTAAGTGGTGGAGCCAGCAACTACCCACTCAGGGGTAACAAGGGAACCTACTATGAAGCTGGTAAGAAGAAGATACATTTATCTCTAGTTCTGCTCAGCATGCCACAAGCTCTCACTATTCTCAAAGATTTTAAATAATGAATAACTTGGCTCCAAAGAGTAAAGTACTAGAGATGGCAAAAAGGCTTTCCGATTTCTAGAAAAATATTTGATAAATTATAGCTTATCTGTGTAAGAGTTTTAAGCATTCTAAATTAGTTTTAAAAATAGATGTACTCATTCAAGAATGAAGCAATATATCAAACGTAACAACGGTTGGTGTAGGAGAGGTCTACAGCATTTGTATCAGATGAGTGAGCTTATTCATCCAACACCCAACTTGACTTTGTGTGCCAAAGGCTAAATATAACCGCACAAAGCTATTTTTGACAATGAATGGTTGCCAGTTATACAAGTTTTCTTTTCAAGTCATCTGATCAGAATGTCAAAAATTTAGGACATCAATTATTGATTTCTGAAGTAGGTCGGCATATGATAAGAAGCGGAATAGCCAACATATGCCTCGCCAGTGAACATGTTCATCTCTATGAATGAACAGTTGAGTATTGCTCTATCTATGGTCTACATCTGATATCAATTCAAACTCTCAGAACAAGCGAAAGTGCGATTATGACTTGTAGAATTGCACTTTGGCAGAGAGGTTGACAGAAAAGAGACACGTAATGCTGCTACTTGAGCGCAATAGCCGATATCAGTAATGAGCGGGACAGACAGCCGCAAAACTAATGACATCATTTGACAAATTTTTTTTCTGAGCGTTTTAACCGCGGTCAAGCTTTGTCAATTTTAATCTTGAAACACCCTGGCCGTCAGGTCACCTCAAGCATTGAAAACAATCGCAGATGATAGAAAAATATTGATACTTTCTAATAAAATCTACTAGGATTTAATAATGTAAGTCCATCTCTGATACTCACTAGTTATACTTGTTGTTAATTAACACTGCAAAGGAGATGCTTATATAACAGGCAGCAGTATCTTACAGCCTGTCTCTACCTAGTCAACATTAGTTGTCTGAATAAATTATATTTTTTATGGAAATTACTAGCAAAACATGATCAACAATAGATTTATGATTGTATACTTGTTACTAACTCAGTAAGAATAGTCTCGGCTATTTCTAGCCAACACAGCATTTGGTTTAAATACAGGCCTAAGGCTAGTTTAGAGTAGTTCAAAATTCCAAATCGTTTGTTTTTATTTAATAAAGCACTGACTTGCATAGTATGTAGTTTGAGGTCAACAACACTATATCAGTTTCGTATAGTGTGAAAGGTAATTAAGTTGATTATCTGATGGAGCTCAGGCAAAGTTTGCTGACACGCTGTTTAACGCACACATGAATTATATTCTAGCCTACGAGGCTGATATACTTTTAGTCCTCATAAAATTCAGAAGATGTCTCACTTGCCAAAAAGGAACTATTGTTTCTAAATTCTGTTCATTCCTTATATTTTAAGATCAATATTTAGTAAATTTTTAAAATAATACTACTTACATGTGATATTAACAGCCAACATTACAGCAGTCTTTACATTTACACATGAAAATCAACCAGAACTTCAACAGTGTATTTTATTTAAGTGTTTACTTTGCAGGTATAAAGGGGGTGGCTGTGGTTTCGAGCCCGCTAGCCAGCTTTGTAGGCAGATCTGAAGCTCTTGTGCATATCACAGACTGGGTGCCAACGTTTATACACCTTGCTGGAGGGAGACCAATAGGACACGATGGAATTAATCAGTGGGAGACGCTGTCAACTGGCAACACAACTGGTGGCAGAACGGTAAGTTGATAGGGTTCACATTTTCAACCAGTTTCACTGATTCAGTGTCAGCTTCCACAAGGGCTTTTGAAGTGTTACCATTAAAAATAAGAAAGTGGAGTCAAGAGAAACAACACAATGTGCTGTCCTGTTGTGATAAAGATACATGCCATATGTAACTTGCGTAGTAGATCAACCTGTTGTTCGCAGGCTCATAGGTTTGTCTCCAAAAAGCCTCCACTATTTGCCTTGTGCTAACGTATTAGGAGTTAAACATAGGTCTGTGTAAAAGTTGTAACCTAGTATGCAAAAAGCCTGCCTTCCCTTTTACTCCCACGCTGAGTAGAAATGTGTAAATTGTATCAGCTACTGTCGTGTAACTGATCATGGGCTCTTTGCGTGTGAAGAGAGTTAAAAGGAAAGCGCTTGAAAATGAGCTACAGTCAATATTACCATTGGTACAAGGCATGATTAAGGCGCTACCAGCTAGCAGACTGTTGGCAGAACTACTAATTAGGAAACTGATAGAAATTATTATTACTATTTTAAGTGAATGACATTTATGAAATAGATCTACTTGTATAGTATAGGTTAATGACTGCAGGTTAGTTTTTTTATCATAATAGTGTGGCATCAATATTTTTACGATGTTTTCAGGCTGCGGAAAATTCAATTTTTGGATTATGACTACAAATAAACATGGCCTTTGGCCATTGGCAACACTTTTTTATAAGCTAAAAACCAATGATGTAGCCCAATTTTTATTTATATCAGGCGTGAGCCAGATGGCGGTTCACTCTAGACAAATCTTTTTCTCATGGAGCCAACGCTTATCTTTATCCTCCAAGTGGGTCGTGTAACAATGATGTTAGTGTCTACTGATAGGAACTGAGCTTATACCATACACACATTTACTAAGTTGCATAAGACCTCATTTGACAAATGGCCATTCAATTTTTAGAATATTCCATCAAATTGGTCTTGACCGCAAGAACTCACTTAATCTAAAAAAATCTGTCGCATTTTCATTCCAAGGACAGTTAAGCATGGCTGGCTCAAATAGACATTAGCTCTAATATATCACATCAATTTCTCGGGTTTTACGATCTAGCTAATCATTTTAATATTCAAAATCTTTTTGAAGTTATTGGTAACACGAGTCGGTGATGTGGTCTGTAGCCAGACTTTCGGTTAATTGAATAAACAGACTTGAGGAAACCCTGTCAGCTGGTATTTGTTTGAAATATTATCTATGATGAATGTCCGTAGTTCCTCATGTTGACAGTTATTGTTGCGGTGAATAACTTTGAACAGGGCCCGGGGATAAAATGTCTCCATGCAATGAAACCAACTTATACACCAGACTTATTAAACTAAAACATTTGGATGTAGCACTGTGTTAGTCTTAAAACATCAAGAAGTCAAGTTGAAAAATTAATATTAATAAAAATACTCGGCGAATTTGTTACACGATTTTTGTCGTAAAATTCATTTGTTCGCTATATTTTTTTTACATAAACCTTTAAAACTAGCTGAATATTTATCCTGTTTATTATTTACACTAACAAATAAGCTATTCAAATATGTCATTTATCTACACAATGCTTCATGGTTGCACAAAATGACACGCTTGAAAAGAAGTGTAATACGTATGAATAAAATAACATTCCCATCTCTGGTATGCATTAATTGTTGCATTTATATCTATTGAGAACTTTGCATTATAGCTCTCAATATATGGCCATAAAATAGTATTTTTGTTACCGTGGTTATTTGTTTTGAATAAGATAAGTATAAGACAAAATACTTAAAACAGTTTGATAAAAACAGCTCTTCACGTGAGCTACCTACATTGTACTTGTAATATAGGAGTTGTAGGAGCTAACAACTCCCCAAATTGTACCTATTGCAGAATTAGCCATCCTTTTACTTTCACATGCATTGTCATGGGAGTTTGAAGAGTAAACAACTCCCATGACAATGCCATTTTAGTAAAAACCATTTTAGTAAAAATCAGTTGTTATTTTTGGATATCTTTGCACTAATCGTCGGCCCTCGGCGTAATGTCGATCTGAGTCAGTCTCGAAAGCCTGTCGAAAGTCTGACTCTAGATCTGAGGTATTTTGTTACGCCTCATCTAGACGTCAAATTGAACAAGATTTACAATTTAATCATTAAATTGGCCTAGCAGTGTTTTGTTAACGACAAAAAATGAATGCACTTATTAAATAATGTTGTTAGTAATTTTTATTATTTTTTTATAAATGAGAAAAACTTCATTAAAAATCTATTTTCATAAAAACTTAAGGATTTCAAATCGCTTAACAATTACCTCAAATCTGAGCGTATTACATTCTGCCTAGATTTGAGGTCTTCCTGTGCAAGATGGACAGTTTTATTTAGATTACGCAGTTGTTTGAGTTATCTCCTCAAACATATGAGTTACCTATTAGTAATATAAGATATATAGGAGCTAACAAATCTCCAAGTTGTACCTATTGCAGGAGTAACCATCCTTTCACATTCATATGCAACATTTATATTGTCATAGGAGTTATCTGCTCTTCAACCAGTTGGTAAAATCTGTTTTTATTTAGGTTACACAGCTATAAGAGTTATCTCCTCAAAGATCTTGCCAATCTATAATATAGAACAGCATTATTTAAAAAGAGCTTTTTTTTCCAACATGCATAATTTTACCATCTTCATTTTTTGCTTCATGGTCTAACTGGCTTTGAACAGTTTTGAACAGTTTTGAACGGTGATAATAGAACTCATATCTATCTAACTCTGTACACTTATATGATATACCAAAAAATAATAATAATGTTGTTAATAATAAAAGTAATAATATTATTACATGTACTTGTATAGTGGAAACAGTGAATTCAGCAGATATACCATGAGAACTACTTTTGGCAAGTTTTAGTGGCTCTAAATTACTGTGCTGTTGTTGTGAGAGTTATCTACTCACAACAGCCATACTGCTGATATAAAAGAAAAGGCCTCCCACAACAACAGTGCCCAAGGTGTTCTAGTCATCTTCACTAATAATTTATGCTGTGATTTTCACACAACATATACACCATTGCAGGAGATAATCTACAACATTGACCCATTGACAGTGGCAAGCCGGTCATCAAGAAGGGCAGCAAGAAGGGAAATGAGAGCGATGCGAAAGTCTCACAGATCTCAAGCTAGAGCGAGACAAAACAACTCTCCAACTTTCAACCGACAGCTGTTCGAGGACTCCGTCGATAGGTTTGCTACATTTTCTCCACCTCCATTTACCTCATCGCTTCCCCCATTAACCACTTCCTTCGCGCCCCCAGGAAGACTGCATTTTCAACGATCAACAACATTTTCACCCAGGGAAGAGACAGAATTTAACACAGACCAGTTGGCAGTCATCCGTTCGGGTGATTGGAAGCTAATGACTGGACCGATAGGATTCAACGGCATCGTTCCAAATCCAGACACTGACCTTGTAGCATGTAAGTAGACTCATTACTTTCTTAAGCCTGGTGATTGGTCATCTATATATACATATAGATAACTAACAAGACCTAGCCAGAGTGTTGATTGAGTTCTTATCAACCAATTTGGTCGACAAGACTGATTTGACTGTTACTAGCACAGTCTCCCTCTTATTGGTAACCTTGCTAATTTAAGCTTATATCACTGATCACACTGTTTTTTTATCATCATCTCATCTTTTAATTCCATTTTACATTTTGAGATCACCTAACCATATTTCAACCATGCACTTGTATATATTTTTAGATCACCTAACCATATTTCAACCATGCACTTGTATATATTTTTTATACTCATATCAGCCCCAACTTTCATCGCTAGCATTTGTTTCAAGACTTTACATCAATCTCTATCTTTTTTAATTGTGTGTTATTATTTACTTGTCACACAATTAAGCAGTTATTCTTCTACCTTTATATTGTATAAAAACTAACACACTCACGGATGGTGCGTCTGTCAGTAGTGTAGTAGTGATCGTCTTTCTTTGATGTACCGTTGATTCACTTTGGCTGCCATTACTGCAAAGCCTTCACCAATACAGCGATTTTCAGTAAGAAAATTTTAACTAATTTTCTAAGCGCTCCATAAATGCTTCTTTGAGAACAAATAGCGAACATATTTTAAATGATTGCGAGTAAACAAAGCTAACTAAATATAGAGTTATCTTCTCTTTTGATCAATACAAACAAAAGAGTGGTCAACTCTTTGTATAACAAAGTTCGCTTCTATAGTAATGAAAACTTGTTAGAAACTTGGAAACTATAGTAAAAAACTTGTTTGAATTAATATTCTAAAGAATATTTAGTCTGAAAATTTGGTGAACGGATCAGGAATTCATTAATGACAAATTAAGATGTGGACTAACAATATTTGATAGCCAAACTTTTTGTCTTCCTTTCCATGGAATAGCTTGTCATGACTTGATCAAGCGAACTGCGGTATCAATGTCTCTCTGTCTACAGAGAATTGTGAGGCTGTGGAAAATGGAAGTTAGCGATTGCTAAGCTGAAGCTTAGCAATCGCTAACTTCCATTTTCCTTTTTTGCATCACTCATTTTATAACTTTACATTACTTAGGCTTACTCACCAATTTGCTCTCAGACCTTTTTGGTGGTCACCAGTACATATAGGAGTTGTTTGCTCTCTATTCTACCTTTTTAAGCCCCAAATGTACCGCTATTGTAAAGTTTTTCTAACCCTGCAAAACATTAAATTTCTTTACTAAACCTAATTCTTGCTTATTATCATTTAAAAGAGCTTACAGTAATTAAATATTTATATTCGGATCTCACCACCTTTTATATATGAAAATAGTTTGCATCTATTCAAATGATGAAATTAAAATAATCTTATACTATTCAAATATGCTTTTAGACATGACTGCAAGAAGCTTTAAAAACTCAAATTCAGCAGTCCGTCTCTTCAACATCAGGAATGACCCAACAGAGGCAAACAACCTGAGGGCAGAAAGGCCAGACATAGTCAGAGAGCTAATAGAAAAATTAGCTAGGCATGAGAGAACTGCCCTTCCAGCCTTTTATCCATCGACTAGCGATGAGTGCCGTCCTCAGCCTTATGGCAACATAAGAGTTTGGGGTCCTTACAGTAGAATATAGCTTCCTTTTCAAAATACTTTTAATCTTTATCTCAGTGGGGTCATAGGTATGGGTTTTTTAGGTTTTAAAAAAAACAATACAAGTTTTTTTACAGAATTATCCTCTAACAAATATTTGCCATTTTTCAATATTATTGGTCTCAGTGCTGCTGTGTAGACACTATTTTGTATGTGCGCTATCTGGCAATGATTAAATGATTATATTTTAGAATTGTCTTCTTTCATCTCAAAATTTTCATTATTTTTATCTGGGAGTTGTCTTTTCTTTCATCTTGGATTAGTCTTTTCCTAAAGATGAGAAAACAAATCAACATCCGCGTTGTGAAGACTGACTGTGTTTTGAGCTTGTTTTTAATGATTTTTATTTGAGTGAAGACAATATTTTAGCTCGACTCTGCTCCCTCCTATATCTTTAACAAAACAAACATTTTTTTAAAAATACACTTTTGTTTTTGTTGTGCTTGTTACCATTGAACAAATTTTAGTTGTTTTAAATAATTAAACTGTTGCATTTTTTTTGTTTTGTTATATTTAAATTAGAAATATACAGCCTTATTTTGCTATTTACTGTGCCTCTCAGTTCATTCTTATTAAAATCTGCAAATTAATACTATACTTTAAACTAGAAATCAAAATCCAAATAAAGAAAACAATCTTATACAAAACAGCTATACTATTATATAGAATTATATACTACTGTATAGAATTATGTACTAGTATTTATGAAGACTTACTATATATCTGTAAATATGAGGCTAACTTTTCGATAGTAAACTAGTTGCAGATTAGCTTTTGAAAGAAGGGAGATTATTCACAGCCTTCAAGCTCGTAAACATCATTCAATATTGTCTGTTTTTAGTTTGTACAAAATATCATTATTATCATTATTATCATTATTATCATTATTATCATTATTATCATTATTATCATTATTATCATTATTATCATTATTATCATTATTATCATTATTATCATTATTATCATTATTATCATTATTATCATTATTATCATTATTATTATTATTATCATTATTATCATTATTATCATTATTATCATTATTATCATCATTATTATCATTTTTATCATTATTATCATTTTTATCATTATTATCATTTTTATCATTATTATCATTTTTATCATTATTATCATTTTTATCATTATTATCATTATTATTCATTATTATCATTATTATCATTATTATCATTATTATCATTATTATCATTATTATCATTATTATCATTATTATCATTATTATTATTA
This sequence comes from Watersipora subatra, assembly GCF_963576615.1. Taxonomy (NCBI): domain Eukaryota; kingdom Metazoa; phylum Bryozoa; class Gymnolaemata; order Cheilostomatida; family Watersiporidae; genus Watersipora; species Watersipora subatra. The sequence continues at coordinate 43,273,861 of NC_088708.1, read as the reverse complement.
TTATCATTATTATCATTATTATCATTATTATCATCATTATTATCATTTTTATCATTATTATCATTTTTATCATTATTATCATTTTTATCATTATTATCATTTTTATCATTATTATCATTTTTATCATTATTATCATTATTATTCATTATTATCATTATTATCATTATTATCATTATTATCATTATTATCATTATTATCATTATTATCATTATTATCATTATTATCATTATCATTATTATCATTATTATCATTATTATCATTATTATCATTATTATCATTATTATCATTATTATCATTATTATCATTATTATCATTATTATCATTATTATCATCATTATTATCATTTTTATCATTATTATCATTTTTATCATTATTATCATTTTTATCATTATTATCATTTTTATCATTATTATCATTTTTATTATTATTATCATTATTATTCATTATTATCATTATTATCATTATTATCATTATTATCATTATTATCATTATTATCATTATTATCATTATTATCATTATTATCATTATTATCATTATTATCATTATTATTATTATTATTATCATTATTATCATTATTATCATTATTATCATTATTATCATCATTATTATCATTTTTATCATTATTATCATTTTTATCATTATTATCATTTTTATCATTATTATCATTTTATCATTATTATCATTTTTATCATTATTATCATTATTATTCATTATTATCATTATTATCATTATTATCATTATTATCATTTTTATCATTTTTATCATTATTATCATTATTATCATTATTATCATTATTATCATTATTATCATTATTATCATTGTTATCATTTTTATCATTATTATCATTTTTATCATTATTATCATTATTATTCATTATTATTCATTATTATCATTATTATCATTATTATCATTTTTATCATTATTATCATTATTATCATTATTATCATTATTATCATTATTATCATTATTATCATTATCATCATTTTTATTATCATTATCATTATTATCATTATTATCATTGTTATCATTGTTATCATTTTTCTTCTCATTCACTTTAAACAGCTCGTCTTTCCGCACTGCCTCTTCCAATTCTTATTTTACCTAAAAATATTTTCTATTGCAACCAAACTACCATTAGCAACTGAAACACCAACCAATAAAATAATCTGAAGTCATTAGTGAAAACTAATCACCGCCTTTACTGGTTTTCACAAAGAAAAGCTAAACAGCTGAATTATTAGACTTGAGCCGTTGCTGTTTAATTTTTGCCAACAAAGACTTAAAGCTCTCACAACAGTTACAGTTCAATTTTCACTACAATAAAAGCCCTGTCTGTTCATTTGTTTGTCCAGGTAAAGGTTGTAATAAACTTTTAACATTTGGCGTAGCAGCTCTAACAACTGAGCTAATTGCTCACCTAGCAGTATATCAGAATAGCTGTGCATATATGTACATGTACCTACTTTCTCTACCTTCTCTGCACGCCTGTAGATCTCTCACAGCACACTGGACTGCTAGGATACTAGCGTATGTAAAAATACAACTGTGAAAGTTAGTAGATGTTACATTAACATGAAAGCTCAAGGAGAAAAGAAGTGAAATAACCTTCTTTGGCAGCCAAAAAGTAATGTTAGCTTATGCTGCCATTGGCTATAAAAAAGGAACTGCATATATACTGGAAGTAGGGACTTTGCCTTATATAGCTAGTAGGCTAATAAGTAACACATGTATATCATCCTAATTGTGCTTCAAACCTTTTTTTGAAATACCGTACATGTAGTTCTTGTTTATCAACGATTTTGATTAAAGATTTGGAGTTGTCTTACTTTGCTGCCAAAACTAAACAACTCCTGCGTAACAATTAGGACCAGTTTATGATAACTAAATCCACATTATTGATAGTATAGTTTACATAGTATAATATCTAGTATACACGTACTTACTAATTTACTAGTAAACAAACTTTCTTTAACAATATTTTGCCGTTTTGATCTATAAAAGCGAACATAACATATTTTCCTGTTTGAACTTTATGGGCATTGGGATATTTAATCAATCATGGAGTTTGACAACTTGTGCAAGTTCAAGTACTGTACATGATTTAGAAAAGAATATTTGAAAATGACGCTACTAATTGCAATGCAACTGGTAAAGCTTGATGAAATTTGTTGGCACCATCTGTATTATTTTAGCTAACGCAAAGTAAACCCATGTAAATGTAATTACACTAATAGTAATGGTTCTCGGGCTCATTAGCTTTCTGGAATGATCTAACTACGCCAAAGACTCTTCACAAAAATATCTTTAAATGTGTGATGATACGACCATGATGGTCGGAGGAATGAGTGCAATCAGTAGATAAAAGGTGTTTGAAGGATCAAATATGCGTTACCCATCATGAACTGTAGAGAGAAGTGTATGAAGATCCTATATTAAGATTTACAAAGTTGTTTGCATAGTTTACACATTCATGTAACAGCGCACAACTCCAAGACTTCAATCCATATTTCTTGCTTAACTTCACAATTGATTTCAACTCACTATACTTGTAACCTGCCAACAATAACTTTGAGTAACACCATATGTGTAACCATATGATTTCGTTTGGTTAGCCTTACCACAATATTTTACCAACCTTCTGGAAACTTTTCGGGAGGCTACACAGATTTTTACAAATCTTTACAGTTTGGTATATTTTAAGTTGACCTTATTTAATTCCGATTCTATTTGATTTGTGTTTTCTTTATTCAACTCTTACTGACATCACCCCATTCTAGCTCGACTTACTCTATTTGACTTAACCCGACTTAACCCTAGTTTATTTTGCTTGACTTAAACTTATTTAGTTCTTACTGATTTCACTTAATTCTAAGTATATTGTCTACTCTCTAACCAGTCTTGATACAATTTCATATGACTTAAATGGGCGTCATGTAGTTTCAATCAATTTTTTAAAACTTAAACCAATTTTATACTACTCCATGCTACTTGGTTTGACTCAAGGGTTCTTGACTCTAGTTTACTCGAAGCAACTCTGCTGATGTACTGCACATATAAATCATACGTCACAACTGATTCAGATTCTGCAAAATGTCTCGCATGGAGTTTTCTAAAAAAGTTTTAAAGAAATCACTATAAACAAAAGCTTAATTAACCAATCACAAACAATCAGACCACATGGTGTTCTATTTTACTAGAGCACACTCTAAATTCATTGAAGATGAGATGAATTGTTTGCACTTCTGAAAAAAATCATCATACTCGTGTTGTGATCAATGCACTCTAATCTTGCCTAGACCAATTCCTAAAAAAAGAGTTTTTAAACTACTTTGTTTGGTTTTATCAAAAAATAGTTCTACTTTGTATATAAAACTAGCATATTAGATTTTTTATAAATGGGAATTTAATTTCCTTCGTTTTTTTAAAAATGCTTTGCAGTAACTTACATTTTTTTAATTTCTTGTTGCCACTTATTTTGAAAACATTTATAAAGTGTTCTTTTAAAAATTACTTAAAAGCTAGTGATAGGTTTAAAATTTGCTTCCACTTTTTACGCTATAAGGTCTGGGAGTGGCCTTTTTCAATGTCCAAATGATTCACTTATTAATTACCTAAAACGGCAATTAGTGATTTATTTATTTTTCGGCAACTGCCAAAAGGATGTTTTGGCAACAATTTGAAGTTTACTATGGAAAAATTTCTGAATAATATATTAGAAACATGGTATGATCTAGCACTATTACAGGTTTGCTTGGAGCTGAGTGATACAGTAACAGCTCTTGCAACATTCAGGAAATGCCTAACATTTGCTTCTAGTTGTTATTAATCAATGATTAATCAAATATGAAAGGGTCCACTTTCGTAAACACAAGCACTTGCACTATCCTCGATCAACAAACAATTTTTTTTGCCAATTATTATTGCGAAACCAATATTGGTTTCAAGTTTTAACCTACACTATAATGCTGAGTTAGCTCAAATTCAACCTACCTTATTTTTTTCATTATTAAGAAAAGTGTGCACAACTCCCCCTATAAGCCACTTCATTATCTAAGAACTTGACTTTATTCAGCGAAAGAGGCAACCTCCCACAGATTCACGCATGTAGATTCAGAACTTACAGTGGTAACATTTTTTTATGTTGCCATTCATTAATAAATTGGAAGTTTTGCCAGCATTTACAAAAATTTTGTTAGATTATACGACCCACCATGTTTTATAGTAGAAAAGGACGTTACTGAAGAATCGAACCAAAAAACTGCTGATCCACTAAAATACCAGAGGTCTTGCAAAGCAAAATCTTACAGATTGCTACATCACTCTGGTGATAACAACCTACATATACATATTCACTCCTTCAAATGGAAAGATTTACTAAGTTCATTTGGACTCTGTTTAAAAAGGTTGACAAGATGATAACATGTTTACAATTGTGAAAGTCTGTAATCCGAGGACTGTAATCATATACAGCGTGATATAATCGTAGGCGCGTATATGTTTATAGCAGTCTATTGAAGGCATCAAATGAAGTTTGTTAAAAACACCTGACACTAGAGTTTTTGGACCTCTGGCTGCAACATCAACATTTTTACAATTTATAGAGTTAACTACCGTAATTCTTTACTGTTCTAACAAAACCACGCAGAAACATGCCGTACATAGACAACTCTTTTACGTTACACCAAATAATATTAAAGATAGTTGGTGAAATTTATTATAGTTGGCCAATTATTTCACAAAAACACCACACTCCAAGAGGAGGGGTGATGTTCGCTATCAAGTGTGTTTGTCTCATTGATATATCTGTATTAGAACTTTACAGTTTTTTTAAATAAAGCAACACTTTGGATGGTCATCACACACGTGGGGATAAGAAGATGAAGTAAAAAATGAATGCAATAATGGATAATAGTGGTTATTTGTCATGGCAGCATTCTTTGAATTATGACTATGATGACTATGGCAATGATATTAATAATAATAATAATAATAGGCACGGTACCTAGTGAAACAGAAAAGAAAATATTCTGAATATGGATAAAGACTACTAGAGGATAGTAGAACTATAAAATGGAACGAGCTATGGCACATTACTGGATGAGCAATCTCTCGAAGATCGACTATGATGTCTGATTAACTTACTGCAAGCAGAGACTGTGTGTGTTTTTAAGAACATTCTAGTACAAGCAATAGTTCTGTGATATTCGCCGGACATGTGTGCGTCTAATGGCAAGGGAACCTCAACGACTGGAGACACGCATGGTGGCCGAGAGCAGTTCAAGGTTGGATGTCGTTCCACATTCAGTCAGTCGCCTTTTTGGGAATTGAATGCAAACTTGTTGTTTGGAGGTCAGGCTATCTAGACCGCTGGGCAACAGATGCTCGCTACATGTTACAACAGCAAACTAGGAACTGAAGCTGTTGCCAGTAAACATTGGTGACAAAGCTTGAATCATCCAACCTTGAGTATAGGTTATACCAAATGGTAACAATAAGGGACACACTAGCCTTGACATTGCCTTACCACATGTGCAAACTACAAAGAACCTATCTCAGTATGACGACTTAGAGGTAGTGATACAGTACATGCAGAGAATGCCTACACAAACCATCTCTATTATAACGATTGCGCTAGGAAATGTTCCGAAAACGTTCTGTCACCATGCAGCGCTTCTACTGATAGACCTAAAAACGGCAAAAGTTAACTCTACCTGCGGTCCACAAGCTGGGAAGAGTCTTTCTAACACTTTAAGATCATCGATGAACATTTCAGGAGCTCAGAACGTGGATGAGCAAAATAATAACACTGACATTATGAAGAATAATATGAATACTTAAATTATAAAAAATAATAATCATTGTTAATGCAGAGTTTTGTTATGTAAATCGTATTGTAAGATATCATAGTTGTTGTCAGACTTACAGCAAATATAAATCAATTTTATCACCTATTATTTTAACAGATTTTAATTATTTAGATAGAACAGATATGTAACTTAAAAACTTGTACAAGAAGTACAAGATGTTCAACATGGGAAGCGTGTATACCAATGTTGGCCCTGCTGTCAAATAAAAAAATGGAGGAAGGCTCTTCAGTTAGTCCAATCACATCAATGCTCTTTTCTACCTGGAATATGATGCCCCCCCAACCATTCTAAACGAACACAGGGTCTTTATGAATGAAAAGCGCGGGCGCGTGGCACAATTGTAGCTTTCCCTACAGATGAAAGGTTATGTTATCACTAAATCTTTCCAAAATATTGACAGAATTTTTCTACTGTTGAATTTCGCTATAGAGTAGTCATATTAATTCTTCAGTTAAAGATTTGCATCTCGTGTGAGGCTCGTGCCAGTAATTACAAGGCAGATGTTTTTTGAAGAATAGAAAAGCAGACGAGCCAAACTTAATCTCTGCGAACAATAGAAGGCAGCGATTTATATGCGGGCATCTGGTTTAGGGAGTATACAGGTGGACCGATGGCCGAGCATTGTTGTGTTGAGGAGAATTAGCTTCGTTGTTGTATTGTACTCTCTTGCGAGGCCTCCTATTGGACAGAGTAATCAAATGTGTCAGTGAATAGAAGGTTCAACTCCCCGCAGGCTTTTAGTTTACAATTTAGAGTTATTCTTGGCAATTAATGACTTATTCAAGCTCGTCCCCATGAGACCTGATGTCAAATTTTTGTAATACCTTGACTATTTCTAAATAACCTGAAGTTGAAAAATAGATATTTAATTATAATTCACTCGTTACTAAAGATGTTTGCGCCTGATTTGCCTCCTACTGGTGCAAACCTTCCTTTTAAGCTTAAGACTAACTATGTAGCTATAACATTTAGATTTTTAAAAAATTGCGCTAGAGTGTAACAGAGTCCAATAAAATAACACATAATTACTTTTGCCGAGTTGTTCCATTTTGGAACTGATGGGCTAACATACAGGTATTTTTGATAAATATGTTTGAACATTTGTAATGTATTTTACTCAAAAAATTGAATTGTGTTTATAGTTACTTAAAATGCAATTGTTTCATGTAAAACGCGGCAAAATCTGCTTAAATAAGATCGAGATATTAATGCTAACATACAGAATAGCGTCTCTGTAGAGTCGATGAGCTAATACCACAATACACTGTATCCAGGACCTGTTTAGTTCTAACAAAGCGTTTAATCATCTTTTTGTTCACCTCAAGGAGGTGTTCTTTTTCACTGCACAAAACCCTACACAATTTTAAGCCGTGAATATTCATTTTTTTGTCATCTATTTAATCTATTGTTGATAAAATTGCATTCAGCCCAGTCGACTCATCGTCCCGGCTCGTAATGGAGATATCAGAGAATTGTGCCTGACCCTCTTGCCGAACTCTTAAAATAGATATCTCCTAGAACACATGATAAGGCCATTATACGCAGTAGAGTAAGCATAGCTAGCATTATACAATTGAAGCCGGTACAATTTTTGACCTAGGAAAAGACACGAGAAAAATGTGCGAATATATCCACTTATATAACAAGATACAATACATAAAACTTTGAATGGAATTATGAGATGTCCAATGTGACAGCGTTATGTCTCACGAGGAAGCAATAAACTATCATAATATGAGTATTTTATTTAAGTTAATCATTTAAATTAAAATTCTTAGAGAACTTTGTGTACAATATTGATGACATCTTCTCTGTGTTTCAAGCCTGTTTAGATTGCACGAGTATGATATGCAGGAAATATTAGAAGCCCAAAATATTCTCAATAGCTGTAAAGCATTCTTACACCAGCAAAAGAGCTGATTATAGTATTACGTAGTTTGCATCAGACTTTAGACTGAGTTCCCTGTATTATTGTTGCCTGCCTTTAGGGCTGAGAAATACGAGCTCTTGCTAGTATTTCTAAGTCCTACAGGCAGGCAAGACTGTAGGCTGACTGGTTGGCTGACACTAACAGAGGGATGCTAAATCGAGATAGTTTATGCCTACATTGTTTACCATATTTAGTTTTCTCAAGAGAAATTTCATTTTTTAAACAAGATGTTATACTCCAAGCTAGATAATAATTTTTTGAGCAAAGCGTATTAGTTTTACATAAACCATAGAATGAGTACATAAACTGTAATCTGCCTATGAGTATGATTGGATAACGGTTATAGCTAGACAACTTTCATTGGCTGATCTGTAATTTGTCACATATGATAATCAGTGCAGTAAGTTTACGATTTTGTCCTGATTACAGGCAAAGATTGTAAGATACGAGTAATCTCTCGCCTTCCATAGTTTATACTCAACCATTCAAATAGAATAGTTGTAAATATTGGTATGTACAAAATGTTTTTCGTGAGAGTAGATTAACCGTTTTGGGTTGAAAAGTAGATGGTTAAAAGTTCTATGATGAATAGAGCTAGTCAGAACGGTGACAATACAATTTTAGCAGTATCTTTCAAATTAGCTGACTAGCTGCCCTATCAAAGGTCGCATCCTTGACATTAAATATCAACCCCCCACACTCTCGCTGCTCGGTAAAGCACTTATATCCTTGTTTGATCACCTGAGTTTTTGCTGCTACAAATTCGTATGGGGCAGTATTAGTGAATAGATTGCAAAAATTTCAAAAGATGGGAAGGGCTAAAAATAACTCAGCAAACAATATATATATATATATATATATATATATATATATATATATATATATATATATATATATATATATATATATCTAATATATTAGTATTTATGTATGATAATTAGAAATAGAGGGTTACTCTTTAACTCCCAGCTTCAAAATGCCTTAGCAACTGATAACCAACTACTCTGAAAGTTACTTTTCTGTTAAAAATACCATAAAAGCAACATTGCACTTTTTCACTTTATTATAGAAAGATTATCATTCTACGATGAATTTATAAATAAAAACACCTTTGTTACTAATTGCAAGTATTTGTGTACATTTCTCCTAGCTAACTCCACAGATGTAAGAAAAAGGACTTACTAGCAATATTTGGAATAAACATGTCATGAAATTGAATCATCCATCAATCGAAATTCAATCAAAGCACCTGCAACAACTGGCAAAGGTCATGGAGGTTCATTTGCCTATTGTGGCCAATGTTTATTGTCACACTACGGCGATGAGTTCACATCAGAACGTATTGTTTTCTCCCTGTCACTCTGATATGCTCTGCCTGCATGACGACTACACAATGTACACAAATTTCCCAAGACAATCTAATTTGATTATCTCTACTCAAAAGATTCCCCCAAACTGTCTCATACTCGTCTCTCCTCTTCAATCCTCACAATGAAAAGCGTTTCCTATATTTTAATCTTGGAGTCAAAGTCGTATAAAGCGTAATCAGATGGCCAGGCGTAGGCTCCACCCATGCTCAATTTTTATTGGCTAGCGGGAGATGGAGGTTTCTGGTAGAAATAACATTGGTAATTACTCAAAGGTAGGCTTATAGAATAGTCTGCCTTTATTTATATGCTTTGGACCCTCTGATCTTCTCATTTGTCAAAGGAAACGTCTTGCTGGCTGTTTTATATCTGCCCGGCGTTTTATTTTAGCCTAGCATAACTTTTTAAACACCAAGTGTTTTATACGATTTGCATTTCAAATTGGATACAATATCTCTGACAAGAAGATCGTGAACATGTAAGTCATAAATATTTTTTGTTATAATTTCGTATTATTTCTCAGTGTTGCATTGTTTGTGTTGTAGCGCAGTGTGACTTTTCTTAAACGAGGCTAATACATGAGATGCTATCAGTGATAAGTTTAGTGATTAAAACGCAAGCCTTTGATGTCTCTCGGCTTATGGGTTTATAATGACTAGAGATATTCAATAGGTCTATTCAACACACAGGACATCGAGTAAGATCTTAACACTGATAAATAAAGTTTTTTTCTTCAAAGCTGGTTAATTTGAATCATGTGACTGAGAGAGCTTCAATGAAGAAATGAACACTTGAAATGGCCAAATCATTTCATTATCGTTATCGTATTTGGTTATCTCAAAGATGGGAATGGCTGCCGAGAAGCATCCAGCTATCTTACACTCATCCTGCAAACAACTGTTTCTTTGACTAGTGCACTTTAGGTTGGTTCAGAGTATCGAATCATGTCTTCTCTCGGTGACAAAGGCTTTGAGGACAGAAACTAAAGTTTTTGTCATAATGGCCTCATCAAAAATTCATTTCATGCTCAGTCAAATAGCAATTGCTAAATCTTCCTATGCGTTAGTATAGATTTCCTCAAAATGTACAAGACAGTTTTCCCTATTTATTGTATAAATAATGTTTGAAACTCTTATGATATCTCATGTTAGTATTCAAAACTAATGTTTGCCACAAGAAATTTAAACAGTAAACTATAAAAAGCTATGTTATGAGTTGTTTGACACAAAGTTATTGTCAGCAGAGAAATGGATGTAATACCAGAGCAGCAGAACAGCATGATGCCATGCTGGTACCCGACATCCATACCCCATCCTGTCACAGACACACGCTATCCTGTCAACCATACACTGATGACACACCATAGAAATCTAGACACTCAGAGTTCACCAATAAATGGCTCAGTAGAAGGAGACTTTACCTGTGGCGCCGCACAGAATTATGGTTGGTAGTAGAACCTCAACCGACTTTTACAAAAAATGAATTTGCTCCACAGAATTCCTACACCTGCTCTATTATAACAAGTAACAATAATGGTTACTGTTATTATTATTGCTTTATTATTCCTAACTTATTATTATATTCCCTCTGATTAGTAGTAGCCCATTTAAATGCAACTAAAATATTTAATACAATAGTAGCTACATAAAATATACAAACTAATATGCATAAAATATTCTTTTGCACTTTAATTAAATTTTAGCTATTTGTAGTGATGAAAATATTTTTTTCAGCATCTCCAGCAATGTACAAACCACAATGGCACCCGACTATGATGTCAAGCCAAAGTCCACTATACCACCAAGTATCGAAGCCACTTTTTGTGCAACCACCGACAGCACCTCCAGCCCTTACTTATCCATCACACCAGACACAACAACTCTCTCCGCAATCTTCTCATCCGTCGACACCCCCTAAAGAAGAGACCCGATCAGGAGAGACAGACGGAGTAAACTTCCCTATTACAAGCAACCCCAATTTTCTATACTCGGACTACCACACAACCGACACCTTCAAAGGCAGCAGCGCTGGTAGTCAAACGAGTGGCAGCACTTCTATAGTCAAATCGAATAAACCTAGCAAGCCAAAAAATGGACAAGGTAACTAAATAAATTTAATGATATTTAAAATGATATATTGAACTCGTTGCAGGCCAGAGTATCGCTACTGTGAATAGAGTGAGGGTGGGCCAGAGTATCGCTACTGTGAATAGAGTGAGGGTGGTTGGGGAATCGGAGTGAGCTTTGGAATGCCACCTTTATTCCCCTCCGCCGAGTTGCACTGCATTTCTGTACTGTGTCCTTTGACTATATTGCAATATGACTATGTAAAAAGGCATGGCTTAGTTAAACAAAACATGGGCTCTAATTAAAACATACAATTCGTTAGAATCTTTTATGGGGGTTATTAATATTTGTAACGCGAGCCACGACGTGAATGCCCACATAGTTGAAGTGAGTCTTGTATTGTACCCCATGTACAATCATCCTTTCTCACCCCTCAGGAATTCTTATATATTTTAAAGCAAAGGTTTGATGCAAAATAACCATAGCTCTAGAAATCGGGCACTTATTCTAGCTGTTCTATTGCATAATATAATATGTGTCAAGTGGCAGCCCGTAATGTGATTATCTTATTGGCGAGGCTCTACCCTCAACTCCGTAAACCTAACTACATAACACTGATCCCTTTCTTGTCTTTCACCCGTACCTCCCATCGTTTGTTCAGAGTCTTGCTGTGAGCTCAGCTATAATAGCCCTGTGTCAAAATTACATATTAATGATGATTTACATAAAATTTTAATTGCTGTTGCAGGCTTGTTCGCATGGGTGTGTGGTGGTCAGGCAGGGTATGCCAGTTGCACTATTAATAGGTAACAAGCTAATAACAAGCCTCTGCAACTTTATCTAATATCTTTGTGAACAAAAGACTTTCAGCGGTGGAATGCTGTATTATTGGAAGAATGATCATTTCTCTCTTCTCTACCAACCGAATTCGCTAGTTTATGCCCCAACGCTACGTAATACTTGCATTAAATAACACGCGTGGCATGCCGTCTCAGTTTCCTATACTTACACAGTATCATTCTATACCTTAAATTTGCTTGACACGAGATGAAATGGATCCGTCTGGATTCCACGAGCCTCGATTACAACATAGTTTCATATCTCCCATTTACTGTCTGCTAAATAATTCATACCGTTGACCAATTTCCATCGCAAACAGAATATGAATTATATAAAAACACTTATTATTATGTCAAAACTGGCTGGGAAAAACCGTTTATCAGTGAACTCACGCTGTTATAATGAGCCCCTTTGGTTTCATTCATCAGCTTAAGATGCCTGTCTGGTTATAGAAGGACGAGAATGTGTAAATTGTGGTGCTACCCAAACACCGCTGTGGAGGAGGGACGGCACAGGGCATTACCTCTGCAATGCGTGTGGACTATACCACAAGATGAATGGGGCAAGCAGACCTCTTGTCAAGCCGAAGCGGCGGCTGGTAAGCTGTCTTTTTATAAGATATAAAAATTCTTTGAGGATTCTTTAATGTACCAAGGAACTCGAGGCAGAATGTAAACAATGTGGCCCGGCTGTCAGATTCATTTGGGATCAACATTTTGGATCAAAACATTCTATTATTACTTCTTAAACTTGCAAGAAGATCAACAAGAATGACAATAAAATTTACTCATTAGTTTGTATTTTCTACTTGAAACGAAATAATGGCGAAACTTGAGCTCCTGGTCTTGCGTAAGCCGGAGTCGTGCTATTTCTGTAGACACCTTGAGTGCTTAGCAGGAGTCAGAATAGTTCTGTAAGCTAATGTTTTCGTTTGCAATTTGGTTGCCTTTCCTCCCACCTTTTTGGTAACTCACCAACTCTCTCTCTGGTCCAATTCTTGGTGCAATTGTTGCATGAATAAGCAGACAATTTTTAATTCATCATTTGTTCGAGCGTGAATGATAAATGGGGCACCAGAGGCTCCTTAATGACAAGACTTGTTCTGTTCTGATTCATTTACTCTTATTTTAATATATTACGCACAATCAGAAATATAATATCTATTAAACATTACATATTGAACATATTTGGTAGAAAACTAAAGAAATTTGTTATGCTGTATATTATTACATTATTATGTCATTTTGCAGTCAGCAACTCGGAGAGCTGGTACCAGCTGCGCTAACTGCCGAACATCGATCACGACGCTGTGGAGGAGAAATGGAAGCGGTGACCCGGTGTGTAACGCCTGTGGTCTTTACTATAAGCTACATAACGTAAGTAGATTTAGAACCTCGGGCTATCATTCTTAAACCTCTCTGGCTATTTTTTTTAAACTTCTGGCTGTTTTTCTTAAACCTCTCTGGCTATTAGATGATAGTTTAAAACAATTCTAAAGAGTCGTCTTCTGCCTTAATCTCTTTCTTAAATAGTAACAGCAAATGATTCGGTGACAATAGCTAAAAGATTGGCAAAGTATACAATTATTTACGATCCTGCCCCGTCTTTGATGTAACGCCTAAGAGAGTCCTCGTTTAATGAGATCAAAAGCAGTAAAACATCATCAGATGTCATCGCCAGTCGATGGAGCAGAAAGCATAGGCTCGTTATGTCGATTATTCTGAGACAGTATGGCGGAGATTAGCTTGGACCCAAAGTCTTTTGCTCAGAAGGGGATTAAGCGAGTTTAAAATCATAGAGCTAGTTATGAGCTGGTCTATGAATAAGAAACAGTCGTTATAGGCATGCAGTGAAAGGGCCTCATAATGGAATTAGTTGAGCGGATTAATAAACCAAATGACGTATTGTTACAAATGTTTAGATATCCAAAAAGCGTGCCTTAAAGAAACATATATTCTCCACACCTAAATTATATGAGTTATAAGAGCACGACAGAGAAAACAAACTATGGAGATTTTTGCCAGCATTGTTTTACCATTTTCATTCATGCTCACTGAACCCTCAAAGCGATGTAAAACAACGCCATAGAAAAGTAACGCAAGCTATTTTCTTAGTCATTGCAGAGCGGAAAGAAACTATTGAGGAAAATTTTGATATTGAGAATAGCCAGTTGAAGGAGGAAATTTTTAAAATTACTAAGATTTCACGAAAGTGCCTGTCATTCTGATACGATGACACGCAGACATACCCGTCACTATCATACGTAAAGAAAGATTGAAAACAAAACATTTCTTATTTCAATTTTATTATTTTGCTGGCAGTGTATTGAGCAAAGGCATGACTAGAGACACTGAGGAGACACTGCCAGCCAATTTTATGAATACTCGATTAAACTTGAATAGGAGGTAAAGAAATTGCAGTTTCACTGCACACTGAACAACACAAAGAGTGAGAGCTCAGCCTCCATATTCAGCCTCACAATAGAGTTCTCAGCGAGCATCTTTGCACAACTCTGATTTGATACTCATATTTCAAACGTCTCTTTCATGGGAGCAGGAGTCATCGTATTCACCTGAAAGATAGGTGGTACATGTGAGCCATCAAAGATATATGGTACATGTGAACCTTCAATGATAGGTAGTACATATGAATCTTCAAAAACAGGTGATACATGTGAACCTTCAATGATAGGTAGTATGTAAGAATCTTCAAAAACAGGTGATACATGTGAACCTTCAATGATAAGTGGTGCATGTGAACTGCTTTGCCACTTTTATAACTTCCTTTCAGCATATCGCTCTCGGTTCTTTTCGCTCTCTCTATATTTTGCTCTCTGTTTTTCTCTCTCTCCGCATTTTGCTCTCTGTCCTTCTCATACTCTCTCTGCATTAAGCCACCTGTTCTTTTTACCCTCTCTCTTTCTACATTGTGTTCTCTTTTTTTCCCTGTCATTCTTACAGCGGACTGCTCTTGTTCTTTCTGCACTCTCGTTATTTTGCTCTCTGCTTTTTTCACTCCCCTTTTTACCCTCTCTGCAGATTGCGCCCTGTTCCTCTTGCATTTTTTCCGTAATGTCCTTTTTCTTTTTGCTCTCTGTTCGTATTGTTCTCTACGCATTTCACCCTCTATTCATATCACTGCTTTTTTACACTCTTGGCTGATCACTCTCTGTTCCTCTCAATCTTTGGCATGTCGCCGTTTATTCCCTTTGCCTTCTTTCTACATCTCTTTACGTTTCTCTGACTCGTTTTGAATTTTGCTTTTTCCTCATCTCGCTCTCCGCTCATCTCGCTCGTCTCGTTCTCAGCTTGTCTTGCGCTCCATTCGTTCTTCTTGTCGTACTCTCCTATTCTCCGCTATCTTTCCAAATTGTATTCTCTCATTCTGCTTCATCTTTATTTTTTCATACTTCTATCAACTAGTTTTCAAGGCAGCCCTTACAGAAAAGAGAAAAACTCTAGCAAGCTGGCCAACTATTAACGATAAAATTGGCTAACGCTCTGACACCAAAATTTAGTCTCTTGAGACATTTCTCTATCTAGTCCTTCTGTCAAACGCAGCGCCTTGTAAACAGCCATTTTTAAGTGAACCCATTAATTAACTCTTGTTTACAACAAGTCGGTAATCTGTAAGGATTACCATCTGATGTACTCATAGAGCTGCAAATAATCCTCATACATTCCATTTCTCTTGCAGGTACATCGGCCATTAACTATGAAAAAAGATAACATACAGACGAGAAATCGTAAGATGACAACAAAGTCGAAAAAAGGACGAAAATTTTCGCACGAAGCAGACTTTAATAAACCTATTATGGGCATGGATATGAAATATGGAAACTTTGGCTCTCAGCACATGGCTGGTGTCGCACCTCTAATGGCTTCAAACCATGCTTACCAAGGCTACCCTAGCAGCACATTTCACGCGAACTTCTCTCAAAGTCATAATCTAGGCCCTTACTCATCCTGGCCTACAGCCCAACACGCCTTTCCCTTAGCCTAGCTCACATCCAGGCAGCCGAGTCTCATGATAAAGTAGACTGTGATCAGCGAGTCCATAGACTTATTCACACTAATTGAAGTCTATGAGTGAAACAAGCCAACTCAGCAATGATCTCAAACAAAGTCCACCAATCGTTGTCTTCGCTACACAAGAAAACTAGTAATATTTTTATCTTGATATTATTTTTATGATTTGGTTTGTGATATTGTACAAAGTTGTTTTATAAATTTTTATGCAATTAGAACATATTTTCAATGCTTAGTTATATTTATCGATGTTCAAAATCAGTTCAGAAGAGCAGCAGAGTTGAAAAAATAGCTCAGTAAACGCAACTCGCTGTCGACACGGCTTTCATTAATCGTTATACCCCATGACTGTCTCTCTACCATAAACACATAGACCTATATTCTCTTATTGATGTGTTATTTATTTTCTAATTATTGTACTTGTATTGGAACTCAGCTGACTGCTGGTGCAATGACATAGCGTAAATTGCGGTCAGCATTTATGGCATTTTTCTCTCTCAGCTATAAGATTTTAGATAACTAAAGCGTGTCTCATTAAAGCTCTTTGTGACAATCATGTATGCCCTAGGGGAAATGCACAGCCTTACAAAAGTTTTTTTTATATAAATGTATAAAAGAGATAAAAATGGCTGAAATACACTGTTTTATAATTCTATTAAGAAACTGTGACTGGAGTGATTTCCTTCTATGTAATATTCCATACAATAACAACTCATCAGGCGGATTAGCCTGCTGGCTTTGTGATTTCTGACTATAATGAACCTCTGGCATGCACGCCACTTGCGTTCACCATTCATCACCGATGTCAAACGACCACAATTTCTTTTGTGTTTCTAAGATGCATATCCAGCAGTTGTCAACAATACCGGTGATAAGATAACTGTCCGATGTGAGATTGGAAAGACGTGCATAGGTATAGATTAAATGTATAGCAGCACCTGATCACAGTGATTTAGCCATCCTAATTTGACAGTAATTTACCATTGAAGCTAGCACAAAAGTATTGTATCTTTTGCAAACAAATTATTGATATGTTTGTTTGTTTTGCGCAAACTAGAGACATGGTTTTAAAAATACTGAGTGCTTTTTTACCAATGATTTGAATTCAAAATGTTCATTCATCGAGCTTATTTTATTCCTTCAAAACTCTAGTAAATAAATAATATTATATTATCAACTCGTTTATTCTAAATTAGACAATAATTATTTTAGAAAATAAAATATAAAACAAACTTTGGTGTAAATTAATTACACTGACAACAAAAAATAGATATTATGACAACGATTATAAAATAAATACGTTTTCTATTTTTATCTCGCATAAAGGAGGAAGTACCATGTTAAAGATGGTTGAAGAGTTGAGCCCTGGAGTTAGAGAAACAGTAAAAATGTGATGATGCAAGAGATAATACAAAAGATATTGGAAGCAAATAATAATAACAAACCACTAGAGATAACATGAGTCAACATCCTAAATATAGAGAAAAAGGTGTACAGAAATTATATATCTTTAATTAATAATAAAAAGCCACCAAATCTCACTAAACGAATATTTAAAATCCAAGAAACAAAAAACACACTTGTTTAATTTTATTTTCTGTCAAATTTTGCTATTGATTCTTGCACAGTCAGCAACCACTCCTACACCGCCTACAACAGATCATTTGAAATGCAGAGCATCCCTGTTAACGAACATAATTGTTACAAAAATAAAGCTAGCACTTTTGTCTAGAAGGGAGGAAGTCACGCTAGTTAGATTGTGACTCGCTCACCTAATGATTTCTCTGAATGTCAGTTATCTTTTTTAAATTTATGTGGCCAACGCATCATTACATTTACAATGGGTGAGAAATGCAAAGCAACATAAAGCTAAATCAGTTTGCCTGAAACCTGGAAGAACGACGCCAACTCCAGACGGCGTGACAAGTGGGTTTCACTCGGTGAGACCATTTGCTGCACGATCTAAACCGACCTCTAAATATTTTTACGCGGTCGCTCCTTGAGAAGGTTGTAATATTTTCACATAGCTTTAGCTTCCGGAGATTTTTTTACTGACGTGGGAAAAAGTAAACAGTCCGATCGCACGCGTTAATCTAAAAACAAAAGACTTTAGAATAGGGGTAGTCTAGCTGCCTGGCAGTCTATCATATTTGATTCCTAGAGGGAGCGAAGAGGCTTAGCCATAGACAAAACTCAGATGAATAACAATACAATCCCAGCTGCCTTTAGCTCGAACATAATGAAGGAGACGAGCGATCATCCATCAATTAAAATAGAGAAATCTTTTGAAAAAGCTTATGAGATTAAAATCATGAGCGCGTGCGGCGGCTCTCTTTTGTTTTAAAATTAACTGTTGAAAGACTCGCAGTACAGCGGAGAATCCAATCTTTACTCGAAACAAGTTTTGTTAAAACGAACAGCCTGGATGTTTTGGCCTAAAGATAGTGATGATGAAATCGGAGTGTGAGTCGTGTCGGATGTCAGTGAGAAATGGCAGTGATAGCATCTTAACCGGCTATCAAATTGAAGTTGATGATCGGGTTACAACTTTACGAAGCCATAGAATGTACCAATTTCAGTCAAAATCTATTCAAACAAGAATGTAAACGTATAATTCCAGTTTTGACAAGCAGAGCCAAGATTCTTAACTGATATGAATTCACACCGAATGCATAACTGAAATCTTTCACATTTTAATCAAACGCGAATTGTTTAGAATTTAAACAAAAAAAGTAAAGTTTAAGTCAAAAAGCTGCCTATCATCTGAAGATATTGTAAAAAAAAGAACTAACCAACAAGGTGCCATAAAACATATGTGTGAGGCTTGCAATGCATGGACTTTGCAAAGAGCAATTACCCTGGAGAAAGATTTAATCATTCTGTTGATGTAACTTTCGCAGATGACACGATAATGCGCAGGTCAGAAGCTGAGTTGAACTATTACATAACACAATAAAAATATTTCATTTTTATTGCAAATAAAAAACTAATTATAAATATTTACCTGCAAAACATATCAGACTGGAATCCCATTATTCATCCTCAGTTTAGCTTTTGCTCCTCCAGCCGGACAAGATAAACGGATTACCTAAAAGAGCATATGACATTTTTCTAACGAAACTGTTTTATTCATGATAGAAATGCACAGATTGGCAATGTAAATCAAAGTAATTTATTAATTTTATTTCCTATAAAGCTGATGAAGAGAATAGAAGGTTGTTACTTCCTTTCCCTCCGTTACATATGATGATGGCAGCCGAGAAGACATCATGTATATTAGCCTGAGATCTCTTGTATTATCACTCAGTGGAATATAAACGCGGAGGGCACCGGAGGGCACGTTGTTAATGTTATCTACACTCTTTATAAACTATGGAACAGGCAGACCATAAAAACCACTGAAAGTTGTCAGCAAATGAGAAAATTTGAAAACAAGTGTGTTATTTTATCGGCACACAGTAATAAAATGTTATTACACCTAATTGAACAGCTGGGGGATTATGGGACATGCATCATTACTAGCTATTTTAGATATCACAGAGGTTCCTTTATCATTTATCTGAACAATACCGAAGTTTATTATCTTCTACACCCAAGCACATCTTTTCTTTCTGGCCCTGTTTAAACCATAGTTGATTAGTGGGCCCCGGACAACGGTATGAAATGCATTAGTCAGAGGATGGTGATTTCAATAGTTTTAGAAATTTCAATCTCCTGTAATTAATTAAGACAAAAATGTATGTTTCATGAAATGTTTAAATGATGAACGAAGGACGGAAGAAGGCAGGCGCTACGTCTGCATAATGTGACGCCTCGGTTAAATAATCAGAGGTGCTTCATTTCTGTGAATGTTTTCATTCGCCTTGATCACTATAGCGTGAATTTCAAATGCGATTATACGCTTGTGACTATGGCGTGAGGAGAGCATTGCCACACGTTGTCAACTGGTTGTTAGCGTACATAATTGTTTTAGAGTAGACAGACTGCATTAACAAAGGTTACGACTCTTTATCAAATCTGATAGAAGCAGTCAAGTGATCTGATAGGAGGCAGTCAAGTGATCGGTGTGAAAATCATTCCCAGGTAAAAAAAGGATATAATTTTAAGCACCAAAGAAATTTAAAATTTTTAAACTAATCTAATTTAGCTCAGAAAAAAATAAAATGACACACGAAACATAATCATATAGGCCTATATATATATATACATATATATATATATATATAACATATATATACTCATGCTACAGTCAGTACTGTTTTGGCTATTAAAGCCCCATCAGTGCAGATCAGATCCGATAAGGTTCTGATACACATATATGACAAGACATTATATATATTTATATAAATTAAATATCATATTTAATATATATAAACATATATAGAGGCCTTGTCATATGTATATCAGAACCATACAAGCTCTGAGCTGCACAAGGATATATATATTTTTTTGTTGTTCATACAAAATATGAACAATAAAGATTGTGTTTTTGATAACCAGTCAAAACCTTCCAAACCCTTCATGGGATATTCCTACAAGGCAGCATCCTGTTTTTACTGACAGAAGGCAGTGAACCAGACAGCATCTGCTGCCGGCTTTATTGTATTCAGAAAATATTGATACTAATGATGATATGAAACGGTGGTAAGAAGGTCGGTGGGTATTACGCCGTGGAGCTCGTGCTAACAATACAAGACAGCGGCAGCAGAAACACTGATCTGATGAAGATTAGATTGCCCTGCACTAATGAGTTCGTATTTTATCTGGCAGCGGATGTTCAGCGCATTGCTGCCAAGTTCTTACCAGATTGCACCAGAATAGACAGCGAGCGAGCAGAGCAGCATGACATTCACAGTAAACATTTTATGTACTGTTAATGAGACATTATCACTTGATGTGTTAATATTTAGTCACAAAGCCGGAACAGGTAACTTCCAGCAGATTTAAAATTGTACCAACATGTGTAGGGAGCCAACCAATCTTATCGCAAGGATTTTGGGAAACCATCAGACATGTTTCTATTATGTATAGTAATATAATATATGAAGGTAGTGTCTTACATAGCTCGGCCAAATATGTAGCGATGAGTATTGGGGAACAAACACAAAGAATGAATATGGGATGATCTATAAACCTCACAAATACTTACAAGGTTGTTCACATTTTATAGCAATATCAAGATATCGATGCTCAGGTCTAAAGAGTATACTGCTTAGCATGAACTCAAAGACAAGCGAAGTTGAGAGGTTGAATGGGGTATTCCACATGAGACCTGCATCTGACCTATATGTGTGATATGCATTGGCATGATATTTAAATAACAATCATAATAGATTTTGGAAATGGTTTATGTATGGCAGCACATGACTTGTGTATAGGCTATAGGAACCATCTGAGATTTATGTAAAACTCGTATATGACACATATTGATCTCATATAAAACTCATATATGACAAATATTGGTCTTATATAGAGCTCATATATGACACATAGTTATCTCACATAGAACTCATATATAACACATATTTGTCTCACATAAAACTCGTATATGACACATAATGGTCTCATATTAAACTCGTATATGACACATAATGGTCTCACATAGAACTCATATATGACACATAGTGGTCTCATATAAAACTTGTATATGACACATATTGGTCTCATATAGAACTCATATATGACACATATTGGTCTTATATATAAATGCATTGATCATAAATTGGCGAACAAACCCTTTCCAAAGCTAGCCAACGTGGACGAGCCATGTTTTAAAAAGGTACATTAGATAGAACAGAGACCATATATTATCCGAGACATAACCAGCCAAGAAACTAATTTTCATTTTGTCACTATCACTTTTATGAACACCTAAAATGAAATATGTTTGTTCCTATCATGTCAGTTTCTATGCTTTATTGCCCTTCATCTGAGCCGCAATATTAGCTGTTTCACCGCTTTATGATTTCTATCTCATTTAAATCTATTGAGGGGAGCATTAGAGCAGTGAGGGTATGACTACATTAGTTGTGAGCCCTTGAGATAAAACGGATGCATTTAGCGCAAGACAGCCTTTATAACAGTACCAACATTCTGGTTCATTCAGTAAAAGTATTGGTTAAATACACTTTAACAGTACCTGTTTTCACTTTCTCAAAATATATTTGGTATGTACATTTAAATGTAAATTTATGCTTGCCATCTTGATATACATGTCTTAAGCATATACACCATATAATATATATCATATATGAGTAATATGAGCATACACATGCCTACATAATATGAGCACATACACTGTATAATATATATCATATATGAGTAATATGAGCATACACATGCCTACATAATATGAGCACATACACTGTATAATATATATCATATATGAGTAATATGAGCATACACATGCCTACATAATATGAGCACATACACCATATAATATATATCATATATGAGTAATATGAGCATACATATGCCTACATAATATGAGCACATACACCATATAATATATATCATATATGAGTAATATGAGCATACATATGCCTACATAATATGAGCACATACAATGTATAATATTTATCATATATGAGTAATATGAGCATACACATGCCTACATAATATGAGCACATACACCATATAATATATATCATATATGAGTAATATGAGCATACACATGCCTACATAATATGAGCACATACACCATATAATATATATCATATATGAGTAATATGAGCATACATATGCCTACATAATATGAGCACATACAATGTATAATATTTATCATATATGAGTAATATGAGCATACACATGCCTACATAATATGAGCACATACACCATATAATATATATCATATATGAGTAATATGAGCATACATATGCCTACATAATATGAGCACATACAATGTATAATATTTATCATATATGAGTAATATGAGCATACACATGCCTAAATAATATGAGCATAAAACGGAATGATTGAGATTGTCTTGACTGAATAACTGTGAACCAAGTCATTGTTACTCAGCGTTACGATAGGGCCCTGCTTTTCAAAGTATTTTATAGAGTTATAGGCTAGATGTGACTTGGCCTCCTGGGCCATCGCTATAGACTTTACGTAGAGCTCCCTATTTTGCAATTAGCTAAACTATTGCATAATAATATGTAATAACTTATTAATTGACATTCTGTCAACAAAAATGAATGTAATATCTTGGCTCATCTCCACCTCTCTAGTAGCTAAAACGCATCAGGGAACCAGCATGCTATGAACACAACATTCCCCCATAAAAGACTAAAATAAAGGCTGTGCATGTACAAACCAGAAAAACTCTATTAAAACGTTTGGGAAGCCAACAAATTTGCCAAAAGTTACACAACTTAAGAAAAAAATTCGCATTTTTTATTTCCTGAAAGAATTTGACCAATTCTGACTCATGCCTTATTCGATATGTGAAATGGAGCGACATGAGACAGCGGGTGAGTCAAGTAGGTGATGTCATAATAGTGGGAAGCACCTGAGAAAGCCTAATGAAAGGTGAAGCATCCAAAAACAACAGAACGACCACCCCATGGATGTAGACATTTCCTGTCCTAATTAATTCCCCATCAAACCCTCAGCTCTGGCCTCCAGACTCATTTTGGTAAGGACAATAGCCTTCCTACTGCTGCTGGTGGACGAGTGTTGGAGGATGTCGTCTAATGTTTCTCTATTTTCAAATATATAATCTTAAACTAAATTTACAGAAAGCCAATTAACTACCTTGGCCCAAAATTCAAAAATGAAAGCGCAACACATATGTTAACATGAACAGTCAGAAATGAATGGTGTTGAGTAGAGTTGATGCATTAGTCACAGATGCTGTACACTGTAATTCCACATGTAGAAATCGATGTGAATGACAAGAGGGTTAATACGAATTATGTTATGGACGTCTATGTAAAGCATTATGTATTAAACTTGAGTGTTCTACTACACTGTAGATGTCTATGTTGCACATACACAAAGACTTGGGTTCTTTATCCACTATAATAGATGTCTATGTTACAAAGGCACTAAGAGTTGGGTGCTTTATTCCCTATAAATGTCTACATATATGCTACACATACAATATTAGACTCGGCGGCACACTATTACATTATAATAGATGTCTATGTTACACATACAATATTAGACTCGGTCACACTATTACATTATAGACGTCTATGTTACGCATACAATATTAGACTCGGTCACACTATTACACTATAGATATCTATGTTAAGCATACAGTACAAGACCTCAGGATTCTATTCAACGTAAGATGTCTATGTTACACCAACAGTCCAACACTACACCTAAGCTCACTATAATAGTGCAGATGTCTATATATGTAATATGGATCCTCATGTCTTTTCTTAGGGTCTTTTAGAATAACTAAATAAACAGGGAACAGCTAAAGTTCTGCTGGTAGCATGACAACCGCCGTAGCACCTGGACAATCATTAATAATGAATTATCATGACTCAACCACTTCAAGGTCAGCCTAAGGCCAGTGTAGCACCAATGTACATTATCAATAGATATATTTGTTATAAACCTTATGAATACAAGTTCAGGAACTGAAGTGAGATTCCAAAGTTGAGAAAAGAATATTCTAGAATGAATGTTTTCTGATTCCCATGCAAAACTGTTTCGTGAAACACACCTACCAATTCCAAGTATTAATGCTGATACAGTTTTCAAATACTCTATATAACATAAATTTTGTGTGACACAATACAAAAAAGTATTAAACTATTCATTTATTCGGGCAGCACTGCCAACATCCTCTGTCAGCGCAGATTGAAAACACCTTGAAGGGTTAAACTCGGTTGAAGGGTCACTATCGTCAAATTAAAAATTTTTTTATCAGAAAGTATGGATATTTTTCTATAATTTGAGATTACGTTTGTTGTTTTAGGTTATTTGACTGCCAGGAAGTTGCAAGATCAAAATCGACAAAGTTTAAACACTGTTAAAACTCTTGGAATACAAATACATGCTTGACTTTTCCACAAATGATGTCAGTAATTATGTACATTGTATATAAATGATAAATATACGATCTCATCAGCATCAGCCACTATGTTTACACAGCATTTAGAGAAAAGCACTCATACAATTTCTCACCTACCTATCTTCAAATCATAATATGAAACATCTATAGCAGTATATCTGAAACTATGTTTGCAGTTTTATTATAGCCATGAGCAAATACTAAATAGAATATGTTTGTTTGTTTATTTTTATCTATAATATAACTACAAACAATAATATGAAGAGTGTTTCTTACAGTATAAAAGAACAAGAAAAATAGAAAAAAAAGTCACTCCAGGGAAGGTGATGATGAGGTCCCTGTGCGCAATAGCAAGGCCAATCAAGGCGCGGAACCTGAAAGTAGAGTCAGCAGAAGTCTGTCTAGTTAGTTTAATCTAGTCTGGTTGTCTGAGGTAGCGCTTATGTATCAATAGAGTGCTTGAGAGAAGTAGTAGGAGATCTCTTTTACCAGTTCCAACTGGTCTCTGAGGGTGGAATCGAGATTCTTCTTGTTGAACTCGTTACGAAGAGCTAAGCTTGAGTGATTCCATCAAGCGAGATCAAATTTATATTACGGATATCATTGTTTTACTACAACTTTCCCCCTTTTCCATGTAACACTGTTAGCTAAGTAATCACATGGTTAATAACACATTCAAAACCTCTCAAAAATAAATTAGCAAACTGCATTCTACAAACCAAAGAAAATTGACCAGTAGAGTGAAAACGGGATTCCATACGAGCCCCGGAGGTTTCAGGTCTATTTTTATCCAGTTCATCAAACAAAATAGCAACTTTTATACTACCCGCTGCTCTCTCACTTTCTCAACCAGTTTCGCTCAATATCATCCAATAAGCATATTTTGAATTTTGATAATGAAAATTAAAACACCACAAAAAAATGTTTTACTTTTCCAGATGTAACTAGCAACCAGAGAAATATAATATAACCATCGCAAACATAGTGGCATCAACCAAATCTTGTAAAGAAAATGGACACCGAAGCTAGCGGTGACAGAAAAGTCTACTAAAAATCTTAATTCTACACAGTTTAAGTTTAACAGCTTTTACAATTCAGACAACTGGGCAAGAGCGCCTGAAGAGGCAACTCCCAATCAATATGGCCGCTCTTTGCAAAGGACTCGGGTAAGTGAAGACTCAAAAGGTGCTAATTATAGTTTGTTATTTCTAATAATGGACAGAGGGTACCTTCCCATGCTTAGCCACTGCACCTCCTACCAATTATAACTCCTCGGGCTGACAAGTGTCCAAAACACAAACAATGATCCAATACAATTATTGATGGAAGATAAACATGACAAGTTGACAGTTTTCAACTTATAACGTGTTACATGTAATGCATTTGTACACTCAGACCAGACCAGCAATATTACCTATTTGAATAATATGATCATTATTTTGATAAGCTGCGGTAGAGATCGTAGTGATCGCGTGTTCATTAGCAACAGATTGATAGTACAGCCAGTTACACAGAGCACTGAGGACAATTTCATACATACGAACTTTGGTGATATTAGTGAGTTCTACCTTTTTTCCAGTGTGCTGTTGAAAGAGGAAACTGGGGTACTGGAAGTAAGAATGTGCCCATAATGCTTCGCGAAATTCCTGCACCTGGGTTGTCTCAAACCATTTGCTTCGCAGACGATCGCTGGAGCTCTAGCCAATAAAAAACAAATTTTTAGACCTATTGATTCCGAGGGCAACTGATGGCGGATTAAAATAAAATGTAGTAAAGAGTTAGACCAGATAGGCCTGGGAACAGATGGGTTGAACACAAAAAAATTGTGTTATAAAATGGCATGAAAAAAGTAACCATTTTATAGCAACTGTTCTTTAAAATACACAACTTAGAAAGTGAAGGTGATACAAAATGAAAACATTAATCATATTCTATTTATTTGTCTTTAGTCAGCAGGGGATACATTTGTTGGGTGCAATCAACATACACAGGCGCACACTGTTGATTAACTTCGCAGTTGAAGTGTGAAAATCTGGTACATTTACAAAGTCCTAAACTAAAACCATGGTACAAAGGCTAAATTAGCGAATGCAGTCAACATTTTGGCCAGTCATCAAGGAGGAGCTGCACTTAAAAACTTTTGTTCATCATTACGTCTCTAAATGACACATTCTGGCAGTCAAGCGCAGAATAAAATAATTGAAAAGTAACATTCATTCGAGACAACAAGTCAAAAACAAAGTTTTTTCCTTTGAAATACTGCCAACTGCATATTCTAGGGTACACGCTACATCGCTTTTGACAATATTTGCTATTTTTACACAGAGAATTTATGTTGATTTGAGAGCGCTGAACCAGCGTATCATCTACCATGTCAGAGAGTGAAAAAGGTCCATGGTATCCGTGCTCCGTGTCAAGGTTGTCTAGGTCTATGACGACGTGCCCAAGGAGCGAACCTGTCTCTGTGCTTTGATCCAAAACAGTAAATACAACATACCTGTAGATAGACAAAGGTTTATACTGTTTATACACAAGTAGTGGTAGACAACTACTGAAAGAACCAACATTTATTGTTCTTTTTTTAATGTAATGAAAACCAAATAATAAAAAACACTCACTGATTAATAGAACAAATATTTAAATAAAAAATTTCATCTCGATGATTAAGCAGACAACTCCTTGAGGTACCATTAATTGGGTCAAACAGTGTTCGGATAAGCTAGGCCAGCCATAAACAAATGATTTCATCACAGCAGGCTAATACTGACACGCTGGAACAAAAAATACAATTAAAATGAAAATAAAGTAGAAAATAACAAAGAATAAAATGATTTGAATATTTATACCATTTTTAGAAGTTTAGTTAAGTTTACAGTTTAAGAATACAGTACAGATGCTATTCTCCGTTACCATACTTCTCTGTACCATACTTCTCTGTACCATACAGCCCTAGTTGTACACGTACTGTCAGCCAGAGTGTCAAACCTGGTGTTAAATGCTGTCGATTTATGTTTTTATTAATCATTGGTCGGCGTGAACTTCAACAGATATTAATAGCTGATAGCTTATCTTAACGAATATAAGATAAAGGCGTGATAGCAACCACACATGATCAGAGTTCTGATACCAGAAAGAGTTGGCCATTAAAGTTATTGAATGGCGCAGCGCAGAGTTGATGTAGGCTTCCTGTCTAACTGACAGAATATTTCATCAAATTACGGTGCGTTGACAGAAAGATCCATGCAATAGTTCACACAAGTCTACATGAAGTCTAATTGTGACTTACTAAATAGAGTATTTTTGTAATCCTAATTCGGTTGCCTCTAATAAATTTACAATCAAATCAAACTATTGTGATAATATATAATTTAACGAAAAGACATATTGAAAGGTAAAATGCAAATGGCTTACAGGAGCAAAACAAACTTTTGTGATGAATTCAAATGAATTGAATTCAAATTTACCTTTAGACAGTCTACATCAACTTTGACCCCACACTAACCAATGAAATAGCAAACAAATTCTACAAAATATGAAATTTAATGAAACGTATCCAGTTGCCCCAGCTTTAGGAATAATTGAAGAGAGATTCACTGTATTGTTGAAAACACATAAAAGCAGTAATTGACTGACTTTTGTTTATATGTACAAAAACAAGCAGTCGAGTAATGACATACATCACAGTGTTGTTACTCTGTGCCAATGCAGGATACAGTCTTCCAAGCTGATGAGATCCTATTATTTGTTGGCATACAAACGCAACTTTCGATAAATTGCTAAGTTTGCACACTTTTTTTATAAATCAAAACTTCAGTTTTAGACTTGGTTACATGAAGATGTTATTCTTATCATTAATTCTCATGAGCTTTCCTACTATGATATGAACGAATCCGATAAGCTTTGGGCATCCGGCCAAATTTCAGAATATGAATTTTTACTTTTATGTTTTGCCTATTAAAAGAACAATAATATTTAGTAACCGTTTCAAGGCTAGAGAAGTTTGTGTTAAGACGTAGCAATGATATGAAAGCGAAATTTAGTTAATAGCCAAAACGAATGAACTAAAATCAAAATCAGATGACAGCTGGTCTACAAACAAGAATCAACAAATCCTATGATGATTTTTTCAGATCTACAGTGGCAACTTATTTTATGTATTTTCAAAATAGATCGGCGAACGCTAGCTTCAATATTACCAAAACTTTTAAGAAGTACGAAAATTCTATTGTTTTGCTATGTTGTTACTATTATCTCTGGTACTAATCTTATCATAGTTACTATAATCTCTGGTACTAATCTTATCATAGTTACTATTATCTCTGGTACTAATCTTATCATAGTTACTGTTATCTCTGGTACTAATCTTATCATAGTTACTATTATCTCTGGTACTACTCTTATCATAGTTACTATTATCTCTGGTACTAATCTTATCATAGTTACTATTATCTCCGGTACTACTCTTATCATAGTTACTATTATCTCTGGTACTGCTCTTATCATAGTTACTGTTATCTCTGGTACTACTCTTATCATAGTTACTGTTATCTCTGGTACTACTCTTATCATAGTTACTATTATCTCTGGTACTAATCTTATCATAGTTACTGTTATCTCTGGTACTACTCTTATCATAGTTACTGTTATCTCTGGTACTACTCTTATCATAGTTACTGTTATCTCTGGTACTACTCTTATCATAGTTACTATTATCTCTGGTACTAATCTTATCATAGTTACTGTTATCTCTGGTACTACTCTTATCATAGTTACTGTTATCTCTGGTACTACTCTTATCATAGTTACTGTTATCTCTGGTACTACTCTTATCATAGTTACTATTATCTCTGGTACTAATCTTATCATAGTTACTGTTATCTCTGGTACTACTCTTATCATAGTTACTGTTATCTCTGGTACTACTCTTATCATAGTTACTGTTATCTCTGGTACTACTCTTATCATAGTTACTATTATCTCTGGTACTACTCTTATCATAGTTACTATTATCTCTGGTACTACTCTTATCATAGTTACTATTATCTCCGGTACTACTCTTATCATAGTTACTATTATCTCTGGTACTACTCTTATCATAGTTACCATTATCTCTGGCACTACTCTTATCATAGTTACTATTATCTCTGGTACTACTTTTATCATAGTTACTATTATCTCTGGCACTACTCTTATCTTGCTGTTATTGCTTTAGTTGTTATTATTGTCACTGTTATTGGAACAGATAGAGAATACAAATGAAATGATAGAAAACATACGAAAGTTAACGCCTATCACCAGATTTCCTATTCATTTGGGTGATGACAGATTTTCATGATAGATCGCAGTTTGATCGACATAATAATCCGTTCCTAATTACTATCTCAAAAGATTCAAGAGCCACTCTTTCATGTTGACCATGAACTTAATATACTTTTATTGCTGGTCATATAATTTGCTCATTGAAGGTAATGATCTAAAATCTAGCTTATTGCTATCATAAATCTCCTATCTAACCAAGAGGCCTGAATCCGCTACATTTATATTCCTCACCGATCATTTAAGAATGTTAGAGCATTTGAAATACACTCTACTCGTATATAATAGTCGGTATAATAGTACAGATTGTGTGTTATTGAGTATTGCAATGATTGATGATGGAGTCAAATAATTCGCAGGTAGATGCCTCTTATTGGCTCGCATATGGCTCCAGAAGTCTGTCGCTATAGCTAGACCAGTCATGGGAACTCATCTAATAACAGGCTGCCTTCTTGTTATTAAATGCTACCTTTTCTCTAGCCTCCTTAACATCAGCCCAAGTTTCCCCTAGCCGTACGCTTGTTCAACAATTCCTCTTTGAACAGCTATGGACAATGGTGTAATAAATTTAGGCTACAAACTTTCAAAATGATACGCGAGAAAGACGTGTGATAAATATGGGTGTAAGCTATAATCTGAGCCGCCAGGTGGAAAGGAGTCAACACGAAAGAGCTTTACACTGGCTAACCAAAACCATTACCAACTTTCTAGAGTCTAATTGACCGGATGAGCCTCCAAGTCGTATAGCGGGACCCTTAACTTTTACAATATTTTTAACCCATACTAATCAATTTAATTACTTTAAAAATCGACCATTCCAAAGTAGGTAAGCAACAGTAATCGGTCGTCAATGATTTTAATAATTATAACTTTATTTTTTCATAAAATAAGAGTTTTAAGAGAGAGACAAGAGTCTACAAGAGATTCAGATGCGTGCTAATCTTTGACAAACGTTGAGCTGAGTTTAATTAGCAGACGTGTGGAAATGAGAATGAACTCGTGTGTATAAAAGACGTATGAGTGCATCTTATAGTCATTGTCGGTCTCACTTTATTCTCACAATAGAGGTGAATTGCTGACCGCATGCGCTGTGAAACATGAGCAGACGCACCAATGAATGACATGATACCCTCCGTGCGCACGCTATATTACGTTATTTGATCCTTAATTTAATGCAGCCCAAAACTCTGCCTCAGGCTGCAAATTACCTTTCTCCTCCGTCTCAGGTAGCGGAATGACCAGAGATGAGCGAATAGCGAGAGATTCTCTACCCTCGCCAAATAAGAACGAGTTAGAATGTTAGTCGGTCAGAAAGCCAGCATTAAGTTTGCCTTAGGTGTGTCAACCGTCGCTGTCGTGCCATGTTAGCGGTGTCCGATGCTTGAACACTGTTAGTTATAATGTATCTTCAGAAAATATTATATACTAGCAGTCAGCCTGCCATTGCTCGAGATTTATTTAATCTTCAATGCAAGTTGCTACACCGTTTTCACAACAACAATCTATGACTGCACATATCGAGGGCTCTTGTCCTTAAAGCACGCGACATTTTGGAGTTTCTTATCAGTGAAGCATTTATATAGAAAACAAAAGTTCTACGATTGCCAGTTGAGCCCGGCATCGCTTGGAGTGGGCCCCTTTTCACATTAAATAACTCGTAGATGTGGCTGACATAGAACTTTAGAGGTGTTTGCTGCTTGAACACTGTTAGTTATAATATATTTTCAAAAAATATTATATATTGAATGAATTATATATTGATTACTGATAACATTGTTTATGCTGACCTCACCGAAGGTATACATAAAATTTATGCCAGTTCACTAACTAATGGCAGTTGCTGCCACACAAAGCACTCAGGCATCCTATACTGGTGTGAACATTTTTGGCAAAAATTCAATTTGTATGTATTAACAAACCAATTCACAGTTTTAAAATTATGTTGACAAAATTGAGTTTTTGACAAAAATGTTGATACATACAACATTTTCATAATTATATATTTGTTAATACATACAACTATTTGTCCTCAAAGGCGTCAAAGATAACTATGAATGTCAAATTTCAAATACTTATAAATGAAACCAACACTGTATGAACCTTGTAATGGAATAAACAGAAAAGGGCATCGAGCAACAAACAAGCAACAAATGTACATTTGAACTCCTGAACCCAGAAAGGATGTTAATACTTTGTGGTGCTTGACATGTTTAAGATGTTCAATGTTAAATTTGAAACAGTGATTGATTTCATATTTAATAAATATACTGATGAGAAGTTCAAAAAAACTAATTTTGATATGAATCCCCGAGCCACCAATTTTTAAATTTTTGATGCAAGCAGGAAATGAACAAGTGTTCCTAAAGAATGATAAACAAATTTGATTTACTTTAAACAAAACTTTCTTGGCTTATTAGAGAGAAGGCAAGAAGGTATTTCATAGGCCTGACAATATGAATCTATTGAACAGCCTCCAAATCATCAAGCAATGGTAGTATAACGAATAGATAAATAATTACATAATTGCATAACTACGAGTCATACTAAATGATATAATTAAAGCAAATTGTTAGAGCTGCCAGCAAATAGGAGTCCATCTGATAAGTGACACGCAGAGTTTACATCTAACAACAACTACTGCCACCCT
The DNA here is from genome assembly GCF_963576615.1 of Watersipora subatra. NCBI lineage: Eukaryota > Metazoa > Bryozoa > Gymnolaemata > Cheilostomatida > Watersiporidae > Watersipora > Watersipora subatra. The sequence continues at coordinate 43,240,766 of NC_088708.1, read as the reverse complement.
TCACGCTGCCGTTGCATCAGCCTACCTCAAACGCGATAAAAATCTGCCAGCTTCCTCCCTAACGCAAGTGCTTTCGGTCTGCAGCAGACGGCAAAGAATTTTATACAGAGAAACTGGGAGATGTTTAGATTCTTTATTTCTGGCTTGGAAAAAGTTGAAGTTCGATGAAATAGAACAAAATTATGATGTAGATTTGAAGATATGTTAAAAAGGTGATGAATAAAGCTTGAGTACAAAGCTCTAGAGAGGAGATCAAAGAGTCTAGCATGCTCATCTGTGAGTGACAATATTTATGACAAAACAAAGCCGTGCTCACACGAAACTAAACATAATTACAAAAACTTAAATGAAAAGCAGTAAAATGTGAGAGCGGTTTCAATGCCATTTCGAGTAGCCAAGCAGGCTATTCCGGCAGAAATGCGTCGCCAAGCGGTAGCAGGCGTATCGTGTTCATTCGTGCATAGAGCTTTATGTCTTCCGAGTTGAAAAGTTATGTGAACGTAAAAATTAGAATGAAACTTTTGAAACTATTTAAAGTTCTGATAAGAACAGATGATAATCGTAATTAGTCTCTGCTAAAACAAAGGAACTGGGATGTGAGTGATTGCTGCCTACATCCTAAAAAGGAACCACATGCTGCCATAATCTCAGTGACCCACACTATTTATTCCCACCATTTCAATTGTGCTACTGCTTCAAATACTGCACCATCAAATAGCTTTCATGAATTTTAGATTATTTCATCGCTAAGATATATTTATCACTTGAAGAACAAACTTACGGCATTTTTAAAATGCACCGTTTCACTTTTTACCGCTTTTATTTACACTAAAATATTAAACTCACCAATCTTTTTACAAACACTCTTGCCATTAATTAAATAGTTTTAATGTTCGACATCATACTAATTTTTTAATGAAATGAGCATAAAATATAAGCTCTCTGGTACAAAAGTCCTCATATGATGGATGCACACAGATAAAATATAAATAAATGGTAGTTTTACTACTCGCTTGAAATAATATGTTTAACAGGTATTCTTTAAAGAGCTTTTTGATAATGAGGAACCAAAGTCAAGGGCAGAGTTTTTTCATATTTTATATATTACAGAGGACTAACAAGCTGATAGCAACAGGCTTACCTTATAGCCAGTTCCTCTTTGGAAATATCAAATGTAAACGTCTCATCCCAATGTGGGTTTATTTCATTAGGTACGACCTACAGAGTATAAATAGGGATGGTCCTGTATATTGCACTCATATCAAGACAGCTTAAAATGGCTGATACTATTAGCACAAAAGAATGACTCTTAAATAAAATTCACAACAAATCATTTTGTCATTTCAAAAAAGCAGAAAAAATTATGAAAATAGCCCGAGCAGATTACAACACTTTATAGGAGAGTGAGGTCGGTGTTGAAATTCGTTGTAAGAACAAGCATTATTTTAAAGAATTAAGCTAAATCTTCATTTTCAATAACATCGTTACAACTCTATTTCTTAATGTTTATAAAAGTTTGCCAGTTCCAGCTTTGGATTAGATGATCACAGAACCATCACATTTACTGACATCTTATCTCTACGATAGGCAACTCCTCCCTAATCTCTATTGTCCATGGATCAGGCAGCCAAGAATAGCTGAAGATCCGTGTCTCTAGAAAAAAATTAAACTGGGAGGACGAAGGATAGGCAATGATGCGAGAATCGAATGACCATTGGATGAGAAGAGTGAGAGAAATAGAGAGGCAATTAAAGGGAAAGCGTGAATAAAGGCTGGAAGGCCTGTATTTAAAAAGACAAAATATCTCGTTCAAGAGACTAGGTGTCTCGAGATAATTAACCATAACATAGTATTAACATCAATAAAAAGCGATCAAGCATTCAAGTCGAGCGATGGAAAAATATTTCTATCCATAGTTGTCGTTGTGTTACCATGGCGACGGCATTTGATTTTCTCAAACACATAATAATCGTTGAAGATTATATTCGGTGCGCTTTAAAACAATCACCTATTGATCTTTCATGCATAGAATTATTAGAGAAGAGGGAATGTGTGACAGGAGAAAATAGTGACAAAGCACTCTTGGCGAATCTATTTTATATTTGTATAAAAGTGAGATGCGTGTGATAAAGCTATTTTATAGATGCTGTGTGGTTGAAACAGAATATGGATGTAGTTTGTTGAGTATTCTAAACTGTAAAAATAATCACCTGCGATTGAAGAAGGAAAATCAAATTTTTTAAAAATTGTGATTCATTCATCAAACAATGACTAATCTAATCTACGTGAGAAAGGTCCATACCAACCATGTCATGGCAGTTAATAACAAAAAACTTAGAATATTTATTCGAAGTACTTAATCCTACGTGGATAACACAATTTTAAATAGGCAAAATGCAATATACACAAAAACTAAGTGACAAACTTGTTCTGTAACCAACAGAGTGGTGAAATCAATGAAACGATAAAACCAGTAACCATTTTGTTTGTCAAACAATCATAAAATATTGCTTTAAGACTTGTCTTACCTATGTAAAGAAGCAACAACGAGAAGACAACTTACAAATGATCTAATTGTGCACCATCTAACAATTTAAGTGATTTATTACGTGTACATTTCACTAGGAAAGTGAAAAAACCATTAAACATGATGTTTTTCATAACATACCATAAACAATTAATGCTCAACAATGCCAGAAGCTTACCTTATTTAGCAGTTGATGAAATGTTGCACCAAAACATGTTTACGTCGCTACAGCATGTGCCTTATATAAATAACTCACTGCGGAATGAGAAAAAATAAATTTTGCGTTTGAAGTAGTTTTGATCAGACATTGATTCTTAAAGCGGTAACCCTGGTAAGGTCAGTGTCGGCAAGGTGCTGTATAAAAAAGAGTTATGAACGAGATAAATGACATTCAGCATGGGAAGATAGTAAGTGGACAGGAAAAGAGAAAGAGGTAAGAAGAGCTTCCATTGACTCACAAGTAGCAACTTTTAGCTTGTATTAGACACATCACTTTACTAGTAGATGTTATCACAATCCCTTTCAGAATTTAACAATTTATTATATAATTGTTAAGCATAATAAAATATATCTAGACAATTATTTCTCCTAACAAGTTTATTTTGAACAAATGCATTAGCTTTGATCTTTTTAAGCTACAATAGTTGTTAGCAGCATAGGCTGAGCTTAACTACCAGTTTACTTTATTTACCTGCGTGGCTTCACTTTGCTCTATGCCAGGAATTCCGACTTTGACGAGGGCGCTGGGAGGTTTTCTCTCCCTTGTAAGTTTAAGCCTAGACGCCTGATGGACAGTGATAGAAAGTGTCTGTGGAAGAGTGTAGTTGAGTGAGATCTCCAACTCCCCACTAATGGTGATATCCGTCTAAAAATGTTAGGAATTAATAAATTAAAAATAAAAACTTTGTATACTTCTTGTGATTGAATCAGACCAAACCTATAAAGCAAAAACCTCATATACAATAGAACCTTTACTTATGAATGACTCTAAATACGACATGTTTAAGTTATGAGACATCTTTTGGTAGAAATTTTGCATCGACTTAAAGGTTGACTTGCAACAAAATTCACATTACCGTTATTTGATATGAAAAAATTCACCATGTCTTACTCTGTTGTGCTGTAGGTGCAAAATATGTGGAAAGGTGATTACAAGCTCTTAAATGCTCAAAAACGAACAGAAAATCGCAGCCACATGAGACCGCCGTAGTTTGGATTCCCTTTCCAAAACGGCTCAAATGTGATGTAGTTGTGAGAGATGGTTTCTGTTTACACTTTCTTGCAATCTTATTCGCCAAAATATTTTCACAAATATACTTCACGCATTCAATAAAACTATGTCTATTGTTCTTACGCGTCTGTTTTATCGTCATCGTATTGCTGTCACTTTTAGCACTGATATCTTATAACTTACTGTAAAAAATCGTTAAACTTTTTAACTTTAGCTCGAAGGAATACATATCATTGTCTGATAATCATGATGAGCCTGTTGGTCACTTGTGATAATCGAAAAGTGCTGCAGAAATTATTTGCGAAGTATTGGGTCACATGATCAGATTACGACTTGACGATTGAATAATGCCGAAACAAAACTGTAAAGTAGCGAGCATCTATATTTGATACGGGATCTTCGGTAAAACCCGAAGTGTTTGTCATAAACTAGTACTACGATAAGTTTTATATTGAGCTTTTTATTGGCCTTTCAATTCACGTGAGAACATACGTGACAAGACGATAACCAAATTTCGAGAAATCGAAATAAAGAGATTCCAATCTACGGAGGCTTTTCGTTTTTGAGCTTTTAAGAGCTTGTAATCTCATTTCCACGTATTTGGCACTTACAACACAACAGAGTAAGACATGGTGAATCTTTTGATACCAAATAACTGTAATGTGAATTTTGTTGCAAGACAACCTTTAAGAAAAATGTTTCTAGATACAAAAGGCCATTTATATTTGGGCCTGTTTGTCTGGTTCGTATTTTGGCTCTTGTGCTTCCATGGGTATGACTGACATACAAGGCCTTCCATTCAGTTTCATTTGCTAATAAAAATCAATTGACAACAAGAACGGTATGTTTTCAAATGTTGTACAATTTGGAGTTATCAAATATCACATAAAGAGTAAGACAACTTTAGTCTCTAGCAAGTCCTGTTCTTTGTTTTTGTATGATGGCATACAGTTTTTCAGTTTGTGCTGATATAAATAGATCTACTTACAATCTTAAAAAAATTATTCTGAGCAAAACAACAAGACAATAATACAACTCCCACCTCCTCTGACAGCCGTCCTTCTACTTCCCTTGTGTTCACTAGCCTCGTCTAAATTGCACACCAAAAAGGTAAACATATCACTTCTACTTTTTATCACTATTCTTCTTCTTTCTATGTGTACTTTTTCTAATTATTATGTAGCAATATAACTCTAACATGTCTTTTTACAGGTTTTAATCATTATATGTATTTATAATTTAAATAAATGTTATGTCAGGGGTTTGTTGCGGTTTGGAACAAATTAGGGTATTCATATTATGAAATGCGTTTTTACTTACAAAATTTTCTACTTGTGAAACGGCTGTTAATTTTTTAAGTAGAGGTTACACTGCACTTCTGAATTAAAAGAAGATACTTCAGCACATATCAACGATGATCTGAGGAATGTTAGACATGATGGCTTATGTAGAGTGCCGCACCATGTAAAGTGCATACCATAGGCTTAAGATGCTTTCAGATGGACTGGCCAGTCAACCCTTCCATTCAGGTTGTTCATGTGAATCAGTTCAAGTTTATATGCGTGATAGATTTTGAAGACCGCGTATGATGTCAGCTTAGCTTAAAATTATGAGCTTGGCAGATCCATGATGCAATAAGATATCTTGCAATATAAGGTTGTTAGATAGAAAACGGTGATTATTAGAAACACATTAAAATATTTCATACTGCATGAAGAGACAACTCCGAACATAAAATAACTATTTGAAGGTTATTATTTGATTTTAATGTAAGCTATGGCGTCCATTTTGATGTAAGTAACCAAGCCTCGGAAGCATTCTTACCTCTGGTCTAAGAGTATACCAGGCAGTGTGAACAGGCGTCTCCATAAAGTTTACATCTGTCATCGAAATGATGACCTCTCCAAGGAACTCCATGTCATCATTCACCTCATCATGGTCCATCACTTTGAGTACAAGCCGAGAATCAGCTAGTGAAACCTCTTCCAACGTGAAGGAAAACTTTTCATTGAAAGCCGGATGTTGGGAATTGGCTGACATCGATGTAGACTTAGTACCAATGTCTTCCGGATCAGGAAATAGGAAGAGCTAAAGAAACATCTAATGAATCAGCAATAGCTCTTTCCAGTCTAGAGCAAATGTAAGGTCATTTACAACTTATGTCATCTTGACACTCCTTCTGTGAGGCTATGAGTAAAAAACACATATAAACGGTAGATTATTCATCTGCTTTAGTTCTACCTTAAAGCTAACAAGTTAAGCAGACTCGGTGTATGTTAGAGTTATCTTATCATTATCAATTACATTTATAAGGAAAATGAGGTGACAACTAACAATTATTGTAGATATTCAATCGTGAGGTCAAACAGATTTTTTATTTGTACAACTATTCCCACGACCAAACACGAGCGAAGCGATTGTTTGGGAGCTTTATGATAAATGCATATGCGCACACAACTCCTGAAAAATTATCCGTCAACGGCCGTTACCAAACCCTTGTACCGAAATCCCATCAAAAAATGTAACCATTTTTGTGTAGAGTCGTTTAAGTACCGGTATAATAATGATGCAAAACACATATAAACCAAATCTTTGAAAAAATGACACAACATTCTAAAACTAACTCATCTGATTGGATTATACATAAATAGACAGATTAATTTGACCTAAAATCGCCATTAAAACTTGACAAGCCTTTTTTAATCAAAATTAGGACCGGCCAACGAAACGTCAATAAGGCCGTGTGACAGAGAGTAGAACCATTAAGTCGTGCGCATTTCACGAGAAAAATGTGCACATTTCACCAGTCTATGGCATTGTCCAATTGCCGAAGGTTACTGTAATTAATGTAGAAGTACTGAAATGTAATGGTTTCTTTTTTGCCGATTCTGCGGTACTCTGACATTTTGGACATTTATAATGAGTACTTTGGTATTCTAACTGATGTCCAAAACAGTGAAAGTAAAGGAAATGACGATGATATTTTTCTAGCGATTCTTATAAGATTATTGCAATATTTAATTGTAATAATTATTTTATTTTATAAGATTATTATAAGATTTAATTATAAAAATAATCATTCGAATTTACAAGATCAAAGTATATAGTGACCGATGGTGTGCAATATGTTACTGTTATTATTTTCTAAAGATTTTGTTGATGGTACTACGGCTGTACCCAATATCGCGGTACTGCCAAGCCGTTTTTAATATCTGCAATATTAAGTAATGGCCTGCGTTTTCTTATAGATATACATCTATTTCTATGACAACCAGCTAAAATCTGTTTAGATTTTTAAATTCAGCATAATTTTTTAGATATAAATACAGAAATCTAGATAAATATCACAACTTCTTGATATTGGTTGCTATGACCAATGATATACAGCCCCCCAGCCTGTGTATATTACACAGCAGCTTGCCATTTTACTTCTAATATTGCATTTCTCCTATTGCAGGGAGAGATATAAACATATAATATTTTCCTTTCATTATTGCTGTTTGTTGTACATAACAACACCCACACCCAGTACATTGCAGCTACCATTGCAGTTCTCCTATTGCACTGCAGTGCCATTTGACTGCTAATATTGCATTTCTCAACCAGCAGTACCCTTTCTTTTTCCATTATCACTTTGGTCATGGGCTGTATGACAGGGGAATTTCTAGTAATAAATTAACATCTTAAAACCACCTTATCGGTCAGTACAAATTACATTAAAATAGTACGGAAAATAAGGCAAGGCGTAGAAAATATTTGATGCCATAGCTACCCTTATTAAATGCAAACAATACAATGCAAATTCATTATTGAGCAATCAGTGGAACCTCTGTGACACTGTTAGATCTTATGTTAAAGTATTTCTAAGGATGGGTGTTGTTACGTTGCATCAAATCAGCATATATAAACAAGCTTCGATTAATTCAAACGTGTTGCTAAACATTATCTTGCCTTAGGAATAACAGAAACATGCAAACGCTATGTGCTCATAGGGAAGCTTTGCTCTCATCTTTACTATAAATCACAGTTGCAGACTGTGAAAAAAGATTGCATGATTTAAGATTTGAACTCATGACATTCGGGTTACCAGCCAGGCCCACTACTATCTGTGCTCATTGTTCGCATTCCACTATCTTTGAATAGTTGTGCGCATACTTATTCTCTGCGCTTTATTGGTAAACTTGAGGATTTCTTGAGCACACCATATTTACTATAGTAAAATCCGTGTCCATCGCCGAGCTGAGAGCTTTAGAAAAAATATTACACCGCCCAGGAATTGAACCCGGATATTCCAATTCTCAGCCAAGTATTGCATATTACAACCTGCATCACTCGACCACCTTTCCACATACAAGAATAATTGTGTGCATTGTTATTACACATGACTATCTCTCACAGGCACTAGACTGCCAATGTACTAGCAAATACAATAAGAATGGCTGTTCAGTACTCTATCTTACAATTAAATCTTTGAGCCCTAAGTGATATAATGGATGCTTTCTATAGGCTATGAAGGAGAACATATAATGCTTCATATCATTAAATTTTTCAGGTCATGACCTTTCTTGCAAACAAAGACAAGTCCCTGATTTCTTAAAGCAAACTTGAACTTGAGTAGCTTTGTTCAAAGGAATCTATACATACAAATCTGTTTTTGGTCTGTCATTCATGTGTCCAGTTAGAGCGATAAAGAACGAAAAATATACTACGCACTGGAATTGAACTCAGAACCTCCAGTTCTGCAGACAGGTGAGCTAATTACTAAGGCACATGGCCTACTTGCAATACAGTGAATTAATTGTGTACATACTTGTTACACCTGCCAACCTTTAAAGGCGATTGGTTAACCAGCACACTTCAAGCTTTAGCTAGCGCCTTAAACTAATTTACTAAAAGAAAAAGTTTACTAGAAGAAAATACGTGCTCCGACTTTCCAAAAATACCATAAATATATGTACCTACATTGTATATACAGTATACTCCGGGTTACGATGTCCCTGCTATACGGTTTTTTCATCTGACGATGCGGAAAACAATGTTTTTTCATCCCCGCCATACCACATCTTTTTCACCATACAATATCAAAAAAATGTCTCTCGAAATTCAAATTTGGCAATCGGTGTGCTGAATACGTCGAAACAACGAAGATGCCAATATGCTATTCGCTGAAATCCCTCCCACAACTAATGAAAGATATACGATGCTTGATGATGATCTAGTATCTGTGAGATTTGTCGTTCTTTTTTACAAATACAATTGTGAGAATGTAGATTATTACATGTATGCAACCGTGGCAACAGAAATAAGTGGGCTTTAGTTTCCATAACTAATTTTTACAAATGTTGAACCAGCCAGATGGCACACTTTCTCACACTCCTTTAAATTTCTGACATACATTGTACATAGATAGTGCCTTATTGTACAGAAGTACTGTAGTCACATCTATGTCTATGGCATACATAGTGCCCTAGTGGATAATAGTAGTATAGTGAAATCTATGTCTATGGCATACATCGTGCCCTAGTGGATAATAGTAGTATAGTGAAATCTATGTCTATGGCATACATAGCGCCCTAGTGGATAATAGTAGTATAGTCAAATCTATGTCTATGGCATACATAGTGCCCTAGTGGATAATAGTAGTATAGTCAAATCTATGTCTATTGAGTATGCTTGTTTTTAAACTTTAATGCTTATTTCTAGACCAACCTTATGATGGGCACCAGAAAATTGCACAAATGAAAACTCCTGTCTGACTACATTTTCTCTTGTCAATGATTGCTGAGGACAGATTATATAATTATTAAATATTATTAATGATAACATAGCCATAACATTCCATCAAGTTTTGCAGACAACTCCTAGGTATGGATGAACAAATAACGAGTTCAAAGGCATACAGATTTTGCATGGCAGTAAAAAAGTGGTTCCTTGTCATATTGAATCCAACTTGGTATAATTGATCATTCTCATATCAAAAGGTACGACTACAGAGAAAGAGAGAGACATGGTAGCAGCACTACCTGTGTTCCCATATTTCACTTGTTTGCATCATGCAGCAACTGCAAACCAATTGCAAACAATTTGCAGCAACTACATGTATATAGTCAATGCGAACAATTACAAACTATGTTGATTTTTGGCAAAATCTTCAGGTTTGCAGTCATCTAAACTGAGCAAACGGCACCCGAAGGTAGTGCGTGACGAGTAGGTAGAGTACCATTTGAAGTAATCATACAAGCAATGTAGAAGAGATGACAATAAAAAATATTGCAGACTTTGAGAAAGCATTGTCTGGTATTTGACAGTTCAGTTAGAAAATAAATGCCTTATAAAACATTTCATTATGATACACGTCTACCCGTGAGAGATGTAATAACCAACCACACAATTATTCCTAAATATGCAGAGGTTGTCGGTTGGCATGCAGAGGTGGCCAATTGGTGCTGCACGGAGATGAAGGTTGCGAGTTCAAATCCTGTTGAATGCAATATCTTGTTCCTAGCATCTGAGCGCAGCTTTGGAGAACAGACAGATCTTATAGTAAAGAAGGCAATAAGAAAAAGCTGGGACAAAGCTCAGAGCAAACATTACGGTATTAGTAATACTGTAATTACTATTAATTAAAGTAATTAGTATTTATTTATTACAAAATAAAGTAATAGTTGTATATAATATACTTTAATAATATATATAATAATACTTTATTTTGCTAAGCTGTGCTCAGCTATGTGAAACAGTCATGTAAAATATAGCCATAACCTATGAGTATATAAAGTAGGTTTTTAGGTCAACAGTTGATGTCAGTTGAGAGTAAATAAACTACATCTATTATACTTACTGTATATTGCTCATACAAAAACATAATACAGTATTTTCATTTTTTAAATAATTAGCAATTCAGTGTAAATATAGGAGCCGTTTTTCCTGTGTTTAATAAAACAATGTTGCTTGGGCTATTTACAAGGAAAAACTCATAATTGTCAGAGAAATTATAAATGCCAGAGGAATATAGAGTTAAGAGTAAGTCATAACGCTAAATAAACTGCATGTTACTTACCGAAACAAATGGCTCCGCAGTCTTTCCAGCAATACTGTTGACAGCAAGATCTCTACACTTGATAACATTAACGAGTAGCTTGGAGTTTTCAAAGTCGTACTTTAGAGATATTTGTATTTCACCCTGGATGTCCGTCTTCACCTCTGACACTGATGGATCCAGCCTTTTGAACAGTTTTTTTAAAAGTTGTTGGTTCTCCTACAGAACAAAATATGGCGAAACATAAAGGCATCGTCAGCCCAACGGTCAACTGGCGGTCCTTTGGAATGACACGCTTAAGAAAACCTTTGTGTATGACAAAGTATGTATGTTAAGTAATTGGCCAATAGTAACACTTGTTGTTATCTTGTTAACAAGTTAACAGGGTTAACACTCGCTGTATTAAAACTGCAACAGAGCCGTATAGTTTCACAGAGTCCCGCGACAAAAACCGGAAACAAAAACGCTTGATTTCTTATAATGGAGAGGCCGCAACATTAATAAACAAAAACTACTCCCATTAGCAGTCACTTTAAAATTGATTGTTGCATCATACACCATTTGAAAGAAGACAAAATTTCCTACAAAAAGCTACTAATAATGTTTTTGTAAAAACGGAAAGTAAATGCAAAAAGTGAGATGTTGAGAGCGAGGTATGAATATTCCATAAGAGATCAGTATGTCAATCGGGTTTGTTTAGAATCAAGAGCTTTTGTTTCCGTGTTTTGTCGCGGGACTCTGTGCAACTATACGACACTGAACTGCAGCACTTGTTGCAGGGTCATGGGTCAATAGCAAGACGTTTTGCCGGGTATGGGCCAATAGCAAGACTTGTTGCAGGGTCATGTGTCAATAGCAAGACTTGTTGCAGGGTCATGGGCCAATAGCAGAACTGGTTGCACGGTTACCATGAGTGCAAGAGATGAATAATAGGTCAAGGATGGTAAAATGTCACTAAAAATTGCTCTTTAGCAAGTAGCTGGTAAGGTAGCAATCAGCCCCTTACAACTAAATGTTGTTACTGTTGCACGTTCAGAGTAACCGCCATCTCAGATCAGTTGACATAGATCCTATAATTCCTGCATTTACACGCAGCTATTCTACGTTATTTGGTTACTATGACAACTTAGAGGAGGAACTTCTATTGCACAACTAGCAGTAACCTAACTTGTCAGGGAAAAACAGCATCTCGAATGTTTCTAAATATTTGGCAGGTCTTATTTCCTCATAAGTTGTTTCTGAGAAAAAGAAAAAACAAGTTCCTGATGCCATGTAACCGTACAAGTGGGAGTGGAGATGACATAGCAAGCAGTGTGTCATGCAGGAAGAAATGTGTATTGAAAGCAATCGATATATAGGCATGCCTTGGAGAACAGGTAAAGAAAAGATATGAAATGATGCTCATGCTATGAAGAGAGAAATGATGCTAATAATTTCCATAGTTAATATCGGCTATTGCGTTCAAGTTGCAGCATTGTGTCTCTAATCTGTCGGTCTCTTTACAATTATAGATGACATAATCGCACTTTCGCTTGGTCTGAGCGTTTTAATGACAATCAAGTTTTGTCGATTTTAATTTTGAAACATCATGGCAGTCGGATCACCTCAAACATCAAAAACAAATGATAGAAAAATACTGATACTTTCTGTTAAAATCTACTACAATTTTGTGCAAGTTTATCTTTATATGTTCTAATTAAAAAGATCATGGAAAAAACTTGAAGCAAACATGTCACAACGCTGTAATCAAACTGCATAATGAAGTCAGCATGTCGGAACATTTCGGCAGTTATCTAGTTATTGACCTAAAGTGACGAACTACTACAATTCAGGGATTAAAGCTTCGTAATGTATAATTAACTATTCACAGCTACCATGGTATGAGCTATATCTCACATCCTGAAGACTCAACGAAACTTAAAACATGAACTTCATTGCTATAAAACTCGTCACTAACGTGAAACAAGGTCCTTTTACGTCAGGCACATCAGATTTTGGGAGAATTCTACTAGATGTTACATAACATTTTTAACCTACTCAAGTTTTATTTTTATCCTCTCCATACTGTTAAAATGAACTTTATCTACCTAACCTGAAGTCCTAAAAAAAATATTTTTATAAATTTAGAATTTTAGAAAATTTACTTTTAGCCAACATATACAAAATTTACCATTCTAACTTTTAAATGAAGGTGTTTGTTTATTTCTGTGAACTGTGTTTATTTCTGTGTATTTTATACAGTACCAGCTGCAGTGCCTACTACAGATCTATACTGATTTCAAGTCTTGTTGGCTATATGAGTTTACACATTTTTCTTTCGGCCAACAAAACCATGTGCCCTTGTGTAAATGGTAAATGACTTACTGCGAATGAGAAAATTCTATGTCATAGTTTGAAGTAGTTTTGATTAGACATTGACTCTTGAAGTAATAACCCTAAAAAGGTCTGTGTTTGCAAGGTATTGTAATGGAGAGCCATGGATGAGATAATTACATACAGCATGAGAAGATAGTAATTTGTTAGGAGAAAGAGAAAGAAGGAGAAAGAGGTAAGAAGGAAGAGGGTGTCAAAATAAATGACAACAAAAACAGAAGTTGAGCTCTCGAGTGGGAAAGACCGAAATCTCAAAGCAATTTTGGATGGCTTCCTCTCCTCATCACCGATATTTGTCACGATTAGCTCCATGCTACTGAAAGTGCTATAACAGGCGTTGCAGCGAGACTGAATAACCAGTGAAAATATAAATCGTAGAAAAATAACATTAATGACTGAGCAAAAAATGTTTAAGAATGGAATAAAACAGCATACAGGTATTTACATGAAAAATAAAAACCTAGTACACATGCGAGATGTGGTCTGATCTCTAAGGTATTAGCTTAGACAACATTGATATTAATAAATTCCACTTTCAACAACTGGCAAACAACAACAATAAACGTATTAAACTTTTGCGACAATTTTAAAATTCAAACAGGAGAACACAACTCTTACCACTTTAATATTATCATTAATTATACCACATTAAAAATAATATACCAATTTATACATTTATTAATTATATCATTGGGTACACAAAATTATATTTCAATTTACATGAATTATAACTAAAAATATCTACAACGCTTTTTAAGCAACTATTATCATTTTTATATTTAATTTTTTGAAATATCAAAACAGTTGATTATAGTTTATCCACGAAGTTCTAACGCCTTGTGACTTTCAAAGTATTTTAGCACGTCATGGGTCGCTAATTTACAACTTGGAAATTCCCATTATAAATCATATCACATGGACAATGACTGCAAACATCTCGTGATTTCGTTACAATCTGCCGTCATGCCCTGCAGTTTTCACGATTGACATATGTCAAAGCAATTGCATTTGACTAAACAAGGAACAGAAGTTAATCACAAAGCCGGCTAACTTCCTCAATAAATTTCTAAAGTCTTACAGAGTAGCAGCAATAGATGATCTGTAAACAATGAAGTGAGTCAGCACGATTATAATCTACATTTCCTACTTTCCAATCATGGCAGCTGCTTCATTTTAGTCAAATGAATTTATTCAAGCACCTTCGACACACATGACAGAATAGCTGCCATGACTGAAAAGACAATATTTTATTTGCAATCACCAGGGTTTGAACCAGCAGTCTCCAGTATGAGACCTGCACATTTTATCTAGTAGTACACATAGAACTACCTCAAACTGTTCTCATTTTGTATCAGTAAAAGCTGTATCTTCCTCCCACCAGCATCAACCTTAACATTTTTAATAAGTTACGATATTACTAGATAGCAAACATTTTGTTTTATAATGTTAGAAACAAGCTCATTTCCGATGAATGATGATATAACTAATACCATAAAATATTTACTCAAAGAATGTCTTGATCTCACTGCTTTAATATTTTACGAAAGCTCTAAATATGCCGCCTTGACAGAATTAACAACATAACAAGTTGCATAATAACGCAAATGAATGGGATGAGATGTATATTTTTTCATTACATCAATACTAGCTAAGGCTTGACGAATACCTTAATTTGAGATCTAATGCTAACATATTGTCTCTTTTAAGGATGTAATAGGTAGGGAAAATATCCCCACATTGTAGAAGATTAAAGTTAGATATTTTTAATATGAGATATTAATAATTATCTCGTGTTGTTACAAGTTTAAGTAAGTGCTGAAACATGTGCGAATACATGTGAACCCACAGTGGGCCCATGAGAGCCAACAGTAGGGCCATGAGAGCCCACAGTAGGCCCATGTGAGCCCAAAGTAGGCCCATGTGAGCCCACAGTAGGCCCATGTGAGCCCACAGTAGGCCCATGTGAGCCCACAGTAGGCCCATGTGAGCCCACAGTAGGCCAATGTGAGCCAACAGTAGACCCATGTGAGCCCACAGTAGGCCCATGTGAGCCCACAGTAGGCCCACAATAGGCCCATGTGAGCCCACAGTAGGCCCATGTGAGCCAACAGTAGGCCCATGTGAGCCCACAGTAGGCCCATGTGAGCCAACAGTAGGCCCATGAGAGCCCACAGTAGGCCCATGTGAGCCAACAGTAGATTCATGAAAGCCCACAGTAGGCCCATGTGATCCCACAGTAGGTCCATGTAAGCCCAAAGTAGGCCCATGTGAGCCAGCAGTAGACCCATGTGAGCCCACAGTAGACCCATGTGAGCCCACAGTAGGCCAATGTGAGCCCGCAGTTAGCCCATGTGAGCCCACAGTAGGCCTATGTGAGCCCACAGTAGACCCATGTGAGCCCACAGTAGACCCATGTGAGCCCACAGTAGGCCCATGTGAGCTCACAGTAGGCCCATGAGAGCCCACAGTAGGCCCATGTGAGTCAACAGTAGATTCATGAAAGCCCACAGTAGGCCTATGTGATCCCACAGTAGGTCCATGTAAGCCTAAAGTAGGCCCATGAGAGCCCACAGTAGGCCCATGTGAGCCCACAGTAGGCCCATGTGAGCCCACGGTAGGCCCATGTGAGCCCACAGTAGACCCATGTGAGCCCACAGTAGACCCATGTGAGCCCACAGTAGGCCCATGAGAGCCCACAGTAGGCCCATGTGAGCCCACAATAGGCCCATGTGAGCCCACAGTAGGCCCATGTGAGCCCACAGTAGGCCCATGTGAGCCCACAGTAGGCCCACAATAGGCCCATGTGAGCCCACCATAGGCCCATGTGAGCCCACAGTAGGCCCACAATAGGCCCATGTGAGCCCACAATAGGCCCATGTGAGCCCACAGTAGGCCCATGAGAGCAAACATGTCGGTCAGTTTTCTATGAAGATACAAAAAAGACCTACTTAAAACATATTGCAAGCAGAGGCGGTCCATATTTCTTTAAGAAGAGCTTCCACAAAATTTTAGTAGACTTCATCAGAAAGTATCGGTAGTTTCCTATCATTTGCGATTGTTTTTGATGTTTGAGTTTATCTGATGGCCAGGATGTTACAATATTAAAGTCAATAAAACTTGATCACGATTAAAACGCTCAAATCAAGTGACAGTTACGAAGTTTATTAAGTTACAAAATCCCAACAGCATAGAGACGTGTAACGCCGCAACTTAAATCCAATAGACAATATCAACTATAGCAAAGATAGTAACTAGTGACGTCATTTCCTATGTTTTTTCTTCTGAGCATTTTAACCGCAATCAAGTTTTGTTGATTTTAATATTGAAACATCCTCGCAATCAGATCACCTCAAACATCAAAAACAATTGCAAATGATAGAAAAATATCGACACTCTAGAATAGAATCTACTAAAATTTTGTGTAATTTCATCTTTAAAAGCATTAGGGCCCAAAAATGGCTCTGTGATCTTATTTGGACATGTCCAAGTCCAATGGCAAAAGAACAACGATTGGAGACATGGCTAGTTGCAGAAAGCAATTCAAGGTTGGATGTCATTCCTGTCACCACGAGTGACCTTATTGGGAACTGAACTCCAACCTGTTGTTTGCAAGTCAGGAGTTCTAGACCACTTGGCCACAGTTTCTCTCTCTAGTCATATACAACCTCTGGAAAGGTCAGAAAGCCATCAATAAGTTGAAACTAGGAATGGACTAGTTCAGGGGCCAGCAAGCTTTTCCACTCAAAGAGCCATTTGAGCACATTTTTTGCAGAAAAAACGCAGTGGGAGCCACTACCCCCTTTGATATTTTCAAGCTAAAAAAAATAAATATTACATGTAACATTTTTGTTTAGCTTTTAATGCTTTTATACCATGTTTACACCATGAAATGTAAAGATGGGGCATGTATAACGATTTAACTGCTGAGAAAACAAAATTACGCTTTTGCAAAGAACAATAAAATAATTTTGGCGGTTTTATTGGCACATAAATTGTTATGAGGTGTACTAACTGTATTATTGTTGTTGTTGGTTAGTGGTGTTGTTGACGATATTGCGGACATAAGTCATATGATGATCATGTGATAAGGTACTAATAATAATATAATGTAAATAATGACGCATAATGAGCGACAATGTTTGATTTATCACCATAATTACAATTTTTTAAATTATATTACAAAATTTAGTGATAAAACTTCTATTTTTATGAATTACTTGGCATAGAGTAAAAGAAAAATTCCAAAGTCAGAGGGAGCTGCAGTGAGGGGATGAAAGAGCCGCATGCGGCGCCAGAGCCATGGCTTGCCGACCTCTGGACTAGTTTAAACCATAAAAATATCGTCGCCCCAGTTTAACTGTCAGTTACAGCTAAAATATAACCTCCACATACTGCATTATCAAGGAACAGAATAGTCAAAAGCTGTCATAAGCATTAACTTATTCTAAACTGTATAAAGTGTTAGCTCTACGAAATCATCATGGCTGCTTATGATAACAAAATAATCCAATCAAGCCATAGCCTACCTTGTTATTATCGTGAACGTTAGCAGCTATGGCTTCCTTTCGAGCATCTTCTGCTCGTTTCACTTTGGCAAGGTGCTTCAACTCTTCCTTTGAAGATACAGCTGCTTCATCACTAGTAGGCTGTGATGTAGAGAGGTAATTGCCCATTTTTTCACACCGTCATGTATGAAAAATGGAAACAGCTTGCACAATCTCTGTCAATGATGAAAAGGATATGTGAACTTACCGACAGACCTCCAATAAACATTTAGACTGGCGGTGACACAATGCCTAGCTCTTCATAAATAACAATAGATGTTAATTAAAAATAGTTAACCTTTAAACAACCTTGTGGCTAACTAGATATTCATTGTTACATTTTTTACATTTAAACCTTGTTTTCAAAAATTCATCTCCAGCAAAATTTGCATTGAATACCATATGTTAGAGCACATATTTATATAAGAATACGTTGTATTTCACTTAACTTGTTTTGAAGCCCCAAAACCTAATGATACCTATTTCAGATGAATACATACAGCATTACAACAAATGAGTTATTTAAAACAATTTAAAAGATCAAATTTACAAAAGTGTCTTATATGTACAAACTAAGTAAAGCAATAATTTGTAAAATGTTGCTTTTATTGTCACATTGCCTTTACATTAAAAACAGACCAATTGAAAAGCAGGCTTGGTGATACAGATAATAGACAGAGAGTAAGAAGTGGTTATAAAAAATTGTTTAGCTAGCACCCCGCTGGCACTCAAACACCAATACATGTATTATTTATACATGCATATTGAAGCAATAAAATAGAAATGATAACTCATGCCAATAATTCAGGGTGGTTTAGACAAAACAGCATTGCTTAAATATACTCACTATCATTGGTAATTTCACAAGAGCTTAGAAATTAAAAAACTACATATCATTAAAGATTTTCCATAAAAACACTGTTCATGGTTTTTAATCAGACTGAAAATAATACCATGAAGACCATAAAAAGCAAATAAGCTAATTATACAACAGAAACAGGGCATATTCTGACAGACAAGCCGTACGAACTTTTAAACTAAAAAAGCAAACAGCCGTACAGGTGCTTGTTTCTGTAAGACGTGGACACTTCCAACAGAGCTGTCATCAGCCACCTAAAAGTTCATTCTTTAATGCAATATTTTTAAAAGTTTGGAACCTCACTCTGAAAAATATAGCAAAGAGCATAAAGTGTTCTGCTATTTTACTGTTGTTTTTAAATTTTAAACCTACTGATTCAGTACAGCGGAATACCGAGATAACTGACACAAGTGCCAATTTTTAGTAGGGTCAAGAATCAGGAAACTGAGAGCTAAAGATAAGAGAAATTTTAATATACACGAGCTTTAACTTTTTTGTAAACTTATGACTGATTCTAATTAGAATCAATCTCATTACACCTGCGAAAAATAAAATATTTTTACACTCGCTTTTGTTTCGCAGTCACGTTCAAGCATCCCATCATGTGTGCGGTCTCACGCTAATTCTTATCGAACTTTTTGTCAACTATGATATCTGTATTCAATTTTTTCCTGCAAACTGTAATGATGGGGTTATAGACTTTCAAAATGATAAACGATGTTTCACCAATAATCAGCTTGCATAAGCAACAGTTAACTATAGATACTAGTTTGTGTAATCTTGCCAATCTAACGTGTGTGTTTTCACAAGGAAGATTTGAGAACAAAAGTATAAGCATTACAAACTGTAAAAAGCACGATTGCAGTTTTATTCTATCTTTGATCACTTTACAATTTTCCAATCGTCATGCTGTTGTGAAAAAGCGTGCAGCCATTATGAGCATCAACACGATTCAGACGAAAAAGGTGTTTATCCGTCGCTACGATGATGCATGGACTAGGCGCAAACTCGTAAAGAGAATTACCAACACGGATGCGTTTGGTCCACAGTCAACGTGATCTAACTAAGACTCAAAGGCTAACATGATATCTACGCTCAAACGCCTACTTTTACAGCTTTACTGTTCGGGTAATTTATGTAAAATTACAAAAGCGATCATTAAGACTAGCACATCCCATTCATAAAGGGTGGAGTTTCTCTTTATATAAGAGTCATCAGCGTTGATATAGAACCATTTCTTTGCGGGAAAATTGGTTGTAGAATTGAATAAACGCTAGATTGACATCTTATCTATCAAATCAACAATTGCAAGACTATCACCAAGCTGGATTAGGATTGACCGATTTCTACTCACATAAGGTTTATAGATAGGTAACAAGTTACAACATATCAGC
Source organism: Watersipora subatra (assembly GCF_963576615.1). Classification (NCBI taxonomy): domain Eukaryota; kingdom Metazoa; phylum Bryozoa; class Gymnolaemata; order Cheilostomatida; family Watersiporidae; genus Watersipora; species Watersipora subatra. The sequence continues at coordinate 43,220,799 of NC_088708.1, read as the reverse complement.
TGATATATTCACGAGTAGACACAAATAGTAAACACACGTTACACTTAGCATTGTCGATTACAACATTGTCATTGTGGATGTACACTTAACATTGCTGTTACGCGTACATTGCTGATTGCTGTTGCAGATTTTACTTCATAACATACGGTATGTCGCATTTACTACAATGCTTACGTTTAGGGTTATTTCGATTACAAACAAGAAGTAACAAGTGATCAAATCTAGCCTTATTTATAGTGACGTTGTTTAATGTTTGTTTGTGGTAGGGCTTTCACTAACATATTGTCATTTAATTCTGCACTCACTAACAAGCCCAGACATTTTTAAAGATTTTTGCATCTGTTTTTTAGGGGAAGTGGCATATTCTATTGCTAATGTGACTCTCTAAACCAGAGCGGATGGCCAGGCTCTTATTATTGTGCACAGTCATTTACTTGTCTGTCAATTTTTTTGAATACCATACAGGTAAGCTAGAGTTAAACTATTTTACTTGCATAAAAGTTAGAAGAAATAATGTGACATAACAAAACAGTTGCATACATAGATGTTTTTTATCAGTTGGTATAGCTCTGTTTGTCTCGTGCCATTGTAATGTTCGTTAACTAGTTGTGATGGTAGGGTAAATGAATTGTTGTATTAAGATGTAAGCCAGCAGTTTAGAACTTATGCAAAAGGGATTAGAAATATATAGCAGACGACTTCACAGTCTTCCCGCCTTCATATAATCTAATGAACATTAGGCATTCCGGTAGGTTCTATAACATGTACGGGAATGTCTAAAAGTTGTGTGAACGTTCGACAAGATCGCACGTTTTTATAACTGCCTGGACTACTTGTAAATATGTGATTTCAGCTTTACAAGCTGTGTGTACTAGCCTTATTTCTAGGTTGGCAAGTCTGCTTTTATCAGCAGTAGGAGCCGATAATTCCAACTAATAACTAAAGCCTGGTTCATATTGGTCATCATTCGTGTTTAAAGGCAGTGTGGTATAAATAAATACATGTATGTTTAATTTGATCAGGCATTGCTGTACATGTCATATGCATTGCTGTGCATGTCATTCTGCATTGCTGTACATGTCATACGCATTGCTGTACATGTCATACACATTGCTGTACATGTCATACGCATTGCTGTACATGTCATACACATTGTTCTATATGTCATACGCATTGCTGTACATGTCATACGGTTGTTACTCGAGAATGATGATAAATGTAAACCAGGCTTGAGGTTTACTCTGAATAACTAACACCCATTATGAAAAAGATAGTCAGCCTCCTATTTGGGATTGGGGGAGGAGAGAGGAATTTTGCATGCCACAGTAGTCTGCTGCAGAGCTGGCCTACAAGAGTTTGTAGGAGTTTAAGAAGCTTGATTACCTTAGCTGACTCTGCCAATCAAGATAGATCGAGAGATAGATAGATCGAGAGATAGATAGATAGATGAGGTGAGGAGAAGATAGAGAAGTGAGGAGGTCTAGTGAAAGTGAAAGTTTGTGTGAGTTAAGATATAGTTGTTCTCTGCGTCGCCCTTGAAATCTTATCAATACAAAGTGCGCGCTTCATCCATATTTCCTGGACATAAATTTCTAGCATTCGCAAGGTAGTAGCAGATGTGCCTGGTGCACATCTTTGCTCAGTCAGTAACAAAAGATGTCCTCACTATCTCCTCTCGTTTGTTTAATCTCAACACGGTAAAACTACTTAAAAGTAGCTTGTAATATATCTCTACTATAATTTTTTGCAAAACTATATCCAGGCCGAATGTAATAGTTTTGTCTTTGCGTTTTTGACTGCTTTATGCCTGGCTAGTTTTGACTGGTTGAAAGTTACTTTTTATATTGCGAGTTTGGGTTTATGTCACAACAAGATTTTGCTCTCAATGTATGCGAGGCTATCACGGATGTCATAGTCAATTACCATAGTTTCATAGTCCATAGCCATAGTTCTGAAGTCATTACAAACCTAAAGCATCTCCCCCTGTAGCTATTAAGGCTTCAGTCTGCATTCATAGAATCTATAGAAGGAAATACATGGAATAAACCATCCTTGTTCAAGCCATGAATATTGTTTACAAATGAGAAGCAAGTGGATAGCCCTCATTGCATTCAACAAGGAAGTTTTGCTGATACAATGTAATGACAATCTTTTGCATACGATTGAAATAAACAGAATGGAAATGAGCTAAACTTGAGATTTGGCTAGACTCACTCCATACCCTGAAGTAAGAAAATCATGTTCGGCAAACTTTCACCTTTTCCTAAAATTCTATTTACTAATCTTGTTCAGGGACACAAACATGCTGAAGTTGAGTTGCTCTAGCGTACTTTAATGCTATTCTACAGCTAGTCTATGGGAATAGCTGATCATCATAGCTGGCCCCCATACTGGCTGGTCATCATAGCTGGCCCCCATACTGGCTGATCATCATAGCTGGCCCCCATACTGGCTGGTCATCATAGCTGGCCCCATACTGGCTGGTCATCATAGCTGGCCCCCATACTGGCTGATCATCATAGCTGGCCCCCATACTGGCTGGTCATCATAGCTGGCCCCCATACTGGCTGATCATCATAGCTGGCCCCCATACTGGCTGGTAATCATAGCTGACCCCCATACTGGCTGGTCATCATAGCTGGCCCCCATACTGGCTGATCATCATAGCTGGCCCCCATACTGGCTGGTAATCATAGCTGGCCCAATACTGGTTGGTCATCATAGCTGGCCCCCATACTGGCTGGTCATCATAGCTGGCCCCCATACTGGCTGATCATCATAGCTGGCCCCCATACTGGCTGATCATCATAGCTGGCCCCCATACTGGCTGATCATCATAGCTGGCCCCCCCCTCCCCCGTACTGGCTGATCATCATAGCTGGCCCCCATACTGACTGGTCATCGTAGAAGGCCTGACATGTGACAGTTTGGAGCAATCAGGTTAAACACTTACATTCACTGCATTTTCATGATTCCAAGAATGGTCTTTCATCCTCCATGCGTGGAAATGCGTAGAACTGAAGGTTTGACGTGTCGATGAAAATTTGTATTATAACGTGAGTTTTCTGAAGAATGGGTATTATGAAACATCTTTTGATTGATAGTAAAAGGGACCAACGTATATAAATGCTGTATTTAAAATCCCTATAGTAGTCATTCATATCAATTTACTGTAATTTATTTCACTGTAATAAATTAAAACCTCAATTAAGGTTGTAATTTAAAACAGAAGCCATAGAAATCTGATTACTGCCCTTATGAATGTTTAGAATCTCAAAAATAGACTTTAATGTTGTAAATCAGTAAATTAACACTGTATAAAATGTACTCGGTTAGTTAGCTCGTGATCCTACTTCGGTTTAGAAGCAGCAATAAACTAGAGTTTATGGAATTTAGTTACATATGATTTACGGAAACCTGCTTGCAATTTGTATTAATCATGACTTTCCATAGGTTAACAAAAGCCTAGATGTATCCAATAAATGTATTGACTTGGGTGCCATATACAATTTGTTAACGCATAGATTTGGCATCACTCATTTTGTACCACATAGTCTAACAAGCAATTTTGTATTTTATAAACTTTGTATATTTTTTTGCTTTTCTGTTCTTTATTTTTGTTTCATCGTCTAATTTGCTTTGACAGGTGATAATAAAGTTCATATATATTTATTCTAAAGTTATTTGTACCAGCTGAGGCGATGAAACACGTTCAGGTCCTCTTACTAAGCTATTTTACCAAACCAGTAGCCACCAGAGAGTAAACAATAGAGGGATGTAGTCTATCATTAAGTATTAATTAAATTAAGTTTTCACTGTTTACGACAGTCTAAGCAGTTGTTTCCAGTTATCTTATATAAACAATCCTTGGTCTGTTTATCTATTGCTCCAAAATGGCCCCTGTTAGCATACAAGATTGAGTGCGTTGCACAATTCGGACCTGCCAGGCCTGTCAAATGACTATTACCTATGTTGCCTCTCCCTCTGGCCACTGCAGCTAGCAGACCTCTCGGTGTACCGCTAATTAGGATAGATTGTATTTTGGTACATGCCAAATACCATTTAGCATGTACCAAATAATGCTGGAACTATTGTTAATGAGCTGTGTGATTGACATAGAGGTCTTCTTATAGCAAATGTTAAGGATTGCGGGTGGATAACCTTTAACTTGCTTTTTGTCGTTCTAATGTGGCCCTGTTATTGTATTCAGTTGTTCTGTCACTGTAACTTTGGTTATTGATCTTGATTGATTTATACTGACAAGGGTATACAGTCATTGATAAACTGTTTTATAAACATAAGAGCAAGAAGGCGAACCTTTTTTTCTCCATAGAGTGCATCAGGTGCTAGTCAACCACCTCACTTCAGGAGCATTCCAGATAATTCTTTTCATGCCAGTCAGGCTCCCCTTTGTGTGGGCAAGCGGCAATATATATTTTATATTCATGGTAGCAGAAGATATCTGCCTGCACATGGTGCAGCGGCAATGGCCAGGTGATAGATAGCTGTCTGATTCGAGCTTTGACTGTACCATCAGACCAGGGCTTCAACTGTACTGCTATACCTCCTGATAAATATTTTTGGTTCGAGCTTTGACTGCACCTTCAGACTAGGGCTTTTACTGTACTGCCATACCTCCTGATCGATATTTTTGTTTCGAGCTTTTACTGTACCTTTAGACCAGAGCATTCACCATACTGCCATGCATCTTGATCGATATATGTTTGATTTGAGCATTGACTGCACCATCAGAGTAGGGCTTTGACTGTTTTGCCATACCTTCTGATAGATAATTGTTTGACTTGAGCTTTTATTGTACCATCGGATCTGGCCTTTGACTGTATCGCCATACATATCTCAGTTTTAACTGGACTAATGCCATGGAATCCTGATTCCTTTTGTGAGAACATCTCTCAGCCGTAGCGTTCTTTCTTTACTGACCAACTTAGGCTAATATCACAAGTATGCAAATACAATAGTGATTTCGTTATGTATATTGTGGATTTGTTTAAGGATAAAAAATGGTGAAGACATATTTAGATAACTCGCTGATATATTTCTATGAAGGCTGTTGATTTGAGCTACGAGTGGAGTAACATAACAGTTTATTTAAGTTAATACAGGAAGTAGACCTACTTTGCCACCGTCCATGACCACAACTTGACCCATCCAAAAGATCGAGTAGGGTCAATCTTTTTAAACTGTGAAGTTTGGGTATTTGTCAGTTGTCAAGATCAATCTTATCTAATCCATGATGTTTCATTCTGTGTTTTACTGAACGTCGAAGCAATTATCTTAGTTTATCTCGATAACAACATATGTGACTCATCCTCATGTGTCTGCGAATTGTTAGCCATATTGATTTGCAATGTTACAGCTACTTTGGTATACAAGTGTACTGTACAGCTTGTACAGTACACTTGTACACATTTACTGTACAGGTTTACAAGTGTATTGATTGTTCAGGGCTAACTTTATTCCATTAGCAGTATTTTTGATAGGTTTGATCTTTCATGAGATACCGATCTAATTTCTGTCGATCGATTCAGCATATGGCTGTGTTTTCTCGATCTTCCAAAGTATTGACCATTTTTTGACCAAAATGGTGCCGATGACAATGGTTGACTGTCACTTAGACAATTTACATGTGTTATCCTGAACTGGCTCGTTTATGAATTTGTGTTACTGGTTTCAAAATCCTGTGTAAATTGTGCCCAAATTATTTGTATTTATTCCCCCACATATGATGAACATTGTTTTCTATTTCGTGGTACCATACAGTACATGTGTTACATGCACCTGTCATGTTTCAGTTTATATATTTTCTGTTACTAATGTACAACCCACAATTCACTATCCACAATGCTATTAGATTACCAACTTTTAAAACACTTTTGTTCAACTCACTCGATAGTTGCCGGTTTTCTGTCTTCTCATTTTTGTTTTGACATGTAATAAAAACATCATTTTGTTGATGACTATGAATGCCCATAAAAAGTTATACATACGATTATATATGTGCACCTAGTCAAGTGAGAATGTAATTTTGCTCATAATGCAAATCAGAAAACAAACAGTCCTCTTTTTGGGCTAATTATCCCAATGTATTAAAGTTATGCCTGTTTGACGATCAGGGCATTGCTAGAAAGTCTAACACAATTTTTCCATTGCGCGTATTATTTGGAGTTGTGCGCACATTGAGTTATCGTAAGACAAGTGTTTGGATGGACATTCAGATGTTGGGATTAATGTGAAGACATTGTTAAAAAAGATAATGATTTCCACATCAGATATCATAGCGACAGATTCGTAACTGCTAAAATCGAAATAGGAACGGCTGAAGTGTGGAAAATGTTCAAAATGTAATACCTTGGCTTTTTCTTGCTTATCATTCACAAGTGCTCTCTCCAACTTTCGCAACAATCAAACATTCAGTAAAAATTTGTGAGTAACAAAAATTGCTTTACTCTGTGATTTCCATCTTGTGGGTGATGCAAACTTTGTTTTCATGACAGGGTTAATCTACAGTGTATATCATGACAGGGTTAATCTACAGTGTATATCATGTGAAACTTACAAACCTTTCAGATTATGTTTGACTTGGTTGTCAATACATCAATCCGCTAGCAGCCACTAGACTTGAGACTGCTATTACAACTAGCCCACTGCGGTCACCCCGAATTGGGCTCATTTGTTGGAACAAATAAACAAAGCTAGCGATATACAGATACTAGCTATGACACGGCAGCCGTTTAAGGAAACATGAAATGTCTACACGGGACCATCTAGCTAGTACTAGTACTACTAGTGATATAATGTTCATTCATTCCCAGTTATACAGCTAGTTAGAGTAAGATAAGAGACATGCTGTGAGGGATTCTTCAAGATATGGATAGACTGACTGGCCAAGTATCCATCTAAGACGTCCGCGCTTGCACTTTCTTTCACGCCCCTCATTTCTATCTGGTGGCAACTGGATATGTGAATGACGAATAATGCTTCGATAGATGCCAGTTTCACCACTCATTCAATAATGTCCATTAGCAAACAGGAACTAATCCAAGCAACTGCCAATACATTTCCAGCATCGATTGTTTATATTGCATTTTATATTAATATACATGCAAAGGTGTGCTGAAGGAATTGAATGCGCTCTTCTCACAAACGACTCACTATTCATGCTTGTCTTACATGAGACAATCACGAGTGTTGTAAGCAATGATCCACTTATGAGAGCTCAAGAGCTATGTCCGTCCATTATTGTCATAGCATAATGCATAATGTCACACTTGCAGTCCTATCCCCTTCTATGCCACAACCTGTTCAATGAATGGGCAAACCGAATGATTATTATAATATCAGTTCAAACAATTGGTCCACAAGTTAAAAAATTTTTGGTAGAAGTGTGGCATGAGTTATGAAGCATGAAATTAGGAGTTATGCTCTTATATTTTGATAATTGAAAATTTGTCATGGTTTACTTAATTCCCTAAAGGCTGGTTCACACTCTATCTCTGCATCTCGGCGTTGTTTCCACAATACTTTGGTGATCGTCGATGATAACAATGTTCACACCATCACAAACCCCTCCGCGTTTGCTTCAACAAATACTCTGTGACAAGGTGTTCTCAGTTTTCTTTTTAAGTTTTCACGAAGAAACATCTTTGTTTTTGCCTGCTTGAATCAAATACTAGTCTTGCAGTAACTATTGTAAACAGAAATAAATAAATCACACTATCTGCGATCGCGAATTACTATCGCCAAAATCCCTCCCATTGAAAAGGCGGTCATCGATGCTCGGCGAAATATTGGGAAAGTTTGACAGCTGCAAAATTCCCGACGTATTCGCATTGCTTCGTCGATGCCATAGGTTTACGGTTCACATAATAGGGTATATAATAAATATGGAAATAAATAGATCACAGTATCAGCGAATTGCGATCTCTGAAATGGTTCACATTGTATACAGGCGGTCATTGATGCTCGGTGAAATATCGGGGAAGTTTGACATCTGCAAACTTTCCCAACGTATCTGCGTTGCTTCGTCGATGCTATTGCCATCCGTGTACGATTCACATAATCGACGATAAATGCCGAAAGGAAAACGCTGACATACGACGATATATAGTGTGAACCAGCCTTAAAATTAGGCATGAAACTATACAGTACGAATTCTAATAATCATTTGTTCTCAGTGTTTGTTGGGTTTTATCTTTCCATAAGACCATTTTCATTAACAATTAAACTCAGTACAATGTTTTCACTTGTGCTATGGTTCATCTATCATGTATGCTAATGGTATTCTAGCGGCTTGTATGAAAAAAGAAGCTCCGCAACCACAGACGACTACCGCTACTCTAGAAACGACAACCCTTAGAGTGGATGTATATGCATCAAACTGCTCATCAAATGATACATTCTATAGACGATGTCTAAATGGTGGCTACTGTGTAGTGGATATAAATGTTGTGGAGGGTTGGCGAATCTCCCGTTGCCAGTGAGTTTTACTACATTTATCTGTAGTAGCATTAGTTTTGATATTGTAGCATCACAGCTTGGTTAACAAAATAGACGTAAGTACTATAGATGCAACTACTTCAGACACAACTACTACAGATCCGACTGTTGCGGACACGACTCGAAGACACGTCTGCTACTGACACGTCTGCTGTACGACCCTACCACTTTCAAAATCTACTTTAACTTGTGTTTATGATTGGCTCCTGTATGAAATGCTAGATGTCTGACCTTCCAATTTTATTGTAAGTTTTAGCAAGCATCAACCACATAGCATTTTTGTAATTGTCATTGTCAAACTGTGGCCAGATTTTGATTCTGCGACAATAATTTTATTTTCTAAATATTCTTCCATAAAACTTCATACAATGACTATAGTATTGATATGGTGCTAGTATTTACTATAATTAAAAGTATTTACATAACATTTTAAATTGCCTTGGATTATCATATATCTATTTATTTATGCTATTATTTCTCCTAGGTGTGATAGTACGCACGAAGGAAGCCGGTGTCAAAATGTCATCCGAGTTGGCAGTAAGTACTAACATAAACTTTAAGAAACGTTACCATGCAGACTTTTGACTAATGTCTCAACTCTGTTTTGCTGATACAGTCAAACCTTTACATACAGTAAAACCTCTAAAAACAGTCAAACCTCTACATACAGTCAAACCTCTACATACAGTCAAACCTCTACATACAGTCAAACCTCTACATACAGTCAAACCTCTACATACAGTCAAACCTCTACATACAGTCAAACCTCTACATACAGTCAAACCTCTACATACAGTCAAACCTCTACATACAGTCAAACCTCTACATACAATCAAACCTCTACATACAGTCAAACCTCTACATACAGTCAAATTTCTAGTCAAATTAATTCATTTTTAAACTTACTTTGTGTTGTTAAAATTTTGGTGTGTTGAAGGAAATATTCCTTTAAAAGTACATTGTAAACTGTCCGGTTGTTGCACAGCCCAAAAGCCTATGGTAACTCGTTAATAGATAGCCTACTTCAGGCACGTGTAAACACTTCCAGGCAGTTTATTCATTAATTATATAATTATAAATTATATTAAACTATGTAAAAAAACTAAACATGAAAACTAAGTTAATAATCAGCAAAAAGGTTTTTATTGTTACTTTGCCTCAGAGCCACCCGAGCAAAAGTGTAGCCTCACAAATACATAGGTTTGGAAGTAGGGGTGGTAGTTGAGAAACGAAGCTTAGCTTTTAATTTGACTAGGTCAAGTTTAAATTAATTTAGCTCATGTATTTTTCACTGTTTTTATGTTTTCACATTTTATGGTCAATTTTCAACACCTCTTCACTTTCTCTTACAAAGCTGAAATGTTTCAAAAAGCTCCGAACATTGTATCTTGGAAGTTACTTCAAGTGTAGAATTGAATATTTGCTCAATTTTCACATCGCTTGTTGGAAAATTAATGTGTGTATAGGTGATGGTGAGTAAAGGTATGATTGCATATGCTGACTTGCTGACCAGCACTGAGACTGAGGTATTTAGCTGAAGTTTAATAATAACAATAGTAACTATATTAAGGTTAGAATTTATAAGCTTTATGTAAAACTTCAAGTTGGTATGACAGCGCCTTCAACATTTCACCTAACTCGATTTTTTTCGTCATAGCATAACTAACTTTTGCATTTTCCTTGGTTTTACCAAAAAGATAAAAAACATCCAAACCATAGTTCATATGGCCTAAATTTCCTAAAGTTGGTATATTGAAGTAACAATAAGACCTCTTATTGTTGTTATTCCATTATTATTAGTTCACTTTGTTTACATAAAATTAGGTTTTTACATTATTATATCTTTCAGCAATGTAAAATATGGTTGCATAATGCGCAAGCTGCAACAGTAAACACTTGCAAGTTTAGGCCATTTGAAACTATGGTTGGGGTGTTTTCATCTTTTTGGTAAAACCGATGAAAATGCAAAAGTTTGTGAGTTTTCCCATGACAAAAAATTCAGTTAGGTGAAATGTTGAAGGCGCTGTCATACCAACTTGAAGTTTTACATAAATTCTAACCTTAATATAGTTACTATTGTTATTATTAAACTTCAGCTAAATACCTCAGTCTCAGTACTGGTCAGCAAGTCAGCGTATGCAATCATACCTTTACTCGCCATCACCTATACACACATTAATTTTCCAACCAGCGATTTGAAAATTGAGCAAATACTTAATTGAATTGAAATGATTTGAACTTCAATTAAAGTAATTTCCCATATACAATGTTCAGAATTTCCCGAAACATTCCAGATGCGTAAGAGAAAGTGAAGATCATCATTGGTATTTATTTTCTTACTCTTCTTCTTTAATGAATATTTGTTGTCATTTTTATGGCATATTTTGGTGCATTTGATAAATTGATTGGTTGATTGATTGATAAATTTGTTGGTTTAAACAATTTCTATCTACGACACAACGCTATCTATGCCATTAAACATAGAAGCAAGTTTTAAATTCTTTGATCCTGGTCAGTAAAACATAAAATAAAGTTGCCATTTTTCTTATTAAATATTAATAATATTGTTAGATCTTAAAACTTCCCATTATTTGTCTATTGTGGTTACAGGTGCCAAAGGTGTGCATAGTTGCACTAGCTCTAGTGTAAATACTGTCAGTAGACGCAGTTTTGAAAGCATGACAGTTGTCAGTAGGAATGGAGTACGTAGTTGTCACATCAGCTCTCATCTACATGAGTAGTATTACTTGTGTATGTAAAATTACTGGTGATTACAATAGTAGTTGTAAGGTATAGCACCTCTATTGTTTCTGATTGTGATTGTAGCCAGGGGCAGAGGTTTGTCTTTACTTTTCATAGTATTAGTATTTGGTATGCTACTAACATTCAGTAGGAGTTCCAATTATTCACTATGCATGTAGTACAGGTATTAGTATTTGGTATGCTACTAACATTCAGTAGTAGTTCCAATTATTCATTATACATGTAGTACAGGTATTAGTATTGGGTGTGCTACTAACATTCAGTAGGAGTTTCAATTATTCATTATACATGTAGTACAGGTATTAGTATTTGGTATGCTACTAACATTCAGTAGTAGTTCCAATTATCCATTATACATGTAGTACAGGTATTAGTATTTGGTATGCTACTAACATTCAGTAGTGGTTCCAATTATTCACTATAAATGTAGTACAGGTATTAGTATTTGGTATGCTACTAACATTCAGTAGTAGTTCCAATTACTCACTATACATGTAGTACTGGTATTAGTATTTGGTATAGTACAAGTACTGGATATACAACTAGCATTTGATATAGAATTAGTATTTGGTATAGTATTAGTACTAGATATAGTGCAAATATTTAATATACCATTAGTATTTGATATAGTGCTGGTATCTGGTATACAAGTGTTTGGTATAGTACTATTATGCAATACAACGCCACTGAGCATGGCATGCGTTCTGATTTACCTGTTGTTGAGAGTGTGTTGCAGTGTTTTTACACATTTTCCCTTCCTTTCTGACCACCGAGGTTATTTCTTAGTTTTTTCTCTTGTTGTGCATTATCCACGAAGTTTGTCGTAGTATTATCTTTTTGTCTATAAAGATTGCATTCTAAGAATGTCAAATATTGACTTGCAGTTGCATTAATCTGCACAATTTGTTGCCACCGTAGGCCTTTAGAGTGCATTAAAATTATAGACGTAAGCATTGACTAATATAAATGTCATCTGTTAGGTGTTCAATCAATCGGTTACCATACTAAACTTTTAAAGCTTTATCTTTCGCTGCCTCTCCCTCTGAAGCCAACGTTTAGGCTCGGCAGCATGATAGGACAATTTTTAGTTGAGGGTTATTTATGAATTCGCTAATTATTTTTATTACAGTGCTTCTCAGTGAACGTGAGTCAGAGTTTGCCGCAGTTTTCGGGGCTGTTTTGGCAGCTCTAGCGGTCATTGGTGGCCTTGCCGCCATCTTCAAGTATGTAAAGCCGCTTGATTTTATTCGCTTAATTTAATGCTTGATCTTTATTTACAGCTAGAACAGGATCTGTGTACGCAGTAGTCGGAGTGGCCATGCTAGTCTTTATAGTCATTGTAGTTGCTATAGCAATCATTGTTCAGTAAGTATTAGCAGCTGTCTGCTTTCTCTCTCTTTTCATACGCTTACTTCTACCTTTTTTCACCCGACGCAATGCTTTCTGCCGTTTTAATCAAAAAGGTTGGCATAGAGCTAGCAGACTAATGTACTGTTTGATATACAGTGCACCAACAGGATACAATTTTGATCCATTCCAGGGTTGACATCGTATGATAAAAAATTCGTATGTAGGGGTATAGAAATCATAGTAATTATATAATGCAAACATTCCCTGGTAAAAATCGTCAAAGTTTTATATAAGCGCTGTACATGTTAAAAGCTAGTAACAAAATAGTATGTTAACCTTAGTAACTATAGTTACCTACAGTAACTTGTATTGTATTTAGTGTATTTAGTGGTTATGACATGCAATAAAATTTAATACTATAATGTACTGTAGGGAGTTCTTGCTTTCAAGACCGGCGTGCGTTTAACATAAACCTTGAATTCACCTCAATCAAGTTTAACCTACTGAACACGCACTTAAGGCTAAGCTTTAGTATGTATTTTCAACTATTTTACTGAATTAGTGTATTAAAACTAGCTAAAATTGTCAGGAGTCATATTCCCACAAGCTTGAAAAAAACTTGGAAAGAAAATTACTGGTTTGTTGAGATATTACTTAACATGCATCCGGTAAGCCATTGGGAGCAATTTTATGACAATCTGGCATGATTTTAGCCATCACCCAGCGTCACCCAATTTTTCACGCATCACGCGTTTTACTAAACCCAACTTAGCAAAGATTTCAAGCCTGCTCCCAACACCTGTGATGGAGAAATGCTAGCGATGCATTACAGTGGATGTGCCTAATAACTTCTTAATTTTGTAACATAAAATGATACAGTTTCATCTGCATAACCTTATTGGTTTTATTGTCTTAGCATAAGACACAAAAGATCTACAGAACGTCGCCAAGATAGCACAAGCTCTTCTGGGTCACGGAATGGTGTGTCACACGCTCAGCCAGCTGCTCAGCTACTATTGAATAGCGCTACGCCTCAGGTACTCTCATTGTATATCGTGTTGTTGAAGTCTCTTTAATATATACTAAATGGAATTGTAAGAAAAGATGAAATTACTAGCATTGCATAATGGAAAAAGTGCTGCGTAGGTAATCACCACATGCGAGTTCCGCATCTTGTAGGATATGAAGCATCTCATAGTCATGTTAAGGCAAACTTAATGTTACAGTATTGAGGTGGGCAAGAGTTCAAGTGAGTTTATGTACCAAGTAAAAGTGCAACATATTTTTTAAAGGCGATTTGAATTCCTACATAACTTCTGCTTTGGAACTAAGTCATGCTTTTCTCCGATCAGCAAGTAGCCAAGTAACTGGATCCGTCAATATTTTCCTAAATAATTCTGCAGCTTCCGATTTTTCCTACTTATCCACCATTTCTTGTAGTATCAAAGCAAATATACTTAGTTTATATCATTTAGATATAAATAATTAATTCCGATATTAAATTAACGGTATTTGTATTCACATGTGAGAAATGTAACTGATAAATCCAGTCAAGAGCTGCATATGTGTCATATATCCCATTTAGAGGGATGGTAATGGCTGCAGTTGATTACGGGCTAACATTTCTATTAACTAACATTAAGAAATTTAATTAAGTTATTCAAATAAATTACTTTAATACAAACAAGTACATACCTATATATTATATATATTTTCTGTAATATGATAAACACTCAACTATTCAATACAAAATATCTGGGAGGTTAATTTTAGTCGATCAGTGTGTAAGTAAGTGTGTAGGTAAGTGCAATTGAATTGGGGCATCTCTACGAGTTATGTACAGGGTCAATTCACGATCCATTCACAAGCTATATATATATATTTGCATACTGAGCATTCTCTGAACCAAAGCATGTTATGTTACACTTTTACGTTTTCTTTGAGTTTAAAACCTTTATGTTGTATCTACATTTTACAGACGACAGAAACTGAGCCGCCTGGAAAGGAATTTGTCATGGAGGTGGAAGGCTCTGTTTAAACCCATGAAATTATTGTCACATTCTAGGCACTATCTTTGGGAAAAATTTACACAGAATATCTCTTACATGGTTTGATAGCCAATGGAATACAGTACCTTTTCCATTATATGTAATTATGAGCATCAAGTAGTGGCCAGGGGCCATTTAGCAAAACAGATGTGTCAATATCAGGTGTATTTTCTGGTTGTGTCTACCATCTCAGTATAAATTCATTTTGCCTTTCTGTATATTTTTGATTTGCTATCTAAATGTTTCTATTGTTGATATTTGGTATAAAAGGTGTATCACAATATAATCAGTTTTTAATATTGTGCTTCCATATTTCTGGTCATTCTATATTATATTTTCTACCAGTTATTTTTATTTGTGTGCTGTAGACTTTTTTTCTATTTTAGTTTTATTCGCAGAGAAGATTGCTGCTTTTTAGATTTTACATGAGTTCTAGTTTATGGCTAAGAAAATAGATACTACATATAATTGTAATTATTTAATCTTTGTAAATTTTAATCAACTAAAGTCAATGAATAAATTTATATTTAATATCATAAACAAGATTTATTGATAGGTTTACAAATACTGATTGTGCAGTTAACAAAGTATTATTTTATGAACTAAAATAGATATAATATAAAAAATGGTTAACATCTGTTAGCGTATGAACACTATAAAACTAAATAAACAAAAATATTCTTATAGCACGAAGATCTTTGAAGCACTTGAAAAAACAAACTCAGAGGAACATTAAAAAGAATATAAGAGAAAATAATCATCTTACAATAGTTAATACATTTATGTTAATTGAACTACTACTGTGTTAGACTATGTCCAAGGAACATCATCACATCAGACTAGGCCCTGTTAGCTTCACTTGAATCCAGCTGATAGTATTTCTGGTTCAATAGTCACATTTCTATTGGTCCTTCGCTCATGAGGAGATGGTATTTTTTGCCAATTGAAGTAATTGTATGTCCACATGGCTTTTGTCTTGACTCGATTTTCGAATGCTTCATCTAGTTCTGCCGTAGATGGCCTTGTTAAAAAAAATAAAAGCATAACCATCCTTGGTAACAACCCCTGAGAATTATGTTAATGTCGACAAAACAACCTCTGAGGTTATAGTAACAGAACAGTCATAGGTAAGAATGGTGGTATCATCTAGATACCTAGCAATAAGTAGGAGGAAATAAAAAGGTCACGGATGGACTCTCTATACTTGTGTATTTTACTAGTGGTAACTGCTTTAGTTCAACTTAGAGGGAACTGGCAATCTTGCTAAGCAACAAGTTATAATTACATGAACATAATGGAGAATTGCCAAAATTGTCAACAAAATTTTCTTGGCAAATCTAGGGCTATTGTTTGTGTAATTCGTAGTTTCTAACTTCCTGCGAGCTCTTTTTTTCTATATCAGTTTTTCATTAAGGAAATTTGTTCTTTGTTCACTAAATAATGTCTCTTAGCTCGACGAACAACAATGAAATACTATTGAGTGATACAAAAAGTTGTCTGCGCTTTATGCTATGACAAAGACAAAAGAAAGGACAACTCTTGATTTTGCACATCTTTGCCAATAATGTGCACTAAACTGCTGCTTAAATTGCCAAAAAATGTAGAATTGTTTGTAATATATACATGAGCTGTACATTGAACTGCTGTACTATAATACATGAGCTGTACATTGAACTGCTGTACTATAATACATGAGCTGTACATAGAACTGCTGCACTATAATACATGAGCTGTACATTGAACTGCTGTACTATAATACATGAGCTGTACATTGAACTGCTGTACTATAATACATGAGCTGTACATAGAACTGCTGCACTATAATACATGAGCTGTACATTGAACTGCTGCACTATAATACATGAGCTGTACATAGAACTGCTGCACTATAATACATGAGCTGTACATTGAACTGCTGTACTATAATACATGAGCTGTACATTGAACCGCTGTACAAATTGGCTAAGAACCAGTTCTTCAAGCGTTCAATGAAGAGGTTGCAGATTTTTATGCTGATGCAGACAAGAATAGATTCAAATCAAATTCAAAATGATTATCGAAAATATCAACACCAAATTTACAAAAATAAAAACCCTACACATGGCTACATGGACATGGAGTAGTAACACCCTAAACATAGCTACCTGCACATGGAATAGTAACACCCTACACATGGTTACCTGCACATGGAGTAGTAACACTCTAGACATGGCTACCTGCACATGGAATAGTAAACCTTAGACATGGCTACCTGCACATGAAATAGTAACACCCTACACATGGTTACCTGCACATGGAGTAATGTTCTCTCAGAGCAATGGGTGTGGTCAGCCTCATTTGTGGATTCTGTTTATAATAGAGGTCAGGAGGTCCTTGGGAACGTCGCAAAAAGGCTATTGTCTCCCTCACCATCTCATTCCTTTGGTCATAACCCTTCCTTGCCATCTCTCTTTCTTTGCTTTGTACCTCTGCAATGACCAAGCATTGTTCCCATATGACTGCGTCGGGTATCACCATAAAAACTTTGCATAAATATCTTCAATTTTTGGGAAAAAAATCAATTCGCAAGCAAACATGTGATAAAGATATAACAAGTTAGCATACTGAAGCTTAGCCTTTACCTTTTCGATCAAGAATAGTGACACTAGGTAGGCAGAATATGGTGTAATGTCGATAGTCTGTTTCCTGAGCAAGAGGATTGTCAAACATGTCTGCAAACACACAATTGCTATGCTAGTTTTTAGTTAAAGGTCTTACCGACTAGTTCAGTTAGATAGTCTAACATGTCTTCTCCACCTTTGCAGAAGAGACTCTAGGAAATCGAAACAATTTTCAACTAAATATTTTACTGCTCAAAGTTTCAAGTATTCGTGCTCCCTTTTCTTGTGAACACGATTCGGTCAATGTATACAGATAAACCAGATCTGCATTGTATCTACACAAAATACATAACTAACGATCTTTATTATGACAATGCTAAGTGCACTTGACCTTGAACTCTGGAAAACAGATTATGGGGTGATCATTAATAAATACAAATTGTCAGCAAACTACTAATTGTATATACATGTATGTCTGTTAAAATGCAATCTGTTATTTGAATTCAACAGATTACCTAGTGTGTGCCACTAACCGACAGGTTGCTTGGTATTTGACAATAAAGAACAGGTTACCTAGTGCTTGACCTTTTACCCATCAGTGATTGTACCAAACATAGATATATAAACCTAGATTGGCCAATAGGGAAAAGGCCTGCTAGACTTAAATAGCACGACGTAACGTCATTGTATTGTACCTCATGCTTGACTGCACTGTTGTTAACAATGGAGCTAATGGGGAGAAGGTGACAAAATCACATTTATTTTCACATAAAAACCTTCTTGTATACATAATCCAGTAAACTAAAGCAATTCTGTGATAATATCTGATAACCACCATAGATTAAAAGTATAAACCTATGAAATGTTGCACACAAATCATGAGCCATCAGGGCTTTATTTGCCACCCTCTCCTATCCCCCATTCTCTCTTTTCCCCTTCTCCAAAAAAGAAGTGAGAAAGGGAAAAGAGAGAAGGGGGAAAGGACAGGGGGGGGGCAAATAGCCCACCCACCCAAAGAGCCAGACCCTGGCTAGGTAAAAGACTAATATCATGTTGAACTAAACATGACTAAATATGATGAGCCTGTGAAGTTTTGATCTGATCAGGGAAATTGAATCAATGGCTTTCTTAGCTAGAGCTGGAACGAGACCAAGGAATGAAGAGTCGGACCAGACTCAGGGTCAGCAATGAGGGCCAAGATCGGGTCGGACCGGGTCAGCACGCGCGATTTTTTTATTCATTTAAGGTTAAGAGATAGTTCTATTACAGCCTAATGTTGTGACCTCAATAAACCAAGATAAAAGAAACCATTATCACACCAATCATTATATTTTATGGCTTAGTTTATAGATGCAATCTACAATTTATGGCTAGACATTGGTGGATCAATGCTATTCAATGGGTGATAGATTAATAGCCTGATTTGGCTAGTGTTTTTATTAGTAGATTTTATATTCAACTGCTATTAAAATCAACGAGAGATTAGTTAAGAAATACTTTACAAATATAGAAATAGATAACCTAGCATAAGTGGAAAGCAAAAATCCATCACTTCCCTAAAACTTCTGGTAGTGAAAGAAACTAAAAATAAAATAAATTTGCTGAATTGATGGTTCTTAGACGCGCTTCTAAGTTTCTCAGGATGCCCTCAGTGTAAATGCCTCAATAGTATTGAGGTGGACCCTTCTTTGTAGCTTAAAGGTTGACTTGCAACAAAATTCACATTACAGTTATTTGGTATCAAAATATTCACCATGTCTTACCCTGTTGTGTTGTAGGTGCCAAATACGTGGAAATGTGATTACAAACTCTTAAAAGCTCAAAAATGAAAAGCCGCAGTAGATTGGAATCTGTTTATTTCTCTGACGTAGTCATTACAGTTTTGTTATCGTCTTGTCACGTGATGTTCTCACGTGAATTGAAAAGCCAATAAAAGGCTCAATATAAAATTTATCGTAGCACTAGTTTATGACAAACACTTCGGGTTTTACCGAATACCCCGTATCAAATATAGATGCTCGCTACTTTACAGTTTTGTTTCGGCATTATTCAATCGTCAAGTCGTAATCTGATCACGTGACCTAATACTTCGAAAATAATTTTTGCAGCACTTTTCGATTATCACAGGGGACCAACAGGCTCGTCATGATTATCAGACAATGATATGTATTCCTTCGAGCTAAAGTTAAAAAGTTTAACGATTTTTTACAGTAAGTTATAAGATATCAGTGCTAAAAGTGACAGCATTACAATGACGATAACACAGACGCGTAAGAACAATAGACATGGTTTTATTGAATGCGTGAAGTATATTTGTGAAAATATTTCGACGAATGAGGTTGCATGAAAGTGTAAACAGAAACCATCCTGTAACAACTACGTCCCATTTGAGACGTTTTGGAAAGCGAATCCACACTACGGCGGTCTCGTGTGGCTGCGTTTAACGGTTCGTTTTTGAGCTTTTAAGAGCTTGTATGCGCATTTCCACATATTTGGCACCTACAAAACAACAGAGTAAGACACTTTGAATCTTTTGATACCAAATAACTGTAATGTGAATTTTGTTGCTAGTCAACCTTTAAAGTTTAAACAATAGCATAATGTTGAACCTCAGCAACTTCTCCATGGTGGCAATTAGTGCTCGCCTGGGAAAGTTTTTCACCAATCCAGCACTACTAAGCAACACTCTCATCGCTTCCTTACTGTGGTTGCAAGCCTCGATCACCACAGGCGAAGACAAAGTCAAGCCACCACGAATATTAACTGTGATTCGGGAATTCGTTGCTTGGTTTACACCATAGTTGGTAACATCCATGATGATAGTGGTACAATCATTACACTTCAGCTTTGGTGACCTAGCCAGCTACATAGCCAGCTGTAAAATAATCATTCTGTCTCATTTTTGACTTGAGACATACTTGCATACTCAACATATTTAGTCGTGTTTAGTTCAGCATGATATTAGTCTATTTACCTAGCCAGGGTCTGGCTCTTTGAGTGAGTGGGCTATTTGCCCCCCCCCCCCCCTTCTCCTTTCCCCCTTCTCTCTTTTCCCTTTCTCACTTCTTCTTTGGAGAAGGGAAAAAGAGAGAATGGGGATAGGAGAGGGTGGCAAATAAAGCCCTGATGGCTCATGATTTGTGTGCAACAATTCATAGATTTTATAGTTTTAATCTATGTTGGTTATCAGATATTATCACAGAATTGCTTTAGTTAACCGGATTATGTATCCAAGAAGGTTTTTATGTGAAAATAAATGTGATTTTGTCACCTTCTCCCCATTAGCTCCATTGTAAACAACAGTGCAGTCAAGCATGAGGTACAATGCAATGACGTTACGTCATGCTATTTAAGTCTGACAAGGCAACCAATGGGAATAGCTATTATTGGCCAATCTAGGTTTATATATCTATGGTACCAAATCACTGGACTGAAAGAAGTGATTTTAATTTTTGATGCATTAAAGGAGTTGTTTATCCATGGCGTACTACGATAGATGCCTGAGCAGAAAACTCTTTTTGATGGATAACATTTTAACTACGATGAATAGCTTTTTTGCAATATTAATCAAATAGAACTCTGCTATCAAATAGCGAACATATAATAGGTGAATTAGCAAAGGACACTAAGAAACTAGGCAATTTGGTCACCACAGGAGGCACAGAGCAAGCCTCAACTATATAACCTACTGAGGATCTCCAAACTTTGCATCTTTCGGAATTCTTTGATGACCTTCTCTAAGTCAGCAAGTTGATTGCCTTGCAGCATGAGCACTCGTAGCTGAGTAAGGTGAGAGAGTGACCCACTTATGTCCTTTAGAAGGTTATACTGTAGATGCAGCTCTGTTACCCTATAGTTGTGTGTGAGACACTGTATCCTCCGTAGCTACAACCGACAGCATACTCTTGAAACATCAATATTACTAGTGACATCAGTATGACTAGCGACATCAGTATGACTAGCGACGTCACTATGACTAGCGACATCATTATGACTAGTGACATCGATTTGGCTAGTGACATCGCTATGGCTAGTGACATCGCTATGGCTAGTGACATCGTTATGACTAGCGACATCAGTATGACTAGCGACATCACTATGACTAGCGACATCACTATGACTAGCGACGTCACTATGACTAGCGACATCATTATGACTAGTGACATCGATTTGGCTAGTGACATCGCTATGGCTAGTGACATCGCTATGGCTAGTGACATCAGTATGACTAGCGACATCACTATGACTAGCGACATCACTATGACTAGGGACATCACTATGACTAGCGACATCACTATGACTGGCGACATCGTTATGACTAGTGACATCGCTATGGCTAGTGACAGTGCTATGGTTAGTGACATCGCTATGGCTAGTGACATCGCTATGGCTAGTGACATCGCTATAGCTAGTGACATCGCTATGGCTAGTGACATCGCTATGGCTAGTGACATCGCTATGACTAGTGACATCGCTATGGCTAGTGACATCGCTATGGCTAGTGACATCGCTATGGCTAGTGACATCGCTATGGCTAGTGACATCGCTATGGCTAGTGACATCGCTATGGCTAGTGACATCGCTATGGCTAGTGACATCGCTATGGCTAGTGACATCGCTATGGCTAGTGACATCGCTATGGCTAGTAACATCACTATGGCTAGTGAAATCACTATGACTAGTGACATCGCTTTAACACACTTCTAATAAATCCTTGCAATCAACACATTTAAACAATAAAATGGATTATTCTATAATGAATGCTAGAAAGTTAGAGAAAGAATGAAAATTTATATAAAATATGTATGATATTTTAATAAACAGAGACAATATGACTCATGAATATTTATTTATCATGACTCATATTCATTACTGAATCCTTCTTGAGTGGAACTAAACTGAAAAACATTCACACTCTGCTTATTCTGATTTTTTTTTGCAAATGAATTTCTCGCTCAAAGTTTCCAAAATAATATCTTAGCAAAATATAGTAGCACTAAACAGTTAGCAATAGAAAAAAGCATTACTATACCAGCATAAATGAATTCACTACTCGTAAGAACGTATCTATTAACAAAGGGCAAACAGAACAAATTGTGTAATGGCAAATATGTACTATCAATAACTTAAATTATTCATTACAAGGACTTCAATATCATATTATTACTATTAGATTAACGGTTAAAGATCCATGTTTGGTTTGACATATTTATTCTCTAGCGGTTAGAAAATACTATTCGCCATTCTTACCAATAAAAACAGAATTATAAAAGACAGCTGTAGAGAAAGGGAATAAAGCTACAGCTAACCCAGAAAGCTGGCAGAGCCTACACCGATAGCCTGCCTGGTAACATCAGCTAGGGAAACTAACCGACATCAAGAAAGGTAAACCAATGCACAATCAACAAAATGTATGACACTTTCACTCATTGTCTATTTATATTATTTTTATACATAAAGGGACGTGTTAGCAATCATGGCTTGATGAATGTATGTATAACCAGGGACCTGCATTTTATACTGAAAACTGATATTAATTGACATTGTAAAAGGAGATAAGGTCTCAATGCTATTTCACTCTTCTAAACTTAGCTTACGAGCGTGTACCAGCGAAGAATGAATCTATACAGCTTTACTCACTCGGTTGTTTGAGAGCCATAAAAACTGCAAATTGAGATAATTCTTTAAATCACAGACTCCTTCCAACTTCCTGCAACCAATAAAACAATATCTACCTTTCTTGTCACTTTGTTGGTATCCAAATCTATTCTGCGCGTGTCTTCAAATATGTAAATACAGATGAAACAGATTGAATGACAATAGCTTTTGAAAGAAGATTAATTTCATTACCTTTCGTGTAAGCATATCTCTGTGACATCATGGTCTCTTTTAATACCCCTACTCTTTTTCTGTTGTTTAATAGCCTGCAACAGATGTCAAACAGATAGTTGGGTGGTTGACAAGTTCTTTTTACAAATCTTCTATGCATTGGGTTAAATCTATCATTTTCAAATTGGCACAATGAAGTAGCCTCTGTTCCCCTGAATAAATATTATTGTAAATAATGTACATATTAGCATGTAACGTGGAAAGTAAATTATGCATCTTCATAATCTTCAGCGGGCTATCAGAATTGCTGTGGAGTGTTGATTCTCTTGGTAGGTGAATATGGTATTTAAATTATTTAGTTGCAATAAGCATTAACGCATAAATTATAATCCTAATAAGCGTAATAAGGAAATCATGCACACACCATATTGCGTAAAAATTGAAAATTGTCGTATAGTAGGGAAGCCTCAAAATCCGAATTAAAAATCTTTTTAGAATATATTACTAGCGATTACCATAAGCATTTTTTCCACAATACGTATATTAACTACAAAAGCTTACTAAAAACTTGTCTCAACATTCTTCTTAATTACGTTGTTAACATTAATATTTTCCTAACTTATGCTCAATAGATTTTCATAGAACGACAAAAAAATTGTAGGTTAGATCAAGCTCACTAAATAGATAATTGATCATTGATTATAAAGTTATGAAGTTACTAGTGCATTTCACAATGTGTGCAATAAAATTTCTGTATGGCAATAACTTTTGAAACACTGCTTTATCTCAACGTTAATAAAAATATCAGTCTAAAACTTACAAAGAAAAATGTTAAAGGCATTGGCTTAATCTGCTTAGTAACTATAGTTAGTTAATAAAATTAAGGCTATAAAACAATGAAGTTTCAAATAAACTATGTGAGAAGAAATTTGCAACAAGACCTAGCAATCCAATGAAAAAGAAAATATTAACAGGGTAAAATTGGAGTAGGGCAGTCACAGATTGGTGAAATTATAAAAACTTGAAGCAAGCTACAGAATGTGAAAAATGAAATCACATAAAGCTTTGTTAAAAAACCAATGGAATATACTGACCAGCAATCAAGGAGCAGTACATCTATGCATCTAGGTGAATGAACCTCCATTCTATCACAAAAGCAGGCACAGAAAAGAGATATTAGTATAAAACTTATATTAGTAGAAGAACCTCGGACAGTTAATGTCTAAAAGAGCATTAGAGTACTCTAAGTCAAGCATAATTGGAAAAGATTGTAAGGTACGTTCTCAATTTGAAATAACACTTCACGTGTGAGTACCCTTTTACATTGTTGCAGCCACTTTTGAGATTTAATGTTTTAGTTGTAAAACATCTACACGTCCAAAAAGAAGTAATGACGTAAAATCATTGCTTCAATTCTTATTCACTATTTATTCACTTCCCTTTTCATATATATGCTTTATGCATCGTTAACAGAATCTTTTACACGAAGCGTGATAACAGCGTGCTATAATTCTTAGTAAAGTATATTTTAAATTTTTTCTATACTCGCAAGCAAAATTATTGGATCAAACAGTACCTTCCTAACTATTTTTTAGCTTTTACAAATATCCAAAACGCATCTCTGTTACGGAGCGTATCATTTATGAATTTTCTCATTGATAGAGTCAAGATGATTTTTTTGTAAATTTTCTTTGTCAGCAGAGAAAATTTTTAATTGGATGTATAGCCAATAATTATTATAAAATAGTAAACTTAATATTAACTCCAGAATATACAACGTACAATTTATTAAAACAAAGGTTCCTAGCAGACAAATAATGAATTATTACCTTCTCGCAGATCCTAGACCAATCACATATGTCCGCCATGACAGGTGGTTACTATAGTAAAATATATGAAAATGGTAATCGGCATGAGTTTGTTGTCGACTACTCACTGAAATTTTATTTGACAAACAGCAGGTACAAAATTTAATTAAAACAACTAAAAAAAATTTGATGCACTGTTTTGTTTTGCATAAATTTTGTGAAAACTGCATCTGCAGCATTTTAGTTCTTCAAATGAAAACCCAAAATAAACCAATAGCTCTGTGAGCAACAGACCACGTGACATAGTGAAGGCCGCTAACCTGAGGATGTCTACTGACAAGGAGACGTCTAATGATGGAGGCGAGTTACCT
Organism: Watersipora subatra; assembly: GCF_963576615.1. Lineage (NCBI taxonomy): Eukaryota > Metazoa > Bryozoa > Gymnolaemata > Cheilostomatida > Watersiporidae > Watersipora > Watersipora subatra. Next base: position 43,195,513 of record NC_088708.1, on the reverse strand, counting down.
AGTTCACCGCTGACGTGCGCTGCCAAAGTCAGTATTATTCATTGCACATAGTGAAACAAACCGTATTTTCCGCTACTGTAATAATAACAATACACTAGATATGTTATGCGTAATTAGGCACCAACTAAATTACATCTTTAATAGAAGAATCTCTGATTACCATAGATTGGTAATTAGCTGTATCGCAGCTGTAATATACTCATAAAATTAAGTCATTCATACATATTTTATATTATCATTATATTTAGGACTCTTACCATTGTTTCTCAAAATACAATTAATGCGTTACTAACAACTATTAAAATCTTTGGAGGCTCACAGAAAATTCATAAATGATACGCTCTGTAACAGAGATGCGAATCCAGAAATGGCAAAGCTATTTCCCTAAAATCCTGTTAATCTGTGCCATTATTGGTAAATAGGGAGCCAAATTTTATTTGCAAAATTTTATCCATCGGGACAAGAAGAAAAGGTTTTCTGCCATTATGTTGGCGGTGATTATTTTTACAAAGCTTCTGAATATTCCGATTTTGACATTAGCTGATGTTTAGCGATGTTGTTAAGTCTATTCACTCAATATCAATAAATAATCAGCATGTTATCTTTTATTTTGTTGTAAGTTGATTTCACTGGTCGGATCGAGCGGTGCGTATATAAAGTTCTCTGGTGTTGTAAATATGGTATTGCTGCATAAGTTTATGTCAAAGTAAACAATAAACTGACTGAACATTATTGGCGAAACCAATCATCTGTAAGACACTGCTTGTTTATTGTTAAATAGGTTAGTTGGTTTTAGATGGAAGAGTTGCGCAGCAGGTATGAGCTTCCTTATGTCTCACATTTTATAAACACCAAGAAGGAAAAGTTCAAGTTTAACAGCATAAATATCAGGGTATGTTGAGATCTAGTTCTTTTATGTCCCCTTTATGTAGTAAATGGCTTTGCTCATGAGTATCTTAGTAAATTGAAGGTGGCTGCTCAACATGAATAACAAATCTTAGTGCATTGGCTGAGGATGACAGCTGGCTGCATAATGTGATCTTATAGTTTACAAATGATGTAGGTCGAATTTATGTGCAGCAACAATAAGTAGTTTGTATTATTTAAAAAAAACCGATTTAAAAAACATTTACCGGGTATTGCAACAGTGTTCGTTTTGATATTAGCATGCTTATATCTCCATATAAGTAGGCAGAACAACTCCAATATTCAAATTATGGTACTACACGTATATGCGTGTAACGCGGATTAGAATATTGGAGAAGTATTTTGTACTCCTACCGTCAACTTTCACTAGATGTGCTCATTTTTACTCGCTAGCAAAAACCAGACGATCACAAAAAATTTCATCTCTTCTTTTACTAAGAATATTTTAATCATACCTTTCAATTTTTTCGTTTAGAAATCTTTCAAAGTGTTTTTTGAACTAACCCTGCCATCGGCGTGTGTTTTTATGAGATTTGTTTAGTTGTTCTATGCAGTAGTCATTTACTCATGTTATTTCAGCCTGCTGTCAGTCTTTTAAATATTAAACCATTCAAGTTCTGCAATACTTATTTTGTGTAAACAAAATGTGCCATTATCAAGCACTCTTTTTTTGTTTTAGACATTGGAAGCGAGCATCTTGGATTGTGAGTCAAAAGTATTTGATGATATAGTCTGTCATATATTACGACAGCTGTCTAAAAGTCAAAGCATAAGGTAAGTTTTGATAATTAGTATTCTCAAGTTACACCAATGTGATGTGTGTGGGAGTTGTCTTCTAAAAGGGGAAATGACTCATGAATATGCAAACAATTAGATCTGACTGTTCAGGCATGATGATTTTATGCCAGCATATAGGAGCATAGTTGTGCCTAGTCTTTGTCATGTGCATATGCTATATGCTGTCATATAGCATATAGCTCCAAACTGTTTCTGCCTAGCATGAGGTAAAATATTAAAGTTTTAACTGCATTCTTGTTCCTTGCAACGTGCTAGCTTTACTAACCATCTCGATTTGAGATTGTATAGTTCTAGACAGTTTGGAGTGTAATTGGAGTGTAACAGTAGACTGATAAAGCACTTTGGTTTCTGAATATGTTGGTCTTATAATTTTGTTGTTTATAATATACTGTATCGCATTGTTATCGCTGTAGAATTGCTTCGTGTGAAGAGCACCTTAAGGCATTCGCAGACGAACACAAATCTGAATTTGGTGATCTGGTCCAGGATGAGATCAAATCCATTTCTCCAGTTGACAAGGTTTGAGCAAGACAAGTCGGTTTAATTTGGTAGAAGTATTAGCTGTGCTACCCGGCGTTGCCCGAGTAATAAAAAAGTCTGGACAGAAAATGGATTTGTATTTAACATGTAACAACATTTGCCATTCTAACTTTGAAACTACAAATCATGAGAGAAGTGTTTTTGTAGTTGAAATAAATTGAAATAAAAAATAAAAACAACTGTAAAGGTTTTCAAACTCTGTTAAACAACTAACTTTCAAACATATCATGAGGAAAATGTTTTGTGCAGGGCAACTAAATTAAAAATAAATAAAACAGCTGTAAAGGTTTTCAAACCACTGTAAATTTAAAATTTCATAACTTTCAGCGACTATATCTTTTAATAACTTACAGTAAAACCTCAGTTCTTGAACATAATCCATTCCAAATGGTTGTTCGAAAACCGAGTTGTTCGAGATGTGAAACAATTTTTCCCATTAGAATAAATGAATGTACATTTTAATCCATTCCAAGGCGAGAAAACAACTTCAGTAAAGTATTTTACACCATAAACTGTAATGTATACTGCATACTATAAATAAAAACGAGTAGATATAGATCGTGTTTAATTTTAATAAAAAATTTTCTATTTATGATGATGGAAAAAGAAAACAAACGTAAACATTTCGTATGTTTTGCTCTTAAAACATCAAAAACATTAAAAGTTAAGATACAATGACAAAACTTTCAGAAATGGATAATGAAACAGCAAAAAAATGCAACAGATTAGTTACATCAAAAATCGTAGGAAAAAATATAAACAGCAATGGCATGTTTACTTCACTTTGAAGGAAGAGTCCTCCTCCAAAACAATTTATGGTAACTCGACTGGAGGTGTTATCTTCCTAGCAAATCTCGTCAGTAAAGGAGACGTCATCCCAGATGGTTCCTCCGTTTTAGTAAATAATTTAAGAAGCGTAGGTTGTTTCTCTGTTTGTTAACGGACGTTTCCATGCTGTTTATGGAGCTGTTCCAATTCCAATGCGCATGCTCCGGTTTTGTCAAGAACCGAATTTATGTTCGAGATCCGAGACGAACAAATCTCGAAATCTTTGGTCGAAAACCGAGTTGGTCGAGAAGACGAGAACTGAAGTGTCCAAGAACCGAGGCTCCACTGTGTATAATCAGTACACAAATCACCAAATTTCAAGTTTGAGATAAACTATTGTCAATATCGTGGGGCAGAATAAATTAGCCCTAACAAAAAAAACGAAGAGGCATCGTATTGCATAAACTTAGGTACGAAAATAGTTATTAACAGAGGCGTTGTAACTAGGGATGGCATTTGTCGTTTGAAAAATTGTTATTGACTATCGTTGGAGTTGTCCCAGCGATAGTATCGAATTATCAATGAGCAGACAGAGTTCATCGATAATTATCGAGTGGCTAGGCAGCTGGTAAAACTATCGAATTATTGTGCCTGAAAAGATCGAGGATTGTGGGAAGGAATAGGAAAAGGTGTTCGAGTTACCAGAGCGTTCAAGTTATCAGAGCACTGTCACAAGTCCTTGTATTTATTAGTAGATAAATGTACATATACAAACTATATATAGATCAAACGCATAGATGGCTTGTTGCAAATTAAAAGGCTTCTAGTGTAAAGTTAAAAAAAATTTCATCAGAAAGTATATCTAGAGACTTTTCTATCACTTGAGATTGGTTTGTTGTTTGAAGTGACTTGATTGCCAGGACGTTTTCAGATTAAAATTAGCCAAACTTGATCGCTGTTGAAATGCTCAGAAGAAAAGACATCTTTTTTTTAGCGTTTCAACCAATGATATACAGCCCCCAGGAATGATATTCAGGGGGCTGTATATCATTGTTTTAACCAAGATCAAGTTTGCCGATTTTTCTTTAAGTTTATTCCAAGGTTAGCTCACTTTTCTCAGCTTTCGGAGGGTCATCGCTAAGTGGATGATTGGCAAAATTTGATTTTTGCAAACCTTTTGAAAAGTCATTGACGAAAATATTTTGCCGAATAATAACGACGTCTATGAACTACTAAAAGTTCAGGTTGGTCTCTATGGCTTGGAATTAAGTGATATTCTAAAGTGATAACAACCGTCGTAGTAGCCGTTGGGCAAAAAACTGTTCGAGTTAACCAAGTTGAGGTCGAGTTATCTAAAGCAATTTATTATTGCGTGGGAACGGACCAAACAAATCCGTTCGAGTTAACCATGTGTTCGAGCTATCCGAGGGCGATAACTATCGAGTTATATTATTTTTTATTATTCGATAACAATATATTTGTTTCGGATCTTTCTATAGGCTAAAAATAAGCAACATATTCATATCGAGAAAGACAACTGTCGAGTTATCATGCAACTATCGTGCAAGCTATCCCTAGTTGTAACACGTGCTTGCAATGCTAAAATAATTAGCATGCGCATGGGGTATGCGGTATATAATGACATAGCTGATCAATATGCCATTCTAGCTCAGTGGTAGAGCGTCCGGATAAAAACTTGTTGATGCACTCATCGTGAGTTCAAATCCATCAGCACCCGAAATTTTAATATCAAGATTTTATTAGCTATAGCCATAATGACATAGGACATGCTTTGAGAAATATATATATAATAATAATAGATATAAATACGTTGTGGGAATAAACGATACTTGTATGTAAAAAATTAGCATAGTTGCGAAGATTAGAAGTGAGATGCATGGTTAAGGTTCAATGCGATATTAGTGTTTATTGCGCACATTTGTTTGTTTGTAGGAGTTATCTTTGACTCGTAGTATTCACTGAACATTTTAATAGCATAACTTTGTTTGTCTGTATTCTTTGTAATAACACGCTATACAAGTATGGTTAAAATATGTGTGCAATTGTCAACTGCAACTTATTAGCTCTATTTATTGCATAGAGAGTAGTGTTACAATGTTATAGCTACGCATACTCAAGTTGCTCATGGAAAAGACGAAGGGGAAGAAGGACAAGCTGGATGAGATGCTCAATGAGGAGTTTATAGCAGACGGACAGCAGGACCCAGTGAGTATCAGTCTGTATAGATGGTATAGTTAAATTTAGGTTTATGTCAGTGGTTTCAGTGAATTTCTCCTGTAGGCGGGTAACATACCAATAATCAAGAGAGTTGAAGTTCTTGCAAATTTCGAAAAGTTTTTCACTTTGTTTGAAATGTTGATACGTTACAGTTACAGAGGGAAATATTTTTTATTAAAGTTCATAATAAGAAGCTATCCGAGAAGCATTATTGCTTCTTTATTCTTCATTATTGCTTGCATTAGTGCTTATTTTAGTAGTTGTCCTTTTGTTGAATGAATTTCCTGCGTAAACTTGGAATCGTTACCTCATCATGGAAAAGCAAAACTTTCCTGTTTCTATTGAATGAATTAAAGATGAAGTATATGCTTTGTAGCATTGTACAAATGACTCTGACTCTTCATTATATTGGATTCTTCCCACTTGCAAATTTGTATCACTTCATCACGAACCGCAGTACATTGATCCTAGTCGCATTCAATCATTCATTCTGTAGATGATTGTCACCATGTCTTTTAGCATTTACAAACGCGTCAAAGCCCTGTACAAATTTGTTTCATGTCAATTTGGGTTATGTCAAATCAGAATGCGTCAGACATTGCCGTATTCCCAGTAGCCGCCATCTTGTTTCTGTAAGCACTATTAGTCAGATGTCTGATGAATAGACTCGTACAGATTTTTAATACTATGAAACTTTTAGTTACAGTCAACATACAAATCTTCCAACACGCCGGGTTTTACTGTCTCAAACTGGTTAAATTGTGGTGGTTTTTGTTGTCTTTATTTGTTATCATTATTATTATAGGTACGCATTCATTGTCAATAGATCTGGTTATGTGACATATGATGCTAATGTATTATTATAGGTAGTACGCATTCATTGTCAATAGATCTGGTTATGTGACATATGATGCTAATGTATTATTTTAGGTAGTACGCATTCATTGTCAATAGATCTGGTTATGTGACATATGATGCTAATGTATTATTTTAGGTAGTACGCATTCATTGTCAATAGATCTGGTTATGTGACATATGATGCTAATGTATTATTTTAGGTAGTACGCATTCATTGTCAATAGATCTGGTTATGTGACATATGATGCTAATGTATTATTATAGGTAGTACGCATTCATTGTCAATAGATCTGGTTATGTGACATATGATGCTAATGTATTATTATAGGTAGTACGCATTCATTGTCAATAGATCTGGTTATGTGACATATGATGCTAATGTATTATTATAGGTAGTACGCATTCATTGTCAATAGATCTGGTTATGTGACATATGATGCTAATGTATTATTTTAGGTAGTACGCATTCATTGTCAATAGATCTGGTTATGTGACATATGATGCTAATGTATTATTTTAGGTAGTACGCATTCATTGTCAATAGATCTGGTTATGTGACATATGATGCTAATGTATTATTTTAGGTAGTACGCATTCATTGTCAATAGATCTGGTTATGTGACATATGATGCTAATGTATTATTTTAGGTAGTACGCATTCATTGTCAATAGATCTGGTTATGTGACATATGATGCTAATGTATTATTTTAGGTAGTACGCATTCATTGTCAATAGATCTGGTTATGTGACATATGATGCTAATGTATTATTATAGGTAGTACGCATTCATTGTCAATAGATCTGGTTATGTGACATATGATGCTAATGTATTATTATAGGTAGTACGCATTCATTGTCAATAGATCTGGTTATGTGACATATGATGCTAATGTATTATTATAGGTAGTACGCATTCATTGTCAATAGATCTGGTTATGTGACATATGATGCTAATGTATTATTTTAGGTAGTACGCATTCATTGTCAATAGATCTGGTTATGTGACATATGATGCTAATGTATTATTATAGGTAGTACGCATTCATTGTCAATAGATCTGGTTATGTGACATATGATGCTAATGTATTATTTTAGGTAGTACGCATTCATTGTCAATAGATCTGGTTATGTGACATATGATGCTAATGTATTATTATAGGTAGTACGCATTCATTGTCAATAGATCTGGTTATGTGACATATGATGCTAATGTATTATTTTAGGTAGTACGCATTCATTGTCAATAGATCTGGTTATGTGACATATGATGCTAATGTATTATTTTAGGTAGTACGCATTCATTGTCAATAGATCTGGTTATGTGACATATGATGCTAATGTATTATTTTACCCAAACTTTATTAACTGCATTCGTGTGTGAAATATTACTCGCATTAAAAATACAGTGTGTATAGTATAATATTAGATTTTCTGACAGCGATGAAGACTACATCTAGGTGGTACGCTTCATTTCTCACAACAGCACTTGTTACGTTATGGAATGCTGTCGGGGGTTCTTTGTTTCATTTTCTGAAATTTTGCTGCGTTCTAGTGTATGCTTCTCTTGTGCTATATAAAACCATATTTTCATACATTTGTTCTGTACCAATTCTAACCCTTTCACTGCTGTATGTGCATTTATGCGAAATCTATGGGTCGACTGCCGTATACGCATTTTTGCAAATTTTTCAGCGATTGCATAATAACTTAATTTTATTATTCGCTGACAACATAACCAACAATCTTTAGTACTTTTATGGTATTGACAGAGTTGTCCAAAGATTTATCTATAAAATAAGCCAAAATTCGTGAAACAGTTTTAAATCTTTATTTGGGAATTTTCAACTCAAAAACGCACATATTTTCTTTCTGGCGTTCGAACTATTTAGTGTTATTATGGCTTCCGCAAGCACCTCTTGTGTTAGAAACCGAAGAGCTTTTCTTGATGAAATTATAGCCTATTCAGATTTAATTAAATACTCAGACAATAAAAGTGACAGCGCTGACTCTGATGGTGGTGAAGGTAAATTTTGTAAGAGTAAGGAATATAGTAGAGGATCATTATACCTTCATAGTGATCGTATCTTCACATAGCTTTAGCAATGCACATAGTATAGGTACATTGAATTGTTTGCATAGCTTTGTTTGTTAACGTTTGCAACATAAAATATATCGCGAACATGTTTTAGATAGGGTTTGAAATTGAATAACATTGTATACATATCATGCAGCCAAATCAACAATTTTTAGTAAAATGGCCGGCAGCAGATCAAAAGCTAAATTTGTACATGGATGGCAGTGAAAGGGTTAAAATCAATTTTGTTTTTGTTGCGTTATGTTAACTATGGAGTTGTCAGCTCATTGTTTTTGCATGAATAACCTTAGCCATCGTGAGAGGTTAACTAACAGCATCTTAAGATTACACTTATATATAACAATATAATCATGCTATCTCATTTTCCAACATTTTTTATGTTAGCAGATCAAAAATCCAGTTTTTAAGACAAAACACTTGTGAGACAAGCTTTGGGTTGTGGTTAAAGGGGAACTTTTTTTTGGCAAATATTTATGTATTACTAATATCAATGCTGCAGACTAGCCAAGGCTTGAGCGTGACACAAATGAGTGTATTTTGGCCTATATTTTACCATTATTATAATGCATTGCAAGGTTTTATTTGTAAGTCTATATATTGACTAAGTAAACGAAAATTAATTGTGAACCCATAAGTTTAGCACTAGCAATATTACCAATCACAATTATAAGCTATTAGGGTGTAGTTGAAAGGCCGGTGGGTAGCTTGTAACATCAATCTTGCACTTGCGGGATGAGGTTGGAACAGATTGCGCTAGGACCGAGAGAATGTCATGGTCGTATTTATACGTGTAGGTCTCAACATTGGTTTACGAGTGGTGCCTGAGAACTAAACCTATTACTCTGTGTGTCTTCTCACGTAGATATCGCTCATAATAACTTCCTCCTCTATGCCATCTTAATTATTCTCGAAAAACATCTTTTAAAAGCCAATCGATGCGAGCTCTGTTTTTTATGAACAACAATTTTATATGAATAATTTTCAGATAATTTAGTTTAAAACAGCGATTTTAATATTATCATATACTACCACTGCTGTTTCCTGTCTGCATTTAGCAAATATCGCAAATTTTGCTGTTAATTTTCGCAATTTGAAAGTGTTGATAGAACCTAGTATTCAGTCAAAATTATAGTATTTTCATCCAAGCATTCAGCAGTTATCCACGTATAGTCCGTAGTTACTGAAGCCTTAGTTTGCGTGTGACTCTTTTCAATATAATCATTCTTAACCATGTCAGCCAACTGAGCTTGGTTTGATGATTGGTTTTTGTGGTGATGTCAAGAGAATTTCTCTAATACAATGGCTTAGCAGGATGTTTTCAGAGTGTTGTACTTTAGTTAATTGCGGTACATTTAATGCACTAGCAGTTTATCTTCAATAGCCTAATGCTGTAACCTTTGACCTGTAGACATTTTGTGGTACTCTGCATGCATTCGCTATTAAATCTTCAAAACTTCTCTAGGCTGTGTGAGCTAATCTACTGATGAACATGTGAACCTTTGAACTGTTGTAACCCGCAGATGGGCTGTTTGTATATGACCTCACTTACCTCACAAAACATTTAATAGCCATTAAGGTCTCTAGCTAAATATTCAGTTCACCTTCGCTAGCGTCAGTGTCTGCTCTTGTGTAGTCGTGTCCTCTCTTGTAGACCATAATCAACGTGGGCCAAGACTCGGAGAACAGAACTTATTGGTACTTTGATGGTGAGTAAGCTGGAAGGGTTCTCTTTGTCAGCTCTAAACATGTAAAAGACAATCATGGATTTGCTATAAACATGCTGGAGTTGAGAAACAATGCAGTAAAATATGAATTGTTGCTCTAATCTCTTCCTTGATATATAGAAATCTGGATACAAAAGTTAGCTAAAGTGATGGATTTTTCCCGATGCTAAACTGTACAAATTAAACATGAGTTGATCCATGGAAATAGGGAATAGCTACTCATTAATGTGGCACTCGCTTTAAGATCCTGTGTCGCCGCATTCGTTGATTTCAGCAGATAATTGTGTTTGCAATGCAAAGTTTTTGGCAAACATATCCAATAACAAATGCTAAACGTTTGATAAAACGCCTACCAAATTTATGGTTACTCAAGAACTTTTTTATTTAGCTTTTATACCCTGGTTAAGGATTAAATTCATTGGTTGGCCCGCCATAGTATACCGCTCTCGTTATGTAGTCATGCAGGCTATTTATTATTTTAACAACTTTTTTATTTTCTGTGGGTTGCCATGGTTACACAGCTTGTGATTCATTGAACATGGTTTGCTATGAACAAATTATGTTTACTCGTGAAGTCATTGTAAATGCTTATCCTTTCCCTATTCGAATGTGTTGCCAACACAGAAATGCTCTTTTAGTTTGGTGCTTGATAAACTGCTGCTGGCTTTAACATGGTCTATGTAGTAGCGTATCTAGGTTTGAGAAATCTGGTGTCCATAAACGGTTCAGGGAGTTCATTTGATAAGAGAACTAACTAGTTTTCTTAGTTTTGTGGGTTTTTATTAGATATACATTAGATATACATATATATGTATTAAAGTTAATTATGTAACAAGCTGATTAGTTGAGACTAGAAGTGAATTCAACTTTAACAATCAGCAATACTCCATGAGTACTGCCTAGCATGAGTAGTATTAGTCGTAAATACATTAGGAGCTGTAAAATATATCTTTGAGATATTTCAATCAGCTTGTATTTTATTCTCATGATGACTCATCATGATACTCAGAGACTTGAGATCATAAATAGATTTATTTTATTTCAATCAGTGGTGTGCGATTTAAAGATGGTCATTGTGCTTGGTCTATAGCTTATTTTGAGTTATAGACATGTCTGTGGAATCTAACCGACCGCTTGATTCCGGCTTACGGGTTTATTTTTTTCTATTTCAACATTCTTAAAGATTTCACCAATTTGGAAAATGAAAATTCTATGAAGTCAGCAGTCTGGATTGTAGATAAACAGACCGAGTTTACAACCTCGGCTACTGAACTGGTCGGCTGTTGCTGTTTACTATTCAATGTGCCAAAACATAGCCTAGCCATCAACTGACTGGTTTCACATCCTGTTTTAGTATTTAGTTGGTGATGATTGATTAGACTCATATACAAATAGGTCATTCCATAAATAAAGTATATTTTAAATAGATATTAATTTTACTTACACCGGTCAAGGTCGTTTAGAGCAACTTAGACCATGGGACAGGAATAGAAAGCAGTGAAATAAATTATGTGTATTGGAAGAAAAGATGTTTTTGTTTAACGTTGTTCTATGTTGCACAATATAATCTCGCAATTTTAATAATGTTTTACTTGATTTTTTAAAGTGAATTATTTTTATTAATATGCCTGTGATACTGCTGGAAAGTCTCTAGTAACAGTAATAGGATATCATCAGTTGAGTGTTTAAGTGCTGTTCAGTTACCTGATTGGTCGAACTGCTGAAAGAGTAGAGCCGCTTGAATTTGAGTTCTTGTCTACTTCCTGACACAGCTCAAATTCAGTTTTTTCTCCGTGAACCATTGTCTTACATTATCTGGTAGATGTGGTTAGTACATGACGATATTAGCATAGTCAATGCCAGCAGCTGGCAATGTACATATCCAGTTCAGCTTGCTAGTTCTGGCCATTAATTAATCATCCTCCCCAGGACAAACACTTAGCTCTCTAGGGCTGCATTCCAGAACGTGACTATTCTCTATAACTTGTACACTTGTTGTTTGACGCACCTGCATAGATAGAGCAGTTTGTTTTGGGAAGAGGGACAACTGTTTCAAGCCGATGGAGTGTGTAGGTGTTTACGCTTGAAGATTTTGGGATCAATTTTGATAGTTCATAACCTCTGAGCAAAAGAGCTTACATAAACAGTAAATTGGCACCTACTGCATCTGCCATAATTGTTATCAGTTTTTATGCCTTGGGCTGGGACGGTTCGTTGTAGGCAATCGGCCAGTAACAGATTTTGATGGTTTTTTAGTAATTATATGATCATGCCACTTTTTTGAGGGTATTTTGTTCATAGGAACTGAGTATGCCAAACAAGTATCATTATAGACTGCTCTGTAAAGATTTTTATTAACCAAAAGTAATTGTTCCAGATCACATGTTGCTCATATGAATTGATGTAAATCTGCATGCTCTAATTTATACTAAACCCGAATTTAGATCCGCCATTCCTGAACTACTCACTCAATGGTTGTCAACAACACATTTTTCCTTTTCCCTGCCTAAAACTTCAGTTTGATATTAAAGCACGCATGATCATATTGTTAGGAAGATTTGTATTCTTTACTAGTATGAGGTTCCTTTTAAACAAGGTTCTAGAGAAAGTTTTGACATCAAAAAGTAACTCAGTAATACAATGGACATTCGCCATACGATTTTAATTGGTGTTTTTAACCAGTGTTGGCGCGTAAGGCGAAAATTTCATATAGAGGGGTATAGAAATCCATAGTAAATATCTAATGCAAACACCTCTGGTAAAAATCATCAGAATTTTATTTATGCACTGTACATATGGAAAATTAGTAACAAAATAATGTTAACCTTGGTAACTATTGTTACTTGCAGTAAGTTTAATGTATTTAGTGGTTATGATCTACAATAAAATGTAAGGTTACAATGTACTATGTGCAGTACATACTGTAGGGAGTTTGAGGCAGACCTTAGTATCTTACATTAGAGGCATACGTATAAAAAATCGTTGAACTTGACCTAAATGAATTTAGCCTACTAAACATTTACCTAAAGCTAAGTTGTAGGTAAGAATTTTAGTTTGTAGTTTTTTTCTAAATTTTAGTTATGTATTTTTAACTATTTTACTGAGCTTCAACTCTTTCATCGCTAAAATTTTATCACCTATTTGTTTTCGTTTTCACAATAACGAATAATGCCAAACTGAGCGAAATCGAGCATCGTATCTCTTTTATTCATTGTTAGAGGGAACTCAGCGAATAACATACCGACATATTTCTTATTCCGATGTAATCAGCACACCGACTGCTAAGTTTGAATTTCGAGAGAAATTCTTGTTGATTGCGTATGGCGAAAAATAGTTCTTATGGAGAGGGCTAAAAAGCAGCGTATTCTACGTCGCAAGGCGAAAAAATCTTGGAACAGGGTCGTCGTAACCTGAGGGTGCACTGGTCTAGATTGCCGGGTACAGAAAATTCTAAGCGTGCCTCGTTCATAACAGACTATGTAACAATAATGTGCATTTGTCTTTCACCTGTGCTACTGCTCGTGCACAAAACATGCGAAACGATTCATCTTGTTTTACATACAAGCCATGTTGGATTAAAATGTTGTCAGTGCTGTAACCATTTCTGCGGAGTGTGTTGATTACTCTTGCGTCACACATGTTTGCAATGCAGAATGATTGGACACACGCTTCATTAGGTGAGTAAATATTTATATTGTATGAAGACAAGAGACTGACTATGTGGAATGATAGAATTATCACCTGCCCTTCCCCTTCATCTTTATTTGCCAATAAAAGCATGGTTAAATCAGTAGCCTACACACAGGATGTTACAAGTACGATACTTCAATACTTCTTATGATACTTGTTCTTCCTCGGCATGTCTTGACTTCAAATTTAATCCTGGCAGTTTGTGTTGCAGATGTTTTCTTACTAGCATTTTAGCTTTCGACTGATTTTTTTCAAGTGGCGACCGCTTTAGCCGAAGTTCTATGCCATGAAAACACTCAGTTTCGGCGCAACTGTTGACTAGAGATCTGATCCGCTACACCATTCCAACATTCTCCTTATCAGTATATTGTGTGACCTGCAAGCTCGTGAAGTTTATAAATCTTGCTAACTAATCTGGAGCTTGTTGTATGCTTGCCATCTTTGATGTTCTTATGAGAGGATTGGCAGCCTCACTTTCTTTTTTCTTAAGAATGTCTGCCTCAACTAGACTATTACTACCAGTCAACTACTTAAAAACCTTGGTCTGTCATCATTGTACACTAACCACATAATCACCTTGTGTGGGATGTCAATTTAGCTTGACATTTGGTTGACATTGTTGTAATATGTGCAGCCATCAATGTACAATGCTTCACCTGAGCTGTTATACAAGTTGTCCTCGCTTAATGACAGGGTTACGTTCTGAACCCGTCGTCAAACGATTCCATCGTTAAATTAACCCCCAATATGAGCCTCCACTGTTTATGTATAGGCTATTTACACCTTATTGCGTTTCTTCACTTTATTGTTTGTAAATTTTCTATTGATTTTCTAATAGGTGTAAAAAATAGTTCAACGAGTAAGTTAAACTACCTTTTTTTATTTAGCTATTGTGCATGCATGAGCATGTAAACAAACATTCGGCTACCGTAAAGTACATTGCGTTTGTATGTACCATAGTTCTTTTTTTATCGTGCTTCAACTACACAGATATTAGCTTAACACCCATGCACATAAAAACCCGATACCACATGCGCATAAAAACGATGTCATGGCTAGCCAACATGTATAATATCTATACATTCACGGTTTAATAGTTTGAAGAAATTTTTCTTTGTTTTTTTATTGACATTTGGATTCTTTTAACATATTTTTAACACGCTGTTATAACTCTGAGTCGTTGTTAAGTGATGACCACTTGTATAATTTTTACAGTAGGCTAATGTGGGTATTTGATTGTTCTTACATTTTGATGTTTGCATCAGTGTTTTTCTATTTTGTGTCAAGGTCAGGAATGTTGAATGCACCTGCTTCATAGTGCTTGTTTTGAATTTTTGTTCATTTCATAATTCTGTAAGTCATTTTTGCATTACGTCGTTTCGTAGTACGGCATTTCAAGTCTTCCTAGCAATTTGCCTTTTCATTGTGAGACGATTGCGCATTGGTTATAAATCTCAGCACGATTAGACAAAAGTGCAACCCAACGCTTGTGTACCTAAAGTGATGATGTTGAAACCAATTGTCAGAAATATGCTATTTCATGAACGATGCTTTTCTTAGCAAGGAAATCTAATAGTCTTGTGCAAAAAGGTAGGCAAGTCACCATAAAAATTATATCTGAGAGATAGAATAGGTTGATATAAACTTATAAAGCTGATCTGTTCACCAGGATTCACATTTGTAATGGCAATATTTTGACCTGTGATCATCTATAATTTTTCCTCCAGGTAGGAAAAAGACAAGTAGTTTTTAATTAGGGTGATTATATAGAGACTGTTGTTATAGCAAGGCTGATTTTTGTTGACCTCATTTCACAAATTTATGCATTGGTGAACCACACATTTATTCTTACCTCTAGGATGGAATAATAATTTGGTCTATAGCTGATGTTAACATATATTTTAGTGTACTTCTAGAATTCCATAGGCAGAGGATGTGTGCTGTAAAACTTGTTTCTCCTGATACATGTATAAATTTTAAATGTCAAACAGTTGGTGTGGGTAATAGAATCAGTATATTTGATAAAAAGAACACCTCGTAATCCTATCATTTGTAAAAATATATTACAATATCTACTGAAAGCAATGCAGCTTAAGGCTTGAATTTTTAGCTTTAAAATCATGTGGATCTACGAAGAATAGTGGTAGTAGTAGTGATAAAAGGAAAAAGGCATTTTTATTTAGAAAAATGCTTTTTCTTTAGAATTATAAGGAACAAAAATATAAACACCTGAGCAAACAGTACTGGATCAATTATTTAAAAAATCTTTCAAGATTGAGTAGTTGGAAGGAAAAATAAAAGTAATGAGAAAAAAAGAAAGCATGACATTAGTCCAAGTGGAGTTGGCCAACATAATTTCTAATAGAATTTCAAAACTCCAAATATATATATGAGTGTATTATAAAAATATAAATTGTATATAAGTAATGTGTGTTTAAAGTTTCTACAGTAAAAGTTAAACTGTCTGTGTATCTCTATTACCACCACCTCTATTTACAGACCATTCCTTTTATTCTATTGTCAAGGCTAGGTCTTCATTCACCTGTCTTTACAGTAAAGGCAAAGTCATAATTAAAATTCCTTTTATTAATTGTTGCTTTTAGTTTCTTAAAATTATGTTTTTACACAAAAAAGTTTTGTTTTGAATCCCAAACAAAAGTTTGAAACAAAAAACTTTTTGAGGTAAACCATAGAGCCCCGACAACAGACACTTTCTCGTTATCCTTAATATTCAACCATTGCATGTACACGTGTTAGTTGTTGTTACAAAATATGACTATAGTTTGTGCTTTACACTGTGTATTAGTGTATAATGTTTTCATCAGAATGAAACACTATGCCATTTCTATACAAGAATCCTGAGGAACCAAGGTTGAGGTGTATCGTTGCTACAAATGATCAGCCTAGCTTTTCCTCTTAGTAAACTATATATGAGAAATTCCTTGTAGATTATGCTTTTTCTGCCCTTTGAGTGCCATTTTTGCATTTCGGCACAAATGCTTTTGTGGCTAGAGTGCCAGCTTTGCATTTCCGCGAATTTGTGATGGCTCAGAATCGATGAAAATTAACGGCCGGCGAATGAGCATAATATGTTGACAAAGTATCTACAAACCTGATATATTCATAGTAAAAATATATTTAGACTAGCTGTGCTTTTCGGCGTTGCCTGGGTATTAAAATCAGCTTATAAACAATGAGAAGTAATGAGAGTTGCCTGCTACTTGCTATTAGCCTGGCACATTGCCAATGGAAAATTTGAGTAAGCTTATTAATGAGTGCTATTCATCTCCGTGACATTACGGAATTGCTCTGCCTAGTACGCAAAGCCGTTGGGTATTTGCTCCCATATAGCGGCATATATCGACCGGTGAAAAAATCAATCTCTTTGACCTAATTGGTACGGCGGCGACCGGCAAGCCGGAGGGTCCGAGATCAAATCTTCTTCGGTACAAAATCTTTATTCCAAGATTTTATTAGCTATAGCTGAAGGACACACACACCGACCCTGAGAAATATATATATATATTGTCAATGAAGCAGTTTTAAACAGTTGGGATGAGTATTTAATTAACAGTGGTAAAAGAATGGCAAAAAGAACAACAACATAACACCCATATAATCGCGATGTTGCAAACACTTTAAATATTAATAGCACTTTCAAAACTCTGAGACAGCCCGCTTAACCCGAGTTCCAACACTGTATAAACCTTTATACATCTATTAAATATCAAAAGAAAACGCTATATTACTTGGTTATTGCTCTTTATAAATCGAAAAAACAATGTTTTGCAAAAGTCGATTATAAAAAAACCGTTCGTTTCTATAAAAAGACTTACGTTTTTGTATGGTGTTTTTTATCTAGCAATGTTACAATGTGTTTTAGTTTATAATTGAAACCTTTCTTTATGGGTGCACTCATTGTTTTTAATTTTGGGAAGTTTCTGCTATCGATAATCATATTTTGAAGGATACAAATTCATTTGTTAGTCGATCTGATGGTTTTTGCAGATTCAATTCCGGTTGGCAATATATTCATATCACGTTATACTGGAAATTCCCCTGTCATACAGCCCACTACCAAAGTGATATTGGAAAAAAGGAAGGGTACTGATGGTTGAGAAATGCAATATTAGCAGTCAAATGGCACTGCAGTGCAATAGGATAACTGCAATGGTAGCTGTAATGTACTGGGTGTGGGTGTTATTATATACAACAAACAGCAATAAAGAAAGGAAAAGATTAAATGTTTATATCTCTCCCCTGCAATAGGAGAAATGCAATATTGGCCAATATTAGAAGTAAAATGCACTGATATTATTAGAATAACCAATATTATTAATATAGTAATAATAGAAAACTAATGCACAATTTTGTTTACAATTCCAAACGTCATAGCTAACAATATCAAGAAGTTGTGATATTTATATAGATTTTTAGAAAATCTATTTTAAAAAGTGTTTGGTCATGACAAACAGCAATAATGAAAGGAAAAGATTATATGTTTATATCTCTCCCCCTGCAATAGGAGAAATGCAATATTAGAAGTAAAATGCACTGATAATATTAGAATAACCAATATTATTAATATAGTAATACAGTAATAATAGAAAACCAATGCACAATTTTGTTTACATTTCAAAATGTCATAGCTAACAATATCAAGAAGTTGTGATATTTATATAGATTTTTAGAAAATCTATTTAACAAAACTATTTAGAAAAAATAATAACAGTAGCATACCATCATAGATGTTGTTAGTGTGACTATAAGACTTCAATAGTCATCCAAACTTATAATTAAATATTGTAATAATCTCATAAGAATCGTTAGTAAAGAATATCATCGTCATTTCCTTTACTTTCACTGCTTTGGACATCAGTTAGAATACCAAAGTACTCAAAAGTTTCCAAAATGTCAGTTACTTTGCAATCGGCAAAAAAAAACGATTTCTTTACTTCTACGTTAATTACAGAAAGCTTCGGGAATTCGACAATGCTATAGACTGGTGAAATGTGCACGTTATTTTTTCGTGATATGCGCACGACATAATGGTTCCATTCTCTGTCGCTCGTTGTTTCGTTTGTCGGTCTTTATTTTGATAAAAGTAAGGCTTCGTCAGTTTTAATAAAGATTTTTGGCCGCATTAACCTGTCTATTCATGTACAATCCGATCAGATGGGTTAGTTTTAAGATATTGCGGTAACCTTTCAAAGACTTGGTTACATATTTAAATAGGTTTATATGCGTTTTGTATCGTTATTATACTTTAACGACTCTACTAAAAAATGGTTAAATTTGTTGATGAGATTGCGATGCAAGAGTTTGCGACGTTGTTGATGAATAATTTTCGTAAGTTGTGTGTACATGCATTTATCATAAAACTCTCAAACTTCGCTCCGCTTGTTTGGTCGTGGGATAACTCTGCATTAATTTATTTTTAATTTATCTGGACCAAACTGCTTTCACATTATCTTAACATTTCTAGCAGCAAAATAAAGGAGTTAGCATTTATGAAATATGAAATAGAGTCTAGACAGGTGTTTTTTTTATTTCAAAAAACAAGCTTTTTTGTATTCGGCATTATCTGGTTTGCTCTAAGATTACCCGAGACAAATACTATTTGTCATATTCTGTTGTAAGATTTAATGATTGAATGCAACGGTTGTAATGATGTATTGTTAATTTGGGCTAGATAGACCTAGTAATAACAGAGCACGAGCCATAACAAAGTGCCATGTTAAGTGAAAACATGTGACACCGTAGCATTCGGTACTACGAATAATGCGACACTCAAAGACTTAACAAACAGTTTATGGTATAAAATAATGTAAAAACGTTTAAAAAGTTTTCTAGTCTTGGAATGAAGAAAAATTTTTAAAATTGCTTGTTATTAGGAGTTGCTTTGGATTTTGAAAGAGATTTTAACACTTTGAGATTGTTTGAAAGTGATTTTAACAAATAACTTTCAAACAGCCATGTGGAACAGGTTGTCTCTGAAACTGAGGTCAATCGTGCTGTAAATTTCGTTTACTCTACTAGATTATATATAGTGTTTTTGCTTTAATGCTGTATTTAATTGTTTAAGATATTTATTGAGTTTTTGAACTGTGGAACGAATTAAACAAAACACCACGCATTCTTACAAGCATTTTGAAGCAAACATCCTAACAGATTAACTTGATATGCTAGCCTGGATGCATTTTACCCTAGTCATTTACAATAGGAATTGCTAATGCAAAGGAGAAAAGTAGAGGGTAACTTGGTTTTTGCCATTTTTTGTGGACAATAATAGCTGAAAAAATTTGGTTTACAGCTGTCAACAGAACTTCCCAAATAAAAATGTACTTTATTTCAATGGAAAACGAGCCTAGATATACCGACTCCCTGCCTTCAGTGCTTCCAATAAAAGTACCTCTCTCATTGTTTCGTCATAAGTGACTCACTTACGATGCGTTAGATTTCTATAATTAGTAGCTTAAGCAGAGACAGCTAACTAGCACATGCCATGGCGTTTATATGTATCAGCGGTAAATGATCTCTTTTAAACAGCTTAGCATGGTCGTACTGACTGCTGCTATTTGGCACTTGCGCGCATGGTATATAAAGACCACACAATGTGTCAAATGCCATCAAAACCTTGGGCGCTATTAATATATTGCCTGGTTCCCTTGAGTTCACTCTATTTCTGACAACAGACACCATTACTGTTCTCATCCAGACACCGTACTGACAACATAGTTCCTACAATGTACGTGAAACTTTTATCATTGTATGCAACAGTCTATATATTCTTACTAGATAATCTGAATAATAACATTTATATTTGAATAACCTGCATCTGACTAAACTCTAGTTGCCATGGCTCTTTAGCCGCAGTCCATTACAAACTGAGGCCTCTGTTCATCGTATGCTTGTTTGACCATAGTTTTTTTTATTGGCTCGTTGCTACCAATGACTGTTAGTTTTACTGAACCAGTGGTTGCCTAACGTGATTTGTAATACATAAAGTGGACATGCATCGCTATGCAAATCTGTAATGACTCTGTAATCAATGTTTTCCAAATTGGATTCTGTAGTTTTGCAAGCATATGCGGTAAAAGTGACTATTGATAAATCGATGGTCTCGTTATCTACGCAACAAACCTGTCTTCAGCGAATACCCGCCGTAATCGATGTCAGTTAGTTGTGGAAATATTATGGCAGCAGCCAAGATCTTGGCATAAAAACTAAAGCTCTAAGGTTTGTGGTAGGAAACGTTACAGTCAAGAAAAAAAGAAAAGGTCAAGAAAAGGTTAGGCAAACAATAATTAAATTCCTTATGATTTTAATTGGGAGCTCATGATCTGTTTGATGAACCGCTAATCTGAACAACTTACAATAATCTTTTGCACAAGTGTTCATGTGATAGAATACAGCTCTGTAATACGACGGAGTTGTTTGCTCTTTGCCTCTTTATGGGTTCCAACTGAAGTGAAGAAAATTTTTACTTTTATATTCTAAGAATGCTAAAAAATCTTCATCGCTGGATGTTTACAAACCATTCTGTGAGCGTCTACCGAAGTTTTCAAAACAAGCGTTGTGTAAGTTTTTTGTGAACAGGAAGTTCACTTATGATTTAAATAGTTACGAATTTGGAGTAACAATCCTTAGCTAGAGCTCCTTTTCTAGCCTAAGCTATTATAATAGTTCTTTGATAACTTGTGCCGAGAATGGTTCGCCAAACCTGATTTCCCTGGGAGCTGTGGCTTCCAGCCAGCTTGTGTAGTTGTTATGGAGGTATTAGCTGTTATTTGGAATACCTTGGGGATGGTGCTCAGTGGAATGCCATCAAATGATGATGGATGGTCCCACACTTATGACAGCTCCAACCACTCAACCACACGCCTTCTCTATTGCAGGCTTATCGGGGTTCTATCACTTGGCTCCCTTCCTCTTACAATCATAGTCGCTCATTCGGGTGGTTCATTATGCCACCCGCAATAGTTGTCTAATCAGGTAACACATGAGTGAACACCAGTTCAATCTCCCTCTCAAACAATTACTCTTTAGCTTTCAGTTAAACAGCTTGGTTGATTTGCTATCGCTCTCTACTTTCCTAAGGTAAACTGTCTCTCCTTTCTTCATAGTGTTCTTTCAGAGTTATGCCTCTCATCATTCTACTTCCTGTTCCTTGTCACTGCATGTTTTCTCTCACCTCGGCCAGTCATTTCCTAACTTTCTCTAAAGTTGCGACTGCTGTATATTCTGTGTTGCTGTATTTCTACAGATAATGCTTTTCTTTTCAATAGACTTGCGCTTGTATCGTCAGAAGAAGAGTGGACAATCGAAGACTAACAGTGACTGGCAGTGTCTCGCTACCAACTGTCAAGGTTGGGAGGAGGTCATCCGACGCCTCAGTCAATCGAGTGATGATCAGGAGCAAGACTTGCATACTTACCTCAACAAAGAGATCTACCCTGCTATCAAACCCCTTCTGCAGGTATTACATCCCATAACTACCCATCTAGTTCATTCCGCCCCAAGTGGCCGTCACCACTGGAGATGATAGCCTTGGATTAAAGTTAGAAGCAGGAGGACATATCCTGTTTATTAAATTATGATTGTCAACACCCAACTTCATCGTGATCTAGTAAAATAATTTAAAAATCTCTCTTCTCTTCTGAAAATGTTAATTGGGTAATGCCTGCTGCCTAGTCGCGCAATCAGAGGGCCTGTGCTATGAAGTTATCCTGATGTTGATAGCGACCATCTGATCTAGCTATTTGTGACAGTAACATGGCTGCTCACGAGGTTTCTATACATGCTCATGCAACTAGCAGCGTTTTAAAAAAAGAATTTAAAGATCAAAATGGGCTAGCAGTGCATTGTGTATGTGGCAGTGCATTTTGGATGTGTTAACCAACTCTTTGTGTGATGGTTACAAAATTACGCTATTCCCTATACATGGCTCTTTTTAAAACCGACTAAAAAGTTTTTGAATATTTTTGTTAAGAATGTTCAGAATCCTAATCAGTATTGTTTTAGTTTTAGGAGTTGTAGCTCTAGTCCGTATCCTCGGGTCCCTGCTTTCTACTGTAACATTGACAAAGCGTAATATCAATTTTGTATTTAGCCGGTATGCTGGCAGCTGACCGCTAACATAAACCGCTGTGCTTGTACAGCTTACATCAATGATTTTCTGGGTTCTTGTGTTGCTAGATGTTGTGGTGATATCACGCTTAACTATGAACAAAAAATCAACACTATTTACTTTTATAAAAAGTAAAAATAAAATTGAATTATTTAATGTACATGCAAGTTTTAAGAATGTTCAAACATACCTAGTCTTATTAACCCTTTGATTGAAAAAACATCTATTCAAGGGCACTTTCGTTGCAAATAATTTTAAAGGAGAAAGCTGCCATTTGTACACATGTTTATAAAGTAGCTGTCAGACCTCTCATTCGCTAGTTTTAGTTGGAATAGTTTGTTTGTTTGTTGCTTTATTTCATCATTAATATATGAATATATGCAAAAGAAATGAAAACTAGACAACAAGCATCCAGAGAAAGGTAATGACGAGGCCATGTGCGCAATAGCATACGCTAATATTTGGCCCCGATCTAGGTAGCAGATTACAGGCTAAAATTAATTAAACATAGTTTTTAAAAAAATTATCTCAATAGCCAAGCCCTTAAGCTCCTCTTAAAACCTAACATGTTTTGTATACTGCGAGTAGAAATAGACAGAGTGTTCCATAAAACAGCTTCTTGATAAATCGTTCTTTTGTCACCAGCAGCAGAAGATGATCTAGGTAGGGATAAGTTGAATTTAGAACTTCGAGTGAAATAGTGCTGTGAGAGAGGAGAATATGATGAGTAAAAAGATATATGAGCTCTAAGCAAAGTCCGAAATTTAAACAACTGACTAACATTCAAAATAGCGTCTATAGCACTTTAATTTATCGTTTTTCATAAAATAAAGCATTAAATATCTTTGCTCGTGACTTCACACTAGTGTTGGGGCGGTAAGGAGTTATCCGCTTTTACCGACACCGGTATCCGGAAAACCAATCATTTTCGGTGACAGCTAGTTATCCGCGGCCGGTTTGATATGATCGGTATTTATCCGTGAAAGCCTATCGGTAATTGGTTATCCGGAAAGATATTTGTATTGGACAGGCTACAGCATTACCAGCGACGTGTTCGCGGAAGAATCTCCTGCACAATGAGCTCATTTGAGCTCATTGTGCAGGAGATTCATTTGACTCGAGAGCTCATTTGACGTCTCGCCCACAATCGCAATGTAATGGAATGAGAAGAATGAAAGTGAAAAATCGCGCGTCAATTGATGCTCAAAGATGCAAACACGCATCATTGAGGAACACACACGCTAATCAAAAAGAGTCGCTCGGAGCACATTGGCAATCACAACTTTTTTCTCAAACATTCTGAAAACACAACACACGCGAATTATATTATAACTCTTTCTTCAACGAACATTACACTCTTACATATAGGTATCTAGTATTATATTACGTCTTACATTGATAAAATGTAAAACGTAATATACGTTTTATATTTTATCAAATATAAAACGTATATTACGTTTTATATTTGATAAAACCCCCGTTTGATATTTGATACGTTTGATATATTTATACATTTTATATTTGATTTATCCCCCACCTGCGTTATGTAAAAATGGGCAGTAGGTAAGCTGAAGTTGAACACACACTGAAAACCATTTACCGAACTACAATACCGACAATTCTGAACTTTCTTAGTTGGCAAAGGATACCGAAGATGTTAAATACCGAGGATACCAACACCGGGAAAACCGATAAAAAAGTGCACGGATATCCTATCCGGCACTAAATTATATACCGGCCCAACACTACTTCACATACACGCTGCTGGTGAAGCCAAAACTTCATTTTTCATACTTTGCTCCTGCTCGAGTCAGCCATTGCATTATTGGTCAAAATTGCATTGGTGTAGAATAATTGCCATAGGTTCAGGAAGCGATGTCACTTTATTAGTATTGCATAATACCTTTCATAATCTTATTCTTGAGCAGTTACACCCATTTAGAGCATTATTGAATCAGTTCTAACCAAAAGTGAATGCAATCACAAAAAATAGTCAAAAGTCTTCTCCTGATTCGTTAAACGTTATTGTATTAATGGTGAGCAGCCGTCTTTCTGCCAGCAGATTATATAGAGCTTTTACTAGCTAGATTGACTACAATAAAGAATAGTAGCAATAATCAAGCAATCTTGGCTTAGAATATTTCATCAACATGTTTTTTTAAAATTAGGTTGGTTGCTGCTAACAAATAGAGACATCAAGTGAGAAGGAAGAGTCTTTGACTGGAATCCTTAGAATGTGGCTTGGATTCACTTAATTGTGGCATTGCAATTGATAACATGAAAATTAATGCCGTGACAATGCCACTAGTTGTGTTCATCGTATCAGATGTACCTTTAGAAGTTTCATCCCTTATGAGGGCAGTTGCCCAGTTTCCTACATTTCTCCCAAGGGATCTGTTCTAGCACATTAGACTTGACGACCATTGCTCACGGAATGGTTGTATGTAATTAGATAATACGCCTTTGCTACTGTCACAGATGAACATTGTTGTATAGCAAGGATATTCTTGAGACCAGACTAATCATATGTCTCAGTCATCTCAGTTGCAAGCTCCTTTTTAATAGTAGACTAATCAATTTTGTTCTGTTCATTCTGTTGGTGTTGGCCTTGAATTTATTGATCAAGGACTAAGCCGCAAGGCGTTGGACGAAGAGTTTTGGTGAAAGGGAGATAATTCTGCAGGTGTAGCGAGAATGTTAGTATGACAGACCAGTCTGATAAGTTGACCAAACTGTCAGATTCATTGTTCATGTAGTATTGAATTTCAGTATAGGCCCTATTTGGCCAGACTTTAAACATGAACTTACACAAAACTTTAGCAGATTTTATCAGAATGTCTTAGTATTTTTTCTATCAGTTTTTTATCATTTGAGATTTTGATCATTTATGATTGTTTTTTATGTTTGAGGTGATCAGACTGCCAGGATGTTTCAAGATTGAAATCGACAAAATTTGCTCGCGACTAAAGCACTCAGGTGAAGCGACAGTTCAATTATGATGTATATACTTGTAAAGAAACTGACAGAGTAGAGACACCCAACGCTGCAACTTGAACGCAATAGCCGATATTAACTATCGCAATGGTAGTAGCTAGTGACATCATTTCGCACATATTTATCTTCTAAACGTTTTGAGCCGTGATCAAGTTTTGTCGATTTTAATCCTAAAACATCCTGGCAGTCAGATCACCTCATACATAAAAAACAATCGTGAATGATAAAAAATGTCGATACATTCTGATAAAACCTGCCAAAGTTTTGTGTAAGTTCGTGTTTAAAGTCTGGCCAAATAGGGCCTATACTGAAATTCAATACTACATGAACAATGAATCTGACAGTTTGGTCAACTTGTCAGCCTGGTCTGTCATACCAAATCTATTAAAAAGTTTGTCCTTAACAGAAGCAATTTGTTTGCAACTTTTAAGAAATTTTATCATGTAATACTGACATGCTATAAATTTTATCTCTTACTATTGCTTTGTCTCTAAAAATACAAACTACTAAAATGTGTTATATAATATGAAATCCAAAATGGAACTTCAGTCCTGGTGTGTTAATTGAAAGTTTGCAAGCTGGTGATAAGGAGCATTGTTACTCTTGTTGCAGACAGAAACTAGCGAACCAAAAAGCATCAGTAATGACGAGTTGCTATTAGCCGAAGGGAAGGAAATATCTTGCGTAGAAATGGTAGCTAAAGAAAAGCCAACGAGTCCTTCTAAAATAGACCAATCAGAGTTGATCCGCAATGAGAACCCTGAGCTGAGCAAGGTGCTGAGTGAGGAGCCGTCTACAGGTTAGTCGAAGTTTCTCTTGCCTAGTTTCCCTCCAACACAGCTAAGTACTATATAGTGAATACGTAAAGTATGATTTGCCATCCCTTATTCCTTGGCCTGTAGTTGCTGGCACTACTGTCCAACTCTCCAAAAGCCTGCATCTAGCCTTCCATTCAAGTTTTGTTTTATTGGTTGAGCAGGCTGTTTGGAGTTTCTTTTTAGCACCCTACAGCTGTGCTAACAACGTTAACTCACACCTGGTTGTTTCTGATGTTTATTTTACAATTACTAATTTTTCTTCATTCGCTGCGCTGGTTTGATTTAGTGCCGACATTCAGACAGTACTTTCTTTTAATTGTTCTTAAGTTTTGATTAAATATGAGTAACTAATTTAAATATATATTTGCTTTCAAAACCATACATTGTTGATGCGCAACTCTACCATAATGATTAACAAGCCTTTTGGCCAAACGATTCAAATACATTTTTGTGATATTTCAATATGCATCCTTGAAAATTAAAACTTAAAAACAACAAATTCATTTAGTTCAAGTAATGTAATTTCAAGTCAAAGTCAAGTGATTTCAAGTAATCGAAGTAAATTTCATCACAGTGATAGAAAAAACATTTATTACCAGTGATTTTGGTCCATCTTAGCCTTCATTAGTCTTTCAAACAAATGGATGAAATGCCTAAAACGTATATGTACAAATAGTAAAGTCATTTGTAGTATCGTGGAACACTTCCTTGGTTACAAGTGGATCTCTCTCTCCTGTCCCTGTCCCATCTATTGCAGTCTTCCATGAAAAGTCTAACGCTGTCCCATCTATTGCAGTCTTCCATGAAAAGTCTAACGCTATCCCATCTATTGCAGTTTTCCATGAAAAGTCTAACGCTCAGTTTCTGTAACATTTGTGGCTGAGCTAGATGGAAGATCGTTATGTTATCGTTACGTTATCACGGTTGACATTGAAATGTCTAATGATACAACAAGTTTGATGGCATATAGCTAGCTGAGTATTGGATTTTGTTGAAAACCAAAATAGACTTATTAGGTATACGTTTTATACTGCTTTCCCAACAATGGCAGTGCTTCTGATAATAAAATGGGGAAAATTTAATGATAAGCGAAAGTGACACTGCAGCACATAGTAGAAGTGTGATAATGTCTCATTTCCTGAACGAATGAGTTTGCTTTGTCAAGTATGTAACGCAAGATAACTTTGCCTTTCAATTTACAATTAATAAGATTCTTCAATTCCATGCTGTGCTAAGTTCATCATCTTTTATTTTTAGGAAAGTCTTCCAGCCAAGCAAATGGTGAGTAAAGTTATGTTAGTGTACACATAATAAATTGCCCAATAAATGGTGTATACCCATTAGGCCCTCGATTACTATTTGACCAATGAAATATAGTCAGAGTTGGCCTGGTGGCGCTACCTATTTGCAATACTAATGAGCATGTATATCTCATATAACCACCCTAAACATGTTCAGTTGTCACGCAAAGTTGCATAAATTGTCTATCCCATGTTCATATAGTTGCTGCAATACCAAGTTTGAAAGCCACTTGCGAAGATGAAAACTCATTGATTGTTAAGTGGTCAACGGGACAAGTGGCCCACGCAACTAGTAGTGGCCTACAAAACAAGTAGCCCACACAATAATGGGAAAGTCACTTTCAAATGAACTTTCCTCAAAATAATTTTCACAAGTTGAAAACTAAACTTTAATGAGTAACATAACAATAGTCATTATTAATTCAGAAAAGTATTTTTATGCTAGCTGTTATAATTTCAAGAGAGAAACACATTCACATTGCTTGAATAAAGCTGTCAGTAAAACATTTTATACTATGCAAAATATATAAATATTTTGATCAAGTCGTAAACTCTGCCACTAAACAAAGAATGTTCATTACGGCTAAGTATAGATTGTCTCACAACGATTCAACTTTTAGCACGCTGTTATTCGATACACAAGCTGTTTTATACATCATGCTCATACTGGCTGTATAATGATCATAGTAGTTTGATGTTTAAAGTTACATGATAATCCTTCTTGATTTTCACTATCTGTAAACATAATTAGCATAAGGATAGTCTCTTGCTTTTGGTAACTTTTTGAAAAGTATAAAATGCGCTTGGTGCTAGCATTATTAGCCAATGAAATATGAGTCTAGAGGAGTATTTGGCAGAAGATTTCTTATCACTCTCCCAGTTGAATCCCATGTAAAATTGAATTCATGAAGTGATCAAATTTGTATAATTCGGTTTGGATTGGTCAGACGTCGAATCTGTTGGCAGCACCTCTAATATCTTTGGTCTCATGCTTTTGATTAATTATTGTAAGCCCATTGCTGGTGCCAAGCCTATCTGCTGCTTTTTATCCATTAGCTCAAGGTCGTTATCAATGATACTTTCCCTAGCAAACATGCACTTGCCAAAATACAAAAAATGTTTGACTCGTTACTCAGTAACCGACCGACCGGCTATGCTGTATAAGTTGGAGTAAGGTCACACAATGCTCCTCGCTGCCACTAGGATTTCCTCCTGTGATCAGTGTTAGGATTGTCTAATTGTCACCTGTACTCCGGAGTTCAAGCATTCAACCTTCTGCTTGCTTACTTGTCCATTTATCCAATTTAGCTTGTGCTCTTATTTTTGAACTTGTCAATATAGGCAGAGTCATTTCAAGCAATCAAGCTGTTAACTTGTTATTGTTTTGCTTCTAGAAACTATATGACCTCATTAGATAGTTTGCAGCTTCATTGCAGTTTTTTATGAGAATCTAATGTTTTGCGGTTTCATAATCTTGCAAGGCGGTCTTATGGAAGCAAAGACCCAGTTATCTTAATCAATCATGAAGCTATGGTTCATGATTAATTTGATGGGGCTTCTAAATAATTTGTCCTGGTAAAATGTTTACTTTGTAATTTGTCAGCTTGTCGATATTTATGAATTTAATTTTGTGTATTGATCAATGCCAATGTAATAGCTATAGCGAATAAGTTGACTAGCAACAATATATGGCTGTCTCTCGTGTTCACAAAATGTCGGCCATATTTATTGCTTTTCTACGTAATTGCTTCTTTAAGGTTGACTTTTTCTATGAACAATATTTCCTTGACATGATTAGGTAGTCTTTCAAATTGTGTCGAGCTAATTTCTGTTGATCTTTTGCTGACGCCGTGTCAGTCCATTTCTATAGTTTTGTTGATCTTTCAATAGGTATATCAATTTTTTTATCGATCAAATGTGTGTTGCGTAAAGTTATGACGCTAAATTTGCTTATGGTAAAGAGAACTAACACTCATCTGAGTTGTCTCATACCATTTGCAGTCAATTCACCGCCTATGGGCTATGTAATATATTTTTGAAGCATCAATATTGGAGTATAACTTATTGTGCCACAGACTGTCTCACCTAATTACATAGATCACTGACCTGTCACACTATGCCTCAATTAACTGTTGCATTTCAAGGTTTATGCATTTAGTTTTCAATCGGGGTAATTTTTGAAGTAGTCTTCCAACTTGTCCTAACAACCTCTAGTCACCGACACTCACTGACACTTGGCCTGACCTTATTATTGCCCTTATCGTCCTGTCTTATCATCCAGTCTTATCAGTAATTATTTGCTTGCACAAAATGCCCATTTCATTCGCGTTTAGTTCTTGTTTCACACTTTGTATCAATAGTTCAATAATGAGTCTACACAGATTCTTGATCTCGTGGCAGTTTCTCAACATGAGCATGAATCTACTCAACTAAAACTGTGTTGGTGTATTACCATGTGGAAGCAACTGGTTGAAGTTACTAATTATGAGATCTGACAAAGTTTTATTTGGGGTTTGGCTACTAAATTACGTGTATCTTCTCCCTTTAAAACAGCAAACACTGTTCTTTCGCACCGAATACGCTACCTCTGTACCACACTGGTTGTCTCGATTTTTTCAATAGTACTTAATAATAACAATTCTATGAAGTGGTCTCTAGTCTTATCTTCAAGGGTGCCGTTATATCAGTTTGACCTTATGCTGGAGAGATAATTCTGTAACTGATTCTTTATCACCGTTGGCTGTATCTTCAATAACGATCCTTCATGTCTTAGAGTGATTGCTCCGTTGTAGCGCGTACCTCTGAGTCATCTGTCTTGTGCGTTTGGCGGTTGGGTGCATTGTCATTAATTTAACGCTCGTCAATTGTGTGTCGAGAGGGAGGAGTACGCGTATGTAGTGTACGAGCTGAATATCTAGGATCAAGTCAGTTTGATCGATTGTCGCACATGTCCATTAGCTAGGTTAGTCATTGTCTCGCATTGGTATAGGGATCTAACTAGGACTTGCGGCTGAACGGTCCTGTAGTAATTGGTGAACTTTTAAGCTAAACTAATTGCTTGATTTGTCAATTGATCACTGGGAATACTTACTGTTGTTATTATTGCTCCACATCAACAATCATATGGTAGCCAGTGTACCCATGTTGTTGCCATTTAAAACAAACAAACCTCTGATTGAAGGTCTAAATTGAAAAATAAAAGAGCATAAAATGCAATTTTCTACTACGCAAGACTAAACTATTAAATCAATTACCATAGACACCATAATTATGTAAGTTCATGACACTTCCTAGCGAGTGTTTAGTAGCAGATTGGTGAGTGAGTCCCGGATATATTCACGCGTGTCTGTTACTATTTACAAAATTTAGAATCCTTTTTAACTAAAGTCAGAAAAAGAGTAGATATGGTTTTACTACCAACTTAACTAATATTCTAAAAGAAACTAAAGTTTGTAAGCTTAATGAGCTATTGCTAGCGGGTCACCAACTTCCTTACTGTTACTAATGCAGCTGTGAATAGACGTGTGTAACTATCTGCTACGCGCTTACAAAGATCAAGCACTTTGTCTTGAAAAAGTCCTTCCACAAATGTGTCTATAAGAACTACTGCATTAGCGTAGACATAATGAACCATTCAACTGGATAATGTTGTGCTGCAACTTGTGATTTCAAATAGAACAAGTTGAAGCAGGCAAGTAAAGTCAGTCAAATAGTATTAGCTTAGGTCAGCTTATTTTTAGCGTGTAAACTATAGTGAGCCTTTTTGTTACTTTTGTACCGTAAAGCCAGATATAACAACACTAATTTCCTAGTTGGAATTTTTATCCAAAAGTAATTTAGGTAATCATGTATGGTGGCAATTTATTATTAGCAGCAAGAGAAGATGATCACCAACTGGGCTAGGAGTCTAGAATCGACTTTGCATGCTTACGGTTGCGTTATACCAGTCATTTTGTTCCCTTTAGTTACAAATGTCTCAGTCTTTTGGGTTTCACTCTGATGGTTTACAAATGCCATTCTTAGCTCAACCTACGCTGTTATCTGTTTACCTGCCAAGTAGAAAGTTACACCTGTGTCTATTTTACAGGAGATGTCAAAAAATCGGCCACTCACAAAGGAGCCAACTTCAATCAGCCACACAACCAGGTTTTTGTCTTTTCAACGCAGATGGCTAACAGAGCTGCTGATGGTGTCATGTCTGGTAGCACTGGCTCAATTCTTCAGTGTCACTTGGAGGACAACGATACTAAAAACTTCTTACGAGTATGTACATATTTGTCCGCTGTCATCGGCACTGCCCCAGCCGATGTCACTCTTGTTGTTAGTGTCTCATCTCCGTGTTGCTCACGTTTTAGGAGATATTCTGACATGGCTGTAGTATATATATATATATATATATATATATATATATATATATATATAACAAACCCTGTAATGCCCAGATTTGTTTCATTGTCAATCAAATAGCCTCATATGCTGGTTCTCAGGAACCAAGTTTTCAAACCGAACATTGCTAGTGATCTGGTGAAAAGCACTCAGCATATATGTGTGAAATCTGTATGAAATCGGCCAAAAGATGTCCAAAAGCATATCCTTTACGCAGACTAACAGACAGACACTCAGTGACAACTAAACTTTAATGATTACTATAGCAATAGTCATTATTAATGCAGGAAAGTATTTTATGCTAGCTATTATAATTTTAAGAGAGAAACGATTTAGTAATATAGATGCATGTACTATAATAAGTTGACTGCGATTACTTTGTCCTTTGGGGGGTTTTGTGATAGGTTGAAGTTTTAAAGGTGAGCGTTTACTAGTTCTGTTTGATCTAATTTTCTAAAAACTGGAATAATTTTATGCCAAGCAAAGATATGCAAGATTATCAAAAATAATTCAAAACGTTTTATTCAATTTCTGGACAGTTCTACCACAGTAACCAATCTCAAATCAATTTGATTTCATTATGAAAAGATTCATGTTAATATATGTTGGCCACTAACAGTTTTAGCGTTGATATTTGTGGAGAAGTTTATCGTAACCCAACTATTTAAGGATTGATGTAGATTCTACACGACTGGACATATGCGGTAATCATTTTAATTGTTTTCAGGTGAACCCGATGACGGTTGCGCTTCCCACTGCTACGTCAAGGTTACCCATGACACTGCAAAGACCTACTCATCCGTTCCGACACCCAAGGAGCTCAGCTGGATTCGGTGTCCGTACATCTGCACCATGGCCTGGCGCAGTTCCCCAAAATATTCCTCCCACAGGCTACAGTCAACCCATGATGTCACGCTCTCCTCATTTTCCTGCCACTGGCCACAGCCAAATGACCAGTGATATAAAGGGCCATGTCGGGCAGTCCATTATGACCAGCCAGGGGATTAATGACATGAAGGGCCCAATGGGACAACCTGATATAGCCAATCAGTATGTGCCAAATGAGAATCTCACTCCTGACCAGAGACAGCACAGAGAGCATAGCTTAGCCAACTTGCTTAAGATTCACCAGATGCTCCTCGCTGATGACAGCGGCAACAGTGTGACTGACTTCAAACATATAAACATGGCCCAGGATAGGCAGGGTCCTTATGCGCCCCACTGCTGTCCCTCTCCAAATAACCTAAACAGCTTTGGAATGAACCCAGCAATGGCTCCTCCTGGCCCAGGCTATGGCTCTGGTGCACCTCTCAGTCCTGTGTGCGCACCTGCTACTCCGAACGCTATGGAATCTAAACCTCCTCCACCTTATCGAATGCCAGCGAGTTCCACTACAGCCCCCGCACCAAAGAAGGCTAGTAAGAAGAGAAAGGCAAGCGCTGCTCGGTCTCCTGCTTCTCCGATTGACCCTCCTATCAAGAGTGAAAAGCAATGTATTCCGCCTTCTCCGCTTGCCGCCCCATCTCCAAGCTCTGGCCCTGTACCGCTGCACCACACACAACTCCCTAAGGCTCCTCAGCATGCGATGATGTCAGAGGATATGGTTGGGGGTATACCTAAGGGTATGATGCAGCCACTCTCACGACAACACAGCATGCCTAACCTTCTACCGGGTCATGGTGCTCCAAATCCGGCTGCACCATATCGCATAATGCAGGCTGGCCAGCCAACACCCTATCAGGTTAGCTCATTCTCTTCTAGTCATCCAATTAGAGTTCACCTATACTTGTTGACCAGTGTCGTTGTTGACTTGTTTTTTTTCAGCGGTATGTTGCAATATTTGCAAATTACGGCTTTCAAAGCTTGGAAAACCGATCTATTGTATGAAAATCACTTTCAAAGCCTGCTTTGAGATTATTTATGTTGCCTTGTTCTTGTATTAATGCCATCTGGTCTACTCACATAGTTTACTCACATAGTAGTTGAAAATTTAATTTTTGGTAAAACATTAAAAACTATGTAATGCCGAAATGAAGACTCTTTTCCAAGACTTGTCCCCTCTTCTTTAGTTTCAGCGACTACTGATACTTGACATGCAGCATTTCCATAGGAAACCAGTAGTTTTACAAGATAACTAATTGCTTCAGAGTTAAATGATGCCTAGCTTACAGTAAACAAGCCTACAGAGGACCCATTGGTTGTATCTCACTTACAAACACATCGTGTGACCATATAATGTTAGCTGGGATAGAAGCCTCAAATCTCTTTTTACAGAAGCCTCCTGGACAAGATGCGCCACCCAGTTATACCAACTCATTGCGTAGAGGGATGAGTGTGGAGAGCATGACTGCTCCACCTACTCAACAACAGCAATATCTCCAACCTGAGAACCAAGAAAGGATAATAGAAAGACAGTTGAATATGGGGCACCAGTCTAAACACCCGCTGCAACCTTGCACGGAACAGCCTTACGGCGCTCACTCTTCCGCTCCAGACACTAATCTCACCAATAACATAACATCAACATCGCTAGCCAACCTCGCAAAGGACATGGAGCAAAACATCTCAGAGCTGTCCCAGAAGATGACTCAAGGTGGACCGTATGGCGGCATGCAACCTGAAGTTGGCACTGAGGCTACGTCTGATCAGCCTTGCAACATGCCCTTACCTATGTCTACTTCTTCCTCCAATCCTCAGCAGCCTAGCGTGAATAACACATTTGTGAATGCCCACATGTCTATTGGCCAAGTCAATATTCAGAATGTGACAGCGAATCAGTCGTACCAAGGACCTGGTATGCCTGGGCATATGCAGCAAAATGTTGATGTGTCTATGAATAACTTTGCCGGGGGTGTGCCGGCTGGCCCGCAACCAGATTCAATGTTTAAGCCAGCACAGCCAGCCGCTCCAGCAGTAAGTATTCAAAACAAGGGAAGAAATACAATTCAGTATCTGCCCGTCTCGCAGCCCTCAATCGCTCCCACACATGAACCATCTCTTCCACACAAGCATGTTTTTGATATGATGACGCCTGAGAGGTTTCCTTCCCAAGCCCCCAACTTTGCATCAGCAGATGCTATGCAAATGCCCATGCCAGGCCTGCCTACAGGGCAAACACGACACTCATCTACCATGTATGGACCTGGAATGGGGGCTCCATCAGGTAAGTGTTGTGCACCATTTAGCAAACCTGTATGACTAGCTAAAATACCCAGTTAATCTTTTACCTGCAGAGTTGCTTATTCCGAGATCTGCATTATATGTTAAAACTTGCTACGTGTGTTGGAGCATGTGTTCCTATAAGAATACACAGTATTTCGCCTTATTCCTTCCACAACCCCAAAATCTCACGTTGATATATGCTTCATTATTACGCATCTTATTGAACAAATGTATTATATTATACGAGTCTATGAAAGAAGAACTAGAAAACGAATTATAATTATATAACAATAAATATAAGTTTTTATCGATATTTTACCATAAAGACATGCAAGCAGAGACGTAAGCGTGGCAATGCACAGGTTCAGCAAAGGAGATGGTAATAGACATATGCTGCGTTGCATAACTTATTCTAATTTATATTAAGTAAAGTTTAAACCAACTTGGTTTTTTCCACGATTAAAATGCTTTTAGATTTTGTTCTTAATTATTGCCGACTTCTTCTTTACCTTCCTTTTTGAAACTGCAATGTTTTGAAAAACTTTGAACCTCTTATGTTGACAATTCCTTCCGATAGACAGTCAAATATTTCTTCAAGTTTATGAATGTACTTTCGTACTACAACATGACAACTTTTGGGAAAAATCACTGAGGACGTGTTAGTAAAATTGCCAAGATACCAATTAGTAGCAAATTATAGTCTTTTATATTTTCCTAATGTATTATTTGAATGCAAATAAATTGGATGGTTAGCTAGGTAACTGCTACTATCGGTGATAGATGAATTTTGTTGGTGTTCACATGACGGCCATTTATAAAAATGTATGACATCAATTGAAACTGCTAACACATACCTGTTGAGGGCTGTATGTATATTGTATGGCCAACCTTCTTATATGACAAGCATTGGTTTTATAAATTCTTGTTCAAGAATTGTTTTTTTTTAATAAAAACAAGCCATGAAAATGCCATATATCATTAGAGCTAAACCATTTAGATGTGTTTTTTAATTTTGGGCGATTTGGTCACAAAAAACTATTTGAAAATTGTTTTAGCAAAAAAATATTAAAATGTTCTTTACATTCTGCACATCGTTTAATGGAATCACTATGTAACACTTGCGTGACCTTCATAGACCACAGGCACAAGCCTAATGAATACAAACTGCTAGCCAAAATGTAACACCACACACTGCGCTGTCCGGATATCGACGAGCAGTTCATGGAGGCTTTTATTCTAGCATATGCATACCTTTATTACACCAAACATGTCCCCAATAACTATATGCACATTTCTGGTTTGAGTTTATCTTTTTCTTGGGGAAGGTTTATTTAGATGTTTATGTCCACGGGACCTTCACATTTAAGATTGAGAAAACGAGCAGCCTTTCCTCTATTTTCAACATGTCCAATGCTTTGTAATTTTAGCTCCCGCAATGGCACCCTCCTCACCCATGCACATGTCAGAAGGCATGCGAGCTGGTCCTGCGTCACGTTACATGATGTCAGCGCAGCAGTCTAGTATGAGTATGGCCTATAACCCTCCGCCAGCAGCCCCAGGCCATGCCGGTTAGTCTCTTGATAATCTGTTAGTTTGAGCAAATGGAATTACTTAAATCACATCTTTTTATAAGTTGAAGTGTGCAAAGATTCTATTTATGTCAAGACACAAGCAATGAATAGCTTTGTCTTGAAAAAGATTTAGGTGTTAATATAAGATATTACATAGGTGTTAGGTAACACTAAACGTTGAAGATACAGTCAAACATGGATAACTCAAACTTCAAGTCATTGAGCGAAAGTGTTTGGAGTTATCAGAACGTTAAAGCTATCTGAGCACTGTCATGAGTGCCATGTATTTACTGGTAGATAAAATTATATCCACAAACTATATAAAAATTCAAAAACCAAGTGTTTGTAACAAATTAAAACCAATGCAACAAATATTGAATAATATTGATGCCGAAGAAGTACTAAAAGTAAATGTTCACATCTTGTGATCCTCTGAAATGATAATTGCACTCTCAATAGGCATTGAGCTTCTCCTCGTCGACTCAAACTCTTTTCTTTTTCCTATCTGCAAGCGTCTCTATTTGAAAATAATGGACCAAAAACTGTTGGAGTTAAAGAGTGTTAGGTTCAAGTTATTTAAAGCAATTTGGGAGGCATGTTTGACTGTATAACATAGGTGTTAGGTAATCATTGTGGATATAAACTAGGTGTTAGGTAATAGAGAATCTAATAGGTGTTAGGTAATAATCCATTATGTAACGGTGATATTATGTTACAGTGATGTGTTGTAATTAAAAAACCTGGTGTAGAGCGGTGATCATAATAATGGTAATTTCATAATAATCTTTCATTTACCCTAGGACACTTATATTTCGCTAGTATTTAGTTTCGTGAGTAGCACACAGAGTAAAATTTCGCTGCAACTTAATTTCGCAGCTCTGATGAGTGCGAAAATATAGTGATGTGAAAATAAATACAGTGGAACAAACAAATTAGATTCCTCAGGTCCGGTCCTCTAGTAAAAAAAGTTGTTATATTTGCGACCAGTTTGTATTTGTAACCCGCAGGTATAAATGTATGGCAGAAATCGATAATTCAACGTGATCGCTTGCTGCCATTTGTTTCTTGGACTATCAATGACGTCTCGGTCCTTTCCGTCGTGACCGATATGGTACCAATATTAGATCTCAAGTATTTATAGCAAGCGATGGCCATGGCACGTTTTGAGTTCACAATATTTCAAATTTAAAAAAAATCAAATACAGTACATGTCTCATAAAAAAAGAAAATAGATAACAACCAACATCACAACCAGAACTGTATAACATGGTTGGACCTGGTGAGGGTTGTTATCGTTTTTGGTTGGCAGTAAAATTCATCACTACAATAAGTATTATTTAATTGTATGACTTCACCTACCAGACTTTCATCCTCATCAGTTACAAATTCGGTGACTAAACTGATATCATCATCTTCTTCGTTTGTCTTGGCTTTTCCAAAAAAACTTGTTATCTTAATTTGCTTTGCCATGCTGCTCATTCGGTGTATTAACGAATTTACTAGAAATTTCCCAATG
This sequence comes from Watersipora subatra, assembly GCF_963576615.1. NCBI lineage: Eukaryota > Metazoa > Bryozoa > Gymnolaemata > Cheilostomatida > Watersiporidae > Watersipora > Watersipora subatra. The sequence goes on along the minus strand of NC_088708.1, from coordinate 43,156,996 downwards.
AGCTCAATCACACACAAAATTATCTGCATTTCTAATATCACGATTTTGTTGTGGATATCAATGAACTACAGGGCCGTATTCCCTTGGACAGCTGGCCGGCTAAGACGCCCCAACTTTTTAGGAATTTCATAGTCCAACGGCTATAGAAAGGTTTTTATCGCTGTAGAATATCACTTTATTCGAAGCCATAGATACAAACATCAACTTTTAGTAGTTCTTAGGCGTCATTATTATCTTCATCAGCGGCAAAATATTCTTGTTAACGACTTTTATAAAGGTTTGCAAAATATCAAGTTTTAGCAAACATCTGCTTGCCCATATCCTACTTAATGAACTTGAAATAAAATCGGCAAAAATGATCTTTGTTAAAACGCTTAAAAAAAGATGTCTTCTTTCTGAGCTTTTTAACTGCATACAAGTTTTGCTTGTTTTAATTTTAAAACGTTTTGTCAGCCACATCAGCTAAAACAAAGCAAATCTCAAAAAAATAGAAAAATGTTGATACTTGCCAATAAATTTTTTTAAAACTTCACGTGAGAGGCCCGGCTGAGGCCCTACATAAGAGAAACCTGTTGGGAGCTTACAGCAACCCCCCCCCCTTCTCCTCATCCCAGATGTTCATAACTAGTCGTCTAACATTGGCCCCCCAACTTGCAACCAGTGAATACAGGCCTGCGTAGAACATAGCTATTTAATTTCGAATTTTCGCTAGTTCGTTATGATAGTTTAGTTTCGCGCATGAATTTTTCGCGTGATGATGACTCCGCGAAAACGCGAAAGTTAGATGCCGCGAATACTTAAGTGTCCTAGGGTATGGCATAAACTTCTTATCCCTCTAATCTCAGACCATACATATTATACTTATTTGGGAAGCAAATTTTCTAGACATTCTGTCTACCACCAAAGGTGCACTCTGGTAATAAAATCTCTTTGATGCGCACCCATTATTTTCTATCAGGTCAGTGTAGGCTTATGATGTCATACCAAATACTAGGATGCTAGAAATACTCTAAAGGAACTTAAAAACACCACCAATTAACTTTTATAGAGCTATGTTCTAAAATTATGTCAAATTAAGTTGCGTTTTCACAAATTCAAACATAATTTGTTTTGGATTTTTGTACCGCTTTATGCCGAAAATGGCATATTGTACCAAAATCAAACTAATAAAGCAAATATCAGTTAGTTTTACATAATATTCTTATCCAGTACATTCTGAGCTTTCCATTGATGTGCATATTGTCATAATTCTCATGAGACCGACAGAACAATATATGAATTAACAACAAAAAATGTGTTTATTTTAAGTGATCCCATAAATAGGATCACCATTGTAGATGTTAGGTAATAATTAATAGAATATACACAAGTATGTGGTAGCAGTAAATTACGGTATACAACATATATGATGAGTATATTTAACCATAAACAACCATTTAAACCATAACTGTCACGAACAACTTTTATCGTATTTTTTAGGTAAATCAGACATGCTGATTCCGATTTTGTACTCAAAATAAAGATTAGTCCACTAACCTTCAAAGTCATTTAGGCTTTTTTAAAGCGTTTTAATATCCGTTTCAAAAACAACACAATCGGCATTACAAGCTCCGCCCATAAATATGTGACGAAACCTAGCTTTTTCAGAAACGGAAGTTGGGAATGTTTAGTCCGATTTAGAATAATAGAGATGGGTGTCTTAAAACCCATTATTATCTAAATCCAGCCTGTAAAATAGTTTCAGCTTTTTATGAAAGGGATATAAACTATTTAAAATTGCTCGCAGCTTGTTACATGACGTTTAAATGGGCTGGACGCCGAGAAAAATGAGCTCAAAAAGCGCGGTTTTATCACGAGCTAGCGTTGTTATTGCGCTTTTTAAATATGCAATGCTAAATAGCTTATCTACCTTTCAGAAAAGACTGATATTATTTTTAAGGCTGAATTTAGATATTAATGGATTTTAAAACACCCATCTCTATTATTCTAAATCGGTCTAAACATCCCTACGTAACTTCTGTTCCTAAAAAGCTAGGTTACGTCAAGTATTTATGGGCGGAGCTCGTTATGCCGATCGTGTTGTTTTCGAGACCGATATTAAAACGCTATAAAAAGTTCTTCATTACTCTGAAAGTTAGTGGCCTAATCTTTATTTTGATTACAAAATCGGAATCAGCATGTCTGATTTACCTAGTAAATATGATAAAAGTTGTTCGTGGCAGTTATGGTTTAACAACCATTTAACAACTGGACTATGAGTGAACATTTAAGTAAACTATAAAAGCTTTGTAATTATTATGGCAAGGTATCTTTCTCTTGTAGTTGTGCTTTTGTTTCTTGTTGGATTTTTTGGTAGCAATACCGCTTTCTTTCAATTCACAAATGAAACATGTTTCACAGGTCTTAAAACCTTTTTTTAAAATGCTGGTTTACCTGTCCTCGTGGACATATTGTTTGCCAAATACTTGACCCTGAGCTTTTGGCGTATTTTAGGTATGATGGAATCACAAGTGCATATGAGAAGTCAACACATGATCATGCCGGGCGCAGGACATCCCCCTACACATCCTTCTGGCCACTTCGCTGCTGGACATCCTGCGATGCATCCTAACCCCCATCCTGGCGCCTACGCTCCTGGAACTCCGACTGCCATGTCATATGCTCCCACTAATGAGTTTATGACTCCTGGTCCTGGGCACCACGTAGCTCCACGAAATCTCACTGCTGGACAGCAACCGCTTATGATGTCTAACCAGGCTGGCACATACATGGGCAATCCTCCTGCCGGTCACCCATACATGTAGAGTGACATGCAATGGGTATCCTAAGAGTCATCTCCACATGTAATGAGTGGATGGATGATGAGTTGCAATAGATCTTGTATCACTCACCTCTACTTAGTACTTGTAGTCATGATATGCAATGGATCCCATGTTGGTCATCCCTACTGGTTGTCATGATAGGCAGTGGATCTCATGTTGGTTATCCCTACTGGTTGGCATGATATGCAATGGCGGTCATGGTGCTACTTCTGCTGATTGCTCTCCCTAAAGAGATTTTTTGTTCAATTTTGTACCTTCATCTTAAATAATGTATATAGTACAGTTTATCTAAGTTTAGTGAGTTTTAATCAGCACTTGCACAATGTATTGCTGTGTTTACGCTCGTGCCTACGCTCGTGCCTCTCAGATCTCACTTGAGTTGCCCAAAGAAATATCTACTTAATCCTTCATAGCATTTTTTGTCTTTTTTTCTTCCACTTGCGTATTGCTGTGACAATTTGTCACCTTATATAGTGAGTTTTAGTATTATGAGATTTCTTATGAACATTTATATTTAAGCTACTTTTTATGCTGAGCTACCAGCCTGTGTTTTTATCTTCTGTAGATACATAGTTTTAAAATTTTTATAGCATGGTTTATGAAAATGTGACTTTATACTGTTGCTCCTCCAACAATTTCTGCTGATTTCAGTAATTGTTGTGTACAATTCATGTATTTAAGGCTTGTGTATATATTCTGAACTATTGATATAGTCATTATTTTATGCATCATGTTTAAGTATGTGGAGGTTATTCTAAGTCCGCTCATTGCTAATCATTGATCTTTGAATATATGCTTTTATTTATATGCAATCTTGTTTGCATTGTTTAAAAAAAAACAATATATATATATACCATGCATAGCGTCTATTATCGGCTATCGGTTTATTATCTGTAAAAAGTTTCCCTGTAAAACTCCAGCTAATTGATTGACCAATAGCTTCTAGTCTGTTGGCTATTGCTCTTTTGTAGGATTTGTCGTTTCGCTTTTCAAGGTAGCAGGTGTGGATAACTTCTGGCGCCCTGTTAAAAAGGCTAGCTAGAGAGTGGCATCGCAGATTAAACGTAGCGGTGAATGGAAACTTGATAGTTTATTCAGTGCAAAAGCAGAGCCAAAGGCTAACCCGTTTGTATTACCGCAGCTCTGCTTCTACCGAAATGTTACAGATATATTTCAGCTGTTCTACATAATTTGTATATTTTATTTAATGAAATATGCCGGTTTTTCACACAAAGACGATAGAAAGCATATTAGAGCCGGTTGCACAACAGGTAAGGTATTGTTATGTATATCAAGGAGAGAGAGAGCAATAATGAGAATATTATTAAGGCTTTTTCAACGTGTGAAGGATTTTGTATGAACGGCATCTAGCAATGCTGGATTATCACATTACCTTATTATTTTATTGGCTGCTGTTTTGTTAAGATTTCCTAATTATTGTGCAACGTTTACAATCTTTTTATTTAGTTGTTAGCGAGTCTACATAGACTTGTCTCTATCATAGCATATATTGAGACAACACGGTATGGATTGTTGTGAAAAAACTGCAATTTTACTTAGTTTTAAATATCACAAACCAAATTATACCTATAAAACTTTGATCACTACTAATGACGTGATTATCATTTGGGATTCCGTTAAAGATAGGTCTCTACTATACAAAATGTCGGTCGCTTTTTGATGACTGCGATGTTACAATAAGTTTGTGAATACTAAATTATTATGTTTAAAAATCTCGCTTTAAACCATTAGTTGGAACATTTCACAGCCTACTGTTTTAGGTCTTAATGGACCGTCTTAACTTCTAGCATATTAGTCTCTTTACATCCAAGATTATATAGGTATATCATCAAGTTATGCATGCCGTTATTATCGTAGGTGTCTCGTCTTGTAATATTGCACGAAGAGGCTGAAGATGGAAACGCAATGCCTGATTTGTTGCGGCCAGTGGAAACCGTGAAGGCAGCTGTTGATAACTTGGTACAGGTGCGGTAATATGTTCAATTTTGTCAGCTGAATGATTTCAAACTTTTTGGGAATATATGTATTCATCTGTGACACTCCTACAATAGCAGATTGAGTATTAGCTGGGTAGAGTGAAGAGGGAGGTAGGAATACATTGCACGGTTATCAATAGGTGGTAGTTGGTGGAATGCATAGCTCGTAATCTGAAGAAGAAAAGTTTGTGTACTCGCCTGTAGTAATTTTGGACATGAAGCTTCTGATTTTGGTTTCAGGAGGTGCGTTTAAAACTAGTAGAGGTGTAAAGTTTCAGCTTTCATTCAGCATCACTACTGCTGCTAGTAAGATGTTAGTTATATATTTAATATTTTAGATTCCTTTATCCAATAGAGCCAATCTTACTTCTTTATATCAAGCAAAGATATATTATCAGCTCTTTAACCATTGTCAAAACTACAACTTTAAATCTTCTCACAAAATACCGATATCGTTGGAAGTCTTTGCTAGCTAAAGGTCATTAACGTTAATGTCTGCACAGTAAAGCACTATTAAGTAGGATTTATCCACCAGATTTTCTTTCAATATGATTTTGAATTGTTTAGCAAAATGGTTGAATTTGTCATGCAAGCTACAGCGGTACTAATTTTTGCTGCATTCTTCCACTCTCTAAATTTGTAGAATTGGTAAACTACAGGTTCAGCAACACTTTTGTGAACATAAATTGGCGCTCTACTATCTCAGTTCTAGTGTTGGTCTCCATAGCAACTGCAAGCTTAAAGTAGTAATCCATTTGGTTTGCTGTTAAGTTTTATGATATGCATTGATGAATATCTCTATAGAAATGGCATACCATTGAGTGGCAATGTGAGATCGCCTATCATTGACTAGTACTGCTCAAGCATGTATACATAAACTGCTTGTGGTTATTTGATAAACTTTGCTGGCATATCTGGCGCAAATACGTGTCATAGCTCACGCCGCTTTTAATATTGGCTACAAGCTTGATATATATGATCATAAACAAGTAAAGAATGTATAGGCTTAGACAGAATAAGAGTTGATCACATTTTTGAGACAATATTTGTATGCACGACCTATTTTTTTCCAAGCATATTCAATTGTAGAATAAAGCTTTGCTAGTAAACATGTCAATTTGATTGCACTGGAGGATGTTTCTGGGAGACCAAACTAATGGGAAAAAGTTGGCCGGCTAGTACAAGGTTTTTTTCTATCTGCCTGTATGGACTACCATTACAATTTCTGTTCTAAGCCACTGTGCATGATTAGAATCACTCTGATCTGTTCTCTCAGGTGGGATATGAAACGGTGAATACAAGTGATGATGTAATCCTTAAACAGGTGATGCCTCCGGCACTCACAAGGGTTGAAGAGGCAGCCGCCGCTCTTCTCGAGGCTTCCATGTTACTCAGAGAAGATACATACTCTTCTCCTGCTCGAAAAAAGCTCATAAATGGTTCAAGAGGTGCTGTATAAAGAACCTTGTCGAATAATAGCTGTAAAAATAATGTTGTCATAAAACTGTCAGAATGTAAAAATTAGTTACGTAGCACGTACTAGCAATGAGCCAGTTCGGTTAGCTGTTGTTGGGTTGTAGAAATCATTATAGGTGGCCTTATTGCCACCAGTCCAGAGCTTCGTAAATGTTCCCATTTCAACATGGCAACAGCAGTTGGCAATGAATGTACACATGACTCCAAATTGAAGAGCATTTTTACGGAATAAACAGCAAAGGATAAAAAAATAGTAGACATCCCATTCACTAACAGTCAATAATTTAATGTGACTAAATTAACTTGCAATCCCATTCTCGAACATCAAATCGTTCAATCAAACACAGCTTCACTTGTGCCTATCTGAACCAATAGCGCGTGGTTGGAGCTGTTCAGGTTCAAGCTTGTCAGCTTTAACTGCTTTTCCCAATAAATGCTGCTGATTTGGTTCAGTTATTGGCTGGGTCAGGTCTAATGTATAGATACTTTCACGTATCTGTGCATTTGTTTTATCTCGATTACTATGTTATAATATGAAATATTATTACTATTGCCTTGCATGTGTTTATGTAATTTTGCTTGAGACATTTCATTCTGTTATCGTTATACATAATTTATGAGATTTGATCAATAGCTACTTGGTTGGCTTCTTTGCGTAGCATCACTCGACACATCTGTTTCTACCTAGCTTTTTGCCTGCTATTTTTTCTCCTTCTAATAACAGTATTTATGTATATTCCCCCACTAATCAACTGTTTTTATAACCTAACTTTCCAGAATATAATTAAAAGAAAGAGCACCCGCGTATATTTGTAATTGCCACTCAAGTTTGGATTAATGTAATCTTGCGCTGAATGTGTAAATTTAAGCATTTGGATTTAATGATAGAGCTTCCTAAAGCAGTCCAAACTGATTTGAATTTTGTAGTTTATCTCTATCATTTATCTCTTTTCCTTGGAACAACATAGTATCAGACAAAAAGATGACAAGTTGTATATACTAGTATTTTGAGTAGCTTATACATTCTAGTACTGTTTAACCTTATTCCCTATTCTACGCAGTACAGTAGCTAAGTGTATGCACTACTTTGTCTGTATACCATAAAGCTGTGTGCAATAGTGATACAAACTATCAATTTGTACATTCAGGATAAAAACAGACTATACACAGCTGCTCCATATTTTAATCATCATTGTGACGTGAAGTCTGAATCAAGACCATGTATATAAATGTTCTTTTAGTGCAACAGTTGTGATTACGGTCATAAATAGACTGTATGCTGTGACGTTGGCAGGTATACTCCAGGGAACCTCCGCCCTGCTTCTAGCTTTCGACGAATCAGAGGTACGGAAGATAATAAGACAGTGCCGAGGAGTTCTAGATTATGTGGCCATAACAGAAGTCATTGAGTCCATGGAGGATCTCATCACATTTGTTAAAGTATGCGACTTTTCAATAACTTATTTCTGTTTATCTTGTCAAAAAATACTAATCTCCACTGAATACTTTGTATCTATATCTCTGCGTTGTTAATTCAGCAAAGTTTGTTTCTCATTTAATGACCATCTAGTGAACCATTTAGTGGATAATCTTTGAAATGTAAGCTTGAAGTGCTATGCCGTTCACTTACGAATAAAAGTTTCACTTGGTGTTAAAGATGGTCATCAAATATTTAGGTATTTTTGAATTTTTATATTGAAACAAAACATAGCTGGTTCATTGGAATTAAATGCATAGATTTTTGTCTCTTTTTAAGCTAAATGTGTTATTTGTCAGTGCTATGATTCACACTCTGTGTAACCTGCGATATTTATTTACTCTCTCTAGTTGATACTTATTTACTCTCTATAGTTGATACCTATTTACTCTCTTTAGTTGATACTTATTTATTCTCTCTAGTTGATACTTATTTACTGTCTCTAGTTGATACTTATTTACTCTCTCTAGTTGATACTTATTTATTCTCTCTAGTTGATACTTATTTACTCTCTCTAGTTGATACTTATTTACTCTCTCTAGTTGATACTTATTTACTCTCTCTAGTTGATACTTATTTACTCTCTCTAGTTGATACTTATTTACTCTCTCTAGTTGATACTTATTTACTCTCTTTAGTTGATACTTATTTACTCTCTTTAGTTGATACTTATTTACACTCTCTAGTTGATACTTATTTACTCTCTCTAGTTGATACTTATTTACTCTCTATAGTTGATACCTATTTACTCTCTTTAGTTGATACTTATTTATTCTCTCTAGTTGATACTTATTTACTCTCTCTAGTTGATACCTATTTACTCTCTCTAGTTGATACTTATTTACTCTCTCTAGTTGATACTTATTTACTCTCTTTAGTTGATACTTATTTACACTCTCTAGTTGATACTTATTTACTCTCTCTAGTTGATACTTATTTACTCTCTCTAGTTGATACTTATTTACTCTCTCTAGTTGATACTTATTTACTCTCTCTAGTTGATACTTATTTACTCTCTCTAGTTGATACTTATTTACTCTCTCTAGTTGATACTTATTTACTCTCTCTAGTTGATACTTATTTACTCTCTCTAGTTGATACCTATTTACTCTCTCTAGTTGATACTTATTTACTCTCTATAGTTGATACCTATTTACTCTCTCTAGTTGATACTTATTTACTCTCTCTAGTTGATACTTATTTACTCTCTCTAGTTGATACTTATTTACTCTCTCTAGTTGATACTTATTTACTCTCTCTAGTTGATACTTATTTACTCTCTCTAGTTGATACTTATTTACTGTCTCTAGTTGATACTTATTTACTGTCTCTAGTTGATACTTATTTACTCTCTCTAGTTGATACTTATTTACTCTCTCTAGTTGATACTTATTTACTCTCTATAGTTGATACCTATTTACACTCTCTAGTTGATACTTATTTACTCTCTCTAGTTGATACTTATTTACACTCTCTAGTTGATACTTATTTACTCTCTATAGTTGATACCTATTTACTCTCTCTAGTTGATACTTATTTACTCTCTCTAGTTGATACTTATTTACTCTCTCTAGTTGATACTTATTTACTCTCTCTAGTTGATACTTATTTACTCTCTCTAGTTGATACTTATTTACTGTCTCTAGTTGATACTTATTTACTCTCTATAGTTGATACCTATTTACTCTCTCTAGTTGATACTTATTTACTCTCTCTAGTTGATACTTATTTACTCTCTTTAGTTGATACTTATTTACTCTCTTTAGTTGATACTTATTTACACTCTCTAGTTGATACTTATTTACTCTCTCTAGTTGATACTTATTTACTCTCTTTAGTTGATACTTATTTACTCTCTATAGTTGATACCTATTTACTCTCTCTAGTTGATACTTATTTACTCTCTATAGTTGATACCTATTTACTCTCTCTAGTTGATACTTATTTACTCTCTATAGTTGATACCTATTTACTCTCTCTAGTTGATACTTATTTACTCTCTCTAGTTGATACTTATTTACTCTCTTTAGTTGATACTTATTTACTCTCTTTAGTTGATACTTATTTACACTCTCTAGTTGATACTTATTTACTCTCTCTAGTTGATACTTATTTACTCTCTTTAGTTGATACTTATTTACACTCTCTAGTTGATACTTATTTACTCTCTCTAGTTGATACTTATTTACTCTCTCTAGTTGATACTTATTTACTCTCTCTAGTTGATACTTATTTACTGTCTCTAGTTGATACTTATTTACTGTCTCTAGTTGATACTTATTTACTCTCTCTAGTTGATACTTATTTACTCTCTCTAGTTGATACTTATTTACTCTCTCTAGTTGATACTTATTTACTCTCTTTAGTTGATACTTATTTACTCTCTCTAGTTGATACTTATTTACTGTCTCTAGTTGATACTTATTTACTCTCTCTAGTTGATACTTATTTACTCTCTCTAGTTGATACTTATTTACTCTCTCTAGTTGATACTTATTTACTCTCTCTAGTTGATACTTATTTACTCTCTCTAGTTGATACTTATTTACTCTCTCTAGTTGATACTTATTTACTCTCTCTAGTTGATACTTATTTACTCTCTTTAGTTGATACTTATTTACTCTCTCTAGTTGATACTTATTTACTCTCTCTAGTTGATACTTATTTACTCTCTCTAGTTGATACTTATTTACTCTCTCTAGTTGATACTTATTTACTCTCTTTAGTTGATACTTATTTACTCTCTTTAGTTGATACTTATTTACTCTCTCTAGTTGATACTTATTTACTCTCTCTAGTTGATACTTATTTACTCTCTCTAGTTGATACTTATTTACTGTCTCTAGTTGATACTTATTTACTCTCTCTAGTTGATACTTATTTACTGTCTCTAGTTGATACTTATTTACTCTCTCTAGTTGATACTTATTTACTCTCTCTAGTTGATACTTATTTACTCTCTCTAGTTGATACTTATTTACTGTCTCTAGTTGATACTTATTTACTCTCTATAGTTGATACCTATTTACTCTCTCTAGTTGATACTTATTTACTCTCTATAGTTGATACCTATTTACTCTCTCTAGTTGATACTTATTTACTCTCTTTAGTTGATACTTATTTACTCTCTCTAGTTGATACTTATTTACTCTCTCTAGTTGATACTTATTTACTCTCTCTAGTTGATACTTATTTACTGTCTCTAGTTGATACTTATTTACTCTCTCTAGTTGATACTTATTTACTGTCTCTAGTTGATACTTATTTACTCTCTCTAGTTGATACTTATTTACTCTCTCTAGTTGATACTTATTTACTCTCTCTAGTTGATACTTATTTACTGTCTCTAGTTGATACTTATTTACTCTCTATAGTTGATACCTATTTACTCTCTCTAGTTGATACTTATTTACTCTCTCTAGTTGATACTTATTTACTCTCTCTAGTTGATACTTATTTACTGTCTCTAGTTGATACTTATTTACTGTCTCTAGTTGATACTTATTTACTCTCTCTAGTTGATACTTATTTACTGTTTCTAGTTGATACTTATTTACTCTCTTTAGTTGATACTTATTTACTCTCTCTAGTTGATACTTATTTACTCTCTCTAGTTGATACTTATTTACTCTCTCTAGTTGATACTTATTTACTCTCTCTAGTTGATACTTATTTACTGTTTCTAGTTGATACTTATTTACTCTCTTTAGTTGATACTTATTTACACTCTCTAGTTGATACTTATTTACTCTCTCTAGTTGATACTTATTTACTCTCTTTAGTTGATACTTATTTACACTCTCTAGTTGATACTTATTTACTCTCTCTAGTTGATACTTATTTACTCTCTCTAGTTGATACTTATTTACTCTCTCTAGTTGATACTTATTTACTGTCTCTAGTTGATACTTATTTACTGTCTCTAGTTGATACTTATTTACTCTCTCTAGTTGATACTTATTTACTCTCTCTAGTTGATACTTATTTACTCTCTCTAGTTGATACTTATTTACTCTCTAGTTGATACTTATTTACTCTCTTTAGTTGATACTTATTTATTCTCTCTAGTTGATACTTATTTACTCTCTCTAGTTGATACTTATTTACTCTCTCTAGTTGATACTTATTTACTCTCTCTAGTTGATACTTATTTACTCTCTTTAGTTAATACTTATTTATTCTCTCTAGTTGATACTTATTTACTCTCTCTAGTTGATACTTATTTACTGTCTCTAGTTGATACCTATTTACTCTCTTTAGTTGATACTTATTTACTCTCTCTAGTTGATACTTATTTACTGTTTCTAGTTGATACTTATTTACTGTCTCTAGTTGATACCTATTTACTCTCTTTAGTTGATACTTATTTACTCTCTTTAGTTGATACTTATTTACTCTCTCTAGTTGATACTTATTTATTCTCTCTAGTTGATACTTATTTACTCTCTCTAGTTGATACTTATTTACTCTCTCTAGTTGATACTTATTTACTCTCTTTAGTTGATACTTATTTACTCTCTTTAGTTAATACTTATTTATTCTCTCTAGTTGATACTTATTTACTCTCTCTAGTTGATACTTATTTACTGTCTCTAGTTGATACCTATTTACTCTCTTTAGTTGATACTTATTTACTCTCTCTAGTTGATACTTATTTACTCTCTCTAGTTGATACTTATTTACTGTCTCTAGTTGATACTTATTTACTCTCTCTAGTTGATACTTATTTACTCTCTTTAGTTGATACTTATTTACTCTCTCTAGTTGATACTTATTTACTCTCTCTAGTTGATACTTATTTACTGTCTCTAGTTGATACTTATTTACTCTCTCTAGTTGATACTTATTTACTGTCTCTAGTTGATACTTATTTACTGTCTCTAGTTGATACTTATTTACTCTCTCTAGTTGATACTTATTTACTCTCTTTAGTTGATACTTATTTACTGTCTCTAGTTGATACTTATTTACTCTCTCTAGTTGATACTTATTTACTCTCTCTAGTTGATACTTATTTACTCTCTCTAGTTGATACTTATTTACTCTCTCTAGTTGATACTTATTTACTGTCTCTAGTTGATACTTATTTACTCTCTCTAATTGATACTTATTTACTCTCTCTAGTTGATACTTATTTACTCTCTTTAGTTAATACTTATTTACTCTCTCTAATTGATACTTATTTACTCTCTCTAGTTGATACTTATTTACTGTCTCTAGTTGATACCTATTTACTCTCTTTAATTGATACTTATTTACTCTCTCTAGTTGATACTTATTTACTCTCTCTAGTTGATACTTATTTACTGTCTCTAGTTGATACTTATTTACTCTCTCTAGTTGATACTTATTTACTCTCTTTAGTTGATACTTATTTACTCTCTCTAGTTGATACTTATTTACTCTCTCTAGTTGATACTTATTTACTGTCTCTAGTTGATACTTATTTACTCTCTCTAGTTGATACTTATTTACTGTCTCTAGTTGATACTTATTTACTGTCTCTAGTTGATACTTATTTACTCTCTCTAGTTGATACTTATTTACTCTCTTTAGTTGATACTTATTTACTGTCTCTAGTTGATACTTATTTACTCTCTCTAGTTGATACTTATTTACTCTCTAGTTGATACTTATTTACTGTTTCTAGTTGATACTTATTTACTCTCTCTAGTTGATACTTATTTACTCTCTCTAGTTGATACTTATTTACTCTCTCTAGTTGATACCTATTTACTCTCTTTAGTTGATACTTATTTACTCTCTTTAGTTGATACTTATTTATTCTCTCTAGTTGATACTTACTTACTCTCTCTAGTTGATACTTATTTACTCTCTCTAGTTGATACTTATTTACTCTCTCTAGTTGATACCTATTTACTCTCTTTAGTTGATACTTATTTACTCTCTTTAGTTGATACTTATTTATTCTCTCTAGTTGATACTTATCTACTCTCTCTAGTTGATACTTATTTACTCTCTCTAGTTGATACTTATTTACTCTCTCTAGTTGATACTTATTTACTCTCTCTAGTTGATACTTATTTACTCTCTCTAGTTGATACTTATTTACTCTCTCTAGTTGATACTTATTTACTGTTTCTAGTTGATACTTATTTACTCTCTAGTTGATACTTATTTACTCTCTCTAGTTGATACTTATTTACTGTCTCTAGTTGATACTTATTTACTCTCTAGTTGATACTTATTTACTCTCTCTAGTTGATACTTATTTACTCTCTCTAGTTGATACTTATTTACTCTCTCTAGTTGATACCTATTTACTCTCTTTAGTTGATACTTATTTACTCTCTTTAGTTGATACTTATTTATTCTCTCTAGTTGATACTTATTTACTCTCTCTAGTTGATACTTATTTACTCTCTCTAGTTGATACTTATTTACTCTCTCTAGTTGATACTTATTTACTCTCTCTAGTTGATACTTATTTACTCTCTCTAGTTGATACTTATTTACTCTCTTTAGTTGATACTTATTTACTCTCTTTAGTTGATACTTATTTACTCTCTCTAGTTGATACTTATTTACTCTCTCTAGTTGATACTTATTTACTCTCTCTAGTTGATACTTATTTACTCTCTTTAGTTGATACTTATTTACTCTCTCTAGTTGATACTTATTTACTCTCTCTAGTTGATACTTATTTACTCTCTTTAGTTGATACTTATTTATTCTCTCTAGTTGATACTTATTTACTCTCTCTAGTTGATACTTATTTACTCTCTCTAGTTGATACTTATTTACTCTCTCTAGTTGATACTTATTTACTCTCTCTAGTTGATACTTATTTACTCTCTCTAGTTGATACTTATTTACTCTCTCTAGTTGATACTTATTTACTCTCTCTAGTTGATACTTATTTACTCTCTCTAGTTGATACTTATTTACTCTCTCTAGTTGATACTTATTTACTCTCTCTAGTTGATACTTATTTACTCTCTCTAGTTGATACTTATTTACTCTCTCTAGTTGATACTTATTTACTCTCTTTAGTTGATACTTATTTACTCTCTAGTTGATACTTATTTACTCTCTCTAGTTGATACTTATTTACTCTCTAGTTGATACTTATTTACTCTCTCTAGTTGATACTTATTTACTGTTTCTAGTTGATACTTATTTACTCTCTCTAGTTGATACTTATTTACACTCTATAGTTGATACTTATCTACTCTCTCTAGTTGATACTTATTTACTCTCTCTAGTTGATACTTATTTACTCTCTCTAGTTGATACTTATTTACTCTCTTTAGTTGATACTTATTTACTCTCTCTAGTTGATACTTATTTACACTCTATAGTTGATACTTATCTACTCTCTCTAGTTGATACTTATTTACTCTCTCTAGTTGATACTTATTTACTCTCTCTAGTTGATACTTATTTACTCTCTTTAGTTGATACTTATTTACTCTCTCTAGTTGATACTTATTTACTCTCTCTAGTTGATACTTATTTACTCTCTCTAGTTGATACTTATTTACTCTCTCTAGTTGATACTTATTTACTCTCTCTAGTTGATACTTATTTACTCTCTCTAGTTGATACTTATTTACTCTCTCTAGTTGATACTTATTTACACTCTATAGTTGATACTTATTTACTCTCTCTAGTTGATACTTATTTACTCTCTCTAGTTGATACTTATTTACTCTCTTTAGTTGATACTTATTTACTCTCTCTAGTTGATATTTATTTACTCTCTCTAGTTGATACTTATTTACTCTCTTTAGTTGATACTTATTTACTCTCTCTAGTTGATACTTATTTACTCTCTAGTTGATACTTATTTACTCTCTCTAGTTGATACTTATTTACTCTCTCTAGTTGATACTTATTTACTCTCTCTAGTTGATACTTATTTACTCTCTCTAGTTGATACCTATTTACTCTCTTTAGTTGATACTTATTTACTCTCTTTAGTTGATACTTATTTATTCTCTCTAGTTGATACTTATTTACTCTCTCTAGTTGATACTTATTTACTCTCTCTAGTTGATACTTATTTACTCTCTCTAGTTGATACTTATTTACTCTCTCTAGTTGATACTTATTTACTCTCTCTAGTTGATACTTATTTACTCTCTCTAGTTGATACTTATTTACTCTCTCTAGTTGATACCTATTTACTCTCTTTAGTTGATACTTATTTACTCTCTTTAGTTGATACTTATTTATTCTCTCTAGTTGATACTTATTTACTCTCTCTAGTTGATACTTATTTACTCTCTCTAGTTGATACTTATTTACTCTCTAGTTGATACTTATTTACACTCTCTAGTTGATACCTATTTACTCTCTAGTTGATATTTATTTACTCTCTCTAGTTGATACTTATTTACTCTCTCTAGTTGATATTTATTTACTCTCTCTAGTTGATACTTATTTACTCTCTCTAGTTGATACTTATTTACTCTCTCTAGTTGATACTTATTTACTCTCTCTAGTTGATACTTATTTACTCTCTCTAGTTGATACTTATTTACTCTCTTTAGTTGATACTTATTTACTCTCTAGTTGATACTTATTTACTCTCTCTAGTTGATACTTATTTACACTCTCTAGTTGATACTTATTTACTCTCTATAGTTGATACTTATTTACTCTCTCTAGTTTATACTTATTTACTCTCTCTAGTTGATACTTATTTACTCTCTCTAGTTGATACTTATTTACACTCTCTAGTTGATACCTATTTACTCTCTAGTTGATACTTATCTACTCTCTCTAGTTGATACTTATTTACTCTCTAGTTGATACTTATTTACTCTCTAGTTGATACTTATTTACTCTCTCTAGTTGATACTTATTTACTCTCTAGTTGATACTTATTTACTCTCTCTAGTTGATACTTATTTACACTCTCTAGTTGATACTTATTTACTCTCCATAGTTGATACTTATTTACTCTCTCTAGTTGATACTTATTTACTCTCTCTAGTTGATACTTATTTACTCTCTCTAGTTGATACTTATTTACACTCTCTAGTTGATACCTATTTACTCTCTAGTTGATACTTATCTACTCTCTCTAGTTGATACTTATTTACTCTCTCTAGTTGATACTTATTTACTCTCTTTAGTTGATACTTATTTATTCTCTCTAGTTGATACTTATTTACTCTCTAGTTGATACTTATTTACTCTTTAGTTGATACTTATTCACTCTCTAGTTGATACTTATTTACTCTCTCTAGTTGATACTTATTTACTCTCTCTAGTTGATACTTATTTACTCTCTATAGTTGATACCTATTTACTCTCTTTAGTTGATACTTATTTATTCTCTCTAGTTGATACTTATTTACTCTCTTTAGTTGATACTTATTTACTCTCTCTAGTTGATACTTATTTACTCTCTCTAGTTGATACTTATTTACTCTCTTTAGTTGATACTTATTTATTCTCTCTAGTTGATACTTATTTACTCTCTCTAGTTGATACTTATTTACTCTCTCTAGTTGATACTTATTTACTCTCTCTAGTTGATACTTATTTACTCTCTAGTTGATACTTATTTACTCTCTTTAGTTGATACTTATTTATTCTCTCTAGTTGATACTTATTTACTCTCTCTAGTTGATACTTATTTACTCTCTCTAGTTGATACTTATTTACTCTCTCTAGTTGATACTTATTTACTCTCTAGTTGATACTTATTTACTCTCTTTAGTTGATACTTATTTATTCTCTCTAGTTGATACTTATTTACTGTTTCTAGTTGATACTTATTTACTCTCTCTAGTTGATACTTATTTACTCTCTTTAGTTGATACTTATTTACTCTCTCTAGTTGATACTTATTTACTCTCTTTAGTTGATACTTATTTACTCTCTAGTTGATACTTATTTACTCTCTTTAGTTGATACTTATTTATTCTCTCTAGTTGATACTTATTTACTGTTTCTAGTTGATACTTATTTACTCTCTCTAGTTGATACTTATTTACTCTCTTTAGTTGATACTTATTTACTCTCTCTAGTTGATACTTATTTACTTTCTCTTGTTGATACTTATTTACTCTCTTTAGTTGATACTTATTTACTCTCTAGTTGATACTTATTTACTCTCTTTAGTTGATACTTATTTATTCTCTCTAGTTGATACTTATTTACTGTTTCTAGTTGATACTTATTTACTCTCTCTAGTTGATACTTATTTACTCTCTAGTTGATACTTATTTACTCTCTTTAGTTGATACTTATTTACTCTCTTTAGTTGATACTTATTTACTCTCTTTAGTTGATACTTATTTACTCTCTCTAGTTGATACTTATTTACTCTCTTTAGTTGATACTTATTTACTCTCTCTAGTTGATACTTATTTACTCTCTTTAGTTGATACTTATTTACTCTCTAGTTGATACTTATTTACTCTCTTTAGTTGATACTTATTTATTCTCTCTAGTTGATACTTATTTACTGTTTCTAGTTGATACTTATTTACTCTCTCTAGTTGATACTTATTTACTCTCTTTAGTTGATACTTATTTACTCTCTCTAGTTGATACTTATTTACTTTCTCTAGTTGATACTTATTTACTCTCTTTAGTTGATACTTATTTACTTTCTCTAGTTGATACTTATTTATTCTCTCTAGTTGATACTTATTTACTGTCTCTAGTTGATACTTATTTATTCTCTCTAGTTGATACTTATTTACTCTCTAGTTGATACTTATTTACTCTCTTTAGTTGATACTTATTTACTCTCTCTAGTTGATACTTATTTACTGTTTCTAGTTGATACTTATTTACTCTCTCTAGTTGATACTTATTTACTTTCTCTAGTTGATACTTATTTACTCTTTCTAGTTGATACTTATTTACTCTCTCTAGTTGATACTTATTTACTCTCTCTAGTTGATACTTATTTACTCTCTCTAGTTGATACTTATTTACTCTCTCTAGTTGATACTTATTTACTGTCTCTAGTTGATACCTATTTACTCTCTCTAGTTGATACTTATTTACTCTCTCTAGTTGATACTTATTTACTCTCTCTAGTTGATACTTATTTACTGTCTCTAGTTGATACTTATTTACTCTCTTTAGTTGATACTTCTTTACTTTCTCTAGTTGATACTTATTTATTCTCTCTAGTTGATACTTATTTACTGTCTCTAGTTGATACTTATTTATTCTCTCTAGTTGATACTTATTTACTCTCTAGTTGATACTTATTTACTCTCTTTAGTTGATACTTATTTACTCTCTCTAGTTGATACTTATTTACTGTTTCTAGTTGATACTTATTTACTCTCTCTAGTTGATACTTATTTACTTTCTCTAGTTGATACTTATTTACTCTCTCTAGTTGATACTTATTTACTCTCTCTAGTTGATACTTATTTACTCTCTAGTTGATACTTATTTATTCTCTCTAGTTGATACTTATTTACTCTCTAGTTGATACCTATTTACTCTCTTTAGTTGATACTTATTTACTCTCTCTAGTTGATACTTATTTACTCTCTCTAGTTGATACTTATTTACTCTCTCTAGTTGATACTTATTTACTCTCTCTAGTTGATACTTATTTACTCTCTCTAGTTGATACTTATTTACTGTCTCTAGTTGATACCTATTTACTCTCTCTAGTTGATACTTATTTACTCTCTCTAGTTGATACTTATTTACTGTTTCTAGTTGATACTTATTTACTGTCTCTAGTTGATACTTATTTACTCTCTTTAGTTGATACTTATTTACACTCTCTAGTTGATACTTATTTACTCTCTCTAGTTGATACTTATTTACTCTCTTTAGTTGATACTTATTTACACTCTCTAGTTGATACTTATTTACTCTCTCTAGTTGATACTTATTTACTGTCTCTAGTTGATACTTATTTACTGTCTCTAGTTGATACTTATTTACTGTCTCTAGTTGATACTTATTTACTCTCTCTAGTTGATACTTATTTACTCTCTAGTTGATACTTATTTACTCTCTATAGTTGATACTTATTTACTCTCTTTAGTTGATACTTATTTACTCTCTCTAGTTGATACTTATTTACTCTCTCTAGTTGATACTTATTTACTCTCTCTAGTTGATACTTATTTACTCTCTCTAGTTGATACTTATTTACTCTCTCTAGTTGATACATATTTACTCTCTTTAGTTGATACTTATTTACTCTCTTTAGTTGATACTTATTTACTCTCTCTAGTTGATACTTATTTACTCTCTCTAGTTGATACTTATTTACTCTCTCTAGTTGATACTTATTTACTCTCTCTAGTTGATACTTATTTACTCTCTCTAGTTGATACTTATTTACTCTCTCTAGTTGATACTTATTTACTCTCTCTAGTTGATACTTATTTACTCTCTCTAGTTGATACTTATTTACTGTCTCTAGTTGATACTTATTTACTCTCTTTAGTTGATACTTATTTACTCTCTCTAGTTGATACTTATTTACTCTCTCTAGTTGATACTTATTTACACTCTATAGTTGATACTTATTTACTCTCTCTAGTTGATACTTATTTACTCTCTCTAGTTGATACCCATTTACTCTCTTTAGTTGATACTTATTTATTCTCTCTAGTTGATACTTATTTACTCTCTCTAGTTGATACTTATTTACTCTCTCTAGTTGATACTTATTTACTCTCTCTAGTTGATACTTATTTACTCTCTCTAGTTGATACTTATTTACTCTCTCTAGTTGATACTTATTTACTCTCTCTAGTTGATACTTATTTACTCTCTCTAGTTGATACTTATTTACTGTCTCTAGTTGATACTTATTTACTCTCTCTAGTTGATACTTATTTACTCTCTCTAGTTGATACTTATTTACTGTCTCTAGTTGATACTTATTTACTCTCTTTAGTTGATACTTATTTACTCTCTCTAGTTGATACTTATTTACTCTCTCTAGTTGATACTTATTTACACTCTATAGTTGATACTTATTTACTCTCTCTAGTTGATACTTATTTACTCTCTCTAGTTGATACCCATTTACTCTCTTTAGTTGATACTTATTTATTCTCTCTAGTTGATACTTATTTACTCTCTCTAGTTGATACTTATTTACTCTCTCTAGTTGATACCCATTTACTCTCTTTAGTTGATACTTATTTATTCTCTCTAGTTGATACTTATTTACTCTCTCTAGTTGATACTTATTTACTCTCTCTAGTTGATACTTATTTACTCTCTTTAGTTGATACTTATTTACTCTCTCTAGTTGATACTTATTTACTCTCTAGTTGATACTTATTTACTCTCTCTAGTTGATACTTATTTACACTCTATAGTTGATACTTATTTACTCTCTCTAGTTGATACTTATTTACTCTCTCTAGTTGATACTTATTTACTCTCTCTAGTTGATACTTATTTACTCTCTCTAGTTGATACTTATTTACTCTCTCTAGTTGATACTTATTTACTCTCTCTAGTTGATACTTATTTACTCTCTCTAGTTGATACTTATTTACTCTCTCTAGTTGATACTTATTTACTCTCTCTAGTTGATACCTATTTACTCTCTCTAGTTGATACTTATTTACTCTCTCTAGTTGATACTTATTTACTGTCTCTAGTTGATACTTATTTACTCTCTCTAGTTGATACTTATTTACTCTCTCTAGTTGATACTTATTTACTCTCTCTAGTTGATACTTATTTACTGTCTCTAGTTGATACTTATTTACTCTCTTTAGTTGATACTTATTTACTCTCTCTAGTTGATACTTATTTACTCTCTCTAGTTGATACTTATTTACACTCTATAGTTGATACTTATTTACTCTCTCTAGTTGATACTTATTTACTCTCTCTAGTTGATACCCATTTACTCTCTTTAGTTGATACTTATTTATTCTCTCTAGTTGATACTTATTTACTCTCTCTAGTTGATACTTATTTACTCTCTCTAGTTGATACTTATTTACTCTCTCTAGTTGATACTTATTTACTCTCTCTAGTTGATACTTATTTACTCTCTCTAGTTGATACTTATTTACTCTCTCTAGTTGATACTTATTTACTGTCTCTAGTTGATACTTATTTACTCTCTCTAGTTGATACTTATTTACTCTCTCTAGTTGATACTTATTTACTCTCTCTAGTTGATACTTATTTACTCTGTCTAGTTGATACTTATTTACTCTCTCTAGTTGATACTTATTTACTCTCTCTAGTTGATACTTATTTACTCTCTCTAGTTGATACTTATTTACTCTCTCTAGTTGATACTTATTTACTCTCTCTAGTTGATACTTATTTACTCTCTCTAGTTGATACTTATTTACTCTCTCTAGTTGATACTTATTTACTCTCTCTAGTTGATACTTATTTACTCTCTCTAGTTGATACTTATTTACTCTCTCTAGTTGATACTTATTTACTCTCTCTAGTTGATACTTATTTACTCTCTCTAGTTGATACTTATTTACTCTCTCTAGTTGATACTTATTTACTGTCTCTAGTTGATACTTATTTACTGTCTCTAGTTGATACTTATTTACTGTCTCTAGTTGATACTTATTTACTCTCTCTAGTTGATACTTATTTACTCTCTCTAGTTGATACTTATTTACTGTCTCTAGTTGATACTTATTTACTCTCTCTAGTTGATACTTATTTACTCTCTCTAGTTGATACTTATTTACTCTCTCTAGTTGATACTTATTTACTCTCTATAGTTGATACTTATTTACTCTCTCTAGTTGATAATTATTTACTCTCTCTAGTTGATACTTATTTACTCTCTAGTTGATACTTATTTACTCTCTCTAGTTGATACTTATTTACTGTCTCTAGTTGATACTTATTTACTCTCTCTAGTTGATACTTATTTACTCTCTCTAGTTGATACTTATTTACTCTCTTTAGTTGATACTTATTTACTCTCTTTAGTTGATACTTATTAATTCTAATTGGTTCACGTATGATACTGATTGGCCTGTAGTATGGGTTCACCTTATGATTGGGTAATGATTCATCTTCATACTTTCTGATTAGTCAATTAGTTATTTACTTATTCCTCAATAACCAGTCTGTGATACTAATTAAAACCTGACATTCTGGCATACCAAGGATCCATTACTTGTGTCCCGTGCGCTTTCGTTTCCTCGCTGATAATGTGTCATTTTTATCTTTTTGTTCATGCGGTTTGTGATATGAGTAAATCTATGGGCCTCCCGATGGGCTACAGAAAGCTAATACATAGAGTTATAGTGGTCTCGATTAATTGCCAAAAACTCACTGATTTGTAGCGTATCTGTTAAAATTGAGGCTATATTTTTCAAGGGAGACTTGAGAGTTTTGTCATACATAAAAGATAAATTGTCTGGTAGTTTGAGACTGCATTCAAGCATGCACACTGAGGGTATCTCTGGCTAAAACTCAATATTTTTCCTCCTTCTGAACTAAACGTTGTTTTACTTCATAGGATAAGGTGCACTCAAGGTGATTGAGTATTCAAATTCAAGGATTTCTTTGTTTATTCAATGAGTCTCTGGTCTACGCATACATTACTGTGTTATTCAGAATATCAGCCCCGGGATGACAAAAATGACAAAGCAAGTAGATGACCGAGAGAAAGAGCTGACCCATCAAGCGCACAAGGACATTCTTTCCAGGTGACTGGCCAATAACATGATATAGAACACCGCTTTTATATTGTCTGCATGTTTGACATCATTGGCAGGTTTGACACGCTTGCGTGATGACAAGCCTTGTTATGCTAATAGAAGAGACCTGAGCATACATTAGTTATGTAAATAGATAGGATGTAACGATCTCCTTCAGGATCTCCTTCACTCGTTAAGCTTATCTGTCTCGTGGTATTTCCCTATTGGCCTAGAGTGTTATCCCTAAGCTTTCTAGGCTATCAGTCGGAGTAGGTGCTTGAATTCTCTTGCCTCTCATCTGAAATATGCGCATCCACTTCGTCTATTAACTATAGATAGCCATATTCTTGACATCTTCAATGAATTCACAAGAATGTCTAAGTCAATAGATTGCTTATCATCTTTCTTGTACATTCAACTACAGTCAAGCCTTTGCAACTTTGTTCCTGCATCTAAAATGAAGTAAACAAGATTATTTTAAAATCATAAACTAAAAACGATTCAGTTTTAAATTTTAAACAAGATTTATTGCTAGATGAGAATGAAATACACAAAATTCAATATAAGCTTATAGAAATATTTGCTATAACCTACAAAGCAGTAGGTTAGAGCAAATATTCATATAAATGACAAACATTGTGCCTTAGATAATACTGCTTTAAAACTCTGGTGCAACATAAAGCTATGCATAAAATTAAATATAACGAAACAAATTATATGTGAAAACTAAATTAGTGAAGGAATTACCAATACTTAAAGGTTCATTTGATATAACATGCATTCGTGTATAACACGCATTCATGTATAACACTTATTCGTGTATAGCATGCACTCCTGTAAAACAAACGCCCATAATTCTTAAATGAAAATTTGTATAAATATCTTCTTTTAACTTGGCTCAGCCCTAGGGTAGAAATTAACAATTACTATTGAAGACATGCCCCTATGACCAAAGTTTATTGGCAACGTACAGTATATTGGTAGAGCATCGTTTTTCAGCAAGGTTGCAAAGGCACACTTGCAAAAACAAGTGCATGTGGAATGGCAGTTGCGCAAATGTCTATTCATTTATTCAAAGCAACTAATGGTATTACCCATAAATGGAGTTGTTACGGAAACTGTTTTAGTACATCCTGTTTTGAAAATGATTGCATTACGCGCTTTAGCCGCCATTAAGATTTATCGAGCAACAGTGCGCTATGCAACCTCTTGTTTTTTTTAGTTTGTAATGTGTGCACTCAATTTGTGGCTCTAAATCAGTATAAAATCTAACATATTATACTTGAATACTGTGGTACTTAGTGCATCTTCATTTTCATTACAAAACTTTGATACATTGTAGAGCTTTGAACAGCATTTGTTGAAAATTTCTTGGGGTAAGGGGTCAAATATTTGCTGGAATTTGATGTTATATCTCGAAAAATTCATGTTATGTCAATCATAAGTGGAGTATTAATATGGATCCTAGAGCTAATATGCATATTTATTTTCTGCTAGATTCCGGAGGTAACAAGTCTTTAGTTCTGGATGCTCTATATACGATGATTCGATAGGTTTAACGTCTTTGTCACCTATCAATCGAAACCTTTTCATTCTTTAAAGCTTCATAGATGTTTCGATGCTTTTAATCATATCATGGCTGAAAAATGAAGAATATAGTTGTATCTAAAAAGCATTGGTTAAGTAGATTCAATAAGTTTATCTTCAGCAAATACAGCTTTGCACATGTAGTATCCTATTGTACCTGTATCGTGCACCTTGGTAGACTTCTTCTCTGACTCGCCTTCTACTCTGAGTATGTCTCTTTCCTTGATATGCCACTCCTCACAGCCTTGCACATGTAGTATCCCATTGTACCTGTATCGTGCACCTTGGTAGACTTCTTCTCTGACTCGCCTTCTACTCTGAGTATGTCTCTTTCCTTGATATGCCACTCCTCACAGCCTTGCACATGTAGTATCCTATTGTACCTGTATCGTGCACCTTGGTAGACTTCTTCTCTGACTCGCCTTCTACTCTGAGTATGTCTCTTTCCTTGATATGCCACTCCTCACAGCCTTGCACATGTAGTATCCTATTGTACCTGTACCGTGCACCTCGGTAGACCTCTTCTCTGACTCGCCTTCTACTCTGAGTATGTCTCTTTCCTTGATATGCCACTCCTCACAGCCTTGCACATGTAGTATCCTATTGTACCTGTATCGTGCACCTTGGTAGACTTCTTCTCTGACTCGCCTTCTACTCTGAGTATGTCTCTTTCCTTGATATGCCACTCCTCACAGCCTTGCACATGTAGTATCCTATTGTACCTGTATCGTGCACCTTGGTAGACCTCTTCTCTGACTCGCCTCCTACTCTGAGTATGCCTCTTTCCTTGATATGCCACTCCTCACAGCCTTGCACATGTAGTATCCTATTGTACCTGTATCGTGCACCTTGGTAGACTTCTTCTCTGATTCGCCTTCTACTCTGAGTATGTCTCTTTCCTTGATATGCCACTCCTCACAGCCTTGCACATGTAGTATCCTATTGTACCTGTATCGTGCACCTTGGTAGACTTCTTCTCTGACTCGCCTTCTACTCTGAGTATGTCTCTTTCCTTGATATGCCACTCCTCACAGCCTTGCACATGTAGTATCCTATTGTACCTGTATCGTGCACCTTGGTAGACTTCTTCTCTGACTCGCCTTCTACTCTGAGTATGTCTCTTTCCTTGATATGCCACTCCTCACAGCCTTGCACATGTAGTATCCTATTGTACCTGTACCGTGCACTTCGGTAGACCTCTTCTCTGACTCGCCTCCTACTCTGAGTATGCCTCTTTCCTTGATATGCCATTCCTCACAGCCTTGCACATGTAGTATCCTATTGTACCTGTACCGTGCACCTCGGTAGACCTCTTCTCTGACTCGCCTTCTACTCTGAGTATGCCTCTTTCCTTGATATGCCACTCCTCACAGCCTTGCACATGTAGTATCCTATTGTACCTGTACCGTGCACTTCGGTAGACCTCTTCTCTGACTCGCCTCCTACTCTGAGTATGCCTCTTTCCTTGATATGCCACTCCTCACAGCCTTGTACATGTAGTATCCTATTGTACCTGTACCGTGCACTTCGGTAGACCTCTTCTCTGACTCGCCTCCTACTCTGAGTATGCCTCTTTCCTTGATATGCCACTCCTCACAGCCTTGTACATGTAGTATCCTATTGTACCTGTACCGTGCACTTCGGTAGACCTCTTCTCTGACTCGCCTTCTACTCTGAGTATGTCTCTTTCCTTGATATGCCACTCCTCACAGCCTTGCACATGTAGTATCCTATTGTACCTGTACCGTGCACTTCGGTAGACCTCTTCTCTGACTCGCCTCCTACTCTGAGTATGCCTCTTTCCTTGATATGCCACTCCTCACAGCCTTGCACATGTAGTATCCTATTGTACCTGTACCGTGCACCTCGGTAGACCTCTTCTCTGACTCGCCTTCTACTCTGAGTATGCCTCTTTCCTTGATATGCCACTCCTCACAGCCTTGCACATGTAGTATCCTATTGTACCTGTACCGTGCACCTCGGTAGACCTCTTCTCTGACTCGCCTTCTACTCTGAGTATGCCTCTTTCCTTGATATGCCACTCCTCACAGCCTTGCACATGTAGTATCCTATTGTACCTGTATCGTGCACCTTGGTAGACTTCTTCTCTGACTCGCCTTCTACTCTGAGTATGTCTCTTTCCTTGATATGCCACTCCTCACAGCCTTGCACATGTAGTATCCCATTGTACCTGTATCGTGCACCTTGGTAGACTTCTTCTCTGACTCGCCTTCTACTCTGAGTATGTCTCTTTCCTTGATATGCCACTCCTCACAGCCTTGCACATGTAGTATCCTATTGTACCTGTATCGTGCACCTTGGTAGACTTCTTCTCTGACTCGCCTTCTACTCTGAGTATGTCTCTTTCCTTGATATGCCACTCCTCACAGCCTTGCACATGTAGTATCCTATTGTACCTGTACCGTGCACCTCGGTAGACCTCTTCTCTGACTCGCCTTCTACTCTGAGTATGTCTCTTTCCTTGATATGCCACTCCTCACAGCCTTGCACATGTAGTATCCTATTGTACCTGTATCGTGCACCTTGGTAGACTTCTTCTCTGACTCGCCTTCTACTCTGAGTATGTCTCTTTCCTTGATATGCCACTCCTCACAGCCTTGCACATGTAGTATCCTATTGTACCTGTATCGTGCACCTTGGTAGACCTCTTCTCTGACTCGCCTCCTACTCTGAGTATGCCTCTTTCCTTGATATGCCACTCCTCACAGCCTTGCACATGTAGTATCCTATTGTACCTGTATCGTGCACCTTGGTAGACTTCTTCTCTGATTCGCCTTCTACTCTGAGTATGTCTCTTTCCTTGATATGCCACTCCTCACAGCCTTGCACATGTAGTATCCTATTGTACCTGTATCGTGCACCTTGGTAGACTTCTTCTCTGACTCGCCTTCTACTCTGAGTATGTCTCTTTCCTTGATATGCCACTCCTCACAGCCTTGCACATGTAGTATCCTATTGTACCTGTATCGTGCACCTTGGTAGACTTCTTCTCTGACTCGCCTTCTACTCTGAGTATGTCTCTTTCCTTGATATGCCACTCCTCACAGCCTTGCACATGTAGTATCCTATTGTACCTGTACCGTGCACTTCGGTAGACCTCTTCTCTGACTCGCCTCCTACTCTGAGTATGCCTCTTTCCTTGATATGCCATTCCTCACAGCCTTGCACATGTAGTATCCTATTGTACCTGTACCGTGCACCTCGGTAGACCTCTTCTCTGACTCGCCTTCTACTCTGAGTATGCCTCTTTCCTTGATATGCCACTCCTCACAGCCTTGCACATGTAGTATCCTATTGTACCTGTACCGTGCACTTCGGTAGACCTCTTCTCTGACTCGCCTCCTACTCTGAGTATGCCTCTTTCCTTGATATGCCACTCCTCACAGCCTTGTACATGTAGTATCCTATTGTACCTGTACCGTGCACTTCGGTAGACCTCTTCTCTGACTCGCCTCCTACTCTGAGTATGCCTCTTTCCTTGATATGCCACTCCTCACAGCCTTGTACATGTAGTATCCTATTGTACCTGTACCGTGCACTTCGGTAGACCTCTTCTCTGACTCGCCTTCTACTCTGAGTATGTCTCTTTCCTTGATATGCCACTCCTCACAGCCTTGCACATGTAGTATCCTATTGTACCTGTACCGTGCACTTCGGTAGACCTCTTCTCTGACTCGCCTCCTACTCTGAGTATGCCTCTTTCCTTGATATGCCACTCCTCACAGCCTTGCACATGTAGTATCCTATTGTACCTGTACCGTGCACCTCGGTAGACCTCTTCTCTGACTCGCCTTCTACTCTGAGTATGCCTCTTTCCTTGATATGCCACTCCTCACAGCCTTGCACATGTAGTATCCTATTGTACCTGTACCGTGCACTTCGGTAGACCTCTTCTCTGACTCGCCTCCTACTCTGAGTATGCCTCTTTCCTTGATATGCCACTCCTCACAGCCTTGTACATGTAGTATCCTATTGTACCTGTACCGTGCACTTCGGTAGACCTCTTCTCTGACTCGCCTCCTACTCTGAGTATGCCTCTTTCCTTGATATGCCACTCCTCACAGCCTTGTACATGTAGTATCCTATTGTACCTGTACCGTGCACTTCGGTAGACCTCTTCTCTGACTCGCCTTCTACTCTGAGTATGTCTCTTTCTTTGATATGCCACTCCTCACAGCCTTGCACATGTAGTATCCTATTGTACCTGTACCGTGCACCTCGGTAGACCTCTTCTCTGACTCGCCTTCTACTCTGAGTATGTCTCTTTCCTTGATATGCCACTCCTCACAGCCTTGCACATGTAGTATCCTATTGTACCTGTATCGTGCACCTTGGTAGACTTCTTCTCTGACTCGCCTCCTACTCTGAGTATGCCTCTTTCCTTGATATGCCTCTCCTCACAGCCTTGTACATGTAGTATCCTATTGTACCTGTATCGTGCACCTCGGTAGACCTCTTCTCTGACTCGCCTCCTACTCTGAGTATGCCTCTTTCCTTGATATGCCTCTCCTCACAGCCTTGCACATGTAGTATCCTATTGTACCTGTACCGTGCACCTCGGTAGACCTCTTCTCTGACTCGCCTTCTACTCTGAGTATGCCTCTTTCCTTGATATGCCACTCCTCAGTACACATCTCTCATCAGTATGCCACTCTCTTGACTATTTCTTTCTCCTTGGGAAACCTCTCCTAGGTAACCCTCTTATCTCTGAATGTCTCTATCTCTTTAATACGCATCTTTCCCAGTGACCCTATCTCCTGTGGAAGTGTCTTCCCTTACTACGCTTCTTTCCTTTAAAGATCCATTTTTCCTTTCTGTAACTCTTTCCTCTCCTTTTATAAACCTCTCGCAACTTAGTATTCCTTTCTACTTAGTATGCCATTCTCCAAGTCTTATCTTTTTTCTCAGTTTGCTTTTTAATGTAGGTATGCGTTTTTCTATAGTATACATTTCTTTAACTATACCTCCCTTTATTACACACGCTCTCTGATATAAAATAAGCCTGTTTCTTAAGCACATGCACCACATTTTTCTACTATTGCTCATCTAGGAGTATAAGTAGGAGTATATTTTGTATAAATCTTGTAGTCTCGCTCTTTGCATTTATAAGGTTGTAGAATATATAATGCAAATAGGTTAGATTTACAGCTGACAGGTTGGTTGCAGGTGCTTGGAGAGGATTAAGTCATTAACTCCAGTGTTTATAAGCAGCATTAAGGTTTACATAAACATGCTGCTGAAAGAAAGTCCCTCTTGCGCTGACGCGAGGAGCAGTCGCGACGACACGCGCAAAGCTCTGTGCGCTGAAATAGACGAGATCATAAGAGTTCTTCAGCTCACCAGCGCTGATGAAGAGGAGTTTGAAGGTGATGATGCCTCTGCGATTAGAAGAGCATTGGTTAGTACAATACTAGACGTACGGGTGTTACCGCACTAATGGTGATGGGGAAGAATCTGTTAACATTATGTAATGCAGCTGAGCTTTTTACTTACTAATAATCATTAAATTGCAGAACATTTGCCATTAGTTTCACATTGTTGATCTGAGGTGGTGGGAAAAATAACGGGCTAGAATTTTGTCTAACTTCTGTAAATATGTTGTCATAGTTGCTAGCCAATGCTTTGAAGTCACACCTATTATATATCTAAGTGAAGCTCAGAGACTCCTCTATTCAAATGTGTTATTAAAACACATTTGAATTTCAATTAGTTAACTGCTCAAAATTCAGACTTGTGTTGCTTGCTAGTACAAAAACTAAAAACCAGAGATCTTTCAATAAATAACATATTAAGTTTATTACGGTTTTACTATATTAAGTTTGCTATAGTTAGCTGTGAACAAAATTGGCATAAGTTTGTGGCCTTGAAAAGGGTCGCTGCACTTGGTTTAAGATCCCGTTAGACTGAACATGTCATTAGCAACTTATTTTTACATTACACTCCAAAGAACTGACATTTCTTAAGATTGTTTTTAATAACATATTTTAACATCGCTATACAAGATTAGCATGCCGTCAATTCATTGGTCAGTCGCCATAAACAATGACATTTGGAAGTACAATGAACCGTCATTTAACATGGGAGTTACATTCCAAAAATGATCCGTGATAGATGAATCTGTGAAGAAGTTGACTTTGTTTTGCTATTATTTAGTCTTGCAAAATTGATGCGAAATGCTACAATGCAAAATTGTACTATAAATTGAACCGCGAAATCAAAACCCGTTCAAGCCCCAGATTGTTTAATAAATACAATTATAGTAGTATAAATTTTTTCTTACAAACAATTATGACTTAAAAGATGTATTGTATAAGTAGAACTTTAAGACGTACAGTAGTGTTTAAAAATGACTAATATATTTATATACCTTTGTGTAAGGGTGTCGCTACTTTACACATTTTTACCTACATAGGGAGTTCTGGTCCTCATTGACTGCAATAAATGAGGGAACGCTGTTATGAATACAAGGCTGGAACATCATGGCTCACACATTTTTGCAAGCAGGAGTCAAATAATCTTTCTTGTCATCAAATCCTGATGCCTTTGCCTCCTCTTGTATGATAGAAGTATGAGAGGGCATTTTTTCTGAAATAAGCCTGCCTCTTCCATATTAAAATCTTATTCAGCTTGTATCCTCCTTCCTCAATAAATGCACTTAATTTATCATTCACGTTCTTTTCTGCTTTAGCTTTATCTGCAGAAGTAGCTTCGTGCAGTAAAACTACAAAGCATTTCATGTATTTCTAACATTGCTAGCAGCCAACTTGAGGCAGTGTGAACAACACTCTTTGATAACCCAATTCTCTTTCTCCTCACCTTTATTGTCATCAAGGTTATCACTGTTAGCAAATATTTCAAAAGGTTTTATAACTTTTACATGGATAACATTACCTTCCTGCAATTATTATTTATCCTCAAAGTTAAAGCAGACTCCATCCTTGCAATGGCCTCATTGTTGCGCTGTCACAATGATCTGTTGCGTTATCGACGCTCTTTCTCTTCTTTAGGGAGACATGGAACATAGGCACCAGCAAGCTCATGATTGGCTTAAAGATACCCAATCGCAACCCGGCGGTCTAGGTATGTAAGCTTCCTTGGCGTCTCATGATTTAATGCAAGGTTTTTGGTGGCTGTTGGTGCTCATTTTTCAGATGCTTGTGCATTTTTAGGTGCGCCGAGCCAGGTGTTTGAGGTAAGACGGCACCTCTGACTCAGCTCTGTTCACCATTGGTTATATTAGTGTGATATCATAAACTAGTTAGTTGTTATAGTCTGAGTTCTTATGCCTCTTCTATCACTTGTCTGTTAACCCGCAGCTCTTACCCGTGTTCAAGTTGGCAGGTTTTGTGGCAACTAGCAAGGCTATTTATGTTACATTTCTTGTATCCGCATTTCATATCTTAAAATCACTGACAGGGGAGCGCGCTGTGCGACAGCTGCTGGATAGTGCTCTCAGTGCTGCTGACAGATGCGCTGACCCAGAGGACGGCGACACTATTCGCAAAATAGTTGGGGATGTGAAGTCAATGGTTGATGCTTTGAATGAGCTGAAGCAGAGTGGCCAGGTGGGCACAATTTCAACCCTTATTCTGCTTAGTCGGCTTACATTACATGTCTATCATTATTGATAGCTGGATTAGACACAGTCATATGACAAACAGCTGCACCAGCTCAACTTTCTGGCATGTTCGTAGCTCTTTAGTCCGGTATAAAAATATTTCAGTCAACTAAAAATTGTAAAACTCACTTCATTGTCAATAAAGATCCATACCAAACTCGATGATTGCAATTGTATGCTTTTATGTATAACATAGACACGTGTATATGTACGTGATTTATGTATAACATAGACACAGAAAGCTTTTTTAATTATATAATTAATATACCAAACTTCATTTTGTTCATTGACTGTCAGGGTGACAGCGTTCAAGCACAGGCATTGGCTGCTGCTATAGAAGAAAAGCTAGGAGATCTCAAGTCATTGGTAGCCCGAGCTCTTACAAAGGCTGAGCGGGTTGGGAATCAATCTGCACCATCTTTGCTCACTGATTGTGTAGACCATGCTCATCACTGGCTTCGTAATCCTCAGGCCATGGACAATGGCATGGGTAATTTTAATTTTTTTCTCATGTTACAAAAAATCTTGATTTCACGAAGTTTTTCCTGTCGGTTTATTTATTTAGGCATCACACAGTTTCTGTAGTTGTATTTAACCATGTTTTTTTTTATAAATTGATAGGTTGAAATTGAGAAACTATGTGCATGTGTGTTTTTCTCTTTGAACTTGACATAAGGTCTAAATGTCGCTAGCATGACATTCATTTAAGTTGGTTGTTTTCAAGTTAAGTATGCTTATTAATAAACAGGGTCAGTTCGCAGAGAAGTTGCTCTCAAAATCTCCCAAGCTTGCGATATTGCTGCATTGTATTTTAGAGGGCAGATAGAAAGTAGTAAGTTAATGATACAATCGATTGAATTCCTTTCACTAGTAATTGTCTTGGCTCAAACATATTTGCTATGCAACTCTCAGGATTTTTATTGCGCATATCCAAATGTATTGTGTAATTAAACATGGCAGCAATTCTTAGATTAAACGTGGCAGCAATTCTTAGACTAAACATAGCAGTAATTCGTAGATTATGTTGTTTGAGGGGCCAAAAATATTTGGTTCGGTGGTCATGTATATGACTAACATTTTTTTGTAATTTTTGGCTTAATATATAACGTCAACGAAACTAATCATATGCAGAATTTGGTTCAGATGCAAGAGGTTTGAGTATTATGGATTGACCTTGAACGAATTGTTTGTTGTTGAAGGTGAGCGGGCCGTCCGTTCTGTAATAGCGGATGGGAGAGCCCTGGCCTCTTCTTTACCACCATCAGCCACAAAGGAAGAGTTGCTAAAACTGTGTGACGAGACTGATGCTTATGTCAACCAGCTTTCAGATCTCTGCCATAAGGGCATGGTAAGTACTTTCACTATCTTGAATATATGTTATAAGGGCATGGTAAGTACTTTTACTATCTTGAATATATGTCATAAGGGCATGGAAGTACTTCTAATACCTTGAATATGTGTTATATGAACATGCTAAGCACTTCTACTACCTTGAATATATGATTATACTCAGTATCCACTCAAAGCCATGTCTATACTTGTCTATTGAATATCCTTCACCCTTGGTTTTGGTGTGTCCTGAACTATTGTCATGCATGTTTCCGCTACCAGCTACGCACCCTAGACTACTTTTAGTCGAGAGTCTCTTGGGCTACTAAATGTTTTTGCCCATGTGTTAGCCTCTTGTCTACCGTCTGTCCATCACTTCTAGTGGATCAGGCCCCGATGTGTTTGCAGGGTGGCACCCCTCATGCTAAGGCTGTTGCAAGAGCTCTGGGTGATAAACTGAATGAACTTGTAAAGAGTCTGTCATCAGCCGCCGCTGAAAAGGTTTGCTTTTGCTTGTTTTATCATGTGGAAAACCTTTATAGGGTTTATGGAATTGTAGAACTGTTCTATATACTGTTTGCAATTCTTCTATGTTATTTTTATGTGTACGCTCGGTGTACGCTCTGGGTTGCTGTTTAGTTGAATTCGTACAGAACATCACGTTTTCTTTAGGTGGTGGATGACTTTCTAGATGTGGGCGGACCATTAAAAGCTCTGACAGATGCTGCTCTCGCTCCACCTGGTAAGCATGCTGATACAAGTGTTTGATGCTGACCTAAGTTATGGGTCTTTTGCTGTCTTGCTTTTGCTTATCTCTTTGTTACGTCTGAAGAGACACCTGGAAGAGAAGGCAATTTCACTTCAAGAGCCGATGCGTTTGAGAATCATTCCAACAAGCTGGCGAAGACAGCAAACCTGGCATTACAGACCTGTGGCATGCAGAGCAAGCGAGCTCAGGAAGTCATCAACTCTCTTTCAAAACAGGTTTTGTTTTTCCCCTTCATACAAAAGTCACAGCTGTCTGTGGTAGGATATTGCAGCTATAAATGTGTGCCTGCGTTCTGGCAAGTGTATACATTGTTAAGGTTTGTTTACATATGGTTTAGGCATGTGTACGCTTGTTGAAGGTATGTTTACGCATAACTAGGTAGTGTGTGTTTGCATCTGTAAGTGTTATTATGGTGTGTTTATGCAAGTTTAAGTCATGTGCCCTCGTGGTTACAGTGTGTGCACATTTGGTTTAGTCACGTGCGCACATGACCAAGGCGTGTGCACATAGCTAAAGTGCGTCTACAACTTGTCAAGTTGTGTGTAGGTGTCGCTAAAGGTTGTGTGCTCATAGTTGTGTGCTCATAGTTGGAGCATGCGACTATGAGCACACAACTTCGTAGCTGATAGCTTGGTAACTTCGTAGTAATGTTTCATATGATTCATCATATTTTCACACTTTCGCTGTCTTTGTAAGGCTTTGACCACAAATATTTGCCATTATAAGCACAGTTTATTTAGGCATAGAAAGGGTCAGCCATGCATTTTTAGTTTAAACCGTGGCAACTGCAAGAAGGTGTGCGTTTACCACTCATGTTTGACTCAAGAATGTTTTGGATAAGTTTTAGTTGAATAGAATATATACATTCTTAAGTTGATTGATCAAATCTCTGACCCCAGGTGGTGACTCTGACGCCGCAAGTGGTGAGGGCAGCACGGCTAGTTCTTGACAACTCTGGAGATGAGGCAGCTATTAGTTTCATGAATCTGGTGAAGCAGCAGTGGCTGGAGAAGACTGAGAAGATGAGGTCTCTTGTGGATGAAAGTCTAGACACGCAATCATTCATGCAGGCTTCAGGTTAGATGTCAGACGACTCCTTTCTTATTCATTTCTTCAAAGCATCGTCATGTTTGGTAGTGTGTTGGGTTGTATATCATATATTGGAGTATGTTCTGTCTTCCATCGCAAAGTGCTCTGGTTGTATTACAACAATTGTGAATGGAGCATTTCATTATACTCTGCGTTAATTCTACTATGTTTTAAATTTCTTGTCTTGTAATCATCAAACCGTCACATCGAAGAAAAGATATAGGTGATAATTAAAGTGTTTTATAAAAGGTTGTTTTATGCGGGATTCGATCTCGTCCACTATATAATTCAGTAAGGAAGGTCGCATCTGGTTTTCTGTCGTTTTAACACGCGATTTACATTACATGTACATCATTTTCTTATTCTAGGATAGAGTGTTCACATTCTGTTTTAATGCAAAAAAACTTTCTCACATCTCAGCTTTACATAAGTCAAGAATTACATCTGCTGGTAGAGACAGCTATTTTGAAAGACACAGCTGGCATCGAAGGAGCAATAGTCACGGCTGATAGACAAGCAATTGTTGACAATGCGGCAAGCATAGCCCGCAGATCCAATAGAATACTCCAAGTAGCCCAACAAGAAGTAGACAACTCTGAGGATCCAGTCTTTCAGCAGGATGTAACTAGTGCTAGCAACAGGCTGAAGTCTGGTATGTACCTGTAGAAGTTCTCTGTCTGACAACTACTTACACGATTTGTTATTAACAACAAGCAGACTGTATGGTTTCTTTAGAAATGACTTTGATGATGTAAATATCAGACAACATATTATGTTTCCCACAGATTACTGGCTAATAAGAATTACAATTGGACAGCTTAAAATATTTGCTTATCCAATTTGCTATTCCTACAGGCATTTCATGTTTCTGAAAATAGAAGTTTTATTGTATCACCAGACATGGACTGTTTTAAAGTCAAGCCTTGATTCGGTGACGAGTTTTGTTGAAATGATTTGGTTGCACTTGGAGCTCCAACCGTTCTTTTAAAAGTAAAAGCATTGTGCTTGGAGATACAATGTCCAGCTAAGCCATCATAACCAGTACAATTGCTCAGTTTCCTGGGTGTGACCTATATATGAACACCCAAAGGTTAACATCTTGCCTGGTTGACACGTCAAGAGGCCTGTATATGGCACTAGACTGCGGGTGCTTAGAGAGATGGCAGTGCAGACAAGGTGCTAGCATGGAGAGGATTAGAGTTAGACTGTGGAATCTGGACTTGAGACTGAGGAATATGATTATTGTTGTAGTTATACCGGAGATGGTGGGGAATGCTAAGACCCTTACCCTTGATCCGAGGAGCTCCAAAGCTCAGCAAGAATGGAGAGGAGCGAATGATGCTGTGAGTTGCAGAGACATATTGTTTTTAAAGAATTATTTGTGCTTAAATGCTGCACTGACTACAGAGAAGGCAATTTCTGTCTTCTCCTTTATCACAGTAATCTCTGAAAGAAGAATTGGTTAATGCTAATATTAGATGCTATTACGGCATATCATTTTTAATTACTACTGTTGAATTGAGTGCTCACATAACTGGCTAGAAGGTTAAAATTCATATGCAGTCGAATGGCATTGGAAGAACACAAGGTAATAAAGAAATTTAAGTGATCCGGTGCATGTAGAAATATTGATCGATGCCAAAGAAGGCTGGTCTGTTAAAATGAAGTGTCAACAGATCATCAGGGGCTCCTTTGCCTCACACCACAAATTGTTCTCAAGTTGACAAGGCTACTTTACAAAGTTTTTATGCGCTCAACTCATAAATATTTACTCTTCCTAAAGCTGAAATTGATGTGTTATATATGTCAAGCCCATAACTGTTAAAGTAACCGATTGGTTAATCAAACCAAATGTGTGTTTATGAGTTTCTTGGCTCATACATTTTTACTCTAAAACTTTGAACCATAGCTATAGTAAAATCAGGCTAGAACATTCATTGCAACCAGATGTTCTCTTAGTGTAGCTTCTGCTTATGCTTCCGTAATACTAGTGTAACTACTGATACACATCAATCTCTAATTAGTACTAGTTACACTTCCCTTGTTACTAGTATAACTACTGATACACATCAATCTCTAGTTAGTACTAGTTACACTTCCCTTGTTACTAGTATAACTACTGATACACATCAATCTCTAGTTAGTACTAGTTACACTTCCCTTGTTACTAGTATAACTACTGATACACATCAATCTCTAGTTAGTACTAGTTACACTTCTCTTGTTACTAGTATAACTACTGATACATATCGGTCTCTAATTATTACTAGTATACCATCTATTCTTTGAGCATGTAGGATACGATATGGATATTGTTGCAATACAGTATATCAAAGGTCCTCACTTAATATTCTCAAATGAGTTACAGATTTTTAGTTCATTGACAGTTTAAAGCAGTTATACAGTGGGTGACATCATATTTGACTATTTTCTACCTTTAGTGTCAGCTTTCTGATCAAAGATATAAAGTCCTGGGGTATGAGAGGAAATGACATCTAGCAGTAATGGTGTAATATGTTCACCATATCACAAATAATAGCACGAGTAATATTAATAGTTTACATGACAAAGTCCAACTCCTATTTGTAATGTTCCTTTGGTAAAGTTATTTCCTTCTCAGCATGTATTAATATAAAGAACAATGATACTGTTTGCCACAAGTTTCCAAAGGCTAAAGGTTGGCTTGCAACAAAAATTACATTACAGTTATTTGGAATCAAAAGATTCACCATGTCTTACACTGCTGTGTTATAGGTGCAAAATATGTAGAAATGTGATTACAAGCTCTTAAAAGCTCAAAAACGAACAAGTAATCGCAGCCACCACGCCAAACGCCGTAGGTTAGAATCTCTTTATTTTTAAGACGTACTCAACTTGCCTTGGTTATTGTTTTGACACGTGATGTTATCACGTGAAATAAATGGCTCATAAAAGGCTCAATATAAAAGGTCTCGTTGTACTAGTTTATGACAAACACTTCAGGTTCTACCAAAAAGCCCGTATCAAATATAGATGCTCGCTACTTTACAGTTTCATTTTATCTTGTCCAATCATCTAGTTGTAATCTGATCATATGACCGACACTTCCTGCCAAATGGCACGAACAATTTTTACAGCATTTTTTGACCATCACAGGTGACCAACAGGCTCCTCATGTTTATCAGTGGATGATATGCACTCCTTCAAGTAAGGTTAAAAAATTAAACGACTTTTTGCGGTAGGTTTTGAGATATCGGTGCTCAACGTGACAGCATTACAGTGATGATGAAATAAAAGCGTAATGGCAATGGACATGGTTTTATTGAATGCATGAAGTATATTTGTGAAAATATTTCACCGAATGAGGTTGCGTGAAAGTGTAAACAGAAGCCATTGTGTTCAATTAATGTACATCCCATTTGAGCCATTTGGGAAACGGATTCCGACCTACGGCCGTTTTCGTGATGGCTGCGACTATTTGTTCGTTTTTTAGCTTTCAAGAGTTTGTAATTGAATTACAATCAACGTATTTGCACAAAAATCTTCGATCTAACAACTGACGATCTTGACATGCGAAGCAAATATCATTATGAATGAACTTCATATATCAAGGTTTCACTTGGTACTATTGTAGCAATATTCTTTGCTCCATTACAGTTAATAGATTCTGTGAGAGACATTAGATCTGTAGTAGCACCGCAGCTGGAGCCATTCCCTCCACCCCTCAGCCCGTACGCTCAGGATCTCAGTTCGTACGCTCAGGGTATGGGCAGACTTAGCCTCGGTAAGCCTTACCTCTTGCCCTATTTAGTGTTTTTTATTTTCGCTTACTAAATGCATCAACTGCAGCTTTTAATTTATGTTATTTTTTGTTTTAAATTTGTTCAAGTTTAGCATAAGAGTATCTGTCCCAGAGAGTTGTGATCTAATAGCAGTGGTTCATTAGTGTCTCTTTAGGTTTTACTATCAGAACAATGGCACATGTATTGATGACTGAAAATAAGTTATCATTTTTTTTAAGTGTTCAAAATTATTTTGTGCATGTTCAATTTATTTTGTTGTTTTCAAACCTGTTACAGTTTATAGGAAATTATGAAAGGTTGATAGCATCAATAATTTATATTGCATCATCTCAGCCTTGACCATCCACCTCTCACATGTATCATCTACCTCTTACACATATCATCTACCTCTCACACATATCATCTTCCTCTCACACGTATCATTTACCTCTCACACGTATCATCTACTTCTCACACGTATCATCTACCTCTCACATGTATCATCTACCGCTCACACGTATCATCTACCTCTCACATGTATCATCTACCGCTCACACGTATCATCTACTTCTCACACGTATCATCTACCTCTCACACGTATCATCTACCTCTCGCACATATCATCTACCTCTCACATGTGTCATTTACCTCTCACACATATCATTTACCTCTCACACGTATCATCTACCTCTCACACGTATCATCTACCTTTCACACGTATCATCTACCTCTCACACGTATCATCTACCTCTCACACGTGTCATCTACCTCTCACACGTATCATCTACCTTTCACACGTATCATCTACCTCTCACACGTGTCATCTACCTCTCACACGTATCATCTACCTTTCACACGTATCATCTACCTCTCACACGTGTCATCTACCTCTCACACGTATCATCTACCTCTTACACGTATCATCTACCTCTTACACGTATCATCGGCTTCTTATTATTCACTGATTTTTCATATAACTTGACATCGCTTTATTATTCAATTCTACTTTCCAAATTTACAAATGAAAGGGGCTGTTGTAAATCATTTTTAAATTATTGTATGATCGTCGGTTAAGAGTTTATTGTCATCTGGATTACAGAAGATGAGGCGCCGCCTCGACCTCCTCTGCCTGATGAACACTCAGAGCTGTCCGCTCCTCCGAGACCCCCGCTTCCCGCAGTTGATCCTGATGCAGAGATGGAAAGAGTTTTCCAGCACCAGCCTGAAGAGAATCAACCGATTATGGTATTCCTGATTGGTCTTTGCTCATGATATTAAGCTTAGTCAAAGTTCTAAGGATGGTTTTTAAATGGCTTTATAGGTTAGATCGTTTGTACTATGATCAAAACAGAACCTTTTTGAGCATAGTAAAAATGCTCAAAAGTTCTGTTTTGAGCATTTTTATGCAAACTTCACAAAGAAAACTATTTATGAAGTTCGCATATTTTTTAATGTCAGTGTAGTTAGGGTATGCATCTGCTACATGTGCTTATCAAGAGAAAGAGATGGCCTATTGTTGGTTGTTGTAGGTGGCAGCGCATAACCTTCATGAGGAGGTCAAACACTGGGAAAGTGCTGACAATGAACTCATCACAGCTGCCAAACAGATGGCACTGCTTATGGCTAAATTGAGTGCCTTGGTTAGGTGAGGGTCGTGTTATACTTGGTTCCTTGGTCAGGTGAGGGTCGTGTTATACTTGATTCCTTGGTCAGGTGAGGACCGTGTTATACAGTGCACCCTCGAGATACGATTACCCTGATATACGATTTTTTCACCTTACGAAGTCAAACATTGTGATATCTTCACCTCGCTATACGAATTTTATTTCACTATACGAATTTGAGAAAAGTTTCGCCCGAGTTAAAATTTGGCCGTCGATGTGCTCATAACACACATCGAAATAAAAAAGACTGAAATATAGTTTTCCAAAAACATTCTTAGAACGTTTAGAAGAGACATGATGATCAACTTCTCTCATATCCGCGTGGAAAATTTCGTGTAAAATGCACAAGCGAGAGCAAATATTCATTTGTAGCGTTATTATAGCTTTTACTATAAACTTTTAAGTCAGCATACGTATATAACTACAAGTATCTACATTTAATTCGTTATCTATGGAATCTGAGACCGATACAAACGTTCCAAAACGAAGGAAAATTGATTTCTATGTCAACAAAGTTGGATGTCGTAAATAAAAAGAAGGGACCCGTATTATCAACATTGTCAAGGAATATGATCGCAACCAATCAGCATTTGCAATTATTGTTAAAACAAGAACTCCATTAAAGCAAGCACAAGAAAGAGCTTCCGACTGAAGATTTGAATGAGCTAGGTCATGCACGCAATCAGCATTCAAAAGGAGCAACCATTTAGTAAAGGCGAAGATGTAGAAGATACAGAAAACCCCACATTCGCAGAAATATTTTAAGTGTTTAATTTATTGATGTGGACTGGTACATTAAAACAATGCATGTATAATATATATTATTTATCTCTTGTGTGGCATGTTTTTCATAGTTTATTCATTTTATTTGTTTCCATTTGATTTTGTTTTATTCTCTTGTTTAACCATGTCTTTGCATATGGGCTTGATATCTTCTACGTGAATACAATTCATCGTATGTATGTATGTAACTCATATAACTAGC
Organism: Watersipora subatra; assembly: GCF_963576615.1. Lineage (NCBI taxonomy): Eukaryota > Metazoa > Bryozoa > Gymnolaemata > Cheilostomatida > Watersiporidae > Watersipora > Watersipora subatra. Next base: position 43,114,781 of record NC_088708.1, on the reverse strand, counting down.
TACTCAGGATAGTTGACGCATCCACATTACTTTCTGGAACTTGCTAAAGCCCTGTCCCCCCGAAGGTATAAATACGTACAAAGTTTGTATGTATGGTTACATTGATTCTTGTGCACATTTCATACAAGACAAACTACTGTTCCATATTCTCTGGATCCTTTTACAAGCGCTAGCTAGCAATTTTCTGCATTGCACCATCAATTTTTTCGTAGAAAAGGTAAAAGAATTGGACAGGAATGGACAACTTCTTTTAGCCTGCTAAAAAATTCCAATTCATTACGTTTTAAATTTATTTTCAAGTGTACAGCACCATAATTAGCATTGATACGCTTTTGCCTCATCTCTGCTTTACTCGCTACATGTACCAGCTAAAGCCACGTTACTCCAAAGGTATGTACGCCCTGTATAGAAAATAAAATTTTATTTTTCTTTTCGGTAGCCATTAAATAGTCAAGTGTGCGAGGGGCCGCTTTCTATAACTGCATCGCTCGGCCTTATTGATTTAGATTAAAAAAGGTTTCCAACAGATAGGCTAAAGTTTATAGTGAAAGTGAAGATAGGAACTGCTGATGGATAAAATTTCGTGATAAAAAGTTGATACATACTAAAACTTAGTTTTAAGTGTAGGTTTAGCAAGCTAAACTTACTTGAAGTGAATTCAAAGTTTATGTTATGCGTACCTTTTGAAGGCAAGAACTCCTTACCGTACGTACTGCATTTGGCACACATTATAATTTTGCGTTTTATTGCAGATCATAACCATTAAAATACACTAAATACAATACAGTTACTGTAGGTAACTATAATTACTAAAGTTAACATACTATTTTGTTGCTAATTGTCAATATGTACACATTTTTATAAAAAAATTGACAATTTTTACCAGGGGGTGTCTGCATTGTTTAATTACAATGGTCTGTATACCCCGATATACAAACTTTTCGCCATACGATGCCAACCCTGGAACGAATTAACATCGTATCTCGAGGGTGCACTGTACTTGGTTCCTTGGTTAGGTGAGGGCTGCGTTATAACTGCTTCCTTGGTTAGGCCAGGGCTGTGTTATACAGAGCACCCCAAGTTATGATGTCCCTGTTTTGCGGTTCTTTCGCCTTGCAATGGGAACATGTTTTTTTCAACCCCGAGTTACAGAACTTTTCTCGCCATACGATATCAATAAAAATGTTTCTGGAAATTCAAGTTTGTCAGTCGGGTACTAATTACATTGGAATCACGAATATGCCGATATGCTATTCACCAACATTTCTCTCTCAACGCCTGAAAGAGGTACGATGTTTGCTCTCTCTCAGCTCAGCATTCTTCATGTTTTGTAAATGCTTGATACTGTGTGAATAAAATGAAAATTAGTGAGAGGAAACATTTATTGTACATTTTAGGGTTTGATATAATATTTACTGTAAACTTTAATTCGTTATATGCACTTAACTTTCTAACTAAGTGTATAACATTAGTTCGTTAGCCATTGGTTCTGATAATGGTTGATTATTGATATTGAGATCGATAATGGTGTTGAAGGAAGACGGTTAGAAAATGATTTTATTGCAATAAAAATTTTATTGCAGATGATAACCACTAAATACACTAATTACTGTAGGTAATGTGCTATACTTGGTTAATTGGTTAGGTGAGGGCCATGTTAAACTTTACTGGCAAAGCGTAGAGCACATGGCTGCTTTCACAGCTCAATATAATGCTGAAGAATTGACGGCTCTGGAAGTGTACTTAACAACAAGAGTGTCTTAAGGTTTTTTCGGATATTTTAGTGAGTGATGTTAGATATTGGTTCTGTTTTATCAGTCATTGTGGATGCTCTTAATACTAGCTATAATCCTGTAGAGGTGAGAGTGGCTCCAAGAAGGAGCTCATTGACACGGCTCGAGCTATAGCAGAGCACTCAGCAGTTGTGACAAAGCTAGCTAAGGGACTTGCTGCTGAATGCACAGACAAGCGCATGAGGACGGTGAGTGCCCTGCTGACAAGCAGATAGCCATTTGCTGGCTGCATGTCTGAATATTTAGTGACACCGGAGTATGTCTGTTGCACAATTAACTAGCTAATTGTCATTTGCAGAGTTTATTGCAATTCTGCGAGAGAATTCCAACTATTGGCACTCAGCTCAAAATCTTGTCTACTGTCAAGGCCACGATGCTTGGGTCACAAGGTCAGTCGATATTAATGCTCTACTGTATAGTTGAGCTAGAGCTCTGCCTGTATATTTGTGTATAACAGCCTAATTCTTTATCAAAGGTTCACAGGTCGAACTACACAGCTGCATGAACTTTGAGTTGAATTTCAGTTGGATTTGGCTAAAAAATTCAATCATCTGGAAAATTCTAGTTTTTTTTGCAAGTGATTTACTGGCAAAGACTGGAATATGTGTTCAATTTCCATCCACAGACCAGTAGTACAGACTGTAAAAAGCTCTCAGAAATAAGATACTTGATGAAAAAGGCATACAATACTAGCACTAGTCACCCTTGTGAGTGTAGCTGACTACTCCAGTATCATCAGTACTAGTATTAACTAACTAGCTAGCTATAACTAATTATAATGGAAATTTCTTCGCGTGCAAGATGTTTCAATTTTCTTGCCAATATTCACAAACCCAAGAAGAATATGTCACCTGGTTTACAACCTCATTCTGCCAGGTGAGAGGAGAAATTCTTAAACACAAAAATTATATTCTACAAATTCTTTGAGTTGTATCTTTCATATGATTATGCCTCGAAATCTCGACTGTGGATTGAATTTTTTGTAAATTTTACTAGCGCACCAAGTTTGGATACACATGGTAGAAAGACAGGCTGTTAAAGTCATCGATTAAATGCAATTAATACTTGGATATATACAGCTTAAATAATTATATGGCCGTAATCAATACTTCATGTTGTGTTCTACGGCCTGTAGATGCATAGCACAAATAATTAAGTTCAATTGATTCTTTTTTATTAATACGTTTTAAAGCAATTCTAGCAAATCCCTCACTTCAATGAAATTAAGGAAACAAGGGTGGGACATTACATTAGGCAAGGGAAAATAAGTCAATGTTTAAAGAAATTATGATAATGATCTGGGTGCAGTTAAATTAGAATCATCATCTCGTAATTTCACAAAAGATTTTTGCAGATCATCCATTGCTGAATGTATACAAGGACATTTCAAGGTCATATTGGTGTACCAGCTCAGTTTGGTAACAGTTACTAGTAGCTCGAGTTGGTTATATGAAAATGTGTAGTGTCATAGGGTTCGTCTTTACATCAAATATTATTATTTCAAATAGCTTTCAACAAACAGTGGAAACAGGTTTGACAGCTTAGCTGCAATATTGCTTGAAAGCATTTGATGCAAATAGCTATACGCTGATCTTTATATGTGACTTTCATTGGTGTGACAGTTGACTTCATCAGTATAACAATAGTTTGTAACCTGAAGTCTTGAGCTAAACTCTTTACAGCTGTGCCCCTCGTCATCAGGTCTTATTAGGTTCTGTTAGAGTTTGTTATTTCTCATATACTCTTTTCTCTATTACTTTTAGAGTCGAGTAAGTATGCTCATGTTGTGTTTTGTACCTCACTCGGTATTAGCTCTGTAAATCTCTTCACCTGACTGTCAGTGATAGTCAAGTGACAGCTGTCAGTGATAATGCAGTGACATATGTCAGTGATAGTGCAGTGTCAGCTATCAGTGATAGCTGTCAGTGATAGTGCTGTGTCAGCTGTCAGTGATGCTGCAGTGACAGCTGTCAGTGATAGTCCAGTGTCAGCTGTCAGTAATGTTGCAGTGTCAGCTGTCAGTAATACTGCAGTGTCAGCTGTCAGTGATACTGCAGTGTCAGCTGTCAGTGATGCTGCTGTGACAGACAGGGCTTAGAGCTTTTCCAGTTTGTTGAATAGCTTATGCCTAACACCCTCACTACACGTTTCTTTTCTAACCATGATGGTGGAAGAACCTTTCATTATGAATTCGTATGTTTTTTTTCGGATCACGTTCTATAACGATGAGATTGTGATGTTGAAGCTGTGAAGCATTTTCTGCAGCACATAGGCTTGAAGACAGGTGTGGTGTTTCACAAAGGTTAGGGAAACCACAGATTAACTTTGTGTGAAGCTTTCTAACAGAAGGGTTGAATATTGTGTTTGCCGTGGTGTGTAGATAAGGATAAGTTTGGAGATAAAGAACAGAGGCTAGTTCACATCTACCCTCTACTCCTTACCTCTAGCTTGTCTCAAACTTCACAACTTTATTCTCTTTTAACATGAATATCATAGCGCTTCCCTGGTCTGCCATGCCAACTCTTCCTAATAACCGTACATTGTTAAATGTCTCCTTATTAGTTCAGTCTGCTTGTATCATTTCCTTTGTCCGGCCTGCTTGCGTGTGAATGTTTTCAGTTAACTGTTATAGTTCATTCTACAGTTCAGACATTTAGCTGTACAACATGTTTTCGTTTCAATATCTTTCTGAAGGTGTTTTAAGGATGGGCAAGGTCCATACTCGAGCCATTCAACCTCAAAAAGAGGTGTGACTGCACCAGAGTGTACGCATTTAACAAATGTGTATGGTACACACAGTGTACTTGAATACGTTGTAACTTATTTGTGGAATAACTTTCAATCATTCGATACGGTTGCACCCAAACAGAATCGCAGCTCTATCATAATCACAAACCGTATTCACTGTACATGTAGCTCCACGTATGTAACCACATTTTAACCCATCAAACTAAAAAATCTACATTGTTGACGGTGCACATGGCAGAGCTGGTTGTTTATAAACATAAAAACATATATAAACATAAAAATAACATAATATTCATCACAAAGACAAAATTATACCACTAATATGTAATTATCATTGTGTGGTTAATGACTTTAGACTTTACAAGTAAGTATTGCTAAAGGATTGAAGTCAATCTCATGTCATTACCTACCATTTCGAGCCACATTACATGTGTATCTTAATCTAAACATTTCTAAAGTCACCCAAGTGTATTGCTTCGAAAATTTCAATTTTATCAAATTTCAAACGTTAAAATAACATACTCAAAGCCTCCTGGTTTTAGTTGCATCAGAAATATCAAAACCACCGAATATTTCGCTACGCCCCCCCCCCCTCCCCATATAGAGTATTGCCCAAGTATCTATTAAGGTTGGTAGTCAGTAGTGTTTGAATGTATCATTCCGGAACAGCAGACCAAGGGAGGCAAATCTAAATATAGTTTTAATATAAAACCCCACTATGAACTTCATTACTTGATGAAGTTGGGAAATTCCTGTGTCACATCTCCTTCAATAGAAGCATTCATTTTATTTGCCAGCTTCAGAATAGTATCTTATGTGTTCTAGTGTACCAACCATTAATATCTTATGTGTTCCGCTGTAGCAACCAATAATAATTTATGTGTTTCAGTGTAGCAGCCAATGGAATTTAATTGTGTTCCAGTGTAGCAACCTACACTGGACATACTGACTATATTACTATATAACACTAGTACTGACAATATTGCTATATAACACTAGTACTGACTATATTACTATATAACACTAGTACTGACTATATTACTATATAACACTAGTACTGACTATATTACTATATAACACTAGTACTGACTATATTACTATACCGTAAGTCCTTATGCTCAATCCGCGCGGCTTGTCGTTGGGCGCGGCTTCTGGTTCAAGGTCATAGGCCGCGGCTAAAGTCAAGTTTTTAAAACTTACGTGAGGCTTAGGGGGGCTTCTCGATAAATGTGGTCTCAGCTCAGTTCCGCACTATAACCATAGACCCGCAGTCATGGTACACTTTTATGTACGGGATTTTGGCGACCTACTCGTTTATTTTCAAGGTCATATTTATGTAATACTTTAGACTAAAGAAGAATTTATCGCTAATGTTTAACTCACCACAGTCATAGGTTATTAAAACCGTTTCATTATTGACCGGCATCTTTCCATCAACGTGAAGTCCTCTAACAGCGCAATAAAATTCTAGCTGAAACATGGCAAGCAAGTTTTTGATGCAAGGGTTTAGGAATATTAATTCGAACTTGGAAGTAAAAAAAAATTCTTTGCATTTACTGATGTAGCCTGTTTTCTTCTTCATGAGGACGGGGTATATCGAAACCCTTCTCAACACTTTCGCTCCTGAAGGGGTCAAGGACGACAAAACCTCAGTCATTAGCCGCGGTCTGTGGGCATACGCGGCTTGTTGGAGGATTATTTTTTCTTTCGTGAGTCATCTGGTTTTGAGCACAAGCCACGCGGCTTGAGCATGAAGACTTACGGTATATCACTAGTACTGACTATATTACTATATAACATTAGTCTGAATATATTACATGTACTATGTAACACTAGCACCATTGCTGTATAACAATTACTGCAGGCTCGCAAGAGGATGACGAGGCTACTGAAATGCTCGTTGGAAATGCCCAGAACCTCATGCAGTCAGTGAGGGAGACTGTACGCGCTGCCGAGGGCGCAACCATAAAGATGCGTGTGCAATCAGGTTACTCTATTAGATGGGTTCGACGCCGACCATGGTTTACTTAGGCCTTCCAAGCGCTATTCTCGCTTCAGGTGCTGCATGGTGTCTCTGTAAGATTGCATATTGACAGAAACATTCAACATATTCAGAGATCTACACGGTAGAAAGAATGTATATGTATATATACATTATATGCATATATGTATATGAGATCCTTGGCATGTATATATATATATCTTGATATAGAGATATATGTTCATACATATGCTTGTGTACACGCAGGTTACATACCCAAGGTTATTTTTGGACTAAGTCAACTGTATGACAATCTATAATATATTAATATTATTGTTTACAAGTTTGATATCAACATCATAAATTCATCTGTTTACTCAAAATGTACTCACTGCGTCTGTTTTACACAGATCATAGTCTGTAGGTAGACCCATTTTTTTATTCTATTCATTTTGCTTCAGTTATATTTTTATCAATTTACTTATATTTGGTCAAGTCGTATTGCTGCTTTTGTAAGACGATCCTCTTGTGAAGGTGTTGCTGTCAGCACAAGCTATAACAAACCTAGTGATGTCATTCTCTTTTTCATAGAGATATTCAAATGTTATCATTTGAAAACAAGTTTAGTAGAAAATATAGAGTCGTCTCGTTTATGTAATAGGTAGGCTCTAAACTGTTTAACCTTTCTTACAGCCATTTCACAAGTACGTTTTGGTGCTCCTGTAGTTTGTAGTCATTCTACTGTTGCTTTAGCTGTAGGCCCACCTGACTAGCTTTTCATCTATTTAGATTTAGCATTTATTATAAATGCTCATTAATATGTTAGACATTTAGGTAACACATAAATTTGCCAATTGTTAAGTATCACATGTGTATTTAAATTATTTTGATTCTGGCAACAATATATTACTAATTCTTCAGAAGTCTTGCTCTTCTTGCATGCATGTATAATAACAGTACGTGCACTTTGGGTGCTCTCTCTCTCAGCAAATGTTACAATGGTTTCTAGACAAGGCTAATTGACAAGGCTAATAATTCATTCTACATCTAAGAATGTAGGTGAAAATCTACTGATGTTTTTAACAGCAGTTCAGTAAATCTCATTCAACTTTTTGTCTTTTTTGCATTATCTTAACTTCTGAAACCAACTTGAAGTGGCCGCTGAGTTGAGATTACTTATATAGAGGTTTCACAAATTACATCAACATCGTCGCACTATACCTCATATAGGTCATAGTTAAAGCTTGCATGTATTTTAGAAGCACAAGCAATAAATAAAAATTATTTTATAGCCTTTCATCCAAGAATTGAAATAAGAAATCATCTACTCAAAATAATCTACTTATTTAGGCTAATAAAACTCTAAAGGTTTTTCAGCTTGTACTCGAGGTGTCTCTTAGGTGAGCGAAGGCCTGAAATAACTCTCATGAGAAACCTGACTAACAGGAATTTATTGCAGTCTCAAATGCTAATCATTACATCATGGCTTCCTTAATGGAGCTCTAGAATGGCGTTATTAAAGTTGTATACTTTTACTAGCTGTGTGTGCTTGCACATGTGTACGCGTACACGTGTGTATGTGTGCACATGTGTGTGCGCGCATGTGTGTGCAGGTGTGTGTGCGCATAAGTGTTCTTACTGCTAATGTTTGTCTACGTTTACACTGCTGATATGTGTCTACGAGTGTGAGACCTTGTGTGGTTAAATGTAGGTGTGAGAAGGCAATACTGTGTTTATTTATGCTCATGGATTGGTATTGTTAAAGCCACCATATATATGTCTGACATTCTGTAAACTGCCTATCATTTGTCAAAAGTATGTATTTGAATCATTTTAGTGCAAACGCGGCCTTCAAAAACAGTTGATACAGAGTGGTTGCAGCTTAGTTGTTTCCTTTTAAAGCATTTTACCTTAAAAAGTCATATTTTGCAGGTTAATTCTTAAAAATAAATTTCAGCTATGCCTAATCGGTTCCTTTATTTTGCTGTCGTAACAAGTCAGATATTTAAAATGTGGTATTTTTGTGTAACTTATTTTGCTTCTGATTTTAATACAGTGGTTCTTAATATTGTTAGACATACTGAACCCCGCCAATTTCATATACGCCTTCACCGGTTAAAAAGTAAAATATGATTTTTTTCACATTCTGGACAGGTATATGTTTTACTGGTGCACAAAATGAACTGGATTAACATCACTGTGTTCAAAACAGAAAACCAATTTGTTGCATGAACACAACAAATTACATATCTTGCACACCTTGCAAATTAGTATGATTTCTGCTGTTGCCTTTGAGAGACTTCTCATGTGTCTTGACCTCCAGCGAACCCTTGAGGCTAACTCACCGAGCCCTTAGGTTGAGCCCAAGTTCAGAACTACTGTTTCAGTAGCAATAAAATAATTGTAGTAGAAGATATGGCAAAATGTATTCATCACTTTACAGACATCTATATAGTGATGAGTAGATCTATCCATATTACGGTATCTCACGATGATTATAAGTATGCAGGAAACTTCAGGTATATTTAACAATATCCAGTTTTACCACCTGTATGTATAGAGTAAGGAAGACTGATGCATGCACTTTGACACTATCAATGTTTTTATGCTGTTTTGCTTGTCAGAATCCATTTGCATAGATGAAAACATGAAGCCGCTACCTTGAGTTAGCTGAAATAACATGGTTTTTGAAAGGCCACAAACCTCTCTAATGCTAGAAACAAATAGAACAGGGATGGCCAAATGACTTTGGCCATGATCCGTTACAGACCAGTCTGGCAAATGAAAGATCCACAACAAGCTGAAGATGTGTATTTTTCTTTTTTATCATACGTAAACATGCAAGTAGTTATGTACATGCATTTTGCTTGTATACATAATGGCTACAAATCAGTGAATATATGTGCTGCAGTAAATATGTCTGATATCAGTGAGAAAAATGAGGAGTGGGCTTTGACTTCACATTACTATCAAAACGCAGTTTTTTGCTACATACAGCGACTCTTAAATTTTACGAAGATGAATACTTTACTTTTTATGAATTAATTACTTGTTACAAAATTCATTGCTGAAAACAAGGAATTCACAAAAATTCTGATATGAGTTTACAAAAATCATTTTTAAAACAAAATAAAAATACTTCAAAAAACTTTTCCGACAGCTAACTTGAAAGATCCACAAAAAAACTGCAAAGATCTGGATCTAGATCCGTCATTTGGCCATAGCTGAGATAGAACATTTGACCTTGTGAGTGCTCAGTCAGCAGATACTTGATAGGATCTCAGTCGGTTCATAAAGTAGAGTCTATTGATTTTACGACGCTGGTGAAGTAAAATGTGGAATATTAAACGCCAACTTCAGGATTTTGGGCTTTTTGTAGTCACTTGGTTACTTTTAAAATCACTGTGAGAGTGGAGCATAGACCATTGACTTTGGTACTTATGTCCACGCACTTATCAATGAAGTCATTATGCAGAAACATAATTGAAAGAATGCACATGTGCAAGTGTTCGGCTCCAACAAACTTTTTTATACAAGTTTTATTAGAACATTTGTACTGGTGTGATCTTGGCATTGGTCACAAGTAAAACATTGCAAATGTTCCCTCTGAGAGATGTCACTAAACTGCACCAGATACAGTGAATGCAGCGAACTCTGCTAGTAATATGTTTATAGTGAGAATTCAATCCGTGGTGTAGTTAAGTTTACCACAAATCTGGTTACCAATTAATTACAACCGATGAGCTGTTAGGATGCCGGTGAGCAAGGAGATGGAGATGACGTGGAATAAAAAAGGGGATGTTCTTGGCAGTTGCTCTTGCAAACATTGCTGGTTTGGTTGTTTATAAGATTATATAGAGATGGCCAGATGATACTCGTCCAAAAATTTAATCGCTATGCCTATAGTAAGTAGCAGTGGATTTGGAAAGTTTTTGACACTTTCAACAGGTGCTCTCCGGTATCAGGAACTAGGCTTAGATTGAATCTTTACTATAATAAGAATCATGTAATTCAAAGCCATGTATAATCTGAAGCCAGGAGGTAGGCAAGAAAAGATTGCATTATACAGAATTTGAACTCACAGTTTTTGGCATGGTAGACCAACACTCCAGCAACTGCGCCAGTCAACCACCAATTACATTTCTGGAATAATTGTACACATAATTATTACACATGACAATCTCTCACAGCACACGGGACTGCCAGGGTACAAGTACATCTTTATAAATAGTGCATAAATCTATTTTTTGTTTTTCAATCGGCAGCAAATATACCCTAAATCAAAACCTCACACACTCTGTGTAGACACGAAAATTTATAGTCAGTCCACTAGGTAGTCAACAAATCAGGTATTGCAGAACCTACAAGTAGGTCTATATTGAACCGCGGCAGCATTGAGTCTCATCTTTTAAGTATCACACAACTCTAAAATAACAAGCGCTTTTCCTTGATCACCTTTTAATGCTCTCTTGCAGTTTCATCTTATTCCTACTCTATTTGAATATTTATTGATTGTAAGAGAATCCCTATTCAATGGTTTATCAGCTCTACAACTTCTGAACCAGTCAAACTCGCGTCTCACGCCGTGTATACACAAAGAGTCGGATAAATATTTCATGCCATTCACTAGATTCATACATCATGCTATTAGAAGTCTGTACGCTATAGTCTGCCAGCACGTCTTCACATTGCTGCATGGTGAGCTTACTTTGTTTGTATTATATGTTGCTAGGATGGGCTTTAAAAGGCTTTTATTAGCTAATTTCTTTTGATTCTTGTGTTTCATTATAAGGCATTGTTAGAACAACTTAAATTTGTATTTTGGGCAATTGACGAATTGAAAAATTGGCTAATTCATAAAAGTTATAATTTTAGTATTTCTGCTAAAGAGACAAACCTTAAATGCTATAAAGTGCTGAAAGTTCTCACAAGCTGATAATCAGCATTTTGAGTGTCATCAACTTATGTGTACATGTGTTATAGAGTTTCAAGGGTTGTTTCTAGACACGGAATAGGAAGAAAGTTCACAACAAAACACAATCCTAAAATTAATCCGTCATAAAGTGGTCTTTGGGCTATGCAGAAAGTAAAGAAAGATTTCACACGGTAACACTGCCAAAAATAATAGTTTGCAAAGCCTTGCACAAATATATTGACATTTCGCAATCTAAAGAGAGTGCTATGCCTACATTGACAATAGTTTATTATTTCTCTAAAGAAAAAAACACTTGTCAGGAAAAGTTTTTCTACAAAAAGAAAACTAGACTAATTTTTGGTATTTATTTATTTTTAGTGCAATTGAAGTTAAATCTTTTTGCAATGCTCTTTATAAAGTCTCAATTGCTTGACCTTTGAGCGTGATATACTAGCCAATGAAATTGTTCACTCGAGGTTATTTTTCTGATCATTTTTTATCTGCATTAAATGGTAACAAAGCAATTAGAAAAATGTCTGAACTACCTTCAGAAACTTTGCAAAATCAACATAATCAAGCTTTAAACACCGAGCACGCTTTTTGGCTTTTCAATCAGAAGTCCGTGTGCCATAGTCAGTTAGCACAAGCTGCCACTGGTGGGTTGATAACTTTACTTTCTTTGTATCATACGCTGACATATTTGGCTCTAAAAATCGTTTACGAGTCAATTCATTTTTCCATCTTATGTTCCTTTATACAACACGTTTAGCTCGATTTAACTTTAAATTTTTGGGGCAATTAATGGTGACAAGTGAGTGGTGCAAAAAATTTTTTGACAAACACCACAATATCAAAGAAGAAAAACAAACACTTAACCGAAAAGAGAAATAATAGTCTAAAATAATTTTAAAATCAAATCATTTGTTTACACTAAGTAAATTTCATAAAAATGACTTCAATGTTTAAACGGTTTTATTCGATTAACCCTGACTTTGGCTTCGAACAGACGGATGGGTGGACAAACACGTCTCTTATTATAGTAAAAGTCATAAAAAATTTAGTTCCAATATTAATATGATATAAGTACTTACCACAGTCTTCCCTAAATGGAAGAAGAAAAAGCAGGCTGATCCATACGCTGCTGTATATATATATATATAAATATATATATAAATATATATATATAAATATATATATATAAATATATATATATAAATATATATATATATATATTATGTCTTGGGGTGTCTAAATCCGTGCAGGCATCGGGCTCCTATAAGTCCTATACTCGAGGCTTGACCTTCTAACGCCGATCTGGTTTTTTTAATTCAAGTTACTAACCAACGTACGCATATATAACAGTTGCGATGTTCACAAATGTTGAATTAAAATACGGTAGCCTACCAGATCATATTATAATAGTTCTAAAGTGCCTAATCAACCAAATAATGGAGTTAAATTATGAGATTTTGTAAAGGCTTACATAACTATTTATAATACGTATTATTATTATAATCAGCAATGTTACTACTAACAAAAGGTAAAAGTCAGTGATCAACCACTTAGATTTTGAGATGGCATAAAACTATAAAAAGCATATACATGTAGATGTATATTATTCATAAACTCAATGTATCTTCACTATAAATGTTTAACAACGGCTAAATGTTGCTAGTTTTGTTTATCTGGAATTGTCCTCTCAGGAAGCTTCCAACAATTTGAAGGTGTCAGTGATTGGACAAAGGTTTCTCTTTAGTGCTTAGCATTGTTTTGATAGGTATAACTCGCTATTACAATTATGCGGTGAATTCATTCACCAATCGGAAGACTGACAGGGAATGTTGGGTTCCGGGCATTATTGATTTTAGGTTCACAAGACTTCATGGTTACTGCAAATAATCAATTTATCTGACTGTAGAAGCAGTAGAAGCTCAAAACTATTAGTGGTTTAAAACTGATATCCAACTGCTAATCCATTACGTATCATGTACAAGTAACGATAGTTTTACTGTAATTATTAATTTTCCCTCAACAACAGCAGTCAATCCATCCTATTGGCTAACATTATTTTAGGTACCGCATTTATAAATTTTTGAATGTCCATGAAGTCTATGTTGTTATAAAATCTTCTTCACTTTGTTTCTTTTTGGCACTTTATCATATTTGACTTCCACTTAGTGGATCTGTCAGCAAAACTTCTCTCGATTAAGAGAGTTTCAACACAAAGATCAGAAGCAAACCTGTTCAGTCTGTCACCTGTGTGTGCTGACTGACACTTAAGAGAACTCGCTTTCAAGGTGGACGACTGTATTCAGACAAAACTACTCACCAAAGCAGCACCAATACTCTTTGTTTGTTTCTCTTCCATCTAGGTATCACTTTTTTCTGCCTCCTATATACCCAGTGTTAGGAGGCAGTTTGTTTTGTTTTGTTTGATGAAAACAAAACAAAAATTTAAACAGTGTCAAACTTTGTTAACTTTTGAGCATTAGCAATATAATATTGCGAGTACCAATAGACATTGAGCTGCAAAAGAACTGACATTCCTTAGTAATGTGTGTCCAACAAAGCTAGATGAAATAACAATGCACCAATAATTTGATTAGTGATAAGGCCTGTTTTCTTGAAAAATATTAGACTTTCTCAAAGTTCTTCAAAAACATCATGCAACAGAAGATGACGCGGTAGTAATGCATTGTCCAGAGCTTTAGCTTGCTAAGTAGATATTTAGCTTCACCACTATGAAGACAAGACTGTGTTAGTTACTGTCCGGTGAATTTCTGTCGACTAAATTAAAGTTGTCTGTTCGGTAACAATTTTTCTTAAGTGGTTAGACATTGCTCTAGTCATACGCCCTTAATGAGTGTTTTGTGTGTTTGGCTAGTCTAGATTTAATGGTTTGTTTCACGACCAGACACGAGTGAAGCGATTGTTTGGGTGCTTTATGATAAATGCATATGCGCACACAACTCCCGAAAAATTATCCGTCAACGGCCGTTACCAAACCCTTGTACCAAAATCCCATTAAAAGAATTTAACCATTTTTGTGTAGAGTCGTTTAAGTATAATAATGTTACAAAACACATATAAACCTATTTAAATATATTGCCAAGTCTTTGAAAAGTTGATGCAATATCCTAAAACTAACCTATCTGATAGGATTATACATAAATAGACAGATTAATTTGGCCTAAAATCGCCATTAAAACTCGACAAACCTTTTTTAATCAAAATTAAGACCAGCCAACGAAACGCCGATAAGGCCGTGCGACAGAGAGTAGAACCATTAAGTCATGCGCATTTCACGAGTCTATGGCATTGTCCAATTGCCGAAAGTTTCAGTCATTAACATAGAAGTACTGAAAAGTAATCATTTCTTTTTTGCCGATTCTACCGGACTCTGATATTTTGGACACTTAAAATGAGTACTTTGATATTCCAACTGATGTCCAAAGCAGTGAAAGTAAAGGAAATGACGATGATATTTTTCTAACGATTCTTATAAGATTATTACAATATTTAATTGTAGGAATAATTATTTGATTTTATAAGATTATTATAAGATTTAGTTATAAGAATAATCATTCGAATTTACAAGATCGAAGTATATAGTGACCGATGGTGTGCAATATGTTACCGCTATTATTTTTCTAAAGATTTTGTTGATGATACTGCGGCTGTGCCCAATATCGCGGTACTGCCAAGCCGTTTTTAATATCTGCAAAATTAAATAATAGGCTTACGTTTTCCTTTATATATACATCTATTTTTATGACAATCAGTTAAAATATGTTTAGATTTTTAAATTCAGCATAATCTTTTAGATATAAATACAGAAATCTAGATAAATACCACAACTTCTTGATATTGGTTGCTATGACCAATGATATACAGCCCCCCCCCCACCCCCGGTCTGTGTATATTACACAGCAGCTTGCCATTTTACTTCTAATATTGCATTTCTCAACTGGCAGTACCCTTTCTTTTTCCATTATCACTTTGGCCATGGGCTGTATGACAGGGGAATTTCTAGTCTTAAGGAATCTATGGTAAATGGAGTTATCCGCTCAATAAGCGATAGCATCTGAACTCATTATAAAGTTAGAACCTATTCGTTAATCATAGAAAATCCCCGGCACAGCAATATAAACTTTATACAGCATCTACATGTACGAGACAAAAGGACAAGTCCCAGCCAACAAAGCTAAGTAACAATCTATCAAATCAGCTACACACAAAGATAAAAAATACAGCATGCATACAATAAACAATAATATCTTACTTCCTGTACAGTGCAAATGAGTTGAAATTTTGTATGATACAATCAGTTTTTAATCATCAGCTGGTCTGTCTGTGTGTCCACAGCTTTGGACACACAGACAGACCGCCTCGGCTCTTACTTTAGTTAAGATTATAATCAATATTGTTATCGAAGCCTATTTTTGTTTTGATATCTCCAAGCAATATCTGTATCGGTATTATATCACTTTATTTCTTCTTAAGAATGTACTAGGTCAATATATGTTTTTTTCCTAAGAAAATTTTTCGTAATTTTCTTTTGAAAAAAGCTTTTTGTGACTTTGGAGTCGATTTGTTTCCAATTAAGGTTAGAGAAGCTGGGTGCTCTACTAGTTTTCTAGACATTTACTAGACATACCTTATTATCAGATAACTAACCAGACTGAGAGTAAACCCATTCTTGTAGGCTTAGACAGTTACCTACCTTAACATAGACCAAACTCTAGGCAGTAGGGACAAAGGCTATGTAAGTGCCCAGCATGAGACAACTCCTACAACAGATATGCCATACTAGCTGAAAAGCAGAATTACATAGCATTAATAATATAGCTGCTGTATGGGAAAAAGTAAACCTTAGTTAAAATTATCAGATCGGTTCTATATCTGTCTATACACTTAAATAGAAAGGAATACTTTGATATGTGCAGACACAGTTTTTCCTATATTTACAAGGAAGTGACATTTTTATATGTAATACACTATCCGAGTCAACTAGTGTGTGAGCATATTTGTAGGCATATGATTTTTTGATTTGTTACTTAGATTGTTTTTAATTTAAAACTAAAAAGACTTAATTTAATAGTTAAATATTGAACTTCCCAAAACTTTGTTGATATTTTTAATTTAGCCAGTATGACCTCTACTACTCAATCTATCTTATAGGCTGCTAATTTTTTAATGGTTGTATGACCACTGTACAAAAATATTATATTGTAGGTGTTACAATAAAATCAATTAAACATATAATAAACCCAATTATGGGACTTGAACGAGAGGGTATTAAGCATACATTACGAGGGCGTAATGTACTGTTGGTGTAAAGGGTCAACAAACTGTCATCTTCTATTTCAAAGCATGAGGTGCTCAACGCTAGTCATTTTCCATTATGTGTTCACACTGGTCATATAGTTCTACTCTGTGTAATATAATGCTAGTGCAACATCATTGTGTATGTCTATGGGCATGCGAGCGATACGGAGATGGGCTATCGAACATTGCCCATGGTTATGAGCATAGAGTTCATTGCTCTGCCCACTGGTTGAGGCAAAATGCCAGTTTTGCTCTTTCAACTCTTTAACCTGCAGAATAACATTACAACTAGAAAGGTTGCGTTCTACCAGTTGTTTGCCTTTATTGAGCATTTAGTAGCAGGCAATTTTACTATTGTAGTTCCCTGATTGCAAAGAGGCATACAAGCTCGTGCAGGTAGGTGTCTCTTCAACGCAAGAGAAGGTTGTCGAAAGTCAATCCACTTCTGATCAAGAACTTTTCATAAACAAGCTGTGCTGTCGAATGCAGAGGAACTTGGCATGTAGCAAACTGTGATATACCAAAGTCTGTCAACTACACAGGTTGGTTCTTTTTAAAATCACTAAAATTTTAACCTCTGTAGGAATAACCCATCCTCTAACTTAACAATAGCCAGACATATCAATGTTTCTATGCTTTGTAGCCTGCGGTATACTTGCAATGAAATTGCTATGAATATCACCCAAGGGCTGTGACCATAAACTGGTAATAGATAACCGCCATTGATTATCAATCGGCATTTAGCCATATATAGTTGGTATCCTTGTCTAATAGATGCGCTCTATCTCTAACGTAAAATATTGTAATGAGAGAAGCCTTGGGAGCTGTTATCTGAGTGTCAATATAATGAAATACAAGTGTACGTACCCACGGGACGGCTTCAGGCCTTTCCCCCTCCTGTAGCAGCTACAGCAGGTGCTTGCAAGTATTCTGCTGCAATGGCTGTTTTCTTCAGAAAGATAAGTGGTCTTGAGTTGCTAGAGAAGATGCAGTATTCGTATAAAGACCTTCACCAGATGTGCCAGATGGAGGCTATAACTGGACACATAAATGGCACCATACGGCTCGCTCAGCTCGGTAGGTTTTTATAACTCAACAGATCTATGGCTAATTGCTCTTTGTGATCGCTTTTTTAAACATAGAAACTATAAACATTGACAAGCTAAATTTATCAGCAACAATTTAAACATTGAAACATGAATGCATCACCTAAGTATATATGGTACGTGTAAATAAATGTCATCACGAATTTATTACCTGGATGCGTATTTGAAAACATACGTATGTCATATAACATTCATGACTCTAAGGGACACATATGAATACCTATATGTATTAATAAGTCCTACTTTGTCATTGGTGTCTGTCTGTTTGTCCGCGTAAAGGATATGCTTTTCGACATCTTTTAGCCGATTTCATACAAATTTCACACATATATGCCGCATGCTTTTCACCAGATCACTAACAATATTCGGTTTGAAAACTTGGTTCCTGAGAACCACCACCTAACAACTATCTGACTGACAATGAAAAAAATCATGGGCAGCACTAGCTTCATGCTAGCATATTATATAAAATCCTTTATTTTAATTTGCTCATATAATATTGTAAATGTGCAAGTCATATATTATAATTCTTTATCTGAATATGAATGTGAACATGTAAACGTTTGCAGAATACTTTACCAGAACACTATAATATAATCTGCAATTTTTATTTGCCGCATTTGTGGGTTCCCTTTAATCGACTTTGTGTTTTTAGTCTAATGATAAAACAAGGTCGTTTGGGACGTCTGATACTCTATAGTTTAAATGTGAGCTAGTCTAATCTAGCATTGAAAGACAGCATTATATTTTAACAACCTGAAAATTCTCTTCAAATGGCGAATGGCTATATATACTCACTCACCTTATATCATAAAACCCAGTATGCACCCAGTTTATTTTGTGCACAATTGCCAGGTGGAGTGATAAACTATTTGGGTGGAAGAACTTACTTTAAGCTGTTTCTAAGGTAGACTTTATTCAGAAGGTAATATGTCTCTCAATCATCATGTGTTATTTGACAAGTCTCTCTATTCATATGGCGAGGTTTGACTAGAAGCTACAAAGCTAAAAAGCCAGCATACTTAATGACTAACGGAGTTCCACTATTCCCTCGGGAGACTCAGCCATATGTTGTCTTATCGTTTGTTCAACAACCAGCCTTGTTTTTGCAGCCGCAAATTTTACTACAGTGCTTTCTGGGATCTATGAAAAATTCGGAAAGGAACTAAAAGCCCTCAGCCTTACCTTTCAGGAGAAAACAGGAAATGAACTTCTTTCTAGACCTAAAGACAGGTAAACGTATGATAGTAGCAAAAAATGCTTTTTACATGAATCTACTCAAGCAGGTGTTACGCATGCAAGTGATACGCGAATTTTAATATTTCTTTTCAGAGTTGACTTTATGATATATGTTTATCACTTTTTTCACCATAAATGACAGAGCCTCCACCACTTTTAGCATTTCATCTAACACCAACACTACCACCACAACTATCAACCGCCACCACCACTACCACCACTACCACCACTACCACCACTACCACCACTACCACCACTACCACCACTACCACCACTACCACCACTACCACCACTACCACCACTACCACCACTACCACCACTACCACCACTACCACCACTACCACCGCAACTATCAACTACCACCACTACCACCGCAACTATCAACCACCACCAACCACTATTACCACCACAACTATCAACACAGCTACCAACCACTACCCCCTCAACTGCTGTTACTAGCATCGAAACTACCAAACATCAACCCCATCTCACCATTTGTACCACCACTACTCTATTTTCCTTTACCACCACAATCACACTGTTACCACCATCGCATTATCATCACAATACCTTTTCTGCCGAGCCGCAACCTCTTAAAATTCCTTACATTACACACGCTGGTTCGTTAATTGTAACTAGATTTTATCAAAGTGGTCTTCTTTGACTTTACTAAAACATTCTTACAGGACTATGTTTGAAAAGAGTTCTTTACTTGTTTGTTGGGAGAAGTTTCTAGAAGAGATTGCCTGGGATGGCAAGGTATGCACTTCATGGTTACTATTGACATACATTTAGATTTAAGCACTGCACAATTGTATGGATACTGTGACCTGATATGATTTACCTTATGCATTTGACCTATATAGCTTTGTATATAACTTTCAACTATTGTATGTCACTACACTGGAGAGCTGATAAATCCTACACTGTTATTGCTAACTTTAACGTTTAAAAGATCATTTCATATACAATGCAATTGAAATTATAGCTTAATTACTTCTACAGAAGTCATTTTAGCGGAAGGCATGCCTTACACCCCCTTCTTACATTCACAATTTATTTCATTTCTTATTGGTGCAGGGCTATCAACAGTTAGCTTCTCAAATGAAGGAGCAGTCTGCTTTTAAGTTGGCATCTTGTGTCGAATATAAAAAAAGACAAGTGTTAGAGATGTGCTCCTTTCGAGAAAACTTGGAAGAAATGATTGACAGCAGCGCTGCCACTCTCCACAAGGTCAGCTCTCAATCCCTCTACAGCACACGTTCAACATTAACTATTACACTATTTTAGTATATAAGAAGTAAAATATGCTTGGTATGGCCTCTCGTCTAGCCCTGGGAACCCAAACAGTTTTACGTTTTCTTTTATTGTGTAGCCGTAAATACCTCTCGGTAAAAGGAAGTGTAAGAAATGATTTATACGAGCTGCACTTGTCGGTATGCTATTGATTGGCTAGCTCATATCTTGACAGCGATGCCTACTTTAACCAAAAAACGCATCTCAAAGTGAAAACCCAAACATATAATATCGACTTGTTGCTGTATCGTTGCTAAGAAAATTCCATTGAATTATATTGTTGTTATTGTTTTTCTCGCATGTAAAGGCCTGGATGTAAATGTTTTATTTGTTGGTTGTTGCAGTCTCGAGTAGAGCTAAGAACACTTAGTCTGGTAAGTATGCACTCATTCTGTGATTATCTTTCATTCACTCTATGATTATCATCCATTCACTCTATGAGACTGCGATATTAACACTATGAGATATGTCGTATTAGTACTCTATGAAACCTGTTCACTCATTTGATGAGGTGTTTCTTGGTTACTTCATGACCTACCTTCTATCAACCTCATAGAATGTCATTTATTCACTGGTTTGTTCATTTATTCATTCGTTCATTCATTTATCCATTCATTTATTTATTTACTTATTCATTCATTTGTTCATTCATACATCCATCTTATGAAGTGTCTTCTATTCATTGTATAAAATACATATACCTTCTATTTACAATATAAGAAAAATTTCATTCTCTCAATGAAATTTTCTTCATTTTCTGTATATGAAAAGATGGTTTTCATATTTTCTGCGGAATGCCTTCCACTAACTCAGTGATATATCTCCTTCAGTCACTCCACGAAAAACCATTTATCCGCCTTATTAAAGTTTATTTATTGCTTCTAACATATGTGTTGCTTTAACTCTATAACATATTTTATTCTCTCCAAATAGTCGATGAACTGGTATATGTATACATGGTAAGTGTATCGCTAGGTAGATGTATACATTTGTGAGCAAATGTCACAGCTAGAAATCCTTCAGATCTATGAGGTGTTATGCGTTTAAGAGGCGCGCTATCTTACATCAGAAATATCAAAGTTCAAACGAAAATAACCCTGTACTAGGAAAAACAAATGCTGCCTACACAAATAGAAACTGGTCTCTGAGAGGATTCTATAAAGTAGGCCCTTGGGGCAGCACTACTAATAAAACAGTACATCGTCTATGTCCAAGATAGCACTATCTAACCACATCTTTCTTAACACAAACCGAACCCATTTTTAGCAAATTTTGTGTTGACATCAGAAACAATTCAACCTCGTTTTTAATATCTCAGATCTCGAACAATTCAGAGTTTGAAAAAAAGTTCCAGGATTTTGGCTTAGAATACTGAAAAACGTAAAACTCAAACATCTCTCATTTTCAGATAAGAAAAGGAAACTTGACAAGAATCAGTTGCTACACGTAACTTTCTCTCAATTACTCTTTCAGTTGGTTGTTTCGACAATCACTGACTTCCATGCAGCTCTCTAACATCTAACTCATGCTCTTTTATTCTCTCTCAAAATGATGATTGTAATTTGTGTTTTCTGTGATATATTAGTGTATTCTTTTTCTTCTATCGCTTATTGGAGTAAACCATACAAGATATTTTACACTTATATATTTTACACCAAAATTCATTTTGAACTCACCTTACAATGGTTAAAGCAACATTACCATGTCTATAATGTCACTAGATCTATAGCTTGATGCCTGTGTTGCTTTATAGCTTGATGGAGTTTGTTCCAAGGTTGAGCAGTTTAACTATCAGATGAACCTTTGAACAGCCAGTTTTATTACGGTTATTTTCTTATAAGTTTACTAAAATATTCTTAGTCTTGTGGGGCTAGTAATATGCAGCTTGACATGATCGTCTGCGCCTGTATATGCTTAGTTCACAGAAGAAAGTTAAAGGCTCACTCAGAGAGATTTTCGACCATAGAATAGTCTTACTCTGGTTAGTACGTGACTCTGTAAAAGTACTGAGATTTTTAATCTGCGGTTAATAACAGTTTGTCTGTAGAATCATAGTTTTGTAAAAATAAAAATTAAATGATTTATTATTTGCCCCACATTTGCCATTATTTTAATGTGAGTACAGCTATTACTACTGAGGTGAGAAAATGATTTTATGTATTATATATGCGAGCCATAGAGGTACACCTAGGGTGTTATCATAGTGAGATTCATTTTACCTTGATGCTAGCTAACATTGTAAGTGGTGCAAGAGGTCTTTGGATTGCTTTTCAACCACTGCGATTATTTTGTCGCATTCTATATTCACTGGCAGCAGCTTGAACGGTATGAATTTTTCTTAT
Organism: Watersipora subatra; assembly: GCF_963576615.1. Taxonomy (NCBI): domain Eukaryota; kingdom Metazoa; phylum Bryozoa; class Gymnolaemata; order Cheilostomatida; family Watersiporidae; genus Watersipora; species Watersipora subatra. The sequence goes on along the minus strand of NC_088708.1, from coordinate 43,092,033 downwards.
GTTTTATTATATTTTATACTCTCCATACAATAATCTAAGAGATAAGTTCTATATTAGAACATATCTCTTAGATATGTTCTAATATAGAACTGTGTGAACTTATCCTATATTAGAACTATGTTCTAATATAGGATAAGGGCATAATTATATTAGATGAACAAGACCGCCTAGCAGCAGGGCTAAAAACTGCTTCAAGTTGTAGGTACTCAGACTGATATTTGGCACTGATGGTGTCAGTAAATGCTTACAATAACATCAGCCCTTGGTCCAGTGAGTTGGTGATTGTGCAGTAGGCCTATGCTAATTATGAAGTATGTCGCTTCCGTCTTATTGGCTAGCTATGTTGTGCACTTTATACTTTTTACACTTTTACAAGTTATCCAAAACTCCTCATTACAATAATTTTGCAAATCAAATAAAATAATGACAAAGCCTTTTTTGAATGTACTTTCATTGCCAATATATTGTTAGCTTGAGTATTGTTGAAAATATCAAGGGAAGACAACAGCGACATACATGTACATTCTTGATTATGTGTGTCAACACATTGCCTCTTGTCTAGTGTACCCTAAAACAATGGCGTGTGTTGCGACAACTTTATACAGAATGACATGTCCACTTTTTCATACCTATGAAAGGCATCCAGAGGCAAGCTTACCAGATATTGTAGCTGTCTGGGTAATGATCAAGCAGTAGATAACCACGCTGTGGAAAGATTTGACAGTAAACTTGCAGCACCTGGTTTTGTAGAGATATGAGCATTACAGGGACTATTATTCTGATGCAAAGAGGAGGGAGAAAGATAAAGTCTACCAGCGGTGTGTAAGCGCTCACAACGAGTATATCGTACAGCTGACTTCCTATAACAAACTTCACAAGGAACACCACAGTAAATCAGTCCCACAAGCTTTGCAGGTATTTCCGCTTCATAGATTTATCATCCAAAATTAGCATCAAAACCTACAAGCGTTTTATCTCTAGTCATAAAATATGAGTTTATGAGGCATAGACCATAGACCTTGACGTAATTAAAAAATCAAGGCGACTGGTAAAATGTGGTTAAGTACACATGCAGGTGAGATGTGCACTCGAGGCTTTCTAAGGTGTTCTTCAGTTTACGCTAAGCTTGGATCTTTATTTGCAATTATGCATTATAAACGGGAAGTAGGTGGGGTGGGAGGTCTTAAAAAAGACATTCGACATTCAAACTTTACCAATCTGCCATGTTGTAACCTTGCTTGAAAATGTCACACTGAAGCAACAATATAAACAGTGCTTAAAGCACTCCATAATTGATTGCTTTGTACTGGTTTTGATCACAAGACATGCACTTTGGTAGACTGACACTCTACCAGTTTAACACTGAGCTGCATTACAAAGCGGTAGAATAATCTATAGCATTATAAAAGTGATATTCCGGGATATTCCGTGATGTTCCGTGATGTTCCGTGATGCTCCGTGATGTTCCGTGAAGTTCCGTGATGTTCCGTGATGTTCCGTGATGCTCCGTGATGTTCCGTGATGTTCCGTGATATTCCACGATGTTAACAAACTCTCCCATGAGAGAAGAGTTATAAGAACAGACTCACTACAGATTATTTCTGTACAAAAGCAAGTCCATTTCATGCAATGCAGGGTTCAGATGGCAATCTTACAACTTTCATTTCCATATAAATGTGCCACAATCTATGTGATTAGAAACTCAAAGAACCATTTTCACAAGCCTTAAGGATAATTGTCCTCAATGACCTTGTTCAAGCATTTTGTTTTGGAAATCGTTTTATCTTTGTTTGCGTTAAAAATGAAACAAGTCCTTAGCATTGCTGGGCTTACTGCGAGTTTACTATAAAAACCAATTGTTACAGTTAATCTTGACAGCAAAAGATATGAGTACCTCAAAGATGTTGGTAGTACACCACTTAGTAAGTTTGATACAAGTACGTCTAATATGTTATCAGTACTTAGTAAGTTTGATATGAGTACTTCTAAGATGTTATTAGTACTTAGTAAGTTTGATATGAGTATTTCAAAGTTGTTAGCAGTAGTATTTTGTTGTCCTACATCTATACAGACGTAACTAATACCTACATGATGCTTAGACTAGAGCAATCGAATCTGCAGATCAACATAAAAGTAAAACAATAAATTTAAAACAGCAAAACATTTTAAATTTTGCAGTATACCAAAGGAGGAACAAATATTTAATCTTTTTCTGTTTATTCGCTTTAACATTTGTTTATTTTTACACACAGGAACTCGAGTCGATAGAGATAGAGGCCATGATTGCTTTAGCTGACTGTCTTCAGGCAGTAGCCATATTGTGCTCAGATAAGGTTGGTTATAATCGGTGAAGCTCTCTCAGTCTCTATACAGAAACCAGACAGGTATTGTCTGCTACCTAGTTATACATAGGCTATTTCTGTCTTTATGGACACTGCTGGACCTGTACTAATTTCAATCATGCTACTACGATGTGGTAGTCAAATACCTATAGTTTATAAATAACCCATATGATATTCGTATATTGGTACTCATGCAACAGTGCTATAATGTTAATATATCAATCATATATTAGTCACATATTAGTCATATATTAGTCATATATTGGTCATATATTGGTCACATAATAGTCATGTATTAGTAATATTAGTCATATATCGGTCATAATTATAGCAGTTATATATTAGTAATACAGCAATTATATCTATATCCGGTATTAGCCATGTAGTAGTCACATATCAGTCATGTAATCATATATGTGTGTCCTAAAACTATATGGTGATTCTGTAATCATACAGTATAGTCATATAGGTTTAGCATATTAGTCACATTATGAACAGTAGAGATCAAATGTCTTGCAAGGATTGTCATCAGTATCATCAAGCCTTTTTGTTATATCGCAACACTCAAAGTTACCTTCTGCTCTAGAGCCAATCACGTGGTGAAAGATATGACAGCGTTACAAGTGTATGCAAGACAGTTAGTCCAAGTTCAGATGTCTCCAGATATGTTAAATCTCTTTCTCCTTCAGAAAATAACTACCTCAACAGTTTGCATTCCTTTACACCCGCGTTGGACCACCCACAGACACCAGAAGTAAGTTCCATCTACCCTTTTGCTCTTTAAAGGAAGATGTAAGTTAGATAACTTTTGAGAAATGTGACACCTAAAATTACCTTCCGCCAAACCACTTGTCAATACGTTTTATATTTGTGTCGTGCACTTTGTGTATTTTTTCTAGTAGTCGTCTGCTCTGGGTTGAAGGTATTTGCAGAAGTCATATGGCCAATAGTAAAGCACATATGGCCAATAGCAAAGCACATTCGACCAATAGCAAAGTACATACGGCCATTGGCAAAGTACATACGGCCAATAGCAGAGCACATACAACCAATAGCAAAGCACATACGGCCAATAGCAGAGCGCATACAGCCAATAGCAAAACACATACGACCAATAGCAAAGCACATACAGCCAATAGCAGAGCACATACGGCCCATAGCAGAGCACATGCGACCAATAGCAGAGCACATACGACCAATAGCAAAACACATACGACCAATAGCAAAGCACATAAGGCCAATAGTAGAGCACATTTGGCCAATAGCAGAGCACTTACGACCAATAGCAGAGCACATATGACCAATAGCAAAGCACATAAGGCCAATAGTAGAGCACATTTGGCCAATAGCAGAGCACATACAACCAATAGCAGAGCACATACGACCAATAGCAAAGCAAATACGGCCAATAGCCAAGCACTCTAGTTTAACTATGATTAGTCATTTATCATACTCGTTGTTTGATTATGTCCAATTGGGAGTTGCCGGCTCATTTATCTATAGTTGCTTTTAATTAGCAAAACAATTCTCAAAAAGCTTGTTTACCATCAACTGTTTTGTTTTAAATTGTATATGACTATGTCAAAGTAAAGTAATGCAATCTATATATATATTTCTCAAAGTCCGTGTGTCGTGTGTTCGTCGGAAATCCGGCTATAGTTATTATTAGAACAGCTGAGCTGGACAACAATACAGACTCAAAGTCATGGCTTACCGTCATTGGAAGCCTAACCTTATTAATTAGCTTAGTGGAGTTTTCCATTGACAATATGCCAGGCCACTAGCTTGAAAGGTACAGTTGTTTGAAAAAGTTTTAAAACCTTTACAGTTGTTTTTATTTTTCTCTTAATTTATTTCAACTACACGACACACTTCTCTCATGATATGTAATTTGAAAGTTATAATGACAAATGTTGTTATATGTTAAATACAAATCAATTTTCCGTCCAAAGATTCTTCTATTACACGGGCAACGCCAGGTGGCACAGCTAGTTGTATACTAAAGGAGCAGCCATATGGCAAACAATTCAACACTTTAAAGTGAAGTTTGTTAAGGAAGCCGTACAGGCCGCACCTTTCAATTATTTTCTGCACCTTCGTCATGTGAATTTTTTTATTGCTTTCTGGATCACAATTGAATCAATCATTTGCGAAGAAATAAAGTGAATATTAACCTTGCCGCACTTATAATATGCTGTCCAATCAAACACGAGCTTCAGTTGTGTCTGGCCAGACTAAGTTCAGTGAGGTCAAGGTCATTTGGTTGCAATCTTTTGCTCTTCGGTTACTTCAGCTGCTACTTTCAGCAAAGCTTTTGATCTCTGAACTTTGGTTTAAATGTGTTGTGGCCAGCTTTAAGAATAGTTTGTAGCTTGTCTGAACATAGTGTTGGCTATATCTATGCCTATGGGTATGGCTATGGCTATGCATGTTGAATCTGTAGATCTTACGTTATCAGTGGATTCAGACTCTCTCTACATATCCTAGAGGAGTAGACGTGACGCATAAAAATCTCTATTATGGAGTTGCTTGCACAATAAAAATTCGCTAGTTTTACAAGGATCCATAAACTTGGAGTTATCTACTTCATGCTATTTTCACATGCAAATGCTATGTGATTGACAGAACAATTACTCTATTGACGGCCTGTGAAAAAATCTAAAAGATTTTTAGCATACACCAAATGTGTTGGCGTATGCTAAAAATTATGCAAAGAGTTCAGAAATATGCAGAGTTCAGTTATCGTAGCCTATAAACACTCAAATCTTTATAAAGATCTCAGGCTAAAGGTTTTAATGATGCATCATCATGGATGAGCTTACTTTCTGTAAACGAGGGCCCTACCTGACACAGTTATCGTATACCATTCTATACCCCATTTAAAACAAGACCTACCATTGTTTTCCTCAAGTTGTGAGGGTATACGATTAAAATCGAAACCCTAAACATGTGCCTCGATCGCATGCCCTCTGCTCGTAAGGAGTCCAAAACATGTGCCTCGATTGCATGCCTTCTGCTCGTAAGGAGTCCAAAACATGTGCCTCGATCGCATGCCCTCTGCTCGTAAGGAGTCCAAAACATGTGCCTCGATCGCATGCTCTCTGCTCGTAAGGAGTCCAAAACATGTGCCTCGATCGCATGCCCTCTGCTCGTAAGGAGTCCAAAACATGTGCCTCGATTGCATGCCCTCTGTTCGTAAGGAGTCCAAAACATGTGCCTCGATCGCATGCCCTCTGTTCGTAAGGAGTCCAAAACATGTTCCATTAAGCTGTTTCGATGCAAATGTGGTGATGTTTAAATAATCGTGTTAAAATTCTGATATTAACCTACATGTACATATAGATATTCACATCCAGGTACATATACATATTCACATGCTTGTACATGTACATATACATGTATATGTATATGTACATGTATGTGAATATGTATATGTATATGTACATATACTTGTTCACATACATATGCATATTCACATACATGTACATACACATATTCACATACATGTACATATACCAGGTTGGGGCTTAATTCTCAGGAAGGCCACTGCTAATGGTTGAAAAGGCACCTGATCTCAAATTTTCTACTCTTTTAGCAGATGCAGTTGAGACCATTCAAGAAACTTGCATTGGTCACTAAATTAGTGACACTAATTCTTGTGTGGCAGCCCCTTCATTGTTACTCTCTCAGATGCAATGATGCTGCCTTTGCTTTCAGAAAGAGCTTCATTGAGAGAAGCAATTGATCAGTGTAAGAACTGACCATGAGTCTTCATCTATTGATAAATATTAGAATTAATATTTTATGCTTCGCGTGTCCTGACAAATATTTGCCTCAATTAATTAAATTACAAAAAATTGATTACTAAGAAGTGGGCTACATTTTAATAGAATACAGGCCATTTTATTAATAGACCTTAAACTTTAATAGTCATGTTATTAAACATGTGACACGATGTAAAATTATGATGTGACACTTAAACAGCATTCAATGCACACACGCTTTCGCGCACAAATTTTGGTAGAGCAGACAACTCCATTTTCTTCAGTGCTCCAAACAGCTTCATCTTTTTAATAGAGCAGACAACTCCATTTTATAAAAACTTTTAGGTATTTAAATCATAAAAATTATATAGAAATGCTACAGAATATTAAATATGCAAACTTTTGCTCTGATTTCATACTGCCATATGAAGAGAATGGTTTCTAGGTTTGTTTCTTGTTTGTTTGCTGCCCAAGTTTTTTAATATGCAATGAAAGCTAATCTACCGATAAAATAATTAAGTTACTATTTGTAATGCTGATGCTTGAACTGCTTTATGATTTCTATTGAATTAAAAAAATAAAAAGCAATTAGCAGTACTAATTTTAATTCTCTCTAGTTATTTTGTATGTTCAATTTAAAAATTATGACACTTCATAACTATATTAAAGCCAAAAGTGTATCTATTACCAGTATTGTTATCTAGCTTTCTATTACTAAACTATTTCTCACTGCGTTTGATATTACATTTACTATACAACTACTGTACTATTACACAATCCATTTGCAATTAGTGCGTAATGCCTATTGCAAATGTCATAATGCTTGGTCTATAGTGCGTAGTGTCATATGGAATGGTGCTTATTAAATAGTCTTTAGTGTCAAATGATATAATATTTAGTACATAGTGCTTAGAGTCAAATGGTATAATACTTAGTGCAAATTGCTTAGTGTCAATTGGCATAATGCTTAGTGCATACTGCTATTAAATAACCTAATGTTTAGTGTATAGTGCTTAGTGTCAAATGGAACAATGTTTAGTGCATAGCGCTTAGTATCTAATGACGTAATACTTAATGCATATTGCTTAATGCAAAATGTCATAAGGTTTAGTGCATAGTGCTTAGTATCAAAGAGTGTGTTTAGTGAATAGTGCAAAATGATATGCTCAGTGCTCGAGGCCAAGTGTCAAATGGAACAAGGTTTAGGGAATAGTACTTAGATTAAAATGGTATAATGCTTATTGCATAATGCTTAGCATTTCGTTCATCGTGTTTTGTTGTTGATGCATCATGTCAAGATTTGGAAAATCTTGTTTTAGGGTTTGTTAAGATGTCGCGTGATAGAAGAAGCGCATAACAAGGTCGATCTGAACCAGAGGAGACAAGCTCTAAATCAACTAATAAGTGAAAATGAGGCGACGCTTGCTCACAAAGAACTCCAACTAAAGGGCTTGGCTCACACAGAAGCTAGGTAAGATTGTTGTCTTCTTTTAGTATAAAATTAATAGCGGCTACTCACAGTAGTTGTTTTCTCTTTGTTTGTGAACGCCCAATTTTGATATGTCCGAGTTGACATTTCCTTTATCATTTATGTTTGGTCATTTATGACCAAATGTTCAGTGCAATATGAAAAGGAAATATCACTTCTGAATTGTCCGTCCCCAACAACTCCCATTTAATTTACGTATGCCTGAAACTGTAACAGGTTAGTAAGATTACAGTTTATTTTTGTTTGTGAGCAAATATCATGCCTGATTCCTTGGCAGCTGCAATCTATGTCTATTGAATCAGCAGAAGCCAACTTTTTGCTAAAAAAGAGTTGGCTTTTCGATGACTGTTAGCCTCGCGTTGCCAAAGGCTTAACTTCTTTCCTGCGCCGATTATTTTACCCTGTTGTAGAAGTCTGTACATGAAGTTAGCAACTTGCCTATTAGAGCTTTTCAAAAATTAATTTTTCAAAAAAGATATAGATTTGATTTGCTGTTTCAGTTCTCTTTTCGATCCAATCACTTTGCTGTCTTCAGCATGTTTTAAGTTTACATCTACATGTACCACTAATCGTATTGTTATGCATTAATACTCTTATTACAATCAAGCACAGTCCTTGCATCATCAGCTTACTGTTTTTAACAGCATGAGCAGTGTTTAAAATAACTTCAGAGATGTGCCAGTAGAGGAGTATATGTGCTGCCACTAGAGGAGTATATGTGCTGCCATTAGAGGAGTATATGTGCTGCCACTAGAGGAGTATATGTGCTGCCAGTAGAAGAGTACATGTGCTGCCATTAGAGGAGTATATGTGCTGCCATTAGAAGAGTATATGTGCTGCCACTAGAGGAGTGTATGTGCTGCCATTAGAGGAGTATATGTGCTGTTATTAGAGGAGTATATGTGCTGCCATTAGAGAAGTATATGTGCTGTCATTAGAGGAGTATATGTGCTGCCAGTAGAGGAGTATATGTGCTGCCATTAGAGGAGTATATGTGCTGTCATTAGAGGAGTATATGTGCTGCCACTAAAGGAGTATATGTGCTGCCATTAGAGGAGTATATGTGCTGCCACTAGAGGAGTATATGTGCTGCCAGAAGAGGAGTATATGTGCTGCCGGTAGGAAAGGTGTAAATACTGCCTAAAATATGACTAATGTGCAGTTGTGTTTAAACAACTAATAGCATCTAGGACAACATAATTCAAGATATAGTAGCTTTATGGTATCGGCCTTGTCGCCAAAATCTCATAGCCGGAGAACTCTATTGTAATGTATGTTTCACCTTGACTGCAACTTGATTAGGTACATTAAGTTTATCAGTTACATTTCTAACATTTATGATGTCATTGCCTGTAACTTACAACAAAGACAACCAGATATGTCAGTACTTTATTTATAAATGTTTTTATTTTGTTCACCAATCGCATTCCAATCATCGTAACTTTAAATAGATTCATTGATTTTACAGATTATTTTAAATTAATACGTGAGCTGATGATTTCTCATTCAATCCAATCTGAAATTACTGATTATGGTATTTTTATAAAAGAAAAAAGTTAGTACTCAAGTAACGCAATGTAATTATCATAATGCGTTAATCTGATACTACTGTGCACTTATAATCGACTAAAACGGCAGCTAAAATATCGTCTGTATAAGTGCTTGAACAATGAACAACTAGTGTTGAATAACTTAATCAATCCCAAGGTTGCCAAAGATGGCCTCCGGCAAGTATCTCATTACAGACGAGTCAGTCATTTAATTAAGCAAATTCTAAAGCACTTATCTATTTATATGTTCAGCGCATAACAGAATAAATATAATTATCATTGATAGCTGCCGAAAGTTCTAGCGAGGGATATGTTTGTTTCCTTGGATTTATTAGAGACAAGCCCGAACACTTATGGTGCCCTTTTGTTAAATAAGGGCAATTGCACACAATAGCTATAGAAATTAAGGACCACAAAGGGGAAGATCATCATCGGGTCATCGGAAGGTCTCTAACTGAAATATGCGTGATATATTCAAGCTAGTTCTTATTTTTAATTCATCAACCCAACAGAATGCACCACATTGTATGATTATCAACCTGCAATTGTAGCAGTATGCACCACATTGTATGATTATCAACCTGCAATTGTAGCTGTATGCACCACATTGTATGATTATCTACCTGCAATTGTAGCAGTATGCACCACATTGTATGATTATCAACCTGCAATTGTAGCAGTATGCACTACATTGTATGATTATCTACCTGCAATTGTAGCAGTATGCACTACATTGTATAAATATCTACCTGCAATTGTAGCAGTATGCACCACATTGTATGAATATCTACCTGCAATTGTAGCAGTATGCACTACATTATATGATTATCAACCTGCAATTGTAGCAGTATGCACCACATTGTATGATTATCTACCTGCAATTGTAGCAGTATGCACTACATTGTATGATTATCTACCTGCAATTGTAGCAGTATGCACTACATTATATGATTATCAACCTGCAATTGTAGCAGTATGCACCACATTGTATGATTATCTACCTGCAATTGTAGCAGTATGCACTACATTGTATGAATATCTACCTGCAATTGTAGCAGTATGCACTACATTGTATGATTATCTACCTGCAATTATAGCAGTATGCACCCCATTGTATGATTATCTACCTGCAATTGTAGCAGTATGCACTACATTGTATGATTATCAACCTGCAATTGTAGCAGTATGCACTACATTATATGATTATCTACCTGCAATTGTAGCAGTATGCACCACATTATATGATTATCTACCTGCAATTGTAGCAGTATGCACCACATTGTATGATTATCTACCTGCAATTGTAGCAGTATGCACCACATTGTATGATTATCTACCTGCAATTGTAGCAGTATGCACTACATTGTATGGTTATCAACCTGCAATTGTAGCAGTATGCACCACATTGTATGATTATCTACCTGCAATTGTAGCAGTATGCACTACATTATATGATTATCTACCTGCAATTGTAGCAGTATGCACCACATTATATGATTATCAACCTGCAATTGTAGCAGTATGCACCCCATTGTATGATTATCTACCTGCAATTGTAGCAGTATGCACCACATTGTATGATTATCTACCTGCAATTGTAACAGTATGCATTATATTGTATAGTTGCAAATATATATATACACTAACAAAAGTCTGTTAAAAATGATGTGCTTGTGTTTGTCTAACAATCCATTGACAATTATGTGTACATAAATATACAACAGTCCATAAAAGTAATATGTATATAAATGTATAGCAGTTTATTAAAATAGTGTGGACACATATATATACATGAAAATATTAACAATTGTGTATATATAATTATAAACAGTAAATTAAAATGATTTATATATAAATGTATCTCAGCCCATAAAAAATATTACGTATAAGCATACATATATACAGCATATCGATAAAAGGATATGTATACACACAAACACAAGTTTGTTACCCATAGTGTGTATGTTACAAAAATGTACATTAACATAAAAATGATGCATACATAAGTGTACGATGGTCCATTATATTAAGTGGTATGTACATGTATATACATATACAAGAGTTCATCAACCATGTGTGCTCATAAATTTAAGAGGTTTGTCCAAACGTTTGTGTACATACTGTAAATATACATTTTATTTCTCGTGTTGAGCACCTAAGTGTATGAGATTCCATTAAACTATGTTAAGCTAGTAGTAAGCATATCTAGGCAAGATCAAATTTGTAAAGAAATGAGATGTATAGTGCCAGCAGAAATATATACTTCACAGAAGCCTGTGAACCCTGCCTAATGAAAAAACTGGTTGCTATTTGTAACCCCCTAACATGTACATACTAACAGTTGCTTCAAGGAGGCTATTGATGAGTGTGTATGTGTTCCCCTTCTTACCAACATGATACCAACTGAAATCTAAAAACAAAAACATTGACAAATGTATGATAAAAAACTATTTAAAACTAAAACATTTAATACATTCTCTGTAATCTAATATTGGTGTATTTAATATAGTTTAATATATTATATACATGTAATTGCAGCAGTATGCAGTACATTGTATGATTATCTAGTGTATATTTAATATTAAATCCAAAAGTATAAAACACAAATAAAATATATGAGTGTGGTTACTGGTTATAGGTTTTAGTTATGGTCTAGTGAGAGATTCTACTTGTATATTCACATATATGCTTACGTACGTACACGCTTACGTACGTACAGACTTATGTAAGCAAATAAAAAGACAAAGTGTGAATGATATTATTATTATGTTTGCAGCTTCGCCATAAAATCATTGTTTGACTATAAGCTAAAACACGCGCTCTAGTCATTTGTCTTTAGTAAATATTTGTGTTCACAAAGCATCAGGTGGATTCGGATAAAGTATTTTGCATATTTGAGCTCGTTTGAGAAATAACAATACCGCAGCTTTCCAAATTTGTCTTTTGGCTTATAAAACTAGGAGAATTCAAGTTTAAATTTTGCCCTACAGAATGAATTTAAAATGAACGAATGGCAGGATGCAAACGTATTATTTTACCACTAACCAAGTTCTGAAAGTTTCCTTTATCATATAGGATAGCAATATATTCTCTTGTAATGTACCTTCTAGGGAGAAAATGCTCAAACCATTCGCTAATTGCGCTAATATTGGTCTTTTATCATCCATTCGTACCTTAATAATCAGTCTTAGAAGCTAAGGCAGCTAACTGATCCACTCGCTGACTTCCTACTAAGTTAATTATATACTCATAGCAAAAGACGTATAACACTCGTGTTACCTGCGAGCAATATTTATTTTGTGCCTGAGAAGACTGCAATACCAGAAGCTTCTCGTGTCTCATAAGATCTGGAGCATGGATCGAAGAAAAAACAGGTCAAAATTATTACGAAAGCAAGCTGCAGTGGATACGGTTAGTAAAATATTGGTTGCTACTTTTACAGGCTGCAGGTGTCTAGCCACTCTACAAAGCTTTATGAACTGCAGCTAGAAGCGTGTAGAAGGAGGAATGAACTTAACATGCTGTGGCTAAAGAACGCTATAAATAAATGTCAGGTTGGTTTAGCTTTAGCTTTTACAAAAAGGTTGGAAAGGAGGTTGTAGGATATGAGAGATATATATACAAAAAACCGATCTTTTATCAAGATTTCTTTTGTGATATAAATTATCAGCGGCAGCAAAAGCTATTCATTTACATAAAGATAAAGAGCTTCTAAAGGAAATGTATAGTTCTCATCAGCGGCAGCAAGAGAGATGCGTGAATCCGTCAGCTGTGCTGCTGCAAGCATCTTATTAGACAATGTCAGCTGCTTCCTTCCCTTTCTTGTCAATAAAACCTTTTTATTCGGAGTGTTGCCATATCTTAATTGATCGCTCTCTGCTGCTGCATCTAAGATTGATACGCAATCGGCAGCAGCTAGGGTGCTGCCTCTTCAACATTGTCAAGGTATTGAGTCTTGTTTATTCATTATCTCTCTTGCAATTACCATAGAATGCTTTAAATTATATAGAAATACACGAAGTAGTGTATTAGAAAACTGTAGGATAGCCAATGATGTAATAGATTGTACCAGTGTTGTGTGTCTGACTGTAGTAGAGTTAACAGCATGACTATAAACTTAATTAAGTGTTGGTACAACTTTTTCATAGGTTGATAAAAACTTGCATGTTTGACATCCTTTAGTTTGTTGAAACGAAAGCTTTTCCATAGCTAATATTTTAAAAATATGGTTTTGCTTTCAGGATAAATGCAAGTGCGAACAGAAAGATTTTTTGGTTTAGTAAAAGGTCTGTTGAAAATTTACTACTGCAACACTTTAGGACGTTAGCTTCAACACGCTCATTTATACGTACAATAGTATGAAGCCCTCAATACTATTTACTGTAAAATTAGGCTCCCATGCTATCTACTCCTGTGAATGTTATAGCCTACTAGGTTTCTTGTTTTGGTTTATTCATGGCTTAAACTTATTCAATAGTTGCTTCAATAAGCAACAACAACAAAAATTTTTGCTTCAATAAAATTTTTTAATTTTAACTCAGAGGTTTTATTGTTTGTTCTATTTTATTGTGTTTCTTTAATAATATTATTTAATACTGACCATTGAATAACACAATTTGCTTAGGGAGCCGTTGTGCGCTTGTGCCTCAATCAAAGCTAACTTTATTATATAAGATATGTTGATGTTAATTTATATTAGCCTGGATTTGTGGGCCTGTCTGTTCAGTACCAATCGTCTGTAGATTGCAAATTAGAAAAGTAAGTAAGTGGCATAGACCTCCGACTTTTTAAAAATACGAAGTTAATGTGGTTGAATTGCAAAAGATGCTGAACACTTGGGCTGCTTCTCCATCTCTTATGCTGAACACTTGGGCTGCTTCTCCATCTCTTATGCTGAACACTTGGGCTGCTTCTCCATCTCTTATGCTGAACACTTGGGCTGCTTCTCCATCTCTTATGCTGAACACTTGGGCTGCTTCTCCATCTCTTATGCTGAACACTTGGGCTGCTTCTCCATCTCTTATGCTGAACACTTGGGCTGCTTCTCTATCTCTTATGCTGAACACTTGGGCTGCTTCTCTATCTCTTATGCTGAACACTTGGGCTGCTTCTCTATCTCTTATGCTGAACACTTGGGCTGCTTCTCTATCTCTTATGCTGAACACTTGGGCTGCTTCTCCATCTCTTATGCTGAACACTTGGGCTGCTTCTCTATCTCTTATGCTGAACACTTGGGCTGCTTCTCCATCTCTTATGCTGAACACTTGGGCTGCTTCTCCATCTCTTATGCTGAACACTTGGGCTGCTTCTCCATCTCTTATGCTGAACACTTGGGCTGCTTCTCTATCTCTTATGCTGAACACTTGGGCTGCTTCTCCATCTCTTATGCCCCAATAGTACTTAATACAGCTCTATATGTTAGCAGACAAAGAAGCTAGTGAGTGAAAATATAACATTGCTTGTTGAGGCAACTCAACTATCACTAGTGCGCAGGCATACAATCAGTTTTTACGAAACACCTAAGGACCATTGGTAGTATTAGGAAGGGTGTCTGACCGCAATTGCTCCTGTGTCAAATCTCATGAATGAATAGTCATAATATATTTTGTACCAGGATGTACCGTTTGCGGTGGTGACCCTTAAATGGGAAAAGTCAAATGAAATTCAAATGGGCCGAAAGACGAAGAAGAATAACACTATTTGCTTCCTTTTTTTAAATTATTTCAAGTGCTGATAAAGCTAGCTCTACAGCGTAAAGGATTTCTTTGGTGAACTTTATTTGAAGTTAACTTACGGCCTAAAAGTTTTTGAGGCCAAAACAACTTTTTTTGCACATTTTCTCAAGCCGAGTTGTTGAGTATCTCAAAATATGACAGACATGAGGATTGATCATGTGACCCACTTGGTAGCACATGAATTGGGTATATTATTTCTTTTTACGTAAATGTGACGTGTTTGCTCAAATGTTATGGTAAACATGCTAATACCATGAGAAGTAACTTTCAGCTAACTTGTAAGACTACAATATATATAATATACAGATCTACGCTACTAACTTGTAAGACTACAATATATATAATATACAGATCTATGCTACTAACTTGTAAGACTACAATATATATAATATACAGATCTACGCTACTAACTTGTAAGACTACAATATATATAATATACAGATCTACGCTACTAACTTGTAAGACTACAATATATATAATATACAGATCTACGTTACTAACTTGTAAGACTACAATATATATAATATACAGATCTACGCTACTAACTTGTAAGACTACAATATATATAATATACAGATCTATGCTACTAACTTGTAAGACTACAATATATATAATATACAGATCTATGCTACTAACTTGTACGACTACAATATATATAATATACAGATCTATGCTACTAACTTGTAAGACTACAATATATATAATATACAGATCTACGCTACTAACTTGTAAGACTACAATATATATAATATACAGATCTACGCTACTAACTTGTAAGACTACAATATATATAATATACAGATCTACGCTACTAACTTGTAAGACTACAATATATATAATATACAAATCTACGCTACTAACTTGTAAGACTACAATATATATAATATACAGATCTACGCTACTAACTTGTAAGACTACAATATATATAATATACAGATCTATGCTACTAACTTGTACGACTACAATATATATAATATACAGTTCTATGCTACTAACTTGTACGACTACAATATATATAATATACAGATCTATGCTACTAACTTGTAAGACTACAATATATATAATATACAGATCTACGCTACTAACTTGTACGACTACAATATATATAATATACAGATCTACGCTGCTAACTTGTACGACTACAATATATATAATATACAGATCTATGCTACTAACTTGTAAGACTACAATATATATAATATACAGATCTACGCTACTAACTTGTAAGACTACAATATATATAATATACAGATCTACGCTACTAACTTGTAAGACTACAATATATATAATATACAGATCTACGCTACTAACTTGTAAGACTACAATATATATAATATACAGATCTATGCTACTAACTTGTAAGACTACAATATATATAATATACAGATCTATGCTACTAACTTGTAAGACTACAATATATATAATATACAGATCTACGCTACTAACTTGTAAGACTACAATATATATAATATACAGATCTACGCTACTAACTTGTAAGACTACAATATATATAATATACAGATCTATGCTACTAACTTGTACGACTACAATATATATAATATACAGTTCTATGCTACTAACTTGTACGACTACAATATATATAATATACAGATCTATGCTACTAACTTGTAAGACTACAATATATATAATATACAGATCTACGCTACTAACTTGTACGACTACAATATATATAATATACAGATCTACGCTGCTAACTTGTACGACTACAATATATATAATATACAGATCTATGCTACTAACTTGTAAGACTACAATATATATAATATACAGATCTATGCTACTAACTTGTACGACTACAATATATATAATATACAGATCTACGCTGCTAACTTGTACGACTACAATATATATAATATACAGATCTATGCTACTAACTTGGTTAATTTGGTTAGGATTTAAAAATAATCCTTGCACTATAATTTCATGTCTAGTCAGTTGATTGCACGATTTAATTATAACGTCTGCGATATTTCAACACTACTCTATAGAACTAGTTAATGACTCCATCGTGCTATTCGTCTCTGAAGTTTTAGCAATTTAATGTAATATTGTAAAATGGCTCTTCATTCTAATTACCTCTTTCGTGTGCTAGCTAAGAGTCACTGTAGAAATTCTCACCTTGTTAGAATTGACTTTAAGATCATTACATGGTTTCATTCAACTTAATTATACATTCCGTTCACAGCGCTGATTTCCATTGCCAGCTCTACTTGTCTTAGTAGGAGAATAATACATAATTAATTTTATTTTCTCCGTTTTTATTCGATATTCACAAACATCCTGTTTAATCTAGACAGTGGAAATTCTTCTTCTTTGCTCACATCCCTTTGCATAACTGGCTACACAGCAACTAAATCGAAACTTTCAAAGGGTGCATATCTCAACCAACGCTGCCAAAGTTTACAATGGACAGCGTCACTGGTCAGATTTAAGCCAACTATTCCTTGTTTTATGGCCAAGCGATTCCAATTTTTGTGTACTTTGAGTCTCGGTTGAACCAATCATCTGAAAAAATGAAATAAACAATGCAGAAGTTAATAAAAAATCGTCCAATCAGATGTGAGCTGCAGTTGTGACTGGCCAAAGTGAGTCGTTCGATTGTAAGTTCTTACGCTTAACTTGTATCAGCTATTTATTCCAGCTAAAGCTTCCGACCTTGAAAGCTTCGGTTCCGCTGCCATGTGATTACTCCTCCAGTCATAAAAGAATTTGCCCTGTGCAGTATTCATATAGTGATAGCCTCTCATTTTCTCTAAATCAGTTTCTTATGGGTCAAGGACTTCTAAGGTCAGCAACATGTACTGTAGTTGTATTGAGCGCTGAAGAGGTCATTCTTATGTAATCTCTGACACAAACTACTCTGGCAGCCTCCAAAAAACTATTATCATAATAGATTTACATATAATTGTGTTCTATAATTTCTTATTTTAGAACAAAAAACTTGAAATGTATTTCACAAAAATGTTTAAAAATAAATTTGTAATAGTTTAAAATGTGGCTTAATATAGTATTATTATGATATTTAAACAAAGTATTTAAACCTGCACAATCCAAGATAAATTTATTATATAAGATATGCTTATGTTACTTTATATTAGCCTGGATTTGTGGGACTGTCTGTTCAGTACCAATCGCCTGTAGATAGCAAATTAGAAAAGTAAGTAAGTGGCATAGACCTCCGACTTTTTAAAAATACGAAGTTAATGTGGTTTAGTTGCAAAGGATGCTGAACACTTGGGCTGCTTCTCCATCTCTTATGCTGAACACTTGGGCTGCTTCTCCATCTCTTATGCTGAACACTTGGGCTGCTTCTCCATCTCTTATGCTGAACACTTGGGCTGCTTCTCCATCTCTTATGCTGAACACTTGGGCTGCTTCTCTATCTCTTATGCCCCAATAGTGCTTAATACAGCTCTATATGCTAGCAGCCAAAGCAGCTAGTGAGTGAAAAAAATAACATCACTTGTTGGGGCAACCCGACTATCACTGGGTTCCCATGCTTCAAATGGTTTCGGAGTTGTCCACTGCCGATGAATTTGTTCCCTGCCGTTTTAACGATTTAGAGTTGCTCTATAGCACTCTCACAATGAATGTTTTGCACAAACCTAGCAAAGCGAATGTGTTCAGATTTTACAGTTTCTATGATTTGATGAGGAAGCAACTCCGAACCCATTTAAAGCATGGAAACACAGCGTATGTGTATCAGGATTGCCCATTCATCTCATTTGATGCTTTTGTGTTCAGTAAATTGTTAATTATCTAAGTTACAACAGGAGAAGCACTTTGTAATTTTTATCATAACGGAAGTTGTTATAGACGTTCCTCATAGTCTAAAGTATTTAGACGAATGAGCGAAATCCAGCGTGTGGTTTTGTTACATAGGCTATCTTTCGAATCATATTATAGTGTGTTGATTGTATAATCACTCATTCAGCACAAACTTACTTTTGAAAATCAGCAAATGCAAGCGATTTTGATCTAAAATAATCACAACACTTCCACAGTAACTCAAGACTAAAGTGTTGGCTGTAGTTATGAAAAATTGACCTCTCAGTCGATTACCCATAAATGTGCAGAAACAAACTCTAGTCTAATTATCTGTTATAAGTTAGAGCTTACCATCAATAAGAAACACAGTGACTCTAGGATCATCTTAATGAATTCTAGCGAAGCTGTGCAGCAACAAGGCAGCAAAGCAGCATGACAACAAGGCAGCAAAACAGCATGACAACAAGTCTTGAAAAATGTATGATAAATGGTTTTTACTATCTTTTGGTTATTTTGCCTTTTATAGCCTGGTTCAATCTAGCACTGAATTGTTATTTGTCTCCCTTGTTTTTTATTTGCATAATGACCTATATAAGCACTTCAACTATGCATAAACTGCACAGCAGTGTATGTTTATATTTTCTGACAAACTATACGCTTCTTGTTCATGTAACATTTATACACGCTTTATTAGAAACAATTAAAACATAGTTGTCATGAGATTAGCTGAGTTTACGTAAAAGCGCTGTACCAGCAGCAGAAACGTATATATAAACATATAAATTAGGCTTGTCTTCTTTAACAGTACAGCTAAAAAAGTTAGCTTCGTAACAAATTACTGCTAATTAGATCAGCAACAAAAGTTAATTTCTTCGCTACAGTTTAGTAATTACAGGTAAAAGTACTTGGAAGATAGCTGATATGTTGAACATTGCATCAACTCTGAGCAATTGGCTGCCTAGCTAAGCAATTATTCCAAAGATTACAACGCTCCAAATTGATATGAAGCTGTCTGGCCACAAACACATCTGTAAAAGTGTATAACATAAAAAACATTTTGTGTTGGTTGCCAAAATACTTCTATTTGCATCTAAGCGGAGCGAAAACTTTTAGATTAAAATTGCTGATGGCTTGACACAAAAAATTTA
Source organism: Watersipora subatra (assembly GCF_963576615.1). Lineage (NCBI taxonomy): Eukaryota > Metazoa > Bryozoa > Gymnolaemata > Cheilostomatida > Watersiporidae > Watersipora > Watersipora subatra. The sequence goes on along the minus strand of NC_088708.1, from coordinate 43,072,216 downwards.
TCCTAGCTCTGTGCAAATAGATACAATTAGACATTGAATGAGTGCTTCATAGCGCTTATAAAGATTATGTGGTTCTTGCACTCAAACATGCTACGCCATCAAACATTGCCATCAAAGAAAAATATTGAAGGGTGGCAACAAGTGGCAGCAAGCTAGTAAGGGATAAAGCAGCCGGATCATTCATTATTTGGCAAAAAAGTTTCTCTTGTAATAAATGGCTGCTAGAGAAGGTTAATTGTTGGCGGATATGATGAGTTGCGGTGCCGATGTTCCTATTTGACACAGTCTAGCCCATAGATCTGTTCTATTTATAGAGTAATATAAAGGTAACAGCGAGTATATTATTATGCAGCTTCTATAAAAAAAGCAAGCGATTTACGTAGATACCTGCATGCTATAAAAGAACACACAGGTTCAATGAACCAAGTATCCTTATCTATTATATGCTCGTGTATTTACTCTGCGGAGAATATATTTGGTAGCCACTCATCCTCGGGCAACCGTGCTGTGTTGTGAGACAAAAAGCGCTGATCTAGCCATAGCGGAAGGCTATTTGTGCTGCCGAAGTCAATAACTAGCATTAGCTAGTCAGCAGGTCTAACGTGGAGTCTGTGGTATTATTAGAATACTTAGTACCTAGATAGTTAGTTAATCGGGTAAAGGTTGAGCTGTGAGCTAGGGGTTGTGTGCTCAGACCGCTGCGAGCATTGAGCGCGAGCAACTAGATTACACGAGAGATCAACCAGAGCTTAGAGGCTGTCTTGTGACTAATGGCATGCTGGGGTAAGGATTATTGTTAGAATTATATCCCAATCAATAGGATTACCCTCATTCTTGCAAAACAGAACTGTGTGCTTTAATTTATGGAATAATTTATTTTTATCTACAAACCTCGATAAGGCTAACCATGACTTGCTCACTAAACTCAAGGATTGTTCCTATAGCAACATTTTGGCATGTAAATTATTTATGTACTGGATTGTGCAATCGTGTTTTTTCGACTGTTCATCTGAAGACTATATTTTAAACATTGTTTAGTTCCAAAGTTTAAAACACAGCTTGCTATATAACCTTCTTATCATCAAATTACTGGTTGTTACTGATAACGCGTTACTGATGCAATTACTATATTTTATTTATACTGTATATCCTCGCGCATAAGCCGAGCCTAGAAAAACAGCATGCAGGGACATCAGGTTAACTATAAAAATTTGAATATAAGCTGTCCCTATAAATCGTAAAATGCCGCACATATCTATCAGAGTGGAAGGCTGCGGAAATAGAGCGGCTTTTGCAAGCTTAATACAAAATGTTTCTGATAGGTGAGTAAGTGTATGATTAGCCTATTGTGTCTCCGCTTAATCGAAAGGAAACAATCATCGGTTTGCGTTGAGCCAGTGAAAAACAAGTTTGCACCTCATATTGATCTCAGATTTGCTTTTTCAAGAGCATATATTTATAGCTATTTGTTCTTCATGATGATCAGACGCGTTACAGCTACGTAGGTTTCACGAATTGTAGATCTATAGACTCCTGATAATTATCTATTGGGCAATAATAGTAGTGACACTGAGTATTTATTTTAACAGTAATAATAATGCCGTAAGCTATAGTAATAGTGGTAACTCGTCTGACTCGGAACATGCTCAACTTGTCAACCACGATGGTATGATGAGGACAAACAAGTGTCTGAACTGATTCTGCAATACCTTTGTGGCCTTTTTATGGCATCATATAATGTATAAGTTTACGCTAATTAATTTGGTGAAATGTTTTGAAAACTTATATGCCCTAATGTCAAATATTTGGTTTACCGAGTATTTGTCTTCATACAAATTTATTTGATAGTGACAGAGTTAATTATAGTGGAACCACTATTGTTGTTTTAATTTTATTATTAAAGTTAAAGTAACAAAGATTTGAATTATAGTTGATAAAATTAAATTGTTAAAATTTTTGTTGCTAAAATTAAAATAGCATAATGTCATTTCATTTGCTTTCAATCAGAGTTACACGCGTATAAACCGAAACCCTAAGTTTAAAAAATAATTTGCGGTTTAGAATCTGCTTATATGCGGGGAAACAGGGTAATACCCTTTTGAGCTCCAGTCTTCTAAGCTGCATGTCAAATGTTAATTAAACCTCATGCGTTAAGAATATATAACCTCAATCTTTGCGATTTACAGCTTTCAAGCTGAGCCAACATGCGGAAAGTGTAGTTATTTTATTACGAGATCCAAATAAAAATTATATTCAAGTTACTATTATTTTAATAAAACTTGTAATTGATTCTACTTTTTATCAGCATAAATAAAAAGACCTTTGTTATCCAGATAATGCTGATTGATAGAAACATGATGATTAGCTACTAATCAGTGTTGCCGAAAATTTTGCATAAAATGCTTACTATGATTTTGAGGTTTCATTGGCTTTTTTTCGTGCCTCCACATGTGGCAAAATTCATGCCTGATGAGTACAACCAAATTTAAAAATTATTGCAGTCCACCTCCTTGACCTTTCCCTAAACTCAAATCTTTTTATTTTACATGGTCGCTTTTTGAAATAAGTTTATCCATGAAAAGGTTCAAGTCTTTTTGGTTGGTAGATTACCAAAAAATTCCAATTAATTTTTTGTTGCTCAACAAATCAAATTGTTGGCAACATTTTTTATAATCAGATATAAAATTGTTGTGGTGGCTGAATCTATATTTTCAAGCAACTGAAAATACGAAAGGCAAATAATTGTCATTTGTAGATTGCTAGTTGTATATAGCTAGTTTGCTATATGCCAGTTGGTAGTTGCTGGTTATCATGCGCCAATCTTTATTTAAACTCACAATAATTGTTATGTTATTTGACTGTTAAAGCTACTATAAATACTGTCAGCTTGAAATTCTTAGTTATACATTGCCAGTTGTCAGTTGCTAGATGCTAGATGCTAGTTGCCAGCTGCTAGTTGCCAGTTGCTAGATGCTAGTTGCCAGTTGATAATTGCCAGTTGCTAGATGCTAGTTGTCAGTTGCTAGATGCTAGTTGCCAGTTGCTAGATGCTAGTTGCCAGTTGATAGTTGCTAGATGCTAGTTGCCAGTGGTCAATTTCTTGTTGTGGTGGCTGAATCTATATTTATACTCACAGTATTCATTTTGTTATTTGAAGAAGCTGCTGTACACACTACATTCATGCTGCAAGTATGTAGGAATGCAGTATGTCTATCGTAGTTATTGCATTATGATCATATTTTGTGTAATTGGCTAATACAGATTCATCCAAGTGCAAATTGTACAATTACAGACGCTGAATATTAAATCAACCAGCGGAAAACATACCAAGTTATTATCCACTATCTGTAGTACAAATAGCTTCAATAACTAGCATGCTAAGGTCTTCTAGAAAAGGAGACACCGTCTTATTTACGCTAAATCTCAGACTTTAGTAGTATGCAAACTCTTTGAACTATGTAGGTCTATGTTTAAACACATGTCTATGCTGAGCACTTTCTACACATGTGCAACATCTCAACTGCTGTTATTTTATGTGTTATGTTTTGGTCCGCCATTACATAACTAGTGTTAAAATAATATGCTATGTTCGGAAATGATAGAAAACATAACATATATGTGGTATGTATACGGTATATATGATGTATACATGATATATATATATATATACATATATACATATATATATATATATATATATATATATATATATATATATATATATGGTATATACGGTATATACATGTACATATAGTATATATATACTGTATATATACATCTAAACAGTATATATATATGGTACATATATACAATATATATACTGTATATATACATCTATACAGTATATATATATGGTACATATATACAATATATATACTGTATATATGTATATATACAGTATATATACTGTAGGGCCTATATATATATTATTGTATATATACATGTATACACCGTATATATATATATATATATATATGACACTTATGAATTAGCAAAATCTAATTGTTATATTATTTTGTTGGCTAACCAACGTATTTTACAAAAGAGAACAGTTCTATGAGTAGCAAAGTTGTATAAGAAGGAGTCATCGTTTGACTTCATTCGGCACACTGGCACGGCAGGTGTCGCTAACAACCATTTGGATGGGTTTGGTGGACTGATTCGTATGATAAATAAATTAGTATGATTTGGCTCAGGACAATTATGTCTACGCCCTATTTATACCGCTACCCCAACCTTATGTCTCTCTCATGATCCCTTGGGTAGGGCATAAACAATTAGCTGCTTGGCATCCTGTGATCACGAGAGTTGTGCTTCTACACAAATGCCTGCCATCTTCTTAGGCAGCGGTGTAACTAGTTGATATGAAAGGAATTTATTATTAATTTTTTGTTCCTGAATTAACATTTCTACGTTTGTTTAAAACTTTATTAAAACTATTTAAATTATTAACTTATTGTTGATTAATCAAATATCTAACATAATTATTCAATGGTATTATTATATTTCTCTTGTACAATTAGGCCAATTATTTTTCACATGTGCCAAGGTTATATTGCATGCTAACAACTAACCAGTAATTGTTAACTGTTAACTTCTAATTATTAACAGTTAACCGCTAACTGGTAACAGTTAACACATAACTGTTAATTTTTAACTGTTAATTTCTAGATTTTAATTGCTAACTAGTAACTTTTAACTGCTGTCAGCAGTAAACTTTTTAACTTTTAACTGTTGACTGTCAACTTCTAATTGTTAGCTGTTAACTGTTAAATGCAAACTATTAACTGTGAACTGCTAATTGTTAACAGCTAACACTTAGCTCTTAACTCTTAGCTGTTAATTGCTTACTATTGACTGCTAGCTGATAACTGTTAACTGCTCAGTTTGGAAGATAAACAAAGATATCTTAAACCAATTTTGCGCTGACATCACAATATAAAGATAAAAATAGCAAAGTCAACATACGGCAGCACCAGTGACTGATGCTGGTATCAAAATTTTTTTAGTTCTTCCCACTTTCTCAACTTCTGCATGATAAAAAGTACCATGACATTTATCTTATGCAATCCTTGGTTGCTTCTTGCTAGGGTACCTGACGGCTGAGAACACAATGCTGTCAGGCCACATGAATCAAATTACCTCATCACTAAAATCATCACAGTATATTATAATGCAATCTGTAGACTATATTACTTTTATATCCAGCAACACTTTTATTACATCGCTTAATATGCAGACATATTGATATTGCTCTATATAATAAATATTTAGCATGGGCGGGTATTACACTATTGCATCATGCGTATACACATAGAGGTGCATTATATAAATGTATGCTATACAAATATGTTGTAGATGAGCGCTTTGTCTTACACGAGTGATGATAAAGGAGCTGAAATCTCAGAAGAATCTGAAACTAAATCTCGGGACAGACCTAATGCGGGAGGCAGGTCTATTAAGGCTATGTGGAAAAGATTTGCTTTCAAAGCATCAAAAGTCAAATCAGGAGATAGCAGTTTACCTGCTTCGTCGGTGAGTACAAGCAGCTTACTATTTCTAACCCATCCTGGAGACTTACACCGCTTTAGAACCAAGGCTAAGCAATTTTATTATTATGAAGTTGTTTTAAGAATGTAGTGAATTCATAAACTAAGCATAAAAGTGAGACAGTCAACGGTTTGTGATCTCGTTTGACTCAGAATAACCCTGGCTACAATATCAGCCTCGGTTAGAAATTTTTTTTTATCGTAAGATCAAAGCCGTTCAAGCTAATAGCAATGTAACAAGTAAGAACACAGACTATCTAAAATCTACAATCTATAAATGAATGATTAGGTCTTTTGATTAATAAAACCATATTTTCTGCTGGTACATCACCACAAACTCCACTGATTTCCATCTTTTGACAAAAAAATTAGCCACACGCAAACTGTCCATTTTGCTCATGTGGTCTTCCTAAAATAAGTTTCATCTACAAATGCAAGTAAATGTGAATATCTTCAATTAGCCTGGTACTTTTGATATATAAATCTTTATTTGCATTAGAAATCATCAACAAACTGATGTTTTTTATTACGTGTCAAAACAAAAATGAAAAGACAGAAATCAGGAATTATTGAGTGAGTTGAACATAAGTGTTTTAAAAGTTGGTAATCTAATAGTATTGTTGAGGGGTTGGGATGGTTACTTGTAGATTAGAGTGACAGAAAGTTGATAAACTGAAACATACAATTATAGATGTAGTATGCTGTTGTCACGGAACAATCAATAATGTTTGTCATGTCGAATTTTAAAACCTGTAACACAAATGCAGAAACAGAACATACATTTGATACTGTTGAAGCTCCATACAGAAAGATTCGCTAAAATTATTTGCCAAATGATCAAAAGTTTCGAAAAGCTGCAATTTGTCATTTAAAAACTATGAGTCCTCGACCTTGATCTGAGAGATAATAAACATTCAAATGCAAAGTACAAAACTCATGAGACTCAGATGAGTCAAATTATTAGCATGATCTTCTGTTGTGCACAACTCCTTTATGAACAGACAACTCCAAGTTGCTAATGATCTCTATGCAAGGCATTTACTGGTTATGTCATTAAACTGCTAAACATATACGGCCGCACTAAATACTATTATAGTAGAGCTACAATATGCTATAAATATTGTACTATATTGTATTATAATATATTCAGCAATGTTATACTAATTCAATCTATGTTATAACGTATACATATTTGTATCATCTATCGTATAATACTATATCATGTACTATATGATATGAAACATAGATCATACTATAGACTGTTGCATGATATAACAACTCAAGCAAGTGTATATACTGTGGTTGTTATACCATAAAACAAACTGATAAAAAACAGCGGAATTAAAAAATATATACATTTGTCATATGAATGCACTTGTTATATTACACGATGTTATGTTACTTTATTGCATAGTATTATCATGTTATGCTAATTATCACCTCACAGAAAATAATATTTTGTTAGCTTTAATATGTTTTACGGTATTGTGTTGCAGCGCAATAAATCACGTTGCATGACATCATTACATTTCCCTATATCAACCCGTATTGCATATGCCATAGTATATTATACCTACTAATGTTATATTACACAAAGTCATTGAAGGCTATATTATGCCTTTCATGTAATAATGCACTGAATCATAGGTATGATGTTCACAGGGCGTCACAACCCATTGCAAATGTTACATCATGTTTTAGGATTACTCTACACAAAATACAAGCAGTGAAAGTCAACAGCATGACGCACTGTGTACAGATACAGCAGAGCGGCGCAACTGTAAGTCCTACTTGCCTGTCTTATAGTGCTGCTACGCCTTGACATATGAACTTAATCTCTTTGGATGTTTGCTTTGTATGTTGAAAGCGTTGTATGTTGAGTTAGATATTTTTGTAACAATACATTGTGTTTTCTTTAATCTGTTCAAAAGTTCAGAAACTTGACGATAAATGTTTCTAATGTTTACATGAAGCCTTGAAACAAATACCTTATGTAACTCTATCTAGAATGTTAAATTATGTTTATGAAAACAAATAGATAATGTAATAATAAATAAAAAGAGGGTTGTATTGTCAGAGGAATTGAAATGTAGCCTTGCTTTTACAGGAAACAGGTGATGCGTAGGTAAAGTTCATGGTAAAGATAGGAAGCTAGACTAAATTAGTTTGTGTGAACTATAAATTAACAAAGGATATTTGTGTGTATTTTATTAATATTTTAAACTTAATTATCACATCTCTATGCTTATTTTTTGCGTCATTTTTTCTTTCTTCCTCGCGACAACTACCAGACCGCTTCAGATGATTTTCGAAAAATTGTTCCAAAGATATTTCCTCATTTTTTTATTACTTCTTTCAATTCTGAGGAAAGCCATATTCCTTTTCACACTACTACTACAAGTATCAGTCTTCTTAGCATCCATAACTGTCAAACTAAACAAGGTGTATGAATCGCTATTTAGTATTATTTGAATGCTCTAGAGCTAAAATATATGAACAAAAACTGCCAACCTATTTACTAATCTACAAAACTGCAATTTTTTAATAAAATTTGGTTTTCGTAAATTAGTTAGATTTAATGTGTGCTTATGCTACATCATGTAAAAGATTATTCAGATATTGAGATGATTGTAAGTCATGGTTTGACTGTATAGTTTGAAATATCTCATATTATTTTCTGTACCATCCTTGATAATTGTTCTACAAAGTTTAAAATTTGAACTTTGTTTGCTTTATTTTGCGTAAACATCAGGTGACAAAACAATATTCAGATACACTCTGCCCGATTTAATTAGACGATTTAAACTAATGGTTCCCTGTTCGTTTTCATTGCTGCTCCCCCTACGACTGACGACTGACGACTGACGACTGACGACTGACGACTGACGACTGACGACTGACGACTGACGACTGACGACTGACGACTGACGACTGACGACTGACGACTGACGACTGACGACTGATGACTGTCAACTGACGACTGACGACTGTCGACTGATGACTGACCTCTTTGCTTTGAATGAAACAAAAATTCTCAAAACAATGAAAAACAGACATAACCGCAATATATGATAATAATATGTTATTGGAAGGTCATTCTAGGAGTCTAATGTTTTCACTCAGCAGACTATATAAAACAATTCACTTTATGATCTTTGATTTTTTCTTGCCTCTTCTTTACTATTATTTAATTAAAATGTGGTTCCTTGTGGGTAAGTGAAATATGCAGATCATTTTCAGCATTGATGGAGATGTTTATTTTTGATTTATACATGTGATGAAAATCCAAATTCACATAGCCAAGTTGTTGGCTGTTAAACAAGAGTTTTCAATGTTTTTCTGAGAGAGTTGGATAACCAGTCTTTGATTGATTCTTGTTCTCCTACAACAAAAGCTTGCACTCCTTAAGGGTGCAAGCACCTTTAAGAAAGGCGAGCACCCTTAAGGAGTGCGAGCACCCCTAGTCAGAAAGCCCTGATTTAAACCCTTTGTGTCTTTCCTCAGACTATTAAATGCAATGACTGTCCTAAGGCCTATCAGTGATTGGCTGATAGCAAAACTTTGTATTTTTTCTTTGCGTGATATTCAGTGAGTTTCAGTAAAACAATTCACCAAGCACAAAATCTTGTTGGTTATACAAAAATTTGTATAGGAGATAACCTATTATTAACGCTAGCGGACACTTGATAATTGTTGGGAGTGAATATATGTATATGTTACTCTGTCTATTAGAGAGGTAATTTATATCATGGTTTACAGCATCGGAGCCTGACCCTGTCTATGCTCTGTTACGCTGCGCTGCCGCTATCAGAAAAAACAGCAGCATGGAGGAAGGCTCTGCTGCAGGCAACACAAAACATCGACAGAACCATATCAACAGCTTTGTTAGCAATAGCTCAGATTCTTCTAGTCCTCTAACCGGTTTGTTCAGTCTTCGTAACCCATCAGTTTGACACAATTTTGGTTCTCAGTCTAAGCCACTTCTTAGTTTTATCTAAGCTTGCCTCATTTTCTGTACCATAACTTTTTATGCTCTATTAAGCCCCGCCTTGTATGCATGTCGCTATCACATAAATACCACCATGCACAACCTGCACACTTGTTACGCAATAGCTCGCATTTCCCTACTTTACCACCTAGCAAAAGAAAATTTTCTTGCTTTCAGATATATGTACCAGTAATCTCATAGCTGCATCTTATTTGTAGAGTTATCTCCCCCTTGTGTGTATCAATACGCTACACTGCCAACAAACCAGGCAGCCCTAATAACCAATCCATGCTTAGTCACTTCCTGCCCATGCAAACATCCCGATGTTCTTCAGGACTACTGTAAACAACATCTTATTAGTTTTAAAAATAGAAAGCGAAGAAACAAAAACAAATAATGTTGTCATTCATTGTAAACTTCATGTTGCTCTCACTTATATGTTCTATTCTGTACTTTTATTGTTTCCCATCTAAACCTGCATGTAATATAGTTTGCTTTTTTTAATGTAATCTATATGTTATAAATATTTGTTTTATTCACGTTTCTTCTGGCTATTCATGCATGGCTTGGATATATTTTATATTCATTTTTGTTGTACAAATTATATTGTTATCTTTTAAACAGCATTATTTAAGGTCTGTTTGCGTTGCTTCCTTTTTAACATATTATTATTTTCAAATCATAATTATTTTTGTAGATCAGCTTCTTTATGGACAATGCAAGCCACTAAATATACAACTTTATCACCTCGAAATAAAAACTATTAACTTTATATGACAGATTTGATCAGCATGTGCTTCCTATTCTTGACTTCTAGCTCTAGCCTTTCACATCTCTGTTTTGATTTGATTTGATTTGCAGAGCAACAAACTCTTGTAAACAATCATCTCTAGATAAAATATCTAGGAACAAGTGCATCTTTCATTATTATTTTAGTTATAGCTAGGTAGCTCTATGTAATGTATAGAGTTATCTACCATTATGTATATATTTAGAGGTCTTGGGCAGCGTAATGACAAAGGGAGACAACTCTTAATAATATACTTCACGAGTATTGAAACTAAGCTTAGTGACTATTGATTAGCTGACCTATATTGGGTCCTTAGTAGGGTCAGCTGATCAGCTCTCTCTATTTTTTGGGTGATGCCAGGTACCAGCTGTTGTAGTTAGGTTGTTAATTCATTCAGTTTAACCCCCCCCCTCGCCCGAATAATCTTATAGCTCGTCTCTATAATTACAGAGCTCCTACCTATAATACTAGAGCTTTTGCCTATAATACCAGAGCTTCTATCTAGAATACTAGAACCTCTACCTATAATACTAGAGCTCCTTCCTATAATACCAAGGCTTATACCTATAATACTAAAACTTTTACCTATAAGATTGGAGCTCCTACCTATAATACTAGAGCTCATACCTGTAATACTAGAGCTCCTACCTAAAAAATTAAAGTTCCTACTGATTATATTAGAGTTCCTACTTGTAATACTAAAGCTCTTACCTATAATACTAGAGTTGTACCTATAATACTAAAGCTCATACCTACAATACTAAAGCTCATACCTACAATACTAAAGCTCGTACCTATAATACTAAAGCTCTTACCTATAATACTAAAGCTCGTACCTATAATACTAAAGCTCTTACCTATAATACTAAAGCTCATACCTATAATACTAAAGCTCATACCTATAATACTAAAGCTCATACCTACAATACTAAAGCTCATACCTATAATACTAAAGTTCATACCTATAATACTAAAGCTCGTACCTATAATACTAAAGCTCTTACCTATAATACAGTACTAGAGTTCCTACTAATAATGCTAGAGCCTATACTGATTATACCAAAGCTTCTACCTATCATATGAGGCTTCCAGTTTTCTCTCCTAAATATGTAGAAGAGCCACAGACTCTCTACCTCTTGTCAATCACACCCTTCTACATTGACACTTTGATATGTACGTGCTTAGGCACAATCTTATGTGTCAATTAATCTGTATGAAACGTAAAATATAGCCTTTGGTACTAGTTGCTATCCATTGTATAGCCTGGCATAGACTGAAGTCATATTAATTACGTCTTTTTATATTTTGGCTGAGCACAGAGTTATCTTCCTCAACTTGAATAAGAATAAAATAATCCTGATTGTAGTTTATTTTGTATAATACCATGAAATAGGTAAGTAGTTAAGATAATATCACCTATATATGTATAACTTAAGTGTTCAAAATTTTACCACTACAAGACAAAACAGAATCTGGTTATAATATAATGGCATCTCTTGATATGTCACTTGTAAATATCTGCTTTCTATCGAGTCGGCTATATTCTATTGTCTACTATTATAGGCTATTTGTAAAATCTGTATATGTTTTAAACTTGAATTACAGGGAAAATTTCTTTTTTTTCATTACTATCTCACATAATGAGTTCTGTTGACATCATGTAGTAATTGGTGGAGATGCTTGTAATGATATATTTCTGATTCAACAAATGTTTAGTACGATTCATTCAACTCTCAGTTCACATATTTCCTCATCTCTGAGCCAACTTTTTACTATATCATTTTCCACTGTTTTGCTTTTTACAGCAGTATGGCAACTTTGTTTCCTATCTACTAGCAGTGTGACCATCTTATTTCCTCTCTACTAGTAGTGTAACCATCTTGTTTTCTCTCTACTAGTAGTGTAACCATCTTGTTTTCTCTCTACTAGTAGTGTGACCATCTTATTTTCTCTCTACTAGTAGTGTGACCATCTTATTTTCTCTCCACTAGTAGTGTAACCATCTTGTTTCCTCTCTACTAGTAGTGTAACCATCTTATTTCCTCTCTACTAGTAGTGTAACCATCTTGTTTTCTCTCTACTAGCAGTGTGACCATCTTATTTCCTCTCTACTAGCAGTGTGACCATCTTATTTCCTCTCTACTAGTAGCGTAACCATCTTATTTCCTCTCTACTAGTAGTGTAACCATCTTATTTCCTCTCTACTAGTAGTGTGACCATCTTATTTCCTCTCTACTAGTAGTGTAACCATCTTATTTCCTCTCTACTAGTAGTGTAATCATCTTGTTTCCTCTCTACTAGTAGTGTGACCATCTTGTTTCCTCTTTACTAGTAGTGTAACCATCTTATTTCCTCTCTACTAGTAGTGTAACCATCTTATTTCCTCTCTACTAGTAGTGTAACCATCTTATTTCCTCTCTACTAGTAGTGTAACCATCTTATTTCCTCTCTACTAGTAGTGTAACCATCTTATTTCCTCTCTACTAGTAGTGTAACCATCTTATTTCCCCTCTACTAGTAGTGTAACCATCTTATTTCCTCTCTACTAGTAGTGTAACCATCTTATTTCCTCTCTACTAGTAGTGTAACCATCTTATTTCCTCTCTACTAGTAGTGTAACCATCTTATTTCCTCTCTACTAGTAGTGTAACCATCTTATTTCCTCTCTACTAGTAGTGTAACCATCTTGTTTCCTCTCTACTAGTAGTGTAACCATCTTATTTCCTCTCTACTAGTAGTGTAACCATCTTGTTTCCTCTCTACTAGTAGTGTGACCATCTTGTTTCCTCTTTACTAGTAGTGTAACCATCTTATTTCCTCTCTACTAGTAGTGTAACCATCTTATTTCCTATCTACTAACAGTGTGACCATCTTATTTCCTCTCTACTAGTAGTGTAACCATCTTATTTCCTCTCTACTAGTAGTGTAACCATCTTATTTCCTCTCTACTAGTAGTGTAACCATCTTATTTCCTCTCTACTAGTAGTGTAACCATCTTATTTCCTCTCTACTAGTAGTGTAACCATCTTGTTTCCTCTTTACTAGTAGTGTAACCATCTTATTTCCTCTTTACTAGTAGTGTAACCATCTTATTTCCTCTCTACTAGTAGTGTAACAATCTTGTTTCCTCTCTACTAGTAGTGTAACCATCTTGTTTTCTCTCTACTAGTAGTGTGACCATCTTGTTTCTTCTCTATTCTCAGCTCTTTGATATTGTCTTTTTCATTTTTATCTTTCAATCCTATGATACTGTCATGTTTCTTGTATTTATAATTCATTCCTTATAAACTTCTCAATTTTCAAGTTATAGCTAGTGCGTGTTTACTTTTTCTCTTGCTGTGATGTTAGGTAGTTTTGACTTGGCTTCACAAGGGTGCTTGCAGTTCTCTACTACCATTATACATGTAATTATAAATGTCACCTCTATTGTAACAGCTAAAGGCGTTGCAGACTTGCCCTGCAAGGTTATCAAATGTTGACTGAATGACCATTTTTTTGAAATAATCAGGTGCTCCTGATTAAGTATCCATTTTCTGTCTCATCAGAGCTGTCAACTAGCTTACACTCCTAAATCTACTGCAGTCAGCTACTAGAGCGCTTACTTTTATTATAAAGTACGGTACCTTGGTAGCCAACCAGACGGTCCGCTTTAGAAATAAAATTGGCCAACATGATCTTAATAGCTTTTTTTTTAATGACTTTTTCAAATTTGCCAGCTTTAGCAGAGTTTTTCTCAATTTCTCATTTTGCCAATTTTCTTTAAAGCTAAGCCTTTTCCTTGTTTATAGTTAGTTTAGCTTGTATCAATAATAAGTATTGCAGTCACACTCATATTTGTAGTTGCCTTCTTTCCTTGCCAAAGCAATGAATAATAGTGACAAAGCTGAAAATGCAAGTTGATAAGATTGCCCCACCTGCTGATGAAACATAGCAAAGACAGCGGCTAGAATATGTCCGTTAATTCACTTGCATCTTTGTAAACAAAACTTGACAGATAAAGCTATGATCAAGACTGCAGAAGCTAGAAAAATTGAAGTACAGTGCGTATGACAAACGACTGAACAAAATTTTCATACATAGATATAGAAAACTTAACTCGTTAAGATCAGGTGCTGGTGCTGGCGCCGGTGCCGGCACTGGCGCTGGTGCTGGTGCTGATTAGGTACTAAAATACTACCTGCATTTATAGAGTGAAGACAAGCTGTTGATAATTTCTAAACATAATCAAGGCAAAGCTGATCAGTAGATAACTTTATTTTAAAATTTTATCTCAGTGATTACTCTTAGGCTAATATGCATGTTACAAACTATTCATGAAAACTTTATTAAATTTATCGCTCTATGATAAGAGTTGTTTCCTCACGGTAAATTTTACTGCAAGTAATGAGCATATAACTCCTGTTTATAGTTACTTTAGGTTACAATGTTGCATGTCCACGTAAGCCATGCCTGGCATATATGTACTTATGCTTCTCATAAAAAACCACCACCATCATTAGGTTCAAAATCATCACTGATGTCAATAGCGATGTATCTAGAGGCTGACAAGAAGAACCTGTTGGTTCAGATTATCAGACCTCACTGTAGACATGTACGAGAGCCTAATAGAAAAAATGAACAAATAATATATTTGGGTGATGAACAACAATATCAACCTATTAAGTAACTAGGTGAGTCAAACAGAATAATATATAAGAACATTTCAAGTAGAAATGAAGTCATAATATGGGTTATCACAATCTTTACGAACCTCAATTCTGCATTTAATGTCTTATTGGGTTTATTTAATTGTTCATGTTTTAGTGTTTCTTTATACCAGAAAACAATAATTAAAAACTACTTTGAAAATAATACATGAATCTTCCTTATGATCAGCTATTTGTTGAAATGCTTGTTACAGCTTTTTTCTATAAGAATCTCTTTTTCAGTTTTGATGTCGTTCCTCACCGGTTTTGTACAAAAACATGACCTCTCACACAACCTCTCATTTCACCTATCTCATGACCACTCGCTTGACCTTTCAGACGACCTTCCACACAGCCTTTGACAAAATCTCTTACCTGACCTTTCATTTGACCTCTCAGCTGACCTTTCACTTGACCACTAAGAAATAAGAAATCACCATTATTTTCATGATCAATAATTATCATTATAGTTCATTTTTATTTTCAGAACTTGAGGTTTTACCTGAATGATGAGAAATCACATGAGTTTATTGTCTTCATTTCAAATACATCATCAACACTTTCTCTTTCAGTCTCCACAACTGGTACCCTGCTCAATTTCTCATGGTTCAACATTTTCTCTACGATATTATAATTAGCCAGAGCAGTGTTCAAGGTCATCTTCTTTCTTTTTATTCAGTAAAGACTTTTTTGCTTATCATGGCATTCAACCAAAATATATAAATACACTACTGAATGCCCGGCGGCACACAAGTAATGAAAAATTTTTTGCATTGAAAATTTATTTTTAATTGACCTATACAACATTTACTATTTTAACTTATAAATGAAAGTGTTTGTCTATTTCTGTGTGTGTCCAGCCAATTCATAATTTAAATAATCAAAAGTTTGAGGAATAGCTAAAACAGATTGTTAAAAAACATTTCTTACTTCTTATGCTACAAATTCACTTAAGATTTAAAATAGCTTATAGACAGTGGTAGGTGATGTAGTTGCCATTAATCAAGTCTCTTTACTCAATGAATTTTAGTAACTTAAATTAGTAACTTGAGCTAATATTTTAATCTTTATTATAATAAGGGCTGTGTTTGTTCAAAGCCAGCTAATAGTGTTTTGAAAAAAGGTTGCTCCTCACAGGAATCAAACCTGTACATTAAACTATGCATGAATGTGAAGAAAAGCAGACTATTACTAAACCATGCAGCCATATCATCACACTGCAGAATAATTGCACATATTATCATTACACATGATACCCTCTCTACAAGCGTGCAAATGTGAAAGCATGCGTATTTTAACCAATTGCTATTACCTGGACATACGAATGACGACAGACAGACAAACACTTGATTTTATATATATAGATATAAGATATATATATTGATAGTTTTGGTTGATTAAGTAACATTGATTTGCTCTTTTCATTGTGAAGTAAGACACTTTAGTTTCTTCTATTTGGCTTTCACTGTGGACGCTAAGAGCATTTTTGTATTCTAAATCTTTCCTGCAGGCAATACCTAACAGTTTATAAAACTTGTTGATGAATGTTTGGTATTTTACACAAAAACTTTATATGATGTTAAAAAGTTAGAAGTTAACATTGAAACTTTTGGTAAACAGCTACTATAGGAGATTAATTAATAGCTTTTTACCGTCACATCTCATACTTATCTCTGTCAACTGCCTGTAAGATATTTAAATAAAAACCATGCCATGTAGTTATATTGCTGTCCGTGTTAACCATTTATATTTTACATAAAACCATCATTGAGGAGGAAAAATGTTTCTATATTGTTTTATTCCTTATTCCTTCATGAAATTTACCAGACTCAAGTAACCGCTTTCTCCTGTTCAATTTTCTATTTTAATTATGAAATAATGATTATTATCATTACTGCTGTTAGTATTATTATTTTTATTGTGTTTACTACTATTATTACTATTATTATCATAATAAGTAGTATTACTGTAACGGCCATAGTTATTAGTATTGCTATTTTTATTGTAATAAGAGTTATTATTATCATGGTTATTAGTATTGCTATTTTTATTCAAACTATTAAGTATCGAGTCGTTTTTGTTGGTGATTCATAGTTAAAATTTTTAACTTTTCACAGGGTCTGCTGCTGTTGAAAATGACAGGAACAGAATGAAGTACAACATAGAAACTGATACTTCACAACTCAAGCCTTCAAGATTTCCAAAGCCTGCTCCAAGGAGTCTACCTCATGCGACAAGCTCTTCCAGAATACCGACCCCCTCTAGCCTTGCAGTCCCTGAAAGTGCCTCAACGTTTACCAGTTCTTCTGACACAGAGAGTACGGCGGAGAAGCGGACTGGCTTAACGCGTGCCAAACAGCGAATTAAATCACGGAGAGCAGCAACTAATGTTGACCTCAGTAGCTGGGCGTCAAGCGACTTTGAACAACAAGGTTTTAGCTCTCCATCTCATTCCGATGTGAGAAGTAAGCAGGAAGAATATAGAAACCTTCGAAGAACTGCCTCAAAAGGTTTGCCTGCATTCGCTGCTAGTGTGCCTTTTTGCTTGCTAGTGATTTATAGCTAAAATTTGTTGTTTTAGAATTATAACTTGAAATTGTTTGGTAGTTTGAGTTAGTTTGCTATGACTCTTTATGTTCTATGATGCAATTAAATACATAAATATTGTTTTTATGCTTGTTTTTATGCTTCATGCACTATTTTGTTGGCAGCATTCCTAAAGTTGTGTTTGACAAGACTTTCTCTGTAGCTTCAACAGAGGACCTCAGGGAACGGCAGCACTCAAGACAGCTGCTGTTGGGCCGCGTGAAAAGTAGCTCACTAGATGATTCTCACGCGTCCCATCCTCATCCACCTTGTAAATATAAGAGCGCCTCGTACTCTGATACGAAAACTATGCAGTGGCCAGGTAATTCACAGGCTATACTATCAACCGATGTGGGCGTGTCTTCTGAATCTACAGTGGGCGTGTCTGCTGAACCCACTGTGACCTCTGATTCAATGGCTCTTCTATGCGGCCTATAATATCCATTGTACATACTGTAACAGAGCAAGTCTGCATCTTTTGCATGGGAAGAGGCCAAGTAGTGGTCGGGTAACTCCAACTTATATGCTGTGCACTGCTTGGCTACTCTATAAGCACTTGTGAATTTGTTGAGATTGCTTTAGCATGTATGCTGCATGTAGCTAGAAAGCTGATAGTTTACCGTTATATTCGCAAGCGTATGGCTAATTACAATGCAGAGAATGCTATGCTCAGCAGTGAATCAAAATTTTTAGCAAAACTTTTTTTAAATTCTAATTGTATGCTTCCTCAAATAGTGAGTTTTACAGATAGATATGCATATAAATGTAGCTCCCACTGCGTCCCTCCTCCCACCTCAGTTGGGTGCGCCTGTTCTATGCCAACTCCTGCATCTTTGTGGAGTACTTGCTTATCGTTACGGGTCCTATCCTTATCATTAAGCTGTGTTTGCTCCAAGTCCATCGTCTATATCATTGTGGAGTATTCGTTCTACGCTCCCTCCCAAATCATTGAAGAGTACTTACTCAATGTCCTCTCTAACATTTGGCCTGCACCTGTTCTGCATCTCCTCTCGGGTCATTGTGATGCACCTGCTCTATGCCCCTACTGACCTTGTTCTTATTTCTTGGTTGCCCTTAACCTGTCACTTCAATTGTAACAAGATTTCTTTTGTGAATATGCAATCTTACCTTTTTAAGAGGGTTATTATTTTTTAAATATTGCTACATGGTCTTGTTAGTTTTATACCCCAGTCCTCCCGGTACTTGCAGGTGGAATGAATGGTGAAAGTGCTAGACGTCGATATTTCCTACAGCAAAATCGAGGCTGGCAAGCTGGTAGCGATGAACACATAGACAATGTATGTATGTCACATAAGTAGGTTAAAGTTATAGGTTACATATTTAGGTCAGCCAAACTTGATGGTCCAGTATGCAGTTTCAACATAGTTTCACAAATAAGTCTCCAGCTGGAGTTGGTGTGTGCAATAGACTCTCTCCAGCTGGAGTTGGTGTGTGCAATAGACTCTCTCCAGCTGGAGTTGGTGTGTGCAATAGACTCTCTCCAGCTGGAGTTGGTGTGTGCAATAGACTCTCTCCAGCTGGAGTTGGTGTGTGCAATAGACTCTCTCCAGCTGGAGTTGGTGTGTGCAATAGACTCTCTCCAGCTGGAGTTGGTGTGTGCAATAGACTCTCTCCAGCTGGAGTTGGTGTGTGCAATAGACTCTCTCCAGCTGGAGTTGGTGTGTGCAATAGACTCTCTCCAGCTGGAGTTGGTGTGTGCAATAGACTCTCTCCAGCTGTCATATGCCAGGCAATGTACATGCAATTTTATAACTACTTATAGCTCACAGCTATCCCAATAATATATGATTGTCTTCGCTACCGCCAATTGTGACTGCTAACGAGACGTCGGCATAGATGCGTAATTCAGTAGAATTCTTGCAAATTATCTAAATTTAGAAAAATATTTTGATTGCACCATTTGAAAGTTCTGAACAATAGAGAAACTCGAAACATAAAAGGAAGATTACGAGGAGATTGGTGTGTTGATGATTAGCGCTGACATCGGACAATCAAAATGTCGGTTTGTATTGCAGGCTCGAGTGAATAGTGACCACGTGATATTATACGACTTCCATAAAAGAGAGCCCGGCGATCTAGCCCTCAGGTAGTCATAATCAATGCATGCAAATCTTTGTGTCGACCTTAACTGCAGTACCTTTATTGGCTTCAAATCTGAGTGACCTTCGTATGTCTTCACTATTCTCTTTAAAGATACGATTTGCTTTCCTGTACATTTGTGTGTCAATTTTCTGCGTAACATCAACTTGCAGACAGAAATTTTCCATACATCTACTTTTATAATTTGCTTAATATACAAAATTTTTTTAGAGGTTTGTTAAAACAAAACTGTTTATTTCTAAGTTGAGCTGATTTGTTGCATGTAAGCTGCCTTCTTCAAAAATTATGTTCTTAAAGGTTGACTCGCAACAAAATTCACATTGCAGTTTTTTGGTACCAAAAGATTCACCGGGTCTTTCTCTGCTGTGTTGTTAGTGCAAAATATGTGAAAATGTGATTACAAGCTCTTAACAGCTCAAAAACGAACAGTTAATCGCAGCCATCACAAAAATGCCGTAGTTTGGAATCTCTTTATGTTGATGACGTTCTCAAACATTTTGGTTATTGTTATATGTTATATATATATATTTTATTGTTAGATGTTATCACGTGAATTGAAAGGCCAATAAAATGTTCAATATAAAACGTCTTGTAGCACTAGTTTATGACAAACACTTTCGGTTCTACCGGAAAACCCGTATCAAATATAGATGCTCGATACTTTACAGTTTCATTTCAGCCCCGGTCTAATCATTTATTCGTAATTTGATCATGTGACCCATACTTCCTGCCAGTGTGAATAATTTCTGCAGCATTTTTTCACTATCACAGGTGACCAACAAGCTCATCATGTTTATATGGGGATGATATGTACTCCTTGGAGCTATGTTTAAAAAATTGAACGAATTTTCATGGTAGGTCTTGAGATATCAGTGCTCAAGGTGACAGCATTACAATGATGAAGAAATAGATGCGTAAGGACAACAGACATAGTTTTATTGAATGTGTGAAGTATATTTGTGAAAATATTTCGACGAATGAGGTTGCATGAAATTGTGAACGGAAACCACCATGTTCAACTGGGTCCCATTTGAGCCGCTTTGGAGAGGGATTCCGGATCTACGGCAGTTTTGGGATGGCTGCGATTAAATGTTCGTTTTTGAGCTTGTAATCACATTTCCACATATTTTGCACTTGCAACACAACAGAGTAAGACACAACAAGACATGGTGAATCTTTCGGTACCAAATAATTGTAATGTGAATTTTGTGTCAAGTCAAATTTTAAACTTAAACTGGAATTGGGATGGTGGCCATTTTAGGGCTGGCGAAAGAGTGTGTATACTAGAGAAGAACACACCTGATTGGTGGCTAGCTATGTGTGGAGATGAGGTAGGCTACATTCCAGCAAGATACGCGCTGCCGGTAGACCTAGAGCAGCGGGTTTATCAAGTAGTCCGAGCATTTTATAGTCCTTTCAATACAGAAGGTCGTCGAGTCCATCTGCTAAAACATCAGGTATTTTATAACTTCAATAACCATGGCTTGTGTAACAAAATACAACTATTTTATTATAACCATTGACATCTGTGATTAATTTTTCAGCAACTTAGTTCTGCTAATTCTTGTGTATGTGAGAGTTCAGGACATTAAATTTAAGGCTTAAGCGGTAAGCATATTATATATTCGACAAATTACCAAATTTATAATCAAAAAAGTTTTTGAATAAGTTACATACATAAGCATGTGAAAACAAATAAGAAATCTTTTTAAAGATTAGTATAATAAACAAAAGATGAGCATACCAGCCAGCTAAATAGACGAGCTTTTCTAAGAAAATTATAATGACAATAATTATAACGATAATAATAATGACAGTTGTTGAATTGAAAAGAGATAAAAAGAATAAAAATATTTTTCCGGAAGCAAAGTGCTACTACATCTAAGTTCATGAACGGAACTCAAACAGATTTATTGACATAATTTCCTGCAGCATGGCACGCTTACAAATATTGCTGTTTGCGTTGTGCCATTCCCTGCTTTATCTCCCAATATGATAGCCAGACAGCCTCAGTCATGCTTCTGTCATGCCTTCATGCACTGTATTCTGCAGGTGGTCCTACAGTGTGGCCCTGAGGATAAGTTGGGGAGAATTCTCGTGAAGACAGATAACATAGAGACTGGTACGATAGACGCAATTATGTGCCCATTGGCTAATCTCACTCCAATATAGAAGGTATCAGCATTCTGTGATAGCGCATCAACAGCTAGAATATTTATTATATCAAAGTTCTTACATCAAACTTTTAAAAAGTTCAGAAGATTTCATTAAATTGTACCAAATTGTGCATCCTTGCTTCCAAGCTGAGAATCCAAAGTACATAATATGTAGCATGCGCTCTAACCACGTATCTCAGCTCAGACCTCTGACTAAGCGAGGTTCTAAGGCTACAAACTATTTGTCTCTTAGCTAGTCATATTGTTTTAATATTGATAACTCATTGCTGTCGATTCCTCTGTCAGCATTAAACAATAGATTATCACTTTATATTATTTCTTCAACCATTGTGCAAATAATTTGCCACAGCAGAAGATTTTTCTCTACTTTTTGATATATAATAAAAGAACAAGGTTTAAATGAATAAGAAAGTTTCTGGTTCACATAAGATATATTTCAATATAATATTGCAACTTGAATAAATGTTATGCATGCATATTATTGCACACGATACACGGAGTAATGCTTCTTGGCACAGTGCCAGTTTACAACAAACAAAGCTGAAATGAATTGAAAACTATTACCGCTAGTTGTACATCTCAAAACATATTGGCAAACTAGACCATCAAATTACACACAACGCAAACATTTCTAATAAATATACTAAGACAAATAAATTAAATATAAATAGAAGATTGAAATATATACAACATTCTCTGATTAAAACAACAGTTCAATATTAATATGATATCAAGTTGTAAAATTTGCAAAGAAAGAAAATAAAACCTCGTATCACTTTTTCACTCAACACTAAAGATCTAGTACAAACAGGAGGGATTACTAAAGATCGATTAAATATCACACAACGACTCACAGTAAAACTAGTAAAATGGACAACAACTATATAGTTTATAACATTATATGATGATATTATAAAATATTATATACTTTTTAAATAAGTTACATATATAATAATATAATAATAATTGCTGTTGGTATAACTACAGAAAATAAGGATGTAAAATAATACAAAAAGAGAAATGGATCGGATTGCTTGCGGAAAATTAACAAGGTGTGAGACTAAGAGAGTGTATCACAAGTATTGCTATGGACAAAACATTGCAGTCAGGAAGTAGTACTATATATAGCAGCTTGTATGAGATGAGAAAAAATTATACAACTTAAATATTTTATTAAATAAATTAATTTGTAGTTGGAAATAAATAATTGAGAAATTTCTATCGTTTTAAAAAATGTATATATTAAACAAAAGGCAATTCGGACTGCAATGGCTGTGAAGAGAAGAGAGGGCTCCTGGGTGGCTGGAGTGGAATATTGCATGGTGAAGCACCTGATATATAGTCTGGCGGAAATTTTTCAATTCTCAGCAAAGTTGTAAAGGTTAGCTTATTAAGGTTTCAAGCAAATTGAGCACCCAGTAACTTCAGCATTATTTGATATGATTTGGAAAAATTGTATGGTAGGTGACGAACAAATCGTTCTCTTATATGCTATTGGTCAAAAGTGACAATAATTGCAATAATATATAAATTAATTAATAATTTAAATCATTACAAATGTAATTTTAAATAATTCCTTAAAAAGTTGATCATTAGTAAAAAAAGCAATTTATTTACAGCTCGGGCGCTCCAAAAAATGACCTGCCGCTTGGGCAGCTCTCTGTTTATGGTTGTCTCTCTCCTACTGTTTCCTCTCTCTTTTGTTCTCGCTCTCAAACTCTTTGACGTTTTTCTTCTTGAGTTCATCCACCAAAGATTCTCAATAAATTGGCATGACAGTGTTGCCGGAATTGTACATCTGCAATAGAAAAAACTCAAAATCATGCATAAAATTATAAAAAATTAAAAAGATAAAGTTTTGAGACAAGTACGAAACGTAGGCGAAGCAAAGTTAGTCCCATTCAGGTGGTCTTCAGCATAAGTTCTCTGGTCATTTTGTTTTACTCAGCCACTAAAAATGCAAACTATATTTAAAAAATTGCAAAAAAGGCTTAGTTTTCTGCAAACAAATGACCAATAGCATAGATCTAGCTTCATCCAATAGAAAAGTGACAAAACCATATAGCTAGCCAATCATATCGATCCTCTCACCTAATGATTTTATGTAACATAACATTGCTTGATCTCTACAGCAGCTTAACAGGCCTAAACAAATATCGTTACAGAGATTTATTTTGTTTTGTTAGATATTCCTCCTCGTGTAAACTAGACATTACAGTCGCTTGAAAAGATCAACTGGTCAATCAACAAACGATCAACTGGTCTCTACAGCAACAAGAGGATCATAATAAATAGATTTTACTGTCTATTCTCTACGTAGGAATGATTTAACAATACAGATTTTGTGCAACAGATGGTGTTAAGTTAACAGAAGTATTTGACATTTAGCCTTTCAAGCCCTTCGAAGCATCGCAGTTTCATAAATGAAAAGGAAGCGATTTAAAATAAAAAATAAAATAAAATGTACTAAAGTCTAAGATACAAAAATAAACATGCTATGTTAATGCCGGTTTAAAATTGTATCTCTCTCTATCATTACTTTTACCTACGCATTGTCCGTCTCCTGCGTTAATTGGGTTTCATCTCAGTTCACCTTCTTCGAGGTAATGTGACGACAATAATATTGTTTTATTGATTATATGGGAGTATTTGATTCCACTTTCTAAACATACGGGGAAGTTTTTGAAACAAACTAATTCTACATGCAGAGGTTGAAATTTACACAAAACCTTTGCATTTATTGTCATATTTCATACCTGCGAGCACTTTATGGGGCTAGTCATCGGAGATGTATGGTGTAGAGGGGGCAAATCCAACAAATCAGAAGAGAATTCTTCAAGACCGGCATTCTACAGCACAAAATAAATGAAAATTTTAGATAGCTTAAACTATTGTCCACATTGTATATTGACATCCCCATTTACGCTGGTCTAAGGAAATTTGACGTTTCTAAAGGATTGATCTGGCGAAGGATTCCTTCTTGCCAAGGATGAGTGGCTGAAGCATGCACGGGCTAAGTTATGGCATGTCAGGGGAACAAAGAACTTGTTTATTGCTTACTCAATGCACGGATCAATGACGCTAGCTTATGACGGAATGAAAAATAAACATTTACTTTAACTCAGGTTTGATAACAAAGCGTTATTTCTTTAATTTAGACAATATATCTAAGGCCTGCCATTTGCGAGCTAATCTTAAAACCTGATATAGGGCAACTGATTTTTCTTCAAGTTAAATAAACAGGGGGCTGATTGAATAACCCGATTCATTATGTAAATTCCTAAGAGCCTTTCACGTTTCAAAGTAAATTTGAATTCGACCGTAGGAGTGATTGTTCTTGTACAAACACGAATAAAAACCGTTGCTTTATCAACATACAAATCCATTAGACCCGAGTGCTGTTAGCCACAAAAGGGATATTTATCTTAAATGAAGTTTCAAAACCCATACTGGTGCAAAACAAAAGGGTATCGATGTTTACTCTGCTCTTACAGCATGAGATGATGATGATGAAAGGTTAGTATGCAATTTCCTGGGAACCCTCGGCACAATCCGCAAGGTGCGGCGTTGTAACGTTACATGCGCAACTCACCTTGTTCACTTACATATCTCATTCCTTCGTTTAATCATCTTAACAAGTTTGAATGGATTTTATTAAATTTTTTTCCACCACAGTAAGTGTTTTATTATTTCAGAATTCAGAATCGAAGGATTGTTATTCACTGCACTTCCATGTTTTGAAAAGGTTCAGAGTTGATTCCACTCAAATAATAGAAATGGTGAAATTTGAACGCATTCGACGCCATTTCACTTTGCTAAATTTGTGCGAAGGCACTCGCTGTGAGAGGACTATTCGACAGCATAAAAACACTCATCGCTTAAAGATCTGAATATATAATATCTGAATAAGCTCTTCCCAGTAGAAGTAAAACAATTTCACCATTTCGATCAATTGCAGTCAGGCTTACATAGTGCATTTAATAGACTACGCATGAATTGAAAAGTGACCGTGACCCGAAAGCGAGTCCTTCTCTAACAAGTTTTGTTTTGCGCGATACATTGCGAAACTTGCAAAGATTTGTATACTCAAATCCGAATCACTGAAACAGTAGGGTGCAAATTCGTAGGCAGCGAACAACTCCAAATTTATTCGAAGCTCGAAAACGCAGTTATTGTTAGAAATTTTTTGTCAGTCCAGTTATTAAGTGGAGCCATTGAGAATTGCTATTGAGATGTGGACGATTTTTTTACTAATACGCTTGGCTCAGCAAGATAGTGTCGATTCTGAGCTCTTTTGCGCCGCCTGTGTTTTTGACTAATCAGCTTGTGCGGTCTTGACATGTGTCGGAAAGTTACCAGAGAAGATAAGGTGTCATACTAGTGATGCTTTTAGTGGCAAAATAGTATTTAAAAAAGCCATGCGACATAATTTAGATGATCGATATATAACCAACAGATCATTCTCAAAATATTGATAATGTACTGATTGTGAGGTATAGTGAAGTAGGCACGAGTATACACGATCGACATGTGTAGCCATGAGATCTTTTGGCAAACAATGGGGGCCCTAAAATTACCCTCCCTCTTTTACAGGCTCCTTAAGTTTTGACAAAATATTGTAGATATAGTTCCTAAGCAGACAGAATGACAGGCCATTTTTTATTTTCTTTGTTTTATATTCGGACAATAAAGGTCCTTGTATTATTGTTCAAGCGAATCATGTGATACAAAACCTTATCTCTGCTAAGGCTGCACAGAGACAATCAATAATTCATAGCAAGGTGCAAGGGAAACAAAGAACCAACCCTTGGCATCACTAATCGATAGCCTACTAGACCATGTTATTATTCATTAAACTATCCAGCAAACTCAATTGCGTCAACATCTGGATGCTTGCAATGTGTGATCAGAAACGAAAGCCTCAGAGCTAATATTTGCAAGGTAACGGCCCACACTGCTTGAAATTTCTCTATAACATCAGCTAATGTTACTGTCATATTGCATTAGGCTTGAATAACTGATCTTTGCACAGAGTTTTCACGCTAATATCACATAATTATATTAGTACTGAAATATTAATATACTGAAGTACACTAATATTTAAAATAGCATATATGCTTTTGTTCTAGGACTCTCTCGTTTCATTAATAATAGTATTTCAGAAACATTTAAACATTGCCTTTGAGAGCTTGATGAGAACTTGACCTTTTGTGGCACCAATAACCCTAATCTTCGGTCCAAGCAGTACAAAAGAGCAATGCTATAAAAAAATTGTGGCTTATTCACCAATCACTCGGGGGTTTAATTTTGACAAACTTCAGAAATGAAAAAAGAAATTAGAACTTGCCTTCTTTTCTATTTGAACAATCATTACAAAAAGAGCAGATAACTTGTTTTGTGGTATTTTTGAGTCCAAACCAATATTCCGATATCTGTTAGGTGCACGTTGATGATGAGCGGGTCGCTTATCGTTTATCAGAACAAATCAACAAATACAAGAGTCAAGTTTAAAAATCCAACGCTCACCTGAAGAGCAAACTCAGAGAGAGACGGATCCAGCACAAAGTCTTCATGATCAAACAGGTTTGCCGCATCTTCAGCTAATTTGTTGAAATCGATTTGCTGCTCCGGCAGATGTTGCCGCTCAAGAATTTGTCCTTGCCCTATGGTTACGTGTTGATGCCCACTGCTGCTCGTAGTGTGCGGTGGTTGTATAGCCGTGACTATTCTGACTCCGGGCCTGTGGGTCAGATGACTAGTTTGGTAACTATGTCGCAACGACCTTGACCTGTCCATCAGATAAGCGCCTTGTCCTTTGGTGAGAGTCTCAAGAAGTTCTGTGGGAAAGGAGAGAGGTTACGTTATGGAAGATCAATAGTTAATAAGGAGGTTTAATGGCCTAATAAGCTCTCAATCTCCTTCATCAAATCTCCAAAGTCTATTGTATACAATGGCAGCAGATACCAGCTCAATACCTAATCATAAAACTCATACTACAAAATTAATAGAATTTTCTAGATTTTCAATAGAATTTTATAAAGTGTGTCAAGACGGGATAAAGCCGGTTATGCCGTATGACTATGTCGACCACTTACTGCAATCTTTGGGGTCTCAAGACCCGACAAACAATAAAATTGTCAAGCAATTACTTTATTCAAACCCAGGGTATTAGCTAGGCAGTTGTATATTAAGTAAGATGGCCACCCGATTGTCCGTACTAGTTTTAATGGAATCGTACATAAGAAAGCCAATTAAACGAATTGAACTTTCCCCGCAGTGAAGTGAATGAATAATTCAACAATGGCAAGTATGATATGCAAACGGATTCAATCCCAAGGCGAATAAATAATCTAAAGTTTTGTATTAGTTAATAGCGAGTTGAAATAAAATACAAAGAATAATAGGTGAATCACATGAGCTATTGATTTTCTTGAATATCCGTCAGCTGCTCCGGTCTATAGGCCCTCTCTGACACGGACCAATTATGACTCACTCGTCATTTTGAGATGCGTGACAAAAGTCTCGCAAACCTCTGAAGATGACTTGAATTTCAAGCTAAACAATGTAGCGATACGGGAAAGATGGCAAGGTAGCGATGGGATGAAACTTTATTATCTAGCCCATGAATGAGAGGGGATCAAAACACGATGACTAGTATAAAATTCCCTCTTTGTAACAAAACTATTTCGTATAATAAACCTGGACTGTTACTAACCAGGATTTGCCATGCTTCTTTTTATTGCAATCATATCTTTTTTGTTCCATTTCGCGACCTCCTCATCCATTTTTTTGATCTTTGATGGATTCATCGCCCAGAGGCATCCCTTACGAGAGTGAGTTCCGTCTGAGTTAGGGTTCTCTATTTTCTCAAAGCATTTGTTTAAGGATAGGTTGTGCCTAACAGAATTCTAAAAGAATAGAATCACAGAGAATGACTTATTCATGCGTTTACAAAGCATCGACAGTGCAATAAACTACAACAAATATGGCCACTCCGTAGATCATAATAAAAGAACAATACAATCTCTACATTTTTCCCAACCGTTTAGTCCGCTCAAAAACCACTTTCTTCAGGTTAAAATTAGATTGTGTGAGTATTACAATACAAACTCCCTTTGTTAATGCGCAGTATTTCTGTAGATCAAATGTCGGCATTATATCGGGCTGTTTATCTAACCTTGTCTAAATATTAATTACAAAAGACGTAGTAAAGGTGAGTAAACAACGGGCCGTGAGCTCGCAGGCCTTGGAATGAATGCTGACAACCTATCACGGCGCCGGCAACCCATGAGTAGCTGCTGAAAAATTACAAATTATAATCAATAACTTACTCCATTCACTCCAACTGTAAAAGTTATTAGCTCACGACCAGCTAGCTTTTTTGTTTGGGAGTTTGCGCTGCATTGAAGTCACAAGGAGTGTTTAAAAAATTTGTTTTACTTTAAGAACAAGATCCAAAATTTAATCTAATGACATGCTATGTGAAGGACATATAGAAATCTAATTTGCTTTCAGCTAAAATGCTCTAATAACAGAATGCTGCCGCAAAATAATGATTGTAGCTGCAGTAAGATATAAATTGTACAGCCACTAATACATCTGAATAATATTCTTTCTTTTTAACATTTTTAATAATATAATAACGATAAACTTCATACCTTCCAGCCGTCAGGAGCAGTTTTGAAGTATGGAAAATTTTGCATCATGAAGTTGTAGATTTCGGCAACAGGCAGGCTACCTCGTCTGCTGTTTTTAAGTGAGAGGGCAATGAGGCAGCTATACGAGTAGGCTGGTTTAGGATATGGGTTGTCCGGAACTGTCGAAGACGGAACAGAACCCGGGCTATGGCTGTAGTTCCTTTGGTAATTGATAGATGATCTGTTTTGACCATAATGCTGCGAAGACATGCTAGACTTTGTGGTAGAAATGTAAACTTGCTGTTTGCTTGTTGGAACAGTAACGTACTTTATATTACCGCTGTTGGAGATATGTACATTGCTCGGTAAGGTAACAACACGAACAGACTGAGCAGTTGAAATTGGTGTGACCGTTGATGGATTTACCATGAGATTGGGATTTCCATTGGATTCTGCTGGCATCTGCTGCTGTAGGGAGTGCAGCCAACTGAGGTTAGAAACAGAGGAATCTAAATCTATCGACTGCTGTGCGGATGAGATCGGTGGAAGCTGTGTATTTGGTGAGTGAACAGAGTTAGAAGGAAACATGTCAGAAGTGCTGCTTGATACGTCTGGCTTTCCAACTGGAATGTCCATTGGTGGATATAATGTTTCTACGTTTGAGTTGACATCTACTGCCACCATGTCATGTAGTGATGAATACCCGTGATCTCCGTTTGTATTCATTGATGAACTGTATTCTACGCTCATTGGAGTATACTGTTGTTGGCGCAAGCCTTCTGATACTGAACTGTTATTTCTATTTTCCATGGCTGCCTCTGTCTTTGGGAGTAGTTTGAGCGCTTATTAAAATGCTGACCCAAGCATTAGCCAGCAGCAGATACCAGAAAATGATATGCACAACCTACACACCTGCTTGACCCAACAATGCCCACTTTTGCAATGAACTTGATTACCAGCTGCCCACTACTACTGCTACACACTTAAATCATTATGGAGTTAAGCCATTCTGATTGGCTCTTTATTACAAAGCAATTATTAGTACGTGTAGATAACTTCTGTAAGAAGAAAAAGTTCAACGATTTCCTAAGGAGTTGTGTTCTTTCTATTATACGTTGTTTTTTATTAGTTATTGTTTTGTATATTTTGTATTTTGTTTAACTAATTTTTTTTCTCTCAAACAACATTTATTTCGCAAAACAATCAGTTGTGATGGTTATCTCGAAAGCCGTCAATTTTGATAAGCGGAAGTTTCTTACCAAAACACAAATTTAGTGTCCTGTTTAATTTATATAGCGATAGCTTTTGCTAGTCTTTCGGTTATTCTGGTCTAATACACATTTACCCATTTAGATAGGTCACTACCAAGCGAAAAGTAATAGTGGAGCTCAACACTTTCGGAACATACTATTCACTCTCTGCAAAAGAAGTATGTTGTAATCATAATTATTATTGTCGATTGTATTTGTGCCTTTTAGCTTAGTGTTGCTAAACTTGTTTTAGCGATGGAAATCATTTTCAACTTTTATTTTTAAAATGTTTTAATTTGTGAAAGCTTTTTATGTGGCTGTGCAATATAACACACAAACAGGCGATAGTAATAGTGAAGGGTCGCAGTCAGGTAATAGTTTCTTCGTAGCAGTGCTTCTAGCATCCATGCAGGAATGTCCAACCACTCTTTGCACTACATGCAGTCACAGCAAAACATGAGTAATTTTTTGTGTTGATTAGTAGCACATGTCATCAATAAAAGTTGAGTTGGCGCTTTTCATCATTCCTTTATAAATTCTAATTTTAAAAACCAATGTGGATTGTGTTGCCAAGACATTATTAACACTAACCTTATTCTTATTTGACGATCAAATGAAAAATTCACTGCTTATATAACCAATTTGTGCCTGAGAAATTGAAAAAATATTCATTATTTTGCTATGCGTTGTGCTATAACTTACAAATTTATATGTCAGTAACGTTTGTCTGGTGTAATTTAGTAAAACGCACTACGTATATTAGATAGGCTTAATCGATTTACAATAGCCTTATAAGCGGGACATCTTTTTGGTCATGAACAGAATGGCTTCATGGCAATGACGTAAGTTGGTTTATTATTTTTTGATTTGATAAAAACTCATTCTTTGAAAATGTCTACATGCGTAACTCTCATTATAAATACCGTTGGGATAACTTAGAACTTATCGAATAAAAATTTTTAAAATAAAAAAAATAGTAATTGTTAATATTTTCTACATGGAGCACTCTACTGCTTGTGTTTATGTTGTATCTAATCAACACGCTTTTTTATTTTAATGGGTGTCTTATAGTTGTTAACCATTACAGATGAACAACATCCGTGTCTAATGTTTAGGCTGCATGTAGTTTGGCAGATTCTCCATTTTTGCAAGTGTTCTGTACTGTTATCTCAACCATTTAAAAGCATGCACAAGCGTTCAGAACTTTTTACTACCCAAGGTTTTTAGCCACATTCGTGATAGAAATTGTTTTCAATCACCTGAAAAGCAGTGAAGTTTTGCTGTGCAGTGCGAATGCTTGTTAAGGGTTTGTTACTAACTATATGTCAGTTTAGGTCATAAGTCACATAATCAGGTAATTTGTTAAGTGAGCTGGTCATCGTCACCTTCAACTATTTTTTGGCTTACGCTTGTGGTAAATCATGCAAGTTGGCTATGCAATAATACAATGAAGGTGCAGAAATTGATTACCTCCAACAGTGGAGTTCCAAAAATAATAGCAGGGGAAGGTGGGGCAAGTTGGACCAGGCCACATGGGAAGCTGCCTATTATGTTTCTAAGGTTACTATTTTGTATCAAATATTAACTTTACCAGCCATATTGTAGGCTATATGATTCTGGTAAAAACGCATCGGTATGTTTGTGTCAATCAGAACGACTGGTGGCTAAAATAATATTCATCACCTTTGATTTACTACGCAAATAAATATCTGCAGCTGCCAGGACTAATATTGAGAATAAGTTAATTGTGTGAAAAAAGACATTTGGGGCAAATCGGGTCAACCTAGGTGTGACAAGATGAGTCAGTGGCCCAGCTTGCCCCATCAGCTTTTATTGATCTTGTACTTTTAGTGACACCTCTGAAAGGTAAGAAACTGTAAAGCCTCAACAAGTATAGGCCTAATAGACCTGAAAGGTTTAATACAGTCAATATAATCCTCACACTCAGCAGTTGAAGTCTTTGAAACCACTCCTGTAGATTTACATCCACTACCGAAGGCACCAACTAAAAAGCTACCATAAATATAATAAGGAACAAACGTTTACCTTCTTGTTCTGATTTGAGTTCAAGTTCATGAAGCCTCAGACACTAACATTATTATTATAGTTATTGGTTCTGCTGAATGCTAATTATTAGTATGACATGCGTGTGTGATACGTACAATAAACTCATAGACTTATGCATCTTTATAAATGCTTTGCAGAATACAAACTTTATGACTATTCACTTGGAAGTTGGGCTGAGCTGATCAGAAGTTTTTGACACCATTTTTGACACACCAAGTTAACCACCAAATGATTTTGAGTTTGGCTTTTGTTTTGACAAGTAAAATCGCATCAAATTAAATTCTTGCAATGATCAAACGATAGTAAATAACTGTAAACAGCATTATTGTGATAATCTTCACAATAGCTGATGAACTATTTCTTATTAGGGAAAGTGATAGGTTG
Source organism: Watersipora subatra (assembly GCF_963576615.1). Classification (NCBI taxonomy): domain Eukaryota; kingdom Metazoa; phylum Bryozoa; class Gymnolaemata; order Cheilostomatida; family Watersiporidae; genus Watersipora; species Watersipora subatra. The sequence goes on along the minus strand of NC_088708.1, from coordinate 43,038,982 downwards.
TTTGCTGTCATGACCTCAGGTACTCCTAATGGCTGTATTATAGTCAACTGGTGATCTTTGATTGAGCAAGAAGACTGAACTCTGTCCATTTGGTTTTACATCAGTATTCACGCTTGAAAGTATGTCCGTGTTGTTATTCATGAAGAGAGAGAGAGAGAGAGAGCATTATATATGCTGGAGATTAGTAACTCTCTGAGTCATAGACTCTCTGGCACTACGTATCCGCTAATGGAATGTGGGGTGGCATAGCGTAGATAAGATTAGCCATCAGTTTTCTAAATTGCTCTGTCAACTCTTTCCATAATAGATGCTATCAAAGAGATGTAATTGTTGATAAGGTGTCTGTACGCTTTCAGATCATGCCTGTCTGTGGGATGCTCTAGTCCTTCCAATCGCCAACCTCGGCAACGACAAACATGGCTCTCGCCTCTGGTAAATATTTTAGTAAACCGCTCAATACTTTACAAGTGGAGGTATCTTGTTTTTAGGTTTTGTAATATAGCCACTCCGGTGACCAGTACTTTAGGCCTAAGATGTATCTCCATCTAGCTGGTTAATGTCTTTAAGACATGTTGCACGTGCAAGCAAAGAGTATTTTTCCTGTTTTATGGCCATGCTCACTACTCAGCTACACAGTAGCTATAACATGTGATTATGGACTCCCGAATTCCCTACGCTGCATATGTGCAAGCTTATCTCCCTTTTAGTAAGTCACTTTACAGCTTGTAGTTTGTAACTGCCTTGTATGTGTGAATTATAATAGTGTGTATGTCCATAAACTTAAATTTGCATTTGAAGAGTCTGTTTTTTAATAAGTTTGAAGATGCATTTTTAAACTTGCGTGTTTATCTTGGTTTAGTCAGTTTAAATAATCAAACTGTAAACATGTATTTAAGAGTTGTCGACTGGAGTTCAGTTTATTCACATATGACTATTATTTTTGGCTTAAAACGCTCACACGTTTCTAACGGATCAAATTTTCATTTTTATGTCAATTTGAATATGAATTGTGGGGAGGCATTAAGTTTGCTATTCATTTATTCTGGTTGTTTTCCTGACATTGGCTAAACAAACTGGTAAATTTAGACTTGCGATCTCTCAAGTGTTGTCAGAACTCAAACCATTGGTAACGGATAATTAACTTTGATGGAGGGTATAAATAGCCATGGTAAAATGTTGTCAGTGCCCTTGGTTCTATTTACTTGCTTTTGCTTTATGTATAAATGGCAAGTGAGTGAATGAGGTGGATTCAGTTAAAACAGGTGTACGCTATGTGAAATATGTGCAATTCTTTATGTTTAAATCATAATTCAAAAAGGTCTTTGGACAATAATCCTATGCTAATGTTAAACCTCAAGAGATAGATTATTTGGTTTAATCAAAACAATTAATAACGGAGTGAAAATTTTAGGAGATTTTTTGCTGGTTGACAAGATGACAAATTGAAGGATAACAATGTAAATATTGTGAAGTTTTAGGTGCGTGTGTTTAACTCTTTGAACTCTGATGGTCTGTATTTCAGCATTTCGTAGGGTGTATCAGAAACCCTAACGGCCAGAACACCGGCATCCACACGCCTCTGTTTACAAATGTTGTTTTTAAGCAAGAGAGTTAACCAATCAAATTAATTCTTGCACAGAGCGTTAGACCAGAAATTTTACTTCCATTTTTAACCGGTTTCACTTGTCTTCGGAGTGAAAGACAATTGAAACCGGCATTTATAATAAAAATTTTACTCGGACAATATCGCAAGAAAATTGATACGCTTCATTTGTTGGTGTGTTATGGATGATTGTGATGCAGACGAAGAAATATATGATACTAATCATAATTTTGCGCATTATTTTGAGTCATTAAACGACTAATAGTGTTTACTCGATGAATATGATGCTACTGTAAAGATTTTTTAGAAGTTTTTAAAATTGTACGAGTTTTTATGGTATTAGCCCGACAAACTGAAAAACCTTTTTCCATTCGGTAGCATATGATGCGTGTTGCCGCACTTTTTACCAGTGTTTTACCAAGTATCATTGGATTATGAGTATATTTAGATATCTTAAGTAAAAAGTTTCAAAACTTCCTATCGTTGGACAACTTGCCCAGGGATACTGACACACTTTGACAAGGACGGGCAGGGTTCAAAGGGTTAACTTGCCCAGGGATACTGACACACTTTGACAAGGACAGGCAGGGTTCAAAGGGTTAACTTGCCCAGGGATACTGACACACTTTGACAAGGACGGGCAGGGTTCAAAGGGTTAACTTGCCCAGGGATACTGACACACTTTGACAAGGACGGGCAGGGTTCAAAGGGCAGGGTTAAAGGGCAGGGTTCAAAGGGTTAACCAGACATTACTTTAAATAAAGTTTAAAGTTATAAATTTAAAGCCCTATGAAAGTTTTGGATTTTTAGCGTAGCGCAATTATAAAAGGCCCACATTTTGTTAGCAGCCACAATTACTTGAGCTAACCAAATGTTTCTGCAGCATTTTTCGCCTACCACGGGTGACCAACAGACTCGTCATGTTTATCATAGGATGATATGCATTCCTTCGAGCCAAGGTTAAAAAATTAAACGAATTTTTACGGTAGGTTTTGAGATATTAGTGCTCAAAGTGACAGAATTACAATGATGATGAAACAGACACGGAAGGACATGGTTTTATTGAATGCGTGAACTATATTTGTGAAAATATTTCGACGATTGAGGTTGCATAAAAGTGTAAACAGAAGCCATCGTGTTTATCTAAGTCCCATTTGAGTCGTTTTGGAAAGGGATTCCAATCTACTGCGTTTTCGTGATGGCGGCGAATAACTGTTCATTTTTGAGCTTTTAAGAGCTTGTAATCACATTTCCGCATATTTTGCACCTACAACAAAGCAGAGTAAGACATGGTGAATCTTTTGATACCAAATAACTGTAATGTAAATTTTGTTGCAAGTCAACCTTTAAAACTAAAAATCATCTCCGTCATGAAATGTAGATGCATCCATTCCTTGAGAGCAGTAGTTAGGAATATGTTGGTAACATGTAGTTCATAGAGAGGTGGAAAATCAAATCAGTTTTTTGTAGTTACGGTATTAACAATTTGGCTTAAGGTTCTCCTTCTCCACTCAATATAAACATTGAAATGCTGGTTGCCATGGTGTGCAGTTGTTCTCTCTTGCAGATGTGGGCTATTGAAATAAGATATATTATCTCACAAACTGAGTGTAAATGTGCACTTAGCTACTAATTGATGATGATCACTGGTAATCATGTGTTGTCATTTTTGTTGGAAATTAACTATGTTTTGGACTATGTGGTCATATGCATGTATATTAACATTTCCAACATTCCTTATTTGCAAATCTGTGGGATTGGCAATATCTTCGAATCTTACGTTTAGCAGCAAATACCCAATTGGCAGTTTTTGTCCATTTCGAACACTGTTTTATAATTATCTGCATTCTACAAAAATAAACTTTGTTGATTTTTTGTTCAGAAATATGTTGTTGAAAGGCTTTCCAAGACTTCCATAGCAGTCGATGGATAGCCTGATCCATGACGTCATCAGTCAGAAAATGATTTGAAACTTGACTATGTAAACAGTTTTTAATTTTGGTGTAAACTGTTTTTAACATTACTCTTGCGAATCGCATCAAGGGGTTTTTAAAATATATTCATGTATATATTATATATATTAAATATTAGCGGTAAGCACAGCAGGTGGGTGTTTGAGGCTAGTTCTCAGGAACCAGATAGAGTTTTGAAATAAAATATTTATTATATAATAGCGACCTGGCGGAAGGCATTGAACATATGCGCGAAGTTTAGATAAAATCAGAAAAACAATTTGGAAACTCATAGCATTTATGATGCTGGGCCAACACGCACGATGATAAAGTGGGATTTATTAATATATATATATTTTATACATTATTTTCTATTCTTTTGTATTTTTTGCTGTTTTTTCCCCTGTAATCTTACAGTACTTGCATTTACTGTTATAACCAATGCATGGGTTTGACGAAAATTACTATTTTTTGCCAAAATAGTTTTATAAGCTCAAATTCACTGGAGAGAACAACTATTTTTTAACACGGCTTAAATTTTTTTGTACTCTAAATCTCAAGTCGTAACTTTTTGCTCATCCACAGCTAATTCCTCATGGTTGGGTGAGTTTGAAGAATGGTTCTAGTAATGGTTTTTATTGTCTGTTTCTCGTCACAGAGGTAAAATTCATGTTATGAAATATGTGCAGCTTGTTGATAGTTTCCCTCAATGTAGGGCTGAAGTGGAAACACACTTTAACTTATAACAATCCATCAACTAGCGCACTCCATTAATGGTGAAACTCACTATATATAATTCACTTGTGACAGATATGCGTGATCGTAAAGCAGTCAAAAAGAGATAATCTGTGTCGATAGAATGATAGCGACTGACCTGCTGTGGGCTCGTATACCAGACGGATCGCTGTGTACATTACCGTTATATTCATTCATCGCACTCTTTGTAGTCGGACCTGTCAGTTTGGAGAATTTAGGTTCTACTCGTTATTGCTCTGACTGTTGTTGAGTTTGGCTGCGGTGGTTCTCTTCTCTATCATTGTATGAAGCTCCTGAATTGTTTAAACCCGCGTGTGTCTTGTCTTTAAGTCATAGATTCAAATTTGTCGCTTTTGTCTTCCTTGGAATGAGGAGAGAAACCAGATAATGTTTCTTGTAGGCATGTGTTTTTGATATTAAACACATCGGATAGAAGCTCCAATACAGCATTGACTTCCTTTTATTTATCAGCAGATTGACAAGAGGTGGTTACCTTCTAAAATTAATTGTGGTCAAGTGCAGTAGTAGCAAAATTTCCCCTCGCTATCCAGACAAAAAACAGTGATTCACTAACCAGCTGTTCATAGTGGTTCCCAACTCCTCCACAATAATACAGTGCATCCTCAGGATACGATTACCTTTTCCTTTGACTTTTTCACCTTACAAAGTAGAACATAAGGATTTTTTCACATCACCATACGAATCTTTTTTCAACATACGAATTCAACAAAATTTTCGTCCGAGTTCAAGTTTGGTTGTCAGTGTGCTTATTCTGTACATTAAAATAATAAAGACACTAAAATGCTGTTTGCTGAAAATATTTTTACAATGCCTGTAAGGAACACGATGACCAATTTCTTTTAGTTCAGCAATTCTCGCATGTAAAACGGTAATATTTTCCTTTGATAACCAGTAGCAAAGTTGAAGTTGCAATCCCTTTATACATAAAAGTTCAGTGGCCAGGCAACTTTCCTTAACCTGCTAACGAAAATCTACGAAAACAGCATCGCTTGGGTTTTCTTGTCGAATTAGGTTGAAAAATGTTTTAAAGAGGTCTGCTAAAAGTTATAGTGAAAGCGAAGACCGAAACTGATAAGTGATAAAATTTTAGTGACAAAAAGTTGAAATTCGGTAATATAGTTAGAAATACATACAAAAACTTAGCTTTAAGTGGGTATGTTTAGTAAGGTAAACTTATTTGAAGCGAATTCAAAGTTTTTGTTACACGTATGTCTGTCTTAAAGGTAAGAACTTTCTACGGTACTTAATGCTGCTCATAGACATTGTAGCATTACATTTTAATGCAGATCATAACCAATAAATCACTAAGAAAATAATAAAGTTACTGTAGGTAGCTATAGTTAATAAGGTTAACATACTATTTTGTTACTTATTTTCAATATGTACTGCAATTACATAGAATTTTGACGATTTTTATGCGGTATCTTTGCATTATATAATTACTATGGTTTCTATACCCCTACATACGATTTTTTCACCATACGATGCCAACCCTGGAACGAATCAAAATCGTATCCTGAGGGTGCAATGCATTGGATTAACAACTTTTAAAACATGTTTGTTCAACTCACTCAATAATTCTTGATTTTTGTTTTTACATTTTTCCTTTACACCTTCACCGAAAAGCATCATTTTGTTGAAGATTACCAATGGTAATAAAAAGTTATCCATACATACAGACATACATTGGCAGAAACAGATAACTTAGACACAGTTTTGATCAACATCACAATTATTTATAGTTTTAATTTTTCATTCCATGAGTTTCATTATCAATTGTATACGTGTAGTACTCTTGTTGCTTGGATTACGCTAGGATAAAGATTAGTAGTATTTATTTTTCACATTGTTGTTATATCTGTGCAGTCTCCTAGAACATCTAAATACCTCAAAATGATCTTGTTTTAATATACTGGACCAGTGATAGCTTGCCTTAATGGTATTTCATTCTGATTAGATTGCGAGCAAGCAGCTCGAATGCTGCTCAGCATAAAGGAGCGCCTGCTACTAAATGGAGACAGCTCATTGGACGATGAGCTGGGAGCAGTGGAGGCCATGCTAACATCTCCGCTTTTCCAGCAGTGTGTAACAATACAAGAATCGCTCGATGCTATCCGAGAAGAGGTGAGGATCTTAAGATTGCACAAAAATTTGACTGGCTTATTTCCTGGTTAAGTTTATAGCTAATAGGGTTGGTTGATAGCTCTAATCTCTTATTAAGATGATATGCATATCTATATGAATAACTTGTTTTTGTGTAGCTGCAGATCACTGGAGTATGGCCTTTGCCTTCATTAGTTTCAATATATCTATGACTAACTGATGCTTTGGCATCTCTATGGTTACAAAGTGTTTTGGATACCTCTGTGACTAGCGGGTAGTTTGGGCAGCTCTAGAGTGAGTAATATCTGTGGTATCTTTATCATCAACTGTTAGTTTCGGACTTCCTGTGACTAGTTGATTACGAGATGTATATGTATGTATGACCAGTAGACCATAGTAGTCATGACTCATCCAGAGGCACATTTTAGCTGAGTTGAGTATTAGCCCTTCTCTACATCTCCTAGCCAGCCAACCAGAAAATTATATGGCATTCTTGTTTAGAAGGTGGTTGCCATAATTATGCCTCGCTATGGTCGGTAGCTTTGGGCAGGTTTGCAATCTTTTCTAGTATTGGATAGAGTTTGTTATTTCAAGTTCTTTTAAGTTATGCCTCTACAGTTTGATTGTCAGCTTCTCATTCTAGTTTTCTAGTGTCTATCTGCCATTTCATTTCCATTGATCAGCTTGAAGACTCATTCGATAATTAGATCTATCCAACTGTTATACTATATTATTATGGTGAATATGTAGGATATTGCTTGATGGCTGGAGCATTAAAGTATCATAAAAAAATATGTGGGATGCTTGAAACTTGCGAACAGAAACTTTATAGACTAGCTGCTGGTTGGCTCTGACTTGTACTGTTCATATGAAGAAATACAGAAGTGGAATCAGTCTGCGCACACGCTACTCTGTTGCACATTACTATACCGTAACCACTACATTTTTGACAGATGGAAGCTGATGGTGAGCTCATAGGAGAGGGTGAGGCTGGTTTTAGACATAGAGAAGGCTCTCTTGGTTCTGACTCTGACGATAGCAGTGAAGATGGACTGAGGTCGGCCATAACAAGCCTGGCCCAAGGCAGAAAGGTAGGAGGTATTGATCTGTGCCAGTCTACCATGGCTTCTGACACTGGTCTTGTTGATGAGGCCCTTGGTGTCTTACACTAGCCAATCAGAACTGTTCCGTAAATAAATACAACTCACAGGCGTTTTATCGGTCTATTTAATCAATATTGTTTACATTCTCAATGGTATCAGTTAGTAGTGAGTATAACATCAGATTTGAGTGAAAGTATATTATGTATACTCCATACTGTCCATCATTATGAGCCATATTATGTAGACTTTACAGTATCTCTCAAGTCCGCAAACTTTCATTATTTAATTTATTATTATATGGCTTTCATTACACTTATATAACTATCATAAAACAACATGAGAAATCTATTTTTAACTGCTCTACAAATATGTTAACAAAACAAATTTTACTATATACCTATGTACAGGTAGTATTGAGTGTTTATCATTGAAAAGGCACTATGCACAGGCAGTATTGAGTGTTTATCATTGAAAAGGCACTATGCACAGGCAGTATTGAGTGTTTATCATTGAAAAGGCACTATGTACAGGTAGTATTGAGTGTTTATCATTGAAAAGGCACTATGTACAGGTAGTATTGAGTGTTTATCATTGAAAAGGCACTATGCACAGGCAGTATTGAGTGTTTATCATTGAAAAGGCACTATGCACAGGCAGTATTGAGTGTTTATCATTGAAAAGGCACTATGCACAGGCAGTATTGAGTGTTTATCATTGAAAAGGCACTATGCACAGGTAGTATTGAGTGTTTATCATTGAAAAGGCACTATGCACAGGTAGTATTGAGTGTTTATCATTGAAAAGGCACTATGCACAGGTAGTATTGAGTGTTTATCATTGAAAAGGCACTATGCACAGGTAGTATTGAGTGTTTATCATTGAAAAGGCACTATGCACAGGCAGTATTGAGTGTTTATCATTGAAAAGGCACTATGCACAGGTAGTATTGAGTGTTTATCATTGAAAAGGCACTATGCACAGGTAGTATTGAGTGTTTATCATTGAAAAGGCACTATGCACAGGCAGTATTGAGTGTTTATCATTGAAAAGGCACTATGCACAGGCAGTATTGAGTGTTTATCATTGAAAAGGCACTATGTACAGGTAGTATTGAGTGTTTATCATTGAAAAGGCACTATGCACAGGCAGTATTGAGTGTTTATCATTGAAAAGGCACTATGCGCAGGCAGTATTGAGTGTTTATCATTGAAAAGGCACTATGCACAGGTAGTATTGAGTGTTTATCATTGAAAAGGCACTATGTACAGGTAGTATTGAGTGTTTATCATTGAAAAGGCACTATGCACAGGCAGTATTGAGTGTTTATCATTGAAAAGGCACTATGCACAGGTAGTATTGAGTGTTTATCATTGAAAAGGCACTATGTACAGGTAGTATTGAGTGTTTATCATTGAAAAGGCACTATGCACAGGCAGTATTGAGTGTTTATCATTGAAAAGGCACTATGCACAGGTAGTATTGAGTGTTTATCATTGAAAAGGCACTATGCACAGGCAGTATTGAGTGTTTATCATTGAAAAGGCACTATGCACAGGCAGTATTGAGTGTTTATCATTGAAAAGGCACTATGTACAGGTAGTATTGAGTGTTTATCATTGAAAAGGCACTATGTACAGGTAGTATTGAGTGTTTATCATTGAAAAGGCACTATGCACAGGCAGTATTGAGTGTTTATCATTGAAAAGGCACTATGCACAGGTAGTATTGAGTGTTTATCATTGAAAAGGCACTATGCACAGGCAGTATTGAGTGTTTATCATTGAAAAGGCACTATGCACAGGCAGTATTGAGTGTTTATCATTGAAAAGGCACTATGTACAGGTAGTATTGAGTGTTTATCATTGAAAAGGCACTATGTACAGGTAGTATTGAGTGTTTATCATTGAAAAGGCACTATGCACAGGCAGTATTGAGTGTTTATCATTGAAAAGGCACTATGCACAGGCAGTATTGAGTGTTTATCATTGAAAAGGCACTATGCACAGGCAGTATTGAGTGTTTATCATTGAAAAGGCACTATGCACAGGTAGTATTGAGTGTTTATCATTGAAAAGGCACTATGCACAGGTAGTATTGAGTGTTTATCATTGAAAAGGCACTATGCACAGGTAGTATTGAGTGTTTATCATTGAAAAGGCACTATGCACAGGCAGTATTGAGTGTTTATCATTGAAAAGGCACTATGCACAGGCAGTATTGAGTGTTTATCATTGAAAAGGCACTATGTACAGGTAGTATTGAGTGTTTATCATTGAAAAGGCACTATGCACAGGCAGTATTGAGTGTTTATCATTGAAAAGGCACTATGTACAGGCAGTATTGAGTGTTTATCATTGAAAAGGCACTATGCACAGGCAGTATTGAGTGTTTATCATTGAAAAGGCACTATGCACAGGTAGTATTGAGTGTTTATCATTGAAAAGGCACTATGCACAGGCAGTATTGAGTGTTTATCATTGAAAAGGCACTATGCACAGGTAGTATTGAGTGTTTATCATTGAAAAGGCACTATGCACAGGTAGTATTGAGTGTTTATCATTGAAAAGGCACTATGCACAGGCAGTATTGAGTGTTTATCATTGAAAAGGCACTATGCACAGGTAGTATTGAGTGTTTATCATTGAAAAGGCACTATGTACAGGTAGTATTGAGTGTTTATCATTGAAAAGGCACTATGCACAGGCAGTATTGAGTGTTTATCATTGAAAAGGCACTATGTACAGGTAGTATTGAGTGTTTATCATTGAAAAGGCACTATGTACAGGTAGTATTGAGTGTTTATCATTGAAAAGGCACTATGCACAGGCAGTATTGAGTGTTTATCATTGAAAAGGCACTATGCACAGGTAGTATTGAGTGTTTATCATTGAAAAGGCACTATGCACAGGTAGTATTGAGTGTTTATCATTGAAAAGGCACTATGCACAGGCAGTATTGAGTGTTTATCATTGAAAAGGCACTATGCACAGGTAGTATTGAGTGTTTATCATTGAAAAGGCACTATGCACAGGTAGTATTGAGTGTTTATCATTGAAAAGGCACTATGCACAGGTAGTATTGAGTGTTTATCATTGAAAAGGCACTATGCACAGGCAGTATTGAGTGTTTATCATTGAAAAGGCACTATGCACAGGTAGTATTGAGTGTTTATCATTGAAAAGGCACTATGCACAGGTAGTATTGAGTGTTTATCATTGAAAAGGCACTATGCACAGGCAGTATTGAGTGTTTATCATTGAAAAGGCACTATGCACAGGTAGTATTGAGTGTTTATCATTGAAAAGGCACTATGCACAGGTAGTATTGAGTGTTTATCATTGAAAAGGCACTATGCACAGGTAGTATTGAGTGTTTATCATTGAAAAGGCACTATGCACAGGCAGTATTGAGTGTTTATCATTGAAAAGGCACTATGCACAGGTAGTATTGAGTGTTTATCATTGAAAAGGCACTATGCACAGGTAGTATTGAGTGTTTATCATTGAAAAGGCACTATGCACAGGCAGTATTGAGTGTTTATCATTGAAAAGGCACTATGCACAGGTAGTATTGAGTGTTTATCATTGAAAAGGCACTATGCACAGGTAGTATTGAGTGTTTATCATTGAAAAGGCACTATGCACAGGTAGTATTGAGTGTTTATCATTGAAAAGGCACTATGCACAGGTAGTATTGAGTGTTTATCATTGAAAAGGCACTATGCACAGGCAGTATTGAGTGTTTATCATTGAAAAGGCACTATGCACAGGCAGTATTGAGTGTTTATCATTGAAAAGGCACTATGTACAGGTAGTATTGAGTGTTTATCATTGAAAAGGCACTATGCACAGGCAGTATTGAGTGTTTATCATTGAAAAGGCACTATGCACAGGCAGTATTGAGTGTTTATCATTGAAAAGGCACTATGCACAGGTAGTATTGAGTGTTTATCATTGAAAAGGCACTATGTACAGGTAGTATTGAGTGTTTATCATTGAAAAGGCACTATGCACAGGCAGTATTGAGTGTTTATCATTGAAAAGGCACTATGCACAGGTAGTATTGAGTGTTTATCATTGAAAAGGCACTATGTACAGGTAGTATTGAGTGTTTATCATTGAAAAGGCACTATGCACAGGCAGTATTGAGTGTTTATCATTGAAAAGGCACTATGTACAGGTAGTATTGAGTGTTTATCATTGAAAAGGCACTATGTACAGGTAGTATTGAGTGTTTATCATTGAAAAGGCACTATGCACAGGCAGTATTGAGTGTTTATCATTGAAAAGGCACTATGTACAGGTAGTATTGAGTGTTTATCATTGAAAAGGCACTATGTACAGGTAGTATTGAGTGTTTATCATTGAAAAGGCACTATGCACAGGCAGTATTGAGTGTTTATCATTGAAAAGGCACTATGTACAGGTAGTATTGAGTGTTTATCATTGAAAAGGCACTATGCACAGGCAGTATTGAGTGTTTATCATTGAAAAGGCACTATGTACAGGTAGTATTGAGTGTTTATCATTGAAAAGGCACTATGCACAGGCAGTATTGAGTGTTTATCATTGAAAAGGCACTATGTACAGGTAGTATTGAGTGTTTATCATTGAAAAGGCACTATGCACAGGCAGTATTGAGTGTTTATCATTGAAAAGGCACTATGTACAGGTAGTATTGAGTGTTTATCATTGAAAAGGCACTATGTACAGGTAGTATTGAGTGTTTATCATTGAAAAGGCACTATGCACAGGCAGTATTGAGTGTTTATCATTGAAAAGGCACTATGTACAGGTAGTATTGAGTGTTTATCATTGAAAAGGCACTATGCACAGGCAGTATTGAGTGTTTATCATTGAAAAGGCACTATGTACAGGTAGTATTGAGTGTTTATCATTGAAAAGGCACTATGTACAGGTAGTATTGAGTGTTTATCATTGAAAAGGCACTATGCACAGGCAGTATTGAGTGTTTATCATTGAAAAGGCACTATGTACAGGTAGTATTGAGTGTTTATCATTGAAAAGGCACTATGTACAGGTAGTATTGAGTGTTTATCATTGAAAAGGCACTATGCACAGGTAGTATTGAGTGTTTATCATTGAAAAGGCACTATGCACAGGCAGTATTGAGTGTTTATCATTGAAAAGGCACTATGCACAGGTAGTATTGAGTGTTTATCATTGAAAAGGCACTATGTACAGGTAGTATTGAGTGTTTATCATTGAAAAGGCACTATGCACAGGCAGTATTGAGTGTTTATCATTGAAAAGGCACTATGTACAGGTAGTATTGAGTGTTTATCATTGAAAAGGCACTATGCACAGGCAGTATTGAGTGTTTATCATTGAAAAGGCACTATGCACAGGTAGTATTGAGTGTTTATCATTGAAAAGGCACTATGTACAGGCAGTATTGAGTGTTTATCATTGAAAAGGCACTATGCACAGGCAGTATTGAGTGTTTATCATTGAAAAGGCACTATGTACAGGCAGTATTGAGTGTTTATCATTGAAAAGGCACTATGCACAGGCAGTATTGAGTGTTTATCATTGAAAAGGCACTATGCACAGGTAGTATTGAGTGTTTATCATTGAAAAGGCACTATGCACAGGCAGTATTGAGTGTTTATCATTGAAAAGGCACTATGCACAGGTAGTATTGAGTGTTTATCATTGAAAAGGCACTATGCACAGGCAGTATTGAGTGTTTATCATTGAAAAGGCACTATGCACAGGTAGTATTGAGTGTTTATCATTGAAAAGGCACTATGTACAGGCAGTATTGAGTGTTTATCATTGAAAAGGCACTATGCACAGGCAGTATTGAGTGTTTATCATTGAAAAGGCACTATGTACAGGCAGTATTGAGTGTTTATCATTGAAAAGGCACTATGCACAGGCAGTATTGAGTGTTTATCATTGAAAAGGCACTATGCACAGGCAGTATTGAGTGTTTATCATTGAAAAGGCACTATGCACAGGCAGTATTGAGTGTTTATCATTGAAAAGGCACTATGCACAGGTAGTATTGAGTGTTTATCATTGAAAAGGCACTATGCACAGGTAGTATTGAGTGTTTATCATTGAAAAGGCACTATGCACAGGTAGTATTGAGTGTTTATCATTGAAAAGGCACTATGCACAGGCAGTATTGAGTGTTTATCATTGAAAAGGCACTATGCACAGGTAGTATTGAGTGTTTATCATTGAAAAGGCACTATGCACAGGTAGTATTGAGTGTTTATCATTGAAAAGGCACTATGTACAGGTAGTATTGAGTGTTTATCATTGAAAAGGCACTATGTACAGGCAGTATTGAGTGTTTATCATTGAAAAGGCACTATGCACAGGCAGTATTGAGTGTTTATCATTGAAAAGGCACTATGCACAGGTAGTATTGAGTGTTTATCATTGAAAAGGCACTATGTACAGGTAGTATTGAGTGTTTATCATTGAAAAGGCACTATGCACAGGCAGTATTGAGTGTTTATCATTGAAAAGGCACTATGCACAGGCAGTATTGAGTGTTTATCATTGAAAAGGCACTATGCACAGGTAGTATTGAGTGTTTATCATTGAAAAGGCACTATGCACAGGTAGTATTGAGTGTTTATCATTGAAAAGGCACTATGCACAGGCAGTATTGAGTGTTTATCATTGAAAAGGCACTATGCACAGGCAGTATTGAGTGTTTATCATTGAAAAGGCACTATGTACAGGTAGTATTGAGTGTTTATCATTGAAAAGGCACTATGTACAGGTAGTATTGAGTGTTTATCATTGAAAAGGCACTATGCACAGGTAGTATTGAGTGTTTATCATTGAAAAGGCACTATGCACAGGCAGTATTGAGTGTTTATCATTGAAAAGGCACTATGCACAGGTAGTATTGAGTGTTTATCATTGAAAAGGCACTATGCACAGGTAGTATTGAGTGTTTATCATTGAAAAGGCACTATGCACAGGTAGTATTGAGTGTTTATCATTGAAAAGGCACTATGCACAGGCAGTATTGAGTGTTTATCATTGAAAAGGCACTATGCACAGGTAGTATTGAGTGTTTATCATTGAAAAGGCACTATGTACAGGTAGTATTGAGTGTTTATCATTGAAAAGGCACTATGTACAGGCAGTATTGAGTGTTTATCATTGAAAAGGCACTATGCACAGGCAGTATTGAGTGTTTATCATTGAAAAGGCACTATGCACAGGTAGTATTGAGTGTTTATCATTGAAAAGGCACTATGTACAGGTAGTATTGAGTGTTTATCATTGAAAAGGCACTATGTACAGGCAGTATTGAGTGTTTATCATTGAAAAGGCACTATGCACAGGCAGTATTGAGTGTTTATCATTGAAAAGGCACTATGTACAGGCAGTATTGAGTGTTTATCATTGAAAAGGCACTATGTACAGGTAGTATTGAGTGTTTATCATTGAAAAGGCACTATGTACAGGTAGTATTGAGTGTTTATCATTGAAAAGGCACTATGTACAGGTAGTATTGAGTGTTTATCATTGAAAAGGCACTATGCACAGGTAGTATTGAGTGTTTATCATTGAAAAGGCACTATGCACAGGTAGTATTGAGTGTTTATCATTGAAAAGGCACTATGCACAGGCAGTATTGAGTGTTTATCATTGAAAAGGCATAATTGACAGCATTTTAGCGTATCAATACGTTGAAGACACACAGAGAGATGCAAATGCAAATTTACTTATGGTTATAAATCAGATAATACAAGGTTTCAAAAATTTCTAATATTATCCTGTTCACCTCTTCAGGTGTAATGTTCTAATCCAATGTCTATAAATGCTTCACAGTAATGTTAGTTTAGTAATTAATCTAGGAAAAAACCTGCCCCTAGAATGTTAGACAACACATATCAAGAGAAAATGAAATTAATTTGGTTGATATCTGTGTCAATATGCTGTTGGTGTTACAATAATTGCGAATGAAGAAAGGCATGCTGGAACTGGGTTGCAATATCTCGATAAACTATTATTAGCTTGAAATGTCTATAGGTATGCCAGAGCAATTTTATACAAAAGTAGGCCATCACCGTGTCTCAAGTTACTTTCTATTTGATAAGTTTGAAAAGCTTTGAGGAGTTTTTTATGGTAAGCGATGCATGCCTTTTACGCCAAACCCAAATCTGTGCACTTTCTCTTAGTATGATAATAGAAAGGTAGAAAGGGACAAGTTTCCATTAAGAGGGATTCGTAGTTTGTACCTAGACAGCAAGGGTGTCCGTTTCATCTAGCAGTTATAAGAGACAGTGCTGTTTAGCCAACAGTGTTTCATTGTATCATCATACAACCTGGGAGGCTTATTGTTGTAGTACTGTATAGTCAACAGTGTTTCATTGTATCATCATACAACCTGGGAGGCTTATTGTTGTAGTGCTGTATAGTCAACAGTGTTTCATTGTATCATCATACAACCTGGGAGGCTTATTGTTGTAGTGCTGTATAGTCAACAGTGTTTCATGGTAGCATCATACAACCTGGGAGGCTTATTGGAAGAAATTTCTAATTTGAGCGTTTGCCTTTATTAGAAGAGGAATTTAATATTTCTTTTTGATAACCACGGAGTTGTCCTCTCGTATGTTTAAACAGTTTACTTTGCATCTTTTCTCCACTCTGTTTCAATGTTGTTATTCTTGAATCCAAAACATCATCATGTAGCTTCACTGGTCAAGATACACAGGTTGTCTATTGTAGTTACATTTATCCATTTTTGATCTTAGTGTTTCTCTAAACATGTTGTATGCATCATTCAGCTGACAAGTTTCATGCTATTTTTGCAAAAATATCTACACTAAACAACTTTTCACCAAATCTCACACATTTTGCTTGGTTGACCTTTGTTACTAATGTCTACCTATTGTACCTTTTGGGGTGCAACCGCAAGCTTGAGACTGTACAATCATGCTTATTTATACCTCAAACTATAGTACAGATTGCTTTTATAAGCCTAATAAATTGCTCAGCAATATATTATACTAGAAAATGTGTGACAGGTGGAGACAATCCAGTTGTACAAGGCGGAGAATACTAGCCTTGGGTTCAGTGTTGTTGGGCTAAGGAGTGAACACAGAGGAGAGCTCGGTATATTTGTCCAGCAGGTGCAGAGTTCTGGTGTAGCTGCTCAGTAAGTAACTACGTGTACATGCATTATATCGTACAAAACTCGACTGGAGTTGTTCACTCTTGTTTAAAAGTGTCCAAGAATTTATGCGTATGCCTGCCTGCTTTCCATATATATATATATACATACATATATATACAGTGAAACTCGGATAACTCAAACTTCAAGGGACCGAGCAAAAGTGTTCGAATTATCAGAGCGTTCAAGTTATCAGAGCACTGTCACAAGTCCATGTATTTACTTATTTATTAGTAGATACATGTACATATACAATCTATAATATAAATCAAAAGCACAAATGGCTTGTTTCAAATTAAATGCTTCTAATGTAAAGTTTAAAACGTTTTTATCAAAAAGTATAGAGATTTTTCTATCACTTGAGATTGGTTCGTTGTTTGAGGGGATGTTATTGCCAGGACGTTTTTTAGATTGACATTGGCAAAACTTGATCGTTGTTGAAATGCTCAGAAGAAAAGACATCTTTTTCTTTTGAGCGTTTTACCCACGATCAATTTTGCCGATTTTTCTTGAAGTTTATGCAAAGATTACCTCACTTTACCTCGCTTCTGAAGGGCTATCGCTACGCGGATGTTTGGTATAAATCAAATTTCACCAAACCTTTAGAGAAGTCGTTGACAAAAATATTTTGCCGATGGTGGTAATAACGACGCTTATGAATTACGAAAAGTTGAGGTTTACCTCTATGACTTGGAATAAAGTGATTTTCTAAAGCGATAGCAACCGTTTCGGTAGCCGTTGGGCAAAAAACAGTTCGAATTAACAGTGTTGAGTTCGAGTTATATAGAGCCATTTATCATTGCGTGGGAACGGACCAAGCAAATCCATTCGAGTTAACCATGTGTTCGCTATATCCGAGGGCGAGTTATCCATGTTTCACTGTATATATATATATATATATATATATATATATATATAGATACATCTGTAATTTGTGTTTGAAATGAGTCTTCTGACCTAAATTAATGTTTAGTCCTTATATTGTTGAGGCATTACTGACAAAAAGTAAGACCCATCATGATGGCCTTTTGAGGTGGGGAGAGAAGACGCTGAAAAAACTGGCTGGTGTAAAATTATATCATAAAAACTGTATTTAATTGCAGACTGATAAGTGTGTTGCCTTTAAAACTTTTTTAGCTTTTCTGTTAATTTTACTGTGTGGTGACACTCCCAGTAATTAGTCAAGCAAGTGAAGCTTCGTAAGGTTGTGTCACATAATCACATTGCGAAGTAGGAAATTCGTAACAAGCATTCATCTATAAACATCGTATTAGTCTCTATGCAGATTGTTAAACAGCAAAGTAAGAATATCGGTATAAAGTGGCCAAATACATTTCAGTGAAATGTTGTACATCATTAAGTTGTGATAAACTTGCAATTGCTTCAGTACTCATATTTAATTGAAAAAAAATGTGTTAGTCCCGAAAAGTGACATTAGCGGAGTTGTTCACCCTTTTTTGTAATGAGTCTACGCATAATACAGAATCAAACATGTTAACAGATACTGACCAGTATCTGTTAACATCTTTGATTCTGCTGTTCTGCAACTTTTTAACTTTTAGTGGCCGATTGGAATTATTTGCCTAGACTTGTTCTCAGGAATGATGGATGTGTCTGGTTATCCAGCCGTTACATAATGTAACACTCTTTACTTTAGCGAAATATTTATTACACTGCAGAGTTCTGACCAAGTGCAGAAAAGTTATAAATTCCGTAACCATAATTCAACATTTTGAAGCTTGACATGATTTTGAGCAGTTTTGGTAGCGTCCCGCTCGCTGTGAATATTTGCAGTATAAATTAGAAAGTGCCAAGTTTTTCATGTTATAAAGGAAGGTGTACAAATATTTGTTTCATAAGGAGACAATAAGTTATCTGTAGGCTCTTTTGAAATTTAGTTTGAATATTTTATTGTTTCGGGTTCTCATGCTCATAGTTCTCTTGAATTTCTCTTTAAATTTAAGTTTTTAAGGTTTGATTTTCTCTTGGCTGGTTTCTGACTTGATATCAGCCTGTTGTGGCCGGCTGTTCAAGAGGAAACCGTTTGCACAAATCAACAAAGCTGAAAATCTAATTGTAATTAAATCTCACATAACAAAGTGAAAATATTAGCAGTCGTTCTGATATAAATAAATATATTTAGGTTTATATGTCATATCTAGTTAAGTAACAATACTGCTTACTTTTCTCTCTAAATAATGTAATTTCTTGTCCATTAAGTACATGTGGAGCTGGATCATAGACAGTAAGTACATTTAATATATTTAACAGTGTAAAAAATGTCTTAGTACAAATAATAAACATCCATTTATTTGGCAGTAGTTAAAAATAGGTTTATTTTTTCTTATGACAGGATTCAAAATGGGATTTTTTACCGTGTACATTCGGATAAGATTGAGTCAGGATTTGAATGAAGCTATGTAATTAAGCTTACGGTAAAACTCTGACGTGTTTTCAACAATCAAATACAATGAACCCTGAGTTACGACGTCACTATCTTCTGGTATTTTGCCTTACGATGTGGAACATGAAGTTTTTCCGGGCCCTCACTCCGGAATTTTTCTCTCCATATGACATCAACAAAAATATCTCTCAAAATTCAAATTTTGCGGTGGTTGTGCTGCATACATCGGCCTCATGAAGATACTAATATGCCGAAATCCTGCCCATAACGCCTGAAAGTAATCTGATGCTGTCTCTCAATTCAGCATTCTTCAAGTTTGGTTAAGGCTTGATCTTGCGTGAGAGAAAAGATATTAAATTTATTGTGCATTTTAGTGTTTTAGTGCATTCATTATTAAAGTAAACACTAAGCGATTATTTCCATTTATTTGACTGTTTTATTTTTGTTACGAAGTAGAACACAATGTTTTTTGTCCCGCCATACGACATCAACAAAGTTACTCTCGAAAATCAAGTTGGGCAGTCGATGTGCTGGATCAGTCGGAATAACGAAGATGTCGATATACTATTCGCCGAAACCCCTCCTCACCGCCTGAAAGACATGATACTCGCTTTCTCAGTTCAACGCTGTTCGTTATAAGTTATAGTGAAAAGGAAGATGGTAACAGATAGGTGAATAAGTTTTAGACGATGACAAAATAACAGTTTAGTAAAATACATACTAAAACTTAGCTTTCAAGTGTGTGCTTAGTATTTTAAATTTATTTAAGTTAAGTTCAACATTTATGTTATAAGTCTGTCTCCAAGGTAAGAACTCCCTACGGTACGTACTGCACATAGTGCGTTGTAATGGTACATTTTATTGCAGGTCATAAAAACAAAATACGTAACTATAGTTACTAGGGTTAATATACTATTTTGTTATTTATTTTTAATATATATACAAACCTTATGGGGAAAAGGTGAGAAGGTATTAAAAATGGTCTTGCATTTGTAATCAAAGAATGGTAGTAGATAAAAGGAAATAGTAGCTGTGACAAATATTTCTAACGTTGTGTGGTGACTACTTATGAGTCAGTGAGAATCCAAGTTGTTGTAATTGCTCATGCTAGGGTTTGAGCTTTTCTGGACTTTTCAATAAAATACCCACAACTTAACAATAATGGGATCGTGTGAGTAGTGACTGCTTTATATCACTTGGATATTAGCCAGAAGGCGAGGAAGATTTCTTCAGTAGAGAACTGATGGACAAATGACATAGACACCAAATCAGCGCGTAGTCCCTTGTAGAAAGTATGGTAACGATAGTAAGACTCGCCTCAAGGATGATGTGACATCTTTAAACTGTTCTGCTCAGAATATTTTGTCAGGGCGAGAGTTGGTTCCACAGACATAATCTACATGTATGTATGCGTGTTCTTGTAGACACGCAGACATAATCTATGTATGAGGTTTCGCTTGTTCTTGTAACATGTAGGAATACACCGTAAGATGCAAACATCTGTGGTGTCTTTCTTGTGAATTATAAAGCTTTCATTTTTAACAATAGTTTGTATAAACTTATGAACAGGGATAAAATTAGATTTGGGAGTTGTCTTTTCTTATCCTATTATTGGTTGAAATGCTAAAAAACTTGTAAAAGAATAATAAGCAATTTTCCAAGTTATTTTGGCTACATGTTTACCGTATCTGTATTTAAGCCTAATATAACAACAGTCATAAACTTTCTGTGTAGACAGGCAGCTTATTTCCCCGATGTCTCCTCTTAAAAATGACATGGATGTTTTGAAATGCATGTTAACGCTGCCTAAAAACCTAAACGGCCAAATTGTGCACGATTAATTTGTTAAGTAAGCTAAGACAACTTGTGGCATTAATGTAAATAAGTAGAGGCAACCTATTGTTCATACCGCTATATAAGCGTAACTTCTCAGGCTTCTCAAGGGCTAGGGGGCGCCTAAACCATTTTTGCATAGCTCATAACTAATCTCAAACTAGAGAGCTATGGCACTGGCAGTGATTATAGAGACGTGTGATTGCCGACTGATTAAGGCTCGATGCCTTCTCATACATAATTCATATTTACCCTCCCTGATTGTCATGCTGTTAGTGTACCCACTACGCTTAATGTCTTCAGTACAGCCTCCCTGCTTTTTCTTCATTTATTGATTTTTTAGTCCACAGCTCTCAGTTGACACGGTTTTGATAGGCCAGATGCTTGATGTAGTGCACCGCAATGGAATAACTGAGCCCAAGTGTGCTAGCCAATAGGCAATAAGTTACAAGTAACGCTCTCAGCAGACAGCGGTGTGACTATTTATTAGCTGGTTGCGTTTCACATTTTTACTCACAATCTGTGCATGTTGTCGAGTCACGGTCATCTGTTTTATTTGCTGTCTTGTCAGCGTGGTATGATTCGATACCTTAAGCTTGCGACTGGCTGATTAACAGCATAGGTGTTGTAGCGTGTTTAGTAAGTGTTAAATCAACTGTAAGTCATTATTACTGATGGCTTGCTAAAGTCTAGCTGGAGATTGTGAAGTGTGACGGAATTAGTATCGGCGTTTTAATAGAGTTACCGACTCTAAAATGAATCTATGCTTGTTACAGAGATGGTAGGCTGCAGGAAGGAGACCAGATACTGGCCATAGACAGTCAACTGCTAGACAGCAACATCTCTCATAAGCAGGCTATCAACATACTTCAACAAGCGAAGGGGCTCGTAGAGATTGTAGTCGCCCGTGGCAGCACTGAGGGGGCAGGTGCGGAGCATCAGCGGGCTGCCAGTACTGTCAGCACTGATATGGCAAGTAGTTTTTTATTTAACTTTCTTATTTTTTGCGCTGTCTGAGGAAGGCTTGACGCTAAATAGGTGTCTAACACTACGTTTCTCTTCTCGATGCGTTCAGAGTTGCTTCCACTCTCAATTATAGAAACGGTAAAATCTGAATGCAGTCGACACCATTTCTTTTCGCTAGATTTATGTGAAGGCATTCGCTGTAGGAGTACTATTCAATATCATAAAAACTCTCACTGCTGATGGATCCGCATCGATAATACTTGCCTAAACTCTCCCCAGTGGAGGTGAAAAAATTTCAGGAAAACTGTCTGCTGCTACTTACTACTGTTTTTTCATGATTTTTTGCCTTTGTATTAACATTTACATGCCAAGGATGGGTCGCTTGTACGAGGATGACGAAATAATTACTTTCTTAGAGCTCGGAAAATGGGACCACTGTGACCAATTGTGTTCGTGACTCAAAAGCGAGTCTACTTTAACAGGTTTTGTTTTGAAAGCTACGTCGCGAATCTTAGAGAGATTTATATCATATCATAGTGCAGATCCGAATCGTTGAAATGGTAGGGTGTGAATTCATTGGCATAGGGCAACTCCTAACCCTTTCGAAAGATGGAAACGCAGTATGTATACCAGCTAAATCAAAGTTTCCACTTTTCACATATCTTGAACAGAGCAACCAAAGTGTTGAAGACGTGATCACATTGGTCAGAATCAAACTCGGAACTAATACTGTTACAATTGTTGCCTATTTTGTTGTGTCGTGCGATGCCATTGGTTGCTCTTCACATCACAATTGAATTGATCGTTTTATGTAGCAATAACATACAGTCAAACTTTACCAGTTTTTCAACGTACCATGTAAAAGTTCAGCAAACATTTGACCTTACACCCATAGTTTCTCTGAACATTTGTAAATAAGGACATACATACATTGTACTCTTCATATGGTTTGATTCCGCAGTATTTGAATAGTATTAAACGGCGCTTCATATCTTTCAGTTTAGTTTTAAGATCATGGATATCATGACTAGTACGAGTGGTAGTACTAGTACGAGTGGTGGTACTAGTACGAGTGGTGGTACTAGTACGAGTGGTAGTACTAGTACGAGTGGTGGTACTAGTACGAGTGGTGGGACTAGGACGAGTGGTAGTACTAGTACGAGTGGTAGTACTAATATGAGTGATAGTACTAGTACGAGTGGTGGTACTAGTACGAGTGGTGGTACTAGTACGAGTGGTAGTACTAGTACGAGTGGTGGTACTAGTACGAGTGGTGGTACTAAGACGAGTGGTAGTACTAGTACGAGTGGTGGTACTAGTACGAGTGGTAGTACTAGTACGAGTGCTAGGAGTAACGAAAAAATGGAAGCCAGTGCATTCTTTAGAATTGAAGTAAAAACTTAACAAACATTACAAGTAAAGCTTTACTGTAATAATAATACTGCTGTAAGCTATAGTAATAGTGGTAACTTGTCTGACTCGCAACTTGCTCAACTTGTTACTCACAGTAGTAACGGAAGGGGCCAAACAAGTGTCAAAGCTCACTCTGCAACACTTTTGTGGCCTTTTTATGGCATCAAGTGACCTAAAATTTTAGGCTAATTAATTTGATCAAATGTTGTGACAACTTATCCATCGTTTTTTTACGTCATCGCCCTGTTTGCACATGCGCTCGTCTACAAAAAAGCCGCCATCTTTGTAGAAAACGATCGTCATTCTCTTGATTAATAGTATTTTTCGGGTTGTTTTGATACTAAAATAAAAAATCTGCTAACAAAATCATTGTTTGCAATAATTAATTGCAGAAGCTTCGTGTTTTTAACGATAAAAGTTGTCCATAAAGATGGCAGACAACGATAGAATGACGTCATGAAAAAATGAAGGATTTGCACCCACATGAAAATTTTTTTTACCAAATATTTAATTGTCTCTGTAAAAATTTATTTGGTAGTGAAAGGGTTAATGTTAGTGGTAACCATTATCGTTATGTTTTATTTTTATTAAGAAAGTTGAGTTAATAAAGGTTCGAGTTTTATTTGTTATAATTAAGTTAGCATGTCACTTCATTCGCGTTTAATCAGAGTTGTGCACGTATAATCCGAACCCCTAGGTTTTGTAAAATTTTTGCGTTCTAGAATCGGCTTATATGCGGGGATATATGGTAGTTTTCGTGTGGAGAAAAGTGTAGGACGTGCAAAAAGCTGTCTGGAATAAGTCCACAGGATGTTGGTGAAGCCAAACTTCTGGTCATAATAATATTCCAACGCATTACTCTCAGTTTGCTATTTCTTTTGGTAAACTAGACCTTTGGTTTAGTGCGAAGGTCTGCTCTGTATCACCCGAGCATAGAAAGTCTGCATTTTATAAACATAAGAAATGTGCAAGATCAACCTATTGCTGCTCTTCTAGTTGAGGGCCGGCCACTCATTTGGGCCGAGAGTGATAAATAAAGCTCTCAGTATCAGGGTTGTGACTCATTAAAAATGCACTGTATCATTGAAGTGCAGTACGCAGTAATTTTGCAGAGCATTAAAACTTTCTAATGCACAGTAGACATCTACTGCCACTGCAAATTGCCTGCTGCGACCTGCTGTGCATTTACTTCCATGCCACCCTGCTTTGTGTAACTAGCATAACAAGAGAGCAGGCAAATAATCACGAGGTTGCGACAAGTAGTTCACCATCAGTCAATAAAAACATGAGATTTTAATTTTTTATTACATTAGTAAATTATTTATTTGTATCCATGTCAACGTGGAATATTTTGTGAATAAAATGTTTACAATTTTTTGATTAAATTATTTACTTGAAACTTCACAAAACGTTCTTTACTAATTTGGTTCACGGTTGAGACGTTTGCCAATGGGTGGCCTTTTCATATTAATTTCTCAGTTGCTCTCACGGTTTGTTGAATGAGGAGTTGTTTACCCATGGCGATCTCTCGGTCAAAGGCATTCTATTCTTCATTTGACTTTTCATGGGTGTGTGGCTGGCTCTCTATTCTTCGCTGTCGAGACGCACTAGTTGATACTCCTTGATGCTTTTCAACTATAGTACCATGAAGGAGTTGCTAATTAAGGCTCTACAGGTCGAGTGGATATTACATTGTGAAAACAGTATCAGCGCTGAAAATTATGATGTGAAAATCGACATCATTAGAGAGGCTACTAATAGTTGACGCAGACTATGTCAGCAGTATTGGTAATCCTCTGGCACATATTCTATTAGGCCATTATGGTCTCAGGAGTCAATTCTCTCATTGCAAGGTGATAATGAATTAGACCAGAGAGAGATCATAGTGGACATCATAGTGGACATCATTGGCTAAACTGAGTTTTCTGGGATATGTGATATGTGATACGCACTCTTGTAATCCAACTACTTGGAAGCTAGGTTTGGTTTTGCTTCTTTATCCGATGACTTTGTTTTATGTTACAACATTGAGATATTTTCATGAGGTTTTATGAATGGCTTGGCATCAATAAAGTTCTCTATCATAGAAATGCATGTTTAGGGTAAACGAAACTACAAGATTATTAACATATGCTAGTAGAAACTGGTTCTGCTAGCTGGGAGCGCTGGGAATGCAGGGCATCGATGGCATCGATACAGCAATATCTAAACTCGATACAGACTCGATAAAGACTAGACTGTAATTATCGATACAGCAATATCTACATACGGTATCTAGATATCGCTAGGTATCTTTTGGCAAAGGACTCGAACAGCAGACCAACTACCACTACTTTTTGCTGTTACTTAGCCATTCATGAACCATTCAAATAATATTTTATACAATTAGATGTTGCATAAACAACATACTAATTATTGATGTCAGTTTGCTAGCCTTACACTCCTAAGTCTACGCGATGCATAATCATGCGCTTAAAAAATAGTTTCGATTATTTTCTCTTACTAAAACTTACTATTTTCAATCGCTGTTAAAATCACTTAAATAATAGGAACTCTTTATATAAAATAATAGGAACTCTTTATACAAAATAATAGGAACTCTTTATATAAAATAATCAGTTAACATTAATCATAATCAGTTCACATTTGGGCTGTGTTGGACTGAATAGGGTTTACATGTTTTTACATCACTTGGTGGTAGGTGGAAATAAAGGCTACTCTCTGATTCTCTACGCGCACCTCTCTGGAGACCTGTGAAAATGATGACCACATGTAAATGTACACGATTAACAATTATTGAAGCTTATGCATATCCATAAACTCTTAGAGTTGTCCTCCCTCCGCTGCTTTCAACATTCATCACTTGGTACCGTAATTCCTTCATCGAGTAGAAGCATACCTAATAACGACTGTTGTAACATTTAACAAACGTGTTTGTTATATAGAAAGTGGTCTGTTATTTTAGCCTACAAACACTAAATATTTACGAAAACATCAAGTCACACTTTGGCATACGGTTTACCAATAAGGTCTTTACGACTCGATGCTTATGTACCATCCTGTACATGGATCATCGTCGAAACTGCTGTAAATTTGTTACAGTTGTGATATAAATCTGGTTGGAGTCGTAACGTCAGACGCGGAATCTATGGTACGCTCATGAGTATCTCCAACCTTGACATTGTCTGTAACAATGACTCATGATATTACAGCTTACAAGTGACTGGGTGGCAGTCGAAGTCATAGACCTAGTAAATGATGGCACAGGTCTCGGTTTTGGAATTATCGGTGGCAAAAGTACAGGAGTAGTGGTAAAGACCATTCTACCCGGAGGTGTAGCTGACAAGGTAAGTGAAAGCTTGTAGTTGGTCAGGATATATCTATCTAAATATGCTGTTAAGGGGTTAGTAAGGTATCTAAGGCTGAAGACACTGGTTATTTCACTAAAGGCTTGTTATTACTACCCTAGAACACTTATACTTCGCTAGTATTTAGTTTTGTGAGTAGCATACAGAGTAAAATTTCGCAGCAACTTAATTTTGCAGCTCTGATGAGTGCGAAAATATAGTGATGTGAAAATAAATGCAGTGGAACAAACATAGTTAGATTCCTCAGGTTCAGTTCACCGATAAAATGAAATAAAATTTCCAACTAGTTTGTAATTGTGAACCGCAGGTAGAATGGTGTGGGCAAGGTCGATAATGCAATTTGATCGCTTGCTGCCATTTGTTTTTTAGACTATCAACAGGCCCGTATTCCCTGGGGCGGCTGGCCGGCTGAGCCGCCCCAACTTTTTGGGAATTTTTTACGGCTAAGTACAGTCAAACTCGGATAACTCGCCCTCGGATAAAATGTAACATTTCATCTCAAACACAAAGTTAACTCGAACGGATTTGTTTGGTCAGTTCCAACGCAATGATAAATTGCTTCAGATAACTCGACCTCAACATCATTTATTCGAAAAGTTATTTGCCCAACGGCCATGGACACGGTTTTTATCGCTGTGGAATATCACTTCATTCGAAGCCATAGAGACAAACATCAACTTTTAGTAGTTCTTAGGCGTCATTATTATCATCATCAGCGGCAAAATATTCTTGTTAACGACTTTTATAAAGGTTTACAAAAGATCAAGTTTTACCAAACACCCGCTTGGCCATGTCCCATCAAAAGCGTAAAACCTCCGAATGAACTTAAAATAAAATCTGCAAAATTGATCTTTGTTAAAACGTTCAAAAGAAAAAGATGTCTTTTTTCTGAGCGTTTTAACTGCGGTCAAGTTTTGCCTATTTTAATTTAAAAAGTCTCGTCAGTCACATCACCTAAAACAAAACAAATCTCAAAAAATAGAAAAATGTTGATACTTTCCGATAAAATGTTTTAAAACTTCACATGAGAGGCCCGGCTGAGGCCCTACATGAGAGAAACCTGTTAGGGGCTTACACCGCCTCCCTCCCCCCCTCCACACCCTAGGTGTTCATAACTAGTCGCCTAACATTAGCCGCCCCAACTTGCAACCAGTCAATACAGGGCTGACTATCAATGAACAAAGCTATTTAATTTCGCGTTTTTGCTCGTTCGTTATGATAGTTTAGTTTCGCACATGAAATTTTCGCGAAAGTTAGATGAGGCAAATACATAAGTGTCCTAGGGTATAGCGATGTCTGTCGCGGTGTTTATTAGACAATACTGATATGATCATCTATAATAACAATGTTCACACTATTACAAACCCCTCAGCAGCGAATAGTCCATAGTATATCGTTGACATTATACAATGCGGTCACAGAAGCGATGAAATACTAGTCCCGCTGCAACTGTCATGAAAAATATATATATCGAGAAATCCACAATGGCCAATCATCATCGCCGAAGCGGTGCACATTGCATTGGCTGTCGTAGATGCTTGGCGAACTATCGGGAAAGTTTGACAGTTGCACACTTCTCCGAAGTATCTGCGTTGCCTCGACGATGCCGTCAGCTACAGTGCACATAGTCGACGAATAATTACTGAGAGGACAACTCCGACATACGACGATGTAGTGTGAACCAGCCTTAAAGGTCGACTTGCAACAAAATTCACATCACAGTTATTTTATATTAAACGGTTCACCATGTCTTACTGTCCTAAGTTGTAAGTTTCAAATATGTGGAAATGTGATTACAAGCTCTTAAAAGCTCAAAAATGCACAGTTAAAAAAGGCTATTATAGGTTGGAATCCCTTATTTTGATGACGGATTCAACTGGATGTTATCACATGAATTAAAAGGCCGATAAATGACTCAGTATAAAACATCTCGTAACACTAGTTTATGACAAACACCGGAAAGCCCTTATCAAATATAGATGCTCGCAACTTTACAATTTCGTTTCAGTTTGGTCTAATCATCTAGTCATAATCTGATCACGTGATCCATATTTTCCGCCAAATGGCACAAACAATTTCTGCAGCATCTTTTACTATCACAAGTGACCAACAGGCTCGTCACGTTTATTAGAGGGTAATATGCACCCCCTCAAGCTAAGGTTGAAAAATTAAACTGATTTTCAGGCTAGGTTTTAAGATATCAGTGCTCAAAGTGACAGCATTACAACGCTAATGGAATAGACGCGTAAGGAAAATTATAGACATGGTTTTATTGAATGCGCAAAGTTTATTTGTGAAAATATTTTGACGATTGAGGCTGCATGAAAGCGTAAACAGAAGCATGCCGTGTTCAACTACGTCACAGTTGAGCCGTTTTGAGAGGGATTCCAACCGACGACCGTTTTTATGATGGCTGCGATTAACTGTTGTTTTTGAGCTTTTAAGAGCTTGTAATCATATTTCAACGTATTTTGCACCTACAACATAGCAGAGTAAGACATGGTGAACCTTTTGATACAAAATAACTTTACTGTAAATTTTGTTGCAATTCAACCTTTATGATCGATCCCTATGTACTCTGATCAGCCATTGGAATTGTCTGCCTAGTGATTACATGCCCATATATGTGACCATTGTAGGATGGACGGCTGCAGAGCAATGACCATCTGTTGAGGATTGGAGATGTGAATGTGAGAGGTGAGTGAATGAGGCTAATTGTTACAAGTAATATTTTTAGTAAAATAGAAATAAATGGACTCATTAAAAATTACAACTACAACTACAATTACATTAATGCATATCAGTTGAATTCGATAAAGGAAGCATTTGATGTCGGCCACGTAGCTTTGAATCTTTACTATACCTAATAAGACCTGTGTCCGTCTGTCTGAAACCGCACTAAGAGCTTTAAAAAAAAAGAATGCACCTCACGGGAATTGAACCTAGATATTCTTAGCCAAGGGCCCTACCATCTGTGCCATTCGACTACCTTTTTACATCTAAGAATATTTGGGCACATACTTATTACACACGATGGTTTCACGGAACTGTCAACATACTAGTAATAATAATGTTGCATCAGGCTATTTATGTAGAGTGCGTAATATCTATGTTTATCAAACTATTTATGTAGAGTGCGTAATATCTATGGTTATCAAATTTAGTCTGCATATTTAGATTAAAAAAAAGAAAATGGCTATAATAAGCTCAAGTAAAGTGTACAAGTTTGATATGTCCATGATTTTGCATAGCTGCATGCTCTGTGTTGATTCATGAAACACGTGTGACTACAGCAGATGGTAAAATGCAAGATTTATAGATTCACGCATACACTGTATGTCAGCAACCGTATGTCAGCAACCGTATGTCAGCAACCGTATGTCAGCAACGGTATGTCAGCAACGGTATGGCAGAAATGGTATGTCAGCAACCGTATGTCAGCAACCGTATGTCAGCAACCGTATGTCAGCTACTGTAGACTCAGAAAGAAAACTATGTACATTTATAACATGATTCCAACATTCAGGCAGCATTCATGCGGTACTATTAACACCTTAGACAGGCTGGAAATCCATTGCTCTTTTCCCTATCTCCTTCAAAATTAAATGTCAACATTTCATCAATACCTTCCGTTAAAACTTGATGTGATTTTTCGCTGCAGCTAATGAATCGAATGCCACTCCATTTCTCCTTTGTTGATCCTTTCTTCCTCTAATAGCTTACGGCTGTTGGAAATTGATTTTTGTGACCGAATTCAACACTGTTCTAGATTGCTAAACATAGAATTTGCGCTGATCCTTGATAACTTGTGGTGTTGAGTTGATTAATAAGACAAACAGGAACATTCGCTGCTGCTCCAAGCTTCATAGGAGTTGTTATTCCTTTGAAGCAGTACACGCAGGTTTTTCTATGAAGTCAGAGATGGCCGTTTCGAATCCAAATTTTTACCTAAGGTATGACTGTTAAGATAAAACAAGTTCGGTGGAAAGTCTACCACTAGACATATTGTTATGTTGTGAACTAGGTTCTGGTTATCTACGTACTGCCAGTGTTGCAGTGGTTTTTGATGTCCGCCACTTTCAACTATATACCATGTATTAGCCACATATACAATGTATATGTAAATATAAGTGTGTATTTATATGTATGTACGAGTATGTACATATAATCTGTATGTATCCATACATATACATGTATGTGCATATGCGTGTGTATATATCTCAATATATGTACATGTATGTATATACATATATATCTGTGTACATGTATATGTTTTCATATATAGATATACATGTGTTTATATACATACATACATACATACATACATACATACATACATACATACAGAAAATGCTCCTATAACATATATCTCCTAAATGTAAATTCCACATAATGTGAAAAAAAAGTGAAGCTTTTGCTTCGTACTACATAAAAAAATTCCATACAACGCAACATAAAGTGTCAAATCGTATCAAGTTCTCAAATTTGATTTGAATAACGATAATCTTATAGTTAGCCTTACAACATCGCTTTCTTTCTCTCACCGCACTTGTGAGACAAAATGACGAATGTATAGTGTTATCTCTATCATATATACAAGTTCCATGACATTATAGTTCGCCATGATACATCGTCAGGTGTGTCGACGAAACAAAGAGAATAAGTAGCTGCACGATTGCTCATAAATACTTTAAAGGCGATCGATCGATTGGAGCAGGTGTTACACCGGCGGTCTAACAATCTGAATGTCATGAGTTGGAGTATCATTAAAAAATATTTGTTATCACAACCTCACTCCCCAGCGACAGATACTCGATGGACAGGTACACAACCCTCTTATTATAGTAAAAATATATTTTTGTTTTACTTCATTTCAGGCGTATCAAATATCTGTTTTTAGTTTTTTTTTGCAGATTGGACTTTGCGGTCTAGAAAAAAGAAACAAATCATTGTTGAAAGTTTTATGTATAACTTGCTGTAAAATTACCGCAATCATAAACCATAAAATGAGTGAAAGTTGTAAGAAAAAGGAGAAAAGTTGTCGATGCAAATCAATAATTGTGCAGTTACGGTACAGCCAATGATTTAAAAAGTCAAGTCTAGTTTTTCTTTTTTGTATGGCCAAAAGAGTGAGTTTGGAAAGATCTGGAACGGATTAGGCAGTTTATATGTATTTTACTGTTCGTATAACGTAAAATCCCTATAACGTAAACGTTCCTGGAATGGATTTATATTTGTGTTGCAGGAGCGTCTATTGTATACTAGTGCATTGTATGTAGTTACAAGTATTTGACATCAAAAAGCAATTTGCTACCACCTTAAAACTTCAGTTTACTAACTTATGTTTTACTAATTACTAACTTATGTTTTACTAATTACTAACTTCGGTTTTACTAATCACTAACCTAGGTTTTACTAATCACTAACTTAGGTTTTACTAATCACTAACTTAGGTTTTACTAATCACTAACTTAGGTTTTACTAATCACTAACCTAGGTTTTACTAATCACTAACTTAGGTTTTACTAATCACTAACCTAGGTTTGACTAATCACTAACCTAGGTTTGACTAATCACTAACTGAGGTTTTACTAATCACTAGCTTAGGTTTTACTAATCACTAACTTAGGTTTTACTAATCACTAGCTTAGGTTTTACTAATCACTAACTTAGGTTTTACTAATCACTAACTTAGGTTTTACTAATCACTAACTTCGGTTTTACTAATCACTAACTTAGGTTTTACTAATCACTAACTTATGTTTTACTAATCACTAACTTAGGTTTTACTAATCACTAACTTAGGTTTTACTAATCACTAACTTCGGTTTTACTAATCACTAACTTAGGTTTTACTAATCACTAACTTATGTTTTACTAATCACTAACTTAGGTTTTACTAATCACTAACTTAGGTTTTACTAATCACTAGCTTAGGTTTTACTAATCACTAACTTAGGTTTTACTAATCACTAACTTAGGTTTTACTAATCACTAACTTAGGTTTTACTAATCACTAACTTAGGTTTTACTAATCACTAACTTCGGTTTTACTAATCACTAACTTAGGTTTTACTAATCACTAACTTATGTTTTACTAATCACTAACTTAGGTTTTACTAATCACTAACTTAGGTTTTACTAATCACTAGCTTAGGTTTTACTAATCACTAACTTAGGTTTTACTAATCACTAACTTAGGTTTTACTAATCACTAACTTAGGTTTTACTAATCACTAACTTATGTTTTACTAATCACTAACTTATGTTTTACTAATCACTAACTTAGGTTTTACTAATCACTAACTTAGGTTTTACTAATCACTAGCTTAGGTTTTACTAATCACTAACTTAGATTTTACTAATCACTAGCTTAGGTTTTACTAATCACTAACTTAGGTTTTACTAATCACTAACTTAGATTTTACTAATCACTAGCTTAGGTGTTGCCTATGACTAAGTTATGTTTTAAAGTCTAATATAGCCTCAGCGTATGGTGTGCGAAAGCTAAAAAGGCCTGTTTGAAGCCTGTAATAGTTTAGTTCCAGTTTGCTTCATCTTATTAGTTGCAGAGTCTATTTTATTCATATTAAATGATTCTACACAACTAAATAATTTTTTTGCGGAAACATTTTTAATGCTAATTTCTGCATCAGATATGGACCGAGGGGTATGCCATCCGGAACCATATATGGACCGAGGGGCATCCCATCCCGAACCATATGTGGACCAACGGGTATCCCATCCGGAACCATATATGGACCGAGAGGTATCCCATCGTGAACCATATATGGACCGAGGGGTATCCCATCGTGAACCATATATAAATCAAGTGGTATCCCATCCTGAAAATGTTAGCACGAACCACTGGTAAAAAGCCTTGCTGTAAAATCTACAGTAATTGTCCATCCAAGCTGAATATTCTTTTAAACGCCACTCTGACTCGAAAGCTGGATCTTGTGGAACCTTACATAGCCTGTCAATTTTGAAGCATTTTGGTATGCGTGTCATATAAAGAAACAGTAGTCTAATTGCAGCTTGTAGCTGACCTTCAATTACCGTTTGCTGCCAACTCCCTAGGGAAAACTGCTTCAATCTAGTCTCAATGCGCCTGAAGCTAGGTAGTAGATATCTTGTTCTAGGTTGTTTACAGTTGTAGTGTAATCAGATTAATAGAATAGTTATATAATATTAATATAAAAGTTATATAATAGTAACATAAAATAATATTAATAGAATAGTAATATAATAGTAACATAAAATAATATTAATAGAATAGTAATATAATAGTAATAGAGTATAATGTTAATAGTAGTAAAATAATTTTGTGTTAATATAGTAGTAATGATATGGCATCAGACGCTGAGTACAAATTGTTCATGTTGAACTTGGTTGAAGAAGTCTCCACATCTCCAAGTGTTGAGACTGTTTATAAGGCGGACTGTAGAGTGAATAGTGTCTTCGCTAAGAGGTGATCTGTGATGAGCTGTCTGGTCTGCTGCAGGTATGGGTAGCGAGAATGTGGCCACAGTGCTGCGGCAGTCAGGAGCTTGTGTTCGGCTCATCGTTGCTCGGCCAGCTAAGGACTCGTCAGCTCCTGTTGACAGCAAAGCTGTCGTTGTGCCAACAGATGGACTAGATGAGTACCTTGAGACTCTTTTCTACCGTCTGATGGAGATGCAGACTCTAGAGAGCGAACCTGAGGTAAGTTTCTCACGCGTTTCTGAACAGAGAGTTTTGATTTGAGATTCAAGATTGGAAATGTGCGGGCAGGCAAAGCGTTTGTGGGTAGTGCGAAAAATAGGTCTTCGTCATCTTGCCCAGTTACTGGTGTAGCTTGTGAGTCTTGAAAGGCCTGTCATTGCCTATGGTTTTCTGTTACACCTTGTCACCTCCTATCACACCTTTTCACCTTCTGTTACACCTTGTCGCCACCTGCTACACCTTGTCACCTCCTGTGAGATCTTGTCACCTCCTGTTACACCTTGTCACCTTCTGTAACACCCTGTCACCTCCTGGATGTGTTATTTGCATAATCTAAATTATATCGTATTTGATGTTCTTGAGAATGTTCTGCCTATTTCCTAATTTGGTTCTAGAGCAAGCCACTTATTAAGATTCCTCGCACCTGCATTGCCTTTTACCTCCCTGAAACACCTGTTGCCCTCTTCCACTCACGATTACTTTTTACTTTCCATAATAGTTGGACCTTAAACTCGCTTTCACACATCAGTTAAGGTTTGCATGGCTCTAAGATACCTCGTGGCAATATCATTCATCCAAGGTCAATAGATAAACATTCATATTGATCACATGCACAGCTCTTTTCTCTAGAGATTACAAATCTAACCGTTTCACCAATTCTACTTGACGTTTATCTGCAAAATACAGAGTCGTTAATGGTAATTATTGGTTTTAAAAGCAAAACAACTTGAAGTGAATTCTAAGCATGGCTGAATCCTTGCTATTTGAGAAAAGAAAACCAAATGATTTGTCCGTGTTGTGACCTTCCTGATCTGAAATTTATTGAACTTGTTGCATGACGTCGTGCGATAATCGGTTTTTAATTTTTTTATTTTATGTTACTTATGCATGTCATAATTGCTTGTACGTATAACTTTTTATTGGCTTTTTTAAACTTTTTTTCTAACTTTTTTTATGTAATTATCAACAGACTGATGGTTTTCGTTCCATCACAAAAAAATGAAAATTCAGAAATCAAGCATTATTGACTGACTGCATTGAACAAAAGCGTTGTAAAGAGTTTAAAATTATAAAAGTGTTTTTAAATTGTTCGCTAGATGCGTAAACAATAAATTCATGTTACTGTTTACCCACTGAATTGTTGGTTTAGGACGAGGGAGTGCCAGAGGTGGAGCATTTCGGCACCGAATTGGTAAAGGATGCACAAGGATTGGGCATCACTATAGCTGGCTATGTAGGAGAATCACCTCAGGATGAACTTTCTGGCATATTCGTAAAGAGTGTGACGCCTAACAGCGCTGCAGCCATCAACGGCAAGATACGAGTAAATGACCAGATCATAGAGGTAACTGCAGGGTCTGCTTTAGTCTGGCAAATTGCTCCCTCTGACAAATCACCTCCCGATTAGTCTGTTGTGCCTTCCCCAAATATGATTGTGCTGAGAAATGTATTGATTAGGTGTGTCGTTGTAATCTTTGACAATTAGCCAAAGAGTCTGCTTAGTTGTCAAAGATGGTACTCATGTTGCAGGTCGACGGCCAGAGCCTCAGAGGCTATGATAATCATAAAGCGGTGAATGTGCTGCGTAACACTGGACAGACAGTTTGGCTCCAGCTAGCCCGCTACAATCATGGGCCACAGTATGAGCAGCTGCAGCATTATGCGGGTAGGTTATCTTATTTACCAGCTTTAGTTCTTGCACTCTTCATGGGACGGTGAACCTGGTTTAAGGGACTCGTGCTTTTGCTGTTTGTACTGAGTTAAATAGATAGGTTTTTTATTTGTTGTACAAGTCTAATATGCCCACCGAGATATTGGTGTTTAAGGTTCTTTTGTGTACAGACAACTCCACAATCAATACCGTTACTTTGCTAGCTTCTTGTGATAGGGCCATTGCCCATAGAAATAATTGGTGGTTTTCTATCAGACGTTAAAAAATATCTATATTAAGATAATCGAAAATGGGTATTGGCCAAACAATTAGTTTTATTTATTTTATGTTCTTATCATGTTCATATTGTTCTGGACAAGGGATAGAATTTTTCTGCTGCTTCTTTAGATTTCAATTTTATAATAAAAAAAACTGTTCCAACTGTTCTTCTTAAATGAACATGAAAATATTTGTTATTGATTATTGTGTTATTGATTTAGTTTTTTGCTTATAATGTAGTTGGTTTTTGCAATTATTTCTTGTACATAATTGTATATAATATATTTGTTTCATTGCTATATATAATGTAATTACAAAGAATTTATGTTAAGTATTTGAGCTCTGAAACAAATTAAACAAAACACAAAATCTACCTATAAGAATATACGCTTCGACATATGAGTTTTGCGCAGAATTTCGTTAGACTACACAGTTTACATCTAAATTTATATACAGTGGACCCCGCTATGCAACATTAATTCGTTCCAGTGTTGGCGTCCTGAGGCAAAAATGCCATATAGAGAGGTATAGAAGCCCATAGTGATTATCTAATGCAAACACCCCTTGGTAAAAACATCAGCATTTTATATATGGTACTGTACATATTAAAAATTAATAATGCAATAGTATATTAAATTTAGTAAATATAGTTACCTACAGCATTAACTTTAGTGTATTTGGTGGTTATAATCTGCAATAACAGTTTTACTGCAATAAAATCGTTTTCGTCTTCCTTTAATGTCATTATCAATCTTAAGACTCATGGCTAATGGATTAAAGTTATATATGTAGTTGTATAGTCATATACGTATAATGAATTAAATTTATAGTAAATATGTTAAACGCTAAAATAAACAATAAATATTCACTTTCGCTTACTTTTCACAAATTTTCATTTCACTCACACAATATCAAGCATTTACAAAACACGAAGAATGCTGAACTGAGAGAAAGAGCGAGCATCATATCTCTTTCAGGCGTTGTGGGATGGATTTCGGCAAATAGCATATCAGCATTTTCATGATTTCGACGTATTCAGCACACCGACCGACAAATTAGAATTTTGAGTACCAATTTATTGATGTCGTAGGGCGAAAAAATATCATAACGAGGTGATGAAAAAACATCATGTTCCACTTCGTTTGGCGAAAAAACCGTAAAAAGGGACGCCGTATTTTGGGGTGCTCTCTAAGTTTGTGGAGTTGTTGTCTTAGTGTAGATCAGCTAGACCGGGACTGCGGTAAATTAAGTAATGTCATGCAAAGGATTCTCATTCACTAACAGTAACTATCTGTTGTTATTGGTGTGAAAGTGTACTTCAATCACAAGTAAAGTGTTTGATTAGACGGCATTACCTCTTCTAGTTGTACCAGATACACATGAAGGGGTGTTGCACAACATTATGTATTGTTTGCATAACTAATGTATTGGCAGCAATTTGTTGATGTGTCAAGCCTTAACAAACATGGTGGTTTATGTCGGTAAAGCTCGCGCATCTATGATTCGCGCATCTATGATTCGCGCATCTATGATTCGCGCATCTATGATTGGTAGAAAAATTGATTTTCATTGAATGCAATATCGATTTTATAATATTTATATCTAGTGCAAGCTGACTTTGTTGGTGATTCGCTGGTAAATGATAACAACAAGTCTTTACATAAATAACTACAATGGAACCTCGGTTCTCAAACATAATCCGTTCCAGATGGTTGTTTGAAAACCGAGCTGTTCGATATCTGAAACAATGATTCCCATTAGAATTAATGTATGTGAATTTTAATCCGTTCCAAGCCGAGATAACAACATCGATAAAGTATTTTTTTAACATTTTACACCATAAACTGTACTGTATGCTACATGCTATAAATAAAAACGGGTAGATATATATTGCGTTTAATTTTAATAAAAGATTTTATATCCATAATGATGAAAAAAGAAACCAAAAAGTAAACATTTCGTGTTTTGCTCTTAAAACATCAAAAACATTCTAGGTTAACACTTTCAAGGCTGCCTGGCTATTGCATAACACATCTCAGTCAGCTAGGCGCTTTGCTCTACTTCGCATTACCAGCACAATCATCTTTTTTGCTTTTACTACTATATTCTATATATCATTTGAAAGCCAAAAGCCTCCTCTTTCCATTGGTACCAAAAGTTATACCTCTGATACAGAAGTCTAAGGCACACAGTCTGTATAACTCAACTCCCAATTTGCACATGAAACTAGTGCGTATTTTATATGCTAGCAGAATGAATTCAGTATGAATTTAGCTGTATACTTTATTATATATACTGTAGAACACAAGCTATAGTTACTGCCATAATTACCACCTTTAGCAAAAGTACTGACACATTTTACAATAGTAGTAGCCCACACAGGTCTTCCAGTCTAATCTATCATGCTCATTCTAAGAGAAGCAAACATAAGGCAGTAAAAAATATCAAATGCAGAGCAATATGATGTAATCTGATGATAAATATATTTTATTTATTCTATACTTATTATATTACTACTAGTTACTCTATTTATCAATTATATACTTATTATATTTACTACTAGTCACTCTATTTATCGTATTATTATATTTTCTCTATGTAATCTGTACAGAGATTTTGTTCGTTATGACGACTAAAATAAGGTTCTAACACATTAATGAAAGCTAAAAATACTTACCTTCATCACTGTCGCTGTCTGACTCGACTTCACTCCCACCATCATTGATAATTTCCTGAAAAACGTCCTTCATAAATCTACGCGATGTTCTTCGAGTAGCGGCCATTTTGAAATAAAAATGGGCGTTACAATACTGGAATTTCCAAAGCGCAGGATGGTTGTAAAATCACGGTACTGAGAGGAAACAGCTGCAGGACCGATACTAAAGGCGTCTAGTTTATGATTGGGCCAATTACGATCTCCTAGGAAATCCGTTTTGTAAGAAAACTATCAAGTGACTCAACCGCGAGTATATTCGTCGCTAGGCAACCACGATGAAACGGTTCGGACAAGTGTTCTCGTTGCTAGCCTTCTAAGTGTTAAGATACAATACCAAAAATTGCGGAAATTGATAATGAAACAGCGAAAAATACAACAGATCAGTTATATCTAAAATCATGTGAAAAAGTAAATATAAATGGCAATGGCACGTTTACTTCTCTTCTTTGAAGGCGAATCCTCCTTCAAAAAAGAATTAGGGTAACTCTACTGAAGGAGCTGTCTTCCTAGCAAATCTCTTTGGTAGAGTGACATGGTCCCAGATGGTTCCTTCCTTTTTGTAAAGAATTTATGAAGCGTACTTGCTTCTCCCTTTGTTAGCGAATGTTTCCATGCCATTTCCGGAGCTGTTCCGAACGTTTAATTTTTATACGCATGCTCCGGTTTGGTCGAGAGCCGACTTTATGTTCGAGATCCGAGACGAACAAATCTCACATTTTTTGGTGAAGCATTCGAGAACCGAGGTTCTACTGTATTTATATGTTGACCAAGATATTCTCACTTGTAACAGATATGTGAATGGCACTCGCGTAAATTCTAACTGTTTATAAAACCTCTCAGATGATTCAATAACAGTAATGGAAAATCCAGCGAAGACAGCATGGCCTGAAGGTCAATTCTTATTAGCTAATCTATTTGTCGATGCAAGGGGTCTTAAATAGCATCGGTAAGTGTAGCCACAGCAAATATCTACACTGCCCGTCGGTTAAGCATTTCATCATATAGTGAAGCCGAGCCCACTAGCGTGCATATCTCACACTTGGATTATTTATGCCGTGGTTTATATATACTAGTTCATAGTTCGTAGATGACTGCTGCCAAGTCTGTCCAAACTCTTGCTTACTCTAACTTCTATTCTTTTCAGCTCAGTTTGCTGAAACGGAAAGTCGTCAGTCTGCCGCCGATGATCCCAGCAAATCAGACCAGGATTCCAAGTACGGTGAGTTGCAGTTGTCTCGTAATTTTTTATCTTCTACCAAGGGAGTTACAGAGCTTGCATTCATATTTTCTACGTGTTTAGAGTGTGGCATTCCGATTTTACTCGCGCGGTCCTACAAATGTAGGATTAATATAGTTTTTTGCAACGATTGAGATGCATGAGCAGTATATAAATGTCGAGTGGTAGAGGTTGTGTTGAACGGCAGGCTTGTGTGCGCCTCTGTGCTGCAATCATTAAAAACATAGCCTGAGATCTGTATCAATGTTTAATATTTGTAGTTCATGCTAAACAACTACTCGCTGTATAACAGGCATGATTGGTTAATGCTAAAAATACTGTTATTGGATTTAGCCATACGTCTTCCTTTATCCATCGTAGTCATGATTGTATCGTACGATAATCGTTACAACTGGCTATCAGAGCATAACTCGCAGTTTATGGGTACCCGTAGGCATTAAGTGCTCGTCACAGAACTTCAGTCAATGACAGTTTTTTTTAATGAGTACTGGTAGGGAATCTGGGTACATTCAAAGTGTACGACTTACTCATGGTTTGTAGCTGTAATTGAATGAACCAAATGAAACACTGTCTACTATCAGAATTGACTCAGCTAGAAACCACCAGTGTTAAACAGTTCACTAGCGTAAGAATAAGGTTTACCATTTTTAACTGATCTAGCTAAGAAAACTGTTTATATCGTTAATATGTTTCGGAACAGGTTTATATAAGCCATTGCATAGGCAGCGCTCGCCGGCAGCACTTGAGTATGCCACCGTGAAAAATGTAGACAAATCAATATTGAGTTATAGCTTAAACAACGAGTAAAAATATAATTGTTTTATAAAGTCGGACGGCATCTGTATGATTCATAGCTTTTTATACTGAACGATGCACGAAGTTGTTTATAATCGAATAACAAACTCATATTGTTATCCATGTTATCTTCTAGCTTGACTTTGATGTTTCATTTGATGAAGCATCATACGCAGACAGGCTCTAGCTGAATTTACTAGTTAGTTCATAACCTATAGACTCTAGTCATTCACATGTGATATTGACATGGCTCAATATGACCCCTTTTGTGACAGAGGAACTTAACCTAACCACTATAACCACTAGACCTGTGACCTGTTCTATGAGATGAGCCCTTCTTGGATGTATTTAGTATGTTGTATTGAGAAGACTTTAGACTGTGGGTTTGTAGACAGTTTGTTTACTGGTAAATTTGATTGCTTGAGATAAAATGCTGGAAGCTTAGGAAACATGCGACACAAAAACATTAGAAAGGTTACTATGTAATGACATTTTGTTTTCTAACTTTTCTTTATTAAATTTATTTCTTACTTTAGAAAAATTTTTCAAAGTATTTATCGATTGTTAGTTTTTGTGACCCACGAATAGGTCGTGTAATCATTTAAACAAATCTCCAGAAACAAAAAGTATAAACACTGATGCAGTTATAATATATTACCGATATATTATAATTGCGTCAGTTAAAATATATTAACCACATAGTTTTTCTGTTAACCATGGTGATAGTCGACTTGGATAGAAATAGGTGTATAAACCAGTTTGTGGAGTAAACTTGCGAAACTGAGCGATTAGGCTATGACAAATTACTTTGAATCTGATTAAAGTTATCTACCCTCTAGGTGTTCCTCTAGGTATTCGAAGGCTTTGCTTCCATTAGACCATCTTTGAAAGGTTGCATGGCAGCGCTGATCTTGCAAGTTGCTTTTAAAATAATGCTTTGGTCAGTTTGCTTGACTAGTGTTTGTCAGACGGTCTGGTCGTGGAACTTGTCTATCCGTAAGCAGACGGTCTGACAAACATTCTGGTCGTGAAACATGTCGTTCTGCTCCTGCGAGATTCTAGCATCTAGACTTTGTTCTCATCTCCTTAGGGATCGTTCAGGCAGCTACTTACCCAGCTGCACTGTTAACATTGCCTTGTCTGGGTAGGAGCACTTAAAAATTGTCAATAAATCCATTCATGAATTACTATACAATTAGTTGAGACAACTCTAAGTTGGGATTTCTAAGAAAAGACATGCGTAATAGAAAATCGCTAATCATTATATACCCTAGTTCTATGATTCCTAAACACGTTGACAGGTTTTAAAAGTCAAAAGCAGGCCAGAAAAGACGGCTCTACCAGCAATATAGGCAAATAGAATAAGACTTGTCTGCTCATTTTAAACTGCTGTTTTAATGCTTCAGTTAGAATGTTTAAAATATGTCTCAAGTGGAGATTTTAGCTGATCATTTGCAAATTTCTATGGATTGAATCATAAACGGTCTTTGACAGGAAACTTGTGCAATCAGCATGCTTTATTATTTTACTGAATTAGCTCTTTTTAATAGGCAGTTGCCGTTTAAAAGCCAGTTTAATTAACATTAACAGTATTGCTCATAAATGTCTGGTAGGACGTTAAAAGAGATTCCAAGAATCTTGCGGCAGCAATGTACATGCTATCAATGTAGATCACTCAACCAGTTGTGTGATAGAAAAATCTAG
This sequence comes from Watersipora subatra, assembly GCF_963576615.1. Classification (NCBI taxonomy): domain Eukaryota; kingdom Metazoa; phylum Bryozoa; class Gymnolaemata; order Cheilostomatida; family Watersiporidae; genus Watersipora; species Watersipora subatra. Next base: position 42,996,203 of record NC_088708.1, on the reverse strand, counting down.
CACTATATTGGAAGACTTAGGTTGCTTATATATTATTTAGTATTAACCAATTCAGCTAACGAGTGGCTAATATGCCATCAGATATGGCTGTCTTGTGTCATAATGTGTTATAGTCAATGGTTGAAAGGGCATAGTCAAATTTACTCATATCTGTTCAAGGCTGCTTAATAGTGTGCTGTAATTCTGTTTTTGGAGTTGCCCGATCATAATAAGATGTCACTGTATTGCCTCATGCACGGACCAATGTGCTCAATGTTTTCACACTGCCATACCCTTTTGACAACATTGTTGCTAGCTGCAATCTCTTGACAGCCTTGTTGCTAGCAGCGTGATTCAATGTATCACGCTGGATCAAATGTTCTGATCTAAGTTTTGACAGTGGTGCACTTGTGCCGCTGAGACAACGGTATAGCACAGTTAGTTGTTTATTTGTCATCCTTCATCATATGATACATAGTTGCAGGACTTGGAAATGTTTCAGCAAGACGAACTGGCACGATTATTTATGCTCTGTTGTAGTAATCCCTTTCACAAAGGAGGAGGAAAATACTATAAAGCAACAATGGCAGCCTATTATGGGAGATGACTATGAAATTGTGGTATGAATCATCAATGTTTATCCCTAGATGAGTTTTCATTCATTTATTGGCACTGTCTATTGCTGCACATTAGAAAATTGTGATTGATATCTTTGACTACTGCGCCATAGGTATTGTTGACAGCTAACACTACCATAGGTTTTGTTGACAGCTGACTTTATCATAGGTTTTGTTGACAGCTGACTCTACCATAGGTCTTGTTGACAGTTGACATTATCAAAGGTCTTGTTGACAGTTGACTCTAACACAGGTCTTGATGACAGTTGACACTATCATAGGTCTTGTTGACAGTGGACTCTACAATAGGTCTTATTGACAGTTGACACTATCATAGGTCTTATTGACAGTTGACACTATCATAGGTCTTATTGACAGTTGACACTATCATAGGTCTTATTGACAGTTGACACTATCATAGGTCTTGTTGACAGTGGACTCTACAATAGGTCTTGTTGACAGTTGACACTATCATAAGTCCTGTTGACAGCTAACTCTATTGTTGATGTTTTGACTTTATTGGAAAAATGTAAATATTTTGATCAACCAGGATTGCATGGTTGCTTGAAAAAGTCAGCTTGCTTTTAACCAAAATGATCAGTAAAATTACAATGATTTGCTGGACATTAGTGACTCGTAATTTTAAGCAAAACCTAATCCTGTCATGTTTGTTTGGAGTCAACTGATAAGGTGCCTTTACGCTAGTGATAGTGTTTTATTGTCATGCGTGCCACTCAACTGACTCCCTTGTAAACATTTCATGCCTTTTATATAGTTAATTTTTACTTCAGAATATTCAGTCTGATTCCTTGGTATGAAATCAGCTGTTTAACGTACATATTACCTGGAGGCTATTGCTTCAAGTGTTAATCTTGCAGGTTGCGCAGTTTGTGAAAGAAGGTAAAGAACTCGGCATCTCGTTAGAAGGAACAGTCGACGTTGAGGAAGGAGTGGAGACAACTACGCATCATTACATTCGTAGCATCCAACCTGACGGGCTCATCGGCGCCACGGGCAGAATACAAAGTGGGGATGAACTGCTGGAGGTGAATGATGTCACACTGTTAGGTAAGACATTGTTGAGGTAAAACTATTTAGAGATATATCATTATTTTGGATAAACAATAACTGGCTAGCTCTAGAGGCTTTACAAGTAAAAAGTTGACGAGTCCACTTTCATTAGCACATTTACTTCATTGCTGGTAGCTCAGACTTGAGGTGAGAGCTTCTGCTGCTAGCTCCCGATGAGAGCTCTCAGTCTGTTTCACTTACTCAGGCAATCAACAATTTCTGCATTTGATGACTGCAGTTCTAAAAGAGAGATTTTGCACTATGCATTTGTAGCTGTTTTAGCTGTTATAATAGGGAGAATTTGTTGACTGCTTATTGAATTCTTGGTGAATGCTTTATTAGCAAATTAAAGTAGTATTTTTGTGAATAGATCGCCCACCAATAACCAACTGTTCATTTTACTGCCTGTGGAATATAAAATTATGACTTGTCCTCTCTTTAATTGAGTGATAGTAGGAGAGTAGATAATTCTTTAGTTCTAAAAATTACCCGATTCGAATGTTTGGTGAATGGGTCATAAAACCAAAGGGTAGCTAAAAGCTAAATTTAACTATCATTGTATATTTTGATTTTCAGCCGATATTAATAGTTAGTATCAACAGATGAGGAGTGCGAGATGGCTTGCTTGAAACCTAGATGGGCTAAGAGTGAGCATGTAGACACAGCAACTGAGACGAGGCCCTGTTGTTAGGCCCCTACATTAGACAGTAGCTCAAGGAGTGTTGTTAGTATCAGCACTCTTGTTACTTTGAATGCTAGTCTTATAAACACATGTATTTGAGCATTGGTGTAGAGCAATTAGGTGAAAGTTCATTGAGAAAGAAGCAAGTTGAAAACTTTTAATGTAACAGAGACTATTAGCGCAACCCTTTAATAGTAGAACATTTATGCTTGGCCACTCCGTTTAATTTGGCCCAGCATTCATCTGCTCAATGAATACATTGTAAAAGCCGTTTGTCTGATGTTCCGCCGCGATTTCAAACCTCTCAGAACATAATGTTTGCAATCATTGGTTCAAATAAGCTACTGTTGGCCAAAGAAATGCTGCTGTAGGCTGGATGCCATCTCAATTCACAGATATTTTCTCTATTTTTACTGTATTTTGTGTCTGATTCATTGCATGAGACTTCATGTTGCATTGCCAGGTGTTAACCACAAAGAAGTAGTTGCCACGCTCAAGGAGCTGACAAATGGAGTGAAGATGGTGTGTGCCCGGGCTCGCACTCATACACAGTCTCAGCTTCTATTCTCTCAAGACAGAGAAAAATTTTTCAAGCCGCCATTGTACACTCGTAATGAGCAGGATATTGAGAGGCTGGCAAAGTCACGATCAGATGAGATGCTCAATAATTTAAAACGCAATGGGGACCCTCCAAAACAAACCTCGGCGTAAGTCCCCTCACCCTATCGATTTTCAAGTTTAAAATAAGCAATAAACTTGAAATGTTATTACCAGGATGTGTTCTGTAGAATGTTTATTATTTAGGGACGTGTTTCTAAAATTAGCCAGTGCATGAATTTAGTTCATACAGTCTTCCTATGTCATAGTTGTGCTTCGAAAGCTGTACCTAATGAAAATTATCAACGAAAACTTTTTAGAAGCTGTAGGTTGTAGAGAAGCCTACTTAATCAGTAAGTTTTTAAGATATATGGAATGTTGAAGAGTCACTTCATTGACATGGGAAATAATTCTGTAGAAATGAGTCGGTCTGTCCAAAAATATTCTATCAAAATGTTATCTTTCTTTGACCAAGTTGGTCAATGTGTTATCACAGTTCTCTGCAGACACAATGGCGTTGATTTTTAGTAGCGAACTCTTATTGACGGGAGTGAATTTTAACTGTTATTATTGATTGACTCTTTTAGAATGGGTTCTTACACATGTCCTTGACATTGACACCGTTATGTCACGAATTGATGGTTATGCTTCGACATAGGGTTAGCTGATGACTGTCTGTAGAAATTATTTGCGCTGGTTGGCCACTTCTTACTCAAATCACTGACTTACCAAGGCTTGAAGCAAACATCATCAGTTGAAGATGTAAAAATAATAATAAATATGTTAAGAGCGAAACAGAATCTGTGCATCCATTACTATCCTTTGTTATGTTAATCGGTCTCGTTGTTCGATGTTTACGACTTGTTAGTATGTTTTGTTTGTATGAGGGTCATTTGGTATCATGTCCTTCCTCAGATCCCTTGAACCCCTTACCGGACTCGCTGTCTGGAGTGATGAAACAGTACTTATTGAGCTCGAGAAGGGAGCTGCTGGTCTTGGCTTCAGCATATTAGACTACCAGGTAGCTCTTTTGTGTAGCCCTTTGTCCTACTAAATGTCTGGAAAAGCTGTCTAGACATACCATGCTTTAGACATCTCTCATGCTGTCTGTATGCGACAAGTTCAAACAAATTAATCTAAAGGCTGTCAGAAATGATATCACTAGCTTTTAGCACTCTTTTGCTTCATTTGCTTAAGGGCGCTTTTGCCTTGCTGTTTGATGTGTAACTCAATTTTAGAAGAGCTCAAATAAAATTTAGGTAAAACATTTCAATTAAAGTAAATCTGGTAACTGAATAATTTTTTCAAAAGGTGACGCGGTAATTAGCCAAATGGCAACTGCATAATTAGCGACCTAATTTCTTATTTTTGTTGTTTGCTACACTTCATATATTTTCTATTTTATAATGTAACGTATGGAAGATTTTATTTATATTTATTTTGTATTTCTGCCAACCAGTCTGCTAATTACTGTGTGGTCAGGTTGGTTTGAAAAGCACTTCTATGTTTTCTGCTTGTCTTAATGGGCTCTCAGCCAAAGTGCAGGTCTCCTGTTGTTAATGCTCGCTTGTAGATCCAAACACATCATTGGACTTGTGTTTAGATTTCTTGGAATATTCCTGGACTATTCGCACTTGTTCGTGCATAGTTTTAGATGGAATCGTTTTGGTTAGGGTTACGCTGTGTGTATGCTTGAAGCTGGTATATTAGTAATGTTGTATGAAAGTAGGGACTAGCCTTTGTATAGTATTTCAAGGAGTCTATTCTCTAAGTGCATTGCACTGAGAGCACCATGACAGTTTTCTAATGAGCGTGAGCTCGAGTGCTGTGTGATCCTTGTAAAAACGCAGTAGAGTCATCACTCATTCCTTTTATCTCACAGGATCCATTGAACCCAACTGAATCAATAATTGTCATTAGAAGTCTTGTGGCCAATGGTGTAGCAGCAAAAGATGGCAGACTGGTTCCCGGTGATCGTCTGCTTTTCGTTAATGATGTCTCTCTCAGCAATGCTTCTCTTGACCAAGCTGTACAGGCGCTTAAGGGTGCTGCTGTGGGCACTGTGAGAATCGGTGTTACAAAACCGCTTCCTATAACAGACAGTGCTGTAAGTATCAATTGAAGGGCTGCAATATTTTTTGTCATGTTTTGTTAATGTGTAGGTCATCAGCTATTGGCAGACTTTTACTCTTCTGCAACACGTCACTAGGTGCCGTGTTTAAGCAATTGCACCCACTTGTCATTAGCTGTCGGGTGTTTAGAAGAAATTTTTTCTTTTTCTACGTGTAGGCTGTAACTAATTTGGTGCTAGCAGGCTTAAGGGTGTTTTCGGATTCCCCATACTTGGGAGGTATGTGATGAGGTAAACCTGAGGAGTACGGATTGCAGTATAGTGACTGTTGAAATGGCGACTATATACACTATGTAGTGACAGCACAATCACAACGTAATTAATTTGCCGATGTCGATTGTTACAATGGCGACTTTGCTGTCAACTTGCTCACAATTTAAAAACGTGCTATGATTTGACTTACCTTAGTTTTTTCTATTTTATTTTAAATTTTTTTATATCATATATACATTATGTGCCTAGTCCAAGTTATAGTTATTTTTAATTTATTCCTGTAGACTTTGTCTTGTTGAGATCATCGGGGTACGTGAAAACCGAGCCAAGTTGAACTTGTTGGCAGTGGGTCGATGCATCGTTTAATGTCATTGTTTGAGATATTTATGAATAGTTTAATGTGAAAGTGATTTATTGGATTCGTTAATGGTAATATTTACTGTGTCTGTTGCAAATGGTTAAAGGCAGCGTGTGGAGGATAACTCCAAATTTACAAAAGCGCTTAAGACTAAGCAATTGCTTATCACATACCCCGTTAACAATTGATATTTTTCAACATTATGCCATGCAAACACGAAAGCCTCTATGGAATGCGTAGGAACACGAACACCTCTGCGGTATGCGTGGAAATACGAAAACACCCTGTTGCAATAATAAATAATTCAGGTATTTAGTCTTGCCAGATTATACTTCCTTCTGCTTGTCCGTCTAATGCATATGCGAGTAGCAAGGTGCAGTTGTAATGTCTGCTCAAGTGATAATTTAGTGAGAAGTTGATTTATAATAAGCAGAAGAACTTGATTTGATGTTAGGCAGATTTCTGCAAGGCTACGCTGTCTTCTTTTGCGCCAACCTAACACACAGTGCTATCTTAACATGTGTTTGTTTGATTCACCACCAGCTTATGGTGTGCATGTTGCTTTTCACTCACCAATCACCTGCCCTGAAACTGCTTGCTCCACCAATAGGATGAGCTCGTGGATGAGCCTGAGATGGTAGCTCAAATCTACAAGCAGAAGCTCCGATCAAATACCAGTTCTTCCGCGCAAGCACACTCTGAGGTCAGTAGCTCCGCTGTCAATAGCTCGCTGCCGGTGATTGGCTCCGCTTCATTTCCGGATGGTTTCTCAGCCACCCCATCACCTCCCAGCACATTCATAGAGCATGACAGCAGCAGTCAAAGCAGCAGCAGCGGTGACACGCATGAGTCATCCAATAGCCTTGGCCGGGGCAGCATGATTAGCCCACCTCCTCCACACTTTTCAGATCTTTCACTGGTTGCGGGTTTAACTGTCACGTCTGATCACGCGCCTGAGGAAAGTTGTTCCTCTCTCTCGTCTTTCTCCGGCTCCCCTTTCCAGGTCAGTTCTCTCGTCTGACCCTCCTGGTTTGAGCTCACTGCAGGGAGCTAGCAGTAGGGGAGCTAGAAGAGGGACAACCACCTACATAACCATTTCTTAATTCAGCTCGCATTCTTTTTGTTTTTCTAACAAGTTTTCATGCTTTTTAAGAAATCTGCTGCTCTCAGACAAAGCAAACGCGCTTAATAACAACCACTTTTAATAACAGTTTTCTACTAAAGACTTGTGAACAGTGTCATGGCGGTTGTTCAACTGGTGATAGTATGTTACTTAAGACGGCAATCTGTCAACTGGTGATAGTATGTTACTTAAGACGGCAATCTGGTAATGGTCAACAAGCTTCCTCTTTTTCAAATTTGCTTCTCAATGGCCATAACATCTCTCCAAGTTAATGCCTGACTAATCATGTCTGATTCATCTTTTAAAAACCTAACACAAATGAGTCGAGTATAGGCTATCTTCGCTTACATTGTTTCCGTTAGTAGCATGGCACACTTTTCAGTCTTTGGTGATATGACTATGTAACTTTATGCCTTCTGTACCTTTATGCCTAATCTATCTCAAGACCAAGTCAACTCAGGTTTTGGTGCACTAATCTGAAGGAGCTCTGTGATGAGATACTGAATAATTATATATATATATATATATATATATATATATATATATAGTGTTAAAACTGTATGTGCAGTCTTGTTGTACTTACTTTAGTCATAGTTGTGACTGTAACTACAATTATAGCCTGTATTACACACGGTATTACACCCAGTACTACAGCCTGTACTACACGTGGTACTACACCCTGTACTACACGTGGTACTACAGCTGGTACTACACCCGGTGCTACAGCTGGTACTACACCTGGTGCTACAGCTGGTACTACACCCGGTGCTACAGCTGGTACTACACCCGATACTACAGCTGGTACTACACCCGGTGCTACTGCTGGTACTACACCCGGTACTACAGCTGGTACTACACCCGGTGCTACTGCTGGTACTACACCCGGTACTACAGCTGGTACTACACCCGATACTACAGCTGGTACTACACCCGGTGCTACTGCTGGTACTACACGTGGTACTACAGCTGGTACTACACCCGGTGCTACAGCTGGTACTACACCTGGTGCTACAGCTGGTACTACACCCGGTGCTACAGCTGGTACTACACCTGATACTACAGCTGGTACTACACCCGGTGCTACTGCTGGTACTACACCCGGTACTACAGCTGGTACTACACCCGATACTACAGCTGGTACTACAGCTGGTACTACACCCACTCCAGTCACTTTGTACTTGTTTTAGTTACTCAACTGCTAGCCATGTTATGTCCGCCATATCTCAGTGTAAGCTGTTGCTTGACCAAGCTTAATGCTTTCACTGCTTTGGCTAATTATTATTATTATTTATGTTATTATTAGTCTGTTGAAGTTTTGTAAAAAACAAGGTTGAATTTGACTTAGAGTTTTCCACCTGACATGACAGCTTTTTTATTTGCCGTACTTTTCGGACTATTAACCTCACTCCTATATAAGCCACATCTGCTTTAGTTTAAAAAAAAAAGGTAATAAAACAATACATAGGCCGCACCTTTTGTATAGGCCGCAGAACTCAGGACGGTGCTTTTTAACACGTTAGGCACTGTTCTGTATTAACCGTCGCTTTGTAACCCAGTGCCTAGCGGAACAGTACCGTTAGGCATTGTTTCGTTTTTTCTTTCCCCACTAGAGGCGCACTAACCAGAGATTCCGGTTAATACGCCCTAGCGGTGAAAGATAAAAAACCACAGAATAGCCGCAGCCTCTAAATAAGCCGCATGGTTCAAAACATCGGGAAAAAAGTAGCGGGCTAATAGTCCGAAAAGTACGGTATATGAACTAACTAGGTGAATACCCGGCGTTGTCCAAGTAATAAAAGTATTTGCACAGAAGATTTGTTTTTTTTTAACATTTAACAACAATTACCACTCTAACTTTCAAACTTCATATCACGAGAAAAGTGGTTTGTGCAGTTTAAATAAAATAAGAGAAAAAATAAAACAAACGTTAAGATCTTCAAACTTTGTCAAACAACTGCAACTTTCAAACTTCATATCATGAGAAAACTTTTTGTGCGGGTCAAATGAATTAATTAACAAAATGAAACAACTGTAAAAGTGTTTAAATGTAAATGTGAAATAATTAGCAAGTAATAGCTGAATTAAGACTGTTTTGCTACGAATACAATAAAAGATGATTTGGTAATGATACAATTACATGTAATACGAACTGAGAAAACGAAATAAAATTCCTGAATATGTTGAATTATTAATAACAATTCTCGCATAAAAGTGTGTGTGTATAAAAAAGGGTACCGGTCCACCAGAAGCTGTCCATCAAAACTTTGAATACGACGATACTGGTACCTTTCGATACCGATAAAATGTAAAAATGAGATATCATACTGTTTTTGTATGACCGGATGGAGAGAATGTAGAGGCTATTCCTACTCGAGATAATACAATCATTCGCGTGAAAAGTATTGGCCTTGACCGCGATTTAGCACTTGAACCCTACGAAAAATTGGAAATAGAAGTTTTAGAAAACATGGAAAAGCATCGTGTTTAATAGAGTTAATAGAAATCATAAAGTTTCACCTAATACGTCATTTAGCGGGTGCTATCGAGAACAGGGTCTATACAGTATATAGTAGAAGCTGTGAATCGTAATAGCTATCGTAAGAGCCATCGTAGACTTGTGGATAGGCAATTGGATTCTCAACCTGCGGTTGCGATCTTCGTGAGTTCACATTCAGCAGATTGCAAAATTTTAATCCAAGATTTTAATAGCTATAGCTGGACTTGCCGAAGTGCACACACACACACAGACAGACATACATACAGACAAACTTAGAGATTAATATACATAAATCTCTAAGTATATATGTATGTAGATGCATGTGTAAATGTATATACATGTAGATAAAAGATAAATAACACATGTAAATTCAAGTGCATATATTAAGTATATTTACATGATATAGTTTGCAAGGCTTGTTCCAATTACAATGTCTTCAAATACTAAATTAACTCATGAATTTAGTCTCTCTTCCTTATTCACGAGCATTTTAAAAATATATGTACATTGTACATGAATAAAAGCATTTATTGATGGTTTTCAAATATATTTCAAGGCCGGATACTTGTTCTAAAAGTTTTAACACATTTTGTACTTTCCAACGTTTAGTTTTGCCTGAGTGTGTGTCACACCGTTTGACATTCACCTGACAGTTATGGTATTACGAATACATTATGGTATTACGAATTCTACCTGATTGTAACAGCTTTCAATAACGGTTTTACTTCACTAATGGTATTCCTATTAGCTAGATCAATTTGTGCCTCACTTGTGTCTCACTTCATCTCTAGAGTCAGTGATTTAGCTGTTTGTCTGATTAGTAAGCACGACAGCGCATTGATTGGCTGCCACACGAGTATCATAAAAGATTGTCGAGAGTCACTAAATGTGCATTATTGATGTTTGAAGAGCTCCACCACTCGACCCTTGCTTTGTGTGATGTTGGTGGTGGGGTAGGTTTGTCACGTCTGTAGTCTTTGGCAATAGCAGATCACAGGGCAGCGTAGTGACATTCTAGCTGATGTTTGTACATTTTTTTGTAGGAAACGAAAAAGGATCCTAAGGTAAGCTTTTATGCAATATTATTTTCAATATTTAGTTCTGGTATAATTGATTTGCATTTTCTACCAGCGGTATACCTTGCTGTAGATGGAGAACGAGTTATAATTCAGGGTTTTAAAAAAGTTGAAAGTAACTAAATCTTCGGAAATAAATTTGTCAGCCAATATTATCCAATATTTGAAAGATTGTAGCCTAATTGAAAATGCATTTATGTTATACAAGAAATTTTTTAGGTTGTGTTTTACACATGATTAACATCCTATAATGTCAAAAATACTCGATGACCCGTTATGGCTTAATGTTAGTGGCCTTCCTTAAGGTGGAAAGACACTGCTTTGAACAACGCCTTTTTGAATTTATGTGCACACAACCCACACACCTACAAACAACCTGTATTTTATAGTCGGCCTACATTTACTCACATTTCTAAAATAAAAGTGATCAACTGTGATGTGTGCTCTGGATTTGTCTTTCATTTAAAATATTCATCAAGTTTTACTTTTTGTATCATACATGGTTTGGTCCTACGTTCTATCAATTCTTACGTATTTTTTTATTTTATGTACAGGACAGAAAACATCGGCGGGAGGTCTGTCATTTCTTCCTTCAGCAATTGCTTATGAATTTAATGCTAGCCTTTTTACATTCCTTCCGCTAATGCTCTAGGTGGCTATGGTGTTCGTACATGGACAGTGGGCGTCCTTTCTACTTTTCTTGCACCTGTAAATAGAAGCCAACTGTGATAGATCATCCTATATATGTATAACAACTGCGTGAAGACATGGAAAGTTCTTGAACGCTTGTTGAAGTGAGCCTCACCTGACTAAAAGGCTAAAAGGAAGCACATGCCAATGTGTCAATCTATGTTGCTATTTTCAATATTTGCCTCGTTTTTATGTCTAAAGTGACACTCGGTGCTCTGTTTGTGTATACTCGACTATTTGTTGGGTTTTTTCTTGCTTTCTAACTCCATTTCTATTAGCTGCATTTCTACCGGTTGGTGTTCCACATACATGTGTGCTGTTGAACCTGTAGTTAGTACCTGTCTTTAATTTCGCAGTGATATTGAAGGTACTCTAGGATTAATCAATCCATTCTGTGGTTGTAGGGCTGCCACTCATACAAAAATCATGCCCCTTGCTATCATAGCTAGTCTGCCACCCAATTTATTATTTGTCACATGCCAGATTTGCTTGCTTGATTGTGTGATCATGTGAAGTAAACCTCGGTAATACATAGATCGGTGTGATATCGCATCAGATAGATAGAATATTATATTGATGTAGCAAGTCAACATTGGATCACACTAAATTTATAGGTCGAATATTGATTGGCCTTACTATAGAAATTAACGCTGTCATTCCCTTGTCCATCACAATATGTTCTATAGTTTTGGTTTCACTTTAGGCATCGCAGGTCAGCGACAGGGTTCTCAGCTCACCCGAGATGTCTCCTTCAAGATCTCCTATGGTGAGGCGTTTCGGGTCGGATATCCCAGCACTGCCCTCTGCATTGGAGAGAACAATAAAACTTCACAAAGGAGGCTCATCTTTGGGTAAGGCTATTTCTTGTTTTAGTGTTCCTGTAGCCATTGTTTCCAGAGTAGTGTGGTTAGTATTGATATTGCATCGTAAGGAAACTGCTAACGTATCAGCTGTTAGGAAATGAGCATCTTGCAAATGACATCATAGATCCACTCCTCATCGTGAACATCTATAACTTTGTACTGACTTCACTATTCATGACCAAGCTATTAAAGTGCCTTCTCAGGCTTTCTTTGTGAAATGGCGGAAACTACACATGCTCACGCTAGATGTTAATGCCATATGATGGTCAAGTAGAAAACTTCAATGTATTGCCTATGTCAAACTATGGCGACAGAGGTCGATTTTCCAAGTTTCCATACAGGCATAGTGTAGCGACACATTCTACTGCAAATCCATCATGGAAACATTCGTGTCGCTCTCATTCTGTCGTGATTCAGTGGCAGCCGCTTGCTAGCGAAACGCTCGTGCAACGTTCCATCTATGTTTCATAGAAGCAGCCTTAGTGACCAACAGCATTGCACTTGTGCATACTCATAGGTCTTGCTTTCCTGTTACTTCAGAGGCAGAATTTTAGTTGAGATGTTCTAACCTTGACATAAGGCATCTCACAACCATCCCTTTCCTGTAGCACCCTATGGAAACGTGATCTGCTTGTCGGCCCAGCGTAGTGCTTCGGCGCTGCCGCACCCAGCTACCGTTACATTATGGAAACTTAGTGAATGTTTTAAGGCATCGATGTTCATCTAGGAGATGTTGTGCCGAAGCTGTAACAACTATACGTGTCTATCATGCTTGCCAATGGTTTTTCCAAGATGCTATAATGGTTTTTCCAAGATGCTATACACACCCTTACCTTATTGTCTAATTAACTTACTCATTCAAGGCTGTTTTTATGGTCAGCTTTTATTTTTAGTTGCAGATACCTTGTCATTTTAATACAAGGTGTGCACACGCTAACAGAATTAGTCAATAGCTTAAAAATGACGCATATAGCGTCCTAGTCTTGATTCCACCAGAAGCGCATGCTACACTCATCGATGCCAGAAATTGACCCACTTTTTAACAGTGTAATAAATATGCTAAGTGATATTTATAATGATAAAGAATGTATCTCGTACTTCCAACATCTCATCTCTAGTAACCGTTTCTTACCTGCAGACGAGTCATCTGATGAAGAGCATTACGAGGTTTTGGGTAGGTAATCTTGGTCAGGTTGGCCGCCAGATTGTTCATAGAGTTATATGTGCTCTTCCTTCCACGAGGCTGGTCAACTATGTTTACTGACCGTTGTCTACTGCTGCTGCTAACACTGCTCTAAGGCTTCACTGTAAAGTGATAACGGTATTATACAATCGGTATTATACAATCGTTATACATATGCAAAATGATTTTGTAAATTAGGAACTTCATTCTGACTGATTTGGCTAACGGTTATGGATGGCCGCCTTGGACCAGATTAATGGCGGTGCCTAAAATTATGCTATACACTGCTAATAAATCGATTTGGGCTATGGTTTTGGGTCTTTTGCCATATTTTCTGTTTATTGTAATTTCCTAGGATTTATTGCTGGTAAGGCATGGTTACCTTAATGTTTCATGATTGATGCTAAAGGATGATACAGAATGAGTAGGGACATCAAAACAATATTGTGGCTATTGATTGTACGTATAATCGACATTACTAATCATTTCCATCTTTATACTAAACTCCTTTCCGGAACTTCTCCTTCTGCAGGCCTCGAAGTGAAGTCAGTTGACCAGGGAGTGAATGGCTGCATTGTGACAGCCATCACGCCTAATGGCTGCATCGATAATGATAATAGGCTGCATGTTGGTGACTACCTCGTGTCTATCAGCAATGAAAGCCTTAGACATGTTTCCAGTGCACAGGTCAAGGCCATTCTTCGGCGTGCTGCCCTTCAGTCAACTATCAGGTAAGCTTTCCTTTAGTCCACCATCAAACTGATGTTTTCAACAATAAATTTTTTTAAATAACAGCAAAAGAAAGCAGGATATTGCGTATACTATTGCAGTTAACTGTGGTTTTGGTTGGTGGACTATTCATCATGTTTTACTAACACCATAAGAGATGTCTAAAGGTTCGTATGAAAAGGCCGTGTGCAGCCGCGTGCAGCTTGTGAATTATCGTTTACTCAGCTTGGTAGGCTGACCACTGTCACGTTATTAAAGCATTACCTCGTCGCTCAAAGATTGCAGCAGACGGCTTCTGGGAGTTGTAACAAGATTGTGTTTATCACATAAGTCCAGCGGCCTGTTGAATTGAATATCTCAATTAACATCGCAGCTGCTCAGGGATCAGTAGTATGTATTACCTGCATTACGCCATGACTCCACTGAATTGTGGGAGGGTGTCTCCGAACAGCTCCATTTTGGCTTTAGCAATACAATCTCTAAGCTGTGTTACTCCGCTATGTTTAGTTATTATGGAGCTTAGAGTTTTATATTTATTGTGATTTGGTTATTCCAGTCTACAATATATTCCTGGCGCTGATGCAACAATTCACAAGGAGACAGCAAAACTGGTGCAACAGGCGGATAGTGAACAAAGCTTTTCGAAATCTCCCAGCAGTCAGCCATCGAGAATGCTCTCTCCGAGGTGGGTGCTAGCCTCTTTTTCGTGCACGGCGTTTCATCTCCCTTATGTGTTAGCGGTTATATGCCGATATCTTGACATTTATGGCAGTCTTGTAGATCGGTGCGGTTGTGCTGTTTGGGTAGGAAAGGGATTGTCTGCACAACCCATCTAGAACTAGGATTCGTTGGTTGCTTACAACAGCAAACAACAAAATTGCTCAAACATCATTGCATGGTCTCGTTTATATTTAATAATTATACTGACATTGTGATGCAATGAACCAATTTTACCACAAAACATGAATATGCTATACATATTTTTGTTTATATTTAGGAAAGTAAAAATATATATTTGAATATTTTAATTTAATAATGCTAGTAGATGGAAGTATTACCCTGTGTATAATTGATTGCAATAATGTTTATTACTGTAGATGTTAACTGCAGCACATATGATTGGTTGCAATGTTTATTACTGTAGATGTTAACTGCAGCACATATGATTGGTTGCAATGTTTATTACTGTAGATGTTAACTACAGCATATATGATTGGTTGCAATGTTTATTACTGTAGATGTTAACTACAGCATATATTTCTAACATCTTAAATATAACGAGGTTTCAGTTGAGTCAGCTGATTTTCTTGGCCATATTGTTCGTTTAAAACTAATTTAACAGGGTGAGAGTTCACTAGATGCTGACTTTTCTATCTGAATGATAGAAACTTGCAGCTTACAATGTTTGTTAGAATGATAGGTTAAAAATGTATTACTATGATCAATGGTGGATTTGTAAAAAGTTTTAGGTTTACCAAAAAAGTATTGGTTGATGTCGATCCAGATACACCTCTAGTTTTTATTACCTCTCTCTTTGTTACATACATGTATTTACCTCAATAGATTCATTCTATGACAAGCAGATGTAAAGTGTTTTGTCATCCTCACCGTCGTTTACTCTTTTCGTAGACCCCTCTCTCTCTTTCTTCAATGTTTATCAAGAAGTTTCATCCTGCATGCACGGTCTTCCTTCTGCAAATTTCACTTCATTATTTGCTCCAATCATTGTTGACAGGGTTTTCCCCAAGTTTTATCGGTAAGACTGTGCCAAGGTGTTTCATGTTGTGAATATAGTGTTCCTAGATCAGAGTCGTATGGTCACATTTAGTTTGACTCGGATGCTTGGTTGCAGCCGTAGGCTATATGCATAGAGTGGAGTTGTTTTTTCTGTTAAATAAAAGTGTGTCTCCTAAGCATGTTACAATATATCTTATTATTAGCAGTATTAATTTTCATATATTGCTAAGAGAAGGTGTTTTAAAAGCGCGGAATATTTTTTGTTTGTTTTGTGATAAAATTAAAATTTTTGTTTTTATCTATGACATGCATTTTTCAAAGTTGCTTATGTTTAAGACTAAGGATGCTTTCGGATTTCATACGCGTTTCATATCCCAGTTTTTGTCATTGAAGGAAATGCGTTGACCTATGCGTGTTATGATGTTTACATCGTGTAGGTTCTCACGCTATCTGAACACTTGTCATGTAGGTATTATTGTAGAGATAGTTGATTTTTCAGGTTTAAAGTGATAACAACATTAGTGATTCAATGCAGAAGTTTTCAATACTAATAGAGATTGGGGGCTGGCTATTCAAGTCTATTTTGAAATTATTTCATGTAAAAATCTAATATTTTTAAGAAACTTTTTGTGGTGGTAATAGAATATGTGACAGAATTTATGAATGCTTGCGAGTAAACCGAAACTGCATATGCTGAAATTGATAATATAAACACTCACTTGGCACAAGAAAAAGAGAAAATCTGATGATATTCTATCTGTGTTCGAAACTGGAAAAGAGGTAGCTACGCCAGTAGTAATAAATCCACGTCAATCTAGGATTTCCTATTAGCTGAAATTATTCAAGTAGCAGCTTGATATGACAATCGCTCCCATATTCTTTATGAGGCTAATAAAATATTTGTGAACAAATAAGCTATTTTTAAATTCTATAGTCCGTTGTATCCGACCAGTGTCATTAACGTTTTTGTAGATTGTTGGTGTGCGGGTATACAACCTGAGTGCGCCCTTAGCCTTTGTGCCAACCGGTTTGTTTTGATGCAGCAAATATTTAAATTTTTCAAAAGATTATGCTAAGTTGTTTTATAGAAAAAACAACTCCAGAACTTGATCTTATTGTTCCACTTTCAATAGGTCTTGTGAAATTATTTCAGCAAGTTCGAAAATGGTTGCATTTGCTACGAATAGTCGACCTATAAGGACCCATAAGCCGGAATAGACACTTGTATTCTTTGTTCGTTGAAATACAGATATCTTTCAGCTTTCATCAATTCTTTCTTTATACTTTATATTAATGTTGTTACACACGCCTGTTTTCGCTTCAATCTTTTTCACTCAGATAAAGTATCTGTTTTTGTTATTTGTCTTTAATGGTTTTATTTTGAATAGTGTTAGCAGTTGCTCTTGAATTGTTGCAGCACCTCGATGAGTGTGGAAGCGCAGAAGCCAGCAGCTGCGCAGCTGCCGGGTACTTGGGGAATCCCTCGCAGTGTGAAACTTGAAAGAATTCCAGGCCAGAGTCTAGGAATCAGCATTGTCGGTAGGCTGTTGATAATAGTCACTGTCAGCGACCTGTGGTCAATATTCTCTGTTCCTCGCTATCCCCCACTAACATGTTGTTGTGCAAGTCAAGCAACTTTAATTGAAAAGCCATTTTATAAGTTGGGTTTTACATATAAGTTTGTTAAAATTTAAACAACACATTCACCCCATTGTTTAAAATTGTTGTCTTATATGTAATTTAATTTTTCACATTAAAATCTTTACTAGTTTTAGTTAGATTTTATGAAAAGTTAAAATTTTGTAAAGTGTATCTTTCCAAGTTCAAATTATTCTCTGCTAATTGAAATTTGTTGCTTCTTAAAATTGATGTAAAAGCTGCCTTTTAATATAGAACAATAACTTCTATAGCATTGAAAACCCTTTGACAAGCCTCACCCACAACTCTATCCATCAGCATTTCTCTTGAATATGCCTGCACCAAAAAGGTTGATAGTGTCGACAATGCGTTGCGTTCTTTTTTCCTAATCATTAGCCCAGCAAAAACCTTGTTCCCCACTTTAGTTATTTTTCTTCTGTTATAACCTTTGGCTCATATAAGCACAAGTACAATTACTATAGATTAGAAGTGCCCTTGGGAGTTGTCAGTTCACCGATAGATACTAAGAATTAAGGCACACCTCGATCAAGATTGCGAGTCAGCATTGTACTAACATATTCACGGCTAATTAATGTCGTCTTAAAATTGAGTTCTTCTAATAAAAAATAAAACGACTTGTAGATTTCGAGTGATCTACAGGTGAAGAAATTACTTTTCTGGTTCATTGGTTTCTTTTGTTAATTTGTTGGTTCCAATCGTCATTGCTGCTTTTATGTATTAATAGCTTCCAATCCTATTATTGTGTTAAATGCTACAAGAGACACGAGCTGAGAGGGTTGGAGCCGTTTGCAAACTTAAGTTTTGGAAATTGTCTAATAGTTTGTTTCCTTCTCGAGCGAACCAGCTAATTCATAGTTGTTAGCCGCAAACCGATTTTTTAGCTTTTGCTTTCTCAGTGGATGCTAATCTCTATCAAGTCTCACTACACATAAATGCGTATAAATGCTAAATGCAGACTGACTCTGACTGATTATTGATTAGGTGGCGGAGGTAAGTCATCGCTAGGGAGACGCTCATCCACTGCCTAATCTAGATGCTTTCATAATATCTTTGCATTACAGCTTGAGTTTAGCGTTTTCATTTACAGCTTCTGTTGTTGTAACACTCGCTTTTTCCATTCACGATTGCTACTGAACATGTCTCATAACTCTTTGAATTCTTTTAGTCTATTTGTCTTTGCAGTTTCTCAGGAAGTGAGTTTCACACATTTCTGAATTGTCCAATAAAACTGTGTAGTCGTTGTAGACTCTGCTAGTATGTAGGAAGTGTTTTATCTGTGGTTAACAAATGCTATGGCTTCTTTGATTCACATATGTTGCTGGAGATTTTGTAAGAATATGTGTGTATTTGATCAGTGGACTCGTTTGAAAACATTTCCTCATCGATGTGATGGTACCGAGGTGTAAAATTTTGCCTTGCGCTAGGATTTAGTGCTAGCAGTATTCTAATGATGTTTAGGGGGTCGAATGGACATGTTTCAACTATCACCCGAGAAGGCTATTGCTGGAATATTTATCAAGAATGTCCTCCCTGAAAGCCCTGCTGGCAGGAGTGGTGTGCTCAAGACTGGGGACAGAATTCTGCAGGTACTGTTTTGATATAAAGCCGCCACATGAACGAGTGTGTGAGTTGAAGGATGGAGAGTTGCAGTGGGTAGACACCATTTTCTTGGTCATTTATATGAGGTAGAAGTAGAACAAGGTGCTTATTTTTTGATCAGAATTGTCCAATCATGCCATTTCAGTGGCCACAAATCTTTACCATAATAAGAGCCATGTTTGTCCATCTGAAGCCTCAGTTGGATGTTGGTGGAAAATATTGCATCGCACGGGAATCGAACTTCTACATTTGGCTTGCCAGGCGCGCAACCTTCTGTGCCACACAATCACCTTGGAGCATTTTTGAATAATTCTGCATATACTTATTTAATTGTGCACACTAGACTGCCAGGGTGCTAGTTATACTAATGGAAGCAGGGTGGTCATTAATGAAATATGAATTAACAATTCTTGGGTATTTTACTGTTTAGCAATTGGTTGACAACTGAACCTTTAGCATTCATTTAATGCAACTAGCTGCCTCGGTGCTGACCAACTGATGACAGAGATGTCACCGCCATTCTTAGCCATGTTTATGCAGCCTTTGTCTGTTACCAGACTTACCAGTGCAGAAGCCACAGTTTGGTATCACTAACAGCAAATGAAACGCCGTATAAATTAGTATAAATTATTATCGTCAAATATAATGATGTGTTCTTAAATGCACGGTTGCATAATTTACTTGTTACACGCTAAATTGTTTTCCTATCCTTCCAGCACTTGGTTAAGTAGATGTAGACTGTCTAACCATAGGCTTTGAGTTGCCATATGATTCATGGCAACTGATGAGTCAGAATAATTTATATCCTTATGTTCATTTGAGCGGGTCTGGTAATGTACGCTTACCATAATATGGTTACCCATTTGACATTACAGCTACGTATTTCTCTTTAAACAAACAGATATCGAATATTTGTTGGAAAGGCTTTGTCAAGCTCGCCATGTGTCAATAGTGTCATTGGTGCACTATTATACAGGCATAGTCCATGTGCTGTAGGTGAATGGAGTAAATTTGGAAAGGGCAGCACATGACCACGCTGTCGATGTCATCAAAAATGCTAGTAATCCTGTGGAGTTTGTCGTACAGAGTTTAGTCGAAGATTCTTTGGAGGACTCAGACACTGGTGGGTGATTTTACAGAGTTTATGTAAAACATGAGCTCTTGTGTGTTAACACTATTAACAAATGCCTCTTTATGATTGTGTGTGTCTGTTAGTCTGTGTTAACACTATGTGTGTCTGTTAGTCTGTGTTAACACTATGTGTGTCTGTTAGTCTGTGTTAACACTATGCATGTCTGTTAGTCTGTGTTAACACTACGTGTGTCTGTCTGTTAGTCTGTGTTAACACTATGCATGTTTATGTGTGTGTCTGTTAGTCTGTGTTAACACTATGCGTGTTTGTGTGTGTCTGTTAGTCTGTGTTAACACTATGCGTGTTTGTGTGTGTCTGTTAGTCTGTGTTAACACTATGCGTGTCTGTCTGTTAGTCTGTGTTAACACTATGCGTGTCCACATATTTGGCCCATTTAGTCCCAACTTCCCACACATATGCTCGTGCCTTTCGCCAGGTCGGCAAAAATATTTGGTCTCAAAGCTCCATCTGGCTCCTGAAAACCAGCCCCTTAAACACCCACCTGATTAGAAACTCATGAACACACTTGAACAATTGTTAAGAACATTTGTTGGCCTGAAGGTAGTGTAGCAATTTGCGCAAAAATTTCCGAATGTGCTTCAGACTATCTAATTGAAAAGAAAGGAATCTCAGGTAATGCCATGCTTACTGCTAGTAATATCTAAACAGTTGGGTTTTTAAAGTATTGCCTAACGGCAAACGGGTGGCCTTGTCCGCAGCATGTACGGTGATCTCTCACTTATCACAGTTAACAAGGACCAACACTGATCGGTGGGAAGTGAAAAGCACAAGTACTGTCAGTCTTGCGTCTCACATCCATTTAATCAGGCGTAACATATATGCAGTGAGGCAGCTGGTGTAAAACTAAACGTAGGCTATTCTTAAAATCCTTAATTCATCCTCTTGCTTTATCTGAAACAACATTTGTCAGACTGGCCTGCTTGTTCATTTTTTTAACTGTAAGAAAAATGCTGTAAGTCAATCTTGTGGTTGACGCCTTGTGCGCATAACTTTCATTGACATTGTCTGGACTAGACTACAAGCTAGTAAAGGCCTGGACTAGACTACAAGCTAGTAATAGCCTGGACTAGACTACAAGCTAGTAAAAGCCTGGAATAGACTACAAGCTAGTTAAAGATGTGATTGCGTCAAGTTTTGGTTGATTTTACAAGAGAGTATTTTTTTGTCTATCAGTTGAAATGTTGATTGCTTTGTTAGGCGATCTCATTGTCAAGATATTTGAAGATTAAAATTGAGAACAATTGATCATGGTAAAAACGCTCAGAAAAAAAGACTGGCTCAAAATGATGTAACTAGTGATACAACCTGTCTCTATCTCTCGTATTCACATCAGCTATTGCGAGAAAAGTCTAGTACTACGCTGCTCTATTGGCATATATTTCATTTTTTATTTGCTCATCTTGGCTAGAATAAAATTTTTAATTCAGCTACAGATACATTATTATTAATGTCTCAAACGCCTCAAATAAGGATAATTGAAAATTTGTCATATTAGTTTCCTCTAAATGCTGTGTAAACATCTGAGTACCGACTACGATTCTGCCGGTCTACAGTAACTAGATCGTTGAGTTAACATATTTCATCACAGCCTCTGTATCAGCTAAGTTCTTAGTTGCTATCAACACCGAAAACTAGTTATTAGATAAAATGATCAAGTCGCATCTTTGAAAAAAACATGTTCGAATATATGGCGAAACCAACTGCATCCCTGAAAAAATCATGTATAGTCAACGTTATCTAATCATTATTAGTATCAATTTGTAGAAAAAAATTACTGGTCACATTTGATTGGTTGATTTAAGTACTAAACAAATGGTTTTATGAGTTGAATAAAATAGTGAATGCAAGACATCAATTTTATTGAAATCAATCAATCCACCGATTCTGGCAAAGAGTTAATAAAGCCAGTTTTGCACCTGGTTGGCAGTTTGCGGCGTAGACGTACTTGTTTGGTAATGTGGAGCTTAAAATTTTTTGAGCTCTTATTATTTGGTCCTTTGGAATTGAGTCGAGCTATGCAAAAGTACCTGTCAATGCAGCTCTGATCACATTTCATAAATTCATCTATTGTATTCTGTATATTGTATTTGATGTATTCAATATATTCTGCAAATCATGTTTTGCATTATCGTCAACAATATTATTTTATATAATTTTTACAAGCCAAATAATTTTCATCTTGGCATAAAGCTTTTATCAAAAATATCCATATAAGTCGTGGCCACTCACATAGTTTTAGCTCATATAATAGGACAAATTAATCTACTGCAGCAAACTCAAACAAAACATATCATGGTTTGTGCAGCACACATTCATGTCCCTCTTTCCCATTTATGGCAGTTTCCAGATTCACAGCTGCTTGGCTGGTGGCACCAAATAAACATCCTGTAATCAATCATATAAATGTAAGAAATACATTTCTTACATATATATGTTATTCGTAGATATGTCGTTTTAATGCGTATCTACTAAAAGCTTTCAAATTGGGAGTTAGATTGCGACGCTAATTTTAAAATGAATAATTGTTTAACAAAAACATAAGTGTGCCAAGCCAACAATTCGAAGCTTTGTTTCTGGGAGCTAAAGATGAGCATTAATCAATCGATTTTCCTCACTTTCTATAAGTGAGAAGTGAACATAAATTCTAATCATGAATCTAATTTACCAGCTAAAACTGCCAAAGAAAATTTGAAGCAAATATTATAGCTCTGTGAAACGATAAAAAAGTTATGAAACGATGATTGGTGACAGCAAAAGGTTATAATTTTATTAATTAGTAAATGTATTCACAAGTACTTAAATTATTACCTTTAGTATATTTAATTCTTGTTCATCAATTTAAGCCATTATATTGCTAGACGCTATAGATTAATTAAGAAGCGACATCGTGTATTTTGTAGCAAGAACTCACTGCGCATACGTATAACGCACGTGTGCACAGAAAGTTACATTATAGTCTCAAACAGGGAAATATAATCTCAATGTAAACACAACAGTATATATATGTAGGAGACTCAAGGCTAAAGATAAATTTACCTCCATTCTCCTATCTTCCTCTGCAATATAACGCTGCTGACGCCTGTCAGCTCGAACCATACGCTGTCTGCCCCAAACTTTACCTACCCGAAGCTCAGAAAACTAAAGTCACCTTCGCAGGAGCTGGAAGCATTGCTATAATTCTGTTGTTCGTCAATAAAATGTGTCGATGCAGTAATTCAGTAAATTAACAATGTCAATTAAGTCAGTAAATATCGATGTTTATGTGCGCTCTAGTAATTGGGTAAAACCCTAACTTCGAGATCACAGACAACGTGTTTTACTAGCGATAACATTTATTACGACCTATATAAAAATTTCGTGTTGGTAATTGGCTAAAGAAGAGACTCTATATTTATCGCTCGTGGACTCGTTTTACATGTATCACTCGTTACGTCACGAATGAAGCACCCGCTCGAATCTGAGCGTTTTAAATGTTGGCCCCATTCAAACGCTTCTATCTCTGGACAGGGTTATTCTACAAAGACAAAAACGACATCAAATTATAGCTGATGTTTTAGTCTTTTATTGGTCTTAATTTCATCTGATCGACTTTTTTGACACAATCACATCTTTAAACAAGGTTTCTTTCGGAAATCTAGTTGCGAACCAAAGATACTTGTTGTAGGTTAATAGTTCACTTTTTAATATGTTTGGACCCTTGGTGACTCTTCTTCCATGTCATGCGTGATAGAATTCACATTGCGCTAGGGCAGCAAAGACCGAGAGATCACTGTATGCCATCTTGGCTGCTTGAAATTAACCATATTCTTAAGCCTGGTTTACACTATATCGCCGTAGGTCAGCGTCTTCCTTTTGGCGCTCATCGTCAATTATGTGAACCGTAAACCAATGGCATCGACGAAGCAGTGCGGACACGTCAGGAAGGTTTGCAGCTGTCAAACTTTCCCAATATTTCACCAAGCATCGATGACGGCCTTTCAAATGTGAACCATTTCGGCGATGGTAATTCGCGGTCGCCGATAGCCTGTTTCATTTATTTCTGTTTATGATAGTCGCTGCAGGGCTAGTATTTGATTCCAGCACGTGAAAACAAAGAGTTTTTTTTG
This sequence comes from Watersipora subatra, assembly GCF_963576615.1. Taxonomy (NCBI): domain Eukaryota; kingdom Metazoa; phylum Bryozoa; class Gymnolaemata; order Cheilostomatida; family Watersiporidae; genus Watersipora; species Watersipora subatra. The sequence goes on along the minus strand of NC_088708.1, from coordinate 42,972,140 downwards.
CGAAAAATTAAAAAGAAAAATGAGAACACTATGTCACTGATGCAAACACGGATGGGGTTGTGATAGTGTGAACATGGTTATCATCGACGATCGCTGAAGTATTGTGGCATCAACGCCAAGATACGGCGATATAGTGTGAACCAGCCTATAGTACATTTTTATGCTTGATGAAGCTTCAAAAGCATAGCGAGGAAAAGAAGGCGGTTCAGCAGCCCCACCCATGTTCCCTGTTATACGCTAATTCTTTGCACTGCTACTTTATTTTGAATTTAATGTCAACATTGTTTTGCTTTGAAACAAGTTGAAGTGTTCTCCTACAGCTAAATACAAGCGTCATAAAAAAGTCATTAGCACTTTTTTTCTTATAAAATGTTACGTTAGATCAACTTATTTATGCACTTATCACTATCTCCATTCTATATGACATATAAAAAAACTGAGTGGGTGCATTTCTGGAATTACTAGTTCTGTTTACCTTAACTGATAAATATAGCCACTTTTGTTTACTAGGCAGTCTCGCGAGTAGTCCTAGGCTCAGCGGTCCAGGGCGAAGTGGTGCAGAGCCTCACCCACGACAAATATCAGAGTTGAGCAAAACAACCACCAACAGCTACAATGCTTCAACTACAGCAGCGAGTCTATCGAGTGATAGCGAATCAGAGGATGAGTTTGGCTATACTTGGAGTGAGTCTAGATTGACCTTGTTTCTATTGAACTTCTTCAAGTTAGCTTTACTTCACTGTCGTTTTTATCTCACTTATGCCTTGACATCTCATCACCATGTCGCTTCTGCCTTGACATCTCATCACCATATCACCTCTGCCTTGACATCTCATCACCATGTCACTTCTGCCTTGACATCTCATCACCATGTCACCTCTGCCTTGACATTTCATCACCATGTCACCTCTGCCTTGACATCTCATCACCATGTCACTTCTGCCTTGACATCTCATCACCATGTCACCTCTGCCTTGACATCTCATCACCATTTCACCTCTGCCTGGACATCTCATCACCATGTCTCCTCTGCCTTGACAGCTCATCACCATGTCACCTCTGCCTTGACAGCTCATCACCATGTCACCTCTGCCTTGACATCTCATCACCATGTCACTTCTGCCTTGACATCTCATCACCATGTCACCTCCAACTCAGCTTCATTTGTCTCAACTCATTTTACCTCTGTTTCGTCTCCACTCGATGTGAACATGTTCCTGCATTTCATGTTTCCTGTTGCTTTGTAAAGTCTGGTGTGATTGATTGCCTCTGACAGTTTTCTTCTTTGCGTTTAGTTTGAGGTTTTGGTGCACTTGCTTTCAGAGAAATTGCGAAGGAAATACCGCTCGCTGGCTGGAGAATTACATATCGTAGAATTTAAAAGGACAACAAGAGGAGAAAAGTTAGGAATGGATCTAATAGGCGATGATTCAAACTTATACGTATCAGACATTAATAATGAAGGGGTGGTTGCTCAAGACGGCCGAATTAGGATCGGTGACCAACTGCTGGAGGTAAATGGAGAAATACTGCACAAGCAGCCACCGACAAACGCCAGCAATATTCTCGCTTCCATCAACACAAATCACATTAAAATAGTCCTAGTAAGGTGAGTGAATCATAGCCTTATGTCTTAGTCTCACCCCCACCGCTTGGTGGATACAACTGAGCCTATGTCAGTCTGTTGGGAACTTGGCAAATTAGTTTCTAGTTGCTGTTCCACATAGTTGGGTTATCATGGCTAACATGATATACCGATAGGGATAGTGTAGCTATATTTCACGCTAGTATTTAATAGCCACAATTCTGTCTCTAATTCTAGACACAGCGACTTAGACGACAGGCTAGGCCGCTCTCCCAATTACAAAGAGCTGAAGGCAGCGATTGACAAATCACAGACTAACTATTCACGCTTCGGAAACGGACTGGACTTCAGGGAGTTTGACAATCTGCTAGAGGTTACACTTGATAAGGGTTCCAAAGGTCTAGGATTTGCGATAATGGATGGTAGCATAACCGGAGATGCCGGCATCTTTATTAAGACGCTCATACCCGGTGGACTGGCAGCTTCAGTGAGTTGTTGCTCTGTCTGTTCTCTAAAGATATCTTTGCATTAACAACGTCATTTAGCTGGTATATAAAGAATTTTATATTCTAATGGCACTACATTATTTGTAGAGCAAGCTGAGTGTCGGAGACCGGTTGCTGGCAGTTAACAATGTGTCTGTTGTCGGGACTACTTACAACAAAGTAAGATATGATGCCATTACTTACTCCAATTTTTCCTGCTGATGTGAAATCGTGTCAACTGTAATAATGGCTGGCTATTCGTTTCTTTGTAGGTGATCGACCTATTGCGAGCCCAAACAGGGTCGGTAACTCTTGTAGTCTCACAGCATCCAGGTTCTCCTGACAGCTCTGAACTGCATGACTATCAGGAAGGTGGGCAGCTGATTAATGCGAGCCTCCGCGGGACATCAGCACCGAGCAGTAGCAGTGAGAGCAGCGACGGCGAGGATGAACTGGCACTGACGAGACCAATTGTAGCTGGTGAAGAAATAGAGATACTCATAGACAAAGGCCAGACAGGCCTCGGGCTAAGCATCGTGGGAGGTTCTGACACGCTTCTTGTGAGTTATCGCCTAGTTTAATGGTTCAAACAACCGTGATCAGCTAGACTGATCAGTGATTCAAAAACAAAACAAATTACTTAGTAACTGTCAATTGAAATTAGCCTGAAGGGATCGACTAGATTTTGACTACTTGTCGGAAAGACTTTGTGGAACCTGTCATGTGTTAGTAGTGTTATTGGTTCACCAAAGAGACCTAGTCCATGAGCTGCAGGTGAATAGAATGAATTTGGAAAAGGCAGCACATGATCACGCTGTCATTGTTGTCCAAAATTGTTTATATTCTTACACTCATTTGAGCAGGTTCGCCAATATACACATATATAATATGGTCACCCATTAGACAATACAGATATTCTGCTCTAGACAAACAGATTTTGACTATTTACTGGAAAGGCTTTGTTAGACGTGTCATGTGTCGATAGTGTTATTGGTGCACCATAGAGACCTAGTCCATCCGCTGTAGGTGAATGAAAGGAACTTGGAAAAGGCAGCACATGATCACACGACTGTTCTTGGCTTATGGCTGACCATATATTTCAGGGTGCTATTATAATACATGAGGTGTATGCCGAGGGAGCAGCCGCCAGGGATGGACGACTTCTCGCCGGAGATCAAATTTTAGAAGTTAGTGGAAATGATCTAAGAAATGCGACACATGATGAGGCTATTCAGGTGATAAGTCACACCTCGCTGTCCCTCTGCATTACTGGTCATATAGCCAGTCATTTACATATATGTTGACTACCAGTTCCACTTAGCAATCGATCTTGTTTAACACGGCTGCTCTCTTGTGTCATACAGTACCTGAGACAGACCCCTGTAAAAGTCTCAATGCTAGTCTTCAGAGATGAGGAACAGTACAAGGAGGAAGACCTGATAGACACCTTCTCTGTTGTCCTTCATAAACCTTCTAACAAAGGTCTTGGTCTTAGCATTGTTGGCAAGAGGAATGATGTCGGTGTATTTGTCTCTGATGTGGTGAGTTTTTGGACCTCTTCACTGTGTTTGTCTTTTTCTTGCTATCTCTTTTGTGTGTCTCTTCAGTCTAATTCACGTATCTTTATTTTTTTATAGCCAATTAATGATAAGTTAGTGCCAGTCTGATAAGTTTGCAAGAGCAGATAAATCTCGTTTTATAACCTTGTTTGTTGCGGATGTAGTTTCTTTATAGATCCTTTAATAAAATGAGTTATTTTTGCTTATTATTTATAGAGCCTTTATATAACATTTAATTTGTGGCTTTGGAAATTTTCTTTTAAATTAGCACCGCCTAGTTTATTGAACAGATGAAATAGTTTGTAATACTTGTTCTATGGTCAAGGTTAAAAGTAGCTATGTATAAGTATTATGACACGTGATATAAACGAACCACACTTATAATACATGCAGAAGTATTAACGTTTTTAAAACAAAAATGTTTGCTCGGATAGCAGCATTCTGATTGTGGCTTTCGATGGCGCAAGCTTCTTCTGGCTGTCCAATACCTTCAACAATGTCTTCTGACCTCAACTCTTCTTCTGCAATGCTGAACTAGTGGATATTAGCATTCAAATAATTTTTTTCGCAGTGCAGTACTTTTACGCGCTGCATTTAGCACCAATGCAATGTGGTAAAGTTCTGCTTGCTAAACGCAACCTTCACCCTAAAACTAGTCATTCATCTACCATCAAAAATTTAAACTGTTTTTTATATACATGCACTTTGAAGTATCAAGACTCCATTAAACAAAAACTGTTATTAACCTGAGACAGTGATTAATTATTTCCATTGTGTTGCTTTCAAAGTTTGAATGAAAAATAAAACTTAAAAAAATTAATTGTTATTATTTCGTTGATGTGAAGGATTCATTATTAATATGATATTGTGGACACTTTTCTTCTGATCAGTTGATATTATGGGCTCGTAAAAATAAAATAAGGTCCAAGTGGCAGTCAAATGAAAGTGGTGTTCAATTAGACATTGGCGCTCTATTTTTCAACCCTTCTCTCAGGGTGGGTCAAATAGAGGTGACGTTCATTAGAGGGTTTACGGTATGTGTTGCAAAAGACGCCTTTGAATTTTTTTGCAGAATACTTGTTTGCGGATGTCTTATTGTATCTCGTGTATCTCCAACAGGTTCCTGGAGGAATCGCTGAAAAAGATGGCCATTTAGGACAAGGCGATCAAATCTTGAGCGTTAATGAGCACAACATGAGACAAGTGACCCAGGAGGAGGCAGTCAATATTCTCAAGGTAGACACTTGAGACTGGTTTCTTTGACTTTGATACACTTATGCTGTTTTGGCAGCTAATAATATTGCCAGGGTAGTTGTTCAAACATGTCAGAGCCAATCCAATTCACTTAACACTACCAGCTGGGCTTCAACACTTTGGACAATGCGTTTCTGTTAGCTGGGGAATTGTCATTCTCTCAGTCAATCGCAACGCCGACAAAAGTCATCTGTCGATACGTGTTTCAAAAACAACATTGTCCAGTTTTCAATATTGTTTTTTGCTTCAAATTTGCATCAATTATGTTCTAGCCATCGAAGTTCCCATTGTATGTTTGTATATTTCTTTATATGCCAAAGTCACGGCTCCACATATCGACAAAATGCATTGTTCGCATCGCCAATATACCGCCGATAGCTGTAAATTGCGTCACGTTGAAATGAACACGTTAGTATATGATGATAGAGAAGAAATTTATTGGGATTGAAAAGTTGAGATTGGCTGGTCGATTTGATTTCGCATTGAGCATAATCCCAAATCCTTTCAATTCATTTTCAGCATATGCTAATTGTATTTGAGATTTACCTTCAAGAAACGACTAATGAGTTTTAGACAAACAACATTTTAGATATGGACAAAGTTATTTTTACTTAAAGGCTGCTGGTGTTACTGGGGACTACTCTCGAAAAATTTCAAGGATTAATTCTTTATCAGATTAAGTCTATTGAAAACCTAAGTTTCTACAGTTGTTTAATTCATCTCATGAATGTAAATTGTTTTTTTCTAGTTGGCTAATTTTTATCGTTAACATGTAATTAGTTTTTTGCGTAATCAGCTGCACAAATGCTATAGCCGGCATCACAATTTGTTCATTATCCATAACAGATCAGTAATATGCTGAAGACTCTTCAATAATTTATGGGAAATTCATCAAAGATGTCGTGGCCTTGACTAAACCGACACCAATTCTCATTGGTCAATTTACTTGCCAATGCGCGCAATTTTGTAGCATCGATTGTGGATAGCTGTTTAATCTACATATCATTTATGCATTAAACATGTGGCATGACAAAAATATATTTTCAAATCGGTCATCATAGTAGCCTTGTAGCTTGTAGCTATACTGTAAATAGCGGCAACCTTCAATAACAATACAAAAAGGCGAATAAAGTATTTTTGTGAAAAAGTTGTCACAAAAATTGTTGTATCTCTGCCATTATCAGTAATATAACATTTCAGTTTTGAACAGATTCATCAAACAAACTCAGGTAGGTGTTTGATAAATGTTTTTCTACATGGGAATATTTTTTCACCTACAGATCTTAGCGTGTATAGAAATGGAGTTGTCTCATCGGGGTTGGAAACAACGCTTAGCTACCCAGACCAGTTAATTCATAAGAATGTTTGCTATAGAAATGTGTAAAACTGTGAGAGATAGTTTGGCTCTTAGACCTAAACCATCGAATTAATTCAGAGTCAACACCTTTTCAGATGCAACAAATTCCACAAAATCTTTCAAAGTAGATGTTTAAACTTCCTCAAGTTTGATTGGCTGGCTTAGTATTTCAATTGTAGCATATCTCCATTTGATTATTACTGTAGAAATATATTGTTTGCTAAATCTATATATCTTTCGTTTGCTACACGCTTCATCTATATAAAATGCCAATCACTCGGGATTAATTTTATATAAATATATATAAAATTGTTTACATAAATTTATATATAACTGTTTATATAAATGATGGCTGTTAAACTCAGTTAATTTTGAGGTATTTGTAAAAGGCAAAATAGTTTTATGTTTAGTATCTTTGACACTGGCCGACATTAATAGAATATAATTATTTAAGAAATTATCATATAAAATTGTTCTTCATGACAAATATGAGAGGAAATTTTAAAGTGGTGCAGCATTTTTATCACAAAATCTACTTTACTTATACGAGCAGCTTGTAGTGCAGTAGCAATTCAAATTGCCTGAGAAAAAACACGCATTCAATTAATGTCTTCAGAACTTTGAAAAGATTGAAACTTGTCGTCTTAAGAAGTCTTTGAAATAAAATTCAGACCATTTTTATTCTAATTTGTCATTACAATCTCATTCAAGTAGTTATTAATACTTATCTTTACAGAATGTAAGTGGTCGTGTGGAGATGACCATTGGGAGACTCAAGTTAGGATCTCAGTCTAGTTCGAGAAGGGGGAGTGAAAGTGAATGGGAGACCAGACATGCAGGTATCGTATCAATAACAACTTGTGTAATTCCTTTAAGGAGTTGTCTGATCAGTGTATTTGTAGCATTTTATGAGATTCTCTCATAAGTTGCTCTATTGATTATTGCGCATCATTTGTGTAAAATAAGTAATGGATACAACGTCTATGCTCAATGTTTAAAGCCATATTGTATTGTTGTAAAACACTTATAAGAAGTTCCTCAACATAGCTTCCTGTCTGTTGGAAAGAATGCATGTGTTACATTTAGATACGTTTCTCTTGTTGAATATATTTTTCATCATTTTTTATACATGAAAATGATTGTTGTTTGGAATATTTATTTTAGTTTTCTAGAGGTTGTTGAAGCACAGTTGCAATGTTGTTGTCAGTGTTTTGTTTCATCGGTGTATTGCAAGCAAAATAAGCTACTTCATTTGTTATAAAATTAAAAATAAATTTTATGGTTTATAATAATGACGGAAGCCAAAATAAGAAGTCTCAACTGGTATATTAATTGCTACTGTTAATAAGACCAGGACTGTTTTCTTAAGCAGATTATAGAAAGTTTATTTTTAAAATGTGTTTGTTTACTGTCCAAAAACGATACTGTCCAATCATGAAATAGTAATTACTTTTACTCTCATGATTTTGTTCATGGAATACTGTTAGAATAGTGTTTCTGCTGTTTGTAATTGTTTTAAAGTTAAATTCATACATTGGTTACAAGTTCTAACACTCATTCAGATTTAAATGTTGTCTGGTTTGTAATTAATATTTCGTGCTCTACAATAATATATTGTATAGAATATTCCTTTTAGTAGCAAAATTAGACCTCCTTGATTATTCTCTTTATTCTCTGAACATTTTCAAGGCTATGTAAAAGCCGTCTTCAGGTCACCACTACTCAGACAGCTCTATTTAAATTGTCGTTTGTATCACAGGACCAAGTATGAATTTCGGCAGACGAAGAGTTACCCTAGAAAAGGACAGAAATGGAGCATTAGGCATCAGCATAGCAGGAGGTCTTGGTTCTCCGATAGGTGATCAGCCAGTTATCATTGCATATGCCCAGGGCCAGGCTGCCTCTAAAGTCACTGTGAGTGTTCAGTTTTTCTTATTTGTCACTCGTGCATATTTATTGTAGGCTTGCGTTTAAGGTTCCGCCTTTATGAAGGAAGTACAAGCTTATTTGCTTTGTTAGGTCGGAGAAAAGATACTGTCCATTAATGGGGAAGGAACAGAACATATGACGCATAAGGAGGCGGTAGCACTTCTCAAACAATCCAAAGGTTCAGTTAACATGGAGGTGGCACCAGCCTCTGAAGAAGATACAAGTGCTGAGGAGAGTGGTGAGGAAAGCGTAGCTCACAGGTATTTACACTTCTTGCATCCCTTTAATCAAGATGTGACAATGTTGGACGGGTATAACTGGAATATCTCAGAACCTGCATGCAACCTCAGAACCTCTATGTATGCATGCATACATGCATGTATGCATGCATGCATACATGCATGTATGCATGCATACATGCATGCATACATGCATGTATGCATGCATACATGCATGTATGCATGCATACATGCATGTATGCATGCATACATAGAGGTTCTGAGGTTGCGTGCAGGTTCTGAGATACTCCAGTTATACCCGTCCGACAATGTTACTCCTCAATGTTACTCCTCAATGTTACTCCTCAATGTTACTCCTCAATGTTACTCCTCAATGTTACTCCTCAATGTTACTCCTCAATGTTACTCCTGGTTCTCTTTACTATAAGCTATTTTATTACATATGTTTGCAACCCGTTGTATAGTATTTCCTGTTGGATGTGTCATCACTCTTTTCAGCATATTGTGTGGTTTTGTAGCCAAGCTGAGCTAAAGGAAGTTGTACTGCTCAAGGGTACAGAGGGTCTTGGATTCTCCATTGTGGGTGGTTTTGGTAGCCCCCACGGCAACCTGCCTATCTACATAAAAACTGTGTTTGAAAAGGGTGCAGCTGCAACTGATGGTCGTCTAAAAAGAGGCGACAGGATTGTTTCAGTTAACGGCGAGTCGCTGGAAGGGGCTACTCATGAAGAAGCCGTCTCACTACTAAAAAGCTCGAAAGGGACTATCGTTTTGATTGTCATGCCAGCCTTATCATAGGAGTTTTCGTTTAACGCAATTACGATGAATCTGTTTTAGTTTATTGTCGCTGGTGGCTATTTTTTATGTATTTAAACGTGGAATTCTTATCGAAATTACAAGATCATCCACCGACCTTTTTTAGCCATTTGATGCGCATCTTTGAGAAATTTTCTCATATCATTTTCTATGCATTCATTTAGCGTTTGCTAATAACACTTAGTTGTTATATTCTGCACTCTTCATAATAACTGACATTAGCAAAGGAAGAGAGGGATTGAACTTATGGTGCTTGTAACACAACATGGCGTATCTCACTTGATGTCCTGCAGCCCCTTCGACTTATCCTCACATTAATGGCTTGCGCTTCATAGTCTTTTGCACAAGTTAATATTATTATTATTATTTGTAGTTAGGTCGCCATGATGAGATGATTATTATTATTACTTTGTTTTGCACTAGATGTTATGTAGACTCTATTTTATGTATATTTATGTCAACTGGTTAATAAGCCATTTTACATACAGCTTTGGTTGGTTTATATACTATGTACCAACACCACATCCGCAATTATCCTTGATGAGCCTATGCAATATAAAATAATGATTAGATTTCTGACTGCCATTGAATTGATGAGTTAATCAAAGAATCCTTAATCAAAAGTATTGAAACAGTCTGTTGGGCTGTAACAATGATGAAAATTAATATTTGTTATTGGCACCAAGTAATGGCTTGACAACAATGGTTTTTTAAATTGTTGACAGCAATGGTTTTTTAAATTGGTTACAAATTACCAAAATACAAATAAGTTCGCTTGGCCAGGTGTAGTTTAACCTCAATTGTTATTTTATCATCTCTAGTCAATTCTCTTCAAGCAGATAGCTCGCAATCAAGATGGCTTCCTCATAATAGAGTTATCATAATATGATAGTTCATAAGATAGTTCTCCACTAGCAGTGCTCAGTGTTGTAGTATTATGAGCAGGCAGTAGCCCGACATTCGGCTTTTTGTGGAGTTGGATACAGGGTGTAATATAGATGCTCGGTCGGCTATCTAGTTTATATGGAAATAGGAGATAATTTTAAATTGTGCATGATGTACCAACAATAAAATATACTTCTCTAAGAAAATATATCGTCAAGAATTTCAGGCTACCCTTCATTTAGCCATACCAAGAACACCACTGCTTGTCAGGATTGATTATACATATTTTATGTCAAAAAACCTTGCGCTATAATAAAGGGTAATGGTGGCATTAAAGAGCACTGATGATTGTCTGTGTTCCTCTGTCACTGATCTAGCTTTCCTACTGTCTCCTTGAGCAGAGGTGCAAGGGCCTTTTATACTGTGCTTGCTCTGTCCGCCTTTTTCAGGCTGACTAGACTTTGTCCAGCTGGCTGGATGTGTTGCAGCCGGCTTAGTTCTTTCGGCCAACTAGTGCCTCTGCAGGCCAGTTGGCTTCCTCCAAAGTATCCCAGCATGTTGTGGATACTATAGCAGTATTCTGTTGAAGCGTAGTTTGAAACTAATTTGCTTTGCCGGCTGTACATTCAGAAAAGTGTGTACACAGCCTTTACTGGCAAGTACTTCTTATCTTGGCTCTTGGAGGCATATAGAAGCATTCGATTAAGAAGTCTTGAAGCACTGAACAGATGCATCCAGTTGCGTTCTCCTAACTTTTTGTTCAACATTTGTAAATACTCAACAGGTCATTGAGTAACTAAGCGCGTAGACAAACAAGCTAACCAGCTTGTTAACTCTATTATTAAAACTAGTAAATGAGCCATAGACATACATGTATTAGCTTTTTGCCTTTAGCATAGGATGAATGTATCTATCAAGTAGTACTTCTAGAGATCAATGAGGTATAAGATGGAAACAGATTATCAGTGATTACTGTTATGAGATACAGCAATTTTGTGCAAAAAGATAAATTGGAAATATTCGGTGGGGTGAGCGTCTCTCCACAGATATCAGATTTCATGCCCCTGTGTTTGAAACCAACATTTGTCAAGACTCGCTTGAGCCACATTTCGCTGCCCATTTAAAATTCTAATTCTGTTCAGAGCGAGTGCTACACTGCCAGGATGTGTAAGAAATGTTTGATAATCACTTGATATTGTCTTGTGCATCTAGTATGTTATAAGATAACTCGCAACAAAATTAATTTTTTGGTAAATTTTCCAGTTACTCTTGGTAAGAATGATGGTTAGTTGGTAGGATTGTGTTGTTGTTCTTCGGGCGCACTGAAATGTGCTTGTTTATACCAAATACACAAGCAACCAGTATTGCATTCATTTGTGGGTCACCAATAGAGCAACCAATCACATAGAGAATAACTCTATGTTTTCAGATGCGCATAGAACTAAATGAATGCTTATTGCATATCCCTTGCCACAGAAGATATTTTTAGGAAATTTTCAAAAGATATTGCGTGTACCTTTTTAAGTTATGCGTAGAGAAATTAAAATCACCCAACTTTTAAAAATAGTTACAGTTTGTTTGTTAGTTGTTTCTGTTAGAATGTTTATCATCAACTGGTAAGTTATTTGAAGCAAAAACAGTCACGTATTAATATTAAACGAAACAGATATTAATATTGTGCTCTGTCCAATCAACACTCACTGTCAACAACTCTGTCCAATCAACACTCACACGCTGGTGAATAGAAAAATAGGTCAGTATCATATTTCTTCTATTTCATTTGCATTTCATGAAGATAACAGACTTGATATCATTAAAACTTTCTCTACCTAATGAATATACTTGATTCGTTGAATCTGATCGTCTGTGGCTCTACTTTATACAATGCATTTGAATGTTTTTAGTGCAGGATATCTTATTAATTCTTCTACTGAAAGACTGCATATGTCATGGAGAGTGGAAGAAAACAAATGAGGCAGCAATCATCAATAGAATGATCACCTGATATACGAATCAACAAAAAGTGGTCAGCTATTATGAACAATGATAAATTCGCTAAAATAAATTTCTGCTGACATTTCATTTTATTAGGCATTTTTGAGAGGAGCAATGTCCACGTAACCTTGATACGTTAATTCGTGGAATGAAATCTAGAGCTAGCAATCCTATTGGACCAGAGGCTGTTGAGAATTGAGTTGAGTTGGCCGAAGGCCTGAGAGAGTCTTTCATTCTACATTTGTCTTGTCACAGCATTAAAGTGAAAGCTCTTTAAGTGATATATGACTGTGTCAGAAAACAAGATTAATATATCGCTATATTTCTATGTACGTATAGTAAGAATATTGTCAAATGGCATATGTCAATATCATTGGCATAACTTACTCAATGACCTATTATAGACAGCACACAGAAAGGTTTTTCTTATTGCAAATAAAAACTGCAGTAGAAAGGTTTTTCAATCTAGCCTTATTTAACTATAGAGATAGTTGATGAGCACAAAGTGGAACTCAAATTACATACTTTGTTAAATAATTATTTAAAAAACTTAATTTAGTTATTTTATAAATATGTGTAACTATAAACCTGCTATTGACTATCTAATTTTCAGACAGCTTGAATATCTGTTCTTCATGTATTCAGTAACAGAAACAGTAGCTCGCTTGTGAGGGCGCAAAATGTAACCTATATATATATATATATATATATATATATATTACTGGAGGATGAAATTCATTTTAGACATTTTATCTGAAGAGTGTGATACTGATTGTACCACATGAAACTATTAGTAATAAAATGTTTAACTTATAGAGTGAAGTTCCACTTATAAATATTTTATATATATATATATCTAAATATATATATATATACATATATATATATGTATAACTAAACAGATACATATAATTGCGGTTATATGTATCTACAGATAACTGTGGATAAGCATCCGCCCTGAATTGCCACTAACCGCTAAGCAACTTGTAGCTCAGAGAAGTAACATAATCAAGCGGCACCTCATATCAGAACTTGAGGTAGATGAAATTAGGGAACAGTTCACCCAAGTAATCTCGACCAACGAGGAGTGCATATCAACACACACCGTCACACATACACGGTCTTGTGTTGACTCACAAGTTGAAGACGACATGCACTTTGGCCTTGACCCAAGGGTGAAGGAGCTTGTGGAAAATATCATCAACAAGATGCCAGCTGCTAATGATTATGGAAGCAGGGTACCACTATGGAGAGTAAGCAAGACCATACCCAAGAAGCTGTTAGAAGACAGTAACTTGGCACTGGAGTCGATCTCAACTAAATCGATCAGTGAGACTAATGCCTTAATCTACAGTACGGCAACCGTCGTCTTGGAGGAGATGGGTATTAAGCCACTGTCAACAAGGCTTCAAGCCATTCCATCTTGGCAGCTGAGGCTACAAAATAAGATCAAGGACTTGCGCAAGAAAGTTAGTAGGCTTAGTGAAAGATCTAACTACAGTTTGAATCGTCCAAAAAGAGAAGCCACAATAGAAGCTCTAGAATCTGCCAAACAACAGCTAGTAGCACTCTCGGCACGACTGAAGCGGTACACCAAAAAGCGGGATAACAAGCGAATGAACAAACTGTTCATCAATAATCCATCTAAAGTGTATTCTCAGTTCAAAGGTGAACTGCGGAGGCCATAGATATATATACCTATAGGTATATATATATACCATAGGTATATATATATATGGCAGAGGCCAATGTCAGATCTTCCCCGATCCAGCACCTCAAAGTTCTGGAAGGACATCTGGGAGAAAGAGACTACTCATAACACCACTGCAAACTGGCTGAAGAGGCTTATAGAGAGCCACCAACACACTGTGGCTCAGCAAGGACTCACCATCAGCGAAGTGGACATCAAGTGCAGAGTGCAGCATATGAAGAACTGGGCAGCACCTGGCCATGAAATGATTCAAGCCTTCTAGTTGAAGAAATTGACATCACTTCACACTAAAATGGCTAAGTAGATGGAATGCCTAATAGAAGAAGGCAACCATCCGGCATGGCTGACCAAAGGATGAACTGTACTTCTGAAAAAAGATCCAAAGCAAGGGCTGATTCCGAAGAACTATTGACCAATAACGTGCTTGCCCACCACATGAAAACTGCTCTCAGGAATAGTTGCAGACAAACTGGAAGAGCACATGAGTCACTATATGACCAGTGCTCAGAAAGGAATTGGGCGCAACACCCGAGGAGCCAAACATCAGTTACTGGTGGATCGCACGGTCTGTCAAGACAGCAGGAAGGCATACCAATCTTGCCAAGGCTTGGATCGACTACAAAAAAGCCTATGACTCAATTCCCCATAGTTGGATACTTGAGTGCCTCAGTATGTACAATGTTCACCCTGCTCTTGTGGCATTCATCAAGATGTCGATGACCAAATGGAAGACGGAACTGGAAGCTAATGGCAAAAAGCTGGCAAGTGTAAAAATTAAGCGAGGCATCTATCAAGGTGACTCCTTATCACCGCTGCTCTTCTGCATATGCCTAAACCCTCTAAGCAATATGCTGGAGAAGACTCACTATGGGTACCAGTTTAAGAGTGGCACCAAGATAAACCACCTCTTCTACATGGATGACATCAAGCTGTATGCTAACAAAGAAAGGGACATTGATTTGCTAATACACCTCACTCAGGTATACAGCAAGGACATCGGAATGACCTTCGGTATTGAGAAATGTGGAAGGCTAATTCTTAAGAAAAACCATTCTATGCTCACAGATGGCCTAAGAATGCCAAATGGTACTATCAAAGATATAGAAGAAGAGTACAAGTACTTGGGGATTATGCAAAGCAACATCAACCACGAAGCCGAGGTACGTCACAAAGCCATTGCTGAATAAAAGAAACGCCTTCAGCAGGTCCTACGGAGCCAGCTCAATGCCAAGAACCAAGTCATGGCAATAAATACCTACGCACTGCCAGTAATAAGATATCCAGCAGGCATAATAAAGTGGACTGAGGAAGCCATCAAAGAAACAGATATATGTAGCAACTCGTAAACTGCTGACCATGCATGGAGCACTCTGCCCAAAATCTGACACTACTAGATTGTAACTCAATAGGAAATATGGCGGTAGGAGACTCAAAAGTGTGCAGCAGACAGTGAAAAAGGAAGAACAAAGCATCAACACCTATGCAGCTTCCATGGCCACTTCAGATAGGTTGCTAGCTGAATTTCAATCAGCTGCTCTGACAATGGATTTTCGCAGTGATGATGAGGAAACTGACTAGCACATGAAACCTCTTCATGGTGCTTACCACCAACAAATATCTAAGGTTGGTGATCTTCACCAGACATATATATGGCTGAACAAAGGAAACCTAACGGCCAATACAGAGTCGCTAATCATGTCAGCCCAGGAGCAAGTGCTCCCAACAACGCAACTCCAAACAAAAATCTATCACACTAGAGACAATCCTAGATGCAGACTGTGCAAAGATGCACCTGAGACCATCCAACACATCATCAGTGGATGCAAGCAGCTAGCAGGAAACGCATACACTGAGCGGCATAATCATGTCGCAAGTGTTGTGTATAGAAGTCTATGTGATGAGTATGGCCTTAGTAAACCACAACACAGATGGGAAGCTCCTGGTAAGGTTAATGAAAATGACCACGCTAAGATCCTCTGGGACTTCTACAGCCGGACTGACAAGCATGTCCTAGCAAACCAACCAGATATAGTGGTGGTGGACAAGGAGCACAAGAGGGCTACTATAATAGATATAGCAGTACCCAATGACTACAATATAGACAGCAAAGAAAAAGAAAAGGTAGAGAAATATCTCCCTCTTGGAGAAGAGATCGAAAAATGCTGAGATGTAAAAACAACTGTAATCCCGGTAGTCATTGGGGCACTGGGCGCAATAACCCCGGCGCATAAAATGTGGCTTGCCCAAATACCAACAGTAATCGACTCAGGTGAGTTGCAGAAAAGTGCACTACTGGAAACAGCTAAGATCTTGAGGTGAGTGCTCAAACTCCCAGGTCTCTGGTAGGAGACCCGAGTTAGAGCAGAAGTTACCACTCATACGGGTTAACCAGGGCGAGGAAACAAATTATATATATATATATATATATATGTATATATAATTATATATATATATATATATATATATATCATAAGTATATATACATCATAAGTATATATATATAATATATATATCATTTATATTATAAATATATATATCATATATATCAGAAACTATTTAGGTCAACTATACATGTAAATACTACCAAAGATAAAATGCTAACATAGCTACATTCAAAACAAGAACAAATATTTGCATAATTGAATGGTTTCACTTTATATTCATGGATCTAACTAAGAAATGACAAATAAGTTTTGTTGCTATAACAACAGCTCACAAAATAGCTTCTTCAAGTGCTTTTAGAAAAGCTTTTAGAACTTGATTCTATAACTTTACATAAGTGTTTAGTTCTCACACAGTGCATATCTTTTAATAAAATTACTTTGAGGGCTAATTCTAGAATATTTCTATATATATACATGTGTATATATATATAAAATTGTTTCCTCATCCCGGTTAACCCGTATGGGTGGTAATTTCTGCTCTAACTCGAATCTCCTACCAGAGACCTGGGAGTTTGAGCACTCGTCTCAAGATATTAGCTGTTCCCAATAGCACACTTTTCTGCAACTTGCCTGAATTGATAGCTGTCGGTATTTGAGCAAGCCTCGTTTTATGTGCCGGTGTTATTGCGCCCAGTGCCCCAATGACTACTGGGATTACAGTTGTCCTTACATCCAAGCATTTTTCAATCTCTTCTCCAAGAGGGAGATATTTCTCTACCTTTTTGTTTTTCTTTGCTGTTTATATTGTAGTCATTGGGTACTGCTTGTCAGTCCGAATGTAGAAGTCCCAGAGGATCTTAGCGCGGTCATTTTCATTGACCTTACCAGAAGCTTCTCACCAGTGTTGTGGTTTATTAAGGCCATACTCATACTATAGACTTATATACACAACACCTGCGACATGATTATGCCGCTCAGTGTATGCATTTCCTGCTAGCTGTTTGCATCCACTGATGATGTGTTGGATGGTTTCAGGTGCATCTTTGCACAGTCTGCATCTAGGATTGTCTCTAGTGTGATAGAATTTTGTTTGAAGTTGCCTTGTTGGGAGCACTTGCTCCTGGGCTGCCATGATTAGCAACTGGCAGCTCTGTATTGGCCGTTAGGTTTCCTTTGTTCAGCCACACATATGTCTGGTGAAGATCGCCAACCTTAGATATTTGTCGGTGGTAAGCACCATGAAGAGGTTTCATGTGCCAGTCAGTTTCCTCATCATCACTGCGAAGCTCCATTGTCAAAGCAGCCGATTGAAGTTCAGCTAGCAACTTATCTGAAGTGGCCATGGAGGCTGCATAGGCTTTGATGCTTCATTTTTCCTCTTCTTCTTTCTCTATCTGCTGTACACTTTTGAGTCCCCTACCACCATCATTCCTATCGAGATACAATCTAATAGTATCAGATTTTGGGTGGAGTGTTCCATGCATGGTCAGCAGTTTACGAGTCGCTATATCTGTTTCCTTGATGGCTTCCTCAGTTCACTTTATTATGCCTGCTGAATATCTTATTACTGGCAGTATGTAGGTATTTATTGCCATGACTTGGTTTTTGGAATTGAGCTGGCTCCGTAGGACCTGCCGAAGGCGTTTCTTGTATTCGGTAATGGCTTTGTGGCGCACCTCGGCTTTGTGGTTGACGTTGCTTTGCATAATCCCCAAGTACTTGTACTCTTCTTCTATATCTTTGATGTTACCATTTGGCATTTTTAGGCCATCTGTGAGCATAGAATGGTTTTTCTTAGGAATGAGCCTTCCACATTACTCAATACCGAAGGTCATTCTGATGTTTTTGCTGTATACCTGAGTGAGGTGTATTAGCGAATCAATCTCCCTTTCTTTGTTAGCGTACAGCTTGATGTCATCCATGTAGAAGAGGTGGTTTATGAGGTGGTTTATGGTTAAGAGGTGGTTCTGACGGCACTGTATATATACATATATACATATATACGGCACTGTATATATATATATATATATATATGTCCTAGCAAACCAACCAGATATAGTGGTGATAGACAAGGAGAACAAGAGGGCTACTATAATAGATATAGCAGTACCCAATGACTACAATATAGCCAGCAAAGAAAAAGAAAAGGTAGAGAAATATCTCCCTCTTGGAGAAGAGATTGAAAAATGCTGGAATGTAAGAACAACTGTAATCCCAGTAGCCATTGGGGCACGGGGCACTGGGCGCAATAACACCGGCGCATAAAATGTGGCTTGCCCAAATACCAACAACAATCAACTCAGGTGAGTTGCAGAAAAGTGCGCTATTGGGAACAGCTAAGATCTTGAGGTGAGTGCTCAAACTCCCAGGTCTCTGGTAGGAGACCCGAGTTGGAGCAGAATTTACCACCCATACGGGGTATCCGGGGTGAGGAAACAATTTTTTATATATATATGTCTGTATATATATATATATATATATATATGTATATATGCAGAGTGCAGCGTATGAAGAACTCTTTCAGGTATACAGCAAGGACATCAGAATGACCTTTGGTATTGAGAAATGTGGAAAGCTAATTCTTAAGAAAGACCATGCTATGCTCACAGATGGCCTAAGAATGCCAAATGGTAACATCAAAGATATAAAAGAAGGGTACAGGTACTTGGGGATTATGCAAAGCAACATCAACCACGAAGCCGAGGTATGTCACAAGGCCATTACCGAATACAAGAAACGCCTTCGGCAGGTCCTACGGAGCCAGCATAATTCCAAAAACCAAGTCATGGCAATAAATACTTACGCACTGCCAGTAATAAGATATCCAGCAGGCATAATAAAGTGGACTGAGGAATCCATCAAGGAAACATATATAGCAACTCGTAAACTGCTGACCATGCATGGAGCACTCTGCCCAAAATCTGATACTACTAGATTGTAACTCGATAGGAAATATGGCGGTAGGAGACTCAAAAGTGTGCAGCAGACAGTGAAAAAAGAAGAACAAAGCATCAACACCTATGCAGCTTCCATGGCCACTTCAGATAGGTTGCTAGCTGAATTTCAATCAGCTGCTCTGACAATGGATTTTCGCAGCGATGATGAGGAAACTGACTAGCACATGAAACCTCTTCATGGTGCTTACCACCAACAAATATCTAAGGTTGGTGATCTTCACCAGACATATATGTGGCTGAACAAAGGAAACCTAACGGCCAATACAGAGTCGCTAATCATGTCAGCCCAGGAGCAAGTGCTCCCAACAACGCAACTCCAAACAAAAATCTATCACACCAGAGACAATCCTAGATGCAGACTGTGCAAAGATGCACCTGAGACCATCCAACACATCATCAGTGGATGCAAGCAGCTAGCAGGAAACGCATACACTGAGCGGCATAATCATGTCGCAAGTGTTGTGTATAGAAGTCTATGTGATGAGTATGGCCTTAGTAAACCACAACACAGATGGGAAGCTCCTGGTAAGGTTAATGAAAATGACCACGCTAAGATCCTCTGGGACTTCTACAGCCGGACTGACAAGCATGTCCTAGCAAACCAACCAGATATAGTGGTGGTGGACAAGGAGCACAAGAGGGCTACTATAATAGATATAGCAGTACCCAATGACTACAATATAGACAGCAAAGAAAAGGAAAAGGTAGAGAAATATCTCCCTCTTGGAGAAGAGATTGAAAAATGCTGGGATGTAAGAACAACTGTAATCCTAGTAATTATTGGGGCACTAGGCGCAATAACACCGGCGCATAAAATGTGGCTTGCCCAAATACCAACAGCAATCAACTCAGGTGAGTTGCAGAAAAGTGCGCTACTGGGAACAACTAAGACCTTGAGGCGTGTGCTCAAACTCCCAGGTCTCTGGTAGGAGACCCGAGTTAGAGCAGAAATTACCACCCATACGGGTTGACCAGGGTGAGGAAACAATTTTTATATATACATATATATATATATATATATATATATATATATATACATGTATATATATATATATACATGTATATATATATATATAGAAACCATTATAAACGTCTTATTCTAGAATTAGCTTTCAAATAATTCTATTAAAAGATGTGCACTGTGTGAGAACTACACACTTATGTAAAGTTATAGAATCAAGTTCTAAAAGCCTTTCTAAAAGGACTTGAAGAAGCTATTTTGTGAGCTGTTGTTATAGCAACAAAACTGATTTGTCGCTTCTCAGTTAGATCCGTGAATATAAAGTGAAACCATTCAATTATGCAAATATTTGTTCTTGTTTTGAATGTAGCTATGTTAGCATTTTATCTTTGGTAGTATTTACATGTATAGTTGACCTAAATAGTTAAACTATTGGTGAATAGAAAAATGGGCCAACGACATCTCTTTTTATTTAATTTGTTTATCTACTGAGATAAACAGCAATCACCTACACACGTTGACACCTATACACTCTGACACTTATACACTCTGACATCTAAACACTCTGACACCTAAACACTCTGACACCTAAACACTCTGACGCCTACACACTGACATCTAGACACTCTGACACCTAAACACTCTGACACCTAAACACTCTGACGCCTACACACTCTGACACTTATACACTCGGACATCTAAACACTCTGACACCTAAACACTCTGACACCTAAACACTCTGACGCCTACACACTGACATCTAGACACTCTGACACCTACACACTCTGACACTTATACACTCTGACATCTAAACACTCTGACACCTAAACACTCTGACACCTAAACACTCTGACGCCTACACACTGACATCTAGACACTCTGACACCTAAACACTCTGACACCTACACAATCCAACACCTATACACTCTGACACCTACACACTCTGACACTTAGACAATCTGGCACCTATACATTCTGACACCTACCAATCTGACACCAATATACACACTCTTTGAATTGGGTGACTCATTGTTATTATTACTAAGTGTTCAAATAGGAGGAAACTGTTTGTTTGTCTCACAGGAACATTACTCAGTTTACAAAACTTTCTTTATCGTATCAATTTAAAAACGTGTATCTGTTATGGATTTTGGTGCTGAGAGTTGTCTGTGGACCTGCCACAGGAAATCCT
The DNA here is from genome assembly GCF_963576615.1 of Watersipora subatra. Classification (NCBI taxonomy): domain Eukaryota; kingdom Metazoa; phylum Bryozoa; class Gymnolaemata; order Cheilostomatida; family Watersiporidae; genus Watersipora; species Watersipora subatra. Next base: position 42,950,831 of record NC_088708.1, on the reverse strand, counting down.
TGTACTTATGTGCAGTGTTTACATAAGTATGTATTTCTGGCTTTAGCACAAGTTAAATGTAAACTAGATTTCACACTGTAAGATAGGTGAATACTCTCATCAATAATAAAGGCCACCCAAATTCACTACAATGAAAAAGATAACTTGAAACGTGTTTTGATACTAACAAAGCAAAATTATGTTTTTTGAACGATGATTACTTGCATAACTGAAGTAATAGCATTTACAATATAAGCATATGCGTTGAAGAATAGGACATTTGCAATCAAATTATCTAATGTGCTTTATTTAGCAATTCGAGACATGATTTACCAGTAGGCCAGTACATGTACGTAAACCGTACAGGTACGTATATCTAACGCCTTTGTTAGCATAGGTATATGCATTATTGGGTTGTCCCCTCTCTTAACTTCTCACGTCGCTAGAGGAATTACAGGCGTATTTTGATGCGCATGCGTATCGCGATTAAAATTTACGCCATTTTAAGTCGAACGAATTTTGCTATTTATTAACCGATTGCGCTAACGTAGTGGCCAACTTGCACAGATATATTTATTCAATTTTGTTGTAAGTTCATTTTAGTTTTTAACTTCAAGGAGATCCTCTAATAAAAGTCTATATTAATTCTGATGTCTGTTACGCTTGCAAACAATATCGTTGTCTTCGCCACAGTAGAACGGTTATCTCTGCTCATAATTATGCTTAATAACCAACCTTGTGGATCAGAGCGGACAGAAAACATGACCTTAAATGTTTTTAATGACCAGTCATGGCTAGACATACGAATTAATTTTAGCAGTGCTTAAAAACTATTTTGCTATAATCCGAGTTGGTTCAACTTGTAAACGTTCATAGTTCGTTCATACATTATGGGTAGAATGCTGATTCAAATCTCTTCAAATGTTGATTATTCTCACCATACGATAGCCTCTGTGATAATTATTTTACTAAACATTTGTTTGTGTGTCATTAAGAGTCATGATTCTAACCAGAATGTGATGATTAAATTTATATATTCCAACCAGTCCTGCCAACTCCCACGCATTGGGCGTGATACTCACGCAGTTACACCAAAGAAAAAATAAAAATGGGTGAGATTTTTGCTCCAATTTCCACAATTTTATATATACTATCATTGATACATCAATTGCCCCAAAACCAAATTTCAAGCATTGCCCCACTCTTGGGTTGGCAGGCCTGATTCCAACATACCTAGTTACAAAATTGAATAGTATGCAAAGGAATAGGTCAGTGATTTCATCCAGTTAGGAATGATTTGAAAACATTTTTTGTAATTCCTAAAATATCATTGTAGACCTATTCCAATTTTCTCTCATGCTTATACAATTCTGAATTTCGCTAACCCCAGTGTAATAATATCCTAAACGTGTTCATCACAATCCAAAATTCATCAACATAAGTTTTACCATCTGCTGAAGATGTATTCACATGTTGATAATCAGATCAAAAATAACAAGGCTGTATGTAACTTGATAAATGTTCAAGCAAACAACTTAAATATCCAAACCAACTTCAAAGAACTTTTGGAAATGTCTTACTAAATTTATCTTGTTTTGTAAACTAGTACATGTATATATATATATATCGTCGTATGATATGGGACTAGTCTTTCTTTTTTGTCATTTACTAGTTCACCAAAGCAGAATTATTGAGTAGTACCGAGAAGATTTTTTTAATGGTTAAGAAGAGTTTAGCTTTTGCTCAATGTGGTCTTTGCAAGTCTTTTGGTACCAAAAGTTATGCAAACAGACTTTAAGGGTGCGCCAGCTGTTTAACTTTCATTCATTTGTGAATCGATGCATCACTTTTGTGTTCGTTGATGTGACATTAGGAGAATGACTGGTATTAAGTGGACGTGACTGTTATCAACACTATCATCACACTATCAACACATCATAGCCAGGCGCAGTAGACTTGAATACACAATACGCTGACAAAGGAGGTTTGGTAGGAGAGTATTTTCATCAGTAAACTATAATGAAGATATCATTAGTCGACTCACTTCAGCTTAATTGTACTTTAGTTAATTTATCGTTGGCAATGTCTTGTTTTGATGTGCATATTCTTTTCAATAAATGTTGGTCAAACGGATTTTTATAAATCATGGGTACATAAACATCTATTTAAAGCTTAAGATTTTTTATTTACAGCGTGGCAAAGTCAGTACTGTTAAATATACCACAATTATGGCTGATGACCTAGATGTTGAAGCGATGCTTGAAGCGCCATATAGGGAAAAGGTAATTTTATTTAATACTTCAGCATGTCTTCGGTCCATATCTGCATGATTTTACTACTTGTACATTTATGAATTAACAAAGCATATGGATAAGGCACTTGAGTGTGACATTGTTATTGTCGTTCTATGTAGTTTTTGTAATCGGCTAGTGTATGTGCAGCCCATTCTACTATTCATTATGCTCCCTGTAACAGATTAAACTTTTTCTCTCTCTAGATCTCTTGTTGCCACACCCAGGCTTTTCAGCATAGCTTCAGAATAAAGAATCAGTACCGTCTTGATTCTATCAGAGATACTGAACCAAAATGAAAGGTAGACTGGCAGGGTTTGTTTGCTTTTGTCAAATAGGTTTCCAACAGTTTCTTACTCGTAAGTTTGCTCTTCATCACATGCGAATCGATATCGTCATACTCAGTAATATGTAGAAACTGGCTTAAGATTTACCTTGAAATAATTGATAGGCATTGCAATGTTACTAGCATGAAATGCGTTTGTTATTATATAAGCATTTCGTAATATTGAAATTTTACCTAATATAATTATCTTCAATGAATATCACCTACAGTGTATATATCACCCATCACAATATCACCTAGCCAATCTGCGCCAATTAGCTGGGAGCTTAATAGAAGTTTGTTTTACTCGTTCCTAATCCTAGCTCATTATTGGAGTTTTCTCTGCCATCCTCAGTCACTTATGCATTAATCTAGCAGTAAGACCCACTGGTGAATAACATACTCGATTAATTTCCAGCTTACATCTGACTCTTGGCTCATTTGTTTGTCAGGATGGATGATCTGTTGGAATTTCCATATACCCATCTGTCAGTCGGGGTTGACACAAGGTGATACACTGTGCAACGGAGCATCGTGCTTTCTCTTCAACACCAATCTTTTGTTTTTGCTATTTTCTTGTTGACGTTGGTCACTGTGTAAGAAAAATAGTAGGTAGAATAAGACTGCTCGTTGCTGGATCCATTACAATTCTAGTGACAAATGCAACAAGGAGTAGGGTACATGCTTACCAAGAGACTTGTGCTCCAATAGAAATGAGATGAATAAAATAACGTATTAGTTTAGTGAGATGCGGTCTGTAGTGTTGCTCTGTTGTAGGTTTCTTCACAGTCTTCCAACTTTCCGAGTAAGTAAACATTAGAATGTAATAATCTCAAGAATTGCAGCAAAACGTGACCAGCGTCAATATCTTGTTTTGCACCAACTTAACTAATTCGACAGGTTGTTATTTATGCTTGCAGGAGAACAAAGACTCAAACCACAAAAGTGACAGGCGTCGGCGCAGTAGAAGCCGTGACAGAGGTTCGAACAGAAGGTGAGTTTTCACTAATTTTGTAAAAAGAAACAAAAAATACAGCATCCGTTCTTTTAATTCAGCATCTTTTAAAAAAGTGTACAACCAGTAAGCTGTCATAATATGCTATCACAGTTAGACACCAGGTCTGGTTTCCAGTCTTAACGATGAACTCGCACTAAATATTAGTGTGTATATTTTATCAAAAGTATCGGTATTTTTCTACCATTTCCGACTTTGGGATGATCTGACTGCCAGGATGTTTTAAGACTAAATCGACAAAACTTGATCGTATTTGAAACACTCGGAAGAGAAATATGTGCCGAAATGGTGTCACTAGTTTCATGACTGCCTGTCTCTCTCATTATCGATGTTGGCTATTGCGTTCAAGTCGCAGCGGTAAGTATCTTTATTCTGTCGATCTCTTTGCCGAAGTGCAAGTAGATAGTCACACTTTCGCACGAATCTGACCGCTTTAACATCGATCAAGTTTTGGCGATTTCAATCTAGAAACATCCTGGCAGTCAGAACACTTCAAACATCAAAAACAATATCAAATGATAAAGAAATCCCGATACTTTCTAGTAAAATTTACTGAAACCTTGTGTCAGTTCATCTTTTAACACTCGATTCATAATGTGAATGTCTGATACCTGCTACACGCACACCATTCCTGGCTATCGCCCGCAATCCATATACATAGCAACAAGCACTACTAGTAACAAGGAAGATAACTTATTGTGGCAAAGTTTAGTCCGCGTTCTTTTTCTGATAGATACATGTATGTATGTTTAATTGCCCAATTTTTTAAAATAAAATTACTAAAAAAATTGTATTTGAAATACCTGCAGTCCATTATACCTTATTTTAAGATATCTACAATCCATTATAGGCCATTTAGTACTGGTTTGAATAGTTTCATTGTCATTGCCAAATGCTTATTTTGATTTGTAGAGATGACAGAGATCGGAGGGATCGAGATAGGAGGCGGTCTCGGAGTAGAGATAGACGCGATCGTGACAGAAAGCGCAGTAGATCTCGAGAGAGGAAAAGGCGAAGTCGGTCTCGAGAGCGAGAGAGCAAAAGAAAGTCACCTTTGCGACGAGGGCAGTCTCCTCCTAGCAGAAAGTTGGTGTCAGTAATTTATATACAGATTCTGCAAATTATTGCATGTTCTTTTCTGCTCCAGCTCTCCATCTTTTGTTTCTTTATATATATTATATAACTTATGACTGTATTACAGAAAGGAGAGGTCCCCACCGTTGACGCCCGAAGAAAGAGATGCCCGAACTGTCTTCTGTATGCAACTAGCTGCGCGAATTCGCAGTCGTGACCTTGAAGAATTCTTCTCTTCTGTTGGCAAGGTGTGTCTTGATAATGTTTTCCTTCTGTTTTTTACAGGGTGTTTGCTTTATCGATCTTGGTCATTTTGCCTCACTCGCGCACACTTGCCTCATATCACTTGATTGGCTGTGTCAAGGTCTCTCTTTTTATACGAAATATGACAAGTTTATGGGTTTCTTTTGCAAAACTAAAAACCTGTAGACAAGGCCCAAGGATGTGTGATCAAGCTCTTATATTCCCTTGTCCATGTTGTCAGCTCCTAAAAGGGACAATAAGATATATTTACACTAACATGAAGAATTAATTTATCATTTATTTTGTTTAGACTTTAACCTCATGTGGAGATAACACATATATTTGAAGCCACTAATCCCATCAAAGTTCGATTGTTAGCTCTGAAGAAACTTCATACACTCAAACCTCTGCATGTAAAGATTTTTTGTCCGAAATCTGCTTTGTATGTTAGTTTTTAATTCCATATTAACCCAAATATTCTTATATAAGAATATGCTGTAATTCTTTTCACAGCCTAAAAACCTAAAGCTTAATGCTGCAAGTTATTGTAGCATTAAAATAAATTGATTGTGCAAAATACCGAAAAGTGAAAATCAAATTGAATGCAACAACTAAATTAATAAAGTAATGAGCAATAAAAAGAGATTTTTGTTATTACATTGTACTAGAAACACTTGAACAAAGTGTAAGAGTGGTGAGGAGTAGGTTGTAAGACGGTGATGATAGAGACATGTGACCTAACTTAATCTAATATATACAAGGTGAATAGGTGAATAGAAACTGCTTAGTATTGTTGTTATTTCGATACATTTAGTTTTTACTAGCCAGTTAATTTACAGAACTGCAATTTTCTAAAAAAAACTCGTAACATCCGTTGGTAATTACTTCATGCACTGAGTCAAACATGCGCTCAGATTCTATGTTGTATGTTTGAGAATTTGACTTTTGTGATGATCGCTTCTAAAGGTTTGGCTATAATAGGTATTTGCTGCATAAGCATCAGGCGCTATCATATGATTGGTTGCGATGCCACTCTCACATCCACAAGTCATTTTGTGCAAATAGCTAATATTACAAACATGATCATTGACTTTTCTACACCAGCCTTCGTTATCACAAAATTACATTAGGTAAAGTAAGATTCATAAAATTCATCATTAATCTTTACCCCGCTTTTGTTACAGGTTAAAGATGTCAAGCTAATTACAGACAACAAAACTCGGAGGTCCAAGGGAATAGCTTATGTTGAGTTTGTAGATGTAGCCTCGGTATCACTGGCTATGGGACTCAATGGTCAGAAATTACTTGGAGTGCCCATTTTAGTGCAGCAGTCTCAAGCAGAAAAGAATCGTGCTGCCGGACAGGCAACCATGAACCTTCTCCGTGGTCAGAACACCGGACCGATGAGGCTTTATGTTGGTTCCCTCCACTTCAACATTACAGATGACATGCTACGCGGAATCTTTGAGCCATTTGGCAGGGTACTTATTACTGCATTCTATACCTGAGCTATTCGCTCTGCATGTCTCAACTTTGTTGAATGACATAGTGCTGATGACATTATTCTTTGTCAGTCATTGCGGGTACAATATAATCATTTTTTGCAGATTGAGCACATAAACCTTGTCCTGGATCCTGAAACACAAAAGTCCAAAGGTTTTGGTTTTGTCACGGTGAGTTGTGCTATTATATATCTATGGCTTATTCCATATCTATTCAGAGCTATATTTACTATAAGCATGCATAATATGTACATGGTAATAATTGGCTTTTACAGTTTAAAAATGCTGATGATGCTGTGAAGGCGATGAATCAGCTAAATGGTTTTGAGTTGGCTGGTCGACCGATGAAGGTTGGACACGTGACAGAAAAACAAGAGGGTTTAGTGACGCAGGACCGTTATGACAATGAGGAGCTGGAGAGACACGGTGAGTGCTAACTTGTTTCCATTTCTCATCCCCTGTTCTCTCTCTCTTTTGAATCAGTATTCGCCTTTCCTTTTTGTGAACCAAAACGACTGTTTGTCAATTATAGGCTATGACCTTGGCGCTACGGGAAGGATAGCGTTGATGGCAAAACTAGCTGAAGGAACTGGTTTCAACTTGCCAGCCGCTGCTCAGAATGCACTTGATCTGCAGATGTCTACACAGATCCCTGCGCTCAATCAGTCGCAGCCTCCCATTGCTACACAGTGTTTCATGCTCAGCAACATGTTTGACCCCAACTCGTGAGTAGTTTGTGTAGCAGCTACTGCTCTTATTTTTACTAAGATAATTGAAAGGATTATGGTAGTTCACAACCTGTTCTCCCAGTGATTTTCAGACTATTAACTGTTTCTCAATAATATTCATTTTCTTTACTGGCGTGTAATTAACACTATTCGGTAAAACCCAATACCTCACAATGGCTTATGCAGTGTAAGTTGTCATAACTTTTAAACCATTCGGTCTATGAAAAAGCTTTTGATACCAAATTATTCAGCCTAAAATTTTCACATGAGTTGATGCAATGAAAAAGCTACCGATGGGTTGCTGATTGAGCTCTGACACTTGTTTGGCCCCTTCCGTTACTGCTGTGAGTAACAAGTCGAGCAAGTTCGGAGTCAGACAAGCTATCACTACTGCTATAGCTTATGACATCATTATTACTGCTAACAATAAAATACTAGTACTATTGTTCAATAGCTAATCATCAGAAGTACATTGATTTACAGTTTGTGAAACCTCCATAGCTATAATGCGGCTGGTGATTGCGAAAAGAAATTGCGATAAAAGATAGTTTTTGGAAAGTAAACCTTAGCTCAACGTGAAGCTCAGCGCAACTAAATGATTCTTTTGATACGATAGATTAATTAATAATGTCTATCTCATTAATCGGAAATGTACAAAGACCCCTACTATTTAAGCCGCACCGGGTAGCTCATGGTGGGGGTCCTCCCATGTTTTGTGACGATTCTGATGATCTGACGACAGGAATATTTAAAAAGTGACAGACGAGACGACCGTTTATCAATGTAGGTGACGAGGTGACGATGATTGTGTAAGTAGGATTACTAAAAGCATGACGACACGTAACAAATTTTTCGTTGGTTCTGAGTTCTGGCCCAAATCATGAAAAACGCAGAATTAATCGGTCGAAATTCACAGAAATATTTGAGCTATGCATGTCCACCGAGTTCGTCGACGAAACGCTTTCAACAGATTACTGTAAACAAATTATTAGCGAGCACAATTCTAGCAGCTTTAGCAATTAGTATAGTCCAAGACATGTATCGTGACACACAATAAAAGTATGAAAGCAATTCAACATAGAACACACGATGTAACTGTTTAAGTTGCGCTATTCTTGGTGAGCGAGCACGACTTTAGCAAAATAATTTTAAAATTTATGTAGTCCGAGAACATAATGCGACACGCAAGAAATATATTACGGAAATTCACCATAGTAAATACGATGCAACCGATTTGATTGCGCTAAAGATGGCAACCTTTTCTACCACAAAACTTTTGCTGCTAAAAAGGAAATACAATTAAAAAATAAACAATTTGTAGCTATAGCGTCCAAACAATAAATACATACAATAACGCAATCTAAGCAGTTGCATCGTGTGTGCTATGTTGAATTGCACTTATACTTTTATTGTGTGTCATTATACGTCTCTTGGACTATACTAATTGCAAAAGCTGCTGAAATCGTGCTCGCTAGCACGATTCTAGCAGCGCAGAATAATTCTGTGTGTTTCAATCATTTCGTGATTTCGGTTAGAACCAACGAAAAATTTGTTACGTGTAGCCGTACCTTTACTAACTTATTATTTGTCCATAAATCAACACGTTCAACCGAAACTTAACTAGTTTTGGTTTGAAGCATCTGGTCCAGCATTTATAGACTGCCAAATAATTAAAGTAAACAGCAATGAAATGCCACGACATTGACAGCAAATCCGTTTCCAAGTCTATGACTGACAGTGATTATTAAAGACAATCTCGGTCTATTTTCAGTACAAGAAATGTAGCCCTAAAAGCCTGAGACGGCTGTCACTCTTCGCGGAGTAATCAGCAACGCTCCCAAACATTACTAATAAGTTTGTGAAGGTCGCTGGTTGAGCCATGCTTTTGGTTAGCAGAAGTTCAAACTGAGCAAGTTTCAGGGTTTTAACGCAATCCAGTGCCACCAGAATGGATATTTGTATTAAAATAACGAATGTGAAAAAAGAGGTCGTTTTGGTTACCAGCTTGAAAAAGGTGACAGTGATTTTAAAAGTGACGACAGTGATTTTAAGTGACTATTCTGAAGACAACTTTGTGTGGTAGGACCCCCCATGGTACACAATGAGTTGATAAGTTTGGTTAGTGGCAATTAATTTCTTTTTAGGTCGATTAAAATGAAAAGAAAACAGTTCTGCGTGTAGTGTTGGACAGTTAGTATTGGACAATTTTTCTTGATATATTGAAACATTCACACGACTGACATAAATGATGTACACCATGTTTTAGTAATATTCACACAGGCAAATGTTACGAAGCACAAAGAAGGATTTAGCATATTAGTACAATTCTGCAATAGTACACTACAAAAGTACAATTATGTTTCATATTAGGCACAAGCAATCTCAGTACTGTATGTTTAATAACATTCCATTTATGACCAGGGTTGGTAGTTAAAGGAGCCATGACATTGGTAAAGTGTGAATGTTGCGAATGTGGTTAGGAACAGACAACTTCACATTAAATGAGGTTACTTTTTATGTGAAGCATTATAATTATTTCGCACACCTGCCCACAATCAGGAACACAAGTCAATGACAAAGTCATGTCATTACAGTTCTGTAGCTTACCATTTTACCAACTCACCCAAAATTGAATACCTGGCCAGCACATTATTGCTGCGCTGTTTTCTCCTGGTCTAATATAGTTATGGGTGGGTTATCATTCCAATTCATTCTCCAGCTTTCTCTTGCTAAGAAATTTATGATTGTTGTCTGCCCGCTGTCTATTAATGCTAGCAATATTACTATTGTTATAACTTGATTAGCAGTTGAATTTCTTTTGTTTTATCAAACTTTCAACTATTACCAAAACAGTCCATGCATAGCCTCCTATTTTCACCCGCGCCATAACTATGAAAATTGCTATTTTATTATTTCTCGCTGTATACACTTACCTTGTTGCATACTCAGCATTTCAACAGTTCATCGAACAGAGGGCAAACCCATAGTTGGTTTTGGCATAAGTCCAAATGTGAAGAAGTCAAAACTGTATAAAGTAATTAATATTTGGTGGCACACCTTGAAATGTCTTTTTTATTTCATACTTTCATATTTTCTTTTTGTGTCACAGTGTTTGTGTCAAAACTTGATTCTCAGTGCAATGTATAACCGAGCAATGACTGAACTTTGAAACTCCTTTGTTGCAGGGAAGCGAATCAAAGCTTTGATGTTGAAATAAGGGATGACGTTATAGAGGAGTGTAATAAGCACGGCGGTGTTCTGCACATATATGTTGACAAAAGCTCGGCTCAAGGAAATGTCTATGTCAAATGCCCCAGCATAGCTAGTGCAGTGGCTTCCGTAAATGCCCTCCATGGTCGTTGGTTTGCAGGTTTGTTTCCAAGAGATGTTATCCTTCTGTTTGCGTATCATCATTTGTTAGATTTCTTTAATTCTTAATGTTTTTAATAGCCTTATATGTTATTTGCTGTGGTACTTTTTATATATAACAAATTTTGTTGCAGGGAAAATGATTACAGCCGCCTACGTTCCCTTACCCAATTACCATCAACTCTTTCCAGATGCGGCAAAGTCTACCCAGCTGCTGATGCCAAGCTCGCGTGCTGGCCTCATGTAGCTATTTTAACTCATCATGTATCATATAGTTGGAGATGTATTGCCACTAGTAGTGTTGGCATCTCCGTTTATCATACATTGTATCTGTACATCATTATATCATTATAAATAAATACTTTTATATACTTTTCCTCGAGTTGATAATTCAATCCATGTTTGGTTATCTCTTGTATCTCATCACCACCTCTGCATTCTACAAAACTTTGTGACTGCATTACAATAAGACTGCTCTATAGTCTTATTGTATCATAAGAAACAGTAACACATTTGTAACACCTCACGGATGAAAACATGTAATACTTTCATTCCTAAAATTGTAAATGGATTAGTGTCTTTACCTCTAACAGTTGGAGCAGCCATACCTGTTGATGCTATTATAAAATAGATTTTTGAAAACACGCTCAAGGCACAGTTTTCAATTAGCCTGGATCTTCTCACCGCGGAAAAATCAATTTGAAATACGACTGTGATCAATTTTTGCTTAGTCCATAATGCATTAGATGTGTAGAATTAGCTAGGCTGTCTGTTGGGTGAGAGTCTTCTTAATACTTTATGTTATTACCTTGCGCTAACAATATTTGAAGACATGCCATTTCTGCGTTAATTCATTACGCAAGCGAATATGGCGATGATAGGTAGTGCATATGACGATACTCATCAAATGTTTCTTGCTGGTGGTGGCAAAACGGTTAAAGCTTCCCCAATGCCTGAGGATAATTACGCAGACTCAACTGGAGACCGTCTGCGTGGACCTCTTATAGTTGATTCTCCAGAGGTTGCTCAGAGAGTAGGTAAGGATCAATTTTGATTTTGCATTAATACTTTGATTTGCCATGATCATTTATTGCGCCAACCTATATATTTTCTTGTCTTTTTGTAACCTGCATGTAAAAACCCATACCACTTAGGACTATGCAACACTGCTGGCTGCTACAAAGAGCGCAATTGGATTAGTGTACTGCGTGAGCATAGGATCCTGGGCGGCTTAAATGCTTGTATACTGTACCTTGTAGTGCATTATCCCCCTAAACCTGACAAACAAGTGCGAAAGCGCTATAGGTATATGGAATGCAGGGAGCTGGAAACGGTACTGCCAGATTGTGATATGGATGAATATCCAGAAGTTGAAACTCAAGGTAATTGCGCGTAAGCAGCTAGCTATGGCCAGCTAGTTACAAAGTAGATTTTTAGTTAATATCATCTGTTTACATTATAAAAATTGCTATTAGTTATGTTGCAGAAGAAGTTTTACGCCATTTAAAGATGTTTACCGCGTCATCTGTTTTGAAGACCCTGAATGAAAGAAATATTTCTTTTGAGGATGCTTTGCGTCGAAGACAGATATTTACACGTAAGTAACAATCTGTATTTGTAACAGCAGTTTGTGGCATACATTAGGTGCTTTTACGTTTGTACTTCTATCAACCTATCATCTTTATCATCCTAAGCTCACAAAGGGCTCACTTAGTTTACAGTTATTTCTACCTTTTTGTCCAGAAGCCATGGCGAGAAACCAGCAAGAGCTTGCTTATCGGCAACGGTTAATACAGCTTCATAAACGCTACCTAAGTGGGGAACCTGATGCCGAGCAATATCCATCTGATGGTGATAGTGAGCAGCTTCTTGACGCAGAAGTAAATCAGTTCGTTCCTTCCAGTCACTCTTCCCATTTTACCACTTCGCAAACCTACCAGCCAACAGACTCCGGACGTTTCACACATCTAAACATGCTCTGACTGCCAAAACCAACCTAGACGCTTGCCGCCTGCTGCGTTTGATGCGTTTTGTGTATTACATAAAACACTTTCTTGCACTTTTTGGGATATTGCATACAGTAAAATAAATGCATAAAACCATTATTTAAAACAAGGAACCAAACAATGAACTTAATGATGTTGATCAAAAAAGCTGAAAGTTTCTTAGTGCAATAAAGAGCCTTTGCGTGATACAGCGATTTTTCTCCACTAGAGTTGATCAAATGTGTGGCTCGTTGGTTGGTCAACTGTATGAATAAACCCTGGAAAGCTCCTCAGTGTTTACAAGTGTGAACTTTTAGCAGACACTCGATGTATTGACATTTTGCAAACAGTGCCAAGCTTAGACTAGAGCTGTATAGTTGTTACATTATGGCATTTATCACTTAGAGTTACCAGTTGTGTTGGGATTATGTGACACACTCTACAGCATGCTCTACGCCTGTCCCAGTTGTCGAATTTGTGAAGACTTCTAGCCCTACCGACAAATGGAATCCCATTGTTTCCTTCTTTATCTCACATGCTATATTATTCAGAGCTGAAAATCACAGGCCGAAAATCGGCAGCATAACAAAAAGCTAGTAACTTCTATTTGACGTTATGAACTACTCGTACCCTAGTGTGCGAGATTGTTAGGTGTAATAAATATACATACAATTATTCACCAATGCTGGTGGGTGGTTTATTGGTAAAGGTAGTAGCATGCTAGGCTGGGAAATTGAATGTCACAAGTTCGAATCTCATATGATGTAATCTTTTTTCAACTTCCACCAGTGGCCCTCGAACTGACGGGCGGATATGACTCGTATTATAGGAAAGAATGCAATTTATTGCCTTAGAATTCTAGTAATCAGGTCAATGCCATTTATTTCTTTATAAAGAAGCTGACAACCTTATAAACCTCATAAATGCAACAGTGTTTGCTCAGCACTAAAAACATACTGATATTTCAAAATATCTAACATAAAGTAGATGAATAAAAGAACATCAGCAGACAATTGATGAAGAAAAGTCTTTATAATAGTTTGATGATACAATAAATAATAGGAATGCTAGTTATAGTGTAATTTATATACCATAGATAATAAATTTGCATTGAACACCAATAATTATATTAACTAATGAATGGCACCTCATGAGAAGTGAATTTTAGAGACATTTGAAGAAGGCTACTGGCCAGACTTGATATGGCTACACATCCACTGAGCCATGTCTTCAATAAATTCCTCCCCAAGCCCGTCTGGCTCTGAATGAAGCCTGTGATAGCCCTTGTCATACACCTGTAGCCCGAACCAATACATAATAGCTGCTCATAGATATGCCTCAGTTTCAATAAAATATGTATAACAAGGCATCTGATTAAAACATTTGCAACTAGAAGAGAGATCTACCTTGTAAGTCTTATCCGTTGAAGAAATGGTGTCACGAAACTTGGTGGAACCATCGATATGGCAGACTAAATCCTCACCACCGTGTGCAATATACACAGGAACTGTTATTTGTGACATCTTTGAATTGAAATCTACCAGAGCATTAATAGTATGGTGTCCCCACCTGTATAAGATACATGGAAGCTAATAGACTTCAAGTCTAAATACTCTTTTATGCCCTGGCTAATGTCAACAAAACTTTTTACTTTGTCTCAATTCCTAAGCTCTCCAGCAGACTTTAATACAGCGCTAAGGCCAAGGACACACAAGCTATAATACAAAATATTAAACAAACATAGTTACTACAATCTGAGGTACAACATAGAAATAAAACAAACATGAACTGAAACTGAATTTGTTGAAGTCCTTGGCACAGCCGTCTACACACTATCTGAAAAACTTTTTGAAAACCTTTAGCTTTCACCAAACCAATGTTTCTTACCTAGCCTTAAGCTTGCCCTGTCGCCTCAGCGGGTCGGTTCGCAATCGCTCCAGCTATGGAGTAGAACACATGTAATGAGCAACAGCAAAGAACAGAATAGTGAGCACGCTGCGGTAACCTAGTGACTATCGGTGTAATCAAGCGGTGACTAGATTCAAAGGAGACAGAAGAATTGCAAGATGACTAGCTCCATATACCTAGGAGAAGATATTAACCAAACGAGTTAAAAACAAAGAGTGACCTACAGAGAGACTAATCAGGGCAGAGCAATCACTGGAAGAAGCATAAAATATTGTATAACACTTTAGTGCAATGACCAAATGCAATCAGATGTCGCATCAAAGTGGAAACACAGGCTAATCGCTGCTGCCATCAACTTAATGTGACAAGAGACAAGCAGAGCAACATAGCCTGTGTTCATAGCAGTACCTGCATATGCCCAGTAGTTTAGCTGACTCTCCTGCAACACATTCCCTACTTGTGTACAATGAAACAAACAAACAGATGAAATGAACTGACGAGTTACTCAATTCGCTAACCTCCTCTTTGTTTCGAGTTAATGCTTCATCTCCGATACCTCCGACAGGAAATGATGGAAATACGTAACTGAGCATCTTAGCCATTGTCACCTGCAAAGATTAGATGACACGTCGGTAGAAACTAGAACATCAAAGAAAGTAATTAATTTGTAGACCGAGCTGGTATTATGCTGAAAGGGTAGTTGAAAAAGTGAATCAGCTAAAACGGAATAGAACTGTCACTGAAAGAAAGCGAGTGAAATACTGAGTGTACGAAAGTGACAGCGCGTTTGCCAAAGGCATATCAAGAGCAACCAAAAACAACAGTTGCAATAAGCAATTATGATCAGAGGGTTGTATGGTGGTAAATGTGAACACTGACGTCTAAGGAATATCGGAGAAGAACAAAGACTGTACCTTAAAAGGTGTAAAGACCTCAGGATTAGCGTGTATAGCAGCAGCATACATGACAGCTCCATCCACCAAATCAGCCTCACGTAAGAGAGCATGTCCTAGCACGAGTCCTCCCTATCATACAGTTGAAAGGGTAGAAATTAGCCCAACCTTCATACAGTACATGTATGAATATAGGGATATACAGTATAACTCGGCTAAATAAATGTAGGAAGGTTCAAATACCTCTATAATCGTAACAAAACCCGATTTACATGTATTAATATACAGGTATACAGTAACAAAGCGATATAACATATCAGGATATACAGGTATACAACAAACAATCACATGCACATATACAGATATATGTATGAATATACAACACGCATACATTACACATGCAGATGACGTAGATACCGGTATAGAGAAAGTCATCGATATGCAAATATAAATAAACTCCATTCATCTTTAGAAACAATCTGTTATAAACACACCATAGAGTGACCGACTGCAAATATGGTGATGTGAGGGTTCTCAGACTTGACCATGTGGATATACTGAATGAGGTCATCGACATAGTGCTGGAAATCCATGATGTCTACCCTGGCCCCTTCGCTTTTCCCGTGTCCCACTAGGTATAACACACAGTCATATATGAGGTTACAATCACTGTAATATCCACTGGTCACATACACATATAAAAACTAGTAACATGCAGTCAGATAGTACTTTCAGGCACATTAAGTGTCATATATAGCCCATAAAAGGCGTATGTGATATCTAGGTCACATAGGTACATGCCCAGTTGTTTAGGCCAGAATAACTAACAATTACAGGACGTAAGACAGCTGTAGTAAGCATGTTTCTAAAAAAGCCATACGCGTAAAGCTATCAAGTATGTGATGTCCTGTTGTCATATTTATACGCAGTAATTTCGAGACTTTTAAAACCATGACACAAAATAAGTGCAGTATTTTTAATCTTTATATTTACACTGAAAAATATTGATGAGTCCAGCATTAGATGTACTTTGGCTCATAAAATACTAGAAAACAAACGTATTAAGTATAATCATTTTGCGTATATATTGATGAGAAAGCAATATAATATATTATATGCTCAAGTACAAGTAACAATGAACTGGTGGAAACCTTTCTTAACACCAACGTAATTTAGTTTTGTGAGTAATCCATATCAGGAAATACAATTAGTCTTTTCTGACACGTGACACAGCTATATTACTCTAGGTGCAGATGATGAGAAATTTTTATAAACGACTGAAACCATTAAAAAACTGCTAGAAATGTTAAAAACCATAAAATATGACTAGCTGGAAGGCATGTCTTGAAACAACAGTAATTGGAACCACATTCAAAGGAAGTTATACAACTCGACTGTATGTCAATGTCAACAAAGATGCTGTCATGCCCAGGTTAGCACCAATTAAACTTGACTGGTTAAATTACCTTGGTCAAAGCCACAACTGGCTATGTTGTGTTTTTCCCACAGCACCTGTGCCACAGGCTTGTAGGCCAAGATATGGTCACCTACGCCATGCACGAATACACATAACGCTCTGCAAATATATTAAAACTTACAACAAATATGGCTACAAATATTAGCAGCTCTATGTCAGAACTAGTGTTATTGATACAGTCATATTACTCTAGGTGCCGCTATGCAGATAATAAATATACGGGGCGAAGACATACTGCATAAATGAAGCCTGGGATCTTTAATGTATTTACGTCTACAATAAGTGCAATCAACATTGACTAGCCTATTTATTGAGCGCCTAATGTACAGTAGATCCAACAACTGTCTGCTGACGTGTTCAAGGCTCCAAGGAAAAGGTAGATATTGGAAGAGACGTGTCACATCTACTGACAAGGAGTGTCAGCTAACTGCAGTAAAATGGTTTTTATCGATTAATGTCTTCTGGAAGGAAGCAAGAGTGCTTATAGCAAGGCTAATAGTAGAAGAAAGATTGGAGCTAGTTATAACGCTCCCTTCTGATTTATCGTTAGAGAGGCTATCTATATCGCTGTTGGTATGCATTTCAGCAATCAGAAATGATGTTACATCCAAAAGATGTCGCAGGGTCATCATATCACACGGCTAAACCTCACATCTTATGGGGTGACTAAACCAGAGTACCTGTTTTTACATTTATTCACAAATAAAACTGGTAGTACAGATAAATTTATTACTTTTCATTATTTAACAATAAGATTAATATGCTGAAAAAAGTAGTATATATCGAAGACTAACATACATGAATTTTAAAGAAATTAATGAGTGTAACAGTCATTACGTACACGCTCAGCAAGAGTAATACCACAAAAATAACTGGTTAAGAAAAAACATTTCAGATAATCAACTGCATGCAATTTGAATACAGTATACTAAATGCTCAAGGTAAATAAACTTGAAAAATCAGAACTGAGTTTTGCAAAATAATTTAAATGCGTGGTAAGCTTTTGAGTGATAAGCAATTACAAGAATGCGTAACTATGCGAAATTAGAACAAACTGGGCCAGTGGGTAGAGTTACTACTACAAGTGAGTCATTGCTCATTGAAATATGTACAGAACAGGAAAGACCGATATTACATGTAACTCTAATAATTTGTCTCTCTAGTAATTAAACAAAATACTTGAGGCACCGCAAACGGTTTTCCGAAAATGTTTTCTGACCGTGAGTGAGAAGAAAGTTGTTAGTTATAATGAAACATTCAAATATCTGCAGAAGAAAGCAAATTAGCGATTTAGGAGCTAGTTTCAACATTCTATTACAAATTATTGATAACTTGTATGAATTGGCCTGTGAATACAAAGACCTGCACAAGAAAACATACTCCACCAGAGAATATTTAGTTTATGTTGCATCATTTCGTGACAACCGAGTAACATCAAACGTTACAACAAGTGATGGAGGCAGTCAAATGTAGAGAGTTTAAAGATGCAAAAACTCTGGGTGTCATTTAACTTATTCACAAACACCTACGTCAATGAAAATTGAGAACAGAGCAATTGATTGCTAAACTAGAACATTGTAACATAGCGCTTATGATGACCACTTCAACCATAGCTTAATCCAATGACCTACTTCGGGGATGTAGCCTCAGGTAAACACCATCTTCGTAGCTTTTGGTTCCGATTGTTCACAAAGGTAGAAATAGCCTCCTCTTCGGAGGCCATGTTTACTGAATAGCGATTACGGTTACCTGAGATGGAATAAAAGAAAGGCTGTAAGGAATGAATTCAAACTGTGAAATCATTAGATGCTATAATTGTCTCACTAGCTATGAGTCTTTGTCGAAGTGCATTACAGGTTCTTAGATTTTGTTCCCTATCTAAGCCCGATTCAATTTATTTATTATACAGAAGATCTTTGTATAAGTATGAAGCGGATTCCATGCTACATGCAATAATTTGGTTTATTATCCTGCATGTAAATGTTAGTAATGGCATAGTCGTGTTATATCCCCTCGCAGGCTTGTTTAAGTCTTAAGGCGTGTTTATGCGAATGAGTATATAAAATTGGATTGTTAGTCCTACAATTTTAAAAGGTACACTGTTGACCTTGTTGAATTAAAGAATCACATCTGTAATACAAAGATGGTCTTTTTTGATAACAACAGAACATCTTATTTTTAACAAAGTAGAAGCAGGATATTTGAAAAATTGGCTAACAACAATGGCTAGATAAAAAATCCAACAAGGCGCCAGAAGAAGCCATGAGGCCATCTTCCACGAGGCCAGCTAATAAAAGGATAAATGTAGTGTATTTTAGACACTAACTAACTATGGTTAAAGAGCTTTTAATGCTTTCTCTACATCATATACCCTGCATTAGATGTGACCAATGACCAGAGAAATATGTATCACTTTCACTCAAGAATATGCTCACTCTGTACGTTATATACAAAAGCCGAGTATACGACCATTAGTGTAATAAAATAAAGGTAATCCCTGCTAGCAAATAACTAATACCAGTATTTATAAATATTGTTATAATTTCTAGCAAAACTGCAACTCAAAAAGCTCGTGCTTGTTGATCTTCCATAGCTAACAGATATCATAATTGGTTTATAAGACGAAAAACAGTAGGGTAGAAAGGCTGACACTATCAGAAACTGTATGAGGATAAGTTAAGAATGGTGACAGCCAGGTAGGGTATTAGAAAGATAAATACACTTGCTCTTGCGACAGCTGGCACAATGAGACAATAGACAGATGACAAGAAGAGTAGCCTGTTGATTGGGACAAGTTGTGCCCCATAAAAAACAGTGTTTGAGGTAAACTTTCAAATTTGCACATTAAAATATCTTATTATACTTGGTTAATCTGCATTTGACTGATATTCATAAACTAAATAACATCAAAGTTAATTAGTTTTATAATTCTAATATTTATTTAGTAATAAATGTTGTCAAGCCAAAAAAATTAATAGATTAAGGTTATTCAGCTTAAACTGAATTGGAGGGCTGGTTTAGCAGCAGTTCACTATGGTAGCCAATAAACCAGGTATAAGTCGACAGCTCGTTACCTCAAATACTATAAGTATAGAAAGGCTTGTTGGCAGAAAGGGAGTGCCTCACATTTATATTTGTTTTTATTGTTTTGATTTCAGCTGTAAGCCTTCAGTTTTAGTAAAAAAAATTTGTTATTGAGTCCGAAATATGCTATTTAAAAGCCTAAGATATCTATTGGTTCTTAATAAATAGAACTTGTGAAATAATTTTGTTGATGTGGATATGGAAGTCAGTGTTCTCGTGTAGTCGCCGAAGTTGTCTATCACTCGCTCTATCGATGAGCTTACTACAGGACTAAAAGAGAACATCACACCATTTCCCATTAGATATAAATCATATTATATGAATCACTAGCTCTTCTTTTTCTTAAATAGCTGGAAAACGGAACTTTTGGAAAATTTTGCTTTAGGTTTTTATTAAATCTTATCACCTGATTGTTTTGGTTGAGCTCTGAACTCAACCAAAACAATTGAATTCTGAATTCAAACCAAAACAACCAAAACTAAACCAGTTGTCTGAACTCTCAACTGAATTTGCATATTAAAAGGCAAATCTGCTTAAATTAATATAGACAAAGGTGTAGAGCACCCAAACTGTAAACAACTAGCTTGAATTCAATTTTCGAAACGATTACTGGTGGTGACAAGGAGGCGTCTGACTTTAAATTGATCTTCTGCCAAATTCCTAATACATAACAGATTAGTCTGCATGCTGACTGGCTATCACCTAATTAAAGAAAAAAACAATATATATAAAGAACCTTTGGTGGGGCTTTGGTGTATCTAGGAACCTTCTATGCTTATTTAACTCTTCTGCTTATGTGAGTAAAAAATTTTAGGGCTGATTGAAGTGTTACACTTAGATGTTCAGCTTGTTGTTTTACATAGGTTTTTGCCATTGTCTCGCGATTGCAAAAAATTTCAATTCAAGTAGAACTTCTAAATTTTTACTTTATTTTTCAACCAGTTACACCAAAGGTATTACGCGCATTGCGAAAGGCTGCACGCACGCAGTACCGGTGAGTTATATGAACTCCCATTTTTTTCAATAAGGCAAAACAACATCAACGATTTAGAATTTTCTTACCGATAGGGCTGCTACGTCGCAGTACCATAGCACAAACTTGCCTCCATTAAGGGTTTGCATTGGTCTACGTGCAACGGTTTCAGTGATGTTTAACAGTCGCAGTGAGAAATTAATAGTTAGGGTTTTTTAGATAATATAAACGCAAATAAATAAGCCCTATCATCGCCTTCTTCAAAAAAATAATGCTGATGTACGGGTACTGTGTGCTGATTGCTATATAAGCTTTTAGCTAAAAAGAATACTGACGAGGTGGTACTCATTCTCACGGTTGTAGTCATCACCATCAAGGTGAGAAATCTACTTATTACACCCAAACTTATAAAACAAACACACAAAACCAACTAATTTGTTTAAAATTCTGATTTTCAGATTCTGTTATATTAAATTGATACCTTAGAAACTAGTTCAAAGTATAAACCGGAAGCTTCACGACAACACGGCAACAGCTCCAAAAAGTATTAATAATTGGCGCCAAAAGCCCATCGAAACAGCTGTCGCGCAACCTAAACGTAATCTGTTAAAAACGTGAAAAATTGCTCCAGTTAATGTGTAGTAACGCAACTTCAAACTCCTACTGTACTGTTTACTATTTTGCATCCGCAGTATGTACTATGTACCTCTGTTAGATTCAGCAATTTATTTTACTATACACATATCAACACAAGTTTACTCACGGTCCCAGGCGATGAGCTGTCCTCAAGACACAGCAAACAAGGCAATTTTACTACAGGGTTGTGATTTCACCAAACCTTGTCCCCATTTTATGTGTTTTGCAATAATATTTCATTGATTCATAATCAGAAGTATGATTCATTAGCAGTTGGCAGCACCATTTCTTTATATCTTGGACCATCTGAGGCATTTATCTCGTCCACAAGCTGGTAACTTGTGTTTTACACTTATCATATTCGCCTTTAGTATTACTAAAGTAAACTAAGGTCATCATGAATCAGGACCAAGAATATTTATCATGTTATAACACAGCCAGGACAATCCTTAATGCATTTTCTGAGAAGATGTAACAAGATAATGTTTTTTCTTTAATATCATTAGCCTTTTTATTTTGTTATCATTCATATAGTTGATGCTGGGTTTCCAGCTGTCTTATTCAAGTATGGTAAGCGATTTGCTGCTTAAACCTGTTACATACTCAGTTATATCAAATCATAATTTGTTATTATCATTTATCTGCTACATATTATTGCGAGTTTTTATAAATTTTCTATGCTACTCTCACTTGCTACCAAATTTGTTGTTGCCCCTTTTCTTATTTAGTCTTCATTTAATTTCATTTTAGATTCACGATATATCAGTATATGCATATATACCAAACAGTCATACTATTCACACAAAACAAACAACTGATAATTCGTTAGATCTCAAATGTAAACGTCAAATATTTCATCAAATATTGGGAAATTCAATCCAACCTCTACAGCCTACATGTACATGTATGTAGGAGTACTCTGATGTTATATTCAGTAGGTACATATGTATATTCAGGGTGGTCACCATTACAAATAAATTCTAACTGCACGTAGATAAGTACTCACCGATGCCCAGATGTAAAAGCATTACAGCTGTAGTAAATCTTTGTTTGGATATCTATGTAGTTGCATTAGCAGTGCCATTAGCGGCACCAAGCATGTAACAGCTTTGCAATATAAATGCATTTTGTGCTTTTGCTACTGCACAGTATACACACACAGAACAACTAATTTTTAATGTGCAGTAAGCAGTACTAATGCGTCACAACCCTGTATATATGCTAATTATATTATCCTAATAATCACTAATGGTTGCATTAAATGATGGGACTTTAGTTCAATCAAATGAGACTTTGAATTAAAGTCTCATCTGATTGGTTCATAAAATTGCACCATAGTATTGAAATAAATTGAACACCCAATGATATCTGTAATAAATGATGCTCAAGAATTTAGCTAGTAAACTTTGTAGTTTTAATCACTTGAGTAAAAGACCAAATGTAAAACTGCTAGGAGCAAAGTAAGTAAGATTATAGTTCGACCGCAATCTATCTTCTTTCTATATTTATAAATCTTAATGTTTGTCAGTCTGTACATTTGTTAGTACTTCTGTCTGTCCAGCTATATCAATAAAGTGTTAAAAGTGAAAAATCCGCTGTGATCTGGATTTGAACTCACAACCTCCAGTTTTGCAGACATTTATTTATCCAATACACTACACTGTCCAAATTGCTACACCATGGAATAAATTTGGCACATACTTAACATACATGCCAATCTTTCATGGCTTGGCGTTAAACACTGCAGTTAGCTTTATGCGCAAAGCCATATCAGAAGAAAAATGCATGCCCATAAGTGAAAAAATGCCTCAACTCATATAGCCAACAAGACTATTGCAATCAGTATAGATCTGTATGGTATGAATTACACAGAAATAAACACAGCAAACATAAATAGCACAGTCCACAGAAATAAACAAACACCTTGATTTAAAAGTTAGAATGGTAAATATTGATGTTGAATAATTATGTTAATTAAAAATAAATTTTCTGTCCAAAAACTTTTTTATCACCTGTGCAACGCCGGGCATTCATCTAGTGCTATCATATTTGTTTCTCGATGAAAAATAATTTTATTTTGTTATAGGTATTGTACCACACTTGATCTGTTAATGTAATTTCATTTTTTAGCTTTCTGTTTTGTTAAAACTGAAAGCTACAAATCAATCAGAAGCTTGTTTTTCGAAAGCTAGCTTAGTAGTAAACTCAAAAGCCCTGCTACAGAAGTGCGGAGTGAAGGAGAAAAGTGAAAAGTGTTCAATCACTAAACAGTGTCTAAACAAAGGATCTTATTATGTTCTGGACACTGTGTGGGACAGACAACTTTACTTTAATCGAGAGTAATCTCATGAAACAATATACAAGCATTCAGGATGCTTGCGCATATGCTGTAACGTATGTCAATGAAAAATGTGAAATCTTATTGTAGTAATTTAGCTGACTATCTACTAGGACTTATTGCTATGAACAATGCAATATTATCGCAGCATTTTCATTTTTTCAGGTTTTATAAAAAATCTTCGGTGGAATAACAACAGGATGTTATTAACAGTCTTGAAAGCGAAACCATTGACTAAAATTGCCTCCTCACTGAAGAAGTGAGAAGGCAACTGCTGTTAGAACTAAAGATACAAAAAATCATAATCCTCTGCAGTCAAA
Organism: Watersipora subatra; assembly: GCF_963576615.1. NCBI lineage: Eukaryota > Metazoa > Bryozoa > Gymnolaemata > Cheilostomatida > Watersiporidae > Watersipora > Watersipora subatra. The sequence continues at coordinate 42,926,691 of NC_088708.1, read as the reverse complement.
ATATGGCACAGTGCCATCATGGGATCCATGCCTAAGGAGACAACCTTTGTTGAGCTTAATACCAGAATAGCCGGTTTTCACTAACGGTTCTAAGCAGTGCCACTCCTAAACAGTCGCTAGACAACATCAATCCATCAGGACCAGCATCCTGTATAAGACTAGTGCACTGATAATACAATACACCTGTTACTCTCCCAGATCAGCCGGAAGTTCAACTGACATCTGCAAGCATCAACTCCTTTTCGATAATTCAGGGTTAAGAATAGAAATAGAGTTTTGCACAGAGATATCAGCAGATTCAAAAACCTAGCACAGCTAGGCTCTGGAAAAAACATCTGGCAAAAAGCTATCCATAATATCAGTACTGATTGGTGGATAAGGCTCGACAACAAGTACCACAATGTTGTGCTCTTCCACTTACCTATGTATCAATCCTATGAGCATTTTACCTGAGACCACCTATGGTGGGTATGAGACCACCTACGGTGGGTATGAGACCACCTAAGGTTTGTGCAGGTTCAAAGAGTGGTACTAACATCAATCATCCTGTCTTCATGGATAACATGAAGCTGTGTATGAACAAGGAAAGGGATATAGGCTCAATATTCATCTTACTAGGGTTTTTAGCAATGACATTCAAATGACCTTTGACATTCAGAAGCGTGGTAAACTAATTCTGAACTAAGGCAAGGCAGATGACCTCGAACTGCTTAGAGGTACGACCAAGGATATAGAAGGAGGATTAATGTGTTTAGGCATTACCCAAGGTATTATGAAGCCTGACTCTGAGAGCTATCAAAAAGGTTTCACTGAACACAAACATGTGTTTGACAGATTCTTGGGAAACAAGTCCATGCCAAAAATCATCTGATGGATATCAGCTCACATGACATCCCTACAGTAAAGTATTGAGCTGGAATCATTTAGTGAACAAAGGATGCTGGCAAAAAAGTAGATTTAGTGACTAAAAAGCTATTAAACATGCATGAGAGTTTCAACCCAAATGTTATATTTCTCTATTGGCAGCAGGCAAGGACCTTATTTGAAAATGTTTCTTGTTACCATTTACATCTGACACTTTTTGACCGAGAACGTTCCTTGTTCATATTCTTTTTAGCTACCAACCAATCAGCATTGACGTAAGGCAATTGCTCTTATTCTTTTTATAACTACCAACCAATCAGAATTGACGTAAGGCAATTGCTCTTATTCTTTTTATAGCTACCAACCAATCAGAATTGACGTAAGGCAATTGCTCTTATTCTTTTTTCAGCTACCAACCAATCAGAATTGACATAAGGCAATTGTTCTTACTCTTTTTTTCAGCTAGCAATCAGAATCGGTGTAAGACAAATGTAACGTCTCACATCAGCCATTTATTGTTGAAATGGCAAATATCAAACAGGCATATTCATTTTCTATCATTAAAGCTCAGGTTGGCTGCACATGGTATTGGTGTGGGTCTCAATGGATCCAAAAATTGGGTGATTCTGTACTGTCTTGTCGCTTGTGCATGTTAGACCATCCTGGCAGGGGCACATGGCAAAGTGGGCAGTGGTTCCAAACATTGTTGTTTCTTGTCCAAATGGAATGCACATCTCACCCTCTGCCTTCTTGTCACTGCATCTGCCATGTCTACCAATATCATAGGCACTTGACTAATGAGTGAAGATTTAAGATTTAAATCGTAGGTAGACGTAAGTACAAAACAGGACAGCCTTGAGTAAAATAAATGCCTTCATTTGAACATAAAGGAAAACCAACGAGTCTTGTTATTACTACATACGATAGGCTTCCAGATCCACCGAAGAAGTCATCAAGGAGAAATCTTTTGCCAAAAAGGTTGTGAAGGCAGCACTCTTCCGGCAGACAGTCAGCTGCAGTGTGGCAGCTAGTCGCGTTGGTGTATGGTGAAGAACCAAATGGGAACAAGCCAAATTGCGCCTGCAAAAAAAATTAAAATACCGAGAAAGGCAATGACCAAATCCAGCCCTATTTGTGATTTATAAACATGCCTTATTTTAGTCCTAACTATAATGCTGACCCAGTAAATTGCAATACTTCCCTAAAAAAGATGCACAAAGCAAAATATTTTCTCAAGATATAAAAATGGATAGTTGCGACACTTTGAAAACTTGAACTAAGAACAGGGTTCTAGCAGTAAAATTTTTGTATAGACTAAGAACTAAGCAGAGTATATTTAATGAATAAAACCAAAAACCCAACAACAGAGCAAACCAATGACTGGGTCGTTCGCTGCCACACTTACCGAAGCTGTGTAGATTGCTACAGAGAGAATCACTAAAGATTTCATGTCGAAGCCAGTGAGAGTTGAGACAGCGCTAGCAGATACCTCTGTGTTTAGATAAAAAGTGCTGCTCAATTATAGGACTGATAGCTCGTGAGAAAAAATGCATGTTTTCAAATAGCCTTAGATCCTAAATTATTTATTTTATCGGTAATCCTAGTTCTAGGAAATTCTTAGACTCTTCGATTGCGTGATTGCAACTTTTTACACAATTTCCTAAAGCGCATAAAATTTCCTGCTCTGACAAATGTTTTGGACAAATTAAAAAATATTTTTTTATTGTTTAGCACAAGTTATGTTGATGATAAATTGAAACTGTAATCCAATGGCTAACAAACAGTATGTGAACTAACATCTGGTGCAAGATACAGGAAACATCCTATCAGCACATGCAGGGTCAGCCTTAGAATTGCCAACGTATACATCAACTAAGAAACTCCCAAACTCAGCTGTACACTTCTCAGCAGCGTGGCTAACTAAGGACACAGCAAGGTGCTGACAGTCCATCACGTAGCTCCTTATGTATGCTTGAGATCAAAAAATTCTCCGTAGAAATCTGAATTGGGGAAGCTACCATAACAGGAGACCTACGAGCTTATAGGAGTTTGTAGTTATAGATATGAAATGTGAGATTGTAAGTTCAAGTGAAAAATTATTTGCCAGACTATTAACAAATCACTTTTTACCGTTATTTCCGATTGAAAAATAGTTGTATTTATTAGTAAACAAATATTGTAACACATTAGATTTTGAACTATGATACGCAGGGTAGTGATGTTTTCTCTGAAATTGTCGATGGCACTTACCACGTTCTGATGCTAACATAGTTACCAAACTTTATATTGTCCTTTTATAGCCTAGCATATCCCAAATAGACTGGCTATCAAAATGCTTTTAAATTGATTAAGTGTCTGAGCAATTCCTTGGAGATCGATTATGATATCTGATTAACTTACTGCAAGCAGAGAAAGCATGTTTTAAAGAGCATTATTGGACAAGCAATGGCTCTGTGATCTTGGCTGGACATGTCTGAGTCAAGTGGCAAGGGATCCTCAATGTCTGGAGACATGCCTAGTTGCTGAGAGCAGTTTAAGGTTGGAAGTTGTTCCTGTCACCACCAACAGCCTTTTTTTGGGAATTGAACCCCCAACTGTTGTTTGTAGGTCAGGTGTTCCAGACCACTCGGTCATGGCTAGGCCTACTCTCTAAACTGATTAGGAAGCAGAGAGTTCAAGATGAAATAGGTTAAATCTTTTTTATTTTTAGCATTGATGCTATGATATAATTAAAGGTCACTATATGCTTTCATTGATGTATTCTCTCTTTAAACGGAAATTTAATTTTTAGCAAAATGAAGGCGATCTGTTCATATTACTGCAAAGCTTTTGTTTAATTTGTTTTATGTATACGTTCAAACCAATGTGAGATAACGCTCACAGCTTTTATGGCTGTAAACTGCTGTGCTCAATATAATCAACAAATTAGCCGCGACATCTATGATACATACATGTATGAGGTACTGTACAACAAGTGATAACCCTGCGAATTCTGAAGGTGGGAGACATGACCCTCGTTGCAGGCGTCCCTGGTCAGGGCATATTTAGAAAACTGCTGAAGGGATGGTGCCAAAGTTTTAAAAAATAAAAGAGGATATAGAGAAGGCGCAGTATGTGCGCGGCTCATAGTTTCCTGCGAGAGTATAGCAAGGGCAAATGCCCATCATCACTGAAGGGATGAAACTGAGGTATACATTCAGGTTACACTTATCAAGTTTTTTCTATGAGAATAAAGTCATATTAATGTACAACTGATAGCAATTGAAAATTAGTATTTGCAATGTAAATTTAATCATGCTCCTCCATTTTCTCATCCTTTAAATTGACTTTTGCGAAGTAGCTCACCAAACTCAAAAAAAAAATTTATGTAAAGCAAACATTTCTGGTTCTAATCGAATAGGGGGCCTCTGCAGCCGTACAATAGGGCCTCTGCAGCAGTACAATAGGGGCCTTTGCAACAGTACAGCAAAGGTCTCTGCAGCAGTACAATGGGGCTTCTGCAGCAGTACAATAGGGCCTCTGCACCATTGCAGTAAGGGCTAGCCTGTCTTGACAAACTGTTGTTTTTGCGGAGTTGTTCCCTGGTGAGCGAAGCGAGCAAAACAATAGCTTGTCACAATACGTACTGTACCTGATGCATCAGCTGCACTGAAGGGAGTTGTTCTCTTCAGTCTATGCGGTTTGGCTGCGATGTTATGTCGGTCGCTACATCGGTAATCACAGCGAATTTAGCCCAAAAATTTATGTAGAAAAAAATAAGATAACAACGTTTAACCAGAGACCAGTCTCTGTGGTAAACTTTAGTAGAGCTTGAGAACTTAGGCAACAACAGCAACTAAACATGTCGTTATTTGTGCGCTCAGTCAGTTTTATTTCTATTTTTGTATCAGTCAGTTTTATTTGTTCTTATTGATTTTATTTTTAATTTATTTTATTCTTAAGTTTTACTAAAGTTTACCGCAGAGACTGGTCTCCGGTTAAACCTCTTTATCTTATTTTTTCTACATGAGTTTTTGGGCTAAATCCGCTGTGATTACCAATGGAGCGACCGACATAACACCGCAGCCAAGCCGCATAGACGGAAGAGAACAACTCCCTTTCAGTGCAGCTGATGCATCAGGTGCAGTGCGTATTGTGACAAGCCATTGTTTTGCTCGCTCCGCTCGATGGAAGACAACTCCGCAAAAACAACAATTTGTCAAGACAGGCTAAGTAAGGGCCTCTGCAGCTGTACATTAGGTGCCTCTACAGCAGTACAATACAGGCCTCTACAGAAGTACAGTAAGGGCCTCTGCCGCATTGCAGTAAGGGCCTCTGCAGCAGTACAGTAAGGGCTCCTACAGCTGCAGTACAATACAGGCCTCTGCAGAAGTACAGTAGAGCCTCTGCAGCAGTATAGTAAAGCCTCTGCAGCAAAACATTAGGGCCTCTGCGGTAATACAGTGAGTGCCTCTGCGGTGGTACAGTAAAGACTTCTTTAGCAGTACGGTGGGGGTGTCTGCAGCAGTACAGTAAGACATCTGCAATAATAAATTAGGAGACTTTGCATCAATACAATGGGGGCCTCTGCAGCAGTGTAGTAGGGCCTTTGCAACAGCACAGTAAAGTCCTTGCAGCAGTACAGTGAAGCCTCTGCAGCAGTACAGTAGGGTTTCTGCGATAGTACAGGAGAGGCCTTTGCAGCAGTATAGTAGGAGGCTCTGCATCAATACAGTGGGGGCCCCTAATGTAGTACAGTAGGGGGCCTCAGCAAAACTACAGTAGGTGCCTTTGCAGTTGTACAAGAGACATTCAATTACCAAATCCATTTTGATGACAGCAGCGACCAATTAGGTCATCAGTGACCATTACCACAACTCTTACACTTACGATTACTGCTAATACTACTTCGAGCATCTAACTGGAGTAGCCTAAATTTTATCAAAAATCTTTCTTGACTTCAGATGCTTAGCTTCAGTTTTTTCAGTGCTATAAGTTTTATTAACTTGCATGCTAATTATTACTTACATGAAAGTAGATGTACATTGTACATGTAATAAATGTAACTATAATATAATAACTATAATATAATATAACTATAATAAAATTTGTGAAGTTGTTCATAGAGAAAAGCTAACTTTAACGATGGTAGCTGACGCTGTGCAACTAACTGGTGACATGTCTCTTAGCATAGACACTGATAACACGAAGTCAATTTTTACATGATCATAAAAGCTTTAACAAAATTTATTTTAATGTAATTATATCATAGAGTGGCTGCTCTCAGTTTATATTTTAAAAATACCATTACTCTCTCAGCTATTCAAAAATGTTTTCAAAAATAATTTACAGAAAATTAAATGAAAGTTTTTATAAATTTTGAGTATGCTGTTTCTTTAGCTCAGGTTTTTATACACTAACACTGCTATTTAATGTTAGTCATATTAAAATGCATTATTTGCTTTTATCGGTTTTTAATGTTAATGAAACCTGTTAAAAATGTTAATACAAAAAGGTTTTTTGAAAGCTAGCTTAGTAGTACATGTATATGCACAAAATGTTAGAGTCTGGCTACTGCAGCCCAATAAATACTATTTTTCATTATGTTATTTACAAAGAATATATTTAGTAGTTACATTTAAGTAAGATATAAGCATCGCCAAAGCAGGGCAAAAAAATACTGTTATTAGGTGATAACAGTCCACAAGCCTGAAATCTTGCATAACTAAAACACTGTTTTGACTAAATATTTTAGACAAAAAGCTAAAATGGTTTAGTGTTTTGATTAAAATATTCTCATCATTCAGACTGGTTTCACTGGTGCATGTGGTTTCACTGGTGCATGTGGGTAAATACTAACTTCTGTATACATATTTGCATTTTATCCTCTTACTTATTCTACAAGAGCTAAATTATGTTGAACACGTAGATAAATGCCACATCTACATGTTTAATTTAGTATGGTACTAATGAATGTCCAGTGTTGCACGGGTAATAAAAACTTTTGCATAGAAAATTACTTTTAATTGGCTAAGTTTCTTTATCCAATGAATTTGCGTAACTTAAACAAGTTTAAATACATGTATTTACTATAATAAGGGCTGTGTCCATTCCTTTGAAGCCAGAGTTAGAAAAAAAGACTGTCACATGATCTCTCACGCTAACATGATCTTCAAGCGTGCTAGATGAAGTCTGAAGCTATTTTAACCAATCGGCATTAAATATTGTGTACAATTATTTAACATTATGGCCAGTTGGACGTGTAGCATAATGGATGGTATGCCTGTGTGTAGAACTGGAGGTCCTGAGCTCAAATCCAGTGCAAAGCAAATTTTCTCATTCATACAACCTAAGTAGCCGGATGTCCAGTGTTGCACGGGTATTGAAAACAGATTATAAACTGTTGTAGGTAATGTAGTTGCTTGTCACTTGCTGTTAGCCTTACACACTGCCAAAGACTAATTGGAGTACACTATTACCCGTATTTCTAAACTTACCAATATGAGCCGTGAGAGCAAGCTTTAGTCACGTTGCGTTGTGTAACACGGCTCATAATGGCTCATATTGCCTCAGATTTCAATGCATCTTGTGGAGGTTAATTGGTAAGATATTTGCTTGGGCAAACAGCAGGTTCTGCAATCAAATATTCTGTAATACGGGTTCTTTATTTCAATATTTTAATAGCTGGACAAACCGAAGTACACACACAAACTTTGAGATTTATATCTGTCTATATATATATATAAACCTCAGTGTTTGTGTTTTTTGTGATTCTGTACTACGGTGTGTCTAGCTATAGCTATTAAAATGTTGAAATGAAATATCCACTTTATGCTGGATTCGATTTCGGGACCTCCCGTTCACCAGGCAAATATCTTACCAACTAAGCTACACAAGATACATTGAATTCTGAGGTGATATGAGCCGTTATGACTGTTAAACTAGACATAACATTCTGCGTTACGCAACTAAAGCTTGCTCTCATGGCTCATATTAATAAATTTAGTAATACGGATAGTAGCTACTCAAAATAGTCTTTGGCAATGAGCCAGGCTAATGGCAAGTGGTAGGTAACTACATTACCTGTCACTGTTTATAAGCTGTTTTTAATACTCGTACAACACTGGGCAATCCGCTAGTAGATTGCTATAACTGGACACATAAATGACAGATGACAAACAAACACTAAATTTGAATATATGTACAGATTTAAGATTTATAAGAGTTATTTAAGGAAGAGTTTATTACTGTATTTTGTCAATAATGTGGCATCATACATTATGATACTAGTACTAGAATAATCACTCATACTATGCTCATACAGAACATTTGCTTTCATCATGAGCAAAAAAGGAGCAGCACAAGTAGTATTCATGATGCACGCATGCATTTAAATTACATGTACAGAGGTGACATCCATTGTGATGCTAAGTAACTTGTAAATATGAAAATGATGTTGTGCGATACACGTTCAGCGTTTGATATACATCTCTAGTGTGTGATATTATTGAGAGACAATCTACAACTGATTGACTAATTAGGAGTTACTCTCTCCGTATAGACAACTCCATATATTATTTATATCATTACACTTACATGTATATGTTTATCTACATTAGCCAATCAGATTATTAGATTAATTAGCTGCTGACTTAACTCTCTTCCTGTTATGCTGCAAAAGCTTATAGTTGTACAAATAAATAAATGATATGTTAATCTGAATATTAACCACTGATTCTTATCATCTCTACTCAGGATGAATACCCAAAGCAGAAAACTCACTTACTCAACAGGTTGTGGGCCCAGAAGACGCCTGCCCTTCAATGAAGAGATGGAATTATATGCTATATGGGAAACACGTTTTACTAACTATATATACACTACAGACAAAGGCATGTACAAAGCCATACTACCTTTTGCTGAAGAAGAAGAAGAAGAGGATGACACAGACTTTGCAGACAAAAACAGGGGAGTATACGCAGAGCTTGTCTAAGTTATTGATGAACATTCATTTCAACTGATCATGAATAATGCCAAAGATGATGAATGAAAAGCTTTGCTATTACTCAGACAACACTATGCTAATACTGAGAAACCTAGAATTATGACTTTATATGAAGAGCTAACTACAATAGATATGACAGAGACAGAGGATGTAACCGATTACTTGATTAGAGCCGAAAAAGCTGCTACTGGTTTACGTTCAGCTGAGGAAACAATATCTGACAATCTTATAATCGCTATGCTTTTGAAAGGCTTGCCAGCAGCTTTCAACTCATTCGTCGTTGTGCATACACAAACTGACCAGAAAAAGTCCTTAACTGAATTTAAAGCTGCACTACGTAACCGTGTAAACACCGAAACTGCCCGTAATACTACAAAACAATCAACCGCCATGGCAGCTAGTACTAAACCTAGGCAATATCACTATACGCTTAAGGCAAAACTACCTACGCACAATAACAAACAGGTATGTCTGGCATGTGTGAAACCAGGTCACAGGGCACGCGAGTGTAGATCAAAGTCAAAATTAGCCGTGAATACTGTAAAAGGCCTAGTCACGTTGAAGTTGTATGTCTCCAAAAGAAAAAGGAAACCGACCGCTACAAACACACGTCAGCCAGTGCATTGACATCAACATTTAGTTTTACAGTCATCTGTAACCCTAAAACACATGCAGAAATATAACTAACACCGACAAACATACAGACAATTTTTACAATAGCTTGTTGGTTGACTGTAGAGCTACGTGTCATAACGTAAACGACGCCACACACTTTACTACATATGATGATACATTCGACTCAAGTAAACATTACATACAGCTTGCCGATGGCCGTTGCAGTAACGAACTTGCCGCAAAGAGAGGAAATGCAGATTTTGTAATATACGACTCAGAAAACAATCCGACTAAAATCACACTTACAAATGCATTGCTAGCACCAACATTTCCTACAAGTCTGTTCTCCGTTTGTGCTGCCACCGAAGCAGGAGCACAAGTTACATTTGCTAAAGATACAGCTTATCTCACTTCCAAAAACACTAACTTCAACGTTGTCAAACAAAGTCAGCTGTATTTCCTGCAAACTGACGACAATAGTAACAAACACGACTTGTTATACAATACCCGTACAATCGAAGAGTGGCATACAACATTAGGGCATACAAACTACGAAGATATACAGCAGCTACAGCATGTAACCTGTGGGATGAAGATAGCACCGTCTCCTAAAAAACACATGAACTCTTGTCAAACATGCAAAGAAAACAAACCAACAAAGCAACCTAAGGCAAACGACGACCCACCAATACACACCACAAAGCCGTTATAACGTGTACATACCGACATATGTGGACCTAGTGACACGGTATTGAAGGAAGGGTACAAATATATCATAAACTTTATCGACGAGTTTTTAGTATGCTGTTGGTAAATGCACCACGTTCAGAAGATGAAGCTAGCATAGCACTAAAGACATTGTTAGCTGATGTTGCACCGATTGGAACCGTACTCGAATTACACAGTGACAACGGTAGTGAGTATCTCAGCAGTGACTTTTAATCTATTCTTACAGAAAGAGGTATTAAACAAACGACTACAACACCGTACTCGCTGTACCAAAATGGAAAATCTGAACTTTCCTGACATACTATTTTAAAAATGTCACGCTGTCTGATCACGGAAACTACATTACCGAAAATGTACTGGTCATACGCCATACGCCATGCTGTGTATATAAGAAACCGATCGTATCAAAGGAGAACTAAATCGACTGCTTACGAACTATTTACAAACATAAAGCCTGATATGACTAAACTACATGACTTGTGTTCATTGTGTACATTCTACACAGAAGGACACAAGCAAAAACTACAGCCTAGGGGACAGGAAGGTATCTACCAAGGTGTTAATCATAGAAACCACGGTCGCTACATTCTTGATACACAAACCAATAAAATTCTAACGCCGCGAAATGTACACATGTACAGAAGACTCCCTTACAACAACACAGCTGACACACAGCCCCTGACTGATGACTATGGTACCTACGACCCGCTACCACTACAACGAAAAGGCAGTAAGCAAACAGTAGTAAACGACACCGAAACTACAACCCCAAACAGTACAGAGAACACCGAGACGCCTCGTTGATCTAGCCGTGAAAGAAAGCCACCTACATATCTAACGGACTACCAACTGACGACCTCAGTAGATTATGCATATGCTGCTATGCCGTTTATACCTAAAACCTACGATGAAGCAGTAAGCTCAGAAAATGCTTCAAAATGGAAAGCAGCTATGGACAAAGAGATGACAACTCTGACAAACAATGACACATGGGACATAAAACCGTTACTGAAAGATCGTACTGAAACAAAAAGCAAATGGGTGTATACACTCAAACAAGGAACAGTAGCCGATAAAGTACAATACAAAGCTAGGTACATTGCCAAAGGCTACTCGCAACAAGTAGAGTTCGATTATGACAATACATACTCGCCTACTACACGCATGACGTCAATCTTTATACTGCTACAAAAGGCTGTTAATGACAGGCTACAGCTACATCGAATGAATGTCAAAGAAGCTTACCTCAATGCTCCTATCGATAAAAACATTTACGTTGAGCAACCAACCGGGTACGAACAGACCGAAGACAGTAAACGCCTAACATGCCATCTTAAAAAGTCGCTTTACGGACTAAAACAGAGTGGAAGAAGTTGGCATGCTACGCTGACAGAATTCCTCAGATCTCAAGACTACACACCGAGCAAAACTGACTCGTGCGTATACATCAAACATACTACCGTTGACAGCTCTCTAATCTTATTTTGGGTAGACGACATAATAATCGTCGCCAAAAAACATAAAAACCATAAACTCTATCAAACAAACCTTACACAGCAAATTCCAAATGGATGACCGAGGAGAACTAAAGTGGTTTCTTGGTATCAACTTCAGACGTACTGAAAATGGCAACTACAACATGAGTCAAGAAAAATATGCCGAAGCTATTCTGAAACGCTTCAACGTGACAGATGCTAAAGCAACAAGTACACCCGCCTAAAAGAGCATACAACTACAAAAGGCAACTGATCAAGAATATCAAGCCTTCCTATCGAGTAAGTTTCCGTACCATCAAGCCGTTGGTAGTCTAATCTACTTGAGTGTGACACGACCAGATATATCTTGGCCTATATTCAAACTATCACAATACCTAAATAAGCTGAGTATGAAGCACGTTACAGCAGTCAAGCACCTGTTCCAGTACATTAGGAGAACGAAATCGTATACACTAGTCTACAAACCTACTGACAACAATCTGAAAGCATATACAGATTCAGATTGGGCTGGAAGCATAGAAGATTGAAGATCAACGACTGGCTACGTCAGTACTCTAGGTAGTGTGCCAGTAAGTTGGAAAACACGCAAACAGCCAACAGTTGCTCTATTCAGCTGCGAAGCTGAATATATGGCATTAGCTGAGTGCACAAAGGAGATGCTTCACCTACGAAGCCTCTGTGCATCGCTAAGCATAACAGTTCCTACGCCGACAATCATATATTGCGATAATCAGGGCACGATTACTATAGCTGACAGTAATGCAGAATATCATAACCGAACTAAACACATAGATATCCGCTACCACTTCGTGAAGGAGCAAAATGGCATTACTTACAAATACGTAGAAACTCATAACAACCCTGCAGATGTGCTCACTAAACCTAATGGCAAGCTGCAACACAATTCTGCAATTAGTCTGCTCCAAATAGAGTGGCGTATTGAGAGACAATCTACAGCTGACTGACTAATTAGGAGTTACCCTCTCCGTATAGCCAACTCCATATATGTATTATCCATATCATTACACTTATATGTTTATCTACATTAGCCAATCAGATTATTAGATTAATTAGCTGCTCCTTAGATCACTTCCTGTTATGCTGCAACATCCTGTAGTTGTACAAGTAAATGCACAATACCTGTATGTTAATCTGAATATTACACCACTGGTTCCCATCATCTCTACTCAGAATGAGTACCCAAAGCTGAAAACTCACTCACTCAACAAATATATATGCATTCGTAAAATTTAAGTTGTTTGTGGCTTGTTACTTTGGTTTTAATTGTATAATTATTCTAGCTATGATAAGAAGTCAACGTAGAGAGATCGTTTAGGTAAATACTAGTTCTCATCCAAAAAGTCCTGCAGTCATAGTGCACGGTATACGATAGAAAAATTTCCTATTTTAAAAGTCTCGTAACAACCCGCTTAATCTCTCTGACTCCAATCCTGCGGGTAATTGATGTAGGAAATAGTAAATACATGTAACGTAATTTATTCAGAATAGTGTATCATCTTCATTTTGCTACTAGCCCGAAGTGAGACGAGTAATTAGTGATTGGAGGCTGTGGAGCCTTATTGTAAAATAATAAACCAACACCAAGTCTGGCTTGCATACAGGCTAGACTATGCACAGAGGGTGAGTACAAAGTTCAGCAACAATTGTTATTGTTGCTGAATTATGGTCAAAGGGAAATGAGACTTATGATAAAAACGGGATTTTTTTCTACCGTATATGCCGTATACCGTAGCTCTTCCCCAGAACTTTATGGGAACTTCCACACAATTAACTTGATCGGGTGAGCATTGTGGAGTAGCGGGATTTTGAAGACATGTTCGGGGTATTGCTATAACCCGCAGATAAAATTAAGGAGCTCGTACTACGTACGTTTCCTTGCAGCCACTGTACACGCCTTTACGGTTGACGCGATCTGTCAGTTTGTATATACTAGTGCCTGGGTAGAATATTTGTTTGCAATTTGTAGAACTTTGGAGAGCTGTATACCTTGTGACTAAAGGCTTGCCATACCAACTATGGCGCAAGAAAATGATTCATTCACTACTGTTGAAAAGAGTCTTCATGAACACTTGCCTGCAGAGGAAAAAAGCGAGGTTCTTAGGATTTTATATGGCAAACCTTCACCGTAAGCTATTACGATCGTATTTTCTTTCTCAAGTTTTTTTATCGCAGTTGTATACACAAATTTAAGTGATTAAGTACACATTTACCAGCTGTAATCTGTTTTTATAGATATACAAAATGAATTTGCATTGTTTCGGTTATATACTTATACAGCCATTAACGCTTTCTTTGATATTTCTGTGACATTTAGTCCTTTGACGATACCCCAGTCAGCTATAGATCTTGCTCAGGAGAGGAACTTTGAACTAGCTAGTTACACACTAAAGTCATTGGCTGCTACAGAGCAGACAAGGCTTCCACGATTGGTTAGGATTGGTGCAATACAGAATCAAATCCTTCTACCTACAGACAAACCCGTCGTTGAGCAGGTAGAGAAGTTTCTTTTATATTATTGCATTGGAATAGAGCAATTTAATCAAGGATTGTAAACTTATTTACGAACAGGTGACAAAGTGATACTGACTCTTGCTTTTTCTGAGATTTGGCAATTTACCTGCAATTTAATGATAAAGTATTACCTTGAAGATTTAAAGTTTGCTGGAATTGCAAGGCGAGACAATCAGTTCATGTATTGGAGCATAATTGATTCAATGCATTTCAAAACTGCTGTTTTGTAGAGAGAGGCTCTGTTCAAAAGAATAAGTGACATTATAGAGGTAGCGGCGCAATGTGGTTGCAACATAGTATGCATGCAGGAAGCTTGGAGTAGGTATTTACAACAGTAAACCAAATAAGTATTTTAACAATATTTTCTTTATGTTGCAAGTAGAGGCTACTTTTCCTGCAAAAAAATTGTATATATTCAACTGGAGCCATGTTTGAAATGCTTACAGACATGCCATTTGCATTCTGCACAAGAGAGAAGTATCCATGGTCCGAGTTTGCGGAGTCTGCTGAAGATGGTCCTACTACGGTGATGCTGCAAGAGGTAGGTTTTAGTTGTAACTATTTTTGGTTAGGTGACATATTGGTACTCAAAAAATTTACTGTTCTCCTCAACATTGTGTCAGACTACAGCTTGTTCTGCCACTTGTTACTAAGCCTCATAGAATGAGGCTCGGTTTTCAATATTCATATACTGAATTTGCTATTTGTTCTGCGTGTTTACTCAGAAGACTGGGCACAGAACTGTTATCTGATTTATTTACTAAAATTGTTGGTTTCAAGGAATTAACCAGAATAATGCCTGCTCGCATTAATCAAATACTCCGTTTACCAAAAGTAGATATTTTCACCGAGATAGTTAACTATCATCCTAACAATATACTAAACTAACATGCCGGTCATTTGATCACTTACCTAAATGTGTAAGGTTTATCACTTCAATAGTTTTATACAAATACTCTCTCTGTGTTTCTCATTATGATGTATTATAGGTATGAAGACACAGCGAGAGCAAAATATAATATAGTGTAGCTTTTTGTTGTTTATTACTTTTTGTTGCCATATGAAAATGAGCACTTTATTTTATTAAAGTTATTATGGATGGGCAACTAAAAATAGTACGTTTGTACACATGTACAGTACAGTTTGCTTTGGTTGTCTGTATGTTTGTCCTCTATGGAAGCTAACTTCTAATTAAACAATCTTTTTGAAAATGTGTGTGTGACTTTCTTTGGTACTCCTCCAGGGTTAGGCTCAACAAAACTTTGGAATCGCCGCCTATACGGGGTGTTAAAAGTGAATACCACACTTTTTTGAATGAAAATGGCACTAAATTCGATTTCATAGTGAGACAACTAAAATGTTGACCAATATGGGACTTGAACCCATGATATCCAGCTTATTAGTCTGACGCTCTAACCAACTGAGCTACTCAACCACCATCTGAGGACTTATACATATCTGTGCTACAGCTGTAAAGAACTCTATTCAGTGCCTTTGGTACGGTATGTTAAGCATTTTTCTCTAAAAGAGATTATTAATTGACAAATTAAATTTTAGATTTGTAGTGACATCAATGGTTGCACAGATAAAAATCTGAGATCGTTTATATTAACACGCTTTATTTGATATGAGAACCATAGTACAGGAACCACAACTAACCAGTTTCTAGATACTGACTGAGCTCTGAGATATTGAGCAGTTATTAAAGTGGCTACGAGCTGCTGTTTTATAGTAGTCAAGTTCTACACATGACCAAAACTGCTTCACCCTGCTGTCTTCCATACAATGACCTCTGACATGAATAATTTATCATTCTTTCGGTGACCTAGGGTCAATGACCTACCTGTGACCTACATGTTTTTGCAGACTTTGATGCATTTTGGAAATCAGTGTAAGCAATTCCACCTCATTTCTTGCATCACTTGTCTCACCTCAGTGTAAAGTTGTTTATGGCTTATGCATCAAGGTTAAAATCTGTGTCTATGCATCAAGGTTAAAATCTGTGTCGATGCATCAAGGTTAAGATCTGTGTCTATGCATCAGAGTTAAGATCTGTGTCTATGCATCAGAGTTAAGATCTGTGTCTATGCATCAAGGTTAAGATCTGTGTCTATGCATCAAGGTTAAGATCTGTGTTTATGCATCAGAGTTAAGATCTATGTCTATGCATCAGAGTTAAGATCTATGTCTATGCATCAAGGTTAAGATCTGTGTCTATGCATCAGAGTTAAGATCTATGTCTATGCATCAAAGTTAAGATCTATGTCTATGCATCAGAGTTAAGATCTATGTCTATGCATCAGAGTTAAGATCTATGTCTATGCATCAGGGTTAAGATCTGTGTCTATGCATCAGAGTTCAGATCTGTGTCTATGCATCAGAGTTAAGATCTGTGTCTATGCATCAGAGTTAAGATCTGTGTCTATGCATCAGAGTTAAGATCTGTGTCTATGCATCAAGGTTAAGATCTGTGTCTATGCATCAAGGTTAAGATCTGTGTTTATGCATCAGAGTTAAGATCTATGTCTATGCATCAGAGTTAAGATCTGTGTCTATGCATCAGAGTTAAGATCTATGTCTATGCATCAGAGTTAAGATCTATGTCTATGCATCAGAGTTAAGATCTATGTCTATGCATCAGGGTTAAGATCTGTGTCTATGCATCAGAGTTAAGATCTGTGTCTATGCATCAGGGTTAAGATCTGTGTCTATGCATCAGAGTTCAGATCTGTGTCTATGCATCAGAGTTAAGATCTGTGTCTATGCATCAGAGTTCAGATCTGTGTCTATGCATCAGAGTTAAGATCTGTGTCTATGCATCAGATCCACTACAAATTGAGTCTATTTGTAAATGCTATTAGCTGTTTATATTTTACTAGTTGAATGCTCGGCGTTGCCCAAATAATAAAAGGTTTTGCACAGAAAATTTATTTTTATTTAATATATAATAACAGTTACCACTTTAACGTTCAAACTTCATATCACGAGAAAAGTGTTTTGTGCAGTTTAAATAAATTAAGAGAAAAATAAAAACAACTCCAAAGGTTTCAAACTTTGTCAACCAACTGTAACTTTCCAATTTCATAATGAGGAAAATATTTTATGCAGTTCAAATAAATTAAGAAACAAAATAAAACAACTATAAAAGTGTTTAAATGCAAATGTAAAATAATTAGCTAGTAATAGCTAAATTAAGTCCGTTTTGCTACGATTACAATAAAAAATGATTTGGTAATGATACAACCAATACGAACTGAGAGAACAAAATAAAAATTCTGAATATGTTGAATTAATAATAACAATTCGTGCATAGAAGTGTGTGTGTATAAAGAAGGTTACTGTTCCAGCAGAAGCTATCCATACTATGATACTGGTACAAATGTAAAAATGAGATATCCGAATGTCTTTGTCTGATCAAATGGAGAGAGAATGTTGAGGCTATTCCTACTCGAGATAATGCAATTGTCCGCATGAAAATTATTAGCCTTACGAAAAACCGGACATAGAAGTGTAACGGCACATTTGAAATTAAAACGGCACATTTAAAAATTACAAATTAAAAAATAGGTAATGGTAGCAAAAAATTAGTTTTTAAACAATTTCAAAAAATAATAAATGCAAAAGGTAATATTAGTTAATAACCAAAAGAGCACGTTTAGTGGTGAATTAAGGTATACGGTGTATGATAAGAGCGAGAATGCTAAGCACTTTATAGCTCAGTGGTTAAATGCGTGGTTTGAAACTTGGGGTTGCAATCTCCGCGAGTTCAAATTCAGCATGAAACAGATTTTTCATTCCTAGATTTTAATAGCAATAGCTGGACATGCTGAAATACACACATACAAACTTTGAGGTTTATATGTATAGATTGGTCTCCATACTATACCTAATTTATATATTCCTTAACATTATTCATTTCTTATCTGTTCTACATCTCTACATTGAGGCTGAAGAGCAGTTCATATTGTGCTATAGTCAATGAACGCATATATGGTAGTTGTGATACATGGAGATTGCTGTTTGTGATAGTTAGTACATTTTATTCAGTTGCATTATCTCTTTAATAGTGATGCATTTTGTTTGATGACCAGGTATGTCGCTAAAGCTTATGCTCCTCTGCCATTTCACATTGTTTTATTACCTATTCATTCAGCTTCAAACATCTTTAGTTACTCTCATGTCGCTAGTCTTTAGCACAATGGCAGACAGCTAGACGGCGGACTATCAAACTGCTTTATCTTCTAAAGTGGTAGCCACATTGCAATTGAAACAAAGCTCTCGAAGTGGGCATATCTCAACCAATGCAGCGGAAGTTGCAAGGAGAAGCCACATGATCCCAAATCAAGCTTAGAAAATTAGGCCATTCTCTGTCGTACGGTCACTTGATTCCATGTTGTGTTAGAAATAAGTGGACATTGCATTTGCTGATAGTGAATTGTGCAATAGTCTCACCTGGTTGACAAAATTTAGTGTAACTGAAGCCAGTTGGTTACAAGGCTTTGGTTACTTCAGCTGCATCTCCCTTGCAAATCTGACAACATCGAAGCTTTGGTTTAGTGAGATGTGGCCACCACTTAACATCTTGTCATAGCGTGATTATTACGGTAACATGCTGGAGTTCTGGCCGCTTTCGTTGTAGCAGTCAAGTGAAATTTCCTTTTAAGAATATTTGGAGTCTTCAAGCATGATTATATTTGTAGCTTGCCAAGAAGTATAACATGGTGGTTCTGTCATCTATCTTAGAAAGAGATGAGAGTGATGTCTTATGGAACACAACAGGTAAATCTCTAATGTATTGCAAGGTTATATCTCGCAGCTTGCATTTTAGTATCATACGAAGTTGATGCACAACACCAATATCTATCAATGAGTACGTATGTTTCATACTGCCTTTGTTGTGCAAATTGTTTTCACTATTACATTCAACCTCATATCAGCTGGTTATGCCCTTAAACTGTGTATATTCTGTACAGTCCTCAATATAAAGTAATGATATATATATATTTAACTGACCTACGGCTGACTCCTGCTGCTGTAATGATGAACGTTAATCATTTGCAAGTCTACTCTTGGTTTCGTGCAACGGAGTTGTCTGCTTTTCCAACATAAAAGTTTTCTTCATTTGTTTAAAATGTTGCACACTGAAAACATCTGCACCTGTTTTGCCTTGGACTTGAGCAGCGAATGCTAACTAATCATGTCTCAGTCTCGAATGGCACACTAGAAGCTATATGTTATGGTCTTTGTACTTGTGTAAATAAGGAGTTAGTTCTGTGTGCCAAAGCTGTGATTGTTAGCATTAGGAGTTATCTTCTCTCGCTTTGGTTATAACAAGGAGTTGTGGCTTCCTGCTAAAGTAAGGCTTATAGCCTATCTATTTGTTACAGTTGTGATTTCTAACACTGGGCGCTACCTCGGTAAGAGCAGGAAGAATCATATACCTCGGGTTGGAGACTTCAATGAGGTGAGCATTTTATCTATTTTTGTCATTTCAAATACATGGTTAATTCTAAGATATAGCTGCAGCAGAAGATCAACTGTTTTCAGTAAAAATAAATAAAGATTATTTTGTGTCCACATGTGAACTATGTTGTTTTAATGAATGAACATTTAGTGTCTCTACATGGCAAGTCATTTTAGATAACTAATTGTATTGATTATCACTCATACAGAATACTGCTTCATTTATTTTAATGTGTTTTCAGTCACTCCTTTCATGTCCATTTACGTTAAGGTTGAGTATAAAGTATCATATAGCTTTATAATATTATATACTTTATCATGGGGTATTTTTTGTCAAATGGGGTAACCATATGGGAGAGGTTTGAAAAAAAGATGGTTTCATTAAACTATTGGCTATATTATACTAGTGAGGTAGGGTTTCCTTAGTGCCCTACCTCAAGGGAACCAATAAATGCATTACAGAAGTCTTATCTAAAATTTTGGTACAAAGTGTGGCTATTTTAAGCCGGATATTGGGATAAACATAGATGAGAATAGTCATGAGGACAAACTCTTATTTTCTTTTCAGCAAATTTATAAAAATGGTGAAACTAATGTCTACACACTTGATATTAAATCAGCATCAAATGCCGGCGCTTTTCATAATATATGTTCAAGTGATAAACCGGCAGGTGTTCATATCAGCTGTGTAGATAGTTATGTATAAAAGTGGCTTTTGTCGCTCTGCCAAAGTTTATCACTCGTTCTTGTTGTGCTAAACTTCCTTTAAACCAGTTAGTAGATAGCTTTTCTACGTGTAGTATTTGTACTTCTCTCGGCATGGTGATGAGTGTATGATATGAATATGAATCCTCTGAACAAGCGATTAAACATAGGAAGAACTTGTATGCTGACATTGCAGACTATAACCATATGGAGAGATTAGATAATTTAGTAGGGCATTCCTTGGAACCATAAATTCGCAGATACTATAGTGGCTCTTCAGTTAAGTGTGTTATAGTTTAAACTTTTAACAAACAAGTATGCAGTCTGTGTAAGGTGCCTTAGATTAGCAGGGATAATGCATTTTCATCTTTATGTAAATTTTTTTACTTATTATAGTATCTTTATACAGGTTACTATACGCATGTAGTTTTATATTCATATCACTGTGGAGTGTCAGTACTTCAGATAAATCAGCTAGTGTATGTTTCTCTACAGTGAACTAGTGAACTAACCAAATGAGAGCAACTTATTTTTGTATTAGAGTATTCAGTATATAAATAGCATGTATTAGGGTCTTCAGTATATAAATAGCATGCCTAAAATGGACATAGAATTTTCAACCAAACTCCAAATGTGTAAATTTTTCCTTAAAATTTCAACAAGTATTTCATTCACTGAAATAAATTATAAATAATTGATAAATAACTTCCAACACATAACATTTTGAGAAGCGATGCAGTTCCATAATTGAATGTAAAGGGGGTGAAAAGTACAAAGAAAAGGGAAAATATGAGAAAAATAATAATAATAATGTGCGTAAAGTGAGTTAGTTAGAGCAATGATATACAGCCCCCACAATGATATACAGCCCCCACAATGATATACAGCCCCCACAATGATATACAGCCCCCACAATGATATACAGCCCCCACAATGATATACAGCCCCCACAATGATACATAGCCCCCACAATGATATACAGCCCCCACAATGATATACAGCCCCCACAATGATATACAGCCCCCACAATGATATACAGCCCCCACAATGATATACAGCCCCCACAATGATATACAGCCCCCACAATGATATACAGCCCCCACAATGATATACAGCCCCCACAATGATATACAGCCCCCACAATGATATACAGCCCCCACAATGATATACAGCCCCCACAATGATATACAGCCCCCACAATGATATACAGCCCCCACAATGATATACAGCCCCCACAATGATATACAGCCCCCACAATAATATACAGCCCCCACAATGATATACAGCCCCCACAATGATATACAGCCCCCACAATGATATACAGCCCCCACAATGATATACAGCCCCCACAATGATATACAGCCCCCACAAGGATATACAGCCCCCACAATGATATACAGCCCCCACAATGATATACAGCTCCCACAATGATATACAGCCCCCACAATGATATACAGCCCCCACAATGATATACAGTCCCCACAAGGATATACAGCCCCCACAATGATATACAGCCCCCACAATGATATACAGCCTCCAATATGATATACATACCCCCACAATGATATACAGCCCCCACAAGGATATACAGCCCCCACAATGATACACAGCCCCCACAAGGATATACAGCTCCCACAAGGATATACAGCCCCCACAAGGATATACAGCCCCCACAAGGATATACAGCCCCCACAATGATATACAACCCCCACAATGATATACAGCCCCCACAATGATATACAGCCTCCACAATGATATACAGCCCCCACAATGATATACAGCCCCCACAATGATATACAGCCCCCAAAATGATATACAGCCTCCAATATGATATACATACCCCCACAATGATATACAGCCCCCACAAGGATATACAGCCCCCACAATGATACACAGCCCCCACAAGGATATACAGCTCCCACAAGGATATACAGCCCCCACAAGGATATACAGCCCCCACAAGGATATACAGCCCCCACAATGATATACAGCCCCCACAAGGATATACAGCCCCCACAATGATATACAGCCCACACAAAGATATACAGCCCCCACAATGATACATAGCCCCCACAAGGATATACAGCCCTCACAATGATATACAGCCCCCACAAGGATATACAGCCCCCACAATGATATACAGCCCTCACAAAGATATACAGCCCCCACAAAGATAGGCAACAGGCATCATCTGGGCAGGGCCTAATGGTCGAGCTCTGGTGGGATGAACCCGAACACGGCACCCGAACAAACAAATATGCTGAATAGAGCCTCTTGTAAATTTACAAATATTATGAACAATATTAGTTATTTTACTGATCTATCGGTTTCATTTTGTTGTCAAATAAATATAGTTGCCCGATATTGTCACCGTTATGATCAGTCAGTTGCCATTCACAAGCATTCGCGATATTAATAGTCGCAATCGTAAAATAGCCCAAATTCAGTTTTATATTTAGATTTTGAGTATGAAAACTACACTCCGAAGCTTTGCCTGCTGCCCCATCTTATTGGCCACGTAAAACAATGTGACAACGATGAAAGACTTGGTCATTTTCTATTAGGGGTGGCAAAATATTAATTAAAAACTAGGGAAAAAAGGCCATTGTTCGGGTGATTTTGGGTAAATTATATTTAACTTTAAGCATATACTACAACACTTACCAATTTCAAAGTTAGTAAAAGTAGATAATTTGAAATGTTTTATTTTCCATGGATCCATTTTTTTAGTTAGGTATTACCCCTACATTGTAGAAATTCAAGGTTTGCTATTGTGAACCACGGGGGCCTACTGACTGAATGAGCTAAAGACACGATAACAGCGAGTCCTGTTTTCCAAATCATATCAAGGCAACGCGACTGCCGCGCGAGAATTATGTTAGCTCCGAAACCCAAGCTAGCACAATCCTAACAGGGCGCGATCATTAAATCCCACCCATATGATAGCCGTCACCTATCCTTGGGGGCTGTATATCATTGGTTTGAGCTTCACATCATCTAAGCTTTTCCTCCAAGTTCTCCATATCTTTATCAGCTTCTCTACCTTCAAACCTACAAGTTTTCAACCTAAAAACCTAAATTGCAATAAAAATAATAATAACCATAAAATCTTCTAAAATGATTACTACTGCTTTTGTTTGCTGCGGTTAGTCTTTACATAATTTGATATGATATTTATTTATGAATATATGTCACATTCGTTTTAATCTTATATGTAAGGCGTTTTTAGACTGTAGAATGAACTAAACAGACTGCGGTGTATTATTATAAGAATACTCGCTCCGACATTTTGTGGTTTTAACATACGAAGCAGATCCTGAAGTAATTAACTTTGTATGTAGAGATTTGGCTATACATGTACAGTGCACCCTCGGGATACGATTACCCTGATATACGATTTTTTCACCTTACGAAGTTGAACATTGTGAGATCTTCACCTCGCTATACGAATTTTATTTCACGATACGATTTTGAGAAAAGTTTCGCCGAGTTAAAATTTGGCGGTCGGTGTGCTCATAACGCACGTCAAAATAACAAAGACACCGAAATACAGTTTGCCGAAAACATTTTCAGAACGTTTAGAAGAGATACGATGACCGACTTCTCTCAGGACAGCCTTTCGCGTGGAAATTTCGTGTAAAATACACAAGCGAGAGCAAATATTCATTTTCAGCGTCATACTCTCTTTTACTATAAACTTTTAGTCAGCATACGTATATAACTACCAGTATCCATATTTAATTCGTTAGCTATGAAATCTGAGACCGATACAAACGTTACAAAACGAAGAAAAAATGATTTCCATGTCAACAAAGTTGGAAGTCATAAATAAATAAGAAGAAAGCACCCGTATTGTTAATATTGTCAAGGAATATGGTCGTAACTAATCAGAATTTGCAGTTATTATTAAAGCAAGCACAAGGAGGAGCTTACGACTGACGATTTGAAACAGTTGGAAGGCCATGCACGCGATCAGCATTAAAGAGGAGCAACCCTTTAGTATGGGCGAGGGCCGAGGAACTAGAAGATACAGAAAAACCTACATTGGCAGAAATATTTCAAGTGTTTAATTCACTGATGTGGACTGGTACATAAAACCAATGCGTGTAGAATGTATATCATTATTTATATTTTTGTGGCATGTTTTATTTATTTCATTTTATGTTTTATTTATTTCATTTTGATTTTATGTTTTATTTGCTTGTTCAACCAGGCCTTTGCAGTCCGGCCTGTTCTCTACTACGTAAATACAATTCATCGTATGTATGTAACTCATATATAACTAGCTACTCAAGATAGTTGACACAGCCACATTACTTTCTGAAACTTGCTAAAGCCCTGTCCTCTAGGGTATAAATACGTCCAAACTTTGTATGTTTGGTTACATTGATTCTTGTGCACATTTCATACAAGACAAACTACTGTACCACCTTCTCTGGATCCTTTTACATTCGTTAGCTAGCTAGCAATTTTCTGCATTGCACCATCAACCTTTTCTTTTAAACCAGTAGAAAAATTTGGACAGGAATGGACAACTTCTTTTAGCCTGCTAAAAAAATTCCAATTCATTACGTATTAAATTTATTTTCAAGTGTACAGCAACATAATTAGCATTGATACGCTTTTGCCTCCTCTCTGCTTTACTCGCTACATGTTCCTGCTGAAGCCACGTTACTCCAAAGGTATGTACGCCCTGTATAGCAAATAAAATTTTATTTTTCTTTTCGGTCGCCATTAAATGGTCAAGTGTGTGAGAGGCCGCTTTCTATAACTGCATCGCTCGGCCTAATCGATTTAGGTTGAAAAAGGTTTCAACCAAACACGCTAAATTTTATAGTGAAAGTGAAGATAGGAACTGCTGAAGGATAAAGTTTCGCGATAAAAAGTTGAAATTCAGTAAAATAGTTCAAAATACGTACTAAAACTTAGTTTTAAGTGTAGGTTTAGCAAGCTAAACTTACTTGAAGTGATTTCAAAGTTTATGTTATACGTACCTTTTGAAGGTAAACACTCCTTACCGTACGTACTGCATTTGGTAAACACATTATAATTTTGCATTTTATTACAGATCATAACCATTAAAATACACCAAATACAATACAGTTACTGTAGGTAACTATAATTACTAAAGTTAACATACTATTTTGTTGCTAATTGTCGATATGTACACATTTTTATAAAAAATTTGACGATTTTTACCAGGGGATGTTTGCATTGTGTAATTACAATGGTCTCTATGCCCCGATATACGAATTTTTCACCATACGATGCCAAACCTGGAACGAATTAACATTGTATCTCGAGGGTGAACTGTACTCAGTTTTTAATTTAGAGATTGTAAAGAAAATGGAGGATTTGTGCATCTGCACATGTGCGTTTACGCATGTTTGTGCGCGCACGCATGTTTGCGCGCTTACGCATGTTTGTGCGTGTACATGTTCCGCATGTGGGGGCGCGCGAATGTGTGTTCCGCATGTGTGGGCGTGTGTGTGCGTGCATGTTTCACACAAACCAGCTTCATCATTTGGTAATTCAGAATGTAGAAGCATTCAGGACATGAGAAGCTACAAGGAGGCAAGATAAAAGTCTATAAGGCTCTCTTATTATCTAGGGACAAGTGTAACTTTTTATTTAAAATTTTAGCATCAGCTGTTCAGAAAAACCCTAGCATTACGCAATACTATGAGATGTTTCCATGTCCATTACTAACATTGGCCTGTACCACGAGCTTAGCAAAATACTAACAAATATTGCATAAAACAGCTGTCAATTAGCCATTAATATGACATAAAATACAGTTGTATGTTTTAGTCAACATATTACATGGAGGGGGACACAGGACATCCGGTGTTTGATACCCAGTTTGGCCGGATAGGTATAAACATCTGTTATGGAAGGCATCATCCCCTCAACTGGTTGATGTTTGGTGTGAACGGCGCTGAGATAGTCTTCAACCCATCAGCTACTGTTGGCAACCTCAGGTATATAGATGCCCTTATCAGTAGTAATTCATTGAAATATTTCTCATGTGCTTACTCAGTGATGCACAAAACACCTGTTGAAATTGTTCAATCTCTCGAATATGAGTCTTGGAGAGATCGATGTATGCATGAATTTCCTGTTAATTTTTGACCTCTCATCTTTTAAAAATGACGTCTGCGCATGTAATTTTGTGCATTGCACATAAATTTTAGTTCAATCTACCCAGTAATAGCACTTGTTGACCAGACAAGGAAATAAATCCTGCAGGTTGAGAGTCTTTGGGTCGTTTGCTGTTCACTTTTGACCTTGCTACAATGGCTTCAAGCAACCTTGGTGTAAATAATCCTATTATTCACATGATATTGTAAGCAATGCTTCACTCAAAGTAGCCGTTAAAACCTGAAGCCATGTTGTTGTAGAACACTTCTGTTCTGGTTGCCTAGTAAGTAGTAGTGTGCTCGCAGTTTCATTTTTTTGAATCCTTTTTCATTATTCCTATTGTGCTCTTTCGGTTCATATACTGTTGCTGCTTACTGTCAGAAGCACCCAGTGTTGTACATTAAACTCGTTTGTGCTGCAACTAACCAGTATACTTTTTATGCATGCAGCGAGCCAATGTGGGGTATTGAGGCAAGGAACGCTGCCATAGCTAACAGCTACTACACAGTGCCTATCAACAGAGTTGGTACAGTGAGTGTTGTCTTACAATTGCAGTTTTCTAACTAACATTTGCATCTTTTTACCCCTAGCTATATGCAGGTAGTCTGACTATCAAGTGGCTTTTTCTGCATATCAAACTGTCTCTCCATTGTAGGAGACCTTTAAGAATGAGTTCACTTCTGGTGATGGGAAGCCTGCCCATAATGATTTTGGACATTTCTATGGATCTACATACGTAGCCAGCCCTGATGGAACAAGGACGCCTGTGAGTTACTTTTGTTGTGTGCAAACAAGGGTCCACAACCGGGCAATAGACATTTGTGAAACCGTACTAACGATATAGCCTTTCACTACAAACTGCTAAACTTAAACATGCATCAGTCTAATAGTACAAAGTACAACAACTTTTGTTTGTTTTCCAACATCTAAGGTCCATCTGGCACTCATTACCACTAGTATTCCCAATACTTGAATTTCCATAGAAACATCTGCAGCATCTTTCAGCCGCAATCATGCTTCCTCCCCATATAGTCACACGGCCTGATCAGTTAGTTGTGAGCCTTGCTCTGCTTTCAAAAACAATTTATGTTCTGAAGGGACTCAGCCGTACACTCGATGGACTGCTTGTGACAGAAGTTGATCTGAACCTTTGTCGTCAGGTCAAGGACAAGTGGGGTTTCAGGGTAAGTTAAGCATTGGCATTATAGTGAGAAATAATGCTGCGGCATATCATAACTTCTACACATTTATAAATGTTACCCATGCGTGTGTTGTAGATGACCCAACGCCTTGACATGTATGCGAAAGAACTTGCTGAAGCTGTCAAGCCAGGCTATAAGCCTCCAGTTATCAAAGGATAAATGTAACTTGTTTGTTTCTATGCAATTATATTTCACTGCTATGAACCATAAAAAACATACGCTACAGTAGACGATGAGAAATTATATTAGATTATCAAATCATGTAGACATTTTACTGCAAATGACAAAGTAGGAAAGAAGCCGAGTTACATGTATGAATATATAACAAATCAGGAAAAATAAAATCTGTTCATGATATAGAAATCTGTCCATTTACAGTGCTCTTAGTTTGACTCGTCTTCACTCTCACTGTATTCTTGCCTTTTCTGTCGCTTGGCAGCAGGCATAGGCGGTGCAATCAGACCCTGCGCTGTTTGAAAAAGATTAATGGGAGAAGATCCATCAGTGATGAGAGTAGATCTGATGCCAAGTCCCTGGAGGAGGCGTACCTGCATCTCTGGGCCGGCATTAGCCATGGCCTTGAGGGTATCCGCTCCAATTGCGGAGACCATCATCTTAAACTTATTCACCTCAATCTCGGACATTCGCTCTGCTTTCGAAACCTCTAGTTCATTCTGCTCAGCGATGTACTTGTTCTCGGCGCTTCGGGCATTTGACAGTCTTTCCAACTCAGATTCCTGTTAACATGATGATATGTTGATGGAATGAGGTCAAATAAGACTACATTTTATTTAAGGAAAAAAAAGGGTATCAATAAACGTATCTAAGGAAAGGCATGTTGCAAAATCAACAGCGTGCCATTTATAAATAGTACATCAAGCCTTGCGCCAACATGAATGCACAAACCCGACATTGACACCCATCGATTAGACTTGTATTACTCACAGGTTAACCAACAAAATGAACCATAGACATACCGCATCTATCTTTACAGCTTCAGCCTTCAGCTTGGCCTGGTCAACAGCGGCTTTTCCTTCAATCATGGCTGCTTCAGCGCGAGACTGAGCCTCTGCCTTAGCCTGTCCCGAGCTCTCCACAGCAGCACTGTGTGCCTGTCAAAGCAGATCTAAATTCAGTGACAAAATAGATTTTGGTATAAATTAACTTGAATTTCTCTTGATACATAGACTATATCAATTGCAGATCAACAAACTTCCTAAATGTACTACAAATAATTTACTTCAGTATACGTGTATGCTGTGTATCATATTTTAGCTTTGTTGCGCAAAAGAAACAAACCGCTCAAAAAACAGCTCCATAACCAACCAGACTGAAGATCATACAACACGAACCTGGAGCTCAAGAAGCTCACGCCTTGATTTCTCAGCCTCGGCCTCATCGCTGATCTTCTGTCGTTCGAGCTTACCCTTGGCCTCTTGCTCCAGCCGCTCTGCCTCATGCTTGGCTGCCGCCTCCTGAGAATTGGTTGTGATCTCGATGGCCAGCTGAACTGACTTCTGAAGGGACTCTCGTGTTCTCTGGTCAACAGGCTCCACTGACTGGATGTCAATTGATGTGATGACCAAACTGTTTTGTTCGAAGTCAAATCGGCTTTTCACCTTTCTGTTCTCATCAAATCCAAACACAGAACTTCTGATAATCTTGGCTGAGTTCTAACAAAAGGATTCATTTTCTACATTTCACTGAAAAAGCTCAAAGTCATTTGCAAATTTTCATTTAGAGACATGTCCACTTCCACACCAAAAGGCCAGGAAAAACCATCGTACAGACTTAAAAGCAATGAGTGCATAGTTTAAGGCAAACAATAATCGTACTAGAAATATAGAGAAGGCCTAACAAATAAGTTTCGATACACTAATACTTATTGTTGGTGGTATGTTCATTACTAAATCTTTATGCTAGAACATGTAGCTATAACTCTTAAATCTAGAAATGTGGGAAATTTCTATGTCATACATTTGTAATTGCAAGACCAGTGACGGTAACCTATTGCAGCACATGACTTCAGCCTTGTGCTCTGAACCTCACCTTGTGAAACTCATCGAAGGGGACGCCGGCGACTGCACCTCTCACACGAGATGCAATTGCTTTGCAGGCATCACCAACAAAGTCAGGAATGCTGAACAGTTTCGCAGCTGCAACTGGATCTTCTTTATCCGCCACCTCAAAGTGCCTAGAATAAGCATAATACGGCAAAGTCAGCACCACTGTTTTGTTATAACACAGTCAGCAAGCGCTACCAAGAAGTCTTCTGTCAGAATTGCATATTATTGAATATTGCCAATGTAAAAGCTGTCATCGCATTTTTATCACAATAATTAGTTACATTCTGTAGTAGAACGGCACACATCCTAGATGTGACGACACAAGATATCGGCCAAAACTTATATTTTCCTGTCTTGCTGTTAATGACAAGATCATTGGTTGTCCTGCATTAGCAAGATAAGAAGCTGGCACTTTAAAAGGGCACGCGTGTAAAATCAGCAACATTAAACCGTACCAAATATTGTCAGCCTCATTTTAGTAGAGGTCTTCAATAGCTACATCTACTATGTAGCAAGATACTGATTAAATATAACCTCGATGTGTACAACATCGCTCCGAGAACATTTACGTTTTAGAGATTTTATGTTATATAATAATGAAATACATGTAAATTGCCTATTTCATTCGAAGATCTTCCCAAACTTATCCCTTGAGCTTTTCGAAAATGAAAGACTTTTTAATTTAACGACTACAGTAACTGTGGTATTACTGGTTTGTGTAGACAATTTCTCTCTTTTTATCGCTCTTGCTTGGTTTAAGATCAATGATTACGGTATTTTTGAATAATTGCGCAGCTACAATT
Organism: Watersipora subatra; assembly: GCF_963576615.1. Taxonomy (NCBI): domain Eukaryota; kingdom Metazoa; phylum Bryozoa; class Gymnolaemata; order Cheilostomatida; family Watersiporidae; genus Watersipora; species Watersipora subatra. The sequence continues at coordinate 42,896,091 of NC_088708.1, read as the reverse complement.
ATGCTTTACTGTCACACCTGATAATCGTCACTGGACTGGCGGGGTAGGCCTACTAGTATATTTGATAAAGATACCCTGTATATCATTTTTTTTGGATCTGACAGAGAAAACAATATTTTTAAGGCCAACTTATGGGACTCTCGCTATCCAAATTGAATTTTAGAACTTGCACCGGCAGTTATATGGAATTTCTTACCTAATACAAAGCCAAAACTTCACATAAGTTCTTCACATAAAGTGAAATTTACTTGAAAAAAGCTGTTTGCATTATTGGAGTGTCTATTGTATTATTTCATATTATGTATTGCTAGTTGAGCAAGAAATAAATGGCAATTCACACGAAGAATTTGCTACTGACCAGTTGTAAGATAGCTGTAGAGAGAGACGGGCGTGATCAGAAGTCTCTACAATCACAATGTCAGTGCAGAAGTCCGGGCCGAGCAACAAACACAAAGACTTGATCGCGTTAGGTTTCTTAGGCTTGCCTCCAGAAAGAGACAGCTTGGTAAACTGCTCATCAGGGCCAAGCATCACCAGATCAGGTCCAAAGACAACCCTATAAATGCAAAATCAAATATGCAAATATAGTAAATATACTTCATATATCATATATTTAACTCTGTGAAATAATAATAATATAAACATACTGAGCATAGTATAAAAACAAGCATGCAAACTTCCACTAAAATAGTAATATACCAATTTGTGCTACAACACGCTTCATGCATCTAGATTGCTGTGGTAGTTGGCAAGAGTAACAAACTAAAAATTGTAGAACACACACATGTTATAACACAATTATAGATTTGTACGGATTTACATTATATTTGATGATGGCAAGTTTAAAAGATGGGAAAGATGAAATACATGCAGACACCCATGTTCAGACCACATGAACTGTGTACGAATCCAATTTCTATCAAAGTCCACCCTATAGAAGCCAAGTGACTACGCAACTTGGCTTTAAATGCACACATGACAGACACAATGACAACAAAATCTTATGACAACTTGAGTAACAGCACAGTAACAGTAGTAGCACAGTAACTTCAATACATCTGCTGCTGCACATAATTCGGCTTTAGAGAGAAAAAAGCCAAAATGCCGAGACAACAATATGTTGAGCTAAATTGCAGTATCACAAACATGTAACTGGTCAAGGCACGGATTCAGCCTGGTCTTGCCTGCTTCATCTGTTGTCTGTGGCATTTAGTAAATCGCAAATAGCATGCGTATAGAGCAGCAGACGCTGGGTGCAAATGTCAAAAGATCTTAGTATATAACTAGACTTCGGGCAAGCATTGAATCTAGAAACTTGGATGTAATAGTTGTAAATCAAACGCGTGTGTCAGCCAAACACTTTACAATCATGAAATTAATCAATCAAGCGCTAAATATGCGTGTAGAGTACGGCAGGCAAGTTTATCCATTTGAAGACATTCCAGATTAGATCTCTTTACTAACTGCTATAAGTCCTCATATAATGGCTGTGTCAGATACTGATAATATGAACGAGAGAGGTATTTCAACGAGATGAATTTTTACAGATAAGCATTGCTGAATATTACAGGTACAAGCTGCTATGTTGTAGTAGTGGACAAGTAAGTATGTCAAAGTATGACTACTAAAAAATGATAGCAAGAGATTAAATTTTTACCGAGCTCTTTTGTCCTTGTAGTCATATATTTGCACAGCCGCATTGTGTGGCACTCGGAATGTGACAACCTTTGTCTTGTCTCTAGACTTGCTTTGAGCAGAAGCGCCACGAGACCCCCGGTCAGCTAAAGGGTCTTTTCCCGATGCCAACAGCTCCTCCACTGATTGCGACAACTCCTTATTCCACAATTCCTCATCTGATTTGAGCATATATGTTTCCCCAGTGATAGCTCGCACCTAAATGTCATGTACATAGAAGCATAAAAAATTATAGAAATTCACTGCAAAGGAAGTTGCAGTCTTATATTTGCTTGTGAACAATTAAACAATATATTAAGACGCGGCAATAGGTACCACCTTTGTAGCCACTACATCCACAACAAACTATTTCACAAATGTATCCGGTTAAAAGCAAGGTAATAACAACGGTGATCTACTGTTTTGACTAGCCAAATTGTTTCCCATGTTGTATGACTCGGTAAAGAATATCCTTTTGATGAAACTATCTTGAATTTTTTTACCAAAAATTTACGAAAAATAATCACATCTATACTAGATTAGGGGCATCATAAGAGACTCTGTTCAAATGCTCATATTTACCTTCTAATAATAATGTATATATAATGTAATGCTTGCTCTCTTGAATTTGTGATTCAAGTTCACATTTAGCGTATTTAGAGAAACATAAAAACTGGTTTGCAGCGACTACATCAGCCCAAATGTCTATATTGTCCCATTAGGACTATGAACTCCCACACCAAAACATGGGTCTGTAGCCGACAGCACTACGATTTCATTAGTCAGCTCCAGAAGTTAAAGAGAAGACCCTACCTTGCCAGTCTTGACGTCCCTGACATAGATGCCCTCATTCTCATCGAGAGGGATAGCCCGCCTCTCACAGAGTACCTCCAATTCCACCGGAGGCACATACTCTGCAGGTCCTCTGATCATCCAGCGATCGCCTGGATTCCTTGTTGTAGTCTACAGCCCATGGTAAAACACATACAGATTAATGGCTACTAGCCATAGCACTCTTAGGGTGCTTATAAACTTAACACCGCAAGCAATAGATGTACTCACACCATCGACAAACTTTTCATTAGCTTTGAGGATGAGGCCCTGATCTTCTCCGAGCACAAATATAGCCTGGATACCCTTTTCCAATTTTTCACCGGGTACCAAAAAGAACGAGCACTCGCCCTACAAGAGAAGTAGAGTCGCCTGTGGATCTCTTAGTTTCAGTTGTATCATGCATTATCATATATAGCCATAAATTTAGCTCATTCACGTTATCACACTTTTAGCGAAATGGTTTTACTGTACAGTTATCAAATAAGTTTACATGATCCTATTCAGTGCTGCCTAGCTAGAAAGCTTGCCGAGGCATTGCATGGCAACAGCTAAATGTAAGCCGCAGTGCACACACGATAATCAATATGCTTGTGTGCACCCCTATTCTTCTTGGCAAGTGACAATATTTCCCAGCTGATAAATGCTACGTTGCCGGTCGAAACAGTGCCGCGTCAGCTAATACTATGGAGCGCATATACTGAATTACCACAAAAAGTATTGTTGCTAAAATGATCCAAGCGCTATAATATCTATCATACCTTGACAAGCTTCTTCTTGGCCAACTGAGGGCGGCCATTCTCATCTACTGGGTTCAATATGACACAATACTGGCGGCTGTTTAGTGTAGTTATGTTTACTACTCCAACAACCTCCTCATACACACCAGGAATGTAGGTTTCAGAGTCCGACATCTTTACCAACCACTCCTCTCCATTTCGCCTAGTCACTTTTTTAGAGTCGGTGAAAGTTTTCAGGCATCTCATGTGAAGAGCATCCTGCAGAACGTATTCTTGTCAAGTTAACTAGGTTAGTGGGGCAGGCAGATGAACCAGTCACTTACCTTCCGCAACTCCTCACTACTGCGATAAAAGTCTGATATAAGGCAGACAGACAAATGATCAAACAAAGACCTGCTTCATAAGCATGCTAGTGGTGATGCTTATCGGAACTAACTAAAATGTAAATCAGTGGTACACAGGCTAGATATTACTCACTTTTTCGGTCAATACATAGGCAGAGACAACATCGATCACCTCCTCATAAGCACCCGGCAAGTAGGCACCAATACGCTCGACTAGCCACTCCTCACCCGTCACCCTCTCGTTTCCATCTCTGTCCACGCACTCCTTTCTCGCGCCCAACTTGATGGCTTGGTTGGCCTTGATGACTGTGGCTCTCACAGTCTCCTCTACGGACACTTCCTTCCTTGGCATATACGTGCCTACATGGACATATACATGGACAGCAACGATTCTATGAGACAAACTTACGACCTTACGAACTCACAGACGGACTTACAGACGAACTTACAGACGAACTTACACAAAATTTCAGAATATTTCATTAAAAAGTATCGGTATTTTTCTCCTATTTGCAAATGTTTTTGCTGTTTGAGGTGATCTGACGGCCAAGATGTTTTAGGATTAAAATCGATAAAACTTGATCGCGGTTAAAACACAGAAGCAAAATACATTAGAAATGATGTCCCTAATTGCTATCGCTACTATAGTTGATATCGGCTACTGCCTTCAAATTGCAGCATTACGGGTCTCTAGTCTGTCAGTCAGTCTTTTTGCAATTATAGACATCATAATCACACTTTTGCTCGCTCCGAGCGATTTCATTGTTATTAAATTTTGTCAATTTTAATCTTGAAACATCCTGGCAGTCAGACCACCTCAAACATCAAAAACCATCGCAAATGATAGAAAAATACCGATACCTTTTGATAAATTCTATTATAATTTTTTGCAACTTCATCTTTAATCGCACAAAATGAGAACTGTCCTTGTATTGCAGCTTCTAAACCATTATTGAGATGCCTTTCTACAACTGGCAGAACAGAGAGTACATTACACTAACCTGGCCCTTCAAACAACCATTCATCTCCAGCTGTCCTTTTTTCGGCTCCACTTTCATAATCCAGCAAAGCTCGCAGCCGAAGCGCAGTGTTGGCAGCTACAACTCGCAGAGGTGTAACCTTTGTGTGAATTACCTCTCCCGGATAGAGTGGAAAAGGCTCCTGCTCCCGAAAGAATACGCAAACATTATAATACAGCTGATCCAGAATAATTAATATTTTATTTACTCCTCACTGGGTGATACTGATCTGTTTGTGTGTGGCACCGATATGTTCAATTACAGTAAAACCTTTAATTGAACACTGCCTCCAATTGACCGCCACCACGAGAGAAGGGTTGAAAAATAGAGCGCCACTTTCCAATTGAACGCCACCTCTATTTGACCACCTCTTTGACATTATTTGATCTTTATTAGCCCATAATATCAATTGATCAATCCATGGTTTTTTTTACGTCATCAAGTCATTTGCACATGCGCTTGTTCACAAAAAGCCGCCATATTTGTAGAAAAAGATCGTTTTTCTTTTATTTACTAGTACTTTAAGGTGTTGTTTTGATACTATAATAAAAAATTGCAAACAAAAACATCGTTTTCAAATTATCATTGCAAAAGCTTCGTGTTTTCAACGATAAAATTGTCTATAAAGATGGCCGACAACAATAAAATGACGTCAAGACAAAACAAAGGATAGAAAAGTGATCACAAAATCGAATTAATAATGAATCGTTTACATAAATAACAATTAATTCTCTCGTTGTCCAATTCCAGAGCTTTTTGCTTTTTTCGTTAAAACTTCGTGAAAGCATGGAAATAGCTCATATCTGCCTCAGGCTAATAGTAGTTCCTCGTTTAGCGCGGTCTTGATACTTTAAAGTACAAGTATATATAAATAAGTATATATAAAAAACGGTTTAAATTTACGATGGTATATGAACGAAAAAAAATGTTTTAGGAAAAAGAAAAAACCCTAAAATGTTAGAAAAAAACCTTCACCCTAAAACAAGTTTTAGGGTGAAGGTTGCGTTTAGCGAGCAAAACTTTTACGCATTGCATTTGTGCTAAATGCTACGGGTAAAATTATTGCTCTGCCAAAAATATTGTTTGGACGCTAATATCGACTTGTTCAGCAGTGCAAAAAAAGTTGAGGTCAGAAGACATTGTTGAAGGTCATTTCATCGAAATCAACCATCAGAAAGCTGCTATCCGAGCAAACGATGCAAAAAATTTTGTTTCAAAATGTTTAATATCGCTCCACCGGAAAAAGAGGGCAAATCATAGGCGACATTCGCTTGCCCAAAAAAGGGCCAAATATATCTTCCCAACATTCTGTCGAGCCATTTGAAAATTACAATGCCAGTCTCTATTTGAACGGCGCCTCTATTTGGACGCCGCTAGAGAGGAAGGATTGAAAAATAGAGCACCATGACGTTCAATTAGAGGTTTTACGATTCAAAAGCCAATGCTGCATAGTCATATATAGGTAATAGTTTTACCTGTGCATGCCTAAACTCCTGATCAGCATGAAGCAGTTTAGCTTGTCCATTTTCCATTATGACAGCTCCATCTTCATCTCGGGCAACAGGGTTCTCGATGACGCAATAGTGTCTTGGTGGTACAGTGATCATCCGTTCTGGCCCAAAGACGACCCTATCAAGCACCACAAAGTAACGACTAGTAACACGGCTAATGGCTACATTAACAAGCAGCTTATATACCGATGCAGCTCAAGACCAAAGAACCATTTACATTAACCATGACAATAGTGCATTTTGCAAAAAGTTTTAGAAAAATGAATTGGCAGATTATAATTTAATGCCGATTTGAAAAGAATAAAGCACCTTTCATTATCTTGTCGAATGTAGGTTTTCGGGCCGATCTGCAGAGTTGTTGTATTGGCATTCTGGTCAAGCACATGAATGTAGAAGTATGGGGGTATCCTGTAGAGAGACTCCTCTCCACTTCCTCTGCCTCTTCTCTCTTGACTCATTTCTTCAGCTAATATAGTTCCCTATGCACAAACCAAAAGAAAACTTAACTCATTTCTAGTTATCTGGAAAAGAGTTAAACTTTAAAATTATTGCAAGCATTTTCCAAAATGCAAAAATGACTTCGTTTTAATCAAAAGACTCACTGGAGATATATACGACCCGAGTTGGGCGGGACTATTGAGCGACATATTCACTCTGTGCATGACTATTCCACGATAAACAATTTGTAACCAACTAATCAGAAAATGAAATCTATAACAGTATCTCTAGTGGTAAAATGTAATTATTCACTAATAAAGAGACGGGTTCAGTAGTAAGAATCTCCTGATTTAAGAATGTCGATGACTCAATCAACTGTCTATCCAAAATAACCTGTTTTAGACAACTCTTACGATGATATGAGTTGGTATAAAAACAGCTCACTGTGACAAGAGGTATTCTTACAAATTCTTAAGCTAGCGCTATAAGCATAAATAGTCACACCTACATAAAGCTAAAAGCTTAGCTTTTAGCTAAGCTTTTAGCTTTAGTGTAATAAAGCTAAAAGCTTAGCTTTTAGCTTTATTACACTTAGATTACACTCTTAGACTACACATAAAATGCTACGCACTAACCCTAGTAAAGTTCACATCCAAAGGCTACTCACAGTGAAGGTGTGTGCTTAACAAAACTTGACACCAGGAACTTTTTCACAGCCAACTTTTAACCAAATTGATTGCGGTTTGATTCGCGGGATTGATTGACAACACGCAGTTAAATGCAACCCGAGGTTGCGTTCTAATCACCAATGCATACGCAATAGCTGTTAGACATGAAAACTAGCAAACATGGGTGACTCAACACAAGCTTGAAAGATAGCTTGTAATAGCCAATCAGCTAAGCCTATTTCCATAGACTGAAAGAGGCCAATAAAGATAATTGAGCTATCAAGTAGCTTGCTAAGCATATTGCAATGACGCAATACGCTGTATGATAAATCAATGAATGAACTGAACAAAGCTCTGTTTGATTGTGACTTTGAAGAAATGTTGACCATGCAACGTGACTGTGATTCTTGGCATTTGCAATGACTCTCCGGCTATAAAAATTATTAGGGTCACCTCATTCCACTAGACACAGTCACTCCACCTAGTAAATCGTTGTTGTTAATTTGCTACACTAGTTTGAGAGTCTGTACTAGCTACATGCAGGCTACCATCACATGTAGCAGCAAAAATTAGCAGTATTTTCTTGTTTCATCAAAATGCATTTTGCCAATCCCACTACATAGTTAATGAAAGAATGACAGTAAAGTAGACTACTTTGCTACTGTTGACAACTTTTCACACGCTACTCCCTTGCAGACTAAAAAAGTTAAGTTACCACGCCTAAATATATTTCAGGGCATTTTGAAAAAAGATTCAAATAATATCAAAATGCATTGCATATGACACAAATTTTGTTGTATGTTGGATCTGCATAAACAAAATCATATTGTATCGTTACACAATATATTAATGATCCGAGTCTGGGGACAACTGAGTAATACTGTCTCGGTGGATGACTATCTGCAAGCAATATTTTAAAAACAAGCTAGTCACAACTATCAAAATGAACAATGTATAGCAACATCCCTTGTGTTGAAACGCGATTACAATATACTCATGAACAAGGATACGGTTTTCAGTCGTACCGATGCCTAACGATAATGGTGAACTGTGACCCAAAATAAACCGTTTTAATCAACTCTTATGATGACATGAACTAGTGTAAAACCAGTTTACCAAAACAATGATGCGACTATTGCGGTAGGTATCGGATAGCATAGAATTATTTAGTATTTCTACATTTATTGTAGGATATTTCTATTAAGAGCGCGTCTAAACATAACAAATCTAAATTGGTTATTGTATAAAAAAAATCATGCAAATGTTAGATGCGTTTGAAAGAAGCGTAGTAAACAATCGTATGGAATACATGTAATTACCTCTGTACAAAAAGCAGTCCCTACACGGAAGAATTCTTTCGGCTTGTTTTCGGCTTCCTCAGTAAGCGGTACCTAAGACTGCGATCTTTAGCTGCGCCATGGAAGCAAATTTATAGTAACTTGAAACTTATACGTGTTCACGTGTTTTTAGGTATTGTATTTTGAATGTGTGTCTCTTAGTCTAAACGTACGTAAGCACGCGAAGCTGCACCTGGCAACTAGCAGGAATTGTAAGCTTATTCAGGAGTTGCTTCCTTATGTGTAAGAAGAAAGTAACGCTAACTTGAACGTAGAAAAATGCAGAAAGCGAGTGTAGTTAATATACCTAAGCACTGCAAGATTTCCATAAAATGATGTATTTTCTCAACACTCATTAAACATCTTGTACCATATTCAAATGATACAGAAGCCACCACTATTCCTTAGTACTTGTGGAACAACATTGCTAGTGCACACAATATCAGCTAATATATTCTCACACACAGCATGAAGAGTTGCTATTTTCATAGTGCTTAGATTTTTTATTTGTTGTAGTAACAAAAATATTAAACTATTTGCCATTTGTCACTTGAAGAGCGACTTTTATTTTCCTCTCTGGATGGGAGATATTTCTCCATTCTCTCCTTTTTTGCTGACAATGTCGTAGTCACTGAGTACTACTATGTATACCTATTATATAGCCCTCTTGCTCTCCTTGTCCACCACCACAATATTAAGTTGGTACATTAAATAAACAATTGCATATTTATGCTTGTTAAAATTCTCCTTGTCTGATTATTATAACAATATAAAACTAAACAAGGTTGTTAACACATGTTCACTATAAATTGACATGTCTCAATAATGGAACAATTATTTATTGAACAATTTCATGCAAACTGGAAAACCTCTATTAATAAACTGCACTGAGTAAATGTATGCGCGTCAATGTAGAAACTATACATTTTCAAATTTTTTGGCCAGTTTTGTCCAAGCTTAACACTAATATACTCCGTGCTAATATAAACTTCACAAGCCTAAGCTCTCTGCTTTCCAAAGGTTGCCAAAAATATTTGGTTTTAAAACTTCATCTGGTTTCTGAGAACCAGCCTTTTAAACACCTACCTGCAGGCTATCTGACTAAACTATCTAAAACATTCATATGGTTAGAAACTCAAAAATACGCTACTGCATGCATGAAGGATTGTCGCCCTTAATGAACGCGTTTATGGATTGTTCTCATGAAAGTAGTATAGTATTTTGTGTTGACAGTTTACACACGTGGTGACAGTTTACACACGTGGTGCGGATTATCTGATTACGTGGTGCGGGTTATCTGATTAAAAATTAAAAACATCTCGGCCAATGTCAGGCTTGATACTAATATTGAACAATAAAAAAATTTAATTACAAACCAATTAACAGGATAGTCTTATTTCCATTTGAGTATATGACAATAATAGCAACTTCAAAAACAATAGTTTATACATTTATTTTTAGCACTACCATTTTATTTTATAACTCCAATACACACCAGAGACATTGTCTTAATACTGTATTAATGCTTTTGTGAAGTCTATAAAAACAGCATACAGCTTCTTAATTTATGCACTTTTTTAAAATTTGGTCCACTCTTGCTGTCGTATAGCGGTGGTCTAGAGTGGCTGACTTGTGAACCACAGGTTAAGGTTGTGTCTTTAAGGTTAAGGTGGTCTAAGATGGGATCAATACTCGCTGCTCATACAACAATAGTACTTTAAAAGCAGCCTGCCAAAGATTAGAACAAAGATAAGATTATAGGAGATAATTTTATAATCTTAGCCTGCTCATAAGATTAAAGAACAAATAAATGCGGAAGGAAAATGTAAAAATGAGACATTAGTTATTAAGCTATGGACATCTTTTACAAAGCATTGAAAATTATATATTTACAATAAAAATAAAATGTGAAACTGTAAAATAAATAAAAATAATATGTGTCTTTAAACCAAAAGGCATGACTAAAGATTGTGTATAGAAATTAGAAAATTATAATGTTTATGTTACAAAACAAAATGTTTATATATGCTCACAATGATAGTTTGTCAACTTTTTTTAATTAACCATTTTAAGAAAAGGACTACTTTGATGAAGAGACATCGATAGTCTGTTTAGCATATAATTTATGTACAAACCAATAGTTTATCCCAAAGTGCTTCAGTTGTGGCCTGTCGGCATCTGACCCAATGTTGGTGATTCTTGAACGAACTAATCAGACAATAGATGCTGCCTGAACATCAAATAAGTGTTCTATTTATCATAAAGATATATCTAAGGTTACTAAATCTATTTCACATGCTGTCATGTGAAAAGTTGTTATCTATAGCAATGGATATTGAATTGACAGAAGATTGTGTGTACGACTTGTGTGTAATTTCCGAATGGCAAGTGGATGCTCTCCCTCTGCCAAATATGTTAGCTTATATTACTAGCATTGTTGGATTCAATATACAGAATAGTTTGACTCCTTCATACATCACTGATATGCTTCAATTTTCAAGTACCAGATATTTACGTAGTGATGATTGTATTTTGTACTTACTAAAAGATGCACTCAACAATTATATTGCAAACTCCTTCATCTTTTGTCAAAAGAAACAAAATGTATTTACACTTAGTAATTTTTTTCTTCTTTGTATAAATTTTGATTTTTTTGTTTGTTTGTTTTTTGCTACAGGAGAATACATTTACTTTTATTCAATTTTTTATGACGGCATATGTAAAACATTTTTCTATAAAAATGATTCTGGACTGCCCAATAAAAGTATATATATAGCAATGCAAATGGTACTACATATTGAGTAATCTAGCGAAAATGGTTATGATAATTATTATTCAGCCTTCAAATATAATGTCAATAATATTTAAATTATTTGGTTTATCATAAACAGATTGGCTACACCTTTATATAGCAGTAATCATTCCTTAGCGTAATTAGTAACTGATGAGGGGTGGTTGCTTGGATTTGCCCACCGCACCATATTAATTTTAAGCTATAGTAATATAGTTTATGATAAGTGGAAAGAATGGGAAACCAACCATATATATTTTAAATTAAAAGGAAGTTGAAACCTTGCTAGCATGCATAGCAATTGTACTATGTTTTAGTGCACAAGTTTACACAAGTTTACTATAAATAGATTAGCCTAGTTCTATCTTGATTGAATGCATTTCCTAATTGACATGCATAAAATCTATCTCTGAAGAAGTATGAATTCTTTGTTCTGCCTCATGTGGTTAGTTGTTGTTCTTTGCATTTCATAGATGTAACAGCTCTCTGAAAAAGTATGATTTTTATTCTGCCACATATTTTCAGCTGTCATTCCTTGCATTTTATAGTTGTAACAGCTTTCTGAAAAAGTATGATTTCTATTTTGCCACATATTTTCAGTTGTCTCTCCTTGCGTTTTATAGATGTAACAGCTATGAGATGTAGAAACTATTTGAGCTAATCATTTAGTGCTTCTTTTATGTTAGTATAATATTTAACATTTAACGTTAGTATGGATCAAATCATAGAAATAATGCAGAGATATATTTGCACTTTTCATAGAGGTAATATTCATCACTGACATCAAACTTGCTATTTAGCATTGCAACTAGTAATATTTTGGTTTTGCTTATGCATACAAGGTGCAAAGTGGGAGAATTTTAGATGTCGATCAAACAATGATTTGTGAGATGTTGGAAAAGATTTACAGTGATGATCTTGTTAATACCCGATGTGGGAAAGGTTAATGAATGGTGTGATGCAAGTAACTTGGCAGTTTGTATATGGGTAGCAATTCTTGGCCAGTAAGTCAAAAATGGTTGCTGGTTGAGGAAAGACAATGGTAATTATATCAATGTGGTAGAGCTGGATGCTGTAATTCCTGGTAATAGTTATGGCGAAAAATGGGATTTCAATGATACAAGTTTTATACAGACTCAGCAATTGTGAATAGTTTGGGTCAAATCAATCATCTTTAACAATATTCGTTCTAAGGTGTGTGGATTGAGTGAAGCGCTTTATTTGTTGCATACTCAATATGATCTTTAGTTTGTCGATCTGTTGTCTGAAGTTTGTTCTAAAACTTGTCAAACCTACGGAAGACAATGCTGACATTTGCCAACACATGTGCCAAAAAAGCGGTTTCTCCAATCTAGTGTGTGTGCATCCGTATGTGTGCATCCGTGTGTGTGCATCCGTAAGTGTGCACATATGTGTGCATCCGTATGTGTGCACGTATGTGTGCATCTGAATGTGTGCATGTATGTGTGCATGTATGTGTGCACGTATATGTGTGCGCGCATTGTTACTACCTTAAAAAGTCAATTTCGGTATGTTCTAAACAAGTGCTAAGAGACCTACACGACACTAACCATTCAGGTGTAGAACAGACTTTGCGTTTAGCAAGAAATACCTAAGAAAAAAAAGTGTGTGAGAATGACATTTGCAAGGTTGTCATTGAATATCACATGTGTAGGAGTATTGATCTGACATCAATCAGTTATGAAAAGGAGAGTTAATGTTTTCAAATCATGGACAAAACTCATATAAGATATTATTACCGCTAATGAAACCCCATACTTCACCATCCTATGTTGCAGTTCGTTGAATTTACTAAACGGAGGAGATTAACTAATGAAATGACAGAAAATGTAGTGAAAACATAGAACAGGTATTTCATGTCAGCAGACATGAATGGACTGAGTTATCACGAGCAAAAAAGGGAAGGATGTCTAAATGGAATGTAGAGTACCTTTTTAGCTGTATATATCATTCCTCAGACAATGGAATTGAGGATGGTCACCCCCCCCCCCCCCCCCCCGTACACTGAAGAAAATGCTAGCAAACTCTAAATGCAAAAAAAGATGTTGTTTTGGTATGATGTATTTCATAAGAGTTACAATGTGATACCAGCAGATGAAATCTATAAATGCAATAGCAAAAGTGTAATTAGAGGCTCAGGCAATTGTAAGCAGTGGCAAAACACTGGGCTAAATTCGTATAAACTGAGAGGTCTTGTGTGTGTGAAGCTAAAGCTATCGATCGAAAAGTGTGTAATCCCATAGAAAGTAAGAAAAGTGACTATGCTGATCTCAAGCACTCGAGCAGAGGTGATGGCATCAATCGCCACATCAGCAATTTGAGACTATACCAGTCAACTATTGATACCATGTTCTAGCAAGACGTAGACATCTACCCATTCTGCTGACATATGGTGACGAGATAAGCAAAATTCTTGCATTACATGCAGAGCAGTATTTCTATGCGGTTGAAAACATGTTCTGATCGAAACGAATCACTGGAGGTCAAATGTCTTTTACATGTTTAAAACAATTCTGTCTGTTTTTACTGCTTGAGCTTCAGGCTTATGAATTCATTCATTCATTTTATATACCTCATAGTAAATGTTTTGTGTGTGGTTTTAGTGCTTTTAGTGTTTTCAGTGTAGTGGTGCCAAGGGTAATTTAACACGAGTGCTTTTAACACGAGTGCTTTTAACACTCGTGTCGTGTTGGTGCTGTTTCTCGTTACACGCCAATTACGGCGTTTAATTTTAATGAGTTTCCCTCGTTAAATTTGAATAGTGGTGATGTTGTTGGTCCATGGAAAAGATGATGCGATAGTTTCCAAATTGTAGTGGAAAGGGTTGGCGTGAAATTGGATAACGATGAAGACGGCAACGGGTAAATTTAGTAGCCGTATGAAACTTCTTGCGTTATTACACGCAATAGAAAGTGATGGTAGAGATGCTCTAAGCTCTGTTGATTCTTTGCAGAATGAAAATTCTACTTATGAGGAGGCTATGGCTCAATTAGTTAGTATTTATGGTGCTGATGTAACTGTATACATGAAAATGATGAAATTCGTTCCTGTTTCACAAACAGTCGGTGAAAAGGAAAGTGATTACTTGCTTCGAGTTAAAAAAAACTCAGTTAAAATGTCACTTTTGGTGGTCATAAAAAGGTAAGGAGAGAATTTGCTCTTGCAATAGATGTTAATGACTGGGGAAAAAAGTTCACTACATAGGCAATTAATGCAACAGACTGAGTTAAATTGGAAACAATTAATGGATACTTTTATGACCAAAAAGCTCACGAGAGAATTTGACGCCATATTGGAAGGCGCTAGATCAGGGGTGCTCAACCTTTTCATAGTGAGGGCCAATATGAAAAATTATCTGTATGCAGGGGGCCGAGATTACATCTACATAAGTTCGGTCAAAGTTGCTATACTCCTTGTTTGCACACAGAGTTCCGTGAACTGATTAATTAAGATTTACAGTGCTATTTACAGTAAACTTTATTTAGATTAGTAAAATAAATTGAACAACTAAAGTAGATGAGATATACATGTACAGGTACATAAATTGAACATTTCATGGACAGTTACAAACACTAAAACATGTAATTAGATATTTCAGTGTGATACTTGGCATTGCTTTTCTCTGACTATTCTATCAATGTCAGGCTGGGTAGCTGAGGAAGCCAGTCTTAGTTGCTGGGTCAAGTGTTCATCAGTGATAGTTGTCCTGTATTTATTTTTGGTATGCTTCATACGGCTGAAGAACTGCTCGCATAGATAAGTCGAGCCAAACAAACTGCCCATGAGTAAAGCATGTTTGTATAGGCCTGGAAATCTTTGTTTTGGAAGAAAATCACGGTAAAATTCTACAAGTTCATTGCTGTTGTGATGCTGGCTCAGCCTTTTATCAGCTTGAATATCAATCAGTTCCATTTGTAGAGGAGCAGGTGCTTCTTCTGCGTCGACTGAGAATGGGTCTTCAAAGATGTTGATATGCATGCAAGTGCCATCAAATTGAGCAAACCTTCTGCCAAATTCAGCAGCAAGGCCAGTCAGGAGCTTTGCATATGGCTCTGCACTGACATGATTTTCAACACTCTGTTGTCGCTCCAGCAGGCTCTTAAAATGTGTGCAGTTTCCATTTTGAAGTTGACCGACCCACAGATTTAATTTACACCGAAAAGCTGTTATATGGCTCCACAGAGATGATACATGCTGCTGCTTTCCCTGTAGTTTGCGTTTAAGATCCGCCATATGCTCAGTAATGTCTGCCAGGAAAGCAAGATCATTTATCCATGCCACATTTCTGAATTCTTCATGGTTACGTCCTTTGCCTCTCATGAATGTATCGATGGGATCTAAAAGACTGAGAAACCAACGAAGTGTTTTTGCACTACTGAGTCATCTCACTTTACAATAATATGTCACGTCTTGAAATTCTGCTTCAATCTCCTTCAGCATCTCTTTGAACTGGCGGTGGCTCAAAGCTCGAGCCCTTATGTAGTTTACTGTGGATACAACCAATTCCATGACATGTCCCATCTTAAAGTGCTGTGCTCCTAAATTTTCCTGGTGAATGATGCAGTGGTACACGATAGGAGGGACATTCCACACTCTGGACTTCAACAGCAAGCCAATTAAGCCTGTGTGTTCTCCAGTCATTGCCGGCGCACCATCAGTGCATATCCCTGATAACTTTTCAAGTGGTAGATTGAAATCTTTAAGTTCTTTGAGCAGGTTGTCAAATGTGTCTTGACCCGTTGTGGTACCGTGAAGGCTGCTCATTGTGAGAAAATCCTCTGTGATGCTGAACTGATCATCAATTCCTCTGACCATGATGGCAAGTTGTGCTATGTCTGAATTATCTGTACTCTCATCAAGCGCAATGCTAAAGTAGATAAAATTGCTTGCAACCTCTTTGAGTTTGCGCTCAATGTCCTTACTCAATGTTTCAATCCTTCTAATTACTGTGTGTCTTGATAAAGAGATGCTCTCCAGTGCTTCTTTCTTGTCGGGGCAAAACTCTTCCACAAATTCTGTCAGTACCTACAATACAATAGTCAATAACAATACTTTCATGTGCTGTTGAATATGCTGATAAAATTTAAATAAAACATAAAATGCATGCAAATATAATACACATATAAATGGTACTCAAACAAGAACCGGTAATATTCAGCATATTGATGAAATAGAGATAAACTTACCTCTTTTGCGAACTCTCCATGTTGAAATGGCAGCTGCCTCTGGCCAATTTTGTTAGCTATCACCAAACTACACTTTGTAGCCTTTTCACTGATTTCAGTGTAGCGGGTGAACAAGCGCTGCTGTGATGCGAGATTTTTTGACAGTGTTTCATACTTCTCTGCTCTCTCTCGGCCACTGTGCTGGTCATACTGTTGTGCATGGCGAGTAGTATAATGCCGTCGAATATTATATTCTTTGAGAACTGCTATAATTTGGTTGCAAATTACGCAGACAGCCTGATTTACAGAGTGGTGTTTCACAAAATAGCTTAATTTCTAATCGTTATTAAATTCTCTGCCCTCTTTGTCTATCTTCCTTTTACTTGCCATGCTTGTGTTTAAATGAATGAACCGATTTATAAACCAACAGTTAGCAGGTCAGTTAGGGAAATTCCCTAAAAACTGGATATTTTACCCACATGTGCAGTAATATCAGACAGGAAGAAAAAAGTGATGCAAGGGAAGGGGATTTCCAAGATACATAGCATAGCTGTTAACATGGTCAGAAAGTGTGGTTACAATTGGCCTACATTTCTGCTAAGTTAGGGCCTGACCTTGGGCAGAAAATTCAGTATAAAAATTTTAAATTGGTAAAGTCTCTAGGGGGGCCGCATAAAATCAGGCTGAGGGCCACATCCGGCCCCAGGGCTGCCTGTTGAGCGCCCCTGCGCTAGATGTAAAACTAGTAACATTAAAGTTTCGGAAATTTTGACAAAAGCTCTTAAAAATCAATTGAAAATAAGAGGAGCCAGTCATTATTCAAGTTCTGATTCAAGTGCTTGTGAAAAGGTGGAAATTAACAGAATTTCACAAAGGCAACGTAAAAGTTATTATGATAAAAAGTTTAAGAATAAATATTCTAGAAAAGAGAGTAGAAATTCTGGTTATGAGTTTCCTAGGTATGATCGTAGAAGCAATATAGAAACTCTAGCAGGTCTTCAAGAGACTCTAGTGTTGAAAGGTATAACCGCAGTTGATGTGTTAAGTCTAAAAATGGACGGTCACCTAAGAGTGATGATGAATGTTACAACTGTGGTAGTAGAGACTACAGGCTACGTAGTTGC
Source organism: Watersipora subatra (assembly GCF_963576615.1). Taxonomy (NCBI): domain Eukaryota; kingdom Metazoa; phylum Bryozoa; class Gymnolaemata; order Cheilostomatida; family Watersiporidae; genus Watersipora; species Watersipora subatra. The sequence goes on along the minus strand of NC_088708.1, from coordinate 42,878,428 downwards.
CCTGTAGCTAGATGCTTTGTATGCAACAGGAAAGATACTAGTCTTGACTGTAAAAAAGTATGGCACCAAAAATACTCGAAAAGGTGAATGTAGGCACTGCTACAACAGAAATAGTAGTAGGAAAAGTGATTGGAGTACGGGCAAAAGCCCTGAGAGACAGGACAGAGATAGTTCGCTTTTTCACTACCCAAGTAGAAGTGTAAGATTTGCATCTGCAGATCCTAAATGATGAGATACATAAAATACTTAGGACCTTGAAGGTAAACGGAATGTGAAGCTGATTTCTGGTTTGATACAGGTGCTGATTTTTTTACTTTGACTGTTAAGAATCTAGTAAACTTGGTTTGAGTTTGATACCAGATTGACACCTTAGTGGCACTGATGGCTCAAGTCTGATAGTTCTAGGGTTCAGTAAAGTGAATATAGAGAGCTCTTATCATACTACTGATGCGCCTGAAACCTTTTGGGAATGACAGAACTTGAAAATCTTGATTTACTCGTCGTCATTAATGGTATGTGTACAGATAATTTCGATCTTATTAAGGAATTTTCTAAAGTGTTTAAAGACTTGGATACCATGCCTGGCATGTTTTTCATTACCTTGAGAGGTGAGGCGGAACCTATCAGGTTGTATTCCCCAAGCTGGGTTAAGATCTCAAGCTAAGAAAGATCTTGATAAGATGCTCTCTGATAAGATTATAGAAACACATAGAAACACCTACTGATTGGTGCTCAGGCCTAACAATAGCTCCAAAAGCTAGTGGCAAAATCTGAATTTGTTACCCAGAAAGTATCGGGTGCCGCTGCTCAGCCTCTCAAGGTTGGTATGGGTGGTAGACATGCTAAGGGCAGTAAGACATTTGCAAATGGCAACACGAGCAAAAGCCATGATGTACCAGCTAGCGCAGTGGTTTGTCGTGTCAATGAAGTTGCTGTTGGTGGCAACGTCAGTGGGGTTTATGAGGCCAATGATTCGAATACCAGTTTGCAGAAATCCTGGTTTGATAAGGTTGAGGCCAGTAAGCTTGCGCAGCAGGATCAGGCTCAGCCTGAGACTGCTGATGACTGTGAACTGGACTCTCAGTCAAATGAGAGTACTGAGGCTTTGCCTAAGGAGGGGCTGCCTGAAAAGCCGAGCTCTGAGGAGGCTGAATTTGCAGGTGATGGGGATCTAGGTAAGAAAGATGCTGATGTGGATCTAGATGGTGAAAAGGCAGTGGCCATGGAAGTCGCTGATACTGGAGGAGGCTAACTCCTGAACTAGGTTCATTGGTAATGATGAGTATAGACACCAATAGCCTCGGTGATAGCCTCCTGAGCCAGAAGAACTAGTTCGTATGTAAGGAAGAGTTCTAATGCATCACATAGAACATGCAAAAGTATGTTTCTTTTCGTCTGCAGTGTGTCTTCCTAGCGTTTCAGGCTCGTTGGTTACATTAGGCGTTACGCCAATTTAACTAGCTTGAAAAAAGTTGGTTAAACCGGTTAAAACTTTCATAAGTCTACACCTCAAGCACATGAACCTATAGTAGGCGACCACGTGGATGGCTACAGATGTATATAAGCGGTTGACTGACTGCAGGCGCTGCCTTTCCATTGTGGAATACTTGGTGAGTGTTTATATTTAACAAAGGGAATACAAAGTGCAACAGGCTATTATTTGTATTGTTGTCATTTTATCAATAAAATGCACACGTTCACTTCAATAAATCAATGATATACAGCCTTCCAGGGGGGCTGTATATCATTGAATAAATGTAACACGTACATAGTACATCATTTAACGTTGGATGATTTAGGAGTTGTCGTCACAGCAACACTCGTATAATTTACAGACCGCTCATGTGACTCGCTTGTCTGTAAAAACTCGTCGCACACAAATTTGCTGAAAATCGGATCGATGCGGTAACTTTAAACGGAAGTAGATGCTAATAAAATCGTCGATTCGCTAGTTTTTTGCATTGCATTGGGTACAAAATGGCGCTTTAATAAATTAGTACGAGTAGCGCTCCAACTACCGGTATACGTTAACTATTATGCAGGTAGGGTAGGTTATATCTATTTTTTTTGATTATTTTATGTAGGAGCTAAGCAATGCCTTCAATCTTGCTAAAACTTACCATAAACATAGTTTACCTTCTCTCCTACGTGGTTTTAGTTGGTTAATTCTTTATTTTAAACAATCAACAGCAAAAAATATAAATTGCCTCTATATGCAGGCCTGATATTACATGTGATTTTTAAAATAAATTTATATTTACATTCACATATGTGCATATATTATTTCACGAGTATATTTATGTAGCACTATATAGCCTAATTGTATTGTCTTTACGTAAATGAGTTTTAATAGTATAGGCGTTCTATCTATCTATCTATCTCTGTAAAATATCTCAAGTGGCCGCTAGGCCTGTAGAAATAAAATGGTGCATTAGGCATAAAAATAAGATCACAAATAAGCATAGACTTATTTATCTAAGTCTGAAGGATAAAAGTATAAGATCGCTTGGTCTAGTTATAAGAGAATCAGATGTTAAAATTTCATCGCACGGTTAAAAAAAGAGTGTTTCATTGCACTTGTATTGATTGTGTGTCTGATATTGGAGCCTCGAGTAAAATAGGATGAGTTCTTAATTACAAATCTATTAAAATCGACCATTAGGTCTTGGCTTAAAATTTTTTGCAGTGTGCTTTCGTCCTTGATGCGTCTTCTCTCTGCAAGTGTTTGCCATCCCATTTTCACCATTTCTGATGATATACTATCAAATTTTCTTAAATTGTTGGCCCACCTAAAAGCTTTTCGGTTAATGGATTCTAAATCTTGTATACTATAATCAAAATGTGGACTCCAGATTTCCGAAGCGTACTCTAGCAGTGGACGACACACACTATAGTATGCTGTCCTTTTGACATTAGGAGATGTTTTCTTAAGGGTCCGCATAAGCATAAAAAGAGTGCCGTTAGCCTTACGTATGATGCGATTTATGTGTTCATTAAAATTGAGGGTGCTAGAAACAAGTATACCCAAGTATAAAAAGGATTGCGAGGATATAAGAGATGTACCGCAATAGTTGTATATATGTGAAAATCTAACTGGTTCCACAGATGTAGATGTGCATTTATTAGCATTAAATCTCAACTGCCACGACTCAGCCCATGCAGCCACTCTGCACAGTTGGTCCTGTAGCAGAAGGCTGTCGGACGCACATTCTATTGGTCTTAAAAGTATGGCATCATCCGCAAATAAACGTATGGATGTCTTTGGACAGTTCAGAGACTCTGGAAGGTCATTGATATATAAAAGAAAAAGCAAGGGTCCAAGCACCGACCCCTGGGGCACACCTGATGTTACCTGGGTAGGTGGAGATGTTTTACCGTTAACTATGACACAGAATGTGCGGTCCAGGAGCCAGTGCTGTATCCAAGTCACTACGTTTGCATTTAGGCCATAACTTCTAAGTTTGTGGATCAATTTGTCATGCGAAACTGTATCAAACGCTTTACTAAAATCCAAAACAAGTACATCCACTTGAGTGTTAAGATTATTAAAATTTGCCAAGTCTGATATGGTGTGTATAAGTTGAGATTCACAGCTGTGCTTTTTTCTAAAACCATGCTGTGTTTCACTTAGGATGTTATTCTGATCGAGATAATCTCTTATGTTATGAGCAATAATATGTTCTATAACCTGTTCTGTTTTGTTGATGAATTTAACAACAGTGTCCCATTTCATAGTGTTTGGATTTATCTGTTGTTGAGGAGTACTATAGTCTGAGCATTGGTATAAGTAGTGTATACTAGTTTCGTCCTACAACAAACATGTGCATATCGGTGTAGGCAGACCTGCCAACCTAAGAGGGGGGCAATGCGTGAGATTTGGTTTTGGGGCAATTGATGTATCAATGATAGTATATATAAAATTGTGGAAATTGGGGCAAAAATCTCACGCATTTCTCACGCATTTTCATTTTTTCTTTGGGGTGATTGCGTGAGTCTCACGCCCAATGCGTGAGAGTTGGCAGGTATGGGTGTAGGGGAGACCGGGGTAGGTTGGCCCCCTTTTCTGAATTTTTCTTATTGGTTCTGTGTTTTTATCAGATGCTGATTGTTGAATATGTGTGTAGTTAATGCTGTAGAACGTATATTATGAATAACGAACAATAGTACATGTGAATAAGGAATACAATACAAGAGCATTAGAAAAACGTGTAACGCATCCTCGAGGATAAAAACAGAACTGCGTGCGCATGCACTAACCGGAAACGGCAAAGCCAATGATTCAATAATGTAACATCTCTCCTTCCCCTAGGGAAGAAACATATCATCACTAATTGTAATCCCCTTTTTAGGACAGTTCATAATCTGACAAATATGATGGGACAGTTTTCGCACGCGCTGATTGTCTGGTTTGCGTAGGTGTTGATTGTGGTGATTGTAGTATTTCTTGTGCCATGGGGGTGCATGGAATCGAGTCAACGGTGCCTGAAGAGGGCTGCTCGTGTGGACACGTCTCCGCTTCAATATTGACACCTGTCTCCTGACCCATCGGCAAGTGATTGGGTTTTGTCACCTCGCGTTCACTGTTCATTTCATTGGATGTGTCAGCCAAGTACGGAGAGGTTTCTCTTTTGCGTAGCTGATCAACGTGACGCCTTACGATACCTGAGGTGGAAGCATCTAAAATCTCATACATGGAATTTCCCAGAAGATGCATGACTGACCCTTGCAGCCACTGAACGGCTGGTCTCTGAAACGTCTTGTACCACACTAAATCACCCTCCTGAAAGTGACGCTTCTGCGAGAAGTTTGTAAGTGGTGCAGCCTGAATTGATGGCTTCAGAAGATCTAGTCTTGTTCGCAGGCATCTGCCCATCAGTAATTCTGCTGGCGTCTTGCCTGTTACCATGCTAATCGATGTACGATATTTGAGGAAAAACTTATCAACTTTCATGTTTACTGCTTCTGTCGAAGCCTTGTAAGCTTGTTTGAATGTCTGTACAAATCGTTCGGCTTGACCATTACTTTGTGGGTGGTATGGTGCCATTGTTAAATGTCGTATACCATTGCTCTTCATGAAGTGCATGAACTCCCCTGATGTGAACTGAGGTCCATTGTCAGTGACCACTGTATAGGGCAACCCATGTGTAGCAAAGACTCTTCGTAGTGTTGCTATGGTGATTGCTGAAGTAGACGTCCGAATGGGAAAAACTTCCAGCCATTTGGAATAGGCATCTACTATAATTAGGAACATTGTATTATCTAGAGGACCGGCATAATCCAAATGTATTCGCTGCCATGGACTATCAGCAGGGGCCCAATGGTGGGGATCTGATGGAGGATTGTGTTTAACCGCATTGCACTGCGGACAAGACCTTGCAATGGCTTCAATGTCCTCATCAATTTGTGGCCACCATACATAATTGCGTGCTGTTGTTTTCATTTTGACCATCCCCAAGTGACTTTGGTGGAGTTCGGTGAGTATTGTGGCTCGCAAACTAGAGGGTATAACAAGGCGTATGCCTCTCATCAAGCAACCCTTTAGCGTCGAGAGCTCTTGTCGACATCTAAAGTATGGATCTATGTTTGCGGCACTGTATGGAGGCCAACCATGTATGGTTGAGTTGTAGACATTGCTCAATGTTTTGTCCTCCTGAGTTTTTATGGATACTGTCTCAAAGGTCACGGGTAGTTGGGCATATTGTTCAATGTGAAATAGTCTTGTTTGTTCACAATGAAGTCTTCTGCATGGCTGCGGAAGCCGTGACATAGCATCAGCATTCGCATGAGTGAGTGATGACTTGTATTCTATGTCGTATGTATACGCTGTTAGAATAGCGGCCCATCTTTGCATTCTCATCGCAGCAATAGGAGGAACACCGGTTTTTGGGCCTAGAATTGTAACCAATGGCTTATGGTCAGTGAGCAAGGTAAATGAGCGGCCATACAAGTAGAGGTGGAATTTTGTTACCCCAAAGATAATTGATAGTGCCTCTCGTTCGATTTGGGCATAGTTTCGCTCACTTGGGCTTAATGTTCGAGAAGCAAATGCTATGGGCTTTTCTTCACCATTTGAAAGTTTGTGCGATAAGACTGCCCCTACCCCGTATGCTGAGGCATCACAGGCCAGTATCAGAGGAGAGTTAACATCGTATGGTGTCAACACGCAGTCTGTAGACAACAGCTGCTTTAACTGAACAAAGGCTTCTTGACATTGTGAAGACCAGTTCCAGTGAGCATTTTTGCGTAACTGTTGATGCAATGGGTGCATGACTGTTGCTAAGTTTGGTAAAAACTTTTGATAGTAGTTCACTAAGCCTATGAAAGATCGAAGCTCACCAATATTTGTAGGTGTTGGAGCCTCTTTGATAGCCTTAACCTTGCTTTCCATAGGGTGCAGGCCGTGTTGATCTATGCGATGTCCTAAATAAATAATTGATGATTGTAGGAGGCAGCACTTTTCTTTATTGACCTTTAGCCCATAATTCTGTAGACGGTCTAAAACGCTATGCAAAGTAGATAGATGTGATTCATAGTTCTGACCAGTAATAAATATGTCGTCTTGATAACATAAGACATTTGGTAGGCTACCCAGTATGTCATCCATTGCTCTCTGGTGGATGGCAGGCGCTGAGGCCACCCCGTATGGGAGTCGGTTGTACTGGAACAGTCCTTTATGTGTAGTGATAGTAACTAAAGGCTTTGAAGCTGCATCTAGTTTGATCTGAGCAAAGGCCTTTGACAAATCTAATTTGGAGAATAACTTTCCGCCACTCATTTTTTCTTGAAGGTCATCTATAGATGGCATAGGATATGAGTCAACAACTAGCTGAGGATTTAGGGTAACTTTAAAGTCTCCACACAGCCTAATGGAACCATTGGGTTTTATGACGGGAACTACAGGTGTTGCCCATTCACTATGTTCTACTGGAGAGATAACGTTTTCATTTAGGAGAGATTCAAGTTCTTGTTCTACTTTTGCCCGCAATGCGAATGGTACAACTCGGTGCTTTTGCCGAATAGGAATAGCACTTGGGCGCGTACGGAGCGTTGCTTCAACCTTTTTCATTTCTCCTAAAGTTTGCTTGAATAAGGACGGGTACTTTGCAACTAGAGTGTCCTTCAGTTGTGCCGTTGCCTCGACCCGATTAGCCTTGATCTCTGACCAGTTTAATTTAAAGTGGTTTAACCATTCCCTTCCAAACAATGGGACCTGCTCACCCTCGGATTTATCTAGCACAAACATCCTTGCTTTACTTTCTTGCTTGCTGAAATGCACAGTTGAGTAGATGACTCCTTTCGGCTTAATTGACTGCGTTGCGCCGTATGGTTTCAAAGTAGTAGATGTAGGTTGGAGTTCCAATGAGCCTTTAATCTTTTTGTAGATATGATATGGCATTGTGGACACTCCTGCACCTGTATCAAGTTCCATTTTCACTGGGATACCATTGATGAGTGTATCTAGCATGATTGGTGGGTGGCTGTGCTCCTTAGACAGTGTGTTTATATGAGCTATATCTTCATGCTCCTCTGTAATTGCATCTGACATTACACTGTGTGTGTTTTGTGCTCGTCTATGAGGCTTCTGGAGTTGAGGTCTTTTACTTGGAGTTTTCTGTTCACAAACAGATTGAAGATGGCCTTTCCGACCACATTTAAAACATTCAGCTTGAAGGTGTGGGCATTGCTTTCTTGGATGAAGGGTGCTCCCGCAGGAACGACAAGGCCAAGGTTTGCCACTGGTAGTAGGCGAATGCATGTTAGAGATGTGACAGACTTTAGATTCTGTTGGCTGTCGTTGTGTCATGACTTCGGCATCTTTCCCAGCCTGCTCCATACCTCGAGCAATCTCTATGGCACGTGAAAGATTTAAGTCTGCTACAGTTAACAGTTTGCGGCGAGCATTTTCGCAGTAAATTCCACAGACCAGTCTATTACGTAGTACCCGTTCACGGTACGCACCTTCAAAATTGCAATGCTCAGCAAGTAACTTGAGTTGTGCAACATACTCATGGATGCTTTCACCAGGTAGCTGGTTTCGTTGATGAAAGCGATATGTTTCCGCAATTTCGAGTGGAGGTGGTGAGATATGATTACTTAGCAGCGTGGTTAATTCTTCTAATGACTTAGCTGTTGGTCTATCTGGTGCTGTGAGACCACGTAATAGTTTATATAACTTGGGACCTATGAGGCTCAGAAAAGTTGCCTTTTTTTTGCTATCATCAATGCTATTAGCTTCCGTGTAGAAATCAAAACGCTCTAAATAACATGTGAATGACTCAATTGACTCATCAAATGGTTCCATGCGTCCAATGGAATTTTGAGCTGCCATTGCAAAATTAATGCTTGTTGAGCTTTATGAGAGAATTTCTGTTAAGAAAAAGATGCACAACAACGTGTGTCTTGCGCAAGAAAAAGGCAACAGTTCTAGTACAAAAATACAGGTAACTAATACAGTAAAACGATAGGGGACATTGAGATAATTACGAATCCCATCCTCGTCGCCATTGTTGAATATGTGTGTAGTTAATGCTGTAGAACGTATATTATGAATAACGAACAATAGTACATGTGAATAAGGAATACAATACAAGAGCATTAGAAAAACGTGTAACGCATCCTCGAGGATAAAAACAGAACTGCGTGCGCATGCACTAACCGGAAACGGCAAAGCCAATGATTCAATAACGTAACACTGATGATTCTTTGTATGCCCACATTTTTAACTCTTAACTACATTGTGCTGCTTTAGAAAAGCTCTGAGAAAGTTATTTCAAGAGTTATTCAGTCTTTTTAAACATATCATTAGAAGTCCAACCTACCCCACACACGGAGTAGGTTGGACCTCTCAATGGGGCAGGTTGGACTGTTCATTATCTAGTTTATATTATGTACCAAAACATGTGTTAAGAAAGTTTGTTCGACCACAAAAAATAAAGACCGTTTATTCATTTATTTATTCACTGCAATACAAGCAGTTATTTGAAGTACAGCTGAATAAGAATGTTTGCCACATCATCTAATCCCAGCCAGGGAATCAAGAAAAGAAAAAATAACAGAAAACGTGTAATGATTTGGTTAATACTGCACTAAAGGTGGTTAGCGAAGATTGTCATAGAAATATCTCAAATCAACGTCAAATGTGAGCTTTTTAATTGATCTCATTGTTCCCCCGGTTGAAATCGGATCTCCTAATTTCATAACAATGTCCTCCTTGCTGACCAAGTCGCGGTCTTCCTTGTCGGGATATTGAAACGCACAATTCTTGCTGTTGGTGACTTTGTGTACAAAGTTCACTTCAAACTTATCATCATCCATCACTTCAAGAACACACCCGGCATAAAATACTGTTTTCCTACCTGCCGGGTATTTTACCAACACGTGAGCTCCTTGAGTTATGTCACCAACGTCTTGGTCATTATATTCCAATTCTAGAAAGTCGTCTCCAGATTCTGAATCAGTTAAATCAATTGATACAACATCTTCTTCATCGGTGGATTCAGGCATTGGTGATTTTTTTCGCTTTTTTGCAGGAGGTTTTGGTCTTCTGGCTTTTGCATTTTCTGCTATTCGATTTTTTTTAGGTGTGTCGGTGAGAATTGCTGATGAGACTTTTTTCCTGTTCAACTTTCTTTGGTGACTGCAGGCTTTCGGCAAGGGCATGAGTTGTTCTGGGGTTATGTGCTGAACTGGCAGTTGTCTTTTAGTCACTGGTGTTGCTGCAAGTTGCTTTGGATTGCTGCAGTTACTAGTTGATGGAACACTCTGTTGGGTAGATGTAGAAGGTTGTGGATTACCATCAGATTGTGACTCAGGATCAGGTTGACGCTCAGGATCAAGTTGACGTTCAAGATTTGGTTGTTGTGCAGCATATGGACATGCCTTGGGGTCAGGTTGGTCAGTTATATCTGCGGGAAAGAAATCACTGTCGTCGAATACATCTAAGTTATAGGGGTATATACCGGTAGCACGAAATCCAGCTGTAATGTTAGAATTTGTGAAGCTTTTAGTAAATGCTATGCCTGATAGCTCTGCCATTTCATAAATGGAAATGTAGCGACTCGGATGACATCGCAGCCAATCGTCCATCGCTGCATTCAAGTAGCGTTTCAAAGGTCCATATACACTGCGATCTAGGGGTTGGAGCCTATGAGAGGTGTGAGGTGGGAGAGTTAACAAAATTACGTTGTTTTCTTTGCAAAATTCAATTGACTGGATAGATATATGAGAGCTATGATTGTCCAGAATTAAAAGAATTGGTTCACTGCTGGTGGGCTTTGTATGGCTAACGAAAAATGGTAAGCAATCATTTGTGAAAATATCGCTATTCATATACCCGGTTTTGCACGCTACTCCCTTTGAGCCAGCAGCAGCTCTATTGAGAAAGTGCTGTTTAAAATTAACTCTAGGAAATATGTAAAATGGCGGCAGAGAATTGCCGATTGCATTTATGGCACAACACATTGTCACGAGCTCCCCACGCTCTTGAGAAGCAGTTGCTCCCACTTGCTTTTTTCCCAGTACGCTAACCACCCTTTCAGGATTTTGCACGGTGGTAACTCCAGTTTCATCAAGATTGTATATATTTTGAGGCGATATCTGGGTCCTAAAACAATACAACATAGCAATTCAGAAACAAAATAGTTACAGTAGCCAAAGGCCTGACATGAATGAGTTGATGGTTTAGTAAAGTAAGAAACAAGAGCCTGTATTAATATCTATGGTTAAACATTGTACAATTTATATAGGCTTAAAATTCAATTGGGCTCTTTTGGTCAGTTAGTAATAGTGCATTGCCTTCTACTTTGGTGTGATTTGTTTACCTATCTGTCACTTCTTTAAGTTTGTTGAAGAACAAGCTAACTGCTGGCTGATTGAATCCTGACTGTCTAGCAAGTGAGGTGGCCTCCGGAGTTCTTATGGACAGCTTATGTCGCTTCAAGAATCCAGCAAGCCAATCTTTACCAGCGGTCTTGTTTGTTTTCCAACTCTCAGGCATGGTAACTTCTCCTCTGTTGCTCTTGGCGTACTCATAAGCCAATTCACGACACTTAACGGGTGTCAAACCATAAAATCGAAGGTCTAGCTCTTTAAGATGATTAGCTAAGTTCAGCTCCATTGCATCGCTGAAAACCATTTTTACAGTTTTACAGTGCGTATAGCCCTCACCCAATTTCTTTCTATGCCTTTTAAGGGTTGTGGCAGGAATTTTAAATGTTTTACTGTCTGGTCCAGTGAGGCACCTTCATTCCAAAACCGAATTGCAGCTGTGATGTCCTCTTTGGTCGCCCCTCGTTCTGTTTTACGCTTGTAGTTTCGAACCATGATTAATTGCTTGTCAAATTCTAGTATAAAGTTTCTACAACAAATATGCCTATATTTTATGCTGGAGTCTGTTTGGATATGTACTCCACTGAATAATTCTGATTCAAACAAGCCATAATCTTTACTTCCATTTCACAATCTTGATGGGGTAGGTTGGCCCACAGGCCAACCTGCCCCTTTTTCAAAAGGCCAACTTGCCCCATCTGAAGTTGGTGGACATAATTTCAACCATCAAAAATTTCATTATTGCTGGCTTCCCAACTTAATCTGAATTTGGTTGAATATATGCTAGACATCTCTTAAGAGTATGACAGAAGTAGAATTAACACACTCAAGAATATGCTGACCACAAGTTATATTTCATAAAGTTACTTTTTGAGCAAAAATTATAGATTTGACATTATTTCACTTACCCTTGCACATGTGAGAGGCAGCCATTGACAGGAAGTGATGTAATTTCATTGACCTATATTTCATATGGGAAGAAAACTCCAAACACACATATATTTTCCAAAATTGACATAGTCCAACCTGCCCCATAGGGCCAACCTACCCCGTTCTCCCCTATAGGTTGCTCCAATGGTCTATTGAAATAGTTGCAGCTTTCCTTTCTGTCTCTAGAGGTATTGGGTTATTGAATAAATGGTCTACTGGGAGAGTTGCAATTAGGCCTAGTGAGCAATTACCATAATTAGTTGCATCTTCCATCTTCTCAGCCATTTTGATTTTGTAAGATCGTTAATGTTTGTTTTACTGAGTTCTTTAGAGTCAATATTATCAACTTCTACAATTCTGGAGATTATCTTCCTGATATCAGCTTTAAATGCTTTTATCAGTGAGCTGTGAGGAGAAGCGGTAATGATGTGTGACATATCTGATTTAATCAGACACCGCATTATTTGTAGCCTTTCCCTTGTCATTTGAATATTTATCGGGGGTATCCCAATAATAACGTGTAATGATTCTAAATATGGATTTAAATGAGTTCCAAGAAGGAGTTTGAGGTGGAGATGCAGTGTGATTTTTTCAGTCAAGTTCCAAAGAGAACATGCATGTAGAGCCTTAGGAATAATTGCATGAGTGAGAACCTTTTTTGCTGTTTGACAGCTCATTCCTGAATACAGAAATGGTTTTAACATGTTCATTTTTGTATTCAGCGACTTAACGCTGTTCCTAATCTGTTTCATAAATTCTAGGCCCTTATCTACCCAGATTCCAAGTACTTTTGTGGAGTCTAACAATTTTAATGTTCTCGTTTTCCATCACTGAGGGTTGAAGATGACCATGGAAAACTACTAATTCTGTTTTTCGGTAGTTAATTTTTAATTTCCATTTTGTCATCCATTCTTGCATAATAGTGCAATTTTTGTTGCATGTGTCTTGAAGCTCTGATGACGAATGATCTGACATCAGTATGGTACAATCTTCAGCAAATTGCAGACCAGTGCCTTCTACTTGTAGTAGCATATCATGTATGTATACGTATAATGAAAAGCAATGGAGACAAAACACTGCCTTGTGGAAGTCTTATTGTACATTTTTGTGGTGTGTGTATATAGTTGTTTACCTTCGGTTGAATATTTCTTGGGGCGAGAAATGATTCAACCGTCCTCAAGAAGGTATCAGAGACCCCAAGGACAGCTAATCTAGATATCATCCTTTGATGCCATACAGTATCAAAGGCCTTTTGAAGGTCTAAGAAAATGGCTGCTGTGTGTTGCTTCTTTTAAAGGCGTTGTGTTTCTGATATCAGTTGAAGAAAGTAGGCTACATCAAATGTTCCTCTGTTTTTTCAGAAGCCAAATTGTGAGTTTGGTAATAATATATTATTTTTTATGTTATCTCTTAGTCTTTTTTCTAGAATCCTTTCCAGTGTTTTTCCCACATGGGAGCTGATGGTTATGGGATGGTATGATCCTACATCAGTGTAATCTGCTTTGCCAGTTTTCCTAAGGAATATTACTAAGTTTGACTTGTTCCATGGCCATATTTGTGTCTTGAGAACAGCATTGAATAAGCAGCGTAAAGCTATGAGAAGAAATGGACTCGATTGTTTTAGCATCTTTGAGTGAATGCCATTGAAGTCTGCACTTTTTCTTGACGGTTTCAGCTTTCTAAGAGCAAGTTCTATCTCTGCCATTGTGATGGGTTCATTAAGTAAGACGAATTTCTCTGCATTTTCAGCTAGAATACATTGGCTTGTTTTTGTTGGAAAATGCATTCATATTTAGGTGACCACCTCCAAATATATGGTCAAAGAGATATTTTGCCTTGCTTTCATCACTGTGTAGAATACTGTCATGGTTATCTTTTAAGCCACCTGATAAGCGATCTTCCTGGTGATAAAAAACTTTCTTGAATGTTTTCTAAAACTTGGAATTCTCTGCTGAGTCTAGTTTATTAGATTGTTTTTCAACGTACTCATTTTTAGCTTTGTTCAGTTTGAGATTGAATGGTTGCATGGTTTGGCAACATCTAGATACAAAACTTTTCTATTTCTAGTTTACAATTGATTCTGCAAAAAAATACAAACGTTCAGTACAGATTGATTTGCTCAATTTTTTCATTCATTATATATTAGCGCTATCATGTCAGTGATACATCTTGAAATGGTAGCATTTGTACATTCATGCAAAAAGTTGAATAATTTCTTTAAGATAGGATAAGTTGGACCCAGTACCGGTGTAAGTTGGAATAACATTTAAAATTTGGGCAAAAAATAGCCTTGATATGCTTGAACGATATATATAATGCAATAATGTAGGGGATGAATGGTGACATGAGTCACCTCACCTTAAAGGACCTTTTGAAAATTAAATATTGGTGCGGTTCAAACAAAAGTGCGTCTCCTCAAGTGTTAGACTGAAATGTATAAATTAAATATAAATATATAATACAGCAACCTAGCTATTCATTATTGAGAATTATCAATAACATTTCCAAATACGAAATGTGGCCCATATCCCAACTACAGGGTAATGTGAGCCGTTTTTAAGATTGAATAAGCAATGACTTCACATTTTCTTGCATGGGTATAGCTGCCATTCAGCTAGAGGATAATAAGCAAACAAAAACTGCTCATTTTACACAAAACAGTTATTATTCCACCACTACCCATCTCATACATATGTTAAAAATGTCCTCATTTGAGGACGCCATGCAATTATGAAACAAAGCGCTCTGTCCTCATACGAGGACAAACTACAGTTGGTTGGTAGCATTAGCTAAAGGTTGCAGTCAGACAGAGTCACTTGGTATGATACTCTCCAAAGCATTCTGGGCAGAAAACTCTTGCAGATTGTGCACAAGAATCCTGTTTTGCTGTGGCAGGTTGGAGCGACGCATCGGCTTGCATATTTTTTAGCTGATTTCTCCGGCCAGTGTCCAGCATCAAGGTTTCATTTGAAATTTTGCAACCAATATAGTAAAAATTGTGAACTCTCAAGTTGTAGCATTTTAGCAATATGCACATATTAATTGAATAAATATTTTTTACAAGTAAGCATCATCAATACTGCAAATCAATACTGTCTCCATGTTCCCACCGATAGATCAGTCATCCTATCACAATTTTGAAATTTACAAAGTGAAAAAAACAGACGTAAATACCAATGTTTGTGCTTGAGGCTGTGCCAGTAGCATGAAATCAGGAAATCTGTTAGATCCACTCCTCCCATATGTTTGTTATACACTTCAATAGCACGAGGCCTGATAACATCCACATGACTTTTTTCCCACCGTTGTACTACGCTTGTCGGTTGCATACCCACAATTATGCTTGCAGTGTAAACAAGATTGTTATCATTCCACTTCACAATGGTGATGTTGTCTTTGTTGGTAGCATAGGTAGCACTTCATCTTGTTTTCATCTTTATCGTCAATCAAAACTCTAACATATATATTATGTTTTTATCATATTTGTTTTTAGTTTTTTTTTTAACTTACAGCGAGGGTTTTTACCTTTGGTATCATTTTACTCCACTCTCCAAAGCCATTTATTAAGTATGCCTTGACCATTCTTTCTTGATAGTTTTTTTGAGAATTTTCAGTATTGTATCCATCAGAACATTTGACTGTTGCATTTTGCAAATACAGCTATGAATTATAGTCTATTGACAAATTTTTGTTACAACTATTGTTTGAGCAGTATTGCTTTTTTTACTGCCATATTTTGTTTCAGAAGATTTTTCAGCCGGCTCCATGGAATTCATTACCTTAATCTTTCCCATGTCACAAGAAAATTTCCAAGTTAGCTCATCAATTTTGCAAAAGTAGTGCCTGTTCTTTTGCTCAGTTCCAATTGTGAATCATTAGGCTTAGGCGCATGTTTTTTCTACATGCAACAAAGATTCCGATTCTGACTTGCTGCAGTAGTCATAGACGATGAGTTCACCTCTTGTGTCATCTTTATGCCTGTTTACTACAATATACTCATCTGACACAGCCATATCAGCAGCATAGTTGGTAGGATTCTTAAACTCATAGAGTTTCTCTCCATTTTGCATGCAAAGAAGTAGCATGTACATCTTGTGTGATTTTTCACCGAATGAGTAGCTTTTTTGATCTAGTGATATGGGAATTATTCATATTGTAGTGCTTTATCAAAACTGCATGTTCATGATGACTACATTCAAATAAAAATTGAATTTAGCTTTCACAACAAATTTTTGACTACTAATAACCATGCTTTCAGAATTTGTTTGTAATTTAGGAAGCTGGTTGTAAGCCTTTACTAACCATATAGATTCCAGTGTGGGGACATTAGCTTGGCACATATTTCATATGGTTGACTAAATATACCCTTTGACATTCCCTGACCTAGTACATAGTCTGAGAGCAATAATCAGAAACTGAATCACGCAGATAGTACTCGTTGGAGTCCCATTAGTGGTGTTTTTGGATTCTGATGTAGTTGACTAAATTCTATCAGTTTTTGAAGCCAACTATTGATTCTTCAATGGAGACAGGGGACCCAAGGTTATACTCCCTATTCCACATCTTGTTGAGGTGCCCTAGCATTGGTCTAAACTTGTAGATTTGATCGAAGTTTGTTGAACCTTTTTGTCTGCCTCTGCGTCCTCGTCGGTGACATGAAAAAAAGCGCATCATTTACTTAAATTTGTTTTGACCAGTCGGTGGTACTCCAGTAGAAATCAATAGTGTGTTTGCTATTAATACCCATGTTCATAAGAGCTCCAATGAATGCTTTTATTTGGGGCACAGTAACAACTTTCCATAAATTTATTTTAGAGTAAAGTTTTAGCTGTCTTCACTGTACAAATACTACCAGTACTTCTTCAAAAAGTACTGGTGGTATTTGTTGGTCTATATCACTAAGATTTCCTACAAGGATGTACCACCTTGATTGACTGACTCAAAAAATGTTCAAAATAGTCTACCGGTTGAACGTCTACTGAGTTGAGCACAGGGCCTGTTACTACAGCAAACTTATGGATTAAGGAAGCTTTGTCTCGCTTCATATTTGCAATAATAGTTCAGGTACCAGCATCATCCTACCCCATTATCATCATTACTACTACCATCTTTCTCATCACCCTTACTCTCAGATTCTGATACAAAGTCGTCCCAATCATAATTTGAACCTGAATCATTCACTTCTAAATCTAGCAAGTTATCACTATCAACTGATACCCTCCTAGTTACTTTAGTAGTAACAGTACCACTACTTGCAGCATTAGATGGATGTCAGAAATTTTGTTTGGAGGTCGCGATGACAGTAAAATAGCCTTTTACACCCTTGGAAAACATTCAGTAAGTAGAAACAAAAGCTGAAATGAGCAAGAAATAAAGTGCCAGATTTTATCCAAGAAGTATTTTTTTTTTGGATTTGGTTTGTTTTGCATTGCTAGAAAAAACCCTTTTACGTAACAGGGAGATTTGTTTCGGTTGCTAACAGAGACTACTCTATCGTAGCTCACTCTTGGTCGGACATGCAAACAAACAATAGCTGATAGCAATCAGCAAACCAAAAATCACTTAGAAAAATATATTGGTATGGCAAAATAACTGTTGCTTCGCCCATTGTCAGCACTATTGCTAAACGGCAATAGCGTCCCCATGCCTGGAAAAGGGCTACTAGAACAGTTGTTTGCTGCTTGGCTTTGCATGGCTTACAAAAAATGGTGATGATTTGGTGATTTATGTCTAGTGTAGTTTCATTGACCTCTCTATTGCCAAAGGTGTTTTTAAATATTTTTGGTGTTTTTGCTAATTGTAAAGGCGTCCCTTAATTTAAACTTTTTTGTTTCACTGTGTGACATTTGGGTGTGGTTTGTATCTCTCAACATGCAGCCAAAGTTTTTACCCCTGGTTACTTTTTACTCCCCTCTCTGTAGCCATTTATTAAGCATTTCTTGACCATTTTATCTCGATACTTTTTTGAGAATTTTCGGTATTGCATCCATCAAAATTTTTCGACTTACATTTTACAAAAATAGCTATTAGGTAATAATAGTCTATTGAAAAATCCTTGTTACAACTATTGCTTGAGCAGTATTGCTTCTTTTGCTGCCACATTTTGTTTTAGAAGATTTTTCAGCAAGCTGTGGCACTACCTTAATTGTTGCCACAGAGAAGTTAACTTAGCAATTTCTAAGAGAATTGTTAAGTTAACTTATCAATTTTGTATAAGTAGTCTCTGTTCATTTGCTCAGTTCCAATTGTCAGTCATTAGGCTTAGGCCCATTTTTTTCTACGTACAATGAAGATTCCAATTTTGGTGTGCCGCAGTATTCATAGATGATGAGTTCAACTCTTGTGTCATCTTTATTCCTGTTTATTACAATATACTTATCTGACAGCCATATCAGCAGCATAGTTGGTAGGATTCTTAAACTCATAGAGTTTCTCTCCATTTTGCATGCAAAGAAGTAGCATGTACACCTTATGTGATTTCAAACGTGTATGAGTAGCTTTTTTGATCTAGTAATATGGGAATTTTTCATATTGTAGTACCTTATCAAAACTACATGCTCATAATAACTGCAACTAATGACGTAACAATTTTTAAACTTCTAATAACCTAGGATCTAGGAAGCTGTTTGAAGGCCTCTTCTAACTATGCAGATTTAAAAACTAAAATATTTTATCCAATAGCAACATTAATTTTGTGTTTGTAGAAGTACCCCTCATGCACGTTCATTTTAATGCACTTATTTATATGTAGAATTGATAAACAATTAGATTTTATGTTGTCTGTGTCATCTAGGTCTATAGGCTGGTGACATCTAAAGTCGTTGGCATTATTTAAATGTCATAGACATAGAGGTCATTGTCGACTTCCACTCTTTGTTACTCTTCCATCATTATATCACATTTTCTTTTTTGTTCGAAATTGTCCACCTCAGTCGTGAGCTATTGGGGTCTTTAGTTGCATCATCATTAGTAACCAGTAGCATCACGTAGCAACAGATTTCAATTGCATAATGAAAGTTCTATGGTTATGTATTGTCAAGCCAAGCATGTTGCAGCTTCCCATTACATAGCATAGGTTCGATGTACCAAATTTACATGCTAAAGTTGAATAAACTGCTTCTTGCACCTCTAGGCTGTGTGTAGCTCTTCAAAGTTGCTACAACCTATCAGAAGCTGAAATAGTTTGTGCAGATAACTGTATTTGACTCAAAAACCTTAACAACTATATACATTAGTTGTCAAAGGAATAGAGCGGCAGAGTAGATACCAGCTACTATTTTAACGTATTTTACAGAAGATGTGTCATGATCACTTTGAGCAGTAGTAAAGGCAGAAATCCTTCAAACTGGGTCAGGTCAACTTAACATGTTGGGCTACTGGAAAACTGGCTTTATCATTTTTTCACATGCCCATGTTGTCCACGCCATTAACACATTTTGGGACAGTCCATAACCCAGTGACCTTTCATGTTACATTTCTTGCATGCACTACTTTCACATTCAGCTGCATAATTATTCATCATAGATTGACATACCTTATATCAGATATTGCCTTTCGAGTCCCCAATCTTAGTCTTGCCATTACCATCTGTAGCTTAACGTTCAGTAGCCTTATCACTTTTTTGCAAGACTATGGTACCCTCAGCTTTCATTTTCATCATCAACTTGTATTCGCTCTTTTACTGTCCAAACTACCAACTTTTCTTGCACCTTTGCCACCAGCCAGTTCTCTCATCACTCCTTTTTTTCTATGCCATTACCACTGTCTGGCTCGCCTGCTTCTCCAGGCTCGCCACCAGATCTCGAACGCACCATATCAGTGTTTCCTAGTACCTCTAGAACTGAAACAAAGTTACTTTTAATAGCTCATATCATCTCTTCTCATTGCATGGCTAACCTGTTCATTTCTCGTAACTGTAACGTTTCCATTAACTCGTTTGTACAGGAAAAGGTTTATCTTAAACGTTGTGATCAACATTACGCAAAGGTAACTCAACAGCAATATTTTGACCATTTATAGGATCTTCATGCTCGGTAAGTAAGAAGTATTAACAATATTCTCAACAATGATATAATTTGTGATATATTGATGAGACAAAGAGTCATTATCACACAGAATCATCTTTCCCTGAAGAGCAATATTCAGAAAAAATAGCTATTATAATCGTTATGCTCTAGCAATCTCCAGCTTTATTCAAGTCAAATTGACTAGATGTTGTCCATTTCTACTCAATTCACTTATGCTGACTTGTACCCAATAACTTCTAGGTGAATTTTTTTTTCAAAACAATCTAACCATTATTAGGAGTTTCGACATAAACTAATAGACAAGGTTCTAATAATTCTAACTTGGAAACTATAGTTTTTTTTGCATTTTCTTGTTTCATTTTTCTCAAATTGTTTGTAAACCACCACACTTCCAGTTGAAATTTCCAAAGAAGATCCACCAGCTCGTCCGAACACCAGTAGCGTAGTTGCAACCAACGGATTGTAGTCGCATATGCCAGCATGGCCACAACTTTATGGTCATATTTTTTTCGCAAACATTCAAGTTTTTACCAAACTTCCAGCTAAACCATTGGCCTAATGAATTACTAGTCGTTATAGTATATCCTACATTGGAACCATATTTCCTGTATCACTATGTAACAACTACTATTGTCCAACCTAATAACATTATGAAAGCTAAAGCATAAGAACAGGAATTGAATGATATCTATAATCCAAAAGTTTGAGCACTTAGTGTACAAAGCCTCTATCTATTTGGAGTGATGATCTATCAGCACAAGATAAACTCTCCATTAAAGATGTCAGAATCAATAGTTTCCATGGTCTAGAAGGTCATTCGTGCTCAACCATTGGTTAAAGCTTGGCCCCAAAATTCATAATACACTTCTGCAATATCCTTTCATAAACCAGGCCACCAAAAGTGTTGTGTTGCTCGTTGACTCAGTAATCCCCTGATGACATAACTCCAAATATCCAAACCTCTTAAGACACTGGCATATAGATTCTAGAGTCGTATAACAATTAGTTATTTTACATAGATAATTTTTCTCTTGCACCGCAAAATGCTATTAGTTCTTTAAATAAGTTTTCCACTTTATCGAGTGACCTAGTATCCATATACTCCATACATTTCTGCACATTCATGTCTATTCTTGCCTCATTACTAATTTCCTCATCTTTGATGTCACCATAAACATAAACCGATGAGGAAACTGTGGCATTAGCATAAATATCAATCTTATTACACCTTTATAAATCTCATTGTTTCATACTGCCATTAGGTCTACTAAGAGCATCAGTAACAGATCCTTACAGGGTGTATGGAATATATTAAAACCATATCTAGTAAGTCTTATCTTGACTCTAATATTGTCTAATAGGTAATTTAGATCAGTTTTTGTGCCTAGAACAGCAATAAATGACCTATGGCTAGTTTCTATTTCAAATTTATGTCTAACTAGAGAATAGGTGAACTTTTCACATAACCCAATTTATATCCAAAGCTTTTTCTTCCATAGTATATCTAAGTTCAGCTGCAGACATTTTCCTGGAAGTGTGTTCTATCGGCTGCTACCAATTATTACCTTTACATTGTAACAATGTTGCCTCAAGGAGTTTTACTAGAGTCAGCAGTTACTCTAGATTTTATCTAATCGAACCGTATATAGTACAGGAGTACTAGATATCTCTTTGTAGATTTTTTGAAAAGCATCACATTGGTCAGGGCCTCAATACCATTCTAATTTGCTTCCAGACACTTCATAAAATTGAACATAGAAACTACCAAGCTTATTATTTAACTTCATCAAATAGTTCATCGTACCAGTAAACATCTCAGGCTCATTTTTACAAATAGACATTAAAATGTCTACAATGGCATTCATTTTACTAGGATCTTAATTACTAGGATCTAGTTTGATTCCAGAACCACTAACAATATTGTAAAGGTTTTGTGTTGCCACCTTTATAATCTCCACATGAACTCAAATGAATAACTCTGTCCGCTTCAAGTTTCATATATATATATTTGCTAAGCTTATGAATACAGTATAGAAACATGTAACAGTTCACAAGCAAGCGCAAATGGGCTATGCTCTTTCTCGTCTTGCTTGTACCTTTTATCCAAACCTTCGAAAGGAGGCTTCGTCTCCTTATGCGTGACCCGTGGATAGCTGCTTCAAGCCAGGCTGTTTTGTGTTGTGCCGAGTTGGTCTTAGCCGGGTCGACGTACCGTCCTTTCACAATATGACCTCATCACTGTCAAACTCACTATTTTCCTTTCTTAAAGTCATGCCAAACTGTTTACTGGTGATTCTTTGTTATATTTTACACAAACATCACCGCTGTTCACTAATATTCTTACCATATACTAGAATGTCATCTATTAAGTGTGTGGTATCTTCTAAACCTTTCAAAACTTTATCTATAACTTTTAGGAAATACTCTGGCGCTGATGAAATTAGCAACTAACTTTGAAAACACAACCCTTTGTACAATTCACATAACATATCAGATATTCTAGGTATGATAAACACATATTCATATCTTATCACCTGACTTTGGTGCAATAGTTATCCCTGAACACCAATCAGTGGTTTTTTCTGTTAGCTGTATTAACCTGCTAGATAAAGTATACTCCATCTCTTTTGTAGCCTGATTCATTGAACTTACTGTTGTAGGTCTAGGTGTATAAAGCCTGACAGGAGAATTTCTAATCTCATGACTAGTTTGTTAAGAGTAACAATCCATATTCTCTATGAGAGGAACGTCTCTCCTTATTTCTATTGTCTCTCACAGGTGAGTCACATTTCTTAGGTGAGTCGCATTTCTTAGGTGAATAGTTTTGCCTAGGCGAATCTATCCTATATATAGGGCTATCTTCAAATCTAAGACTATCCTTTCTAAAAAAATAATTTTATTATAATTTCTTCTCCGTTTAAGCAAACACTGATTTCTATTAAAGAGTCAGTATTCACCAGAATTTTTTTTACTAATCCCTTAATGCCTATTATAGTCATACGACCTTCTTTCCCTATCGGGTGTTCTAGACTCCCAATTATTGGCTCCCAACTTCATGTTCTCTCTTAAACTCCCAGCTCTTATTCAATATGCATGCTCATCCGTTGCCAGATGCCTAACTACATTAACAAATTTTATGGCTTTAATATTTCTAGTTTTTTCAGTTTCATAAGCCAATCTTGACAAGGCTAAAGCATTATCAGTAGAATTAGTATCCTCGATATCCCAACCCATACGACCCATACACGTTAAAACTGTTATACCTTCTACACGTATAGCTGGTAAAGCTGACAGTAGAGCAAGCAATTTCTTTCTATCTGAATATATCTAGCTTTACGCTCTTATCAATTTCAGTACTTAAATTAATTGTAATCCTAACTATTTTTGTAATTGACTTAAATTCTATCAACTAATTTTTCTAGCCACTACTTACCCCCTTTCTCTCCAAAACACAATCGGTCACCAGATCGCTAGTATCATTAGACCACAGGGTAAAGAGGCAGAAATGGTAGAAATGGCACTGCAGTGCAATAGGATAACTGCAATGGTAGCTGTAATGTCTTGGGTGGGGGTGTTATTATATACAACAAATAGCAATAATGAAAGGAAAAGATTATATGTTTATATCTCTCCCCTGCAATAGGAGAAATGCAATATTGGCCAATATTAGAAGTAAAATGCACTAATAGTATTAGAATAACCAATATTATTAATATAGTAATAATATAAGACCAATGCACAATTTTATTTACATTTCAAAACATCATAGCTAACAATATCAAGAAGTTGTGATTTTTATATAGATTTTTAGAAAATCTGTACTACGTAGTCATTGTTCCGTAGTCATACAAACTTATAATTAAATATTGTAATAATCTCATAAGAATCGTTAAAAAAAATATCATCGTCATTTCCTTTACTTACACTACGTTGGACATATGTTAGAATACCAAAGTACTCAAAAGTGTCTAAAATATCAGTTACTTTGAAATCGGCAAAAAAGAAACGATTTCAGTACTCTTACGTTAATTACAGAAACCTTCGGCAATTCGACAATGCTATAGACTGGTGAAATGTGCACATTATTTTTTCGTGAAATGCGCACGACTTAATCGTTCTATTCTCTGTCGCTCGGCGTTTTAATTTCCGGTCTTAACTTTGATAAAAGTAAGGCTTAGCAAGTTTTAATAACGATTTTCGGCCGAATAAATCTGTCTATTTGTGTATAATCCGCTCAGATGAGTAAGTTTTAAGATACTGTCGACACTTTTCAAAAACATGGTAATATATTTTAATAGGTTTATTTGTGTTTTGTATCGTTATTATACTTAAACGACTCTACAAAATGATGGTTAAATTTGTTGATGAGATTTCGAAACGAGGGATTGCGACGTTGTTGATGAATAATTTTCGTAAGGTGTGTGCACATGCATTTATCATAAAAACTCTCAAACTTCGCTCCGCACATTTGGTCGTGGAATAATTTTCATTGCATTATGTCATTAATCTGGTCATTCTCTTTGTCATATATGTAGAGGTAATCATGGCTCACCATAGATGTATTTGAGCCTACCAACTTTAGTAGAGGTGTTGCCATGATTACGCAGTGTAAGCATGTGTCTGTTGATGAAATAACCAAGTTTTGACATCACAGTAAAAGTCCAGCCTTAAATTATGGGTGATTTCAAATCTAGAGGTTTATTTTGAGCATTTGGCATACAATAGTAATGAAAGCCAAAAAATATGTAGCTGCTACAAGCCAACTGTGGACAATAAAGTTTTTGTGTTATATATTGTGTCAACAAATATATTTATTGGTTCATTTGAGGCAGGCCAG
This sequence comes from Watersipora subatra, assembly GCF_963576615.1. NCBI lineage: Eukaryota > Metazoa > Bryozoa > Gymnolaemata > Cheilostomatida > Watersiporidae > Watersipora > Watersipora subatra. The sequence goes on along the minus strand of NC_088708.1, from coordinate 42,853,807 downwards.
ACTAGATTTTACTTGAGAATTGTGCCAATGATATCTATTGCATTGTAAAACTTCTTGCCTGGTCTAGTATGAACTTAAATGATGGAGCAATGTTATATTAGTATAGACTATTCACGTATTATTGCATTAAACACAGAAAATATCATAATTACATCAGCTAGTTGTCAGCTTTGCTAAAAAAAAACTACTAAATTAGTATAACATAGCAATATTACACTATGAAGATGACCAAAAGGCTATACAAACTTCAGATCTGTCATGAGTGTTAAATGTTTTGCTTGAAAATCACTTACATGTAGATCTGCTGTTCTGTTTTAGTTATTGAATCTGATATCTAATTGAGTGTTGGTAATGGCTGAGTATGAAAGTGAATCCGATGCTGAAGAGAACTTAACAGATGTGGAAATGGTGAGGCCTCAATCACTACAATTTAATCCAGTCAATGTCGGGCTCCCGGCTGCTGATGGCGTCCTCTCACCTAACAACCCAAGGATAGTCCACAGGTCAGAGCATTCTAGCAACCTAACACTTCGAGCAAAAAATGATCCTTTGAAGTCGGAATGTTCAGCTGAGGAATTGCCGGAAAACCATTTTGGAAATGGTAATGACTGTCGCAAGGCAACAACTAGGCGTACCACATCCGTTGAATCAATCGCGACAAGCAATGGTAGTCCATCATTGCTTTCATCTCCTAATATGGCCGTGGCGCCATCGGCGGATTGTGAGCCAACTACGGATGAGGTGCTTCAGAGTGGTCTAGGACTCATTCTCCATGACAAAGTTCAAGCCACGACTCCTCAAGATTCCGCTAACGGGGTGCAACCTTCTCCTATACATAACTGGCAGTCAAGCAAACATTCTATAAAATCACGGCTGCAGTATTTGCTCAACACAGGCGCTTTGTCTGACGTTACTTTCTTAGTGGGTGGTAGCAGCTTGCTAATGACCTCATCCTCATCAGTCGTTCCAATGGTTCAAAGATTTGTGGCTCACAAGTTTGTCCTGAGTATGAGCAGTGCTGTCTTTAATGCCATGTTTAATGGACAGATGGCGCAGATGGCGGTAGAGGATGAGGCAGCAATAGATGAGGCAGCGATAGAGATTCCAGATGTTGAACCAATAGCTTTTCAGTCTATGCTCAGTTTTATTTATACAGATGAGATAAACGTTGAGTCGGAGACCGTAATGTCCATATTATACACCGCCAAAAAGTATGCTCTACCGCGCCTGGAAGACGAATGCGTCGAGTTTCTAAAAGACAATATTCAATGTGAGAATGTATTCATGCTTTTGACACAAGCTCGTTTATTCGATGAGCCTGTCCTCGAGAAGATGTGTTTGCACTCTATAGACAAATGTACAACGGAAGCGTTCTCATCCGATGGCTTTGTTGATATCGACTTAGAGACGCTATGCGTTGTACTTGAACGAGATTCACTTGGCATTCGGGAAAGTAAGCTGTTCTCGGCTGTGACGAAATGGGCTGAGCATGCTTGTCTCAAACAGGATTTAGAGATTTCTGCCGAAAATCAAAGAACAGTACTTGGCAAAGCTATTAGACTGATTCGCTATCCATTAATGACGGTTGAGGAGTTTGCAGTACAGGTCAGTGACTAGCTTATTTCGTGGTCGAATTGTCTCTCTTGCCCTCTGTGATAATTTACTAGCAACTCCTTTGTTAAAATCCAAGAGTCACTTTAAACAGAGAGAATTTATTTTGTATTATGGATCAGTAGCCTAAATTCGGTTATCACATTACAATGTCTCTTAAAGGTTAACTGATAGCATTTTGAATTTGCATATATTATTAATTATATAATCTTTGTCAGCAATGATTTTGATAATAGAAGAACAAAAGCACTCGTGATGTAAGCTCCAAGCACTGACATAGGAAGGTCATTTTGTTAGTAGATGTCAATGCCGATGATTAACCTATATGTGAACTTGCAACAAAAGTACTTCTGTTGGTCGGCATTTTAATACATTTGCCCTATGTAGTTGCCGTATTACTTCATTTTATTTATCCAGCATGGCAGATAATTTTATCACAAGATCAAAGCTGATTCCACAAATACAAAAAATCTCTGTAATGCTGTTTGCTACTGTCAATGCAATAGTTTTTGTGCTGTCAGTTAGCCTTCAAGCTTCAATCATAAAGTTTTTCTATGCCTGCATATGGCTGTCTGACTCATACATGCACTGTTTTTAATGTACGTATATAAGTTCTGTCTTTGATCTATAAATGATAGAATGGACCAAATAACAGAGCTTTCAGATTAAATAGTGCTTGAGTGATCTAGTTTACATTCTATGTATAAGGAAAACAATTCTTATTTTTAACTAAGCATTAGGTCAGACTATCGATTTGAAAATCTCACAAATTTACTAAATTTATCATTTATTATTAAAAGAAATATCCTTTCATATTAAAGAGTTGACATTTTTATTAAATTCGGTGGAAATACTGAGCTAAAACGTGTCAGGGAATCCTCAATGTTGTGCTTTGTTGAAATAAAAAACTTCTTTTATTCCCCAATTACTTATTAGACCAAGTTGAAGCACGCTCGACAAGAAATTCAATGAATCATTTTATCTTTTCATATCTTTTAGTATATTTTCTACTTTTTTATTAAAATTGTTTCAGTATTCTATATTTGGTAACGAATCAGGTGTAACGCCAAATAGTGTTTCTCCTCAGTTTTCGCATGCATTACATCATATTTTTGGCTTTTGCGTTTTCTGAGTTGATAAAAATGTTTGATTCTAAGCAAACAATGCCGACATCAAAATTATGTACCTTTACTTGCTAATAAAATTTCCTTAGGTTCCAATATTTTCATTTTTAAATACGGTTTTGCAAAAAATCTCAATACTTTTTGTTATCACCACGGGTGTTGATTCTCTAAGTTGGCCCTCATGATATTAAAAGATGCTGAATACTGTTTGCTGCTTATAGTGGTACTATAAATCTTAGCATTTGCCAGAAATGAAAAAGAGTATAAAAAGTTTGACAAAGGTATGTGAGCAAATCCGATGCTTTTCAAATATAAGTCATCGTGATTGAATTAGTATATTAAGACTATAGAAGATATGTTGTTTTTATTTGGGGGTGTGTCAGTTTGCGTTCCATCAATGCAATGAAGGGTTTAGTTCATAGTGTTAAACTACAGTATTAGGAAGGTTGTCATTACTGCCGCTCTTGGTTTTGTGTGTTCGAACAGTTTTGTAGATCGCTAGAGTTAAATTCGCGTCAGCGAAATACTTTCACTTGTTGCATAGACACATTTTAAATAAAAAATGTTGAGAGGCGAAATGGTACCGACACCTGTTTAAAACTTGAGTGATTCACAGTTGATGATCCTATCCTTATCCTTCGTGACAGGTAGCCCAATCTAACATATTGACAGACTCGGAGTTGGTCGAACTCTTTCTCTACTTCACCGTCACTCCTAAGCCACAAATCTCATTCACCATCACTCCTCGCTGTTGCTTGACTGGTAAAGAACAGGTTGTCTCACGATTCTGTCAGGTGGACCATCGTTGGGGATATAGCGGCACAAGTGATCGAATAAAGTGAGTTATTTTAGCAATGGCGTAATCATTAGATCTCATTAGAAACTGTCGCTAAAGCAGTTTGTAACGTGACAAGTAGGAAACTTCAGATAAATGAAGACTGATATGTAGTTCTGTATAAGGAGACAGACAAAGAATACCATGAAAATTTTTGATTCTAACACTGAGTACCGTGTGCCCTCGACATATGATTTAATCTGTTCCAGGGTTGGCATCGTATAGTGAAAATGTCGTATAAATTGGTATAGAAACCCATAGTAATTATATTTAATGCAAACATCTCCCGATAAAAATCATCAAAATTTTATCTAGGTACTGAACATGTTAACACTTGGTAACAAAGTATTATGTTAACCTTAAACTATAGTTACCTATAGTAACTTTAGTGTGGTTAGTGGTTAAGATCTGCAATAAAATGTAACATTACAATGTACAACATGTATGTGCAGTAGTAGCAGTACGTACCGTTGGGGGTTCTTACCTTCGAGACAGACTTATAACATAGACTTTGAACTTAAAGGTTGACTTGCAACAAAATTCACATTACAGTTATTTGGTATCAAAAGATTCACCATGTCTTACTCTGTTGTGTTGTAAGTGCCAAATATGTGGAAATGTGACTACAAGCTCTTAAAAGCTCAAAAACGAAAAGCCGCCGTAGATTGGAATCTCTTTATTTCGATGACGTAACCACGAAATTTGGTTATCGTCTTGTCACGCATGTTCTCATGTGAATTGAAAGGCCAATACAAAGCTTAATATAAAACTTATCATAGTACTAGTTTATGACAAACACTTCGGGTTTTACCGAAGACCCCGTATCAAATATAGATGCTCGATACTTTACAGTTTTGTTTCGGCATTATTCAATCGTCAAGTCGTAATCTGATCATGTGACCCAATACTTCGCAAATAATTTTTGCAGCACTTTTCGATTATCACAGGTGACCAACAGGCTCGTCATGATTATCAGACAATGATATGTACTTCTTCAAGCTAAGGTTAAAAAGTTTAACGATTTTTTACGGTAAGTTATAAGATATCAGTGCTAAAATTGAAAGCATTACAATGACGATAAAACAGATGCATAAGAACAATAGACATACTATTATTGAATGCGTGAAGTATACAAGTATTCGTGAAAATATTTCGACGGATAAGGTTGCAAGAAAGTGTAAACAGAAACCATCTCTCACAACTACATTACATTTGAGCCGTTTTGGAAAGGGAATCCAAACTACGGCGATCTCGTGTGGCTGCAAGAGCTTGTAATCACACTCCCACATATTTTGCACATACAACACAACAGAGTAAGACATGGTGAATCTTTTCATATCAAATAACTGTAATGTGAATTTTGTTGCAAGTCAACCTTTAACAATAATGAAGTTAGCTTACTAAACCCACACATAAAGATAAGTTTAGTATGTACATGTATTTTACTAAACTAAACTATAATTTTGCCACAGCCTAAAATTTTATCACCTATCGGTTTCCGGCTTCGTTTTCAATATAACTTTTAGTCGACCTCATTAAAACCTTTTTTAACCTAATTCAACGAGAAAGCTCGAGTGATGCTGTCTCGAAAGCGACCTCTCGCATGCTTAATCATTTAATGGCCATTAAAAGGAAAACTGAATTTTATTACTATACCTCTGGAGTGACTTGAGCTGGTGCATGTAGTGGGTAGTAGGGATGGCATTTGTTGTTTGAAAAGGTGTTATTGGCTATCGTTGGAGTTGTCCCACCGATAGCGATAGTATCGAATTATCAATGAGCAGACAGAGTTCACCGATAGTTATCGAGTGACTTGGCAGCTGGTAAAACTATCGAATTATCGTGCCTGAAAAGATCAAGGATTGTGGGAAGGAATAGGAAAAGGTGTTCGAGTTATCAGAGCGTTCAAGTTATCAGAGCACTGTCACAAGTCCATGTATTTATTAGTAGATAAATATACATATACAAACTATATATATATAAATCAAACGCATAGATGGCTTGTTACAAATTGAAAGGCTTCTAGTGTAGAGTTTAAAAAAAATTCATCAGGAAGTATAGACTTTTCTATCACTTGAGATTGGTTTTTTGTTTGAAGTGATGTGATTGCCAGGACGTTTTCAGATTAAAATTAGCCAAACTTGATCGCTGTTGAAATGCTCAGAAGAAAAGACATCTTTTTTGAGCGTTTTAACCAATGATATACAGCCCCCAGGAATGATTTACAGGGGGCTGTAAGTTTATTCGAAGGTTAGCTCACTTTTTTTAGCTTTCGGAGGACCATCGCTAAGCGGATGATTGGCAAAATTTGATTTTTGCAAACCTTTAGAAAAGTCGTTAACGAAAATGTTTTTTCCGATGATGGTAATAACGACGTCTAAGAACTACTAAAAGTTGAGGTTTGTCTCTATGGCTTGGAATAAAGTGATATTCTAAAGCGATAACAACCGTCGTAGTAGCCGCTGGGCAAAAAACTGTTCGAGTTAACTAAGTTGAGGTCGAGCTATCTAAAGCAATTTATCATTGCGTGGGAACGGACCAAACAAACCCGTTGCGAGTTAACCATGTGTTCGAGCTATCCGAGGGCGATAACTATCGGGTTATATTATTTGTTATTATTCGATAACGATATATTTGGTTCGGATGTTTCGATAGGCTAAAAATAGGCAACATATTCATATCGAGAAAGACAACTATCGACTATCGAGCTATCGTGCAACCCTAGTGGGTAGAGCAGAGAGGAGGCAAAAACTATCAATGTTAATTATGTTACTGTACACTGTTTTTCGGGGATCGACATCTTTGTTATTTCGACGTAATAAGCACACAGACTGCCAAATTTGAATTTCGAGCGAAATTTTTGTTGAATTCATATGGTGAAATAGGATTTGTGTGGTGAGGACGAAAAACCTTTGTGTTCCACTTCGTAAGGTGGAAAAATTGTATAACAGGGACATTATAACTCGAGGGCTTAGTGCATTAAATTGCAAATACAAACACTAGTTGTCATCTAGAACTAACACTAATGTTGTACTAAAGTTGATTACCAAATGCTGACAAGGGCGCTAGTTAGTTTCGCAAAAGGCTAAGAATGAATCTAAAACTTTCAAAAATTATATATATATGTACAGTGAAACTCGGCTAACTCGACCTCCATGGGACCGAGAGAAAGTGTTTGAGTTATCAGAGCATTCAAGTTATGAGAACACTGTCACAAGTGCATGTATTATTGTATTTATCAGTACATATACAAACTATATATAAATCAAAAGCATTGATTGCTTGTTGCAAGTTAAGGGACCTCTCATGTAATGTTTTAACAATTTTTATCAGAAAATATAAATATTTTTCTTTTATTACTTGAGATTCGTTTGTTTGTTTTAGGTGATGTGACTGCCAGGGCGTTTTCAGATTAAAATACGCAAAACCTATCGCGGTTGAAACTCTCAGAAAAAGGACATCATTTTCTTTTGAGCGTTTTAACAAAAACCAGTTTTGCTGAGTTTTCTTAAAAGTTTATCTGACGGTTACCTTGGTTCTCCGTGCTTGCGGAAGGCTATCCTCTAGCGGATGTTTGGTAAAATTTGATTTTTGCAAACCTTTAGAAAAGTTGTTAACGAAAATATTTTGCCGATAGTGGTAATAATGACGCCTAAGAACTTACTAAAAGTTGTTGTTTATCTCTATGGCTTGGAATAAAGTCATATTCTAAAGCGATAACAACCGTCTCGGTAGCCGTTGGGCAAAAAAACTGTTCGAGTTAACGAAGTTGAGGTCAAGTTATCTAAAGCAATTTATCATTGCGTGGGAACAGACCGAACAAATCCGTTCGAGTTAACCATGTGTTCGAGATATCCGAGGGCGAGTTATCCGAGTTTCACTGTATGTGTAATTATAGACACTGTAGTTTTAATGTGTTCTAATAATTACTAACTAAACAGTCTGTCAGATTTATTGTAGGCTCTAGTGTACCAACATCTCAATAGATCTGCAGACGCGACCTTGTCAATTACTAGTGTCTGTTCTAGGTTTCTGGTAACAAAGAAAATATTTGTTGCTGGATTCGGTGTCTATGGAAGTGTGCACGGAGCTGCAGAATATTCAGCCACTATTGAGGTATAGCTTTTTCTTTTACTCATGTATGTCAATGCAAATTAGAATTACACCCTAATTATGGTAATTATATCAGTGTTGAAAATTTTGAGGAAACCTGATTACATTGAAACTTGATGCCTTACTTGAAAAATTATAGTCTATTTTAAGATATTTCTGTAGACACGTAACACACCATTCAGCAGCCAGTTGGTTTACCAAAGAAACACGTGCCATACACTATTCACTACAAGGCACTTGTTATGTTTTTGATAAAACTCCTTCCATTTGTTAAGCCGGTATTTTCCTTCTTTCTCATCTTTACTCTTCTGTGTATTTTATGCGTTTATGCTCCTGTTGCACATTCTTTATATTTTCTCATATTTTCTTGTCATGCTTTCTGTCATTTTTTGGTAAACATTTTACTGTACTCACTTCAGCGTACATATTAGCCTTTTTAAGCTACAAATATCCTCAAAATCAACTTGACCAATAAGAATGTAATATAAGATATAGATATAATATATATGTTTAATTTACTAAAGAATCTCTCCGCAGGTAATGGTTTACTGTTCTATTCATATCGGTGTAAGTTTGGTGAGTTCACATTGTAGTCCTTCAAGGTCAATATTGTCAATAGTTATGCATCATTCTCTTCTTATTCGACTATGATGTTTTTGTTACCAATTCACACCTTGGAGCTGAATTATCCTCCAAAGACCTTACCAGAAATCTGTTGCAGGGTTTATTAAAACATTATTTTCTTCTCACTTTCACACAGATTCTGAGCGCTGACACACAGAGGGTACTGGGCTCAACAGACGCATCTTTCTCATGCGATGGAAGCAGCTCAACATTCCGATTGATGTTCAAAGAGCCTGTTGAAATACTCCCCTGCGTTCACTACATTGCAGCCATAACTCTCAAGGTCTGTATATCTCTTTTGACATGTTCTATTAGCTAAAGTTTAGTGATAGCAGGCAATTGGAAAACAGTATTTTAATTTCTTTTAAATAACTAATGTAATTTTTCTTGATAGTAGAGGGTATTATATTCTTTAGCATCATCAAAATAAGCATGTAAGTGCCACTTAACTCGCTTCTGTCATAGATTACCTTTATTTTGTGACCTCCACTCTGTTTATTAAAAATCTTTGACTAGAATCCCATTTTTAAAAAAGTTGTATACAGTCATACCCCGACATACAAGCTTAAGGTGTTCCGGGACCGTGCTTGTACATCAATTCTCTCATAGCTCAAATCAATTTTTCCTTTAAAAAATATCTAAATACAAATTAATCCGTTCCCATCCTCTAAAAAGCTGTTTAAAAACAAGGTCTTATGATGGAAAACGTATTTTTAATTGTTCTAGTTCACCAAACTAACAAATATCTATCTAGTGGTTATGATTTGCAATACAATGGAACATTATTATGTGCGGTGCGGAATTCTTTCCTTCAAGGCAGATGGTTGCGGTTATCGACTGTGATAGAGCGACTTGACAGCAACACGTTTGGTACGCTACTCTTTTATGACGCTATGCTATGTAACCTAACATAAACTATAGATTTAACTTACGGTAAAACCTCTAATTAAATGCCACGGCGCTCTATTTTTCAACCTTTCCATAGTGGCGGTCAGTTGGAGGTGACGTTCAAATAGAGACTGGCGTTCGAATAGAGAATGGCGTTGTATTTTTCAAATGGCTTTTCAGAATTTTGGGAAGATAATTCTAACCCTTTTACGGGCGACGTGAATGTTGCCTATATTTTGTCCTCCTTTTTCGGTGGAGCGATATTAAACCTTTTGGATGCATTAAATCTGTTAACTTACCTCCAGCTTGTCAGAAATGTCTTAATAAATTTGGATTGACTAGCTGTACTACCCAGCATTGCTGTACTACCCAGCATTGCCTTGGTAATAAAAAAGTCTGCACAGAAAATTTATTTGTAACAACTGTGAAGGTTTTCTAACTTTGTCAAACAACTGTAACTTTTAATCTTCATATCATGAGGGAAATGTTTTGTGCAGGGCAAATAAGTTAAGAAACAAAATAAAACAACTATAAAAGAGTTTCGATGTAAATGTGAAATAATTAGCAAGTAATTGCTAAATTAAGTCTGTTTTGCTACGATTACAATAAAAGCTGATTTGGTAATGATATGTACAATTAATACGAACTGAGAAAACAAAATAAAAATCCTGAATATGTTGAATTAATAATAACAATTCTTGCATAGAAGTGTGTGTGTATAAAAAGTTACTGTTCCAGCATAAGCTATCCATCAAAGCTTTGACTACGACGACACTGGTACCTCTCGACACTGGTACAAATGTAAAAATGGGATATCGGACTGTCTTTGTCTGACCGAACGAATTGTTCGCATAAAAAGTATTGACCTTCACCGCGATTCAGTAATTGAACTTCACGAAAAACCGGAATTAGAAGTTCACGATAAAAAAAAGCAAAAAAGCATCATGTTTCATAGAGTTAGTAGAATGCATGGCGTTTCAAATAGTGCGTTATTTTGGGTGTAGGAGCGATGAATTGTAAGAGCTTTCGCGGTCTCATGGTTAGAGAATTTTATTGCAAAACTGCGGTTGCAATCTTCGTGAGTTCAAGTGCAGCAGATTGCGAAATTTCAATTCCAAAATTTTAATAGCTATAGCTGGACATACCGAAGAACAGAAGACGAACTTTGAGAAGTATATATATATATATATATATATATATATATACCCATATTTCCGAGTTAGGAGTTGAATAAATATATACCAGTTAGGAGGTTGCGGAATATAAGGGATTAGGAGTTAACGCAAATATATATGGGTAAGCCTCCTATATGGTCTAATTTATCTACATTGTAGATATATATATATATTTATTCACCTCCTAATTATTATATATTTTTATGGAAATTTTAAGAGAATATGGTATCATACAATATATATTCATCGCCTTATCATACTTTGTATATATGCATACTAGAAAAACTGTCAAAACTTGGAGAATGTCTAGATGGTTGTTGTAAATTACATATCAATTTGAAGGTAAAATAATTCATACCTCAATGAGTAAGCAAAAATAATGATTACCAGTTAGCAGATTGCTACAAATTACACATAAATTAGAATGTTACCATTGTAACTTATGTAATAGTTACAATGGAAACATTACATAGCATGGCATAGCTTACATACCCTTTAGTAAGATGCCGTAACTTATATCATTTAGGAGTTTGCTATAACTTGTTTCTTTTAGAAGCTGCTCTGATTTACATATAATAAAGTATGTTGCTATAACTTATAGATCATTTGAGAAATTGATATAATTTGAATTTCACATAGTTGGTAGCAATTATCTATATATCAGTTAGGAGGCTGCTATGGATTATATATTAATTAGGAGGCAGCTGATATTTATATATCATTTAGGAGGTTGCTATAACTTACATATCATTTAGGAGGTTGCTATAACTTACATATCATTGCAGAGGCTGCGATGAGTTACATATAATTTAGGATGATGCTATCACTTATAGATCACCTAAGACCTTGCTATAATTTGAATTTTCCATAGTTGATAGCTATTATTTATATATCAGTTAGGAGGGTGCAATGGATTATATATTAATTAGGAGGCTGCTGATATTTATATATCATTTAGGAGGTTGCTATAACTTACATATCATTGCAGAGGCTGCTATGAGTTTCATATAATTTAGGATGATGCTATCACTTATAGATCACCTAAGACCTTGCTATATTTTGAATTTTCCATCGTTGATAGCTATTATTTCTATATCAGTTAGGAGACTGCTATGAATTACATATTAATTAGGAGGCTGCTGATATTTATATATCATTTAGGAGGTTGCTATAACTTACATATCATTGCAGAGGCTGCTATAAGTTACATATAATTTAGGATGATGCTATCACTTATAGATCACCTAAGACCTTGCTATAATTTGAATTTTCCATAGTTGATAGCAATTATTTATATATCAGTTAGGAGGGTGCAATGGATTATATATTAATTAGGAGGCTGCTGATATTTATATATCATTTAGGAGGTTGCTATAACTTACATATCATTGCAAAGGCTGCTATGAGTTTCATATAATTTAGGATGATGCTATCACTTATAGATCACCTAAGACCTTGCTATATTTTGAATTTTCCATCGTTGATAGCTATTATTTCTATATCAGTTAGGAGACTGCTATGAATTACATATTAATTAGGAGGCTGCTGATATTTATATATCATTTAGGAGGTTGCTATAACTTACATATCATTGCAGAGGCTGCTATAAGTTACATATAATTTAGGATGATGCTATCACTTATAGATCACCTAAGACCTTGCTATAATTTGAATTTTCCATAGTTGATAGCAATTATTTATATATCAGTTAGGAGGGTGCAATGGATTATATATTAATTAGGAGGCTGCTGATATTTATATATCATTTAGGAGGTTGCTATAACTTACATATCATTGCAAAGGCTGCTATGAGTTTCATATAATTTAGGATGATGCTATCACTTATACATCACCTAAGACCTTGCTATATTTTGAATTTTCCATCGTTGATAGCTATTATTTCTATATCAGTTAGGAGACTGCTATGAATTACATATTAATTAGGAGGCTGCTGATATTTATATATCATTTAGGAGGTTGCTATAACTTACATATCATTGCAGAGGCTGCTATAAGTTACATATAATTTAGGATGATGCTATCACTTATAGATCACCTAAGACCTTGCTATAATTTGAATTTTCATAGTTTATAGCTATTATTTATATATCAGTTAGGAGGCTGCTATGAATTATATATTAATTAGGAGGCTGCTGATATTTATATATTGTTTAGGAGGTTGCTAGAACTTACATATCATTGCAGAGGTTGCTATGGGTTACATAGAATTTAGGATGTTGCTATCACTTATAGATCACCTAAGACCTTGCTATAATTTGAATTTTCATAGTTTATAGCTATTATTTATATATCAGTTAGGAGGCTGCTATGAATTATATATTAATTAGGAGGCTGCTGCTATTTATATATCATTTAGGAGGTTGCTATAACTTACATATTATTGCAGAGGTCGCTATGGGTTACATAGAATTTAGGATGTTGCTATGACTTTTAGATCACCTAAGACCTTGCTATAATTTGAATTTTCCATAGTTGATAGCAGTTATTTATATATCAGTTAGTAGGCTGCTATGAATTATATATTAATTAGGAGGCTGCTGCTATTTATATATCATTTAGGAGGTTGCTATAACTTACATATCATTGCAGAGGCTGGTATGAGTTACATATGATTTAGGATGATGCTGTCACTTATAGATCACCTAAGACCTTGCTATAATTTGGATTTTCCATAGTTGATAGCTATTATTTATATATCAGTTAGGAGGCTGCTATGGATTATATATTAATTAGGAGGCTGCTGATATTTATATATCATTTAGGAGGTTGCTATATCTTACATATCATTGCAGAGGTTGCTATGAGTTACATAGAATTTAGGATGTTGCTATGACTTATAGATCACATAAGAGTTTACTACAATTTGAATTTCATATAGTTGGTAGCTACTATTTATATATCAGTTAGGAGGCTGCAATGAATTATATATTACTTAGAAAGCTGGTGCTATTTATATATCATTTAAGAGGTTGCTATAACTCACATATCATTGCAGAGGTGCCATGTGTTACACATAATTTGGGATGTTGCTATCACTTATAGATCAACTAAGAGTCTGCTATAATTTGAATTTCATATAGTTGGTAGCTACAGTACTATTTATATATCAGTTAAGAGGTTGCTATAACTCACATATCATTGCAGAGGTGCCATGTGTTACACATAATTTGGGATGTTGCTATGACTTATAGATCACATAAGAGTTTACTACAATTTGAATTTCATATAGTTGGTAGCTACTATTTATATATCAGTTAAGAGGCTGCTATGAATTATATATTAATTAGGAGGCTGCTGCTATTCATATATCAATTAGGAGGTTGCTATAACTTACATATCATTGCAGAGGCTGCTATGGGTTACATATAATTTAGGATGTTGCTATCACTTATAGATCACCTAAGACCTTGCTATAATTTGAATTTTCCATAGTTGATAGATATTATCTATATATCATTTAGTAGGCTGCAATGAATTATATATAAATTAGGAGGCTGCTGCTATTTTTACATCATTTAGGAGGTTGCGATAACTTACATATCATTGCAGAGGTTGCTATGAGTTACATAGAATTTAGGATGCTGCTATGACTTATAGATCACATAAGAGTTTACTATAATTTGAATTTCATATAGTTGGTAGCTACTATTTATATATCAGTTAGGAGGCTGCAATGAATTATATATTAATTAGGAGGCTGCTGCTATTTATATATCATTTAAGAGGTTTCTATAACTTCCATATCATTGCAGAGGCTGCTATGGGTTACATATAATTTAGGATGCTGCTATCACTTATAGATCGCCTGAGAGTTTGCTATAATTTGAATTTCATATAGTTGGTAGCTACAGTACTATTTATATATCAGTTAGGAGACTGCTATGAATTATATATTAACTAGGTGGCTGCTGCTATTTATATATCATTTAGGAGGTTGCTATAACTTACATATCATTGCAGTGGTTGCTATGGGTTACATAGAATTTAGGATGTTGCTATGACTTATAGATCACAAAAGAGTTTACTATAATTTGAATTTTATATAGTTGGTAGCTACTATTTATATATCAGTTAGGAGGCTGCAATGAATTATATAGTAATTAGGAAGCTGCTGTTATTTATATATCATTTAGGAGGTTGCTATAACTTACATATCAATGCAGAGGTGCCATGGCTTACATATAATTTGGGATGTTGCTATCACTTATAGATCAACTAAGAGTCTGCTATAATCTGTACAATAAAACAACAATCTGTATAAAACAACAATAATTGTTGTTAGAACCTACATATTGTATAGTATGTTAAACTTTAACGTAGGAATCAATAAATTTGTATTTAAAACAACAACAGCCACCATGCTTGATACTAAAAAATTCAACTAGTCAAGTACCATAGAATGGTCGTTGCTTAGTCACCAAACGGAGTAAATTTATTCAGACGTCAAGTTTAATGCGATATTACAAAAGCCTCAACAACAAGAAGACCCTGCTGCCAGTTTAATTTTGCAGCTTCTTGAGTAAGTTGTGGGCTCGGGCATAAGTCATCATTATAATTTTCAAACACCAATTTCTTTTAACAGTATACAGCTCTGGCATTTTTGGTAGTTTGCCTCAATCTTCCAATCATGGCTTTTTGAACTCTCAATTTTCTTTTAGGCTGCATAACTTTCTGCTCACTAATATAAACGAATAATGTAACTCAATATTTGTAAATATGGTCTATGTTATAGTTTCTTATTCAGTCACATATCGCTGCTGCACTGCATACAAAAACTTAAAAAAAATTAGTTGGTAACAATGCATGGACGCAACTCAGTTACTGTGATTGCTAAAATGAAACACACACATTTTTGCTTGCTGTGCATATTATCTACAGTAATAATATGAATTACTTGCACAACATACTTAGTTACTCAATCTAACATACAATAACAGCAATGTCTTTCTATTCATCTTAAGCCACTCTTAGAACGTTAAGTAAAAACATTTCCCCACTCGGGAATGGAGTGTCAGGTTGCAAAACCTGCGCAATACCACAGCACCATAAATTGGGTAGATTCCAAACAAGCCCATTGTGCCTATGTAGAACCCAGGGAAAAACTTAATGTCACATAGAGAGCCAATAAAAATACAATAACATTCTATCTTGAGGGCATTTTCGCTTTTCAAAACTTCTTTCTTACTGCAATTTATTGTTAGCAATGATCAGTCGGGCTGGACCCAGCACAGTACCAAATTTTTTCTAACTTTAGATCTCTTGACTTTGGGTGGTTTTATTGATCAATAGTAATACTGAGTGCTATTATTCACATTTTACCAGTAATAATAATGCCCTGAACTGTCAAGAAATTGATAGAACATTCTACTCAGACACATTCACTTAAATTTGGAAAATGACCCAAAAAGATATATTTCTCATTGTGTAGTGAATTTCTGATTGTTTTTAGTCAAGCACAGCGTTCTAAGTAATTTTTTGGGCTTGTCGGTTTGACAGTAAGTTGTCAGTAGACTGGCTGCTGCGGCATATTTCCTTATATTTAGTTTTTCTTTAAAAGAATTATTATAATTTATCTTAGAGCTTGTTTCTTGAATAATACATCATAGTGTACAGTGCAGTACAACAGATAATATCTATTGTCGGTATTGTATTATCTATCATAGTCATTGTTTTATGCACATTTTCTGTACATAAAATAATAGCTAAGACTGCTTGATACAAAATAACTATACAAGTGCATTACTGCGGAGTTGGTCTCTTTTAGTCTTCAAAAAGAGCACATTTATTGACAAATACAACGCAATGATAATAAGAAGGTTCAACAACATAAAAAATTCAGCTGGCATTTTTTCTCGCAGCCTTCTTTAGCAAGTTGTTGGCTCGAGCCCGAATCACTGTAACACTTCTGTTAGGCAGCGTTGAGTGTTTAGCATCCAACACTGATCTTGTTGGCAGTTTGCCTGATTTTTCAGTCCAGTACTTGTCAAATTCTGCTATTTCCTCTGCACTTTACCGTTTTCTGCTGACTGAAATAGTAAATAATGTGAATTATCATTTATAAAAATCTGATAAGCTATGGCTTTGATGAATCACATATCATTGCTCAGCTCCATTCAAAAGTTAAATAAGCTGGTTTACGTGCTGCAAGTCAAAACAGAATTGATGGTTTCTAAGATACAAGTGAACAATAAGGACATTAATGCTCGTTAGTGTCATTTCTCATTTAGTAATATAATACTTAACCAATGTATTGTTATTCAAAACACACATATACTGTAGAAGGTATTTTGATGACCACTTCTATATACTACTTTAGTAGCTAATTATGAAACTAAATGGTGTGCCACTTGCATGCATGCGATAGAGCAGTTTGGATTTCTATTTGCTTCAAATTATTAGAGAAATGATCAGGATTAACATTCATTGAGCAGTCTCAATGGCCAGTGTTCAGAACGATTGCTGCTAAGCTTAGTGTGACCTGACTGGGTAGCTATTTATTGAGTCATTAATTAGGCTAATACTTGACCTATGGGGTCAAGCAATGTGGTTAAACACCATTGTTCAGGTGTTCATTGAAACCACTAATGCCTAGATTGCTCTAGATACCTAAATGCCTCTGACTAGGAGAGCTATGTTTTGTAACCTGACAGCAGCAGAACACAAAGACTAGTGTCAGCATTTATGTAGGCAACGAATTTGACTGAAATACTTGAAAAGTTAGACACCTTTATTTTTTATACTGCATTTGAGCTACAGCAAAATAATCACGCTTGGTTCCCTAGTACATTGTGTTAGTTTAAAGCCACTTATCATAGCATCACCCACATTTAATCTGATGTCTGAAAATCACTCTTCGGTGTTGATAATCCATGTATGTCACTCTGCACTTATTTAAAATCAATGCATTTTCGATTAGATGCTACTACACAAAGAGAAATATACCCTTGGGTTCTTTTTTTAAATTCATGCATTAGTGATTTGCAAATATATGAAAGCAGAGCCTTATTTAAAACTAAAATCTTGTTGCGTCAATATTTGCAAAGTTATGCTTGCTATTTTAACCTTGACCCAAAACTCCAATATTATAACATTCTGAAATACAGCTAAATTGACATAAGGTAGAATCTTAATTTGAAGGCCATGTTCATTCGAGTGCTATTCTAGAAGTGTTGAAAACTAGAGTGTCACCCTTTAATTGACAACCACATCCAGCTGACTGCGACTTCAACATTCTTTGATCTTTGGATCCGATTTTGGACAGGATGGATAGAAAAATGTTGACAAATTTTTACTAACAATGACTCAGTTACAACAATAGCAATTAATACTTTTGTCAATGCATATTGAAGCGAGTTTTCTAACTTCTAAGCTTTACAGTGTTTTCGTTAAAGCTTTGAAAGCAGCACCGTGGAAATAATTAATAACTCTATCAGGCTGATAATAATTTTATTGTTTAAGCGGCCTTGATAGTTCGGCATATATGAAAAAACGGTTTAGCAAATATGATGAAATCTGTACTACTATTTGAGGCTAAAATTTCTTGCACATGCTACAGCATTAGAATAAGCAGTTAACGATGGCATTTTGCAAGCTCAGCGCCCAGTGTATATGTTATCACTGAATCACAGCTTAGTTTGTGTGTTATATAGTTTTTTATGTGTTTTTTTCAAAAGAAGTAACGTTCACTTGAACGGCGGCGTTCTATCTTTAACCGTCATCTATTATAGTACAGGTCTAGTAGAGGGGCGTTTAAATGAATGGGGATTCAATTAGAGATTACATAATATTTTATTAACCCTTTCACCGCTGCATGCGCATTTAGGCGAAATCAATGGACGACCGGCATATGTGCATGTTGCGAATTTCCTGGCAATTGCGTAGTAACTTAATTTTATTATTCGTTGACAACATAACTAACAGTCTTTAAGACTTTTTAGGGTATTGACAGTGTTGTCCAAAAGTTTCCCTGTAAAATTACCCTAAACTCACGAAGCAATTTTAAATTTTTGTTTAGGACTTTTCAACATAAAAAGAAACATTTGTTCTTTCTGATTTTTGAAATATTTAGTGCTATTATAGCTTTCGCAAGTACATCCAGAATTGAAAACAGATAATTACTTATGTTGATAACATTATTGATGATTGTTGATGACTGACGGATTAAGATTTTAGTGATTACACATATAATTAAAGTAGCAGCTCCAATAGTGACTCCAATGGTGGTCAAAGTAATAGTTTTTGTAAGAGTAAGGAACATGGTAGAGCATTGTTTTTTGAGATTTGAAGGGATCGTAGCTTCACATAGCATTAGCAATGCACGAAGTAGGAATGCATTAAGTTTTTTGAATAGTACTATTTTTTAACGTGTTGGAAAAATAAAATCTATAACAAAAAGGTTTTAGATAGAGTTGAAGCTAATAAAGATTGAACATATATTATGAAGCACAATCGACAATTTTTGCCACTATAATTGGAAGGGTTAAAAAATGCAGTGCCATGGCATTCAAACATAGATTTTATAGTAATATTATTTCTTATAAATTTTTTGAAATAAAACTTTTATTAATGTGGCACGCTCTTGTGGAAACTAACCGTTAATCAGCAACATACCCCCTTCAAGAAAGCGTCCAGCTGTGCTTCGTACCATTTTCCATCTGGTGGATATAGTGCTTGGATGCGGTGACCAGGTTTCTACCAAAATAAGCAAAACAATTTTAATAGCCCAAACAGATGTTATGCAGATTAAAAAGTGATGCAAAAGATGCCTGTTGTTTTTAGGTTTTTCAGCAAACCCGTGTCCCTACCTCCCATTACTAAAATTCTATGAAGCAGTAATATTTTATCTCTTGCGATATTCTTCTACAAAATTGAAACATAGATTTTAAAGCTTCAACAATTTAAAGGATTTCATTTACTCCAGTCACTTACTTATGACTCAGCCTCTAGTTTAAATCCGTATCAAATTACGACTAAAATGCATCAACTTGTTAATTACAATGAAAATAATACATTATCACAACTTTATACTGCCCTAAGCAAGCAAAACGCCCTATCTGACAAGTTTTTCAAGATTTACTTTTTTGTGCTTCAATGTAATTTAGGTTGAGATCTAACATGTCTCAAAATTTCATATATCTGAGACCACCAGAAATAGCACATTTCACAATGTGCAAAACGCCCTATCCACATTTACCACACATAAAGTGGCAATCAAAGCGCTCTATTTGCAGATACAGCGTTTTGATTGGCCTGAACATACACAAAGTTTGACATTATGAAAAGCATTATGTAATCAAAGAGTATATAAACAAAGGGAAGCGAAACTGAAGCATATATATTTGGTTGTTTCAAGGCAGCTCATACAAGCTAGTGCACTTCTAAGTGCTCAATCTTATTGCTATATTTTTTATCATAATATATTTATTATGACAAGACGATATCTAAGTGACAAAAGTCTCGATTTAAAGATCCGACTCAGAGATTTGATGAAAAATTTGTTTTAATTACATGTCCATTGGAAGGTTTTGCTTTTTTAAAATACTGAAATTATTGCACTCAGTTGTTTGCTTTAAATTATTTTTAATAAAAGCGTTTGATCTTTTTTAAACTACTATTTTACTTATTCCTTTCATTTCATGACATCTGGTTTGAAGGATACCTAGATCTTTGATCATCTCTTAACTTTTGAGCTAAATATGGCTATTACAGGGTTTTAATCCATGTGTTGACTGGATGAGTAATAGGAATTGCAACATATATCATTTTGTTGACTAATTGCGGGTTAATATCAGAATTTAAACTTGTAATCCTTTGATAATCCAGTCATGGCAAATGGTCTTGTGGCAAACTAACAATGAGAAACCAGTCCAATTAAGCAATCAAAAGGCCCTATCTGCAGTGATAGGGCGTTTTGATTGCCTAGTGCCAGCTTAGTAAATTGTCAATTTAAGCAAACAAAATGCCCTAAGTGAAATAACTCCTTTGATTTTAAAGTTTCACGAAAAAAAAATTCAGTAAAAATTGTTGGATATCTCACCATAATAAATAAAAAAAAACAACTAAAATACTGCTAATACTGATGCCAGGCTTGACCAAAACGCGTTTGTGCTTGTGCTGAACAATTTACAAATATCAAGATACAGCGTTTTGCTTGCTCAGGGCAGTATAGTATAGGCTACTAATAATTCTGCCTGTTTGGTGCTATCAATCAGCTAACACTACTAATCAGAATAAAAAGCATCCATAATTATTTTAATGCTTTTTAAAAAGTTACAAAAGTTAGGAGCATCGACAGAGTCACAGATATTCATCAATTGCTGGCTACTGAGCTATATGTTACCATAACTATTTTAATGTGTGTCGGTTAATCTCACAAAGCTACCCTTGTGTATAATTACAAAGTTATCATTTTATGAAAATTAGTAATAATTTCATTCTTTTAGCATTATAAAGTTGGGGTTTCTTGACCTTTTTAACTTGACAATATTACGATCTTGCAATTAAGGCAGTAAAATCCAAATCCAAATTAGCTGCGAAAACCTATGCATTGTTGTTTGCCGTCGCAATTTGATGACATGAGTAAGTTGCTTAGATATAGTATTTAAAGTGGCTCGCCCTAAAGGTCAAAAATGGCCACTACCGGTCTAACCTTTCGCATTGGTATTGAGGCGAAGTAAAATACTTTTTCATGATGCCTTTTCACCATAATATGGTACAATTAATTCAATGACAAAATTGGCAAAAGTAATATAAAACAATTGTGACAAACAAATATACCAATTGTGACATGATTAGTCTGTTCTTCTGCTGCTGCAAAACCCTGAATGGCTAGACGCGTGAAAAAAGCAAAATGTTTAGCGGCTACAATCTCGCTAGAAGGTTGAACTTATGTGATAAGTCTTTAGGTTGTGTAGGAATGAGAGGTTGGCTTGCTTCTTACAATCTATTTAATCAATTGACTAGCATGCAAGAAGATAGCAAAGCCATGCCACATTAGGAGAATGAGTCACTTTAAGCACAAACCACAATTGCATAAGTACATAGGTCATTTCTGCTAGTGAGAAGACCTTGGAGAATAAGACCACATTATGCAATTCTGTGAAGATTTTATTACTGCAGTTATACTTGTGCTGCAATATTTCTAATAGAGTGAAAAGCAAATGAGCTGCCCAACCACAACCTCCTTCATTATAAAGTTACAAAGAATAGGAATAACAACAATAGCTTTCATTCGGAGGCTGAGGCTATTGAGAAGTAGAAAGTGAATTAGCTAAGCAGGCAATAGTAGAACACATAATAAGAGCATAGGCATCATGATTGATGTGTATGCAGGCAATGAATTTATGTACAATTTCACTACCAAATATTTTAGTAAAGCTAGACACCTTTGGCTAAAGAGTGCTAGATATAGGTCAAAACAAGCCAGTGACAAATCTCATGTTATGCATCCTTGTTTGGACACTTTATTTCTAAAGTGTTTAATGCATTGGAAGTTTAACATAAAAGTGTGCCAAGAATGCACAAAGAACATTGACAGCAATAACTGCATAGTACTGACAGCAATAACTGAATAGAACATGATGTTTAATTAAAATGTAACATAAAAATAAACGTTTTATTTTGTTTTGGTAAGCTTGCAGCAAAAATGTTTGCTGTGCACATAAAATATTGTTTTGCTCCAAATACTTTACAAACAAGTAATAATAACTTTATTGATGCAAATTGTACTGAAATTATATTTGCTACGAGCACCAATGGAAGTCAAAATAAGTAATACAATTCTTACAGACCTTTTAAAAACAATGGCCTTTGCTGCTACAGAAAAGTGAGTAGACCCATAGGAAGAGAAGTATATGTTCTTATACTGCTAAAACTACCTTTGGTTCAGAAATGAGATTTGAAAAGAGCAATGAATTATTATAAGCATTGGCAAAATGTTTGGGATGGATAGGAAACAAAGCTGGGTATTGCACATGCTGGTAATTTAGCTAATGTAAATAGATTTCCTACACTACCTAATTGAAAACATCAATGCAAAATCTAAATACATGTAAAAACTTACTAGCCATAGTACAGAGTGACCTTTTAATGTTTGTCAACATAACATCCGTACCGATTTGAGCATCTTGAAATTATATTAACGTTGCTTTCATTATGAGCTCCCTTTGACATTTTAAAGTATTAAAATGGGCAAATACAAGTTGCATTTTCAGAGAACTTTTAAATTCAAGTCATATGCCACAAAAAGTTCCTCTGCGTTGTTTGTAGTATATCCTAAAAGTGCTAACACTACATTTGTTTTAAATTTTAAAGTTGACACAAATAATTGAGCAAATTATGTAGCTTATTAGTAAAACTTTTGTTAACATCAGCAAACAAACTGCATACATGCTGCCCGATACCGAAGGCCAAAAATAATAATATATATTGCTATTTATATTTTAACCAATAGTTTTGCAGTTTTGTTATTGTACAGCAATTTGTATAAAACCTACTGTATTTCAGGTTTGAGTAACTATGAGTTTTAGTAGTGTTCTGGCCCTTCCTATCGCGTGTTTTCAACATTTTGAGGTAATAATTAAAAGCCATGAGTTGAATTGCGCAACTTCAGCAGCATCTTATATATATATATCATTCGCCAAACTCATTGTCTTGAATCATCAAAGTTCACTAAATCATTTAAAAGGAAATACATACACTTGTATCTCTAATTCTTTTATAGCTTTACCCTTTTACTGCCACCCATGTACAAACTAAGCTACCGGCCTACCGCCAGCCATTTCACCGAAAATTGCCAATTTAGCTTCATGATATGTACATGAAGCATGTATACTATTTTGTTTCAACTTCAAAGTTTATCTATAAACTTTTTGTAATATATTTTATTTTGCTAAAATGTTAACATATAGTGCTATGCAAAAATCAATGTACCTTCACTTTGTGCATTGCTAACGCTATGTGAAGCTACAATCGCTACAAAGCTAAAACGGATGCTCTACAATGTCCCTTACACTTAAAAAACTATTATTTTCACTATCATCAGAGTCACTGTTGCTAATTTAATTATCTGTGTAATCACAAAAATCTGAATTTGAATTGACTATAGTGTCATCAACATACATGTAAGTAATTATATGTTTTCTGACTTGCGCGATACTTAACAAAACTTACACAAAAAATGTCCATTTTTATTTTGGAAATTCTCAAAAAAAAATTTGAAACTGCTTGGTTATCTTAGACTAATCTATTAGAGAAATATTCGAACCACACTGACAATACCATCAAAGTTTTAAAATCATCCGTTATGTTTTTAATGGATAATAAAATTAGGTGACCACGCAATTGTTGGAAAATTCGCAAAAATGTGCATACGGCAGTTGCTGATAGATTTAGCATAAATTCGCATACGGTAGGGTAAGAGTAAAAACCAACAAAATATTTGTCAATCTCCTGCCTCTAAACATGATATCTCAAATCTGATAATTACTCTCAGTGTTGACTGAGTAACTAAAAGTGGTAATGAGTAACCATGGAAAACTATTCATTTTATATAATTATGCAATTGCTCAGCAATTGCAACCATGACTCATAAAGACTAAGAAGAGCAATACTAAATCTCTTTGCTATGCTACATTCCTTTGATTGGTTTGCGCTATTTATATTATGTAATCTGCCAATAATAGATGAATAGAACACAAAAGTGGCATAATGGTTTATGTAAGCGTTTAAATAATACAATGCCTGTAAAAATTAACAACTTTTCTTACTGAAGCTATGGCTATATCAAATTATTACACTAATTTTTGGCTCGCATGTATAATGTGCTATTTTACAGCAACTTATTGCAATATCGCATACCTTTAATTTGATGTCTGCAAATCAGTCTTTGGTGTGGGCCATCAATGCTTCTCATCCAGCAGTTATCTATAACTAAAGCGTCATTGATTATTTGCAACTATACAAAGAAAAACCACTTTTGGGCATGCTGTTACATTCTTACGTCAGGTATACATTTGCTAGTTACAGTAAAACTTTGTACAGTATATTTTGTGTTGGTGAATTTAAAGTTTTGCTTATCATAGTGACTTTGCCAAAACGTCAAACTTTACTACATTTCAAAATACAACCTTACTGATATAATGTTTTATAGTTTGTAATCTATAATTATGTATATGTTAAAAAATATTATAAATTTCGGTAGATGAAACCTTGATTATTTTGACATATTTTTTATGCAAACCAACGTGTAATTAGCAACATACCTTTTCTAGAAAAGAACATCCAACTTTGTCTAATACTCTCTGCCATCTGATAAATATGCCATCTTGGCAACAATGCTTACCAAGTTTCTACAAAAATGAAAAGATAATTCAAGTAGCATAAACAGATATACAAACCAAAATGAATGCAAAATACACATTTTAGTTCACTGGTTAGGTTTTTTTTGGCAAACTTGAATGTCTGCCTCCTACTACTGAAGCTCTATAAAACAGCTAAGCTCTTAATTACTACACAATTACTACACAAGATTCAAACTAAATACTAAAAGTTTCAAAATTCAAAGGCTGCATATACCCACTTACTTGCTTATGCCTATGCATGTACTACTATTACTTACAAAATCATAACTGAAATACGCAAACTCTCACTATTCATGATAACAATAATACAATTACTTTATGATCATGTTATTCTAATAACAGTTTTGACTGTTGGTAGAACCACATTAATAACGTTACTTATCATTATAAAAAAACATCAAAAATTATAATAATAATAACTGAAAATAGATTAAAGTTGGAGAATTAACTGATTCACTAAAATAACTATTAATTGTCAGCTGGCGTGTCTGTGTTGATGTTACAAAACTGAACATTCGTGTAACAATAATAAAGTCAAAAATTAGGACTTTACAAAAAGTTTTGATTTTTTCCTTTTTGGTAATATAATGCTGACCTTTCTTGACTTTTCTATGCAGAACAATATCAGCAGTTGGATGACATAAACGGATGTAAAAAATATATCAAACGTGTTCTGTGCTACATTCCTTAAAAATTATAATAATTGAAACATACTTTTTTCACGCTAGTCCTATTTCAATATTAAATAAAATTTATACTGCTTTTCTACAACTGTATGTTTCAAGTAAATAAACTGTAAATTGACTAAAATAACATGAACAACTTACCGAATGTGACTTGCTCCCTTACATGTAGTCATTCTGCTGCTACCAAGCTCTAGTAGACTACATGAGTGAAGAACTAATAGTCCTAACAGCCACAGCAACATTATAACAGCCACATCTCTCTAGCTGTTATATACTGTGGTTATACTTTTGCCACTTTACTTCAATAAATTTAAAAAATCAATTCTTCGACTAAAAAACCATCTCTCAGGTATTGCGTTTGGATGCAAAGTTTCAAAAAAATATTTATTTTGTGGCTGGATGCAACGGCATCGAAAATATGAATTGTACTGATTATAGACTTATTTAAACTTTTACTACAGCCATGCTTAAACATCAGTTGAAACCATAATGTGCAATTATTGTGAATTTTCACAAAAAAGAGCAGATCAATGAGAAACCTTGCAAAAAAGGGAGTGCTTAAATGGCAGTCTTGAAAACTATAAAGAGGGTCAGCAAATAAATTGTAATGTATTGTAGTTTGTTAATATACAACTTTATTTCTCAAATCTAATAAAGCTATCATGAATATTAGCAAAACTGACTGTATCCGACATAGCTGCTAATTCTTTGTATTTGCTGATGCTTAGTCATAAACTTATTGCAATATGTTTTTAAATAGATTGTGCTATTAACTGAAACGATACCAAAACAGTTAAAAGTAAGAATGTTTTAAAATTGATATGCCTCCTAGTTCCATATATAAGAGCCTCCTAGGGTTTATAATTTATTGATAGAAAATTACACATTTTTGTTGGAGTTGTCTCCTCTTTTCCATATATATGAATATAGATATATAAGGCGATTATGGGAATCATGTTTAAAATACTTCTATAGGGTTGGTAAGCACTATAAACACTGCTAGAATTAGGAGGCTCCCTGGACGCCTCCTAATTTTTCAGAGCCTCCTAACATGGATTATATATTGATAGAAGCCTCCTAGTTGGGAAATATAGTTCTATATATATATATATATATATATATATATATATATATATATATATAGATAAACCGAGAAATGTCTCTACCAGTTGATATCTATAGCTTGCAATTAACCTGCGATGATTAATCTGTGTCCTGCTTTGCAATTTGTTGAAACTTTCAATTTTTATTTCATTCTAAATTTGAAGACTTATTTTTATTTTATGTCTCTATTTACCAATGTTGCATAAAAGCTCATTGCACTCATTAATACGTTTGCAGCCAAAACTAGCTTTTTGAGTGCATTAGAAGAGGAGTTACGAGTGTCGATCCATTGTAAGATCAGATTACTGCAATGATGCCATCACAAACACGAGCGAGGCGAGTGTTTGGTCGTGATATAGATATATCACGATTTGGTTTGGCCATTAATCACGATTTGGTTTGGCCGTATATCACGATTTGGTTTGGTCGTATACAGATTATCAAATAATCTATAGACATATATATAGATCTCAGTTGGTCGTCTGTTCAAATCTCTGCCTGTCCAGTTATAGCTGTTAAAACCTTAGAATGAATAGCTCCCTGCATGCTGGATTTGAACTCACGGAGATTGCAATGGTAAATTTCAAACCACGCATTTAACCACTGAGCAATACAGTCCTTGGCATTCTATCGCTCTTATCATATACCAAAAAGTACACACTAAATGTGCACCTTTGATTAGTAACTAATATTACCTTTTGCATTTGTTATTTTTTGAAATTGTTTAAAAACTAGTTTTTTGCTACCATTACCTATTTTTTTAAATTGTATTTTTAAATGTACCATTTCAATTTCAAGTGGGCCATTACACTTCTATTATATCGAGTAGAAATAGCCTCTACATTCTGTCTCTGTTCGGTCAGACAAAATACCAGACAAAGACACTACGATATCTCATTTGTACATTTGTACCCATAACGAGAGGTACCAGTATCGTTGTATTCAAAGTATTGATGAATAGCTTATGCTGCAGCAGTAACCTTTTTTATACACACACACTTCTATGCACGAACTGTTATTATTAATTCAACATATTCAGAATTTTTATTTTGTTCTCTCAGTTCGTATTGGTTGTATTATTACCAAATCATTTTTTATTGTAATCGTAGCAAAACAGACTTAATTTTGCTATTACTTGCTAATTATTTCACATTTACATTTAAACACTTTTATAATTGTTTCATTTTGTTTTTTACTTTATTTGACAGGCACCAAACATTTCCCTCATGATATGAAGTTGGAAAGTTACAGTTGTTTGACCATGTTTAAAAACCTTAACAGTTGTTTTACTTTTCTCCTAATTTATTCAAATTGCACAAAAAACTTTTCTCATGATATGGAGTTGGAAAGTTAGAATGGTAACTGTTGTTATACGTTAAATGAAAATAAATTTTTTTTGCAAAGACTTGTTATTCAGGCAACGTTAGGCATTCATCTGGTATACTATAAGTCTGCAAATTTACAAGTTATGTAATGATAATTTATCAAATGCCACAAATATATATTCATGAACAGGTGACATAAACGAACCATACTTATAATACATGCAAAAACAAAAATTAATGTATGTAAAACAAAAATATTTGCATTATTTGCTTGGATAGCTGCGTTGTGATTGTTGCTTTCGATGGAACAAACATCTTCTGGTTGTCCAATACCTTCCACAATGTTTTTAGATCTCAACACTTTTGCACTGCTGAACTAGTCGATGTTAGCGTCCAAACAATTTTTTGGCAAAGCAACACTTTGATGCTAGCATTTAACACAAATGCAAAGCGTAAAAGTTTTTCCCGCTAAATGTAATCTTTGGCCCAAAACATCCTGACATCATAGTCTTCATAGTATTTGTACCTTCTCTCCCTATCTTTAGAGCAAGTAATAGAGCACAGAAAACCTAGGCTATCTCTGGACTTTTGGGTGGCCCTTAATGATGGCTAATTATTGTAGTTATAAGCAATGCGTGTTATTGAAATGAAGTCCAGCAATCGGCATACTCTCAATATACAGCAGTTGTTGGCATTCTTTAGTTTTGATACAATAATCATTAATCACAATATTTCAATTGTTTTCAAGACAATATAATCTTTTCATGACTTTTACATTTGTATCAGGTTTTTTTTACTATTTTTTACCTTGTAACTTTTAATCCTAAGAAACCTGAAGTGATTTAACAATTTTAACACTTGGATTGATAGACAGGTTTTACAACCATCACAGGCCAAATTCAGTTTTGGAGTTATTAGCTCTTACAAAGTGAATGTTTTTTTCATAAAATAGATGCAACTTTCCAAAGTGGTAGTTTCTATAATGATAGTTTAGTGTGAAAAAGTGGTGGGTCTTGCTGGTCGTTCACTGCATAGAAATAAAAATGGTTATTGGTCGAACCATATTTCATACAATGAGTTATATTCCCCACACAAATGCTCTAGATTAATAACATGCTGCATAAAAGTAAAATTAAGGCATTAGCTTGAGTTCCAACAGTGAAGAAAGCATCTAGTCTGAAATTCAGTTATCACCCTGTAATATAATGTAACATGTTTAAAAGCGTATTGTCCTCGTTAAAATTGTTGCGGTATTTATAAGATGGTTCATCATTTACAATTTCATGCCATATTGTGTTTGCCATATTGCCATTGAGTAAAACAGCTCATATAAATTAATTGTGAGCTCGTTAATTAATTAATAAGCATGTTTATACCCTTAAGCACCCTTAATTTAGTAGTTGATTGATTAGTTAGTTAATTTGGCTAGGGCGTTTTGAACATGGTCTATTGGGATTCGCATAACCTTGTCGTTAATGTTTTAGGGACCCGACTCCTATTACGGAAGTAAGGGACTGAGAAAAGTGACCCACGAGTCTCCAACTAGTGGAAAAATATCGTTTCAGTTTTCGTACGCAGCTGGCAACAATAACGGCACCTCAGTTGAGGACGGTCAGATTCCAGAGATTATGTTTTATACATAAACTTTATAAGTTCTTTACTTTATACTTTATATTGTTCTTAGTGTGTCTATGATAAGCTTCACAGCAGTCGAGTGAATTAGTCTATAGCTGTCCCCTGGAGTATTCAAGGCAGCATTGACAAACCATTTTGAATGACACTCACTGAATTCACGTGCATAAAGTTATATTTTTACGGTGCTCAGCAAGTCATATAAAATGATGCCTGTCCTTGTGTTTGTCTACTGTGCATCTTTTGAATGTGAATACTTTTCCTGGTAGCTTGATTTTTATCTAAATTATTTTTAATTTTTGTAATGTTTTCATTGTGCCTTCTTTCATGTTCACGAGCTGTGAATATAATAAAAATATAGTAGTGAGCTTTATAAGAATTTCTGTTCGAGTATACATATTCACACGTATTTGTATCTCTGGATTAACATCTACTTATAAATTGAAACAGTCCACTTTAAAGCACTTTTTATTTACTCGCTCTCATGCAACAAGAATGTATATATTCAACGTAATGTACCCCTCATTGGGAGTTTTTTGTAGAATTGTTTCATTATATGATTACTATGTAATGAAATTAAGTACTGTGTATGATTACTATTGGTATAAATAGGTAGGCTCTCGAGATTGCTTTGTCAAATTTGTTGAAATCAGCCAAGGCATATAAATACATAAGATAAGGCTTTATAGACTTGTTCTAGAGTTCCTATGAAATGCTAGGTCTTTTAAGCGCTCAAACATCTACGTGCTGAGCTAGCAGGTTACAAGCAACAATAAACACGGCTAATATTTTCAAACAGCTTTTGACAACTTAGCGTATATCAGGGGTTTCCAACCAGGGAGGAATTCCACTTTAGGGTGGAAATTTTAATATACAAGGGGGAAACAGAGAGGTGTTTGATTCGTTAAACTTATAATTTACGTCCTGCAGTGCCGTGTGAGTTTAGGTTTCATCATTTAACATTTTGGTTTTATCTATAACACTAGCTGCTAATAATGAGCTACTAGTCAGAACCAAGATATATGTGAACACATCCATCCAGATTTTGATTGGATAGTAAGTTAACCTAGTCATAAATCAATTCACCGCCATGCCAAATGTCATGCATTGTTGAGTGTTGTATGCATGCTGTATAAAAATTAATAATATGTTGTTACATGTTTAGATATGTACAATAAAATGGGATTATAATTTGTATCGGTTGTTTTTAGTCATGTGGGTTAAAAGTGTATGGGGATTAGGGTTGCCAGATGTCCTGTATTTGATAGGATAGTCCTGTTTTTTTGGTCTGTGTTCTGTATTTGACCCTAACTGTCCTGTATTTGAGTTTCAGGTGAGAGTTATTTTGTATCTGTAACTATTTTCTATAAATACATGTACATGTAATACATATACAACAACCATTGCAGCTGTATTGGTCATTGAGCCAACTGGAATATTATATGACAATAACCATTGATGATTGATAGATATATAATATAGGTATCTATGCATATAACTACAGCCAAACAAACAGCTGTAATTAGTGGGAATTTCCCTTCTATCTATTGTGGAGTTGGCAATGGATAGAAGGGAAATGCCTCTTCCCACCCCATTGATTCAGGAAAGTGCTAGCGAATTATGAAATTTTCAGCCACAGCCCACAATAAATTTGGTAGTTCATCAGTCAGCATGTCTGAGGTAAGTTCTTCGACAGCTGAAGATCTTCACAATACTCCACCAAAGAAATCCAAGCGCTTAAAAGTATATAGCAAAACATGGGAAAAGAAATTCATATGGATAAAGCCTGTGAGCAGAGATAAATACAAAGTGCGCTGCAGTCTTTGCAACAAAGACTTCTCCATCGCATCAGGAGCAGCGGACCTTAAACAGCATGAAGAAACCAAGTACCATAAGAAAAGTGTAAGCTCAGCTAAAAATAATCAGCTGTTGTCTACATTTTTTGCTTCTACAGAAAGCTCTCAGCAAAGTCAAATAACTGCTGCTGAGCTTACCAAAGTATTTCACACAGTGAAACATAGCTTGAGTTATAATTCATTGGACTGTGATATGAAATTGGATAGGATTATATACTCTGGGAGTGTTGTTGCAAAGCAGATATCTTGTGGGCGAACAAAAGCTGAGGCTACTGTCAAGAATGTGTTGGCACCATACAGTGTATGTACAGCTGTGCAAAAACTACGAGATGGGTTGCTACCATTTAGTATTGCGAGATGCTAGTAACAAAGGGAACCAAGAAATGTTTCCAGTAATGCTGGGATTCTATACACCACATGATGACATTCAATCTGTTTTATTGGATTTCTATGAAGACCCTAAAAAAGACTCTATAAGCATAGCTAAAGCTGTTCAGGAATCGCTAGCTAAATTCAACATTGACATGTCGAAGGCGACAGCGTATAGTGCTGACAATGCATCTGTGAACTATGGAGTGCACCATTCTGTTTACCAACATCTGAAGATAGAACAACCAAACTTACTACAAGCTAACTGTTGTGCTCATCTCGTGCACAATTGCTTAAAGAATGTTGCTTCCAAATTAGATGTGGATGTGGAGTTAATAGTAATACGGGTCTTCAATCACTTTTCTTTTTCAGCAGGCCGAAGACAGCAGCTCAAGGAGTTTTATGAATTTCTTGATATAGAGTGGTGTGAGCTACTAAGACATGTGCCCACAAGATGGCTGTCATTAGAACCTGCAGTTGAGAGATTACTGAAAGTTTTACTAGCAATGAAAAGTTATTTTATCTCACTCGAGGATGATTGACCAACTGCTGTTAAACAGTTACTGAAACTCAAAATGGTTGGGACTGACAATTCTCAAGCAAAGGAATGCATTGTGGAACTCTATCTGAGCTTTATATCAAATATTCCCACAGTATTTGAGAAGGCTGTTCTGCAACTCGAGAAGAACAATGGTACAATAATGGAGCTTTATGGCATTATGAATGTACTGAGAGGCTCCTTGAAAGACAGAATGGAAGACAAATTCTTTGGTAGTACAGCGAGAACAATATTGAGTAAATTGAGCATCAATGAACACCGGATAATCATCACAGATCTTCATGGATTCCTAGGCAATGGTGTGTATGTGTAATGCTGCATACTATGATAAATGATCACTTCCAAAAATAACAGCCATTTTATGTGACACATTTTGGATCGGTAGAAGTTAGAAAAAGCGTAATAGGTCACATACATGCATACAGCTTACAATACAAATAATGCAGATTGCAAAATTGTTCATGTTTTTTTAGCTAGTGCCTGCCTAGAGAAATGGTTTGACTTCCCCGAAGACTCTTATTCATACAAAGCAACTCATTTTGCACTGATAGAAGGCATCTCTAGCTACCAACACATGCTTGATTTAAAGAATGATCTCAATCTAAGCCATGTGGATGAGGATTTATTGTACGAGGAGCATAGCTGTATCAGAAGAACTCCCTGGGATAACATCAAGTCCTTAAGCTCCCCAGCTGAGAAGTGGAGTTACATCTTGAATGCGCACCACTATTTCCGGAAACAACTAAGCTTGTATCATATATACTCTCCATACCAACCAGCAATGCCGGCCCTGAGTGTGTATTTTCACTCATGACAGTCAAATGGACAAAAGAAAGAAACAGAGCATCAACTGTACTTATAAAATCAGAGCTGCAAGTGGCATGCAATAGAAAAATAAACTGCAAAGCGTTTTATGCTGCTGTATTAAAAGATGATGCATTGCTAAAAAAGTGTAGACAATCAACAAAATATTGTGACTAAGACTGAAGAGAAGAAGAGACAATGTATACTAAGCAAGGGTCTAATATACGCTACCGTACACCATTATATGCATGTATATCATTATTATATTAGTATATATATCATGTCATCATATCATGTATTTACCATATAACTATATGCAAGACACTATACACTTTTAAATACAGAACCCACTACCAGCCACAATATGTCCTGTATTTTTTGCTCATCCATCTGGCAACCATAGTGGGGATTGGGGAATCAAATTTATGAAAAGGTATATGGGGAGAACTGAATGAAAAAGGTTGGGAACCCCTGTTGTCTACAGTCTGTACAGTGATTTGGTTGACAACATATACCTTTGACTTTGAGTTATCGTCTCTTTTGTGTAAGAGATGTGGCGCAGTGCTTCTAGCTCTGAACCCAGCATTTTAGCGAGAAAGATATTTAGTTGGGAAGATCGGTTTTCGTAGCCCTTTTTCTTCCGCCGATGAAGCGCCTCGCTTGTTCGGTATTTTATACATAATTATCACAAAACTAGCTTGAAAATCCCAAGCTCAACTTACTTCCGATGTGCCGCACCTGTGTGCTTGTAAACCGATCTATGTCTATCCTCCATTACTTATAGTACGTATTGCCCAACTATCGTACACTGAACCAGAAGTTTAGATTGACTCTTTATTTCATTTTACGTGAATATACTCTGTATATTACGACACAAAATTACTGCAAACATATGTAAGACCTCGTGGAGACCTGTTCGTCTGTAGTAAGGCAGAGTCGAAGATTTTGAGCGGTCGTTTCGATATATTTACCTAGCATGAACAATTCTTGGCTTAACCTAGCTCCTGGCTGGTTAATTGTGTTTTTCTTTATAACAAATGAAAACTGCAATAAAACCGACATACTGTGCTTCAAGTTGCAATATTTATTATAAGTAATTTTCAAATTAATTTCAAAAAAGGAAAACGATGCGTTCAGATTTTCGAATGTGCTTTTCCCTACCAACAGCACTTTCATATGGAATTCTAGCGTTGCATTGAGAGCAGGCCTGCTAACTCTCACGCATTGGGCGTGAGACTCACGCAATAACACAAAAGAAAAAATGAAAATGCGTGAGATTTTTGCCCCTTATTTCCACAATTTTATATATCCTATCTATCAGTGCTACATCAATTGCCCCAAAACCAAGTCTCACGCATTGCCCCACTCTTGGGTTGGCAGGCCTGATTAAGGGCCACTCTGCGTAACCTTGACTAAACCTGAACAAAGCAATCTTGCTATCAGGTGGTATCCTTGCAAACAATCGAGTAAAAAATGACTAGGCCTTCACCAAACCTCTTCCCAACATTTAAGAAAAAAGGGCATTGATTGTGAAGTCAGCCAAAGAAGGTCTTTGCTGGCTGAAAGGAACTTCTGTAATATATATACTGTACTTACTTTCTTTGGCGTGTTTCATTTTTGTTAGAAGTAGAGCTCTTAAATTCCTTGCTTATGTTGTTCATGTTCATATAGATGCTTCCACCAGTACCTTCAATCCTCTCACACTTCGAGATATTTAAATGTTTGGATACTTTTGTGTGAAGTGTGCAATTTCGTAACTGGGCATGTTAATTTATGTTGTGCCATGGCTACAAAGTAAATAGGCACGATTCTGCTATCAGATGGAGTGAAATAGTAAACTTCAGTTTGTGCCATATATATGTATCCGCTAGATCCTTGTTCTGCTGAACAATGGCTGCGGCTGCAGGAACTGAAAAGAGTCCGCTTGAGAAAAAATGGTTAGCAATGGTGGAAGATGGAAAAGGTAAGAGGTTTTTAAATTGTTTTTAATTTCTAATAAGCGATAGAAATATTAAAATGCAATGTTAACATATACAAGAGATTTGTTGTTCATTTGTGATGACGTCACACTTATGCTCGAGTAGGAGAGAAACCAAAGATATTGATTTCCTATTTTTGCTTAATATTAATTGTCTCTAACTGAGAGCCATAGATAGCAGGTAGCTATGAATTAAAAACAGCGTCAGCACATTTGTTGAGAAGCAACTTGTAAACAGGATGTCAGCAAATCCTAATAAAAACAATGTGAACTTTGTACTTTCACTTGGAACTACGCTGTTTAACCATATCACGCTGTTTTTTATTGCTGGCTGTTGTAACATTATGCATCTGTCATATATCGTCCTATTAGGTGATACTATGGGGATGAAGACATTTTTGGAAGAGAATCCTTCTTTCAATGTGGATTTGGTCGATATGGTTAGTAGCTTAGAGTTGCAATTTTTAAGCTCATTATGACACAATCTGTGATAATATCGGGAGAAGTAAACAAAATGTACTGCACTTACCGTGTTATAATAAAAAGTAGGTGTGATGAAAGGTTGGCATGAATAGTTACATAGGCAGCATTGACCAGTGTCTCATCATCTGTTCATCTATAGAAAATATCTGGTGTACCTAGTTACCTAAGCTTGCGCAATTGTTATATTTTTTAGCTCTGAGAGTAGAGACATCATTTAAGATTTATGTATATTCATAATCCAATGACGGGAAGATATTCTCTTTATGTTTGTTTATTTCCATAAACTCTTAGACTAACTACATGATTTTATAGGCATCTGCTTGTAGTAATTATTATTAACACAAAGGTTCAACTTATGATGTAAATTTTTGATTTTAGAAGGTCTCTATTGTTCATTATATTAACTAAACACAAGTTTGTACGCTAGTATTACTCGCGTTTATAGATAGTTAGTATTGAGCATACGCAAGAAGTTTTGTGGTAGCGCGTTGAATCTTGAACCAACTTTGATATCCGCTACCTGTTAAATGTTACCTGCTACATGCCACGGGTTATCTGTTACATGTTACCTGTTAAATGCTACATGTTACCTGCTACATGCCATGGGTTATTTGTTACATGTTACCTGTTAAATGTTACCTGCTACATGCCACAGGTTATACGTTACATGATACATGTTATCTGTTACACGCTACTTGTTTTGCAGAACGGCATGACTGCTCTCCAGCATGCCTCATTCAGAGGTAATGAGGAACTGTGCCAAATACTACTGGATCATGGAGCTGATGTAAATTCTGACAAACACGAAAACAAATACACAGCGCTTATGTTTGGAGCTCTTTCAGGTCTGAACTGCTTTGTACATGTTCACATGATCACATCAGTACATGAATTTGGATAGTTAACTGTGGTGGTATTGCAATGCTATTAATTACATTGTGTTATCTTAAAGGAGGAGGGTGGAGGTGGAGGTCTTAGACCTTGGTATACAAGCTGATATTCAGTACCAACATCCCCTACTCAAGCTTTCATTAGCGTGAGTAGGGGATGTTGATACTATATCCAGTGATGCTTTGCATTAGTTACGCTTCATGCACTATTTTTGTTATTGTCAAATTCAGTTCTCAGTTTGTAAAAGTTATCAGCTGTGATAAGTTCATCATTTAAACACCATTTGTCTCATACAACTAAACTTAAAAAATCGTTATTTTTAATTAGCATTTAACATAAAAATTCATTTGGAAGCATATCACCAGTGCAAGGTATGATTTGATTAAAAATTAGCATTCATTTAGCATTGAGGTTCATTCAAATTATTATAACAGTATTTAAGTCATAATAAAGAAAACATTGACATCTGTGATTGACCTTTGTCTCCACCCTTGCATCAGCACGATGCCTTTGGCCATGCATCAGTGCATTAAA
The DNA here is from genome assembly GCF_963576615.1 of Watersipora subatra. Taxonomy (NCBI): domain Eukaryota; kingdom Metazoa; phylum Bryozoa; class Gymnolaemata; order Cheilostomatida; family Watersiporidae; genus Watersipora; species Watersipora subatra. The sequence continues at coordinate 42,816,835 of NC_088708.1, read as the reverse complement.
TACTGGTCTAAACGTTATAAATGTAATTTAGGTAGGTTTATCTTCCGGTCTAAGATTTTAATCGATTACTTTGTCATATCGATTGGATGCCTACTTGTGCCTACATTTTGCCAGAGCATGCATGATGCTGGTTAAATTGCTTTACACTTGAGCCTAATTTTTGTGTATTCACAGGTAATGAAAATGTTGTAAATATGCTGCTAGATGCAGGAGCAAAAGTTGATGTTCGGAATTCTGTCAACAGGACAGCTGGAGAAATGGCAGCATTTGTTGGTAAGAATGTCGCTTTTGCAGATAAAATTATTGAAGCTTGCAGCTTACAGTCGATGATACATTGGTTTTTCCTTAAACTATGAATATTACAGCTATATATGATGACGTATTGGTTATTTTCTTAACTCTACGAATACCATAGCTGTATGTGGTGATACATTGGTTTCTCTTAAACTATGAATATTACAGCTATATATGATGACGTATTGGTTATTTTCTTAACTCTATGAATACCATAGCTGTATATGGTGATACATTGGTTTCTCTTAAACTATGAATATTACAGCTATATATGACGACGTATTGGTTATTTTCTTAACTCTATGAATACCATAGCTGTATATGGTGATACATTGGTTTCTCTTAAATTATGAATATTACAGCTATATATGACGACGTATTGGTTATTTTCTTAACTCTATGAATACCATAGCTATATTTGGGGATACATTGGTTTCTCTTAAACTGAATATTACAGCTATATATGACGACGTATTGGTTATTTTCTTAACTCTATGAATACCATAGCTATATATGGGGATACATTGGTTTCTCTTAAACTGAATATTACAGCTATATATGACGACGTATTGGTTATTTTCTTAACTCTATGAATACCATAGCTGTATATGGTGATACATTGGTTTCTCTTTAAACTCTATGTTTGATAATTCAGGATCCTCTCTCCTGTTGGCACTGAAACTAAAATATTTTTTTTAATACTTGTTCTTGTCGATTTGCTACTTATAAGTTCTTATCTCTTCAGCACAACACCACATCGGAGGAGTAATTATGAACTTCTATCCGTCGAAAAAGTTGCAGCGCTTTACCAAAACCACAGGTATTCTTCTTTTACTGCTTCATAGCTTTTACTATTATTAAAAAAATGGTTGACTATCAGGAGATTATTATTGGACTGCGTGAGAGACATCGGTGCAAGTCTTTCATGGCTAGAAATGGAGAGGCTTGTCAGCTTCAATGATATGCAAGGTTTGACTAGAGCTCAGAAAACTGGTGATGATTAGAATTCTAAAGCCTTATCAACAAACCACTTTGTCTGTTTGTGTGTTTGTTTGTTCTTGTAAGTCTGTGTGAACATTTTGAACCAGTTTTATCAAAGCTTCTCGCGCACACTCTTCGTGCCTTCCACCAGGTTGCCAAACATATTTGGTTTTCAAACTCTGTCTAGTTACTGAGAAACCAGCCTCTTAAACACCCATTTGATTAGAAACTCAACAATGCGTCTGCAGCATGCATTAAGTACAATGTCCTTAATTAATGCCTTCATGGATTGTCTTGAAAGAAATGTAGCAATTTGTGTTAAAGATTTCTCTGGCAGCACCGGGCTTACTGCTAGTAATATATAATAATGGTATGAAAATTTTTCCGTACATTCAGGTTTGTTCATCTTTAATGTAAGTTGAAGAATTGGTTGTCTGTAATTAATAATTTGACATTTGTTCATCCATGGAAGATGGTAGTTTGAATGAGATATAGAATATAGAATGCCAAGCTTCAGTTACTGGTGGCGAGACAGCTGAGTATTAAGGTACAGTTTTCATTCCAGTACAGCTTATGTCTTTCACTCTTCAACTAAAACGTCAAAGTCAAACCTCAACATGCCAAGTTGATTCATACTGATATTTGGTTTGTATGTAAAAAAACGGCAGGAAAACTTTCTCTAAAATGGTCATATGATTAAAGGAATATTCTTAAACTTGTTTATGAGAGTTTCTATCTGCATATATAACATTATTGTTAATTTGTAAGTATAGACATGACAGGCATATTCTTCAGCGTCATCAGGAGTTGTTTTCTCTTTATTTGCTACATTTTGACACATTAAATATATGTTTTACAACCAAATATCAAAATTTGAAGCTAATTCATTTTAATATTTACTTTGTATGTAAAAACTGATGTTTCAACAATTATTCTTATAACGATGCATCCTTTTATGTTTGTTCTGTTCTTGAGGCTATGACATAGCAACAAAACAAGTATATATGAAATATGTAGAAAAATACTACTATTCTGTATTAAATGTAAAGACCAAATTAATAACAATTATTCAGTAAAAGGGTTTTTAATGTTGCTTTAACTTTGAGATGTGTGAATAGAAGTGTTGGCTCAACAATACGTAAGTTCAGTGGTAAAACATCTGGTAGAAATATGCTTCTGCTTAACTTACTTTCACTTACACTGGATGTAGTTTAAATTGATTTTATTTATAGTATTTTTATTATTTTGCTGCATTATTGTTTAAATTCCTTTAGCTTATTTATTTTTTTACATAGTTGTAATATTTTAAAAACTGTCTAATAACTTTAAATCACTGTTCTTATAGATTTTAGGCTCTCTCCGAATTGGTTGCAAGTCTTTTCTAAAAGAATATAAGCTCTGTTCTGATAGATTGTAAACCTCACTTTAATAGATTATAAACTCTGTTTTAACTGATTATAAGCTCTTTCTAATAGAATATGGGCAAGATTTTTTATTTGAGTCAAATTTTGTGAATTTTAAAAGCTTTTCATACTTTGTCAAATTTTAATATGTCATAATATAACATTATAGCTATTTAGAAATTTAATATGTCATAATATAACATTATAGCTATTTAGAATTTTAATATGTCATAATATAACATTATAGCTATTTAGAATTTTAATATGTCATAATATAACATTATAGCTATTTAGAATTTTAATATGTCATAATATAACATTATAGCTATTTAGAATTTTAATATGTCATAATATAACATTATAGCTATTTAGAATTTTAATATGTCATAATATAACATTATAGCTATTTAGAATTTTAATATGTCATAATATAACATTATAGCTATTTAGAATTTTAATATGTCATAATATAACATTATAGCTATTTAGAATTTTAATATGTCATAATATAACATTATAGCTATTTAGAATTTTAATATGTCATAATATAACATTATAGCTATTTAGAATTAAAAAAAATTTTTAAATTACTTTATTGGTCCATGATGTATTGACAATTTTGTGACGTCTCATAGGAATGCAAACACTTGTGACAGTATGATAGCCATAAGACACTAGTGAACTCGGTAGCACAGCATGAAGTGACACTTTGTGTTTACTGACTTGCAGAAGGATAGTACGCTGTTTCGGTGCTTTGCATACTTGATCCTAATCACTAAAACTTAGATACAAAGGAGACAACTCACAATTAAATAAATAGTTCACTTCCGACGCTTACTTGCAGGTATCAACACATCTGTATCCACATTTGTCATACAGTATTGAATTATTATTATACAATGTAGAATATTACAAAGGAATTAATTTGTTCGTAGTAATAGATTTTTAATAGAGATTTGATTTGATATGTATAGTTGACAAATAAAGTTGCAGCAATTACCAGATTCTGCAGTCAATAAATCTATCTATATTTATTGAACGATATTTAAAATTTATTTACTTGTCATCTCCATTGACTAAAAATTAGTAACTTTTGTGGCTGGTAAAATTTTTGCCGACTAACATCTGAAACACTACTAATAAACATTTTATAGAATATGAACAGTAAATATTCACTAGTAGCAGTTGTAATCTGAGCTTAAGAGGTGATGTTTTAATGTAGTATTGTACCATTTTTATTAATTATTAATAATATAGCTATTATTACTACGTACTTTTATATCATATTGATAAATAATTGAATGATTATTATTTATATAATAAATGTAAATGGTAAATTAAAATCGAATAAATAATGAATATGTGGTAATACACATAATACAAATGTATATATGAAATATTTGTTAGATATCATGTTTAAAAATACTATTCAATTTCATGTAAGAGTACATGAATAATATAATACAAGAAACAATATAGTATTTATATTAATATCTGTATTGCTAAAAATAAGATTGATTTTGTTAATGTTTGCTTTTCTGTATCATTATTTATCAAGAGAATAACAAATGACAAGAACATCTCAAAAGCACATTATATTGCCTGTTAGTGTAAGACAAGCGCATAGTAAACAGTATATTATATAGAAAATTTAATTGAAATGATACTTTACTACCAGTCCTGATGTTTTTTTCATATCGCAAACCACTCACGGAAATGTAGCCATACGTACACTAAAGAGTAACGACTGTGATGATCATCCCTGCTCATACATACCCTCATCAGTATTGCTATATCTAATAAGGGATGTTGACACCAATAGGAAGCTATTCGCAATAATCTCTTTTGCGGTTTTTCAGTATATTCTATTTTGCTAGAATAGTATATAATTCTTTTTTCATTGTTGAAGGTGGAAACTGGGATAATTTTAAATTCGCGATGCTGGCAAGATAATCATAGTTGAATAAGAGTGTCACGTTTACGATGTAAATATTTTTGTAACGCCTGTGTTTTAAACCAGTTATTATTGTAAAAGATTTTTAGAATTGTCAAATGTCGTGTTTTACTAAAAGTTTGTCCGGAGTCTGGATGGAGTGGTGAGGTAATTATGATAATTTATACGAGTAAGCCTATTTTGGTTGTGGCCAATTTTAATGGACAACGTGGACACTCTATTCTATTGTATTAAGAATGCTAAAACTGTTGGATATTAAAGTACTTATGAATTATATTTAAACGGTAACAAAAGTTGTTTCACTTTACTCTGAAAACATTGTATAAGTTATATTTTATTTTTACACAGAGAACAGCAATGATAAAACTGAATAATACTCATAGATACATAACCATCAATGACCAATAAAACATTTATTATAGTTTCATTTCTGGTCGATATTCATTATATTGTACAGTTTATGATGGAATAAAATTTGCAGATTATGAAAATAGAAAACATTGATGCAAAATTACCCGTTGAAGTATATTTTCAGTCAAATTTTAAAAGAGGTTCCGAAATCTGGCGATTCTCATAATAAAAAATCTTACCCATATAAGCTCTGTTCTAATAGATTGCAAATCCTGTTTTAGTAGATTGTAGGGCTCATTACAGTAAACTGTAAGCCTTGATCTAAAAGCCTTTTTTTTGATAGACTATATGATATTGTCTGATAGATTGCCTGTTGTGTGCAAGCTACAACAAGTAATTTGAACGAAAATATTTTACTGTTTCATAAATTAATCAGCAATTATCAAATTTTTTCAAATTGCTATACTTAGCAACTTAACTACTTTCTAAAGCGAGGTAGGGGATTCATTGCCTAAATTATACATACCGGTAACAGGTCTCTCCTTAGTCAGTAGATGGTGAGTTCAGTACCAGTAGTCTAAAATTAGCTACATTACATGTCTACGGGAACAGATTCACGTACAGCAAGCGATTTATTGAGAGTTGTCTTTCATACTGTAAAACAGCTCCAAATATGCAGTCTACTAAAATTGTTGCCTTGATCAGTGTATGCATACACATATGCAGTCATACATTTCAATAATGTTGGGAGAACAATGGAAATCTGCACTGTATTTTACAGCTAGTCTACATGTACAATGCATCAGTCTCAAACCACTCAAATTGGAGTTGTCCTATTTTTTGTACAGAGAACTGATAATGAAATTGACATTGCTAGGCAAACTGAAGTTCTTCAACCTGGCAGTATTGAAAAATTTTGCATCTTTGAAGAAATTCTACAAAATATTTTGCTATCACCAGCATTTATTGAATGGACACTTCTACATGTATGCTTAAAACACTGATCATGGCTCACCAGTTCTTCGTCTATAACCTGCGTTTTGACATGGTATATCCAAACAGTGCAGCAGTAATGTGGTTTTGTTGATAAAATTTATATGTATAACAGCACAGACAGTATGATGTCAAAGCAGACAGCATTAGCACCTTACAATAATAAAACATAATGCCAACATGATAGCCTTTTAATGAGATAAATAAGGAAAACGAATGCATGAAAATATATATATATACTGAAAAACATGTGAGAAAATGCTGCATGTGGATAATATGTACGTATAGCAGAACATGAGGAACGAAGCATTATATAAAAATAACATAATGTTAATTTAATGCAAGCATGACATAACAATAACACAATGTTAATTCAACGCAACACTTGCGGATAAACAACATCTTTTGTTTTTCTGCCGGGTGTATGAACAAACCGTTTTGGCTTGTGCCTACTTTTGAGCAGGCAATGTACAACTGGCCATGGCTAAAGCAGGCTGACAGTAAGTCGGTACCAGCTGCTCTCTTTCTTCTCACCGTCACCTATCGCAACGTGCAGTACCTGTGCAAGTTCTGTAGTAGCTGTAGTACTTGTAGCTGGAAAAAAATAGAAGTAACTCAGCTGCGGAAGGAAATGAACACGTTTACTATCACCAACAGTGGCAAATGCAACGTCTATTATAGTGGAGATTTGGCAATTCATAGACAATCCAACAATGAATGAAAAGTTCTTACCTTTTTGAAGTAGAAATTTAGTAGGTAAAACGCAGTAGCAATACCCGTGCGAATTCTGTAGTAGCTGTAATACTCATAGCGGGAAAAAAAGTAAAAGTAACTCAGCCGCGGAAGAAAATGAACATGTTTACGATTACCAACAGTGGCAAATGCAACGTTTTCAAGTAGTGGAGACGTGGCAATTCATAGACAATACAACAATGAATGAGAAGTACTTACCATTTTGAAGTAGAATTTTGGTAGGTAATTTTCGAAGCGAAAACAAAAGCTTTCTTTCACCACTAGAGGCGCACTAAGCGGAAATTCCGGTTAATGCGCCCTAGGGTTGAAAGAAAAAACCGCAGAATAACCGCCCCCCTTATATAAGCCGCATGGCTCAAATCATTAAAAAAGTCTAATACTCCGAAAAGTACGGTACTCATATTAATTTTGTTCGCTTCGTACGACTGAATCGAAAAAGGAAAGACCGCTCTATAAGGTAGACTAACACACACATATACACACAAATATACAGACAGATTTTTTGTCGTTTATATAGTAGATAGAGATTCACATAATGTCAATGAATTTGGTGTATAAAACATAAGGTGTGTAAGTGTGCATCAGTAGATTATCTACCCATTGAGTTACTTATCTACCCATTGAGTAGGTTATCAACCCATTGAGTAGGTTATCTACCCATTGAGTATGTTATCCACCCATTGAGTAGATTATCCATAACCTGTAAACGTCATGTTTTATCAAGTTTTTGCTCAACAATCTATATACTTCCATTTTCCCTTATCAACTGTTTCTACATGTAACATCTTTTGCTTTTATGGAGTCTATTTATATATAAAAGTTCTGCGATAGTAAAAAATGTACCAAAGTTTGTACATGTATATTCAAGTTGTGATCCCAAAAATTTACCATATTGTAGGAAAAGACTCAAAACCCAAGTTGAAGCCAGATTTACTGAAGCCATTCCATTCATTCATTTCTTCTTGCAATCTTCACCCAGTAAGTCAGCAATTTCACCTCTTGTAACAGTAATGGTACACAATTACCGTTTCCATGCTTCAAACATTTGCATTTCAGAGACAACCTTTCGGAGACAACCTTCCGGAGACAATCTACCGCGCAAAAAATTACATAACGCTACAAAGATTTTGTTTTTCAAGATGCTTTTCTTGAAAAATTTATCCTTGGAAAAAATCTTTCGATTTTTAGAAACAGCAATGTATATAAAATTACAGCCGCGATGTCTGATGTCAGGTTTAAAAAGTTAATTTAATTTCAATTTTTAACCAAACCTATAAACAAATCTCATCACTAAAAAACTTTTTAATACATCTCCACAAAATTGTTGACTTCTCAAATTTGACAATAAACTACTAAAATCAGTTAAATGTACGTACAAGGCTCTTATCAATTTATTAGCCTGTGGACCTATTACGGGTTCAGTACAAACAACCAACTAGATTTTATAACATTTGGCGACCTACGATCTTCTCTGACTGTATGCAATTATGTGGTCAAAGGAAACTGACTCGTATGAAGCATGCCCCAAAGCAGGTGATATGAAGTCATTTTTAAGTGGAATAATCTTTTGTATTTTCGGAGTGTTTGCTCACGAGCAGCGGTGCCATTTACTAGTAAACACAGAAAACATCTTTATTTTTAATCCTAAATATTCAGTCTGTTATCAACCAGGCTAGCCAGAAGCTTTATGTTATTCTAGCGTATTGTCACTGTACTGTCTTTGTTATACCCAATGTTTTTGCAGTGTATTGCCACTGTACTGTCTTTGTTATACCCGATGTTATTGCAGTGTATTGTCGCTATGCTGCCTTTGTTATACCCGATGTTATTGCAGTGTATTGTCACTATGCTGCCTTTGTTTTACCCGATGTTATTGCAGTGTATTGTCACTGTGCTGTCTTTATTATACCCGATGTTATTGAAGTGTATTGTTACTGTGCTGTCTTTGTTATACCCGATGTTATTGTAGTGTATTGTCACTGTGCTGTCTTTTTTATTTTTACCCAATGTTTTTTGTAGAATCTAGTTGATATTAGGTAGGAAGAGAACTTCTACTGCCAAAAGAATTGTGTTTGCTTCGTTATTGCGCATGATTTTCATTGGAAGGCATTCCTAATGAAGTTACCATATCAACATTAGTTACAATTTTGTGATAGCAAAGCTTCAATAGTCATCGAAACTGGTTTCTGTTCGATTTTGACTTTTGCTTGTAATGAGCATTCTCGATTTTTATAAGAAGTTCGAAAAGGCTACATATTTTAGTTATCCTGGGAGTATAATATAGTTTAATGTTTTATTACATCTGCTAATAGTTATGAGCGATCGCGTGGAGTTGAAGATGGTAGTTGCCTGTGGTTGAATATATCAAAGCGAGACAGGGAAGGTAAATCTACGTTTAGTTTAGTGACTAAGCTGAAAATAGAAATCTATCAGACACAGTTTCTAATATTCTCATATCATATTTCCTTAAGACAGTTCATTATGCGCATGCAATGGTTCAAATACTTAAGTTAATTGCAATTTTAGATATACTTGGTACGAGAGCTGCACAAGACCCCCGAACTACTAACGGAGAGCAAGAATCTTATAGCAATACTTAATGAACTCTCAGCGGCGAGTACACCACCTCCTGATGGAAAGGAGGCGCAGTCTTTTAAGTTTCACTATCTTTCCTGTGTCATTGACTACACTAAGAAGGCTGACAAAAATGACTCAGGGAAATCTTTTATTAAAAGGTGAGATTTCCTTTGTCAGTGTTTATAGACTAACCGTAACGAAAGCGATAATCATCTGCTGCTCTGGGCTAACACCCCACTCATTGCTCATAGAGTCTTCAATAATAGTAAGTTTATTATGGCCATCTCAGGAGCTACTTACTGTTTCTCTGTCGATAACCGCTCTCCTAATGTTTCTAGATTGGCCACTGGCAGATCCTCCGATGGACTTCTTGACCAGGTTGACCAATTGGTTCGCTCTACTCTCAAATCATATCCACAGAAAGGCTCCAGCGTTTTTTGTGAACTGCTCAAAAGGATGAATGAAAACGAGATTGTAAGCATAATGTGTAGCTTGTGCAGATGTGTAGCTTTCCACTGGGAACCGCTATAGTTGATGTGCAATGTATGGTATAGTCTCTTAAAGGTTCTGTGGTACTCAGGCTATATCACAACTGTAATGCACAGTTGCTTAAAACTCACCTTAACTAACAATAATTTGCTCCAAGTTTCCTTACTTTGATTAGCCAAACCGTCCTACCTAATTTTAGCAATCTATTGCCATAAAAAGGCGGTTTTCAATCTTTTTACATCGCATTTGCAACATTTTGGTAATTCACTATTCTGTGATATCCTAATGGTAGCTGAAAAAAATTGATATCTGCTAAACAGGTATTGAAAGTTAGTGAGTTTTAGTTTTGAAAAATATAAATCAAAGATTGAAGGCATGCAAGATGCAATAATAGATTACTTTTCATTTGTTAATTTTTAACAGTGTTTTTTTATTTTTCATATGAAATTTCCGTTGCACAAATCTTTACATCGGTTTACATAACTGAATTTGCATCATTAAATTTTCCTTGCTCTCAGTCTTTTCTGATAGTCCTCTATAATTCAATTGCTATTGTTTTCTGTAAATGAATCATAGACTAATTTGAATTGTGGGAACGGACCAAAAAATCCTTTCGAGTTAACCTTGTGTTTGGGAAGAAATGTTACATTTTATCAGAGGGCAAGTTGTCCGAGTTTGACTGTATTTACTGTGTAGCCGCGAAAAGTTCCTAAAAAGTTGGGATGGCTCAGCCGGCCAGCTGCCCCAAGGAATACGGGCTTGGTTCACCCATAAGAAAAAACTTTCAATTTGGGACTAGTTTGTAATTGTGAACCGCAGGTAAAATGGTGTGGGCGAGGTCGATAATGCAATTTGATCGCTTGCTGCCATTTATTTTTTGGACTATCAATGATCAAAGCTATTTAATTTCGCGTTTTTGCTCGTTCATTATGATAGTTTAGTTTCGCACATGAAATTTTCGCGAAAGGATGACTCCGCGAAAACGCGAAAGTTAGATGTGGCGAATACATAAGTGTCCTAGGGTAGACATAATTTACAATAAACTGAATGCATTATTATTATCACTATCAGGAAAAAAACCAACCCCCAAGATCAACAGTAGTTAGCATTAAAGCCAAAAATAGATACACACCCTACAACCATGTTAATCAGTCTCTTTTTTACCACCTCAGAAGCCTTATGGAGCTCACCACACCGAGCATAACAATCATAACAATTATACAGATTACCGACATAGGTAGGTATTGTGCCGACATAGGTAGGTATTGTGCCGACATAGGTAGGTATTGTGCCGACATAGGTAGGTATTGTGCCGACATAGGTAGGTATTGTGCCGACATAGGTAGGTATTGTGCCGACATAGGTAGGTATTGTGCCGACATAGGTAGGTATTGTGCCGACATAGGTAGGTATTGTGCCGACATAGGTAGGTATTGTACCGACATAGGTAGGTATTGTGCCGACATAGGTAGGTATTGTGCCGACATAGGTAGGTATTGTGCCGACATAGGTAGGTATTGTGCCGACATAGGTAGGTATTGTACCGACATAGGTAGGTATTGTGCCGACATAGGTAGGTATTGTACCGACATAGGTAGGTATTGTGCCGACATAGGTAGGTATTGTGCCGACATAGGTAGGTATTGTGCCGACATAGGTAGGTATTGTGCCGCTAGGTGTAGCGCCGTCACTTGTTAGCACCAGCGCTTACCACGGCTCAAATGTTTCAGGTTTTTGCCGCTCCTTGTCACACAAATAGTGCAACAGGCCAAAGCAAAAGCACACAAGCTTTGTAAATCTATTGTGGAATATTTAATAAGCTCACTCAGTCATCATTTCATACATGAGTTTATGGCTATTTTTAGAAAATTATTATTTTACAGATTTAATCACTTAATAATTTTAAAAAGAGGAAAAACCATAAAACCTATATTTGAATGCCACCTACATTTGAATGCCACCTCTATTTGAGCGCCACCTTTAATTGAGCGCCACTATGTGAGAACGGTTGGAAAATAGAGAGCCATCTTTTAATTGAATGTCACTTCCATTTGAACGCCACTACTTGACATTCTTAATCTTTACAAACCTACCATAGCAAGTGTTCAAAATAAGTGTCCACAAAATCGTACTAATCGTAGTTTTTTCTTTGATTGAAACACCATAGAAATAATTGGTAACTGTATCAGGCTAATAGTGGTTCCTTTTTTAATGCGGTTTTATACTTCGATGTATGTGAGAAAAAGTTTTCGCATTTTGAGACTAACATTTTGAGACTATTATAATTACACACGGTTTATTTTTATTCGCACAAGAAGTGTCTAGTGAAGTGCATCGCGTAAAAGTTTTTATCTGCTAAAAATGTTTGGTCGCTAATATCGACTAACTCAGCTGTGCAGAAGGCGGTTTGAAGTCAGGAGGACACTGTGAAAGTTATTGAACAGCCCGAAGAATATGAAATGGTTTCAAACAGAAGCAACAATCAGAACACAACTGGCTGAGCAAACGATGCTGATATTTTTCCTTCAAAAGTGTTTATGTTAATTATTATTTATGTTAAAATGTTAATTTTTGTTTCTGCATGTATAATTATGGCTTTTTTACGTCACTTGTTCTTAAATATATATTTGTAGCATTTGATAGGCTATTATTATTATTGTAAAACTTATAAATTTGCAGATTTATAGCATATCGTTTAAAAGCATGATTGCGGTAATCTAAACTCAGCTTACAATGGATCGACGCTCATCATTCCTCTTCTATTGCACACAAAAAGTTAGTTTCACTGCAAACTGTAGCAAACATATCGATGAGTTCAATGAGCATTTATGCAACCTTGTGATATATAGTTATAAAATGAAAATATGCCTTCAACTTTACAATGAAATAAAAAACTTGAAAGCTCCAACAAATGTCAATGTAGGCTATAAGATCATTGTAGGTTAATTGCAAGCAATAGATATCAACTGGTAGAAACACGTATCAGCTTCCTCGCGCATATTTTTTTTAGAGATCTAAGATAAGTTGGAGGTAAGTTAGCATATTTTTTGCATCCAAAAGGTCTAATATTCAACCGCCTGAAGGAGAGTGCAAAGTATAGGCGACTTTCGATTCACCCGTGAAAGGATTAAATATATTTTCTCAACATTCTGACGAGGTGTTTGAAGAATACAACGCCACTCTAAGGAAAGGGTTGAAAAATAGAGCGTCATGGCGTTCGAATAAAGGTTTTACGGTAGATGGAGTACTGCACTATAGCTATATCATTCTAAAACATGAGCGGATCAGTTTTTTAATGCAATCCAGTACCATGTTATTTTTTTAATCACTTACCAACATGGGCTATTCACATGCAGAAATTTTCTCTTCTACAACTAGCACTTTTGCAAAACCTTCAAGGAGGCTAATGTAGTAACTAACCTACTGGTAACCTAAATTATTCGTGTTTGACTGTCTTTTACAGGGCAGCGGTCCGAGCGCGGTGGCCATGCTTACTGATGCCATCAACGGCAACAGAGTTAAAGCGGCTGAAGCACAAGTTTGTCATGTTTGTGGCAGTCGGCAGCCCAAACAATGCACACGATGCCGGCTGGCATTTTACTGCACTTCAAACAATTGTCAAAAACTTCATTGGCCTACTCACAAGAAGTTCTGTAAAGAGTTGGAGGCACTCGGAGAAATTTAAGATGGCCGTTCTCCATACTCTGTGGCAATGTCTACTATACAATTGCCATGGTTCAGAGTAGAATTCATATTTATTATTTTATAACACAGTAATGTGTTGCGAGCGCATGGCTGTCCAAACCTAATATATTTTGTATGCCTGTTGTCAGCGTAGTAGCCATGTTCAGTATTATACATGTATATATATATATATGGCTGAAATTATACCTGCGTACATTTCTATATTATAGAAGAGTCGTCTAGTGACACAGCGAGTGTTGTAAGCATCTATAGGCCAGGATTTAACACACAAAACAACGACAGTGTGTAATTACAACAGAAATTTATACAAAGCATTTATTTAGAATAACAATAATAATATTAGCGTCATTGTATCGCACACAGTGACTAGGTGTGTTGAGCTATCTGGGCTTGAAGAATTCTTAGAAAATAATAAACCTGCCAAATTATAGTCCCAAACAAATCTAAAGAAGATGTCTATTAGAATTAAATGCTGAAAATACTGTTACTATAAAATTGTGAAAATCTTGTATAAAAATATTAACAAATATTTGGTTTTTTAAATAAAGAACCGGCTTAGAGAGGCAAAACAAACCACTGAAATATGTGGCGTAGAATATCATATACAGTCTGCAAATGTTGAATGCAAGCAGTAAAATATCCTCTGGTGGTTAAATGATGTAATCTCTCTAGTCTGAACTGCATCTCAGTTAGGTAGAGCAGTGGCAAAGGGTGCTGACGGGTGGTAGTCTACCTGCAATTTACACATCAAAACTATATACATTATCGAGAAATTTCATGTATGCATGGAATAAATCTATCTGCAGAACAAAAACATTTGTTTAAAATTGTAACCCATAGTGTAACTTTGTAAATAAACTACCATGCTTTAAATCGCTTTGTTCAATCTAATGGCATTTGAAGAAAAACAGACAAGTTGCTGCCAATATCGTATCATAGAGAAGTCTAAACAGCCAGTTCAAGTACTGCCAGTCAAATGCTGACGGGAGGATACCGGTAGTTATACAATGCTAGTTGTTGTTTTGAAGTCGCTGTTTATTTGAAAGAGGTGAACAGTTTGAACTGCTTGAAAATCAGTTTGGGAAGTTGCTGCAGCACAGTAAGTGGATACTCTGTTATGATGAGCAAATCTTCTTTTAACAAAAACTTACCTGTCGTTCTCGCCGATGTCTGTCTACCGGCAACTCAAACATGTTAACGTGGTTGCTCTGTATGGTTGACTTTGAGTAGTGGTCAGGGTTTAGCTGGTGGATTCCTTGTGGAGTGTTTTTTATTATCACCTGAAGAAATGAAAGATCTTATGTAAATTTTAGTGAATACCTTGTTGAAACTTGTCAGCAAGTGGTTTTAAATGTTCGAATTAGACAAGAGACTAAAGCCACACATGTATGATTAATTAAACAAGATCTGCAGGTACATGCATATCATGAAACCAAAGATGGTGTGTGATTAGACAAGGCCTGTCAGTTTTGACGGGACAAGAACTGCAGGTGAGTAATGTGCGAGGAACTGGTGTCTGATAAGACAACATTCGTACGTGTCAATAATAATAGCTTCAAGTACGGAATGAGACAAGAGCTGCAGGTGCTTGATGAGACAATACCCCACAGGTGTTAGAAGAATACATGTAAAGAGTTTCACTCACCAAACCATTCTTATCTTGCCTGCCGTGTAGAGTATTGTCAAATTTAGCCCTTTTAAACACCTGATCTTTGCTGTTTGGAGCACCTGCACCTGGCTTTCCCCAAAAGTCATTCCAAGTTTCTCCATGCTTAAGCTCCTCCTGGGTGTCTCTCACTCTTTCTAGCTGCCTCATTTTGTGCCTCTCCTCGGCAATCTTTGACAGCTCATTGTGGTAGTTCTTTGCATCAAGACTGCTGCTTAGATTGCCTTCCCCCTAAAAGCATTAATGACATCACAAATAGGTGATAAAATAAAGTGAATCAATGCACAAAATTTCATTGATGTGAGACGTAGGAATAGAACCAGTCCAAAAGATAGCTAGCTAACTAGGCAACAACTAGATAAGCCTTCTAAAAGCATAACTTGTTGAACGTTTAGCACATAAATGTTATGGTTTGTAAAATGTTTTTGTAGTTACCATGACAGCATGACATTCAACCATACAGATAGTACTTACGAGGCCAGCAAACATCTTGCTCTCCGGAATACCATTCTACAATTATAATATATCACTTTTAACAAGTTGTATTAAAATATGCAATCTTGAAAACTAACAAAGGTACTAGCTAGAAGCTAACAAGGGCAACAAGGAGGCAACTATGCACAGACTGAGCAGATATTGTTATCTAAACCCAACACCAGTATTTAAGGTTGTGTGTGGTTTATAATACTGTTTGAAACATTTAGTCTAAAGGTTGAAAACGGGAAAGGAGTTATAGAGGGTAGACACGCTGACATACCTGTGACCTTGTGACATCAGAGAACTTGTGATGGTGGTTTAGGATTGCACCAGTTTCTGGATCCCGTTTAGGAAATCCAACCTTGCCCTTCTGTACAATGGTTGCGAGTTCTCCTATCTAAAATAAAGTGTGATACAAGCTATATGTGTACGCGAATGACTCGACTCTGATAATTGCATATGTTCCACAAAGTAGATAACTTACTGGAGCCCTCAGCTCTACATTCGCTTCGTTACGCGCTCTCCGTTGTTCCGCCATTTCCCTTTCTACAACAAAATTATTTATACATTGATTATGTATAACGAATTATTATAACGGATTATAACTAAAGTATTACGAATATGTAGCTGTAACTACTGACAAATTAGTCAAATAACACTGCAGAAAGGTCAGCTACAGCATCAAGGGAAGACTAGCACATAGCCCACACTAAAAACTATATTATATTAGTTGGGCATTGTAGCATTGGTTACTTAGTATCATTATTCCTATCAATGCATACACCCAACACTACTTTTATTAAGGCCTGTGGCTAACCAAAAAATAGTTTGCTAAAATGCAACAAGATAGGACACGAGAAATCGACTCAAATATTTACTATAATGAGAGCCAAATCCATCTACATCCACAATTTGATCTCACGACTTCCAACATGGTAGACCAACACTCTAACAGCTGCATTACAGAATAGTTGTATGTATAATTATTACACCTGAGGATCTCTCACAGCACATTAGACTGCCAGGGTACTATTATGAGATAAAATGGTGTCATTAAAAGGGCTGTGCAAATAATCAAGGTCAGTGTTACTGGCAGAGTATCAAAAAACTCACTTAGCTCATGCAGGTATTCATCAGCAGCCCGTCTCCTTTGGCTGATCTCAGCTGAGGAATCTCTTTCATGAGCAAAATCAACATTACGTCTCTGAGCATGGGATTTCCCGTTATTATCACGAAGAGGAGCTCCACCTCCTGGTTTGCCATATGGAAAGAACTCTGGATTACCCGGTGCTTTTCCTTTGAAGGGGTTGTATCCATCCATTTCAGTCATGTTGGTATCTGAACTCAAGCAAAAATGTTCGTTGTAAAAATGCTTTCACAGATGAAATAGATAAATAAATGATAAAAACATAATTCCATGCATGAAATATAGTATCGACACAGAATGAGGGAAGGCGAACGAATAAGTAACATACTTCCATAAATGTCTTTTCTCATTGTAGTCGGAAACCGAGTTCTATTTGAGCCACTGTATGTCTTCACAGGCTCTCCGCTTCCTCCAAATTTGCTTTCCACTTTCAACCCAGTACCAGTATCATGCATAGTCTACAATCACATTTTACAGGTAAAATCGTTTATTTGTTGCACACACATATTATACCTGGACAAGGAGCTAGTCTTACAGCTACAATAAGGAAATGTGGAATTGCTCAAAAGTCTCACTTCCTGTATTTGCAGTGTGAATTATATCATTTTGAATGAAATTTCTTGACACGGACAATTTATATGCAAACAATGTCTCAAAGCATCTCGGAATAGTATGACAAAACATTTGTATGGGTATAGCTTTGGTTGACAAAGCTTGCTATGCACTCAAAGTTCAAGCCTAGAATTTTGCCTCGAATGCGCTATCCATTGTTCCTATACTTCTTTACGGGCTACCCAGAGATTATATATATCTACAGCCTTATCCAAGACTTATTTAACATAAATGGATAGAATAGAGTTATTCTGTCTAAATGCATGACTCTCGTCATTGTTGCTTATATTATTATACAAAACAAAAAAACATTCACATGACTGTCTGGAAATGAGATCACTGTCTCAAGAAAGTCTGCTCAAACACAACAAGGAATATATAAAAGAACAGGTCACAACAGATATATCACAGATAACTAAGGCTACCCACACTGACTGCAAAATTCCCATGGTATATTAAAGTCTTGTAACTACATATCATAGTTAGATATAGCAGAAGTAGTATATAGTAGTACTGCTGTTGTACTGTGGTATGTACTATAAACATGTTGTAGTGTTGCAGTCTGATTAACCTTGTGGTGTGATCAACATGGTTCACGCTATAGTCTGAATGACCCAGTAGTCTGGCTGACCCTGTAGTCTGAATGACCCTGGAGTCTGATTGACACTGCAGTCCGATTGACACTGTGTAGTATAATTGACACTGTAGTCCGATTGACAATGTAGTCTGTTTAACACTGTAGTCTGATTGACACTGTAGTTCAATTGACACTGTAGTCTGTTTGACACTGTAGTCTGTTTGACACTGTAGTCTGATCTAATAAATACTTACTAAACTCCGCCGCCCTGGTCTATTTGTCACGTCAAACAGATATTACCATTCTATTAGATGAAAACAATTTTAAAGATGAAACAGCTCTACATACAAAGCTGATGCAATGAGCAAACAGCCTTCATTCATAACATAATAAAATTGTTACATAAATAGCTAACTAAAAGGCAATTCTTGCTTGCTCCATGCACGGCTGTTTACCTTAGAATCCAAGCTCAAACTGAGAGGCGGAGCTTGCATTGCAGGTGGTGCTGAGCCTCTGCTAGGAGGCTTATCAATACTTCTCCGAGGCTAAATTATACAAAATCATAAGTGTCTAGGAAAAACCATAGATGCGTTGCACGGGAACAGCGTGAATAGGAATATATACTGTGTGGCACGTGAGAATTGGTTATCACACTGGGAGCAGTAGCACTCAGCACACACGTACATATTTATCAATTACCTGCAATAATAGTATTCAATGTTTTAAACTAGTCCTAGGGCTCCGCATTTCTTAGCGGTTTATCTTAACTCTATCTTTCTACCGATTATCTATTATTATATATAGTTGTATTATATTGTATATATACATTATTAAGGCTTTTATATTTAGTTTATCTCTCAAGACCAAATATTAAGGCTGTTTTATATTAAATACATTTCTACAGAAGCAAGAGTTTTTCCAGACTTTGTATTAACTTTACCTATATACTAGTTATTTTGTAGGCTGTCTATACCAGTTTGATAAGTATTGAACAGTGTTTATATCGAGTCATACACTCTATTATAAATTGTAAAGAAGATAACAGAATTGTATTTCTATATAAACAACATCATCAGCAGTTTTGCTGTTTTTACACACTCTAAACAGGTTATACCAAACAAGCTAGCTTTGAGTTCAATCTTTCAACTTTATTAACACAAACTCAATTTCTGTAAAAAAAGTAAAAATTTATAAAACACTTAGTGAAGCAAACAGACTGAAACTACTTATGGCATGCTGGAACTATAGAGGGAGTTTATCTACTCGATAAATAAACCTCTAACTCATATATGGATATCTTGTTGGGAACGTCATCGTTTTGAGTGTTTCTCATTTTACGTTGAATTTAAAATTGTGAATCGCAAATGACCAGAACGTCTTCAAAATGTGAAGTTTCTACCAATATTGTCTCTGAAAAATCCAAAATGACGAGCACAAACTATATTCATACAGCTAAATATCCTTCATATTGGCTCAATTGCCTACTAAATGACCTTTCGCTAGTTCTTGAAGCCAGAATTGTGGCAAAATTTAATACATGTATTTATTACATTTTATTTATCATGTTATTTTATTTTGTTATTTATTTTATTATTATTTATTTATATATGTTGATTAAGGTTGTCAAAAGAGATCGAAAAGGGAAAACTTTTACTAGCATTAAAGAAAAGAAGCAAAAGTAGTGATGTGCAACCTTATAGATATCGTCTAGTCGCTGCCGAGTATGCTATCAATGTTGTGAGTTAAAGGCTTCAGAAGCAGCCCACAGATTTCTATGCTAAGGGGATTAATGACTTTGTGGAGAAATAAGACAATGAATTAAATTGTGATAATTTAGTAAAAAAATTATATCTCTATCTAAATTTAAAATAAACTGATGACAGAATTCTGAATACTTATTGATTTTATCTCAAATGTACATATAAAGAAACAATTTGATTTGAAAAGATTTTGACTACAGTTGGAGCAGCCCTTAGTCATCGTGCCTACTTGAAAGCTTAAGGTATCAGTATTACAGAGATTATTTATGTAAGCGTACAGAGTTTGACGCAGTCGCATTCACTGCCACACGCCTTAATTACATGGCAAACTTTAATTCTATCGGCAAACAAACTCCGTCTAAAAATAACAAAACTTCTGTTTACTCTTCCGTTGTTACTTTAAAAAATTGATCAAAGAATATATGATTATGGATAAGCATCTAAACCGGTGTTTCTCAGTCTGCCTTTTATCGGACTTCAAGGCTTAGTTAGACAGTCTCAGAGGCAACCCATGATAAAAAGGTCATAGCAAACTATGCATTGGTGAAACTATCTGGTTTAGGTAAGCCTGCATATGATATTTGCAGGTTCAGTATTTCTAATGAGATAAGGAGCTCACATCAGTAAGATAACTATGACATCTTGTAACTGTCTGGTTACTAACCAATCAGCTCTAAGCACACAAACAATAGTCATTAGTTTTTAAAGAAAAAGTCTAGCTGCACTGTAACCCAAGTATTATCTGTTCTGATAAAAATGTTCTAGAAGGTTAAGCGCTTGCTTAGAGAGTTCCACAAGGTAACTTAATGTGAATTCTAGAATTTCATTGAAAAGCTGTGAAAAAGCAGAAAAGAAATAAGGTGCAGCCCAGAGAAATGGGAGTAACGCACTCAACAACATGATAGGTGAGACAGGTGAACACACAAGACTTTTTCATGCAACACACTACCTCAACATTTGTATCCACAAAATAATAGATAAAATACAAAGGCTACTCAGAGCTGGTGAACTATTGACCTTCTTTAAAACTACAAATGTTAACTTACCTGTTTGTCAGCAGACCAACTCTCTGAAATTTCCTTGACTGTCGGCACAATTCCTCTCTCCTTGATAGCGGGATACCTCTCTTGGTCACCATTGGCGCGTCTCCTTGGGTTGCCTTGACCCTTGCCCCATGGGTCATAGAATGCAAAGGGCGCCTGAACCAACAGAGCAAGGATGTACTTACTGAGTACAGTACAAGACAGCGAGTCTTACAATATCTATATTAGAAGAATGAAAAATTAAGCAGTAAATCAGCATTTATATAAAGCTTTTGGTGTTAGAAGCCAAGAACAGAATTATGACTAGTTCAGAGAGTAATGTAAATTCAATGTAGCGGAGAGGTCATCTTACAAGCAGCGAGATATACTGTGACAACCAGAGCCTCAGTATCTAGTAAATAGTCTTGCTCGTTATTGAGTCACCTTATAGCTTCTGTTATAAGTTACTAGCCATGCTCACACAGAGTTAATAGCCAAACAAGAAATTGTGAAACCGCACGCGGGCAGGGTTTTCATGGAAGCACAGGCCTGGCTCTAATTCTATCTATCAACCTGTGAGCTGATGTTAAATGCAAGCGATAGCAATCGACACTGAGACTACCACACATCATACATACATACATGGGCAGGTTTTGGCCTGAGAAGAGGCCCATTAGCTGGGTCTATGTAGGGTATCGACTTAGCAGTTGCCTACAAGTGTGCAGCATTTATCATCACTGATGTCTATGGAGATTAATCATAGACGTGTGTTTATCTAAACTAAATATGTGAGCTGCTTCACACCGCTACAAGCCAGAGAATTTCTGTTGTTGAAGATTCACAGCAACCATTGATAACCTGCTGCCGATATACAGGTATGCGATAACAGTTATCAAAGATGCCGCCAATATTCAATGAACCCAAAAGAGCTGAAGGTTTGGAGAAAGCAGAAACTCCACAGACATATCATCTATGCTGGCTAGATAGCTAAGCATATCGCCTGAGCAACGCGTCAAATACAAAAAGCTGTCCTGTCTGGGATATATTTCATAAATCATACACATCAAACCAAAAGAAGCAAGAGATGTTTTAAAAACAATAAAACAGTTAAGTTAACATCTAAGCTAACAGCTAATTTGACAGCTAAACTAGCAGGTAGGTTAACAGGTAAGTTAACAACTAAGTTAACAGTTAAGGAAAGTTAATTTTTACCGCTTCTAGCTCTTGCATCTCCTGTTTTAGTTTCTGAATTCTTCTTTCTGTGTCGTTGAGGGCCAAATCTACGGCGGAGTTTCCTGACAAGAAGAAAAACTAATGTGGCGTTCCTGGTCCAATGAATCAGTGAGATATGCCACAATAGAGATTAGTCTAACTATTCAAGAGGTTTGTTTACATTTGCATAACAACCAGTGGACCTTAGCAACACATGATCGATATGTTGTTTCCAAAAAGACAATGATAGTAATCGTGAGTAATTGATTTCTCTCGAGATGAATGATAAGAAAGGACGCGAAGAACTCATGTAGGGGATGGTGGCTAAAGGAGGCCTTTGCTCAGCTCTGATTATTGTTTAATGTTGTGAGGAGACAATCAATAAAGGACCAAGCTGAAGGAAGCAATTATACAAGGGTTTGAGTGGAGTGAGAAAAGGTCCTTTCGCTATAGTGAAAACCAAACCAAGTATGAATGAGCAGTTGAACCTTTACTATGCAGGTTTTTATCAACTTCTGCAAACTAGCAAAATACCAATAAATTGATTTGAGAAACAGGTTTAATCGAGCGTGTAAACGGATGGCCTTTTATATATTTATTTAACATACTACAATGGTACTAGGTATATAGTGAATTGTAAGTAAAATCTATAACAACATGTAGATATAAACTCTAGTATTAGATCTTTCAGTACTTCAATCTAATGCCAACTTATTCATATAGCGATGAACTATGCAGTTGCATACAGATTCAAGACTACCATATATGTACTGTAGATGTATTTTGGGTTATTGTAGCGAATGTTTATGCATATCATAATGTATTTATACATTAAATGTATCTGTCAGAAATGTACATCATTAGAACATATCCTATGCGTGTGCCAGAAATGTACATCAGAAGTATACGTTGTATATACATGTGTATATATATGCGTTATAGGTGTACATCAAATGAATGTGTCGAAGTTGTATGTCCAATGTTTGTATGAATGCATCTCACTTTGTGGTATAAAGAAGAGCGCTTTGCTAGTATAAAACACATAATTACATTTCTTTGATAAACACTTCCCATTTAAATGTTAATCTGTAATTGCAAATACTTCATAGCAAAGCTAGACAGTGGTAAGTAACACAAGAGAAGATAAATCCGAAGATATGTCAAATTTTTCAAGATTATATATGAAATGTTGTTTACTGCTATTTGTTGCTGTTTTCTGCTATGCATTGCTTGCTGTCTATTGTTTGCTGCCGGCTGGTGCATAATTTATGTTTATGCAAAAAATTCGACCAATATCTTTGAAGGTTGTTCCACATAATTTACCTTGTTCTTCTTTTCTCATAAATGGCTTTTCTTGAGGCTTTGGTTTAGTTGCGACCTCATTGTGTGGCCGGAATCCCTCTTTCTAAAAGACAGAAACAATCAGTGTTTGCTTTTTATTTAGACAAGTATTCTTCTTACGTCTATTACAAGTATTCTCTTTACGCCTATTATTATGTCTGATTCAAACAGCAATTCTCTAGCTGATTTGTCCAACAAGCTTACACACTAATTCACACACGATTCTTGAAAAAAAACATTTTAACAGAAAAAGCAGTTGAATAATTTTTAATGAGCCTTACGAATACCTAATCTTAAATTGTGTGACTAATCAAGCAGGTACAACTCACTTTATTAATCAACTCTAGCCAAGGGATGGCTCTATGAATTTATACAAATTGAGCTCAATGGCAGTTCATGAACTCAGTGAGAAGGGTTCAGCAGTTTAAAATAATATACAAGAGTTTCTCCAATAGCTGAGCTCATTAATAGAGTTATGAAATAGTTTGATAATTCTATCATTATTCTCAGCTATTGGACAACTTCATGGTTTAACTTAGACCTTTGAGCAGTTACTGGCAAACTCATATATTAGATAACTTTATGGGTTAATCCAAACCATTAAACAATCGTATATTATTTCAGTTATTAGATAGCTCCATGGGTGATATAAGATAATGGAGTGCTATTAACGCATTAGTTAACTCTATTGATCACATCGGTTAACTAAACTACAATAACTAGGTACAACACAATCTATATCACTCCGATAACTCTATCACCTTGCGTAGCTAATAGGTAATTGGTCTACGGCGTACCAGTCAGAGGAACATGTCAAATGTGCCGTAGCTCTTCCTAAAATAGATTTTAATAAAACTTACTTCAAAATAATATTTTTTTTACTCAGCAACCGTGCAAAAGGACCAGCTTTTGTTCACGAGACTTCCGAAAGATTTTGTACAGAGTATTTCAATAAACATAAAATCACGAAAAGATGAAACTAGAGCTCAGTGCACATAAGTAAACTATTGGATGCTTTTTTCAAGATTCGCCTATCTTATTTTAGTATATTGAGTTAGTACTATATTGTAGGTTTATGTAAATAATTGGCTCCACTTTAGATAATAGTTTAAAGGTCGGTTGCGACAGCAGGGAAACAAACATGCTAAGCTGTCTCCATCAACTAAGCGGTGGTAAAAACAGCTGTGTTTAAGGCTTAGAACACAGGACAGCATACATGCCCACCCTTCAGACCACAAATCTCTCAGTTCACTCTGAACTTTAATCACTACAATTGAAACCAATGACTTGCTGACACATGTCAGAAAGGTCCTAACATAAGGATTGCGGTGATATGCAGCCTGATACGATCATAGCAAATGTGTACTCATGATAGCAACTGATATCAACAAATGAAATCTTGGCTAACATCTCTTGGGATTAAATCCACCTTATGCTGCCAGTAAGTATGCCTTTTTCACTCCACATAAAAACTGACATATACACTCTTTAGTGCATCAACTTCCCGTAGCAGAGTGAGTAAGTTGCACATGACAACAACGCATGCTAGAAGAATGGTTTCACCAGCAACCGAACAAAAAGCTGTTTGTGATTGCACGCGGTGAACACGAGTCATTCAGTTTAAATATTTTCAAATTAAAGCAAACAATACTCAGTGAATACAAACAAAACAGCGGTTAAAGGCCCGACAGCTGTTACTCACAAAACTGCACATATTTGTGTAATGGTCTTGGACAAAATCAAATATTACATAAAAAGTGGATCACAGACGGTTGAGTCCAACCTATTAAACCTGACTAATAAACAAAAGGCTTTAGAGGAGTGAGTAAATTTAGCGAAATGGATAGCTTAGTGCAAGGAACAGCCACCCACGTGATAGGTAATAACCAAGTCTGACTGGTACAAGAGAGTCGTCACCCACGAGTTATGTTTAGCATTTGCACATTGTGCTGAACAAAATATTTGGGACACACAATCAGCGATACAAGTTTTTATACCACCCATGCTGTTTGTAGCACACACCTATATTACCAACCCATTTCTACTGGTGCATAGAATATGTCTTTTAAATACCGAGAGCAGCATTTACATACACCATCAATAGTCTAGTCCTATGAGACTGAACATAGACTGGGTTCTTAACAAAGCCTACTTCAGTAGCCCGTATCTCACACAACCACACCTCTATAGAGCATGGTTTAATTGCTCAGAGAGCTATGATTCTAATTGAGTCTGACTTTGGCTGACTGAGAAAAAATACAAGCAACAACAGACTTGTAGCCATCAGCCAGGACAGCTGGCTCAAAGAAGAAACTCCCTTTTACTAATGAGTAAAACTAAAATCATGTAATAAAGTGTAGTAGCATCTGAACAGATGCTACTCCAGATTTAACAATAACTTTAGCTAATGATGCCTGCGATGCTGACTTGAAATAGTTTAGCTACTAAGGCTGTGAACTAACATGTAATCTACCAACCTCTCTCTTTAGCTGGGACTCAGCAATCATTTCTTGGAGTTTTTCCTGCTTAAAGATTGCGATGTCTCTGTCAGACTCTTCCTTTCGAGCTTTCAGGTCAGCTGACCTGCCATGAGGGATAGAGACACCATTGACTACCTGACTATATGTTTTATTGAAATACCCTGCTCCACCACTGAAGATGGAATATCTGTAGGAACATTACTATTTCATAATTGTATTGGTTTAGCCTGCAGACAAATTTCTTACATCAAAATAAAAACATTTGGCTGGTTATTCGAATTTTCTCTAACAGGCTCTTTATTATTGTTTTGGCAGAGAGGGTAAATTGGAATCCAATATCCTCCTTGCTATCCCACCCATGGTGGCCTTTCTAGCAATTCCTTCCAGGAATTAGCCATAGTATGTTGCTCTCAAAAGCATTTTATTCCACAGGCCTGTGGTTGCCCTCCTAGATCTATTTTGAATTGGACTGTCTGCTCATAGATATTTTTGAACACTCTAATGTAAAACCCTAGCTTTGAATTTTAAACAATGCTAACAAAGGCAAAAACATAAAACCGTAAAGATCTTCTACAGTTTCAATTACCAAAAACCAGGCTATAGTCTAAAGTGTAGTCATTATCAGACAAACATTTCTATTGATGATCAAGGCGAGGTTATGCCGAGCCACTTTTAAGCAAAATTAATTGTTACAAAAAGAAGAATTCCCCAAAGTAAAAGCCTGTTGAATAGTTAATGATGACTCACGTGATGCTTTTAGTTAATTAACTGGAGCTGCTGTCAAACTGTTTGATAACCTTCATAGTATCAGTTTACATAACGGCATCATTGTAATTAACTAACTGTGATAATTAAACAGATTTTAGTACATTTTCTTAGTAACAATATAAAGCTATTTGATCATTTAGCTTAATTAGTAGATTATTGTGATGTTCTAGCAACATTGTAATGTTATAGTATGCGATGATTTTATGGTAGTCTCAAGATATAATAGTCCAGTTGTGATGTCATAGAATTATTAAATGGTGTTTTAAAGGAATAAAATACTACCAACATTTTTTTAAATTATTTCAGAGAGAGAGAGAGATAAAAGCGTGACAATGTGTTAATAGGTAAAAATCTTTAACACTCACTGAGTGGGAGGATTCCTTGGAGGATGTAGTTGAGGAGCAGTTCCAGCAGGCTTCTTTTCTCCCTGAGCTCCAGCTATAAGAAAACATATCAGTCTAACATCAACAAAGAGTAAATTCATTAAACGAAGCATACAGACCAAAAAAACTTCAAGAAGGAGAGATGATTCTAGTTCATTCTACCAAGACTTCACATATGTTACATACATGTAGGTTACGCATACCGAAGTATTTACTTGATGCAATATTAAAATTTTTAGCCTTACCAACATGAGGAAAAGACTGCTGTGTTATTGGATTACGCGGTGATACCATGAAGTCATTGACATATCCTTTAAATCTAAAGTCAGCCATCTCATAGCGGGCAAATGGAGCTTTAGCCTGCAATCTTTTGAGCTCTTCCAGTGTAGCTATTAAAACATAGATATTTGCATGAGTGTCTGTAAGTTTAAATAAAATTGTGTAACAAATTTTTTCTCAGACAAAACTTAGTCTAATTATTCACAGAGAGCTATAACTGCAACAAAAAATTTTACTTGACAATATTCTAAGGGAAATCTAAAAACAAAACTGCTAACAAGTTTAAATCGTAAACAATATTAATACAAACAATGGCAGAATTATACAGAGCGTTAAAAGAAATCTAGAGAATCTAGATGCACAGAAATTTTGCTCAATAAATTGCTTATCGGTGTAAGTTTTGCAGATTTATTAGAGAAGCAGGAAGCTCACATGATCTACACTAGCAGTGCTAAATGCTAGTCTAACAACCACAATAAGTTTGATACCAAATCCTAGTATGCCACTAAGCTGTAGGTTTCTTAGTTGTAGTAGCTGTGTCGGGTTACTTTTCTGAGCGAGAATTTTCTACATTAATAAAAAACATAAAAATACATGTGCACGCATTAGCTATTATGGAAAGACACGCCTAAAAACAGAAAGAAACATTTCATTCAGTGTTTAAATATAAATTTTATCCAAAAGGTCAACGAACTACCTGTTTGTTCATGTCCCATGCTTTGTCCACAAATCCGTTTATGACACAATAGATTTTGAACTAGAGAAATCAAAGTCTAGATTCACCTACAAGTACAACATATATAAAACCAAAATACTAGTTTTCAATCATGTACACAGTGTGATCGCGCTATTTTAATGTGTTAAGATGCTTTAAATAAAAACAACAAACAAGTCTGGGATATTGAATAACAAAGATGACTCCAAGCTTGAGCTTATTTACGAATCGAATTTCTGAGAAAGAGAAATCCTTTGAAAGAGAGAACACCAAAGAGAATGATGTTATGCAAAAGCAGTTATGTTCAATTTGTAGGTACTAGCAGAAGTACGCAGCGTAGCAGTTGCAAAATTAAAATATTTGCCAAGAACACAATGACCTATTAGACTTAAAAGGTCTTAACCTTTTCCCACAACATGTCAAGTCTGACTCTTCGAAGTTCGCACTCCGGGCTTCAACGTGAGAGCCCACAACTTCCGCTGGTTTCCTATAGCTACGTTTCCGCCTACAATTTAGGTAGTTGTTAGTAGTCCGAGTTTACAACCAACATCAAATTTGTATCACTAAAGTTTGCTATCGCAAAACGAACCTATATGAGATCACGCTGTACTAGCATTCCTTTTTTCTCTCTCGCTTTCCCTTGCATTGCGGTATAACCTTGTTTTTGCTATCATCATTCACCAAGCGGCCAAATTCATTGACAATCGTATGCTTACTACTTAATAAATTAATCGCTACAACTCAATTTTTGGTGGTATAAAAATAGTTGTTTATAAATTAATTTAAAAACAAATGTAAACAGTGACTCTCTAACTGGAAACAAAAACTGAATTATGGAAGTGTGTTGTACATTATTGCCCCGAACAGAAGACCGATTGATACTCGCTTTTCTTTGTTGTGCTTACAGAACGTCCAATTTAAAGTATGCAAGCTTTAAAATCATAGTATCATAGCTTAACGAAATTGATTTAAACCGTGAAATATTCACATTTTTTGATAAACTTGTCATAGTTAGAAGGCGAAGGACAGATATGTAAGTAAATATACCAGTATTGATTTTAATTGATGTCTGCAAAGTTTTTTAAAAAAAAACCTAACTTTTTGTTTTTGCTGTACACAGTAGCTTTTTATGTGACGATTTTTATCAACTATGCTGCTTAAGATAAGATGCCTTGAGCAGAAGTCTTCTTTTGCACAAGTAACAATTAGTCACAAAGAAAAATGTTGCAACTTATTTAAAACTAGTAATATTGTTTTGATAATATGCTTTGACACTTGAAAAATTTTTTTTAGTTGTCAACAATATCGTTTAGATATATTCACTTTTATTGATAAATTAATTAATTTGATGATCTCATATATGTTAATTTTTGTGATGCTAACATAAGCCTAATAACCATTGTTAAAGAAAATTAATGGTATGAATTTGTTATGGTATTGAAACACTATCAAATTACACCAAATAAAGATCAGAGTACTAATCTCTCAAACTAAACTAGATGTAAATTCAAAGTCCTAGATCCATCCAATCGCAATGCTATCAGAAAAACTTGCAAAATGCTAGTACAAACATAATTTTGTTCATCTCATTTTTTAACCAAAAAGTATAATCATACATGTATATGCTAATAGTATATATACCTTTAACTTGCAGTAAGCGATAGGTTCATCAAAGCAGTTAATCTGATCAGCGTAATTTTTGTAAGTCATTCATCACAGTATGCTTGCAAGACCAACCTGTTGTTTTACTTAACCACTAGCCAAGCAGTGATTAAGCTGCATCAGTGTCAAGGTTTAGTACCTTTTATACCAAATAAACCAGATGACTCCGTCTTCACCATCTGTGAATCGTTTTGTTTACATTTGGAGTTGGCGACATTGTCAAGATTGATATAGCGGCAGAGATGATTTTAAGTGAATTTTAAAACCTTTAAGTAATAATTACTTTGATATACATGTATTTAACATTTCAGCAAATTAAAATTCCCATTTACTCTTACAGACATGTCTTTTGGGTAGCAAAACATTCAAACATTCTCAACTACACATTTTACAGCTGCCTAACCAATAGTTCATTTAGTACAAATTCTAACAATTAGCTTATTTTTATATTCATAGGTCAGCTAAAGATGAGCAACTTTACATAATGCTTTATGCTTTTTTAATAATTGTATACAGTTGATTAAAACATAATATATTTGATCAGTAAGACACTTAAAAAATTACAATAGCCACACAATGTGGCTTAGAATTAATCACATCGAGTTCAACTTAGTATATTTAGACAACCATTTTTTAAATCACCAAATTTATTTTCTGTTTACTTCTGTTTGCTTTTCTAATCATATGGTGCAGCGATGTGTGCTATTTTATGAACATCTTTAAATGAGCATAATTTTGTTTGCTGTGTTAATATTTTTTATAGCAAGAGATACAGCTATTTATAATCTAATTAACTTTACTTGCTAGAATGTTTGAGACATCGTCTGTTAGCCTATCCAACCACTTGATGTTTGCATTTCATTTCTACTTTATGATCAAGGCCATTATGTATCTGGTCATGATTGTCTTATTTCTGTAAAGATTCACATTATAAGATGTTGTCTATCAGCCATGTGATGTAATCAGTTAGCTCTACACCCATACTATTCCAACGTTCTGTTCAAAACTATAGCCTGTAAAGCTCACATTTTACTGATGATGCATCTGGCTTTTGCCTTCATTCTAACATTTTTCTGTACTTTGGTTTCTGTAGACTTCGTTGTATGATCTGAGATTTGCTCACTGCTATGCGATAAAGATTTCCCAATGGCAGAAAATGACGTGGTTACTTTGGTTAGTAGACTATTTGTTAAATCCTACCCCTCAGCTTTGGTATATGTAGTTCTTTCTTGTCAAATGCTCAATCTGCTCGTTGAATAGAAGCCATGATTAGTATACAAATGCTAGATTGTGCTGTGCTATTAATTTATAACTATCTGTTATTGCTGTTATTGCTGTTATTGCGGTTTGAATCCATACTACCTGAGGGTATTCTAAACAGATAATATATAAATGACTCCCTGAGTGACTTGAATAAGTTTTACTGGATGTTGGATTTTGACAAATGCTTGGCATCTTTTTGCTTTGCTGTCTGTGTAAAGGCTATAAAAGTTACACAATAATAATTGTATACCAGGGTAAAATCCACTACTACATGCGAGAGAAGTATTATGGACATGCCCAGACAGAAGCTCTCGAAGGTCTAAGAAAGTATGGTAATGACCCTTTACTGAAATTCTATATCGGCGCCAATAAGGTTTTAGAAGGTAAGTAGAGTATCTATTATTTAGTATTTTTGATTTTTTTTATAAAGTATGACATTAGAGAATTTACAATTTTTTGAATTGGACTATTTTTAGATTAATAACTTGAACAAGCGCTCCTAAAAGTTCAGCAAAGGGTACTGAAATATAACTTTGTGGTATGGAAAGTCGTCTGTTTTTAACATAAATGTTATTGAAATGTAAAAGACTACTCTTAATTATGTATATTTTTACAATTAAATTTGCTTAATATGCATTTAAAAACAGATCATAAATGTTTCCATTAATGTGAAGGATTGGAAAGATTAAACAGACTTTTCCAATAATAACAGACAAATTATCTTGTTTGTTTGACAGAGAGGCATTTTAATTGTGGGTTGAAACCTACCTCAATAAGTAAATTGCTTGCAGCACTTGTCCACGAATTGCTTTAACAAACAATACAATGCAGTTCAATTATTTCTTACTGCTTCAACATATATGTCAATGTGTAGGAATTTGTATGAAACTTAGAGATTACTTTGACTAAGGTCTGTATCCAAAGTACGAATTGCTGTTGTAGGACGCATCCAGGAAGGTATCTCTGATATTGAACTTACTAAAGATAAGAGGGATGTGAACATATGCTCTCTCCTTGCTCTCAGCTATGCCCATCGGATGTGTAAAACTGTCGGTAATAATTATGGTTGATCCCATCTCGTTGCTACTTTGAGATGCAAAATAGCTTTAAAAATGCTAACGGACTGTTTGTATCTGTGACTAAAATGCTCAGTAGTTTGGACCTGACAGTTCATATATAGTTGACTATCTTGTTGTAAGAGTTATGCGTTCTTATATTTGCATATGGTTAACTATCCAGTAAAAAGAGTTGCCTGCTTTTACATCTGCATAAGGTTGACTATCCTGTGGAAAGAGTTGCCCACTCTCACATCTGCATATTGTTGACCGTTTAGCGAAAGAGTTGCCTGCACTCACATCTGCTTTCATTCTCTTGTGAACATTGTATCCATAACATGGATTATGAAATTTATCTTAGTTGATAAATGAGATCATTTTTAAGTACGCGTAATATGTAATAACACCCTTAGCCTTTTTCTTTTATCATGCTCTGTGATTGATGTGTTTCTGCTGAGATGAAGAGAAGTCATCTGTAGGTCTACTTCACCATCATTTTCACTCGCTATTCCTTTTTCCCATATTAGATGCATGCTGTGTATAATTTGTAGGCATTTAGCAAGAGAAGCCATGATTAAAATGTTTTTAGTAATTTAACAGAGGTGCGACAATTGATTGGGCTGCCAATTGCTAGATTGTGGTCTGTCCTTCCATAAGTTTCGAATCTTAAATTAGTGATTTCCTTTTGTGTAAGGCATTGTTAAGAGTTGAATCGGTTGCCTTCTCAAAGGCCAGTATATCGTGTCTTACTGATTGCAACACATTTTTTATCTATGAATTAGCACAACTTCCAGCCCAAGTGTAGGGGAAACATTACATCTGTTCATTACATCCTGTTCTTTAGACAAAGAGACAGTACAGGCTATAGAAGCGAAAGTCAAGGATGAGAGGAAACAGGCGGGAGAGCTGGGTCTTCTCTTTGCTGGCCGCTATCTCCTGCTCATTGGCAAGCATGACAAGGCCAAAGAGTACCTTGATAGAGCCATCAAACTTGGCAGCAATAAGCAGGTAGTTTACTCTGCTACAATTATTCCTTCCTTGATGGATTAGACTAACTAAATTTCATCTCTAGGAACTGCAACCACTTTCCTTTGCTATTATCGATTTTTCAATGGTGCCAACATAACAACAGGTTGCATCGCTTGATGTGCAGCAGGATGGCTTGGTGGTGTGAGGAACAGGGTGGTGACATAGTGAACAGGTTAGTTGTGTGAGAAACAGGCTAGTTGTGTGAGAAACAGGCTAGTTGTGTGAGAAACAGGGTAGTTGTGTGAGAAACGGAGTAGTGGTGTGAGAAACAGGCTAGTTGTGTGAGAAACAGGGTAGTTGTGTGAGGAATCGTGTGGTGGTGTGAGGAATAGTGTGGTGGTTTGAGCCAAATATGATTGGATCTATAATCAAAACAAGTGAATTCATAACACATCAATTCTAAGCATGTATATTTTTACTAAATTTCAATAATACATAAGACTACCATAAATTCTCCCTGTTTGAACCGTCTCATTGTCATTCTATGACAACTCATCAATATTTGTCTAGTGTGGGCATGTAATATTGCCTCAAAAGAGTTTTTTAAATTAACTTGTTTTATAACATAGAAGTACATTTATGTCAAAGTTTGCACCAACTATCTAACACTGCATAGCTCAATCGTATTAAAACAAAATATTCATCAAAAACTTACTCACATAAAATTCCAAATTGCCCATCCTTATTCAGTTTTGCACCTATTTAGAAGTACCAAGTTTCTACCCTCTAAAGCTACCATAGCGAATATGTTGTAATAGGAATGATCATGAGATGATCAAAACCGGAACCAAACTTATTATCAGCTCAGCTTTTGCATAGCTAGTGGCTGATTTGAACTTAAAATTTGTTTGCAGTATTATAAAGTCTTTCTCTACCAGGTACTGTGTTCATCAATTCATGTTTGCTTGTTTTACCTGTTGCTATAGCTTTGGTTTTATAGCTCTACATTTTACCTGTTGCTATAGTTCTGGTTGTTTGCTATATTTACCTTCAATTATCTGCTCAGGGTTTTTGCTAGACATTTTAGCTGCACGGTTTTCTTGATGAACTTTTGGAATGGCTTGTTGCAGGCGTTGATTGCAAGAGGTTGGCTAGAGCTTGAACTGGCCAAGGAAGCAGGAGTCAAAAAAGCAGCAAAGTTTTTTGAGGAAGCAGAGTGAGTTTTTTTGTAGGCTTTTTTAGTTAACTGAAGGTTAGTCAAGTCGCTGAGTGAGAAATAGTCATGTACTTAAGTGAGAGGTAGTCATATACCTAAGTGAGAGGTAGTCATATACCTGAGTGAGAGGTAGTCATGTACCTGAGTGAGAGGTGGTCATGTACCTGAGTAAGAGGTAGTCATGTACCTGAGTAAGAGGTAGTCATCTACCTGAGTGAGAGGTAGTCATATACCTGAGTGAGAGGCAGTCATATACCTGAGTGAGAGGTAGTCATGTACCTGAGTGAGAGGTGGTCATGTACCTGAGTGAGAGGTAGTCGTATACCTGAGTTAGAGGTAGTCGAATACTCGAGTGAGAGGTGGTCATGTACCTGAGTGAGAGGTAGTCATGTACCTGAGTAAGAGGTAGTCATGTACCTGAGTAAGAGGTAGTCATGTACCTGAGTAAAAGGTAGTCATGTACCTGAGTAAAAGGTAGTCATCTACCTGAGTGAGAGGTAGTCATATACCTGAGTGAGAGGCAGTCATATACCTGAGTGAGAGGTAGTCATGTACCTGAGTGAGAGGTGGTCATGTACCTGAGTGAGAGGTAGTCATGTACCTGAGTGAGAGGTAGTCATGTACTTGAGTGAGAGGTAGTCATGTACCTGAGTAAGAGGTAGTCATCTACCTGAGTGAGAGGTAGTCATATACCTGAGTGAGAGGCAGTCATATACCTGAGTGAGAGGTAGTCATGTACCTGAGTGAGAGGTGGTCATGTACCTGAGTGAGAGGTAGTCGTATACCTGAGTTAGAGGTAGTCGAATACTCGAGTGAGAGGTGGTCATGTACCTGAGTGAGAGGTAGTCATCTACCTGAGTGAGAGGTGGTCATGCACCTGAGTGAGAGGTGGTCATGTACCTGAGTAAGAGGTAGTCATGTACCTGAGTGAGAGGTAGTCATATACCTGAGTGAGAGGTAGTCATGTACCTGAGTGAGGGGTAGTCATGTTCCTGAGTGATGTTTAGCCATGTATTTGAGTAAAAGCATTGCAATTTTTCTTCTCTCCTGTGTTACAGTGGAGACATCGCGGACCCTGATTTATACTTTGGTAAAGCAAAGCTAATAGAGCTGAAGAAGAACTTTGCTGGCTGTGTGGATATGATAAGTCAAGCAATAGTAACATTCCACAACTTTGTGCCGGCTCTGATAGAAAAGATGCGGCTACAGCTTGTTCTTCAGGACTGGGACCAGGTGCTTGACACCGTCAGAAGGTGGCTGTCTAGATTTTGTAGTACAACTAACTGCTCATTGCTAATTTTGCTACTGAACTGTTTTTTTGTAGCAAGCACAAACCTACCGTTACTAGATTGACTTAAGCATACAATACTTGTCGTAGATGTTCTACATCGGTAGTCATAGCTCTATTGTTTTAAATTGCCATAGTTTTATTTTCATGTGAAGATATGCATTAGGAACAGTCTCAATTTAACCTTCAAGGCTGAATACTCATGGCTTGGTTATTACACCAACAACAATTGGTTGAATAGATGAATTTGTTTGCAACTGTTAAGACAAATTGTTTGTTTCTTTGGCCGTCACAGAACATTGTTGGTGAATGGGGACTGCATAGCAGCAAGAAAGTACAGCATCCTGCACCGACTAGTAAGAGAAGGGGCGTATGAAGAGGCTGCCACAGAGATGGGAGAACTCATTACCACCTTGGATAGACTTGAGTCCAAAAATGCCTTACTTTACTACCAACTCTCCAGTCTCTTCTCACGATTGGTATGCTCATATAAAGGACCACTTACAAGGCAATGAGTTGTAATTTTGACAGGATACGTGCAACTTTGTTCGTATTTAGGTAGTCAATACTCTGGTATTTAGTTAACACCTGCCAACAAGTGCTTGAGATACTACTCTGTGCTCACTTAGGTGGTCGATATTTCGGCATTTATGCAACATCTGCCAACAAGTGCTTGAGATGCCAATGTGTTTGTATTCAGGTTGTCGATACTCTGGCATTTAATCAACATCTGCTAACATGGGCTTAGACTCATTGTATTTTTCTATCTTCTATATCCGTTATCCTAAATATGTGTTTATGACTTGGTTGTGATGTGTCTCTTCAAACAGTAGTGCATTGCTTACATGTTTTTTTATAAATCACATGAGGTTTTTATGGAATGTTCTGTCTGAAGAGGAAATAAGCATGACAAACCAGTTGCTGTTAACAAATGTTGGTCTCATAGCAACCATATACTGTAGAAATGCGTTGATCACTCTCTATGAATATGGGTGGTTTTGTGTCGCATATCTCCCTTGTACACTCATTATGGTCACATGTATTACTATATCATATTATGTTGTAGTCATGCATGTACACCCATTGTAATGGTATAAACCATTATATCAGCACACTCTGCTGTAGGGGGCGTCTGGGCATCGGCTAGGTTGTACTTTTTGTAGATTCATTGTTATTTTACATGCTTTATTCAGAGGTTTATGCTTAAATGCCACTGATTCAAATAATGACATTTGTATAACATTGACACCACTTCCAGGAGTAGCAATACTAGTACTACTTGAGTGGAGAGTGTGTTATATGGTATAACACATCATATGGTATATGTTGGTATAACACAGTGTGTTATGTGTGTTATGGCAACAATGTGCACTACTAACCTTTACAATTGCCACAGTATATAGATCAACATGTAACATTACAGTTACATTACTACAGTTACATTACATGTAACTGTAGGCTTACACAATACTGCAGTGTACAAAATCACACTATACAGAAACTGCAGTACAAGAGTATACAGTGCATAATTGCATAAAGACTTTGTACTGCTCTACTGTAGTACACCTGTATTAGACACTTAATACTAGATTATACTCTCTATGCAGTGCGAGAAAAACCCTTTGGTGATCCAACAGTGCTATGAGATGATAGAGCGAGCCGTCAGCCTTGACAAGTGTGCTGATTACTATAATGAATTGGGATATCAGCAGTTTCTAAAGGTATATCTATGATTGTCTATAGAGATGACGACTCTCGCTTTGGTACTTGCATGCCGATTTATACTTGTATAGCCTTTGTTTTCGGCCACTTGCAAAGTGGAATATATTTTTGACATGGTCTTTGCATGTGGTTTGTATTGCTAAAGTGCTGCCTCTTTGTCAACCCATGTACAGTGCCTGTTGTTTTGGTAACACTGTACTGACAGTCTAACACATAGTGTATGTAACTGCTGGAACCTAATGTGTTCTTCGTATATGATGAGTCCATTTTATCCAGTGCTAGCAATCTAGTTTTAGTCAATTTTTGTTACCATGTTGAGATTTAGACTGTGCTTCTTGAGATAAGCAAACCACTCACTGAGTTTGTATGTTAATAGGGTGACATACATCTTTCAATGGCTACATACAACAAGGCCTCCAAATACACTGACGCTAGTGCCAGCAGCATGAGCGGAGTTATCAGAGCTCAGCTGATTCTAGACAATCTAGAGGAGGCAACTTCGAGTCTCGAGTTTCTAAATGAGTTGAACAGTACAATGGGACAGACCTCGGTGAGTAGGTTTGTGGGAAAAATCCAAAACTCGATGACTGGTCTTACGACCTAATAACTGTTAAATTATTACTGTCTGTTTAATTCAAGCATTTTCTCTGATCTAGAAGTAAAACAATTGCGACATCACTAAAATATTGGTTCAGATGAACTCGAAAAGCTGTGGTAAAATACAGTGAAGAGATGTTAGTTGAAAGAGAAGGCAATCCTTAATTTTGTGCTTGTGTTTAAAAGTGCAGTTTTTAATGATACATTTATTATCTGTTTACCAAACTAGAGTTATTCCTTTTACTTCAGCTATCACCACTTCTCTGTATCGCGGGTTGTCAATAATTATGGCTATTCCAGTTTCTTCATTTTCATTCAATAACAATAATGATAACTTATGTTTAAAGGTCGTCTTCTTGTTTTGAAATAAATAAATTGAGGAGTCTGTACAGTGCACAGTACACTTTATTGTTACTATGTAACTTCAAGGCGTTCTCTTTACCGGCAGTGCCTTTTTTATATATATGTACATAGCTATATCTTCTGATATATGTACATAACTATATCTCTTGATATATGTACATAACTATATGTATACGGTATGTATAGTAATACCCGTCGGTACCGTCACTAAGGTATGAATGTACAGCGGACAGTATATTGGTATGAATGTACAGCATACAGTATATTGGTATGAATGTACAGCATACGGTATATTGGTATGAGTGTATAGCACACGGTATATTGGTATGAATGCACAGCATACGGTATATTGGTATGAGTGTATAGCATACGGTATATCGGTATGAAAGTCTCGTAGAAATGAGCTGGTTGGTGTCAGCGATAAAAAGAGGGTCTCTTCCAAGAATAATTCGAGACCGCTTTTTAATTATTGAAGTAATTTGACCATCCCACCTTTTTCATCTCCAGAGAATCCCCAATAATCCCTTTCCATCACTTTGCTACCGTGACGATGATTGGCTCAATAATATTTGTCATTGATTTTATCTCTTTGATTCATTCTGGCACGAGTTATTGTTATTATCATATGGATTTCAGTATTGTTTATACAGTGTACAATACAATGTTTATACAGTGTACAATACAATGTTTGTACAGTGTACAATACAATGTTTATACAGTGTACAATACAATGTTTGTACAGTGTACAATACAATGTTTATACAGTGTACAATACAATGTTTATACAGTGTACAATACAATGTTTATACAGTGTACAATACAATGTTTATACAGTGTACAATACAATGTTTATACAGTGTACAATACAATGTTTATACAGTGTACAATACAATGTTTGTACAATACACGTATACCACATGTAAAATAACACGCGCATGTACTTACTTGTACAAAGATTCATCGAGTTGCGATAGTCTCGACTTATGCTGTTTTGTGGTTACGATTATACCCTATGAAAATATCTACAATAATGTTTAACGTAGTCCCATCCTAGAGTCGTGAGCAAAGTAAATAATTACTTAGTACGTGCAGGGGGCAAATAGGCTCTGTTGTGATGGTGGGGCAAGAAGACAGCATCAGTGCATCACTCAATTTTATGATACACCATTTTGGTTGTTTATGGTGGTTCTCTCTCGTCTGCTTGTCATCTTTTTGCCCTTCATTATGGCTCTAAAGCACAAAACAGTGCCTGGCCCACTTGCTGAAGTTTTTCCAGCATCTTCTGCAATTTTCACTCCACAATAATCCTGTCTCTTGCACTATGAACTTCTGTAGGCGCCAACCATAGGAATAAAGTAAAAATCATTCGCTTGTTCTAATTACTTCTATACATGTGATAAGGAGTTCTTTCTTTTTCTAGTGTTTTTATATCGTTTGTTAAATTTTCGTCAAAGTGAAATTCTTTGAAAAGCAGTACGTGCAGAGTAATTTATTCAGGATGTTTTGACTTACACTGAAATTCGAGTTACGGCGCTTTTCAAGAGTGAATTAACATCGTAAGTCGTGGATCACTAGTTTGTAATTGCAAAAGTTTAGAAAACAGCTCAAGGGTTCTGAATTGTTAAACTTGTGGCTAATACTTCAAATAAATCTATTCTATTTTTTTGAAATAGAATCGTTTCTATTTCGTTGGAATTCCCACTTTGGGAGTAGATCCTGAACCTAAAGAATTAGGAGGAATTACTGTACTGCCTAAGTTTTTTGAGAGTGTTTGCTGAATGCCTGATGAACAGGTTGAAAATCTCTCTATTAATATGATTGCCTGAAATCTTTTTTTATTAAATTTATCATTACCGGTATATTGTGCCTATTCTATTTGTGTTGCAGTCCACTCTGGTTTGCTTAAATGGCATCAATTTGTACAGGAATCAATTTTGTTTTGTTGGCAGGAAGTAGTTTACCTTAGCGCTGTCATGGAGAGGAAAAGGTCAGCTCCCTCAGAAACTGTCACAGCAAAGCTTCAAAGTGCAATCACAACACACTTTACGGCCATCAAAGGAGTTCCTATTGGCTTCACCTACTTCATTAACCTCAATCCAGAACTTCTACTGCGAATCATTACAGATTTCCTAGAGTATGCTCCTCAGCAGGTAGGAATTACACTATGTAGCTCTTTACAAGTAAGGAAGGGGTTTCATGGTGTGTGGTCCCGAGGAGGCAGAGAGGGATGGCTTCTTGTATGCCAGACAATCGTTGGCCAACTTAAAAATCGGTTCTAATGTAAAATCATGTAAAAATCATGTTCTCATGTAGCACGTCTGGCACTGCACTGTTTTTATTCAGATGACTCTTCCATATAGCCCCTCCTGATAGTCTCTCCTTATGATCACCTCAACATATGAATTTTCTACTAGATGATGATAAATTCTAGCAAATATGTGGCTCCACACTTGAAGTAATTTTAACATAAAACACTACAAATATTATTAAATATGCGCTGCTAAGCATGGGATCATCTGCTACTATCAAAAAAGATCCAAATAAAAAGAGGGATGAAAATAAAGGACAAACATAAAAAGAATAAAAATATGTATGATTCAGGTTAAACTTTTTCTAACCTAAGTCAGCTATCTCTGTTACAACCTCCATCTCCGAATCTGCATACTGCCAACCCTACACAATTGTTACCCTGAAGTGCAGTAGCAATAAGGATTTCATTTTATTGATTATTACTCTATTAATTTAATACATACAATTTCATTTTTTTATTTAGATATGTATGAGGGAGAGGGGAGAGGGAAGAGAAAGTTGAAATTTCATTGTTACAGACAATGAAAAATCTGTTGATAGATGTTTAAAAACAAACGACTTATGAATTATTTTAAATTATATTTTAAACTTCCCAGAAATAAAGCGTTTTTTGCTAGTCATTTATAGTAGTTTCTCATCAGTAGAACTCTTGAAGTGATGTTTAATCTACAATTTATTTTAAGATGGTTTTATTGGAGCTCTTTTAGGAAAACACAGTTTTCTATCAATATTCTTTTAAAGTTCATAAGAATGAGTACAAAAAAACTAATTTTGACACTCAAATCAAGATAAACTGAGTAATAAGTCTTCTTACATATATGTAAGAAGATTTATTACTCATTTTATCCAGAAATATTTATCTGCAAATAGAAAATGCCTTATACAAGGGAACTACAATTTACTATCGCTGTCTGATGTTTGAAAGTTCTTACAAGAGCATTTCAATTTGCAGATATATCTGCAAATTGAAATGCTCTTGTAAGAACTTTCAAACATCAGACAGCGATAGTAAATTGTAATTCCCTTGTATAAGGCATTTTCTATTTGCAGATAAATATTTCTGGAAAAAATTATACTCTTGCAAACACTAGAATTATAAGAACAATCGCAATTTAGCTATAGAATCTCATACATTCAATTAAAAGGCAGGGATGACCTTTCACCCTCCCTTACTGGTTTGTGGCCTGCATATTTGTCTCTATATTTTTAGCCCGCCACCGGCAATGGACCACCCAATAAGATACTCAAGATATGTTCAAGCTGTCTCGAGTCTGTCGTGAGAGTTGCGCCAGGAATCCTAGAAGCTTGTTTCCTCCTCTCTAAGATCAAGTATCTTCTGGGAGATAATGCTGGAGCCCAAGCTAATCTTAATATGTGCTTGGAGCAAGACTCCACATACGCCAATGCCCACATTCTTATGGCACAGGTTAGTCATTTTGGTTGATATTTAGAGAGATGATTCTATTTGAAGGTTTTGATGCTCGAGGCAAATTAAAGTTATAAAATCATATATAAAAGTGATGAAAATACTAATAACACTGAAAGGTCAAAGTGCTACGAATTGAATAATGTAGTAGTTTTTATGAGCTGCCTTGTACAATTGTTACAGCCTACTGTGCAAATATACATCTAAATTCACATAAAAACTTATCTTGCTTGCTTTTTCTAGATCTAAAAAAATGATGAAAAGTTCAACATTTCTCTGTGCATAATATATAAGCGTGCTGCATTATAATCACTAGTACTCTGGTAGTCCTGTGCGCTGTGAGAGATCATCATGTGTAATAACTATGTGCACAAGTATTCTTAGATGCGGAAAGCTGGTTGAGTGGTGCAGTGGTAGCACTTGGTTGAGAAGATGAATATGCAGGTTCGATTTTCTAACGTTGTAAGCTTGGCTTCAGACAGACGGACAAACACGACTCTTATTATAGTAAAGATTAAAAACTGAGCAACTATACTTCGAGCTCTTCAGCGGTACACAGCTAAAAAAATTTGGCTCCATGTCAAAGCAGTCAAAAATAATTTGATCAGTAATCGATAGATATTTGGTGACTCAAGACAAGACATTCAACACTCAAAAGATTTTTTATGAGCCTTTTTCAACTCGGATGTAGTTTGTGTCATTTTTCCAGATGCTTTTATAGATACATTCAAGCCAAGGCAACTTCAAGTTGGCTAACCAGTCCTTGGAGGTGGGGCTAAGCTACAACTTTGAGGTGAGGGAGCACCCGCTCTACCACCTCATAAAAGCCAGGATCTTAAGCAAACAAGGTAAATACTTATATAAGAGATGGACTCCATCAGTTTCATAACTATTCTGACACTTCATGCAGTTTTCACTGCTACTTGAAAGATACGTTAACTTTGTTACAAATTCTGTTCATGATGACCAAAAAGACCATTATATGCTATCATTAGGGGGCAGCTATGGTTCAGTAGGGCATTCAGTAGGGTGTTCAGTAAGGCATTCAGTAGGCTGTTCAGTAGGGTGTTCAGTAGGGTGATCAGTAGGGTGTTCAGTAGGGTGTTCAGTAGGGTGTTCAGTAGGGTGTTCAGTAGGGTGTTCAGTAGGGTGTTCAGTAGGGTGTTCAGTAGGGTGTTCAGTAGGGTGTTCAGATGGCTGTTCAGTAGGGTGTTCAGTAGGGTGATCAGTAGGGTGTTCAGTAGGGTGTTCAGTAGGGTGTTCAGTAGGGTGTTCAGTAGGGTGTTCAGATGGCTGTTCAGTAGGGTGTTCAGTAGGGTGTTCAGTAGGGTGATCAGTAGGGTGTTCAGTAGGGTGTTCAGTAGGGTGATCAGTAGGGTGTTCAATAGGGTGTTCAGTAGGGTGATCAGTAGGGTGTTCAGTAGGGGTGATCAGTAGGGTGTTCAGTAGGGTGATCAGTAGGGTGATCAGTAGGGTGTTCAGTAGGGTGTTCAGTAGGGTGTTCAGTAGGGTGTTCAGATGGCTGTTCAATAGGGTGTTCAGTAGGGTGATCAGTAGGGTGTTCAGTAGGGTGTTCAGTAGGGTGTTCAGTAGGGTGTTCAGTAGGGTGTTCATTAGGGTGTTCAGTAGGGTGTTCAGTAGGGTGTTCAGTAGGGTGTTCAGTAGGGTGTTCAGTAGGGTGTTCAGTAGGGTGTTCAGATGGCTGTTCAGTAGGGTGTTCAGTAGGGTGTTCAGTAGGGTGATCAGTAGGGTGTTCAGTAGGGTGATCAGTAGGGTGTTCAATAGGGTGTTCAGTAGGGTGATCAGTAGGGTGTTCAGTAGGGGTGATCGGTAGGGTGTTCAGATGGCTGTTCAGTAGGGTGATCAGTAGGGTGTTCAGTAGGGTGTTCAGTAGGGTGTTCAGTAGGGTGTTCAGTAGGGTGATCAGTAGGGTGATCAGTAGGGTGTTCATTAGGGGGCAGCTATGGTTCAGTAGGGTGTTCAGTAGGGTGTTCAGTAGGGTGTTCAGTAGGGTGATCAGTAGGCTGTTCAGTAGGATGTTCAGTAGGGTGTTCAGTAGGGTGATCAGTAGGGTGTTCAGTAGGGTGTTCAGTAGGGTGTTCAGTAGGGTGTTCAGTAGGGTGATCAGTAGGGTGTTCAGTAGGGTGTTCAGTAGGGTGATCAGTAGGGTGTTCAGTAGGGTGTTCAGTAGGGTGTTCAGTAGGGTGTTCAGTAGGGTGATCAGTAGGGTGATCAGTAGGGTGTTCATTAGGGGGCAGCTATGGTTCAGTAGGGTGTTCAGTAGGGTGTTCAGTAGGGTGTTCAGTAGGGTGTTCAGTAGGGTGTTCAGTAGGGTGTTCAGTAGGGTGTTCAGTAGGGTGTTCAGTAGGGTGTTCAGTAGGGTGTTCAGTAGGGTGTTCAGTAGGGTGTTCAGTAGGGTGTTCAGTAGGGTGATCAGTAGGGTGATCAGTAGGGTGTTCATTAGGGT
The DNA here is from genome assembly GCF_963576615.1 of Watersipora subatra. Taxonomy (NCBI): domain Eukaryota; kingdom Metazoa; phylum Bryozoa; class Gymnolaemata; order Cheilostomatida; family Watersiporidae; genus Watersipora; species Watersipora subatra. The sequence goes on along the minus strand of NC_088708.1, from coordinate 42,772,558 downwards.
GTTCAGTAGGCTGTTCAGTAGGCTGTTCAGTAGGGTGTTCAGTAGGGTGTTCAGTAGGGTGTTCAGTAGGGTGTTCAGTAGGGTGATCAGTAGGGTGTTCAGTAGGGTGATCAGTAGGGTGTTCAGTAGGGTGTTCAGTAGGGTGATCAGTAGGGTGTTCAATAGGGTGTTCAGTAGGGTGATCAGTAGGGTGTTCAGTAGGGGTGATCAGTAGGGTGTTCAGTAGGGTGATCAGTAGGGTGATCAGTAGGGTGTTCAGTAGGGTGTTCAGTAGGGTGTTCAGTAGGGTGTTCAGATGGCTGTTCAATAGGGTGTTCAGTAGGGTGATCAGTAGGGTGTTCAGTAGGGTGTTCAGTAGGGTGTTCAGTAGGGTGTTCAGTAGGGTGTTCATTAGGGTGTTCAGTAGGGTGTTCAGTAGGGTGTTCAGTAGGGTGTTCAGTAGGGTGTTCAGTAGGGTGTTCAGATGGCTGTTCAGTAGGGTGTTCAGTAGGGTGTTCAGTAGGGTGATCAGTAGGGTGTTCAGTAGGGTGATCAGTAGGGTGTTCAATAGGGTGTTCAGTAGGGTGATCAGTAGGGTGTTCAGTAGGGGTGATCGGTAGGGTGTTCAGATGGCTGTTCAGTAGGGTGATCAGTAGGGTGTTCAGTAGGGTGTTCAGTAGGGTGTTCAGTAGGGTGTTCAGTAGGGTGATCAGTAGGGTGATCAGTAGGGTGTTCATTAGGGGGCAGCTATGGTTCAGTAGGGTGTTCAGTAGGGTGTTCAGTAGGGTGTTCAGTAGGGTGATCAGTAGGCTGTTCAGTAGGATGTTCAGTAGGGTGTTCAGTAGGGTGATCAGTAGGGTGTTCAGTAGGGTGTTCAGTAGGGTGTTCAGTAGGGTGTTCAGTAGGGTGATCAGTAGGGTGTTCAGTAGGGTGTTCAGTAGGGTGATCAGTAGGGTGTTCAGTAGGGTGTTCAGTAGGGTGTTCAGTAGGGTGTTCAGTAGGGTGATCAGTAGGGTGATCAGTAGGGTGTTCATTAGGGGGCAGCTATGGTTCAGTAGGGTGTTCAGTAGGGTGTTCAGTAGGGTGTTCAGTAGGGTGTTCAGTAGGGTGTTCAGTAGGGTGTTCAGTAGGGTGTTCAGTAGGGTGTTCAGTAGGGTGTTCAGTAGGGTGTTCAGTAGGGTGTTCAGTAGGGTGTTCAGTAGGGTGTTCAGTAGGGTGATCAGTAGGGTGATCAGTAGGGTGTTCATTAGGGTGTTCAGTAGGCTGTTCAGTAGGCTGTTCAGTAGGGTGTTCAGTAGGGTGTTCAGTAGGGTGTTCAGTAGGGTGTTCAGTAGGGTGATCAGTAGGGTGATCAGTAGGGTGTTCATTAGGGTGTTCAGTAGGCTGTTCAGTAGGCTGTTCAGTAGGCTGTTCAGTAGGGTGTTCAGTAGGGTGTTCAGTAGGGTGTTCAGTAGGCTGTTCAGTAGGGTGTTCAGTAGGGTGTTCATGATCAGTAGGTCAGCAGTTTGAGTCACACAAAGCTGATGGTGCTGTTAGGAAGGGCATCTAATCACTTTTTTTTCGTAATACATCAGTCCAATGTCTGTAGACATTGCTTAAAAAGCTCTGGGGGTATCTACAGACTGTAATCTATTCACGAGTTTAGTAAAGCGTTAATCTGTCTCCAAATGTTTGAACCAGACAAGTCATCACGTGAAAAACAACTATGTGAGGTGTCTGCTATATCTGTTATATTTGTTGTATCCTTGTAAGGAGCAATGGACTTCTGTTCCTGACGTATTTGCAGCCTGTTTACTCAATGTCTTCCTATGTTTGCTAAGGAAGTTTTTGATGTGCGTAAGTCGCAGATTGTCTCGCTCTAACAGTATTTGAAGGAAATTTGCTATTAAAAATAACTAACCATATTAGAGACGTTCTGGAGGATCACATTGTAAGGAATAGCCCAGACCTCTCACCTCTACTCGTGCATGTGCATCTATTGTTGTACTACTATGCATTATGGTATTAGAGTTTGTGCTAAATGAGTGTTCTGAAAACTGCCGAGTTCTAAAAACACACACTTTGAAGAAGAAAGATAACTGACTAGCTGCTTACTGCCACTAGATCAACAAGAGAGTGCCATGAGATTTTGTAGTGAGGCATATGCATAGCACAGGAGTGACTCCATTTTATGTATAGGGAGGAGAGCCATAGTTAAGTGTAAGAAGACTTGACTATTGATAGTCACTAGCTACTAGCTGATGTGACTAGTGATAGTCACTAGCTACTAGCTGATATGACTAGTGATAGTCACTAGCTACTAGCTGATGTGACTAGTGATAGTCACCAGCTACTAGCTGATATGACTAGTGATAGTCACTAGCTACTAGCTCATGTGACTAGTGATAGTCACTAGCTACTAGCTGATATGACTAGTGATAGTCACTAGCTACTAGCTGATTTGACTTGTAGATGCTGTTAGTATGGAGCGTTCATCTAATCAAAAGTCCTTACATGAAAAGTAACAATTACAAAAAGGTTTTTTATTTTCAAAGTTTAACATCTTAAAATGATTAAGCAGTGGATTAGCTTTATAACAAAATAAAGTATCAGTAGTTCACGAATGCGGCAGCAGGTTCTGACATACCTAAATTGATTTGTTTTGTTGTGATGGTAATCCTATACAATAATATTACAGTAATATAATAATAATTTTATGTATATTTTATATAATATTAATTATATATTAATAGTTAAACTAACTATTGTGTATTATACCAACTCTGTGGGGTGCAAGTTGGTTTGATGAAACAGGATATAGTGATGAAGCAGCTAACAATATGTTTAGCGCTTATATTTCAGTTAGTGGTAAATTATTAATATATTACTTTCCTGTTTGGGTAATAAGATGTTTGAATTATTTTGAATACTTAGCGTGCAAAACATGAGCTTTTGTTTTAATATGCATCTGACAACTCTTGTTTTCAAATATCATAATTCCTATTAAAAGACAAAACTAGGTGTTCCTAACAGTATATACTAAAATGTTATATGGTAGCTGGGCACTGGTAGGTGCTGCCCTTACATAACTGACTATTAAGGTGTGTAACCTGATGTAGGTGACGTGGAGGGAGCGAAGAAGACTTTGCAGGGAGCCATTTTGTTGCCTGGAGTAAAGACGATTGGAAAGAAAGCTAGTGACAAGCAGAGGTCAGCACAAATCAGTGTGAATGATCGAGTGTCTGTGTTCCTTGAGTTGGCTGAAGCGCATCTCGCCCTCGAAGAGCAGGTAATCTGTTGCTGTTGTCAATCAGCTTCCTAAAGAAGCGCTTTTATGTATTTATATATTTGACTTAATGTGTTGGATCAATTGAACACCTGGTTTACGGAATAACCACTAGTTAATACACATTTAGATGAACAATAATGCTTTTTCCTATGGTAGATACTCAAACTCTTTAGGTACTACTGTTACCTCATAATGCACGAGTATGAGTTGTTCAATTGTCTGAGCTACACAATAGTTGGAGTTGTACAAAAGTTTGGGTTATACATGTATAATAGTTTGAGTTGTACAATAGTTTGAGTTATAAAATAGTTTGAGTTGTACAATAGTTTGAGTTATACAGTAGTTTGAGTTGTACAATAGTTTGAGTTGTACAATAGTTTGACTTGTGCAATAATTGGGGTTGTACAATAGTTGGAGTTATACAATAGTTTTAGTTGTACAATAGTTTGAGTTATACAATAGTTTGACTTGTGCAATAATTGGGGTTGTACAATAGTTGGAGTTATACAATAGTTTGAGTTGTACAATAGTTTGAGTTATACAATAGTTTGAGTTGTACAATAGTTTGAGTTATACAATAGTTTGAGTTATACAATAGTTTGACTTGTACAATAGTTTGAGTTATACAATAGTTTGACTTGTGCAATAATTGGGGTTGTACAATAGTTGGTGTTGTACAAAAGTTTGAGTTGCACAATAGTTTGATTTATACAATAGTTTGATTTATAATAAACTATCAACTTTTTAGCCGGAAGCTGCAAAGGTGATGCAGGATGCTGTAATGGAGTTTGAAGGAACACCAGAGGAGCTGAGAATAAACATAGCCAATGCAGACTTGGCCATTGGTAGGGGAGACATTGATGGGGCCCTCACTATGCTCCGAAATATTGGTCCAGAACAGGTCAGTAGTGTTCATTAAGTTTGTAATTTTGATTATTTCTAGCAATCTCTGACTCTGACTTCCATTAGCTTTAAGGATTTCTTATCACTATTAGTTAACAAGCTTTGATTAACTAGGAGTCATGCAGTACGAATGACTGATGTACTGATCTCACACGCTTAATGTCTGGAGTTTTCATCTCATGATGTGCTTTACCTGCTTGTGTTCCGAAAATTGATAGATTTATTGTGTTGAAACCTACTCATATTGGCTATGACTGTATTTACCTTTTAGACATTGTTAGTGTAGGCTAGATCAGTAACTTACTTCACATTTTCATCGTTATATTTACCTCCTAAATGTCATTTGTTTAGACGAGCACAAGTAGTAACTTACTTCTCAGTATTATTCCGATCTGTAGACTACAATCTTAGTCGCTTGAACTTTGTTGTTCTCCTATACACAGGCATATTTTGTTGAGGCGAGGGAGAAAATGGCACAGATATATTTGAAGCATAGGAAAGACCCAAGGCTATATGCTGGTTGTTACCGAGAGTTGGCAGAAAAGAACCCGACTCCCCAGACTCAACTTATGTTGGGTGACGCCTATATGGCTATTGAGGAGGTACGTGTGCGTGTATATATATCCTTATCTGATGTTCACATATTGTACCGCTCGTGGCTAGCGTTCATCGTTGTTTGCAGTGTTGATTTCACAATTGAAAAGTGTTAGTAGCCTCTTTTGAGGTTTTTCAATATACAACATTTAACGTGCATTGAAATAGCTTGTGTATAGCTCAAATAATAGCTCAAAAGTGTAATGCAACTATTTGAATTTTTACCATTAGCAGTTTTACCTTTTTTAGGGAATAAATTTTAAAAATTAAAAAATAAATATATAATTTTTCTGGTTTAACAAATTATGTTATGAATCGGGGGAAAAGGCCGATTGTGAAAGCTAATTGATCATTGTGAATTGTTAGACTGGAAAAGCGATAGAGGTTTATGAGGCAGCCCTGAAGAAAAACCCTAAAGATGGGACACTGGCCAGTAAGATTGGTGAAGCATTAGTTAAAACTCACAAGTACAACAAGGTAAGAAAGAGACAGTTTTATTCAATAAATCTTCTATTAATGTTATTAATAAGTTTTAAAGGTTATACAGTCATTACCTCAACATACAGTCGTTACCTCAACATACGAGTGCACAGACATATGAGAAAATTGAGATGCCAGCAAAATTTTGTGCGAGTTTCTGCCTGGAGATCTGAGAGCCCTTTCAGATACAAGCACATGAGCCGGTTCTCGATGCCACTGAATGGCCAAGTGTGCGAGAGGTTGTTTCAAAAACAGCATCACTTGGTCTTTCTCGTACTACTACTCGTTGATCATACTACTAGTAGTCTATTATACAGAGTTACTACTGTAGATAATATCATACTACTAGTAGTCTATTACACAGAGTTACCACTGTAGGTAATATCATACTACTAGTACTCTATTATACAGAGTTACCACTGTTATCATACTACTAGTACTCTATTATACAGAATTACTACTGTAGGTAATATCATACTACTTGTACTGTATTATACAGAGTTACCACTGTAGGTAATATCATACTACTAGTACTCTATTATACAGAGTTACCACTGTAGGTAATATCATACTACTAGTACTCTATTATACAGAGTTACTACTGTAGGTAATATCATACTACTTGTACTGTATTATACAGAGTTACTACTGTAGGTAATATCATACTACTAGTAGTCTATTATACAGAGTTACTACTGTAGGTAATATCATACTACTAGCACTGTATTATACAAAGCTGTATTTTAGGCAATATCATACTACGAGCACTCCATCAAGGGAGGAGGTCCCAACAACCTAAAGTATGACCTCGCCAAACTACTTCTCAAGCTGAGGAGTTATGACAAGTGTGAGAAAATACTGAATATAGCCATCGAGATGGACAAAGACAGCAATGAGTTTGAGAGCATTCAGGAAAGAACCAAGTACCTTCTGCTACTCGCTAACGTATGTATGCGCGTTGTCATTTGTTTCTACCTGGGTTTCTTGTTTTCCATTTGTCAACTTCAAATCTAGTTATTTCACTTTTAGTTGTTGTTTATAGTCTTTGATTAAAAGAAGGTTATTGACTTTGTATAACACAGACTGCTTGTGTTTCATCTTACAGCGGTACACTCATTGGGTATTCTAAAAATTTTACCTACAAGTTGATCTTGCTGGTACATCAGAGGTTATGCTGACCTCTGTATCGTGATTTTTTTGTGCTGTTTTGTATGAACTTATACGGTAGCTTTTGATCATTTTTGCAGCGTCCGTATATTCGCCAATATTATTACGCTTTCATCGCTATTTTTAATGATGCTGTTGTGTTTTATTAGCCAATAAAGAGCTATTGTCATGTTGAATGCATGCATTTCTTAGTACTAATGCGTGCTGCTATTACATGTTGATCAAGGGAATAAAAAAGCCATTTTTAATGTAACAGAGTTTAATAGTCCATTAATTTATTTTTTTCCAGTGATAAAAATGTACAAAATGTTTTTATTGCTTTCACTGTAACTATAGTCTGTTACCTCTTTGATGGATATGAGGAATGTAGGCCTACTAAATGTGACAAGATGAGACAACTTTCTATGATGTCTCTAGTGGATCAAGTTTGCGGAAGATCAGTTTAGATTTCTTGTATAAAGCTATTTCTTTAGCCAGCATGAAGTGTGTCTCAGTGCTATAATGGTTTCTACGCAGGTGCTCAACATTCAGGGTAGAAATGAGGAAAGTGTGGCTGCTCTTAATAGCGCCAAAGATAACCAGAGTCGGTGAGTCCAGCTTTTAGCGTCATATTCTTTGTGCAACTTCATGTTGGTCATAGGCTAGCCTTGATAGTATTCTATGCCTGTGTGTCAAACAATTCACAGGCTAGCCTTGATATTGTTCTATGTCTGTGTGTCAACCAATTCACAGGCTAGCCTTGATATTGTTCTATGTTTGTGTGTCAATCAATTCACAGGCTAGCCTTGATATTGTTCTATGTCTGTGTGTCAACCAATTCACAGGCTAGCCTTGATATTGTTCTATGTCTGTGTGTCAACCAATTCACAGGCTAGCCTTGATATTGTTCTATGTCTGTGTGTCAACCAATTCACAGGCTAGCCTTGATATTGTTCTATGTCTGTGTGTCAACCATCAAGTTTAGTAAGCTTACTTTATTGAAGGCACACCATTACTTCATCTCATCTCGTTATGTGTTACTTTTTATCCCACATGAATATTTTATTAAGTCCAGTGTTTTACCAAGTATTTGTGTTTGTCTGGTAATCTTTACCCATATAACAATCCTTTTCTACTTGTACTTGTTCACAGAAATAATATATTTCGGGTGATACAAGTTTCGTATATCATACACTCTCTAGGTTTTACTGTAGGCTTGTGATAGTACTGACTATTGGTATATCTATAGTGTGCTGAGCCGTGCCCAGATGGAGGCTCCAGATACTCTCGGTGCGCAACAGTCTTTGGCAGCAAGCATCTGCGCAGAGCTTGGACAACGAGCTGTCGACATGAGAGACTACGACAAGGCCATAAGGAGCTATAAGGAGGCAGCAAACCTTGACAACTCTGATGGAAAGGTGAGACTAATTATGCCTATGCATCTCTATCGGTTACTAAGAAAATTATTTGTATGGTAGGAATGCCGTGGGGAACTAATATATGAACCATATAATACAGTAGAATGCAAGTGAATAGACTAATAGGCTAAGATCTTCACAGACTCACACCTTTGGCCATTCATATAGAAAAAATTGAAGCACAACTGTTTAATTTAATGACTACAGTAACTGGTATTATTGGTTTGTATCGGTGACGTTTCTTTGTTTCTTGTCACTTTCACTTGGAGTTCACGATTACAGCAATGATATACAGCCTCCCATGGGAGCTGTATATTATTGATTATGGTAATTTTACCTTGAGTTAAGGTGAGCACACACCTTCGATGTCAAATAAAATCGATTTTTGCTCACTTTTTTTTAGAAAGCAAGGTCTATGGTGGAATAAAAATAAACCAAGAAATATTGTATGTGTCTAAAATAAAGTAAAACAAAAATTTATATTTACTATAATAAGAGTAAATCTATCTAGAGCCAGGGTTATAGGTTAGGATAAAAGATTGCTTTAATGAGACTCCAACTCGTGACATTTAGCTTGGTAGACCAACATTATAACATTTGCACCTATCGACTGCCTTTAGGTATTTCTGAATAATGGTGTAGCTACTTGTTCTCTTGTTGCTTTATTGGCACATCTGACGATCATTCACGGTGCACGGCACTGCCATACTACTAGTATATGTAACAGAGATACTCCATATATGTGGTTTTCTCTCCCAAGTCCGGCAAGAGAGAAACCAATATTTTAAGGCCAACTATGGGAACTCTCGTTATACAAATTGATATTAATAACTTGCACCTACTTAACGCCTCACGTTATATAGAATTTCTTACATGATATGAAGCAAAAGCTTTACATGAATTCTATAAGTTATCTGGAATTTATATTATAAATATAGGAGGTTTATGTTACAAGAGCGTCTACTGTTTTATGTTAGTAGAGTGCATTTTAGAAACAAAATTGTTTTTGTCTTTACTCAAAAAGCTTTATGCAGTTGAACCTCTACTTACAATCCCTCAATATACAAATTATTTGACATATGAAGTAAAGTTTGAGCAAACATTTGAAATCTGGTATGCAAATTTCATTGAGAAATTATAATTTTATTAAGCAAAAATAGGAAAGCTTGTAGCAATTAAAGGTAAATCTTATCTAAAAAAAATATATGTAAATCTATATTAAATTGCTCATATATATGAAGTATATAGTATAACCTGTTTATAGTATACATGTGCACATTGTTAGCCTGTTACCTCAACAATGTGCACTTGTGCGACACATTATTGGCAACATGTATCTGGTGTCACATTTGGCTATTGTTTAGTCGAACATTTAGCCCAACGTTTAGTCTAACGCATCTAGCGGGAACAAGTGCATGAGAAATAGACAATGGCATATCTAAGCATTAATTTTCCAACTTTACATTTTCAAAGAAGATTATGAAGCCAAACAGGCAAATGCGTGTGCACATGTTCACGTGTGTGTAAGCATACAGATAGTCAGCTTGCCTGATGTGCAGCACCTGTACAATTAAAAAAGGATTACAGCAAATTATGATTGTCTTTCCTTGCGGTAGCGTGTAGACAACTCTTATTGGATGCCTCAAACTAGTCATACACAAAAAAGTAAGAAGTGCATTACTATTAATATAACTCGCTGTAGCACTTGGTTTACCTACGGTAGTTGTGGTTGCAGTATGGCCTGCAGCTAGCTCATCTCTTGCTTCTCACGGAGGACCTTGACTCGTGTCAGCACCAGCTCATGCAGCTGCTGAAAGATGACAAGGAGAATGAGCGAGCGACAGTCATGATGGCTGACCTTATGTTTAGAAAGAATGAATATGATCAGGCCATGTTTCATTTCCAGCAGCTCCTTGAAAATAAACCAGGTAGTTTTTCTCTCACTATATGTGAGCCAACCTTTTTCTAGAGACGATGAAGAAACTTTCTCTTTTTAACTGCATTTTCACACGTTCAGTGAGAAACAAGCTTACACCCGCATCCTGCCTTCTATCTTCATGGATTGTATAAGCATGCTATGACCCTGACTGATGTTTGCATGATTTGTAATTAACTGAATGGGCTATGGCGGTGTATCTAACAATTTATTGTATTTCATATAGGCAATGGTGAGTAAAGGGCTGTTTGCTCCGATATATTGGCTTCTGGTCATCCTTGCCCTGCTCCACAGCCTTGGCTTACTATGCCATATCTGCTTCTTATCATCATCTCACCCTTCTTCACCATCTGTGCTTTTCCTCTCTATCTTCACCCTCATCACAATATCAGTTTCTGGTCACCATCTATGCTTCACCATCTGTGCTTTTCCTCTCTATCTTCACCTTCAATCACAATATCTGCTTCTGGTCACCATCTCTACCTGCTCCACCATTCCAGCTTCTGTTTTTGTTTTGCTAATTATTTTAGTATCTTTACTTCTGTTCTTTAGTGTCTTCCTCTCCATCACTATTGCTCTTTTCTTCTTGCTGTTGAGAACATCACAAATTTTGTTTGTTGTTTACAGTATTTATGTTTAAAACTTATATTATCATTACATGATTTTCATATCATATATTTTGGCACCACCTAATTTGTATAGTCATGATACCTTTATCCATATGCAGTGGGCTAGCTTGGCCTAGATGTTAGGTGAGTTTGTAATGTGTTCATCGGATTTTAAAATATTAGTTTGGCTTAGTGACCGATGTACAACTGTGATGTACAAACTTCACAGTTTTTTGCTGTTGCTTCAAGCAAGGAGAGGACAATTCTTTATTAGCAGTTTTATGTATTGGACAAGAATTTGGGATATATTTCCACCTTATCGTCAGACTGTTACATAAATTTGCTGAAAAATTATTTGGTGAAAAGATCAAAATTTTCTCCATTTACTCTCAGTTGAGCTAAAAGAGAGCCTGTTGAAGAGCTACTGAATATCTATAATGATAAAGTCAGTGCTATGTTTATTTGTGCACTGTGATGAGGCGCATTCCTTGTCTTTTTTTAAACATATTTTTTATTATGTAATTATTCAGTTGTGTAGAACCTTATAAATAATTTTAGACCATTGGACGGCCATGAGTCGACTGATAGATTTGCTGAGGAGGGCCGGCCAACTTGAAAAAGCTGAGGAGTTCTTGAACAAAGCGGAAACTCAGAACCACAATGCACCAATGATTGCAGGATACAACTATTGTAAAGGCCTACATCTCTGGTCAGTTATATCACAACACCTTCACCTACAGTCAGTAACTTACAACACCTTCACCTACAATCAGTAACTCACAACACCTTCACCTACAGTCAGTAACCCACAACACCTTCACCTACAGTCAGTAACCCACAACACCTTCACCTACAGTCAGTAACCCACAACACCTTCACCTACAGTCAGTAACCCGCAACACCTTCATCTACAGTCAGTAACTCACAACACCTTCACCTACAGTCAGTAAACCACAACACCTTCACCTACAGTCAGTAACCCGCAACACCTTCATCTACAGTCAGTAACTCACAACACCTTCACCTACAATCAGTAACTCACAACACCTTCACCCACAATCAGTAACTCATAACACCTTCACCCACAGTCAGTGTAGCCCAAGTTCACTGAGACTTCATAGGTGTAGTGAGTTGGAGACTTGCAATATGGAAGCACAGCCACAGCCTCATCGTCATAGACTATCAATATTTTACTGTTAGCCCTTTAATATGTAAATGTTTTTAGAGCTATTATACACATTTTTGGAAGGATACCATGACTGGTTAGTACTAACCATGACTGGTTAGTACTAACCGAATCTAGCATAGTATGTGAAATCCATTTATACCCGACATAGAGCCCATGTCCTACTAGCCACTAGCTGTATATCTGTGTATCGAAAGACTGCATTATATACAAGTTGGTGATCAACACATTTAATTGTTTTCCACATTCCAGTGTCTTTTCATCTCTTCCAGGTATTCTGGTGATCCAAATGCAGCAATAAAGTGCTTCAATATGGCGAGGAAGGATGGGGAGTTTGGCTCCCTCGCTACCTACGCTCTCATAGAAATCTGCCTCAATCCAGACAACACGACAGTTGGTGGGGAGGTGTTTGAAAGCATGAACTCTGATGTGTGAGTCATATCAGTGGGCAGTTTTCCTGTCAGGGTAATATGGGAAAGCTTGGTGTTTGTAAACAAGTCAATAGGGAATCTGATGGGCTAAAATTGGGAATTTAAAGGAAGTCAAGGGAGAAGTAGAGGTGGGAATGAGAGATGCAGTAATAAGGGCATGAGAAATAGGTAATAACATATCTTAGAGTTTTACCTTTTGAACCGCTATTATTCCTTTCCTGTTTCAGAGCTGAAGGGGAAGCGGAGAGGAATGTACTGGCCGTAAGGACTGCTGAAAAGTTGTTGAGGGTGAGTTCTGTCTGTCTGTATTCTATCATTGGGTTCACTGAGATGGTGAGTTCTGTCTATCTGTATTTAATCACTGGATTCACTGAGATGGTGAGCTCTGTCTATCTGTATTCAATCACTGGATTCACTGAGATGGTGAGTTTTGTCTATTTGTATTCAATCACTGGGTTCACTGAGATGGTAAGTTCTGTCTGTTTGTATTCAATCACTGGATTTACAGAGATGGTGAGTTCTGTCTATTTGAATTCAATCACTGGATTCACGGAGATGGTAAGTTCTGTCTGTTTGTATTCAATCACTGGATTCGCAGAGATAGTGAGTTCTGTCTATTTGTATTCAATCACTGGATTCACGGAGATGGTGAGTTCTGTCTATCTGTATTCAATCATTGGGTTCACTGAGATGGTGAGTTTTGTCTATTTGTATTCAATCACTGGATTCACTGTGATGGTGAGTTCTGTCTATCTGTATTCAATCATTGGGTTCACTGAGATGGTGAGTTCTGTCTGTCTGTATTCAATCATTGGGTTCACTGAGATGGTGAGTTCTGTCTATTTGTATTCAATCACTGGATTCACTGAGATGGTAAGTTCTGTCTATTTGTATTCAATCACTGGATTCACTGAGATGGTGAGTTCTGTCTATTTGTATTCAATCACTGGGTTCACTGAGATGGTGAGTTCTGTCTATTTGAATTCGATCACTGGATTCACGAAGATGGTGAGTTCTATCTATTTGTATTTAATCAATGGATTCACTGAGATGGTGAGTTCTGTCTATCTGTATTCAATCACTGGATTCACTGAGATGGTGGCTAATGTTTATAAGTTTTAACTCAGTAGATAAATATCATTGCTTCAAGAATTCTCAACTTTACACCAACAATGTTGTGGGTGTAAAGTTATGCTAGTAAAAACAACCGCTTTGTTCAAGGCCGGAGCAGAGTGAAAGAGGAAGAGGTTTTATAACATGCGATATGAGCATCTGTCTTGCAGCCCCGTAAAATACTCGAGAAAAAACTAAGGCTAAACAAATCATATAACTTGGAAATTTAAACATACCAATCCGAATGCATAGAATATTACTGACAAAATTTTTTGAATGTATGTTTTTAAATATTTTTTTCTCAAAAGGTTTTTATTGTGAGCTCAGCTCTTTTTCAGCTTGCTCAGATTTCAATATAAATCATGTTTGCTGACAATCAGCCAGCCACCTATAATCAAGTAGAAGCATAAATATTAACCAATGTTAAACACGCACGCGCGCACACTACACTATCATTCATCTTTACTCCAGCAACAACAATGTTGATCCTCCAGAATTTGTCATAGAGTTTATGCAATATGTCTTCAATTTGCTTCAGTTTTGAATCATGTTAGTTTTTATATGGTTCACGCTTGAAGCACACTGGATAAATATTGCATGAGTTCCACAAATTCACAAAAGTACACATTTTAATAGTTAAAGTGGCAGTGTTTTTATACACACTAGCTGTATGCCCGGCATTGCACGGGTAATAAAATATCCAATGAATTTGAGTAAATTACCTCAAAAATTAGTACAGCCATACCTCGACATACGGGCTTACTGCGTTCTGGGACTGAGCTCATATGTCAATTTATTCGTGTCTCAAGGCATTCCTTCCTATGTAAATTAACTAAATACAAATTATTCCGATGAAAAAACACACATAAAATATGAAAAACGTTGTTGAAAGATTACCTTGGAAAAACGTATTTTTAACCGTTGTAATTTAATACATGCACTAAAAAGTAACAAATACCTATTTAGTTGTTAAAATCTGCAATATAATGTAACATTATTATGCACACTACTAGAAGTTTTTACCTTCGAGACATTGGCTAATGGACCTTCGTATTGGCTAATGGACCTTCGTATTGACTAATGGCGTCTGAGAGAGACTTGACAGCAACACCTTCAAGTTACACCTTCAAGTTACAAAGTAGCTTTAAAACTTCAAATCAGGTAAAAGCATTTTGGGCAGCTCAAATAAGTTGAAAGAAAAAATAATACAACTGTGAAGGTGTTTAAATGTGAAATAATTGGCAAGTAATGGCTAGATAATCTGTTTTGCTACAATGAAGAATGATTTCTTACCGATACAATTAATACGAACTGAAAAATCAAAATAAAAAGTACAAAGGTGATTTTTCGTCGCTAAACTTTTATCGCCATAATTGGACAAACGACAGACAGACAACAGACAAACATTGAGATTTATGTATATAGAAGAGTTACAAGCTTCCTGGAGCGCTTTGAGCTGCACCATCTATTCCCACTCGCTTAGTAGAGGTTAGATCACAGTTGTTTTTCTGGAAGTTCTATTACAGTTGCTTTTTTTAGGATCTGAAACCGAAGTCGGGTAATATCAGGGCAAAGCTTCTACAGAATATGATGCTTCTACAGACCAAGTCTAAAGCTAACATGGAACATGCCATCCAGCTTTTCATGGAAATAGCTACAGAAAGCGTAAGCAAAAGATCATTGTTTAACTGGGCACTAACAACATAAACGCTAACTTTTCATGTAAATACGTCCATAGAAGTCATGAGTTGGTAAAATTTGTTACATGTATATAGAAGGTAAATATGCGTTGTACATATTTACCTTCAAATATTTGTATATACAAACCTGTCATCTGTTCTCTGTAACTCTTTAGAAAGACCACGTTGGAGCCCTCTACGGAATGGCAGCTGGTTACATGATGCTAAAGCAACACCCACGAGCTAAGACGCAGTTGAAACGATTGGCAAAAGCGCCTTGGAACATCGAAGATGCTGAAGACCTAGAGAAAGCGTGGCTTCTCCTCGCCGATATTCACATTCAGACAAGCAAATATGACCAAGCACAGGAAGCTCTCAAGAGAGTCCTTACGTTTAACAAGGTAGTCATTCTCATATTTCCCACCTCATCACCCAATATTCTCAATGATTTTTAATATGAAATACTCAACAGTTAAAGATAAATTTGCACAAAATATTATCAGATTTTATTATAAAGTATTGGCATTTTTTTCTATAATTTTTTATCGTTATTGAGGCTTGAAGTGATCTGACTGTCAGGATGTTTCAAGATTAAAATTGATAAAACTCGATCGTGGATGGATGGATGGATGGACCACTCAGAAGAATAATGCGTGAGAATTGATATGACTAGTTGCTATAGTTGATATCGGCTATTGCGTTCAAATTCCAGCATTACGCGTCTTTATTGTTCCGGTCTCTTTGCAACCACAACCGTCATAATTGTACGTTTGCTTGAGCTGAGCGTTTTAAATCTTGAAACATCCTGGCGGTCCGATCACCTCAAACATAAAAAACAATCGTAAATGATAGAAAATACTGATACTTTCTGAGAAAATCTACTAAGATTTTATACAAGTTCATCTTGAACATGCCATGTATGCCGGGATGATTTGTTGGAGTTGCTTCCACGCCGACAAAGTATGTTTGGTGTAAAATGGTTGTGAAAATGACTTTGTCTCAGTCACCAACACAAGATCGGTAAAATGTTGCATACTATGTTTGTCTATTTTTGACGGTTGTCATTGATGAAGTACGACATATTTCAAACTGTAAACAGACCAGAAGCGGTTCCAACTCTCTCAGAGTAAACACAACTATGGTAAATCGTACTAGCGTAAGTGCACCTTCAAGGTTTGCATGTGTTAGGATATGTTTAAACACCCAACAGTGTTGGCTATGTGTATGTAGTGAAGGATTTCTCAGTTTTTTTCAGATAACTGTTCATCAGTTGTTGAATCTCATCACTGTGAACACTGTAGAATAGCAATGTAAAAAATGGCATCGACTACAACTTTATTAAGTGTCTGAGGAGTGTGACAAAGCTTATTTTAGCATATACCTGATGCATGTGTATTTGGCTGGTCAGAACCTCCATGTCTTTATGGTTTCTTGGCTTACAGTTATCCTCCTAAAATCATTCATGTGCTAAAACATAGCATTCAACTTCCTTGAAAGAAATTACGCAATTACATGTCCAAATTGCTAGGGTTCCATACTTCCTCAATACAATATTTTGTGTCATTGATGAGTGTTGACTGTAATTGAATTTTGTTCTTTATGCATAGAATCTTTTTCCACATTTGTTTTGAGGTTTAAGATAGTTGTAAAACTACAGATCACCTACCATAAAACCTCTACTTGAGTACCCCCTTCATTTGAACGCTATCTCCATTTGACCGCCACCCTGAGAGAAGGGTTGAAAAATACTGCGCCACCCTCTAATTGAGTGTCACCTTCATTTGATCGCTACTGACATTCTTTGATCTTTACAAACCCATGATAGAAAGTGATCAATCTAATAATGACTCGGTTACATCGATACCAATTAATTCTTTCATTGACGCCCTAGTGGTTACCAGGTTTTAGTGACGGTGTACCTGATAAAACTGATCGTCACAATCATCGGAACTACCCTAAGATTCAAAGTCACGAAGGTCTCAATCCAATTCAGCGTCTTCCGATTCGCCCATAATGTGGTTTACAATCTGACCTGAAGACTTTCAAGTGTTTTGATGAATGATGAGAATACTCTTCAGAAACACTGTACGATGCAATAGCATCCATTGTTGTGGCGTATCAAAGTATATTTTATAACTCCAAAGCTTTATAAGCTTTTCTTTAAAACTTTGAAAACAATACCAATGAAATAATTAATAACTGTATCATACTAATATTTTTTACTCAAATTAGCTCCTTGTTTAATTCGATCTGATACTTTGACGTATATAAAAACAGTTTAGCAAAAATGCTGTGGCTAATGGCATTAATTTTGCTCCGCCTGAAGGAGAGTGCAAAATATAGGCAACATTAGCATCGTTTCACCTGTAAAAGGGTTAAATTTATCTTCTCAAAATATTGAAGGGCTAGTCGAAAAATACTGCCCTACCCTTTATTTGAACGTCACCTCTATTAAAACAGCACTACAGGGAGAGGGTTGAAAAATACAGCGCCATGGCATTCAAATAGAAGTTTTACAGTATATCTAGTATACAAAATTAGAAAAGCCATTTGCAAGCACTTGGCATGTGTTGCAGTCATGCTGTAAAGCATATGAGTACATGGGTCTTATCATGGAAAAAGAGCAATCCTTCAAAGCAGCAGCTGAGAACTATGAGATGGCATGGAAGTATGGAAACAAGAACAATCCCCAGATTGGATACAAACTTGGCTTCAACTACTTGAAAGCTAAAAGATATGTGGACGCCATTGACATTGCCCACCATGTAGGTATCAGCTGTTGACATTGTCTACCATATAGGTATCAGCTGTTGACATTGTCTACCATGTAGATATCAGCTGGTGACATTGCCCACCATTTAGGTATCAGCTGTTGACATTGCCCACCATGTAGGTATCATCTGTTGACATTGCCCATCATGTAGGTATCAGCTGGTAACATTGTCCACCATGTAGATATCAGCTGGTAGCATTGTCCACCATGTAGATATCAGCTGTTGACATTGTCCACCATGTAGGTATCAGTTGTTGACATCATTTACTATGTAGATATCAGCTGTTGATATTGTTTACCATGAAGGTATCAATTGTTGACATTGTCCACTACGTAGGTATCAGCTGTTAATATCGTTTACCATGAAGGTATAAGAGATCAATATTACTCCCATGTACATGTAGGTATCAGCCACGCATGTCCTCATCTTTTACTTTAGAGCCATTGGCATTAGGTAATTTAGCTTGCCACTGGCAGAGTAGCAACCTTTAACATTGTCTATCATATAGGTCACAGTTCTTCATATGGTCTATCATATAGGTCACAGTTCTTCATATGGTCTATCATATAGGTCACAGTTCTTCATATGGTCTATCATATAGGTCACAGTTCTTCATATGGTCTATCATATAGGTCACAGTTTTTCATATGGTCTATCATATAGGTCACAGTTCTTCATATGGTCTATCATATAGGTCACAGGCCTTGAAATTGTCTATATAGGTCACAAGCTTTGACATTGTCTGTTATGTAGGTCACAGGCTTCCATATTGTCTATTACATAGGCTACAGGCCTTGACATGTCTCTCATTGCCATTCAACATCAATTAATTGAAGGAGTAATGACCGTAGCTGGTGTTAGGAATAAATAGTTAAGAACACATCTTTCAGATTAGCTTAGATTATCTCAGCATTTAACTAATCTGCTGAGCTAGTCATGATTAATATGGAAGAACTGTTATATGTCAACTATGGCCAGTTATAGTGCATTGAAGGACCTGAGCATTATACATCATGCGTTTGGCTATGGGTGGCAGGTCGTTGTTTTTAAGAATTGTGAGCCAGCGTTTGCAGCAACTGATTTCCAACTTCACACTACATATGTACATTATAAGTGCTTGTTTTTCCTCACTTCGAGTGCATATGAACAAAAATATTTTTATTACTCCACAGTGTTAAGATAAAGGACTAAAAAGAGCTTGCTTGAGGCTGTTTATACATAGTTCTCATATGTTAAATTAGAGATAATATATGACAACTCCTGCAACATGTACCGCAATATACATGTATATAAACATAGTTTTATATCAATCATCTCTTATTTACCAGCTATTCCTAAAGTGTGAATTTTGTTGGTCTCTTTAGAAAGTGAACTTTTATATGAATTAAAGGAGAACTATTTGGCAAAAATAGGTATTAGGGCCACTTGGTTGCTACCTTTAACAAACCTCTATGAAGCTTGGCTAATTTCCATGTTTTCTTTAGGCACTTTTCGAACTTCATGTGACAACCTGAACAACTCTTACTACTACACTTGTATGTGATTTGTAGCAATTTAATGGTTGCAGGAATATAGAATATGTGTCTAGCCAATAATATCTTCAAACAGCTTGTTATACTTACAAAACAATATAACAAGAACAGAACAATTATTCCAGATATATTCCTCCGTCCATACCACGCTTGTTTGAGTGCTTCATAATGAAGCTCACATTGGATTCAGGCTTAATCACACTTTCAAGTCACCATGAAGGATAGACCCATGGCCATAATAGCTTTCACTATCATGTTGTAGTTTGTCTCCACTTTTTTCTTGTTTGTATGACCCATTCCTTGACAGTTAACTAAACATTTTACAACACATTCTTCTATCAATTTATTAATTTATTACCTAAGGTAACATAGAAAGAAAATTTGCTGTTTTCAACTTTTTAAATAGTCGATCAAGCAGACTAGATTTGACCTGATACAGGTATTTTTACAACCCCCTTATTAAAAGTTGAATCGATTGACTTTTACAAATGTGACAGTTCCTTATGCATGTCATGCAATGCGTGAAATAATGACTGTTCAGTGCAAAGACTTGTCTGCTCTTGCTTTGATATCAGTTAAAGTGGAGGGAAAAACGACTCTTATGTTTATAGATAATAACAAACGGTCACCGCTTACTTGACTTTATGAAAGTGTTTATTTTTACTGAGCATTCAGCAAACAAGTTCCGATTTTCCCTAATCATAACTTCTCCAAGAACGTTTGATGCGCAAGGATATCTCACACTAAGCGCTTAGATGTATAAACATTGCAATTTGTAATTTTTAGTTGATCTTTGCTTCCTGTTTATCTACTTTTTAGCTTGTGCATGTAAGTGCCTGCTGCTAGTATGAATTTAGCCCTTTGTTAATGGCCATAAGAAGTTTGACTATACAGTGGATCAGGGTACTTACATTATTACAAGTCTAATATCCTTTATATAGATTGGTTACAAACTTTATTTTTTTCCCTTCTATTTTATTTCTATTTTATAATTTTTTTATTCTTTTACGGCTTTTTTCTATGCCAAAGTGACCTTCAAACCATTCAAAATCACTTCTCAGGGTGCAACAAGAAGTCTCTATTGATAAACTTAGAGGAGGCTTGTAGACTAGGGCTAGAAACTCTATATTGCATATTTGGCAGCAGGGCTGCCAGAAAACCTGAATTCAGCAGCTTAGACACGATGATTCAGGTTGAGAGTGCTGTTTTCAATACCATTACTCTCTCGAGTGTGCTCATTTAGCCAACACTTGACATAAAGCTCTGCGTAATTTGGTCGGTATTATATAGAAAATATCTTTAAAATCTGACATATTAACGCATCATTACCTGATAATTGAGATCCTAAATTGTTTATTCTTGGCAAGATGTCATTCCGCCTACTTTTAGTGCTTGGGCAAAACTCAGGTCCAGTGGTAACAATAAGTCAATTATTCAAATATAAAGACTATAATGGTACTCTTGCTGCGGTCTACACGTGAATAATACAACAAAAAGAGTTTTTATATAATACCTCTATCTAAGCACTTGCATTTTGATATTTTGCCCTCAACCTTATACAATGAAGCTTAAAATAAACTGCCTATACATAGGTTAGTATCTTTAATTGAAGATTTGATGAAGACGCGCTTGAGTTGTTCATACATGGAATGATTACTATCAGGTGGATACTTAAAACCAGTCGTTAAAAGTTAAACTTTGCCAGGATATTCTACATAATGATCCACAAGTGAAAATCGGTTTAGGTCCAACAAGTCAGAAATATGATCAAGTATGATCAACTGACACGAATGTGATATAAACTTAGTCTTGAGATAAAGTATTTTACATAATCTAGTGCCACTATGAAAGCTGCCAGCAGATACCACATCTGGAACTGAATCTGGTGAAACCTGGTGGTTTCCATTTACCAAACTCCATGGTAATTTTACAATTACCATTTTTCCAGTCTGCCAACTTTGTCTGTTTCAATATGAACAATTGACCTTATTATGTTTTGCTGCAATTGTCTTTCACTTGAGTAAATCATGGCCTTGGTTGTGTTAATGGTCTATCCAGCTGAACGTGTGGTGGTGTTAATAGTTTAAGCAGGTAAACATGTGGTTATGTTGATAGTTGAAGCATAGTACAAGCAGGTAAACATGTGGTAGTGTTAATAGTTCAAGCAGGTAAACATGTGGTTATGTTGATAGTTGAAGCATAGTTCAAGCAGGTAAACATGTGGTCGTGTTAATAGCTCAAGCAGGTAAACATGTGGTTATGTTGATAGTTGAAGCATAGTTCAAGCAGGTAAACATGTGGTAGTGTTAATAGTTCAAGCAGGTAAACATTTGATCATGTTAATAGCTCAAGCAGGTCAACATGGTTATGCTACTAGTTTAGGCAGGTTAATCCGAAGGTTCTGATGTAAGCCAGTGAAGAAGGTATCAGCATTAACAGTTTAGGTGGGTAAACATAGAGTTGTTAACATTTTAGGATGGTTAACACAGGTTGTAGCTGTGTTAACATCTTTTGTGCTAGATGTTACTCGTTTTCTTTTTCCTAAAAACATTTTCTTTTTATCTGGTGTTAATTATTTGACAAATATTTTTATACTCCTGGCGCAAGCTTGTTTAATAAGTATGAACTTTTTTATCTTAGTCATTTCATTTATTTATATATTTACTCTATTTGTTATAGCCTCAATATTCCAGTCATAAATATGCTGACAATCACTGCTTGTTGGTCATAGTCGGCAGGTCCAACAAACGGATACAATTATATCCAACTCCGATGTATTACGGCCAGATCTAACTTCTTTTTTTCTTCTAGTTTTAGTAGCTCTCTGGCTCGAAAGATATAACCTGGCCCAAGATAATTAATGAGGCGAGCCAATCAACTCACAAAATTTTATAAGGGCTGTCTTCTCTCTACAGGTACTTGAAAGATATCCGAACTATCCAAAGATTCGCAAGGACATTTTGGACCGAGCAAGGGTGAACATAAGAACGTAAACTTACTAAAGAGATTGTTGATGACACAATACATCGTAATGACTGCCATCCGTCCATAATGTACAATTGGTAATCAATTGATTTTTTATCAAAGTAACATTTGTTATTGATTTAGACAGTTTTAAATTATATTAACTATAACAAGACTTATCCTAGAGATTATCTCTACTAATAGATATATACAAATATATATATATGACGCGCACACCGTGGCTCACAAGTGCATGAATGATGACTGGCTTGGCACGGGTACATTGTTAGCACCATCACAGTTCATTTACCTATGAAATATACACGTATTACCAGTGGAGTGTGGAATAATGACCAGCGCCACTACGACATTCAACACATCCGAAAACATAAATAAGAATAGAGATGCTATAAGCCAAATGAATGTGCAGAAAAACTCTATGAGTTGTGCTATAGAAGAATGGTGGCCGAAAAAAATCTTGGAGCAAACACCAAGACGAATTACAGCAAAATGGAGAATTGAAAAGCACAATAACTTCTATCAATAAAGCAGATAGTTTTCACGTGGAGCAGTGATAAATATTTGCACAATTGTTAATGATAAAGTAATGGCTGTAACGACTGTGGCAGAAAAGGATTGCACAAAAGACAGTATATAAAATTTTGTAAGTTTCATGTGGCAAAAGTAATAATAAGTGAGGAGTGACAGCCAGCATCGGGTGCACAGGAATATAAGAGATCAGCGACAGTCAGCCATCAAAGGATGAAAGCAATGCAGCGTCTACCGGCTCCATACATGAGGGACAAGTAAATGATCTCATGAGCCAGTCATCGATACAGTCCTTGTGGTAGGCGTGTAGGCACGGCAGAAACCTCATCTGCTCACCTCCCTCAAACTCCACCATACAAATCGCACATCTGCAACAATCGCCAACCTTGTCATGCTCGTCAATAAAAGGATAGGTGTTGGCCAATTCCTGTAGTTGTTAAGGTCTTTCAATATACTGTTACAGTAGAGGGCGGCTAAACATACCAATGAAATGCATGATTTGAGAGATGATGTGTGCGTAAGCGTTATGCCTAAACGGACACTAATCTGTGAGTGAAGAAATTGACTCATCAATGATTGGCTGAAGGAGTGATTACTGTTAACCATCTTCCACTGCAAGCTAAGTTGGTTTGCCTCACTTTTAAACAACGTCAACAGTATTCCATGCAAAAAACTGTTTATATGCTGCCTAAGATATTCTCACTTATTGCAGTGTCAGAGATGTGAAAGGCACTATTGTCAGTTGGAACTGCTGCTATATTGTAACTTGCCATGACATCTTTTAGGTAACTCTTCAGTTAATCAAACCTATTATTGAGAGCTTTTTTAAGTTTCTTTCTTGTTTGATTCATTTCATAAACTTTAAATTGTTTGAGTAATGTTTTTAAACATTAATGCGCAGCCATTTTTCTTTGAATAAACTACCGGCATGATATCCTAAATTAGCTGCCCACAAGGTATTGTCATAATAGACACTTAGTACGCTGAAGATATATCAATCACTATGTTTCCATGATGCGCAGTGCTTCGGAGTTGCGCTATCTCCGAATCATGGAAACGACGTCTTCGCACTGAAATCACTGCGCACTGATCAGTGCGAAGCCAGTGCAAATTCGCAGAAAGGAAACAGCGACTGCGCAGTGGCTGCGCATAGCTCTCATGCCGTGGAGACGGATTCTTCGAGGGCCATAAACTAGTACAAAGGTTGTCCTGCTAATCTTGTTTTTTTTCTATTCTTCCGATCTTCTTTCACCTAAATTTAATTATGGTCTGCATTCACGAGGATGATGAGGTGATTACTTTCCTGGACTTTGTTATCGATGCCAACACTTTTCGAAAAATAGGTGGCAAGTTCTAAATTAACGTTTAAATAATATATTACTTAAAAATACTTATTAAAAATATATTACTATGTAAAAAGTGTGTTAAGGTTTGTAAAACCTTGTGAATGTGTATTGTAAATAAAAGTATAATGACGACAGAATCATAAAGAGACCGTTTATGACGTTCGGTATCCGTGATCGATTCTATTTCTCCATCAGGCGATTCGATTTATACAATTTCTCTTCTCTGGCTAATTTGCGGTATTTGCTGAAAACCACTGCGCAGCATGGAAACATACAATCCCCTCGACTTCGGAGGGGGCTGCTTCGCAGTACTGCGCACCATGGAAACATAGTGATAGATAGCAATAGAAACACCAGCAATGAAGACATTGCTTCCAAACGATTTAGGCCAATTCCCCATTGGTCAATCTATTTGTCAACATAATAACATTGTTTAGCTGTGTGAGTGTGTGTAGCCATAGCAGATATCTACACATCTACACATGTACATTGGCAGCAATGCATTTCATTGGTGTGTGTATAGCCAGCCCTGTAGCTTGCTCGAGAGCTAATGAAGCAAAAACTCTTGGACCTAGCTCATTGGAAGTAATACTAGAAAGGGACAGCCAATGAAAATTATTACCACAGAGCGATGACTAATAGAAAACAATAATGGAGAGTGGGAGCCAATCGAAAGCAATAGAGAGGGGCAACCAATGGGAGACGATGTTAGGAAAAGGCAGCCAGTTTGAAGTAACTCTAGAGAAGGGTAACTAATGAGGAATTATGCTGGTGAGACATAGCCAATAGGAAATACATGTAACTACAGCCATAAGTTTCAAGAGGAACAATTAGTGAAATGTACGGAGCGAGCGTTGTACATCTTTATTTTGTATTGTGACGGGTCATCGGGTGCTATCAGATATCTGAGCAATGAGATAATACAAATTGGCACAATTAATACAGAAGCATAAGGGAATAGACTTGAAATTACTCTAAAAAAGGTAAATGGGTAGCCAACAGGATGTTACAGTGAAACGGCCAACAGAAGGCAGAGGAAAGACTTGAGACAACCAATAGTAGGTAAAAACAAAGAGAAAGCAGCCAATGGTAAAGAACAATAGCAAAAAGTAGTCAATCATACCTAAAAACAATGAAGAATAGCCGATGATAGGTAAAACAATGAAGAGTAGCCTATCGTAGGTAGTTATGGGCGGAAGGGGCCAATGATTGATTATGACAGTGCGGAGTTAGCCAATGATGTGAATGGATGCTAATAGTACGTAATAATAGTAAGGAGTAACCAATGGTAACCTTATGAAGAGCAGCACAGAAGTAGCCTGGCCCAACCACCATACATATTGGATGAGACAGCCACTAAACAAAACACAATATAAAGACATCTACTCTTATTTGTATAAATGTGTACTCGGACATCTTATCCGAGGTCTTGTCAATTTATCTCCCTTGCCGATTTATCTCTGAGCTCTGAATGCACAAAACAGCAGTGAAACCATTGGGTCAGTTAAAGGTCAACTAGGTAACTAGACACGCGCCTTCATTGTATATATATATATATATATATACATATTGTACTTGTGAGTATTTTGTTAGGATGAGGTTGCGGTCACTTAACTGTTGATAAGAAAAGCTCATAAACAAAGTACGATTGACATTCTGAGAGGTTATTAGCATGAAATAAACAAAGCCTGGGCTGAACCTGTGGCATAAGCATTGCGGACAAAGAAGCGGAGTGACGAACAAAGAAAGGCTATGACGTTATGCCATTTCTACAAAAATTAACTGGTCATTATTAAAATTGATGATTCAGTTAATCCTTATTTGAGCGGTGTAAGGGGAATCCTAGCAACGCCCTAACAACATGACCAGACAGCTCATGACCAGTATAGCCACAAATCTCTATGAAGAGAAAATGCCACTTAGTAAGATCAGTAGATCCTATAGCCCAGCTCTTTATAACCCATCTTTCTGTGCTCAAGCACTGAAGGTGGACAAACACTCTGCATTAACAGCCAGACAACCAGTCCATTGTTTAGTAGCCTAGAGTTACCACATCTACTCGCTTGTTATCAACTAACAAAAAACAGGAAGTTCACAAAGTCTCCAAGTAACATAACACTCCCAGGTCACAGTTAATCATATTTGTCTAAGTGATATATACATGTAACTCCCGCACTATTGATCACTCACAAAGCAATCATTGCATCAGGCGAGTTGAAAAAAAAGGAGAATGACTCAAACGGCCTTGACCATCCCAGTAAGAAACACTCTAGAACTCCCCATCCTATCGATTATACTCTCTTAAAACCCCAGCCATATTAGATAGGAGCCACAGAATGAATCCACATAAAATCTATAACCACACCAATTCGAATGACTCCAAGTCTATTCATTTTGCGAAACTCGTAGGACAGACTTCTTTTAATCAAAATTACATACCATGTATACTACTTTTTATTAAAGAAGTGCTCTACTTTCCGCTGAGCAAAGTCTAAGCTCAAAGTATTTTTTGAGTATCATATTATTACAGCAGTGTTTCCTTTTGTGCTAGGAGTTTGTTTTTGCACAACTTTATTACGGCCAAATTTTCCCACGAAAATTAATTCTGCAACAAAAATAGTTGGCAATTTTAAATCATCTATTTTTTTAAATGTATTGCTAAAGACTTAGTCTATTATGTACTGCTGTCTACCACTACAAGGAATTTAGTCTATCATGTACCAATGTCTATCGATGCAAGAAACTTGGTCTAATAAGTGCCACTGTCTACCAACACAAAGAACTTAGTATATCATGTGAAACTGTCTACTAATACAAGGAACTTAGTCTATCATGTGCAACTGTCTAGCAGCACAAGGAATTTGGTCTATCATGTGCCACTGTCTACCGATGCAAGGAATATTATATCCATATAGTAATAATTAAGCAAAGTTTTGTCTTGTAAAAGCATCAGTAAAAAAGATATATAGGACAAACTGAGAAAGACAAGTTTGATATTTGTTTAAAGATGAGTTAAAATATAAAAATATAGTACTGTATAAAGTTTAAAGCATGTGCGATAAGACATTTAACAAACTGCGAGAAATGACGTTGTTATACTCTGATTTATGGAAAAACTAAAATCACATTTACCTCACTTGGTTTACCTTTTACTTAATGGTACATGCAAACTCCACCAACTATTCAAATTTGATTTAGTCCAAGTGTTTGTCCATATAAGCATGAAATAGGTTTTTACTCGGAGTATAGCTGAAAATGGAAAATTGGCGAAGTTCCATTTATAAGAGTTTTAAGGTAGATGAAAATAAAATATAAAACTGAATGGCAATATAACTATGGTATATAACTCTAAATATACCCATAGCAATATAACATGGCTCCTAGTGAGAAGGTGAAGCGTACCTGGAAAATTTAGGTTGGATAACAAAGTACTCACAATAATATTAGTGGAAAGCGTTAGACTTTTTTTAAGCACACTGACAGAGAGCTGGCAGAGAAAAAACCAGCCCAAGATTTATAAATTTTCCAGCTAAAAAACTGGATAGGGTTATGGTATGTATACTGGATAGGGTTATGGTTTGTATACTGGATAGGGTTATAGTTTGTATACTGGATAGGGTTATGGTTTGTATACTGGATAGGGTTATGGTATGTATACTGGATAGGGTTATGGTTTGTATACTGGATAGGGTTATAGTTTGTATACTGGATAGGGTTATGGTTTGTATACTGGATAGGGTTATGGTTTGTATACTGGATACGGTTATGGTTTGTATACTGGATAGGGTTATGGTTTGTATACTGGATAGGGTTATAGTTTGTATACTGGTTAGGGTTATGGTTTGTAGACTGGATAGGGTTATAGTTTGTATACTGGATAGGGTTATGGTTTGTATACTGGATAGGGTTATAGTTTGTATACTGGTTAGGGTTATGGTTTGTATACTGGTTAGGGTTATGGTTTGTATACTGGATAGGGTTATAGTTTGTATACTGGTTAGGGTTATGGTTTGTATACTGGATAGGGTTATGGTTTGTATACTGGATAGGGTTATGGTTTGTATATCGGATAGGGTTATAGTTTGTATACTGGATAGGGTTATGGTTTGTATACTGGATAGGGTTATGGTTTGTATACTGGATAGGGTTATGGTTTGTATACTGGATAGGGTTATAGTTTGTATACTGGTTAGGGTTATGGTTTGCATACTGGATAGGGTTATGGTTTGTATACTGGATAAGGTTATGGTTTGTATACTGGATAGGGTTATGGTTTGTATACTGGATAGGGTTATGGTTTGTATACTGGATAGGGTTATGGTTTGTATACTGGATAGGGTTATAGTTTGTATACTGGTTAGGGTTATGGTTTGTATACTGGATAGGGTTATGGTTTGTATACTGGTTAGGGTTATGGTTTGTATACTGGATAGGGTTATGGTTTGTATACTGGATAGGGTTATGGTTTGTATATCGGATAGGGTTATAGTTTGTATACTGGATAGGGTTATGGTTTGTATACTGGATAGGGTTATGGTTTGTATACTAGATAGGGTTATGGTTTGTATACTGGATAGGGTTATAGTTTGTATACTGGTTAGGGTTATGGTCTGTATACTGGATAGGGTTATGGTATGTATACTGGATAGGGTTATGGTTTGTATATTGGATAGGGTTATAGTTTGTATACCGGATAGGGTTATGGTTTGTATACTGGATAGGGTTATGGTTTGTATACTAGATAGGGTTATGGTTTCTATACTGGACAGGTTTGTCAACTGTGTATAGCAAAAGTCAGTGCTTTACTTACTCTCTGCTTTTTTTGGAGGAGTCATCATAGTATAAGCCAGTTGGGAGGTGCTGTATTAATCCTATCCTCTGCGCCATCCTCACTTGCTCATCTTCAGATAACTGATTAGCATTGCGTTGGACACCAGGAATTGGATGGTAGTCTGTCTCTGGAACTTGTCTTGTCTGAATTCAACAAACCAGAGAACTTTAATGAACTACTAAAGGCTAACAAAGTCCACCTGAAAAGACAAATTTCAAACCAAAAATAATCTTAGAAATACTCTTCAAAATATGGCCACACGTATCAACATCGATAAAAAGGCTAGATGAAGAATCAATTTGATCACTGATAATATAACGCATTAACCATTTCACTTCAAATTTGGCAAATTAAAATACGGAAAAAAATCATTTCTCAATTTTTAATACACAAATAGTTAAAATTGAATATATCATAAACTTATTTTTTGCAATGAAAGCATTAGAAAGTACGTAACCACAAAAGTAACAATATGGAACAAACCCGTCGTTGTTGTCGAGGCTGTCGAGGGGTTATTCTATCCGAATTATTTCTAGAACGAGTTCTCAAGTTGACTTCTGCATCTGAGGTTTCATCTGTCTGTAACCTGGTAAAGTCTTCCGTAGGAGAACCAGCAAAACAGTTTCCCATGTTTATTTGTAACGACACTCTTGGCGAATCTCGTTATTAACATTCAGTTAGATGACTTTTTAGGGCTCATCATTTTTAATCTGAGAGAAATATTCCAATAGGTCTACAAAAATGTCAAATAGACGGTTTCACAGAACTGATGCATTTTCAAATAAAAGTCGGAGTGTATGTGAAATATTATTATCTAAAACACTAAAAATAATTGTGGTGCCATTTTAAAACCCAAGAATAAAGTTTTGCGTTTCATAACAATTACCAAAAAACTAACTAACAGTAATGAGTTAAAATAAATTGAATAATTTATTCGAGTCATAAATTGAATACTTACAGAGGTTTCGATCACAGAATGACACTAACCAATAAAAATATTGATATTTATCAACATATGCGGTAGTCTTGATCGTATGCAGATTAAATGACACACAGTTCATCAATTCAAATCTTTCGTTCACTTAGAGACAAAATAAGTGCCAAGGAAACGCAAAATAAATCTCCAACGTAAGCAGCTTTTGTTGTTTTTGTGATCAGCTGTTCCACAGCCTCTTGTACAGTTTTTGCGAAGACTTGTTACTGTTTAGAAAGACATTACGCGAAGACAACACTTACAAAAATTAACACATAAATAGTTTAGAATTGTAACACAGCTATTCACTTTTTTACTAAAACTATATATTAAATTTTAAAGTTACAAAGTGTAAACTTTTTAAATAAGTTAAATTTGATTTTTAAATTTAATTTTCAAACAAACAAAAATGTGCGCCTAACACGATCGTTAATTTTTTAATATTGGGTTTGGCTACATTTATACTGATATTGTAGACTATTTGTTAGTATTTAACAACTGTAAAAAATTTTCAAAGCGCGTTATTTGGGTTTAGTCAAAATTTACATAACAACACAGTTAGATAATCATTTTCGTTCATCCACCTTTTCTCCAACAAAGCTAACGCGTCAACGCGCAATAATACTCAAACAAAGTTGAATTATTTTGTACGTAGTCACAAAATTATGCTCCGCCTCTTTAAAAAGTAACGCCTTCGTTTTGAGCGGAGTCAACTTGATTTGACAACTTGACAACTAAAGAGCATTTTTGATTTAGTTTCCGAACTGGGCATTCCAGAGTCCGACATTGTCCACATCAGCCGTGTTGGTAAGCAGCACGAGAATAAATAAAACTCGCCCTGTCAGAATAGGTTTTAAATTTGAAATTAATAAATAGGCCTATAACTTTTTAAGAAGGCTAAACTCTAACAAACCTAACCCCAATGTTTTTGCTACCAATGATATGACCAAGGCAGAGGACGCAGAAGCATTTGCTCTGCGCCAAAAGAGAAGAGAGCTATTGGTATCTAATCCAGAACTCAAATATAAGATTAAAAATAACAAAGTATATAAAGCCTCAGGGGATGAATTAATTCAATGTTAAAATCTATTAAATGCATTACCTGGAATGCCAATGGTCTAAGAAATAGAATACACAAACTTAATCTATAAATCTACACCTACTTTCCTGACATCATAGTTATAACAGAAACCAAACTTGATACCAGTGTGCAAGATGGTGAATTAACAAATTTTTATACAATCTACCGCCTAGACCGGACTAAAGGCTTAGGCTTAGGGGGTGGTGTCTACCGCCTAGACCGGACTGAAGGCTTAGGCTTAGGGGGTGGTGTCTACCGCCTAGACCGGACTGAAGGCTTAGGCTTAGGGGGTGGTGTCTACCGCCTAGACCGGACTGAAGGCTTAGGCTTAGGGGGTGGTGTCTACCGCCTAGACCGGACTGAAGGCTTAGGCGGTGGTGTCCTTATAGCCATCAAAGACAGTTCCCCTATAGACGTATTATGTGTAGATGAACTTACAGATTCAGAAATTCTTACTCTCAAAATAAATATACATAATTTTACATTTCCTTTTTCTTGTTTTTACTATCAACCTTGTGTAAAAAACATTGATGGCCTACTCGACTGGGTTGAATCCCTTGCCAGCCATTTTTGTCATTACCGGTGACTTTAATTTACCTGAGATAAAGTGGCCTGGTAAAACCTTGAAATCCAGTCGAGACAGGAAGGTGCATACCGATTTTCTTCACCTCCTTCAAACACATGGTTTCTCCCAACCTGTTGATTTTCCAACACATATTAAAGGAAACACCCTAGACCTTGCGTATAATTCATGGAAATTAATAATGCTCACGGAAAGCCAAGCACATCTAACCATTTTTATGTGCACTTTGAGGTGAGCATACCTGATAACCCCAAACAGGCAAACCTCCCGAAACTATTGCGCATTTTTAAATTTAAATATAACCAAACTAATAACACTGAACTAACAATCCAATCCCAAGCCTTTGACAGACAAATAACTAATCTCATATCAATCAAATCCAACATTAATGACATTTGGCAATCCTTTAAAACTGGAATTTTTGCAGCAGCTAAGGCCTCTATCACTCATTTTCCCCTTAAAAATGTAAACAGAAATTTTGGATTAAACACACCAGCATTAAAGAGATTCATAGAAGGAATATATTGTTTAAAACATTTAAAAAGTACTCGACCGCCAAAAATAAACAGATGCTCCAGCTTCAGATTAAAAAATGTAAAAAACTAATTAGACAAGACTATAATAACTCTCTAAATATCCATATCTGTCATGAATTGACAGAAGGCAACAATAAACCTCTTTTTAAATTCATATCTTTAAAAAGAGGATCCAGTAACACAGTCAAAACCTTGCACTACAACACTGGCAAACCATCTGATAATATAGCCAACACTTTTGCTGACACTTTTTCCTCCATTTTCACAGTTGATAATAGTGCTTATCCCATTCCCTCAACAAACGAAACTGTAGCAAACTCCACCAAACAAAAGACCAAGGCAATAACTGTTTCCAACGATAGTGTCTTAAAACTCTTAAAACAACTTAACCCTTATAAGGCTGCTGGCCCAGATGAACTGAACACCTCGTTGCTGAAACACCTAGCCCCCTATATCGCACCCACTTCTACCAAGATAATGCAATACTCTTTATTCAACCATACTCTCCCTAGGGATTGGAAAACGGCTACTGTCATACCCATTTTTAAAGATAAAGGTAGCAGGCTCCTGCCAACTAACTATCATCCAATCTCTCTGAAATGTGTACTGTCAAAAACTACAGAACACATAGTCGCACATTCCATCCGCAACTTTTTAGACTTCATTGATTTTTTCCATGACTGCCAACATGGTTTTCGCTCAAGGAGAAGCTGCGAAAGTCAGCTAATCCTCACAACTCATGAACTCATTGAATCATTCGATACTGGAATCCAAACTGATGCACTTATCCTTGATTTTCTAAGGCCTTTGAAAAAGTGTCCCACAGCAAACTTCTATTCAAACTTGCCCAAACTAATCTAGACAGAACAATTATCGCCTGGGTTGAGGATTGGTTGAAGGATCGCACACAGACCATTTTTATAAATGAAACATACTCCAAACTATGTTTAGTTTCCTCTGGTGTGCCCCAGGGATCTGTTTTAGGCCCCCTCCTCTTTTGGATTTTTATAAATGATATGCCAGCGGCTATCAAGACCTCTAGACTCAGACTTTTTGCTGATGATGCTCTCTTATATTCCCAGATTGAATCAGCCAGCGACTGTGCAAATCTTCAAGCAGATCTTGATTTGCTTATAGATTGGGCTGATAATTGGCAGATGGAATTTAACATCACAAAATGTGAGACAACTTCTTTTTTTAGGTCTCATGAGAGCTCCTTTCTTTCACAAATATCTTATGAAAGGCCAACAACTAACTTATGTCAATCACTTTAAATACCTCGGAGTCATTATAGACAATAAAATCAACTTTAATCTTCACATAGAAAAGACTATCCAAATCCTTATCCACATTATACATGCTCATGAGGTCCCTCAGAAGTTGCTCACCCAAAACAAAAACCCTTTTTTTTAAAACCATGCGCCGCCCAGTTCTTGAATATTCATCAACTGTCTGGTCTCCATTTTTATCCAAGTACATAGACTCCCTCGAGTCTGTGAACAGAAAAGCTTTTAGGTGGGTGTTTAAACTTAAAAAAATAAGAGGATTTCTGACCTCATGTTTGAATCGTCGTGAGCTACTCTTGCAGAGCGTCGGAGGACAGACGACCAAAATCTAAAAAACAACAAAATGTAAAGGAAGAAATTGCAATACCAACCCATTTTTTCTCAAATTTCCACCTACACAATACACACCACAAAAAGCACTAAAGGTGCAATCAACACCAATGTTAAAAAACGCTCCTTTTTTGTACGGACCCTTAACAGCTAACCCATTTTTTTTCTTTCCACGCACCCCCCACTAAGAACTTTATATTTATTGAAAGTTCTGGCCCCCACCTAATCCCTACCCTCAACCTTAATAACAACATTGCCCCAACCAAATTTCAAAATTACAACAAAAAAAGAAGGAAAAAACCAAACTAAGAGTAATCTACTCATGTTACTTAATAAAGATATTGCTCTAATGCCCCATTAAGGGGCGAATGCGATTAATTGATTTGACTTGACTTGACAACCTTGTATACAAAAAACTTTCATCGCGCGTAGATTCCAGTTGTGTCAATACGGCTGCGAGACTACGTACTGTGAGTACTGTCTATACTAGGCTTTTAGAGTTTTTTGTAGGCTATTTACATGTGTGTATTAATACTAATTGTAGACTAGCAAATTCGTATGTATCTGTTTACAAACATATAGTATTTGAATATGTACTGTAATACGTATATTAACAAAATTGTATTTGTTTAACAACAAAATTAATGTTTTGTGATACATTCAGTTTTTCATAGTATGTTAGCGCACTGGGTCATGAATCTCAACAGGCCACCTCTTTCTGACCATAAACTCCTACCACGTCTTAAGCTGGCTACTAATCCCTTCATCATAGGACATAAGCTCCAGTCAACTAATTAGCTATGTTCAGCCATACAAATGAGTAATGAGCAGAGTCACCGACAGCGTTAGAGAAAATTATTAAATGACTGACATGGATGAGAAATATAGCCGCTAGCAACCTCTGATCTTCAAATAATGATCAAATCAATTTCGAATAATGATCTCATTACATATTATCCATCAGCATTATGTTATTATGTTGAGGAATACTTATTACAATCTTTTAAATTGATACGATGAAAGTTTATTTGTGCACAATTCTCATAATGCCTTTCAAGATTATTTAACTATTGTTTTTGTACATATGAAATGACACAACATAGGTCTTAATGAGTCCCACATCAGGAAGCAAAGGTACAAAATAGTTAATAAGTGCCAATATTTGGTACGAGTTAACATTTTGCACCCAGATGACTACAGAAGAAAATATGTGGTTTTTATTTGAGCAGAGCCTTGCCTAAAAATCAGTCCTTTTCAAGATGAATTTAGATGTAGCGTTGGTATGACAGGATCTGGTGTTACATCCAATTTCGGTAGTTTTCAATTGTCACTTGAAACTTGGAGTTGTCATCTTGCTTTGGCTAGCATTGAGTTATCCTGTCTACGCCTTTCGGTGCTCAGAGAGGTCAGACTTCCTACGGATGCTCTTTGTCTCTTAGTTCTTCTCTCACTTCGATGTCTGGTGACTAGACATGAGATCCTGATGCTGACTGCATCAAAACCAAAAATGCACGCTTGTCGTGGAGATCTGTGTACATTCAAGGAGTGACCAACTCGCTGTGCTTGTTCATTTCAATACAAGTATTCTGATTTCCGGTATGCTTTCATCTTTCCTGAATGCTTTCATCTTTTCTGAATTTAATGGTAAGTGCAATCATATAATAATAATCATTCCTTTAAATATTTCTTTGATTAAAAACAGTAATAATTATTGTCTTTGAGTTAAGAATAAGCTAATAAACAAAGATTCTCTTGCTGCAAGCGAGTTCTTATATTAGTAATCTGTGTTATACTAGAGTGTGAGTCAGTTAATTTCTGTTATTAATTCTCACCCCTTTGTTAGTTCAAGCAATTTATAACCCCCCATTCCACCATAACACTGGCAGAGTTTTTTCTGACATGCAAAAAAATCTCCAGTTATGAATTTGCTTAACAGTGTCTTCTTTCAGAAATATTTGTGCATCATATAAATTGGTTCATGAGCAGAATATTAGCAAATTAGGCAAGGTGACAACTTAGTGCCATCCAGAGAGACAACAGACAAATATTTGTATACCTAATTTTATGTTATATGTAATGCACGTTTAACCTGGTCTGTCAATCCATTTCATATACTGTTATTTACACTATACTCACCCATGCTACTAGCGACTTACATCTAATTCTAGAAATATAATTGGACAGCTTTCTCAACCTATTAAGCTAGCTGTGTTATTAAATAAATACTCAGATCTTATCTCCAATCCTCCTGATTATTCATTACATTCCTACTTCTCCAAAAATCATTAGATCTTGTAACCAGACACCAGCACCTTGCCAATCCATATTATAGAATAGCGGTTATGTAACTAGACACCAGCACCTTGCCAATCCATATTATAGAATAGCGGTTATGTAACTAGACACCAGCACCTTGCCAATCCATATTATAGAATAGCGGTTATGTAACCAGACACCAGCACTGCGCCAATCCATATTATAGAATAGCGGTTATGTAACCAGACACCAGCACTGCGCCAATCCATATTATAGAATAGCGGTTATGTAACCAGACACCAGCACTGCGCCAATCCATATTATAAAATAGCGGTTATGTAACCAGACACCAGCACTGCGCCAATCCATATTATAGAATAGCGGTTATGTAACCAGACACCAGCACTGCGCCAATCCATATTATAGAATAGCGGTTATGTAACCAGACACCAGCACTGCGCCAATCCATATTATAGAATAGCGGTTATGTAACCAGACACCAGCACTGCGCCAATCCATATTATAGAATAGCGGTTATGTAACCAGACACCAGCACTGCGCCAATCCATATTATAGAATAGTGGTTATGTAACCAGACACCAGCACTGCGCCGATCCATATTATAGAATAGTGGTTATGTAATCAGACACCAGCACTGCACCAATCCATATTATAGAATAGCGGTTATGTAACCAGACACCAGCACTGCGCCAATCCATATTATAGAATAGCGGTTATGTAACCAGACACCAGCACTGCGCCAATCCATATTATAGAATAGCGGTTATGTAACCAGACACCAGCACCTTGCCAATCCATATTATAGAATAGCGGTTATGTAACCAGACACCAGCACTGCGCCAATCCATATTATAGAATAGTGGTTATGTAACCAGACACCAGCACTGCGCCGATCCATATTATAGAATAGTGGTTATGTAATCAGACACCAGCACTGCACCAATCCATATTATAGAATAGCGGTTATGTAACCAGACACCAGCACTGCGGCGATCCATATTATAGAATAGCGGTTATGTCACCAGACACCAGCACTGCGCCGATCCATATTATAGAATAGCGATTATGTAAAGAGAGTTTAATACACATAATTTTACTTTATTATTCTTTCTTTTTTATCTCATGATCTAATTTGCTTTGAACGAAATTTACTCATCAAACAATAAAATTTATATCATTTAATTTAACCACTTAATTTATTGACAGTGTAAACACAAAATGCAATTTTATAAAAAATATTTTAAGCACTAGCCTTAACCATGATTAGATCATGACACTTTAACTATACACCTCTGAGGTGACAGACATGAACCCACTAAACCACGAGAAATACATTGAAAAGATGTCACTAATCAGCACTGCACATTATTTTCTCCTACTTGCGTGCGCTATTACAATATATTAAGAAGAACAGCATTAGTAAACTCGTTATTTTTAACATATTGGTAACATTATGCTACCTTTTTTAATTCAAGGAAAACATCGAGTTTACTAATGCTGTTCTCCACCAACAGTGGCACACAGGAGTGAGTAGATCACCAACTATAGCCCATAGTGTAGACCTCAGCTCAGTGTAGAACACGGCCTATAAAATTATAAAAAAAATGAATTTTGTCGAAATCATTAGGACCACTGATATATTTGACAGAGTTTGAATTATAAATGACACAGTTATACAAGATATATGATACATAGATGACACAATTATAGAAGGCACAGAATTATAAAAAAATGATGAAAAAAAGATGAAAAAAATACAGTCAGACCTTCACATAGAAAGTTAAGCAACGGTTTGGCTGTATTTTTAGTAGAGAAAATATGTTTAAGCGTATTGTGGCAGATTTGTTACTACCCATATTATACAGTTCGGTTACAGTGCATGCTTACTCATATTCTTAGTCAACCCACGCGTCATTAATCCTTATATGGTCATTATTACCGTATATAGTCATTATGCCCTTACATGGGCAAGCTGCACGCTTGACATCACAACCTATATAAAGGAATGCACAGCCTGCAGTGGGGGCAGTTGTTTGTAATATAGTCAATACAATTATACACACATACACTCTCTCTTCATTTCTTGCTTGAGCAGTCAGCACAAGAATTAATGCCGGATAGACGACCAGTATAGGCATCATCGGTCAGCTAGTTGACTACGGGGTCAGCAGCTAAAGGTGCCCTGACTGGGTCGACCTAATTATAGAAGAGAGGTCGACCTAAGCTAATCAGACGACGGACCTTAGGATTGACGTGGTCTTCTATAATCACATACAGTTATAGGCACGGCAAGCTTAATGTAAGCCGACCTGTCAGGTCGCCATTAGGTACACTGGTAGACCAAGACAAAAACCAGTACAGTATCGATAGATGTGAATAAAATTTACCTGTTCTCAAATACTAGTGAAATGATATATATGATAGATATGATACATCAAAGGTCATGTACTAACAAAGGAACTGGCATTCCTAGTCAAGCTAAGATAAATTTTCTTCGAGGGTTCCCAGCGTGATTCAGGTAAGGTCAGCAGGTCAAGATAAGTGCTAGTAAGAAGGTTCAAGCTATTATTGATCAAAATACAGCATTTATTATTTAGCTAAAATTAAAAGAATTAGCAATTGATACGGCAGTTGATTCAAAGTACATGTACATTAATAATAATCACAGGTTGTGACATTAGGGTATCATTTTAGGAGTTACTTTCTCGTGAGTACATAACTTCTAATTAGGTTATATTATTTTACACAAGACATTTTAAAATTCTATACGTACTCTAGTCCTTTGCTTGACAGGTTGGAGATTCATTGATTCTTTAAATGCTAAATTGGCAGTTATATGTGCCTTCACATGACTGTTTGAAAAATAAAAAGCAGTTTACGCTTGCAGGTTGTGAAGGGAACTTTGTAACTTTTTACAATGAGTAATTATCCAGGAGCCGGTAGCAACAGTAATTCATGTTTTATTAAATATGATAACTAGCAGCGCATACTGAAGCGAAGTTCAGCACATAGCTAGACTTGATGAGTTAAGTAAAGGTGTCTCTTCTGATAGCATAGCTGAATAGTCTCAGCAGAAATGCAAACTAAGTAGTTTGGTTTTACCATGTGCCAATAAAAACCAATAATTGTAGCCCAAATTAGTTAATCTGCTTTCAAAGAAGATGAAATTGTGTTCTCCTATATCCTTGATCAACACATGAGATGAACCTTGCCAGCTATTACCGTTCTACTTTTCGAATAAAAAGCTTAGGTGAAAATGTGACATTTTCTTTGTTGATAACATTATCAAGTACTAACTCTAACAACTAAAGCTAAGTATGTAGTAAAACGTAGAGCAGTCTTTTTGTTCTGTGCAAAGCGTAGCCTCGGCGTCAAGTCAGTGGATAAATTCACCCCTTGTTTTATTGGTTATGGTCATAGCAGCAGCTAACAAGGATACTAATAAGTAAAAAGTATAAGTCTTTGACCTTGAAAGTATTGTTCATTTTTTGGCTGATTTTAAATAATTGAAACGTAAACTAGCATCATGCACAGTTCAGAGAAATGCACAGAGAATAAATATCTGCAAAATTATTCAAAACTCCTTTAAGGTGGGATTATTGGTGTAGGGGTTAATGTATCCGTCTACAAGGTTGAGTGTTGGGAGTTCAAACCCCATATGAAGTAATCTTTTTTCACAACTTACCATTGAATAGATGCCACTCTTGTTATTGTAGAGATTTAGTCACGTCAATCTTGGATATTTATGTTATTATGTGTTACAGTATTTCGAACTATATATTGATACAACAAAACAAATCAAAATGTCAACTTTCAGCAATTGTTTACATGTGATTTTTGATAAAAAATACATATTCAAAGTTAGTCATTTTTTCAGTTTTTCTGTACAAGCAGCGGAAGAAGGAATGCTCATAATTTTACTCTGTGTAAACAGCATAAACTGCCACAAAGCACCAAAAGTTGCTATTGCTGTAGGTAATGTTGCAGTTGGTGTCTGTGTCAGAATTCCACATGCACTTGCTGACTTGTATGACACTTGGGTGTTCATATTTATCTAGGACTGTTGAGTAGACAACAAATTTGTATCGAGGCGCGTTCTCTTTTTTGGAACGAGCTTTGATTGCGTCTGCTATATCCTGTGGCAGGTAGTCTGTGTTTCGATCGCCAGGTTGAGCTTTGTCCGCAAACTCTTTCACTATGTCCTCATAATCCTACAGCATAGCAAATATTCAACTATCAACAGCTGTGTCAAAATAATAGAATAATATCATATATTGCGATTGAATGTAATTCGATAAAAATTAAAAACCAATCAGCTGTGAGTATTCAAATCTGTAGTTCAATAAGAGGAATAAAACTGATGAGTAAATTTGGAACAAGCTCTCTTAGTAGTTACCTTATCTAAGTAATTTAACTTTTGATTGGCACAAACATCTGTAAGAATAAAAATGATATTATTGGGTTGTCGAAAAAGATAGATGAATGAATAACAATTGAGTTATTAAAATAAGCATGATTGGTGTATGAACAACTACAGTCAAACCTCTACATTGACTATGTAAATAACTACAGTCAAACCTCTACATTGACTATGTAAATAACTACAGTCAAACCTCTACATTGACTATGTAAACAACTACAGTCAAACCTCTACATTGACTATGTAAATAACTACAGTCAAATCTCTACTTACAAACACTTCAACTTGTGAATTTTTAAAGAGATAATGTAACATTTGACATTTGTTTCTACACCCAAAGTAGTTTCCCAATACGGTGTTAGCAGTTTTATGACTCATTCAACTTTTGTACATAAAACTAAAGATACTGATAAAATTTGAAAATAAAGCCAAATATATAGAAATAACAAAGTAGATATATATGATAAATTAGTTGAAACTGCTGGTAGTGAAAGCTGGAGTAAGTTACATTGCGTACCCTATTACCACCTCTATGTTCTAACTGTATGTTCCTAAATCTACACTTACGCTCGCGTCTCTCCAAGGTTATACAGCTTAGATAGCAACCTGTCAAACTAAATAATCATTTTTCCTAAAAGCATCTTCACGCTGAAATTTCTAGATGGTCAAAAAAAGCCTGACCATTACTCCAAATCCAGCTAAACCGCTACTCCAACAAATTCCTGTTTTTTGTCTTGTGTAACAGACTTCAATTCACTATTTAAAAGCGAGTTTTTGCTGCCTTGCCAAGAATATCAGTCTACCATAGTATAACACTATCATAGAGTCACTGGAATATCAGTCATAGACACTGAGAATAACTTTGTTGTCCGCGCATACAATAAAAGCGGTTCTATCGAGGTTGGTAATTGCTGAAACTCAAACTCTTAGAAGGGAGACTATGAACATGAGGTGGAAGTGAGGCTATGACCATGAAGTGGAAGTGAGGCTATGACCATGAAGTGGAAGTGAGGCTATGACCATGAGGTGGAAGGGCCATACACAAAGCTTGTTGCCGAACTCCAAGGCAAAACAATAAACAAGTTAACATGCTAGGTATATATGTGTACTAGCTGTACAACCCGGCATTGTCAGGGTAGTAAAAAAGTCTTTGAACAGCAAATTTATTTGTATTTAAAATATAACAACATTTGCCATTCTAACGTTCAAACTAAATATCATGAGAAAAGAGTTTTATGTAATTGAAATAAATTAACAGAGAAAACAAACTTTGTCAAACAACTGTAACTTTCAAACTTCATATCATGAGGAAAATGTTTTGTACAGGTCAAAAGAATTACCAAAAATAAAACAACTATAAAAAGGTTTGAATATAAATGTAAAATAATTAGCAAGTAATAGCTAAATTAAATCGGTTTTGCTACAATTACAATAAAGAATGATTCGGTAATGATACAATTATTACGAACTGAAAAAACAAAATAAA
The DNA here is from genome assembly GCF_963576615.1 of Watersipora subatra. Taxonomy (NCBI): domain Eukaryota; kingdom Metazoa; phylum Bryozoa; class Gymnolaemata; order Cheilostomatida; family Watersiporidae; genus Watersipora; species Watersipora subatra. The sequence continues at coordinate 42,730,849 of NC_088708.1, read as the reverse complement.
AATTCTGAATATGTTGAATTAAGAATAAAAACTCTCGCATAGAAACTATTCCCCGTCGAGCAGGCGAGCAACACAACATGTTGTGTTGCTCGCCCGCTCGACGGGGAACAACTCCGCAAAAACAACAGTTTGTCAAGACAGGCTAACATATGACCAACTTTGATAAATATAAATATATATAAATGCATGAGGAATGCTTGATTAAATGGATATAAAAACCACAAATTTAAAATTCACAAGTGCCCACTAGTATAGTGTTAATATCCCACTACCATAGTGTCAATAGCCCACTACCATAGTGTCAATATCCCACTACCATAGTGTCAATAGCCCACTACCATAGTGTCAATAGCCCACTACCATAGTGTCAATATCCAACTACCATAGTGTCAATAGCCCACTACCATAGGGTCAATGGCCCACTACCATAGTGTCAATAGCCCACTACCATAGTGTTAATATCCCACTATCATAGTGTCAATAACCCACTACCACTTTGTCAATAGCCCACTACCACAGTGTCAATGGCCCACTACCATAGTGTCAATAACCCACTACCATAGTGTCAAATTATAGCCTACTACCATTGTGTCAATGGTCCACTACCACAGTGTCAATAGCCCACTGCCATAGTGTCAATAACCCACTACCATAGTGTCAATAGCCCACTACCATGGTGTCAATAGCCCACTATCATAGTGTCAATATCCAACTACCATAGTGTCAATAACCACCTACCATAGTGTCAATGGCCCACTACCATAGTGACAATATCCCACTACCATAGTGTCAATGGCCCACTACCATAGCGTCAATAGCCCACTACCATAGTGTCAATTTCCCACTACCACAGTGTCAATATCCCACTACCATAGTGTCAATAGCCCACTACCATAGTGTCAATGTCCCACTACCACAGTGTCAATATCCCACTACCATAGTGTCAATAGCCTACTACCATAGTGTCAATGTCCCACTACTATAGTGTCAATAGCCCACTACCATAGTGCCAATATCTCACTACCATAGTGTCAATAGCCCACTACCATAGTGTCAATGGCCCACTACCATAGTGTCAATAGCCCACTACCATAGTGTCAATAGCCCACTACTATAGTGTAGATAACCCACTACCATAGTGTCAATAGCCCACTACCATGGTGTCAATGGCCCACTAACACAGTGCCAATAGCCCGCTACCATAGTGTCAATAGCCCACTACCATAGTGTCAATGGCCCACTACCATAGCGTCAATAGCCCACTACCATAGTGTCAATGGCCCACTACCACAGTGTCAATATCCCACTACCATAGTGTCAATAGCCCACTACCATAGTGTCAATGGCCCACTACCATAGTGTCAATAGCCCACTACCATAGTGTCAATAGCCCACTACCATGGTGTCAATATTCGTGTAATCAATGAAGGAAAAACTTAGGTATTGCTTATAAAGGATGAAAAAAACATGAAATCTATCTTGTTTCAGCCACTTATGTTCCAATGGTTACCACATCTCAACTACACAGAGATAAGTTAGTTTTAATATGTCATTTAGCCAAACAGGTTGCCGGTATTGTATTGATTATAGCTTGACTCTGTATCATCAGCTTTAGAACAATAACAATAGTAATAAGGTAGAATATTAATAACAGTAATAAGGTAGTATGCTTCTAGTTGTTATTCATACTAGGTAAATAAAGGATGTCTTGGCTACAGGTATTTCATGGCAGTGCTCTGAGTACTATAAGAATCATTAGGTAACTAAAATATTAGAATATTAGAATGTTATTATAATATGAGTGAGGTAATATTCTAAGCGTTTAATGTTTATTTGTTATGTGTTGCTATCACAATACTTTTTGGTTCTAAAATAATGCATGTCTCTTGAATGATTTCTCAGTGGAGTTTTGCTAGATAATTGGTGCTGAATGCCCTATCTCAATGTTAAATGAAACACGATGACCAATAGAGAGGGTTGGTGTAGTAAACTGACCAATAGAGAGGGTTGGTGTAGCAAACTGACCAATAGAGAGGGTTGGTGTAGTAAACTGACCAATAGAGAGGGTTGGTGTAGTAAACTGACCAATAGAGAGGGTTGGTGTAGTAAACTGACCAATAGAGAGGGTTGGTGTAGTAAACTGACCAATAGAGAGGGTTGGTGTAGTAAACTGCCATCAGGGTAGTTAGTTGGTTAGCTAGTACAACCACCATTCAATATTATGAAATAACAAAGTTCCACACATTGGACATGGTTTAATATAGTTGTTGTCAATGCCAGCAGACATGAAACACCATAACAAAGTTACAATCTTGACATCGATAATAATCTTTATGATATGAACTTCGTAAAAATGAATCAATATTTTTGAGCTGAATCAATTATTAGCTTAGTTAATTCAAATATTTCTAACATAATTCTAATGCTAACCTATTTGCACTTCTATTTGATCTGAACGTTTCAACTGCAATCAGGTTTATTCTAACCAATCAATGATATGATAAATAATATTTCTTAGTTACAATTATAATAGAAAATGATCTTTAACCAACTAAGCCCGAATAGGACAGAAAGGCAAGAGTAGTGTATAAAGGGAGTTATGTATGTCATCAAGGGAGCTGGATGGGTCCAATATGGCCTGCTAATACTTCTGGTGACATTACTCATTTTACGCAAGTTTCTTGCTTACTCATAATTAATGCCAGAACAAAGTATAATGAGAGTTGTGTCACAGGAAGCGTAACAGCTGCTTTAGGCCCGTTCAAGTTCTCTCAGAAACATTACTCCCTACATAGAGCTCTAATAAACAGGACACAGCTGAGGCTTTAAATGACATGAGCACTCGTTCTAGATTGCTCTAGATTGTTGAAATGAACAGAGCACACCCACAAAAATTGCATCAGCTAATTCACTCTAAATTTACAGAGTTTCCTTTAAACTCTACCCCGTGCAGTTATCTTGAATACACGAATAAAATATGCCGGTGGTATATTTTTATAATTTAAGACAGCCTGTTCACGTGACAAAATGCTTGTACATTAGAGTAAGATCTTGTGCAGTCTTTAGTGCAAACAGCTCTATGACTAACCTGTTTCAGAGCACCGGTTACAACAAAATGGTCTGATTCCTTTGGCTCAATTTGAAAGGATTTTCTACAAAGCGACATCTTTGGCTTGAGGCTGGCGCGTACACCTAGCTTGTCTTCTGAACTGCTGGCTAGGGATGAGCTCCATAGACTCACACTTTTTTTCCATCGACTGTTACTTTTCTTTCTCCTTGGAGATACGCCAGCACCTCTGCTGCTGACCTCATCTTGATTGTTCAAATCTGCTTCAGTTGCTGCTCTCTCTAAATCTAAAGAGTCTGTTGATTCGTTACATCAAGTCATAAGATGAAGTTTATCGAGTTTCTCACAATATTTATCGCTCAGTTTCCTGTACGCACAAATAGTCTAAAACCTACCATCTAGACACGCTATATTTACCAAATAATAAAATACTATCTTTTTATTACTGGCATCAAAGAAATTTAATTACAAACCAGAGAAATCGTCTAATTGTGTTGGGCTTCTCTGAAGGTTTTGTCGAGAGTCTAGATTTGAGCCTCTGTGGCTGCAAAACCGAACAGCCATCCTGTCTAAAACGCTGCAGCACCAGTGTATTCCAAATAGCATGTCACAATCATTATCAGTGAAGATTACCAACTAGAAGAAACTAGAGCAAACAACAACCAGAAGAAACATGCCTAAATCACCAATATTATTAGTGTATAGCTCAGATGACGTTTCACACACTGTGTTAGTACCATAGTAGAACCACGGCACTATTTTCGGCACCAGTTATAAGATTTTCGTGGGTGATTACCGAACTATACAACTTTTTGAACACTAGCATGAAGGCTTGGTCATAGAACGTCTATTTTAGTTCATCCTTCGTGTTTTTGAAAAACCTGGCAAGGCCAGCTGATTGCATATTTTACTTATCAAACGTGTGCGCAGCTGCAATATCCAAGCAAGAATAAACATCAGGATAAGCATGCATTATCAAGGATAACTGATCGGCTTTATTATAATGATTTTACGTTGGTATTGTCACGGGCAACCAGCAAACAGTCAACTTCACCATGTCTGTCTTGTGCATCTCAGAGTGTGACTAGCAGCAAGTTACATTCATTTGATGAGGCATTCTTAGAAAACTGCTATCAACCTCTATATCAGATGACAACAAAACAAAAGACAAGTGGGCAAATACTCAAATGAGACACAGAATAACAACTTCTTTAAAACAGACCCTCAAAATAATGAAAATTATTGCATATGCATGTAAAGAAGCTACAAAACTACAAAGAAATTAAATGGTAAGGGTGTAAAAAATTGAGAAGACTGGCAAAAAGTTAAAGATTTTTAACTTCACAAATTAAATTATTGGAATGGTTTGTTTCGATATTCTAATCAATATTTGAGCATTTATTTCAAATTTGACAACAAAAAGTTCTGTCTTGTTTATTCTTGATTATCATTGTCTCTCTCTCAGACTTGGACACTTGAGAGTGATAGACTCCAGGCAAATCGATCTTTAGCATGATAATATCACCAGATGTAATGCAATGAGAATGAGCAATAACAAGAATCAAATAGCAATACAATTGTCAAGTTCCTATTCTACATAACATAACTAGTTTACTGCCAAAAAAACTTTTACATAAGTAGTTTATATTGGATAAATATTGGATTATTTAGATTGGATAAATATATTTATCTATGTACATAGGCGCTAACTCTCATTGAGTACATACAAACTGTTGACAAATTACAAGTTTATTTACAAATGCTGACGCTGAGAGAGTCAGCAGGCTCCAAGACTCTTCCAAATATAAACTAAGACCTGAAGAGTGAAAAAGCAATCGAGTCAGTGGCTAGGTTGAAAGTGTGACTCGTGGGGTCGTATTATATAGTTGATATTCAGCACCTCCTTTTTGCTCAAAAGACCGGCAGCGTGCTGAAGCTGGATAGCAGCATCTGGATGAGCTGTCGGAGGCAGTAGAGTACACTCTCTTTCTAAAATCTGTGATAGACGAGTGAACAGCTGATAGAATCCTATGGAAATCGCTGCCTTCTGTATCCTGTTTAACTCCTGAGGGCAAGACAAACAGTAAAACACTTGAAATGTGGCTCAGAGCGGCATCCTGACTATAATACGTAGACAAGTACTACCTGTAAGAAAGGTTATAGCTCAACTGTGCAGTTATAATGAGGGATAAAACTAACAGAACTCTCTTGACTTTAGCATTTAAATTTAAAGAATAATTGTTAAGGCATAAGCTGTCACCAAGGAATTGCTGTGCAACATTGTAGGCAAGTTTCAACTCATAACTAGCATCCGCTACTGCAGCAAAAAATGATGTAGCCATATCCTTACGCAGATTTGTCTTTTTTAATTATTGCAGTTGTGTGATTTTCTGCTAATCTGCACAGAACCGAGAGCCACTCAACACAATCATTTTTGACTGAAACAAAAGCAGACAACTTCAACTAACAACTCCAAACCAATTTACGGTATAACACCTAGAAACTGAGGGACAAACACGAAGTAAAAACAGAACTGAGCTCTTCCTAAAAAGGAAGCTACAGATGATAACCAAACATTACAAGAGTATATTATTATGGGTACTACTAGTTGAACGCCTGACATTGCCATTGGCTAAGTTCCTTTACCCGATGAATTTGAGTAACTTAAGCTAGTAATATAAGCCAGTCTACATGTAATTCTTTATTATAATAAGAGCAGTGATTATAGCGTAATTGTGCTTATAATTGTTACATTACCCTTCATGATCATGCTAGTAGTAACCAATAGTATTTTAGCAAGCTCTTTAAGTGTGCGTGTTTTAATCAGTGTAATAAGTATGTGTACAATTATTTCCTAGTAGGGCAAATAGGCGGTGTGGAATAGTTGATAAACACGCCTGTCTGCAGAACTAGGTTTCTGAGTTCAATTCTAATACGAAGTAAAGTATTTTCCGTCACTAAAACTTTATCGCTGCTTTAACTAGACAAACGGATGACAAACACTGAGATTTATATACCGTAAAACCTCTAATTGAACGCAACGGCGCTTTATTTTTCAACCTTTTTTATAGTGGCGTCAATTGGAGGCGGCATTCAAATAGAGGCTGGCTCTGTAGTTTTCAAATGGCTTGTCAGAATTTTCGAAAGATAAATTTAGCCCTATTATGGGCGACGCGAATGTCGCCTATATTTTGCTCTCTTTTTCCGATGGAGCGATATTAAACCTTTTGAATACAATAAATCTGCTAACTTACATCCAACTTGTCAAAGATCTCTTAATAAATATGCATTGAGAAACCGAAAAATATTTCTACCAGTTGATATCTATTGCTTACACTTAACCTGCGACGATATTATAGCCTGTGTACTGCTTTGCAATTTGTTTGAGCATTCAATTTTTATTTCATTTTAAATTTGAAGACATACTTTTATTTTATATCTATATTTAACAATGTTGCATAAAAGCTCATTGCGCTTATCGATATGTTTGCTACAATTTGCAGCCAAAACCAGCTTTTTATGTGCAATAGAAGAGGAGTTACGAGCGTCGATCAATTGTAAGATCAAATTACCGCAATGAAAGCCAATAATGCTATCAAATAATTAGTATAGATCTGCAAATTTATAAGTTATGTAATGATAATCCATCAAATGCTACAAATATATATTCATGAACAAGTGACATAAACAAACCATACTTATATTACATGCAACAACAAAAATTAACATTTTTAAAGAAAAATATTTGCATTGTTTGCTAGGATAGCTGCGTTCCGATTGTTGCTTTCAATGGCACAAACATCTTCTGATTGTCCGATACCTTCCACAATGTCATTTGACCTCAAATCTTCTTCTGCACTGCTAAACTAGTTGATATTAGCGTCCAAACAATTTTTTGGCAGAGCAATACTTTTACGCATTGCATTTAGCACAGTTTAGCAGTTTTGAGCTTCTACCCTGCATTGTAAAAGTGTTTAAAATACTTAAATCAAATGAAAGTGCGATTACAAAAATTATCGTTCCAAAGTGACCGACAGAAAAGAGACACACTGCAACTTGAACGCAATAGCTGATATCAACTATAGCAACAGTAGCAACAGTAAGAACTATAGCAACAGTAACAACTATTATTATATGCTATAATAGCAACAGTAACAACTATAGCAACAGTAACAACAATAGCAACTAGCAACGTCATTTTACACGTATTTTTCTTCTGAGCATTTTAACCGAGATCAAGTTTTGTGGATTTTAATCTTGAAACATCCTGGCAGTCAGATCACCTCATACATCAAACACAATCACAAATGATAGAAAAATACTGATACTTTCTGATAAATTCTAATAAAATTTTGTGCATGTTCTCCTTTTAATAGGCAACTCAGGGCTTCAAAATGTGGTTCAAAGCCTTACTGCTTGTCACCTATTAACATTGTCAATCCTATTAAAAAGCAACATTCACTGTATGAAACCTGAATAAAATTTTAGAGATGCTATTTACATATACGGTATATACAACTACATATACAGTATATACAACTACATATACAGTATATACAACTACATATACAGTATATACAACTACATATACAGTATATACAACTACATATGCAGTATATACAACTACATATACAGTATATACAACTACATATACAGTATATACAACTACATATACAGTATATACAACTACATATACAGTATATACAACTACATATACAGTATATACAACTACATATACAGTATATACAACTACATATACAGTATATACAACTACATATACAGTATATACAACTACATATACAGTATATACAACTACATATACAGTATATACAACTACATATACAGTATATACAACTACATATACAGTATATACAACTACATATACAGTATATACAACTACATATACAGTATATACAACTACATATACAGTATATACAACTACATATACAGTATATACAACTACATATACAGTATATACAACTACATATACAGTATATACAACTACATATACAGTATATACAACTACATATACAGTATATACAACTACATATACAGTATATACAACTACATATACGGTATATACAACTACATATACGGTATATACAACTACATATACGGTATATACAACTACATATACGGTATATACAATTACATATACGGTATATACAACTACATATACGGTATATACAACTACATATACGGTATATACAACTACATATACGGTATATACAACTACATATACGGTATATACAACTACATATACGGTATATACAACTACATATACGGTATATACAACTACATATACAGTATATACAACTACATATACAGTATATACAACTACATATACAGTATATACAACTACATATACAGTATATACAACTACATATACAGTATATACAACTACATATACAGTATATACAACTACATATACAGTATATACAACTACATATACAGTATATACAACTACATATACAGTATATACAACTACATATACAGTATATACAACTACATATACAGTATATACAACTACATATACAGTATATACAACTACATATACAGTATATACAACTAACTAGCTTTTAATGAGCGTAAATTTCTATGCCAGCTCAATATTTCCCTTATAGTTTACCTTGTAGAATACATTGAGTTTATCAGGAAGCTTGCGGCCATATCTCACCAGCTTCTGCACATCTGACTGGAGTGTCAGCTGTCTTAGCCACGAGGGAGAGCTACTCGAGTAGCTCTTTTTGTCCTCTACAGGAACAGGAAGTCCCGTCAGCTGCGTAGCTCCTGAAAGAGGCTGGTGCAGGTCTGGTAAGGTGTTTAGCATTTGAAAGTTGCCGAGCCAAGGCACGCTATACAAACCAGGTTTAAACACGGAGAGGACTAAATTGGATTTTTTTCGGCTGTCAGCCCACGAATGCAGCATTCCATACCACTTGTCCCTAAAACCGGAGCATAATTCAATACTTAAAGACAACCAAGAGGTGTTTGGTTATAAATAATAACAATGGAAGAATTGTACATACTTTGGTTGATTTAAACTTACAAAAGAAAAATCTGAGGCTCTTGCCCGGCAGTACGACACCAACATATGCTGAGCACAATAATAATGATACGCAAGAAACTCTGAAGCAGAATTTTCAGTTCAATTTAAAAAATCTGATTTACATAATTTTATGAAAACACAATAATAAATAAAAAATTACTTGACGACAAGTCCTCACCTTATTTTAGCTATGGCCACGTATGATTCAACCTTGAGAGCTCCATGCAGAAGGACAGTGAATGCTGTACATTTACCATCATCCTTCTCACCCACATCAAATACCTCTAAAAGTTATTAAAATTGCTGCCTGGTGTCTAAACAAGGTTTGGGTTTGTAGTAATTATGCATGTCACTGATGGTTTCTCAGTAGAATTTCGCTAGATAATTGGTGCTGAATGCCCTATCTCCATGTTAAATAAAACACGATGACCAATAGAGAGAGTTGGTGTAGCAAACTGACCAATAGAGAGGGTTGGTGTAGTAAACTGACCAATAGAGAGGGTTGGTGTAGTAAACTGACCAATAGAGAGGGTTGGTGTAGCAAACTGACCAATAGAGAGGGTTGGTGTAGTAAACTGACCAATAGAGAGGGTTGGTGTAGCAAACTGACCAATAGAGAGGGTTGGTGTAGTAAACTGACCAATAGAGAGGGTTGGTGTAGTAAACTGACCAATAGAGAGGGTTGGTGTAGCAAACTGACCAATAGAGAGGGTTGGTGTAGTAAACTGACCAATAGAGAGGGTTGGTGTAGCAAACTGACCAATAGAGAGGGTTGGTGTAGTAAACTGACCAATAGAGAGGGTTGGTGTAGCAAACTGACCAATAGAGAGGGTTGGTGTAGTAAACTGACCAATAGAGAGGGTTGGTGTAGCAAACTGACCAATAGAGAGGGTTGGTGTAGTAAACTGACCAATAGAGAGGGTTGGTGTAGCAAACTGCCATCAGGGTAGTTAGTTGGTTAGCTAGTACAACCACCAATCAATATTATGAAATAACAAAGTTCCACACATTGGACATGGTTTAATATAGTTGTTGTCAATGCCAGCAGACATGAAACACCATAACAATGTTACAACCTTGACATCGCTAATAATCTTTATGATATGAACATAAAACCCTTAATAAAAATGAATCAATATTTTCAGCTAAATCAATTAATGTAAAACAGATTCTACCAATTGCCCAGAATTATCTCATAAGAATTAGCACAGCCAACCAATACTGAATATTAGTGACAAAAACCACTACACCTTTCTTTTTTGAAATTATGGTAGCAAACATTTCAAAGATTTTGACAAACCTTTTGGTAAAAATATCATCGCTAAGTCTCCTGTTTTAAATCAAAACTCCTTATACCATCAATGGATAGTAGCATGTATTTGATATTTGTCATACAACATGAAGCTAACGTAAAATACTTCTAACTAACAACATTTCATCTGAGCCATGCAACAGATAACAACATTTCATCTGAGCCATGCAATAGATAACAACATTTCATCTGAGCCATGCAACAGATAACAACATTTCATCTGAACAGTGCAACAGATAGCAACATTTCATCTGAGCCAAGCAACAGATTACAACATTTCACCTGAGCCATGCAACAGATAACAGCATTTCATCCGAGGCAAGCAACAGATAACAACATTTCATCTGAGCCATGCAACAAATAACATTTAATCTGAGCCGAGCAACAGATAACAACATTTCATCTGAGCCATGCAACAGATAACAAAATTTCATCTGAGCCATGCAATAGATAACAACATTTCATCTAAGCCATGCAACAGATAACAACATTTCATCTGAGCCATGCAACAGACAACAACTAAGTGGTAAATTTTAAATCATACTAACTAACTACTTGATGATTGTCAGGTTAACACAAAGTTATGTCTACTCATTAATTAATTTGAACAAAAAGTGCAGTCGCTTTTTAGTTGCTAAATGTTCTAAGTTTAAAACGCTATATATTAATATATATATATTAATATATATATTAATATATATATTAATATATATATTAATATATATATATAAAATATATTAAGAACTGAAAACTTTTAAAACTGCTTATTACTTAAAGTTTCATGGTTGTTACCATTCATCAGGTAAAACTAAAATGATCTCATTAAGTGAATTGCAACCTTCTTCTTCATCATTATTAATATATATATATATTAATAAAAGAATTACTTTGAAATATTGTAAAAAAATAAAATAGCCATTAGTGAAGATAGGCTGTTTGAGATAGGCAGATGAGATGAAAGATTGCAGCCTTTTAATGTATCGAAAATGTATGTCTCAGTGGTAAAAACAGAGTCGAATTGTGTAAGCTCCAAGGCAGCAGCCCCCTTATTGACCTCAATCTGGCATCACACAAATGAGTGATGACGAGTCAAGGTTCTGACTCCAGCACGTACATGTGGTGTTGCAGAAGAGATTGACTATTAGCTTAAACCTATTTTGATTCAAATGTTAGGTATTAGTTTAGGTCAAGGTTAGCATGGAAAATATCAAAAAAAAATTTTCTACCGTAGAACTTCTTGAAGTTAGAATTTTCCCTAAACATCTCGAACATATTTAACAGTAAATATGCATGACATGAACATCACTATATCAAAATAAATGCCTTAAAGTGACTCATTGAATTAGCTGTTACCTCGCAGCGGCAAGACGAGGTGCTTTGACAGGCAAGCAGGACTCTTTATCTGAGACTGTGATATGAAACCGACAATAGATATTTGATGGGGAAATTCCAATTCTTCGTAAGTGAAGTCGTCTTCCCTACAAAGCAATTTGAGATTTACTATCTGCATTCACTAAATAAACTTTTCGGATGCTTGTAATGTAACTAAAAAGTCATTATTTGACCATGTCTGCTCATCTGTCTGTTCATCTGTCTAAAACCACGCTTAGAGGTTGGGAAAAAGGTTACATGAGATAGGATTTGAACTCGTGGCCTTGAGAATAGTTACTCAACACTACCGTTGACTAGTATCTCCGAATAGTTGAACATACGGATATTACACCTGATGATTTTCCAAGGAACACTAGACTGCCGGGGTACTAGTTACAATGGTTTTAAAACAAATGCATGATATAAAATACAGAAAAAATGAAATGCTAAATTTAAAATCGTATATAAAATATTGAATTGATACTGCAATAACAACCAGCAAAACAAAGGTTTTCACTGTTACTATACTGGAGAGACACAAAGACGAAAATGTTGGCTTGACAACATGTTGTTTTGGAGCTGCAGAACTGTAACGTAGTTTTATATTATTGCAAAATTATATATTATGATAACACTTTGCATTTTTTTAGATTTGTTTTCCGTGTGATGGCTAAAGCTGAAGTAGACTAGGTTGAAGATTGTATATAAATTTTAGCACTTTTTATCTGGGCTTTTAGCCCTATACAGACAATAATGACTAGTAAATGTTTACTACTTACAGACAACAGCTGCTTGTATATTTCAGGTATATCCAGACACAACACTACATATCAGATGTATAAAATGGAGACCTGCTAGTCTTGGTATGTTAGCTGCATACATACAGTTTCTATTAGCATTCCCAATGTTAAATGCCTATCGATGTATGTCCACCAGTAAATGTCCACCAGTAAATGCCCACCAGTACATATCAGTTTTATATAAATATTTCATATAACTACACGTCGTGGTAAACAGAAACACCTACTGGTACACATCAGCTATAAGCAGACAACATCAACCAGTATCTTTCTAGTGTATAGACTTAGCACTTGCTGGTATATGCCATCCGTATACATGCAAGTTTTACCAGCATCACTTCACACTGTATAAACAACCCCTTACCCCAGAACAATTAACTTCCATTAGTGAACATCAACTCTATCAGCATATGTTATATCTGGGCAGACAACTCCCATTACCTCATGTCCACCTTGCCAGCATGTATAAACAAAATTTACTATTGCATGTCAGTTTTATTCAGGGAAAGTCCACATTGGCTGGCAATGTGAAGAATTAAATACCTGATAGCATTGGAAGGAGGAGGGTAAAGCTGAACTTTACTGCTGAGATTACCACACAAGAGCATACCACTGTAAACCCTGTATGTTTTCTCGACATATCCGTCAACCATTGTATTAACTGACTGAAAGCCTGTGTTATCAGGTATAGACATACCCCCTCCTACTGCCTCCATCACTCTCTGTAACAGTAGACCTTTGAGCCTAAAGAAGTGCCATGCATGGTTGGTCTCTAAAATACTTCTTATTTACATAGACATTTGACTCGGAAGATTACAGCATCTCGAGACCCTAGACGGTTGTGTCAGAAGTACCCAGAGTAGTGCTGCACGATATCTTTCTATGTACATTCGATTATTTGGTCTCAAAATATATCAAATATCGAACATTAGAGTTGTCTTCTCTCGATATGTAGTGTTAGACTTTAATATGAACGATAAGAGAGGATAATGGTTAATATTGGTTGAATAACAGGAGCTGTCCTCTCTTTAAAATAAGGAGAATGGACAACTCCATTTTTGCAAAATAAAGCCAGCTGATATTTCGATAAAATATCGGCTTCGATATTCACATTGACTTGAAATCTGACCAAATATAAAATCATCCACTGAAATATATCGTCATATTAAATTATATCGTGTTATCGTGCAGCACTAACCCAGAGGTACGAGAGAAAGGATATATAACTGATACAAACACCAGATATAAAGCCAATCATAACTCGGGTAGGAGCAAATACTATAGCTTACATTAACTTTACTGATATTGTCTTTTCTACAGGTCTCTGTAGTAGCGGTCAGGCAGAACATGTGGAAGTCACAAGGGAATGGGACTGATAGAGTAATTATCTTCTCATAAACATCAGCAGTGATATCTATCATCCCATCTGATATTATAATTACCTACAAAAACCAGAAACTTGGAAATAGAAAAAAAGAAACACGCATTCGACATTTGCAGAACCAATGACTAGAGACAACCTTGACACAGCTTTAAATAACCCTGAAGCCAGAAATTGTGCTATCTCTAAGCAACAATGTAGTAAACCTAGTACAGTTAAACCTCTACATATGAAGGTGACTTTGTCTCAAGTTTGCTCCAGATGTCAAAACTGTCGTACATTAGAGAAAATATTTTCACACGAATACCTGCAATTCGTTAAATTAAATCCAGAGCTCAAAAACCCAATGATACAATCTTTAGGTAATTTGTACAATAATAAGAGCCATGGCTGTTCTTCTGTCTCAAACCATGCTTAGAGGTTGAGAAAAAAGGCAACATTAGATGGGATTCAAACTCATGACTTAGAGAATAGTCACTCAAAACTAACAACCACGCCACTCCCCTGATGACGGGTATGAGATAGGATTCGAACACGTGACCTTAAGAATGGTCACTCAACACTAACAACCACGCCACTTTATAACTGTTGAATGGTATCTCCGAATAGTCGTACATGTATACGGATGATACACCTGATGATCTCCCAAAAAACACTAGACTGCCAGGCTACTAGTTACAATGGTTTTAAAACTAATGCATGGTATGAAACACATTAAAAACGAAATGTTAAATTTAGAATTATAGGTAAAATATTGAATTGATACAGCAGTAATAAACAGAAAAAACAAAGGTTTTCACTGTTACTATACTGGAAAGACACAAAGACGAAAATGTTGGCTTGACAACATGTTGTTTTGGAGCTGCAGAACTGTAATGTAGGTTTATATTATTGCAAAATTATATATTATGATAACACTTCGTATTTTTTTACATTTTCATTCTGTGTGGTGGCTAAAGCTGAAGTAGACTAGATTGAATATTGTTTGGTATGAGTCTGGGGTAGGGGTGGTGTAGGGTAGCTTACTCTACTAGAGACAAGATATGTGGGGTAGTTTACTCTACTAGAGACAAGATATGTGGAGTAGCTTACTCTACTAGAAACAAGATATGTGGGGTAGCTTACTCCTCTAGAGACAAGATATGTGGGGTAGCTTACTCTACTAGAGACAAGATATGTGGGGTAGCTCACTCTACTAGAGACAAGATGACATCTGAGTTAGCTTATAGAATTTTGTTATTTATATATTGTTTTACAATTTGTGTTTAATCTGCATGATCCTATTCACTTTCACTTACAAAACTGCAATGTTTCCAGAAACTTGGAAAGACCAATATTTGAGATTACTTTGGGTGTAGTGTAAAATCTAATATATACTTAAACTCTACAGCGTTTGCCAGAAATGTTGTATGTTGGTGAGTAAAGATTAGGCTTAAGTTTTAAAAGAGAGGGTGCAATAAACATAGAACTTGTGGTCATTTTATAAGATTCACCACATCTTCTCTTACATTTTTCTGCACTATATGGTTTGATTCTATGTTTAGCCTCATCACAGATGCACCCACCCTAACTTTCTTCTAATCATAAAAATGATCCAACTGGTAGATTAATCTGAGGTGCTCTACTGCAGTGGTTAAGCTGCTAATCACCACTTGACAAGCTAAAAACTAGAAATGCTTTCATTATGCCAAAAAACAATAAATAGCCTACTGTTCAGGGCATAACTCTTGGACAATGTGGTGCTTACTTTAGATGGAGTGGTATTTCCCCAGGCATTTATAACAACTTCTACCGCTGCAGTAAATGCACCGAACAAACAAGTCTTGTCGTAAAGTTTGACATTGTCCGCCGCAGATTTTATAGCATCATAATCACGGGTGAACGGAACGGCTACTTCCCAGAGAGAAGAGAATATCACCTACAAACATATTCTGAAAGTATAACTAATATGAACAAGGTTAGCTGGCGGATGACATGACTACCAGCATCGAAAATCAATTCCATTTGCCTGCACAGTAACACAAAATTTCTTGAAGTATGCTATTTAGCATACATGATAGCAATCATCAAAAAAAAAATTTTTGTGTGTGAACAGTGTATACAGTAAATACTCACAAGAGAAACATATTCCAATTTAGCCTGATGCCCAAGGCCATCTAAGAATCTGTATATGCTATGAACGGCCAAGGCCTTCTTAGTTATTGAGGAATCTCCATCCACGTCGGAGTTGCCCTGATATGCCTGCACACTGAGTGGAATGGCTGGGTTGTCTGCCTGACTGCATGGTTTTGTCTGTGACTCACAGGCCATTGACAGTGAGACATCAAGAAGCAGCACTGTTGGCATGATGCGGGAGAGTCACAACTACAGCATATCGTTGCAGTTGATATCAATCTTGACAATTGTCGACAGGCTAACCATTCCTTAATAAAACTCTTGAAAAAAAAAGGCTACATGATAGTCAACAGCTCACCATCGAATGTTAGAAAAATACGAAGGGTAATAGAACAGTAGGTAAAGCTGGTAAATAAGGCTATTGTAAAACTTGCAGCCTCAATGTATTCTATGTCATTTTCCAGCATCGAAAGTCAATTCCATTTGCCTATACCTATGCATGAGCTCATCCTCATAATAGCTGTGAGGCAAAAAAGCTTATCTCTCTTTTACCAAAATTGTGTATTGCCCATTTGGACTTGCGCCGCTCCAAGCTGGTTATCCGTTACAAAGCCGATAAGGTAAAATTAGAATGCTTACGAAAAATTATGCTTTAGGGTCAAGTTAGCTGATATGGAAGGTTACAACCAGCATCTAAATGCCCTTAACGCTGAGGAGTTTAAGGTCAAGTTAGCTGATATGGAAGGTCACAACCAGCAACTAAATGTCCTTAACACTGAGGAGTTTAAGGTCAAGTTAGCTGATATGGAAGGTCACAACCAGCATCTAAATGCCCTTAACACTGAGGAGTTTAAGGTCAAGTTAGCTGATATGGAAGGTCACAACCAGCAACTAAATGCCCTTAACACTGAGGAGTTTAGGGTCAAGTTAGCTGATATGGAAGGTCACAACCAGCAACTAAATGTCCTTAACACTGAGGAGCTAAATGTGTAATTAGATATTTGCTGTTTAAAATATTCAAATCATATCTTCTATCTGTCTGACCATCCATTACATTCCTACTTCCCTGAAAAACCACACACATACCAAACATCAACACCTTACCAATTTACAATATAGAACAGCGCCATACAAAGAGAGCTTTTTTCTTTCAATACACATGATCTGCTTTACTATTTTTTGTCTTTGT
This sequence comes from Watersipora subatra, assembly GCF_963576615.1. Lineage (NCBI taxonomy): Eukaryota > Metazoa > Bryozoa > Gymnolaemata > Cheilostomatida > Watersiporidae > Watersipora > Watersipora subatra. Next base: position 42,713,565 of record NC_088708.1, on the reverse strand, counting down.
TTCTTGTCTCATGGTCTAATTTGTTCTAAATGATGGTGATAATAATGTTAATATTAATCTGTCTATAATAATAACAGTAGTTGATATTAATACTTGCAAATAATTAAACTGCAGACCTGTGGTTTAGCTTTATATGATTAGAACTTTTAAAAAGCATTCTGATAATACTATGTATTTCTTTACATTTGTTTTCTTTGTGATGGCTAAACTTCAGCAAACTAGAATGATTATTACATGAGGCTCTAAAGAGAGCGGAGTGCTGAAGTAAAAAAGGGTAATGAGAGTGATGGTGAGCTATAGAGAAACGAGAAAGGTAGAACCTACCTGGTCCTTTTAGAGAAAAAAGAAGAAACAATAAAACACAGCAAGTGGTACAATGCTAAAAAGGAGACAGAAATGACCAACGTATCTAGATCGAATATGATGAAAAGGGCATGTGATAAAGGGCTTGCTGAAGCAGAAATATTTGAATGATGCTCTAAGGGGCAACCTAACAAGTCAGTTAAAAGATTCTCAATAGGAGCTTTCTGTAACTACCATGGCTAGTAGGCTACAAGCCTCTCTTTTTTCTATGATGTGAGAGAAATAATATTAGGTAAATATATTAGCTCCAATCACCAAAACTACCATCTAATAACCATATGAGAAGTTTTTTAATGTGCATTAAGTTTTTCCTAACAAACACTTGAGTAAAACAGAATTTTCTCAGGTCTCAGGCTTTGCTCTTGGTCTTTACCTGTACCTGTAAAACCTAAAGTCTCTCAAGTTGAAAGTGCCATATACTAAGCATTTCCCTAATTTCAATCAGGAATAAAACCACTTTATGAACACAAGTGGCCACTATAAGCTTTAAATGTGGATGCTATCAATAAGTTATGTCAAAAGCCAAAGAGTTGACAAAATGAGACACAAAGAGAGACATTTAGGTAGTGAGGAGATGTAGAGTCAGTGAGAATACATGAAACACACTAAAACAATATAAAATCCTTTTGTGCAAGCAGCACCAATTTTAGGGCACTACAAATACTTCTCCATCATCTATCACACTTCACCAATTGTCAATTTTCCTTGTGGATCAAGAATTTCTATTTAATTAACATTATGGTCAACCTGGTGTTTGCAATAATTATTGCTGTTATGGGTGGCCATCCAAATGGAGTCATGTACAATTAAGTTATATAGTATTTCTCAAACAACCGTTGGTGTAGTCTTGTATATTAAGCAATTAGCTAGGAGGCCTAATTTGATGAGATAACTTTTGAAACTTGCGTGGTTCACAAATAGTGTTAGCCTAATATACATAAATTCTACCAGCATTGTTCTAAAGTAAAAACTTGCTTTAGCTGTGCTGAGATAAGCCTTCAAATCTGATCAAAATTAATTTAAGTTTCACTCAAGGTTTAAATAAAAAGTTGTTTACAATTCCTGCATCAGATAGTCTTTATTCGGTGTAAAAGGTTCCTCCGCAGAATATGTTAAAAATACGGATAAAAAATTGCCTCAATAAAATTTGCTGTCTTTATTGCTTGGTAGGCTCTGTACTCCCTTTGTGAATTCTCAAATCATCCCCTGACTGAAAACTTACTGCTCTATGTAAACACAACAAACATAAGATACAAAGGGAACTCTGTGAAACATATAAAAGACATAATGCGTTTCTTGGAAACATATAAAAAAGTACTCTCAGAATCATATAAAAACATTGACTCTTAGAATTGACCAATAGGAATTCATCATGGTAAAAATCTCTTGTGTGCTCAGAAACTCAGTGTTGCACACTAAGCAACATAACTTGCTGAGTTTACATGGAACCGGATATTTCAAATTAACACAAGCTACCTGACACAGGATTAGATAACTACTGAAAACTCTAATTAAAAAACTTGTTACAGGTTTATTGTCACGAAAACTAACCAGCATGTGTTGTAGGGCTTCGTGATGACAACCATGTGCAAAACGTTCAGTTAGTCTGAAACACTTAGTTGCAAAGCACTAGATACTACCTACAGTATGACTGATCTTTATTAACATGTAAACTTACGATGCTTACTGGGATTATAATAATTAATGAGAACAGTTTTACTACAAACTGTTATTTAAGGCACATATTAAAGATAAATCAGATCACAAATTCAACAAAATCTTGGCTTGCTCACATTACTTTTTATTATGTCCTGCAACACTGCTTGAATATTAGTATTTCAAACGCTGAAATTGTAAATAACTTGTTTGCTAAAACCTATTACAATATTTTAAATTTTCAAAATGTAACTGTAAGTAGAAAGCGATTTTCTGTACATCAATTATAACTAAGGTATATTCACGGGTATTACACGCGTGTGTAGTTCCTGTGGTATCTTAACTAGGGCTGAAGGCCATAGAGTCTACTACGCGTAAGTAAAACATAGAACAATTTCGGAGAACATGCTCCTCCCTTGGCATGTAGAAGTGTAATACGAAATGTATAGAAAAAATAATGACAAAGAAAATTAATAACATTTAATGATTAGCATACATGTCTCTCGACAACCTACAATAAGGAGAATGACCATGGAAAGTCGGATAGCCTTAGACAGTGCCTTAGACAGTGTATGAGACACGCACTGGAACCTCTCACACATGGCACTAGCCTTAGAAATTCTCCGCTTGTTAGCCGTTTTTTAATTAATTTTTTTCCTATTCGTTAACTTATCACAGTAGAAAATCGTCATCGTATGGGGGAACAGAGGTTACTGCAAAACCATCTAACCCAGTGCTGCCCAACCTTTTCCGAACATGGGCCGGATTTAAAAAAAAATGACGCCAGTGGGCCGGACTCACATTTCTAGTCTTACATTCTTTAATAGAACTATTTGAAATGGTTTGGAAAAGTATTCAGAACTGTAAATATTGATTGTATTTTTTATTTATAGAAATTACCCTTTATACAATTATAATTCATAACTCAATTTAAACATAGGGGGTCCTACATATGATACTACATGTATTTCTATTACTTTTATTGCTATCAAAAGATTATAGTCTCCAGATATTACATGAATACGAAATGATCATTAGAAATTTTGATTTAGTGCCTTAAATTCTATAAAATAAATTCAACAATTTATCAAGATTAAAAAAAACATTGTTCAAATGGCTTTGTATTTCAATAATAAAACAATTTCATTTTAGATGTAAACCGGTAATGAACGAAAATATCAGTGAGAAACTTGAAATTGTTTCGAGTCATCAAGAAGCTTTTCGATGTCTGCCGGAATATTTGTTAAGGCCAGTCGGAGTTCATCTTCGAGGTGAGCGTCACTCAAAGAATTTCTTTTGTTCGATTTTATTAATTGCATGCGACTGAAGAGATATTCACACATCCATGTCGAACCGAACAAAACGAGAAAGCGTTTTGCGTAGCATGTAAGATTTGGAAATTGAGTGTGAGGCAGACCGTATTTGTAGAAGTCCATCAGATTCCTATTTAAAAATTGACTCTTGACATCAAAATCACTTTGTAATTCATTCAATTCCATTTGAAGCTCAACGGGGGCATCAGCAGGATCCACGTCAAAAGGCATTGAAAAAAATTTCAGCTGGTCTTCACAAGCACGGAAATCCTTAAATCTCCTGGCAAATTCTTCCTGCATCCGTTTTAACTCACTCACAAAGAATTCCCGGTTCATGGTTGAAATGTGCGACTGTTTCTGAAGGCAAGGAAAGTGGGCATAATTGCTGTCAGCAATTTGAGCAATCCACAAATCCAGTTTCTTTTGGAAAGCTGTCACCTCCCCAAACAAATTATGGATGAGTTTTTCTTTTCCTTGTAACCGCACATTCAACTCATTCAGTTTGTCTGTAATGTCCACCAGAAAAGAAAAATCATTCATCCATTTGTCGTCATCAAAATTGATGCATAAATTTCCTTTTGCTTCAAGAAATGCTGCCACATGTTCTCGAATATCGTAAAAGCGTTTCAAAGTACGTCCACGGCTGAGCCACCTGATCTCGGTAAAGTAAGGAATGCCAGAAAATTCGGCGTTTATCTCATCGAGAAAATTTCGAAACTGTCGATGATTCAATGCACGACTCCTAATGAAGTTGACAGCTTTCACGACATTATCCATGACGTGATCAAACTTAAAGATTTTGGAGCAAAGTGATTCCTGATGTATAATGCAATGGTACCACAATATTTGGTCTTTACTCACATTCAGGGATTCCAGTTTTCTTTGGATGAAACCACGCAAGCCTTGCTCCTTGCCGATCATGGCCGGTGCACCATCGGTAGCAATTCCCACCAGACGATCATAAGTCAGTCCCGCCTTTTCGAGTGCAGTGTCGATTTCTTTGAAAACAGCAGCACCCGTGCAATTTCCTTTCATGGGGCATAGAGCAAGTAATTCTTCAGTGATATTAAAAGTTGAATCAACACCTCTCACGAAAATCGCCAGTTGTGGTGTATCAGTAATGTCAGTAGATTCGTCGATGGCAATGCTGTAAGTTTCGAAGTTTTTACAAAGTTCGTTCAACTGCATTTTCGTATTTTTGGCCAGTTCTTCAATCCTTCGGGTTATTGTATTACGCGACAAGCTAACACATTTTATAGCTTTCTCTTTCTCTGGGCACAGAATTTCAATCGCCGAGGTGATACATTCTTTGACAAAATCTCCTTCCGAAAAAGGTTTCATGTTGCGTGCAATCTTTTCAGCAATGACGAAACTCACTTTGGCGTACTTTTTCGATTCATCATCTACTTTCCGAAAAATGTTCTGTTGTGAGACTAAATTCTTTTGAAGTAAAAGTGCTTTCTCCTTGCGTTGATCTCCTTCATAACGATTATGGGTCGAAGCGTGCTTTAATGTGTAATGCCGTTTCACATTTTCAGCTTTTAGAACTGCGACTGTTTCACCACAGATCAGACAAAGACATTTTGCATTTGATTCCACAAAGAAATACAAATTTGTCCATGCTTCGTTAAACCTGCGATTCTCCTTGTCTACTTTTCTGATTTTTCTAGCCGACGCCATGGATGAACAAAATTTGAAATTTATTGTGAAAAAGAAACTACTGTAATTTGCTCATCGGTATAAGAAGGCTTCCTTATCAAAGGTTGTGCTGGAGTATATTTGAAATTGAATCACCTCAAAAGCCAGTTTTATTGATGCGGAAAGTCAATAAGGCGTGCGCGCCTCGGTGGAAAATACCATAGATATTTCAATAAGCGGTAAAAAGTTCAGCGTTTTCTATTGAAATATCTATGGTAATTTCCCAGCAGTCCTTCTTCAACCAGCTGAGGTGAGCGCCCTGAGGCTTTTGATTCGACGATCGAATCAATCAATCGTACACGCTGTGATACTTCACTTTTTATCAATTTTTCAATGTCAGCAAAGACACTAATTTTTGACCTAACGCTACTGAATTCTTCAAACTGAAAACTATTGATTAGTAGCCAATCATCTTCGAAGAAAAATAACAGTTGTAAGCTTCTGCGTTAATAACAGGAATAAGTTAAAGACTGACGCACGGGCCGGATTCTAAGGCTTCATGGGCCGGATCCGGCCCGCGGGCCGGACGTTGGGCAGCACTGAATTCTAACCTGACTTTACGATTATGAAAGTTTAGACAATAAACTATTTTATCTTCCACTCGGCATCTAACCATCATTGGCAGAACAGCGTTTCAACGTTGTTCAATTTTATGCGGGACAGAAGTACCGGAAGTGAAATATATTTCTCGTCTGAAAAATTTTGAGCCCGCGGTATACAGTATATAAGGTGTATTTTGATCTCAAAAGTCTGACAACTACAACCAAAAAATGATGCGTTATGTATTACACATAGAGTTATCTCCCCCTAGAGTGATAACTACACGAGCGTTTCCAGTGCCAACAAGGAGCGTTCAGGCCGCGCCCCTTTTTTGTGCTAGTCAGTCGTAGTGATTGACTAGAGCAATAACATCAGCCATGAGAAGGGTTAAACAAGGATCATGAATTTCCAGTTAAGATAGTAATTAATGCTCATATTAAAGAAATGATGATTATAGTTTATTACTCTAATATATGCTTATTATTTAAAGCAATTCAATACCTACCAGGGATCGCTAAACATATTATGGAAATGTTTACTTTTTCATATCCATTTCCATCAATGATATACAGCCCCCCACAGCCCCATACAGCAATGATATACAGCCAATGATATACAGCCCTCTGTATATCATTGTTTCCATAAACATAAATATTTCCATAATTTTAGGGAAATGGATATGGAAATTTTATATTAGAAATATGGAAATGTTATTGAAATTGAAATAATATGGAAATGTTATGGAAATGGAATTAATATGGAAATAATATAGAAATGAATTATGGAAATGTTATGGAAATAATATAGAAATGAAGTAGGGAAATGTTATGGAAATGGAAATAATATAGAAATGATGTAGGGAAATGTTATGGAAATGGAATTAATATGGAAATAAATTATGGAAATTTTATGGAAATGGAAATTATATGGAAACGAATTATGGAAATGGAAATTGTGACATACATGTAATCCCTGATACCTACTTGACTTGCCAAGGCACTGAATAGATAGTGTTAAGTAAGTGAGTTAATGCAATCAGTTACTCATAGATAAGAAAGATAGTCATACTGGGGTTGTATTACATTAGTGCGATGGGAGGCTAATCGACTGCCATCAACTATGAGCTGTACTACTCGAGTTGTCCGAGTAATGAAAAAGTCATTGGACAGAAAGTTTATTTTTATATAACATTTGCCATTCTAACTTTTAAACTTCATATCATGAGAAAATATTTTTAAGCAGTTCAAATGAATTACATTGTAAGAGGAAAAAGAAAACGGCTGTAAAGGTTTTCAAGCTTTTTCAAACAACTACAACTTTTAAATTTCATATCATGAAAGAAGTGTTTTGTTGAAACAAATTAGGAAAAAAAACTGTAAATGTGTTTAAATATAAAATAATTAGCAAGTAATGGCTACATATAATCTGTTCAGCTATGATCACAATGAAAAATTATTTAATAAATAAGGTAATAAAAGAGTCTATTTTATTTTTATATAATTATAATTTAGTATAATTAAGTACGTTATAATTTATTTTTATTAAACATATACAAACATTTGCCACTTTAACTTTCAAACTACATATTATGAGAAGTGTTTTGTGTAATTTAAATAAATGAAGAGAGGAGAGAAAATAAAAACAACTGTAAATGTTTTCAAGCTTTTTCAAACAACTACAACTTTTAAATTTCATAGCATGAAAGAAGTTTTTTGATGAAATAAATTAGGAAGAAAAATGAAACTGCAAATGTGTTTAAATGTAAATGTGAAATAATTAGCAAGTGATGGCTAAATATAATCTGTTTAGCTATGATTACAATAAAAAATTATTTAATAAATAAAGTAATAAAAAAGTCTATTTTATTTTTAAATAATTATAATATAGTATAATTAGGTATAATTTATTTTTATCTAACATATAACAACATTTGCCATTCTAACTTTCAAACTTTTTGCTTGCTTACATCAAGCAAAGATGTCCACTAACTAGTGGACATCTTTGGTTCAAGCTAGTCTATGTATTTGATTGATATGTATTGAAATCTAATATTACATGCAAGGGCTGTTTGCGAACTGTGGTGTCAATGAATCACTCTATCACCATACAATGTCAATACTTTCAGTTGATGGCAGTCGATTAGCTTCCCATCACACCAATGTAATACATCCCCAGTATGACTATCTATCTTATCTATGAGTAACCAAAGATATACTGCCCCCCATGTGTGGAGGCTGTATATCATTGAAGTAACTGATTGCATTAACTCACTTACTTAACACTATCTATTCAGTGCCTTTGCAAGGCATGTAGGTATTGAATTGCTTTAAATAATAAGCATATATTAGAGTAATAAACTATAATCATCATTTCTTTAATATGAGCAATAATTGCTATCTTAACTGTGGAAATTCATGATCATTCACATGGCTGAGGTTATCGTTCTGTCAATCACAACGATTGACTAGCACAAAAAAGGGGCATGGCCTAAACGCTCTTTGTTAGCACCGGAAACGCTCGTGTTGTTGAATGCTCAGTTATCACTCTAGGGGGAGATTTACTCTATGGTATTACCCATCGAACTCAAACCTCTGGAAAGGCAAAGGTCATTCGCGAGTACGGAAATCCGGCCGACTCCATTTTCAGGTAGCGATTGAGTTAATTTCATTGTGTTCAATGTGAGAAAGAAATCTAATTTCAGATTTAACAGCTATGGAAGATCACAAATACACTGCTAAATCAAAGGAACAGACTACTGAGATTACTACTAATAATTTATGTAAGAGAGAAAAGGGTGTAGGTGCACAGTGCTATTGCTATTCCATGAACTGCAAAAACCGCAAGAATGGACTTTCAAAGGAAAGGGCATGACATTTCACAAGTGAGTCACTTCTACTACTAGTTCTATTACTATTGCTAAAGTCTACGACTACTAGTAGTTGTGCTACTACTAGTTAGTACTGCCACTAGTTAGTTCTACTACACTAGTCACTGAATGAGTGAGAGTCGATCAGTGTCACTACTGAGTGTACGAGTTTGACTGTATTTTGTCGGTGATTAGATAAATTTATAAGCTAGTGAGTGAAATGTTCTTCCTTCAGAACGAAGGTTTTTTATTATTTAAATTTGGAATTTTTTTATATTAATATTTTGGAACTACAAACCATTAGGTTATTTGTAAATATTTATATTTGAAAGAAATGTTTGTCGTGCCTATAATATTATTTATTGTTGTACCTGGATATAGCTAGTAGTAAGGAGATAAAAGTAATAATACTATTGTTATTACTACTGTTGCTAACTAACTACTACAGTTTCATTTTAATTTTTAGATTTCCAAACAAAGCAACTGAGAACTCTCGTTATTTACAATGGTATCGCAAAAGCAGAAGAGTGAATAAGCCTGATCCTTGAGCTCTTATCTGCAACGAACATTTCAATGATCCATGTTTTGACAACAGGTTAAAACGTTTGACTGAAGTCATTTAAAGGTAATATTTTTCAATGTTGAATGATGCTTTTCAATGATCGAATGTAAAACCATATTGTCAAGCACAGTGCTGCAAGGTTGCTCAACTGAAGTAGATATATCTAAAAAAAATTTAGAAACCTCAAACAGCACGCAAAACAGTGACAGCTGCCACAGCAAGTGCTTATGGATATGTCTGCAGCTTAGCAGTTGTGTGATCTGTTCTCTGTGATTCTTCATCTTTGTTTCTGGGATTTAATGTCCAACACATAAGTTATGCTGTCCTTTTTGTCGTGTGTTAACTGTGTAAATGTTTTTTCATTTCCTAATTGTTGTAATAAAACTGCATAATACCCTGCCAATCATAAATTTCAAATTGATAGCAATAACTTGCAATTTAAAACACAAAACATCTTTTTGAAACAAAAAAATCAAAAAATCGATTTAAATAAAAAATAATCAAATAAATCAATAGAAATCAATTTTTTTAATTTAAAAAAAAATCGATTTTTAACAACCCTGCCTACAACACAACAGAGTAAGACATGGTGAATTTTTTGATACCAAATAACTGTAATGTGAATTTTGTTGCAAGTCAACCTTTAAGCTTTATGCCTAAGATGGGTGTGAACGATTTCCAGTAAAAATTGCCACATTTTCATTTTACATAGCAATATGGTAGCATTTTGAGCTGTTTTATTTTCGCTTATTTTATTTGTTGTATTGTTGTATATTAAGGGTACTATGTTTATGTGAATAAGACATTCATTTTAGTTGATTTTATGTAATTGTTATAATTGATGCTTTTGTTTAGGTGGTTGGAATAATAATCCTACTGTTACTCAGTTTAAGGCTACCTTTCGCAAACTTATCAGCAAATGTGGTGCAAAATCAAATGCTAGTAAGACAGGTAATGTTACTGCTCAAAACGAGATTCTCATCATACAGGCTACTCCAGAAGTTGATCAGTTTGTGGAACTCAATGATTTCAGATGTCAAATTTCTGTTATAGGTAACAGTATAGTCTATATAGCTGGCTACCTTGTGCAAAAGCTAACTAAAGTGCTGTCTTGACATTGGCCGTTAGTTGCTGGTTACCACTAAGTCAAGTATCCAGTACCGACATCTCTATACTCTACTCAAGCTACAAAACAATGGAGGATTGGTGCGTCCATCAGACGATGTCATCAGGATCCTGCTAGTTGCAGATCAATACTTGCGTATTAATACAAAGCCAGATCCACTCCATTGTGTGGTATATTTTATCAGTAGTGTAAGATCTAGTGATTTGTTATGCTTTGGGAAACACCTTACGAATACGGCAGATGGCATATCCAACTACTGCGTCATTGATGAAAAACCTTATTCAGTCGGTTTATGATCTCCGACAGCATCATTATGCTAAAATCCTACACTCAAACTGCAAGGTGCATCTTTGTGGCATACAATACTAAAGTAGTACTTTTTAAAGGCCAGTAACAATGTAATCACTGTAATATTCATCTGCAGCTGTTGTTGTGCTGTTATTCCTAATCTGATTTAGTTCTAAGAAACTCTGATGCACCTTGGCTCAATAGCCAGTGCTATACAAATCTCCTTTTACACAGTTTCTGTAACGTGTATGTATAAGTTTAATCATCTGATTACACTAATTCCTGCATTTCCTTGTTTGCATTATTTTGATTATCCTCTATTACAACTGTTTTTAATTTCCGTTTAGTTGTTGCAGTAGTTCATTCCATCTTTTACAGATACTGTATTATACATATTGTTATAACTTGGATCAGATTGCTTGGATTAAGTGAGACTCTTTATTAAACGTATTAGGCCATATTGGCTACATAAACACGACTGACGTAAAAGCGGCCCTAATGCCGTAAACAGGAAGCACGTGAAAAGGTCAAGGACCAATGAGCATTAGCATGTGAGTATATAACAGATTCTCCCTTTACAAAGAGAACTCAGTAACTAAGCTGCGACTAGTAGTATGAGTAAAACAGCAACTAACTACGACCAGTAGTCTGAGTAAAACAGTAACTAACTACGATTAGTAGTATGAGTATTACGTTAAGCGAAACATGCTAAATGTATTTACAAGTCCAAACGCTTTGGAGCGTTACGTACCCTGTTAGAGCGCCTAGGTCCTGGCGATATGGTGACAGGTGTATAAGGATGTGGATTACTTACAGTTTCAGGACACGTAGTGCTAGGCTGAGGCTCCACATGCAAGGGCAACCCTTCCACCTGAGGAGAGCGGACTGGCTGTGGAGCTGCATTAGATTGTCTAGAAGGAGCAACATATGGTAAATGGCCTGAATGAGGTGGTACCCTGACATCGGAGTCGATATCAAAACGGACTGATGAATCAATATCAGTGCTTACCGTGCCACTCTTGAGTTGGTCGATATGGCGTTTCCACCTCCTACCATCTACCTCAACATAATAACAGAGCGGACCGGTTTGGTCAACAAGCACTTTACCGAGCAAAACATCTCTATTGGTAGCCCTAGCCACTTGCAAAGACGTAACTGGAAGACCGAGGTCAGATACCTTGAAAATAAACGCCTGTGACTCTCCCTCAAAACTTCCACCAACCGTTGGACCAGGGTAGCGGGAGAGGAAATCAGCTTTGTTTTCAACACCGCGGTGCCACTCCAAATCATAATTTTAAGCAGAGAGCTTTAGGGCCCATCGCTGTATGCGTTCAGCTGTCATAACCGGCAGGCCCTGTTTTGGAGCAAATATCCTGCTCAAAGCCTGATTGTCAGTTACCAGAGTAAATTTACGACCGTAAAGATAGTGCCTCAACTTGTCTATCCCAAAAATGATGGCAAGACCCTCACGCTCTATCTGAGGATACAGAACTTCAGCAGAAGTCAACTTCCGCGACGCAAACAGAACCGGACGATCTTCCCCATCAACGGTGTGCGAGAGTACAGCTGCAACCCCAACTCTAGATGCGTCGCAGGTTAATTTAACCGGCAAGTTTGGGACATAGTAAACCAATAGCTTGCTTTCTTTCAACAGGCATTTTGATGCCTCAAATGCATCATTTTCCTCCTTGGACCAATGAAATTTTGTGCTAGCCCTAAGCAGTGCATTTAAAGGTGCCACAGTACCCGCGAGGTCTGGGAGATAACGGCGATAGAAGTTTAAAAGCTCTAGGTAAGATCTCACCTTAGCTTTGTCAGTCGGAGCTTCAGTGTTCAATATGGTGTCCAGCTTGGACGGGATTGGCCTTGTACCCTCAGCATTAATGCAGTGACCTAAGTAATTCACTTCCGACTTTGGGAAAGAACATTTAGACTTCTTGAGTTTTAGACCATACTCCGCTATACCCTGGAACACAAGCTCCAACCTCTGATTATGCTCTTCAATAGTACGCCCAGCCACAAGCATGTCATCGTAGTATATATGAATACCTTGTATACCACTAAGCACACGTTCAACCGCTCGTTGCCACAAGGACGGTGCAGTCTTAATGCCGTATGGTAGTCTCGTATATCGATACAACCCTCTATGAGTAACTAGGGTCAACAAATCTCGAGAACTCTTGTCTATGACCATTTGATTGTATGCTTGTGTGAAGTCTAGGTTTGAGAAGTATTGGTTACCCGCCAAATCACAAAGTATGTCCTCCATGTTTATTTGAGGTGGTGCTACCTCCTTGAGCAAAGGGTTCACAGTCGATTTGAAATCCCCGCACGGTCTAATTGAACCATCCGGCTTAGGAACAAACAACAGGCTAGTAGCCCAATCACTACTCTCAACTGGTTCCAAAACACCCTCACGAACCAAACGATCAAGCTCCTTATCCACTGCAGGCTGTAGCGCAATGGGCACTCTATAAGGCTTAGAACGTTTGGGAACGGCACCCTCAACCAACTCAAGAGTAGCCGGTGCACTTTTCAGCACGCCTTGACCCTTAAAGATATCAGAGTACTTCGTAAGAAGTTCGTGCAGGCCACTTACCGGTGAACTTACCAGTTTGATCGATTGCCAGTCAATGGGTAACTCCTTAAGCCAATCCCTTCCCAACAGCGTGAAGCGGGACGCCCTCAGCACATGCAACCACAGCTGTCTAGCCCGGCCAAAATGCTTGACAGACACCAAGAATTTTCCCTCACTCATCACCATATCTCCAGTGAAACTACAGAATTGCATACCAGATGGAGTAAGCTTAGCATTAGCAAAATGTTTTTGGTACACATCATAAGGGATCAAAGAAACAGTTGCACCAGTGTCAATTTCCATGACAAGATCGACACCGTTCACAGATACAGTAACACAATAGGGATTAGAATTCTGAGAATTTGCTGCTCTTAGGGTTTGTGCAAGTGAAAAATTGTCAAAATCAGAACACATTTGTTCAGCTTCGACATGGTCAGCAGCATGAGCAGCATTAGCTTGAGTTGTATTGGCTTGAGCTCGTTTCCTGGTGCACATAGGCTTAATATGGCCGAGTCGACCACAGTTGTGGCAAGTAGCATCTCGAAACCTGCATTGGTCAGCTGAATGATTGGATTTTCCACATCTCCAACATTTTGAAGTAAGATACTTAGCTTTGGTTGCTGGTGGTCCCAGGCCAGGGGCTGAATTTTGGGGGACCTGGAACCTCTGAGCAGCTGGATCTTTCCTGCCAGACTGAGTTGCCTTGATTTCTGCCGTAGGGTTGTTGGTCTGCTGAGCCATTGCGCTTGACTGGTAGTCATCCATCTGTGAGGCCAAAGTGACTGCCGCATCCCATGTCAAAGTTGGCCCCTCTCTGATTAGGGCTTGACGAATAGCGTCAGACCTCACCCCTGCCACAAGCCTATTTCGCAACTTCTGCTTCAGTTGGTCAGATGGGCCAAAGTTACAATGTGTTGAGAGCCTCTTCAACGCCAAAACAAACTCCGGGATTGACTCAGTAGCAGACTGTGTGCGAGTGTCAAAAACATAGGCCTCGGCTACCTCGTTTCTACGACCATAATGTCCATCAAGCAAAGTCACACACTGGGCATACGACTGATCATCAAGACGATCAGGTGAACAAAGGTTGATCAGCAGCTGTACCGCCTCACCGCCCAGTACAGCAATCAAAGACGCCTTCTTATCAGCCGCCGTAATATCGTTTATAACTATCCAAGAGGTAAGCCTCGTTTTATAGGTAGACCAGTCCTCAACATCGGGTCTAAATTCTTGCAAATTTCCAACAGGCATCGCTGTAGTAGTTACAGAGTCCGATAAACACAACCTCGTCGCCAATCTGTTATAACTTGGATCAGATTGCTTGGATTAAGTGAGACTTTATTAAACGTATTAGGCCATCTTGGCTACATAAACACGACTGACGTAAAAGCGGCCCTAATGCCGTAAACAGGAAGCACGTGAAAAGGTCAAGGACCAATGAGCATTAGCATGTGAGTATATAACACATATCATACATTCATAAGCTATTATCACTTAAATCTTGAAAACAGTTTCTGTTTTGGCAGCATACCATGTGTTGTTTTTATCGAAATACCTCATGTGCTAAGTTTTTCCATATGCATTTATGCATATGTAATATAAATTTTAATATAATGAAACAGTTGTTATTTGCCTGAATATATCATTTGCTGGGTTTATGCATCTGTAATACAACAATTTGTATGAATAACATGGTCCACGAAAATCTATTTTACATCTACTTATCATTGGATATATCCCACTCCATATGTTATAAGTAGGTTTTCTTCTATCAGGGCACCCTAAACGTTGTGTAGGAGGAGTTTTCATTAACACCCAGCTGGAAAATAACTATTCAACATGTACATTTCTGTCATTTTTCACCGTTTGTTTACAAACAGAACTAGCATTCGATTAGCTCTTCAATATGGCGCATACGTTACGTATCATTATCAACGTAAAAGTCACGTGATTGCCATTTCAGTAGTTTTAAGTTCAATGGTATTACCCTATTATTGAATGATTGGTATTACCGTATATACTCTATACCGAAGCCCTTCCAAAAAATTTTGGATAGGAACTATATTTTACCAACAAGCCTGAGAGCGGCTGTCTAGCGTCACTTACCCCTATACGTATACTAGCTGTGCTACCCGGCGTTGCCCATGACGTAATAAAAAAGTCTAAACAGAAAATTGAATTGTATTTAACATATAACAACATTTCCCTTTCAAACTACATATCATGAGAGAAGTGTTTTGTGTATTTAAAATAAATCAGGAGAAAAATAAAAACAACTGCAAAGGTTTTAAAACTATGTCAAACAACTGTAATTTTCAAGCTATTAGCCTGGTACATTGCCAATGAAAAGTTCCAGTAAGCTGCTAGGCTTCTAATGACTGTGTTGTATTGAAATACTTCAAAAACAAGATACCAGCAGGGAATGTAAAGAGACATTAAAAGATTAAACATCAATCTTGGAAACTGCTGCGTCAACACCACGTCAACACCGCCAAAGGAATTTGGGATACAATTACATCTACCAACCATGACCAAGTACAACCAAAGATAACTGAGCTTACCCTGAGTCAGCACTTTTCCATTACATAACACAGCGCCAATCAATGTTATGCAATCCCAGTTTCAAGACACAGATATAGCGCTAATCAGATGACGGCTCAGAGACAGAGTTCCCTCCAATGGACTTACTCCTACAACACAAAGATATAATACGAACATTATACGTACCGTCCTCAGGCTATCCTGAATACCTATAAAAGCTAACAATTTTTAGTAGCTCATCCTCTTTTGACAGTGACACTTGTAGACGTACAAGACGAGCTTAAGGGCATTTACAGCGAGCCGTTGGCGTAAGAGATTATCTTTACTTAGTTCTATTGCTTTCTATCTATCTTATATTTTAGAATTTTGCTACTTGTGTATTAGGCTTTGGTTCATAATAATAAAAGATATTTTGATTGCTATACCAAACATCTGAGAGTTAGCATAGTTGAGGCCTGCACAAAGATTTGGGTCAAGTTCCATACTCATACTGTTAGCAACCATTGAATAAACAATTAGGCTGACCTAGCCTAATTAACCACAACAAGCATAGTCTAGATTGAAGTAGAACTTGTGGTTATTAATCATTGATGTTAGTGTGGTATTCAAGTAAGTCAAATTACCTGAAAACCCATATAACATTTTTGGTGGAGGTGCCTTATCGGTCACCAACCTTTCGCATAGCTAAGTGGGTATCCCTCAAACGCTTTTAAATCTTTCGTAACACTCTCATAATATTTCGTAGCGCTTACCATAGATCTAACGTCTCCATCTCTATTCATATCTGGTTGCTTGACTATCTAGAATATTTTATTTTGGTCACTATATTCTACTGGGCAGGTAGATAATTAACATATCTATTGTGGGACTAATTACAAAGTCCATGTTAGCTGAGGCTTGGTGACTAATCTAGATATATCTTTTAGCCAAAGCATAACCTTTCGTAACACCTTCATTATACTTGCGCAGCGCTTAATTACAGCCTATATTGGGACTGACCACCCACTTACATACTACTCATAGGCTTGAGGATCCTAATCTATTTTAAGAAAATCTGAGGTCAGATTTACATTTGCCTAGGAGAAAACAACTAATTTACTATTTCCGACTGTTTCGCTTGCAGGGAAATCATATAAACAATTTCACAGCCGCGTGCTTCCACTTTTGCCATAGTGTCCTCTATTTCCGACTGCAGCTCGCGGGAAATAAAACTCATATATCCTTTCTGACTGTTTCGTTTGCGGGAAAGGAATATCGAGACTATACATACAGCTGAGCACTGTTATAACTATACTGCCTACCTTTCCGACTGTTTCGTTCGCAGGGAAAGTGCAGATACATTGACAATTTGATATACGTACAATTTCACAAATTTCTCAGGACACTTTGATTTACCTTTCTGACTGTTTCGCTTGCAGAGAAAGCATAAATCTATTCACACATTGGCAACTTTTCTTGTACGTTCAATTCTGCAGATTTATCCAGTCACATGCTCACACTTTTCATACCTTTCACTTTTCATACTTTTCATACACTTTTCATACCATTTCCGACTGCAGCTCGCGGGAAATCAAACATATCCTTTCCGACTGGTTCGTTTGCGGGAAAGCATATCCTCATTCTATTAGTGACTGTAGATACACAGAGCTCTAGGTTATTACACCTAACATTTACATACGTATAAGGCCTAACAATAATAATACACCGGTTATAATTAAGTTACATCAGCTTGACTTATAGACAAGCACACTACTATAAGAAACTTAAACTCGAGTATAAACTTTCAATTAGATACTAATATAGTGCACAGACTACACAACTCTAGAAATATTTCAGACAAGATACTGAACTGACAACTACTAACTTATAACAGCGATTGACTGCATTCATATGCTCATGACACTAATCCTCTACATTTTGTTACGCTGTTTACTTATATATAAACGTTACAGACTCATTCTTACGGTTGAACTCCAATCATTTGGAAAACAACCCTTCCTATACATAATAACTTTCTCGTTGACAGACATAATAGACTACATTTTCTTTGTTACTTACTCGATACTTGCCTTAACATAAAAGTATTCAATAATTAAATATCCCTGTCAGCTACTTACATATAAGAATATTTATAAATCATAGAGCCCATTGCTCATAGGTTGCATATTAGCTGAGTTTGTTGTAGCAGACCAGATCCTACATGCATATACCCTTCACTACAACCAGGAGTCAAACCAGCAGCAACGATACAACACCCAAAAGGGAGCAGCCAAAGCTAGCGTTGAGCTACTCCCGCAGCTTGTATAAGCTAACCCAAGGCAACACAGCTGGACTGTAAAATGCCAAGGAAGAGAATTAATAAAGCACCTTCTACGACAATAAGAAGCTTGAGAAGCCGAATCAAAGTTCCGGACCAGAGCCCACGAGGCGAACAACGAGACTTGGCTACCCCCGGACCCCAAGACCAGAGCCCACGAGGTCAACAACAGGACCCGGCTACCCCCGAACCACAAGAGCAGTGCCCACAAGGTGCAGACCTCAACGGGGACGACTCCGATAATTTCATAGAGTTCGACCCGTTTGCTAACGGAGCACCAAGGATGGCTGATGGACAACTGCTATTCCCACCACCTCGGGCCGGACCACCTGTTATCAGTATAATACCTAACGCTGATATCATAGAGCCATACAGGGAAGGAGATAATTTTGAAGATTACCTTGAACGATGGGAAATATTGATGGCTCCATACAACTACGACAACAGACAGCTAGCACAAACTCTACCTGCTAAACTTGTTGGACCAGCATGAGAGTCCTATAGGAACGTCATAAAGCTTAAGCCAGCTTACGCGATAGATTACAACTCCTTGAAGAAAGAGCTGATATCTGCTTTTCGAGTCGATCAACCACTCCGAGAGAAGAACCTGTGGAACATCACCCAAGGGAAGAAATCGATCAACGATTTCTACTCCGAGATTGTGGCTGCAGGTCGATCAGTGTTTAAAGATTTACCGGAAGTGAATCACGACCAGGTAATAAAATCCGCATTCATAGGAGGCCTGAAGGAAAGCTATCAGAGATCGATCCTGAAACAAGAAAACATCAGTTTACAAGAAGCTCTAAAGGAAGCAAGAAACCTGGAAGCCATAGATAGAGCAGTGACAAGAAATAAGACGATGAGTGTTAACCAAGTAGACACTGACTCTCTCGCACCGTTAACAAGACAATTACAAGGATTGACCATGTTAGTGAACGACCAAGCAAAAAGAATAAAGGAAAATGAAATGGAATTTTCGAGAAGAGAGGCGACACCAAGAGATTACCGAAGTAGAGGAGGTTACTCAGCTCCAAGGAATAATTATAATGGCCGTCAACGTTACCGACAGCAATCTAGAACGAATTCATACAACAGGAGCTACAGCCAACGAAGAAGAGATGATAGAATCTCACCCGAAAGAGGCAGATATTCCCCACCTCGAAGACCGAGATACCAGGACACGCAGACAAGGAATGAGTACCGACCGCGAGAAACACAATACAGAAGAGAACCACAATATGGACGTTACAATTCCCAAGCTAGAAATGATAGCTCAAGAGGAAATTATGAATATGGAAGACCAAGAAACGCTAATACGCAGGCTTACTGCAGATACTGTAATAAGACTCACGCATTCGGGAGATGTCCTACAAGCTATCCAGTCGCAGAGGTGTCAAATTCTCCCTTAAAATCCGATGAAAGCCTGACAACGCGAGAATTCGTGCATAACTTTTTAACAACTAATCACGATAGCGATGTCTCATTAAACGCGAGAAGACCTAGAGAAGACAACCTTTCATTCGAAACGGTCAATTGCGTAGAAACTACAAGAAATCAACGCACTAATACCGTAGACCGACGACCTAAACGTAGAAGATTCACCGGAGGACGGCTCGGCCTGTTCAATATTGCCAGCTACTTTCAATTTAGCCTTTTATGCTTAGCCTTATGCGTTACCGAGGCGACAGCATTCAAAGGACAACCAAACAACCCCATGATTTGCGGCACAGGAGAGAACGATTCTCCACAAACATTTCGAGTAAAACAAGAATACGAATGCTCAACAGACACCAGCAAACAATCAGACATGGCACCCCAGAAAGTTAACGTAACTATCTACAAAAAGAATATGATCAAGCAAAAGACTATCGCCTACCAGTGCACGAAATTCACCACACACGTCACGACACAAATTTCGTTTTTCGGAGACATTAAGACCAGGACAACCTCAAGCAGCACCCAGAAGGTAACCCTAGAAGAATGCACCGACATGGTAATACATAAGAAGTGCCAAGCGGGAGTTTTACATGGAGGAGATGGAATTTATATTACAAACGAACCAACCAACGCCATGTACGTATGGTGCTGCCAACAGAAAACCTTCAGCGCTAAGCAATGCAGTTATGTGGAAACCTACCTATACAAGAGACACGGATCTGACGAATTCGAAAGTACAGCCGGAGACGTCAGCCACTGCAATTACAACAACGGTTTTTGTGAATTAAACGACGGATCAATGCTTATGTGGGACCTGGACATAGTCGAAACATGTGAATACACGCCATGGTTCAACGAAGAAGGAGAATTCTTCGACGCACATTTTGTCTCCAATAAACGAGATTTAGCTCTGACATTTTACAACTCGGGAATGAATTCACGTAAAGATTGTAACGACTCTAACGTTTCGCTTTCGGACCAAGGCCTTATAGTGAAATTTCTTACACCATTGACGAATGTCACAATTAACGATACGATAAAGGCAAGGATATCAGTAGAGGGTCAAAGCGCTGCCCTCTTCAATTCAATGCTACAATCACTCGCCTACCAGCAAACTAAGATGGCTCAAGAATTATTTTGGTCAGCTTACTTCTACGCCTGCCACAATCTAGCTGAGACTTTACAAATAGTTACCATGCTATTAGGAGAACACCCAACACTCAGCGCAAGATATTTACTGGACAAGCCAAATGTTGTTGCTACAGCAGGTCTGGGTTTCCTTCAAGTTTACCCTTGTACCATACTCAACAACAGTCAATACGAAGTACTACCAATGGAAGAGAATAATTGCACAGAATTTATTCCGATGAAAATCAAAATAGCCGGTACAGAAAAAATTGGATATTTTAATCCAAAGGACAATGTGATACACCCAGACACCTATACAGTCAATTGCAAGACAAAAAGAGGCACATTGATGATGCTGGAAGGTAACATTTCTGAGTACTTTCCGAATGGAACGATTTCGCCAATAAGAGAAGCCACCGACTTGAGCATTCCGGACATCAACCTCGGCAGCCAGCCTCTACAAATACAAGAAACAATATTCAGCAGAGCCCATGTGTTAGGATGGTCAAACACAGACGATTACGGAGGACTGAATGAACTCCTATCTACCTTAGACCGACAGAAAAGAGTACTAAAGGCTATGGGAATCGTCACGAACCGCCATAACACCCTACATTACAACACCATAGAGAGCAGAGAGAAACTATTTGGCTCAACCCTATTCAGCTTTCTATTTGGAGAACACGTAGCCTCAGGTTATGAGCTATGGACGTTTGCTTGTAACATCGTTCTCACATTAATGGTTTTATCAACAGTCATCGGGGGAATCACAAAAGGATGCTTTATATACAAAGCAAGGAAGAGCGCAACGGTAAATGCTTCAGATGTGGAGACGGCACTGGGACTAACCGATATGCCAGGACGAGAAGACGAATCCGAAACAGAGTCCAGCAATGACCCATCCGCACCACCGGAGGACTCAGAAATCGAATTATCATCTGAAGACTTAAGCAGCGCGCCTCCATCATATAAACCCTATGTACCCAAATACACACGACCAGGAGCAACTGACGAAGAGCGTAAATGCTTGAAGGCATGGAATGAATACTTTTCGCAGGCACACAATATGCATACTCTACGAAGACACCCCGAACAGGTTAACGGTGTTACCAACGCTTCAAGAGAAGATTGTAGAAGAGCCACAGTAGATGTCAAGATCAACGGATTTATCTGCACGTCACTCGTCGACGCAGGAGCCACGATAAGCCTGATCAATACATGACTTGCTCGCGAACTGAATCTACACTTACAACCAAGCGACCTGACAGCTACAGGCGTAACCAAAAACACTTTGAATATCATCGGACGATCAACGGTGATTTTGAACATCGGAGGCGAATGGAATGGAAGACATCGGTTTTACATAGCAGATGGTATCTCACATGAAGTAATTTTAGGAACAGATTTAATGAGCAAACTTGGCACAATCACTTACAATTTCGACAGATGTACTCTTCACATCAATGACGGACCAGCCATCGCCATGGGAAAGAGTTGCTCCACCAGCTCAGCATACATCTGCAACAATATCCAAGTAGCACCATTTACAGAAGTGGCAATCGTAGCAAACGTAGATAGCAACTACGAAGGAAAAGAATGCTTATTTGAAGGAAACACTGACACTATGAAAAGACTGATGATCGGCAGATCAGCAACTCGAGTTGACCAAGGGAAGATAATAATCCCCATTATCAACCCAACCAGTAAACCTTTTGAGCTGAAGAAAGACACTATGGTTGGAAGCATAGAAAGCTTAGATGAGGACTTACGATTGCTCAGTGTGCCGACAACTCCTGTAGAACCGGAGAAGCTCCGCTCCTTTCCAAGCGACCAGCTAGACATCTCGAAGATGAATTTGACGGAAGAACAGTTCAATGAGTTGAGAAAGCTTGTGGACGAGTTTTTAGACATCGCTGGAGAAGGAATCACCAAGCTTGGACGAACATCAATAGTAGAGCACGTGGTGGAAACATTACCAGGTACCATGCCAATACGGAGCAAGCCATATAACATACCAGTAGGAGTGAGAGCTGAAATCAAACAACAGATCGATCAGATGCAAGAAAAAGATCTCATTTCACCTAGCTCAGGTAAATGGACATCACCAGTCGTTTTAGTACGGAAGAAAGATGGCAACTAGAGATTCTGCGTAGACTACCGCAAACTAAACGCTGCCACAGTGAAGCAGTCCATGGCCATTTCTTCAATCAACAGCGCAATAGAGATCATGCATGGGAAGAAATCTTTTAGCTCGATAGATTTGTGCTCATGATTCTTTCAAGTTTCTCTACATAAAGACTCAAGGGAAAAATCAGGTTTCATCACTCCATTCGGATGCTACGAGTTTAATACCATGCCACAAGGGATGTCAGGCAGCCCAGCTACTTTTACAAGACTAGCATTGGCCATCATGGCAGACCTGATTAGTGAAGGCAGCAGCTGTGTCTATCTAGATGACTGGCTGATGACATCACAGACTTTTGAGGAACACATCCAGCTACTGAGAACCGTCTTCACCCGTCTTCGCTTCGCCGGACTGAAGTATAGACCATCGAAGAGCCAACTCTGCCAAAGAGAAATTTTGTACCTAGGACACATCATATCAGAAGAAGGTATAGCAGTCGCACCACACAACACGGAGAAGATAGATAAATTCCCCACACCTAGGAATAAGACGGAAGCCAAAAGATTGCTAGGACTGTTCGGCTACTACAGGACATTTATAAAAGGATTCTCGAAAATTGCTACACCCATCACACAGCTAACAAGTAAAGACAAAGAGTTCGAATGGAACCCAGAATGCGAAGAAGCAATGCAAATTCTGAAGTCACGTATCACCACTGCCCCTATACTTAGCTTCCCAAACTTTAAAGAACCTTTTATCCTGACTACAGACGCATCATCTGCTAACATAGGAGCAGTACTATCACAAAAGCAAGCCGACGGAAAAGAACATCCGATATCTTTCTACTCCAGAACATTGAATAAAACCGAGAAGAAATGGGACTCATGTGAACAAGAGCTCTTCGCCATAGTAACAGCGGTCAAACACTACAGAGCTTACCTGATGAACGTACCTTTCAAGATCTTCACAGACAATGCGGCATGCACCTACATCCTTAAGAAGCCGGAGTTATCTCCACGCCTAGCCAGATGGGCTATCCAACTCTCAGACTACACCTTTGAAGTAGAACATAAGGTAGGCAGTCAAAATAAGGTAGCAGACGCTTTATCGAGAGCAGTCACAGCCATCAACACAGATTCACCGTCATCAGCGATAGATGTTGACATGAGAGAAGATCAGAAGAAGGATTTCTTTCTAGGACCTATTTGGAGGTATCTTGCTAAATCTAAATTTCCACAAGATGCAGGAAAAGCAAGAAGAAGAGAAATTGTTACAGACAGCGAAAATTTCATGCTAAAAAGAGAAGTTTTGTACCGAAAACAGGATGAGAAATTACTACTTGCCATACCCGCAGTGCAGCGACCGCTTCTACTCTACGCTATCCATGACAGTTTGACAGCCATGCACCCAGGAGTGACGAAAACTTTGTTGAAACCTAAGGATAAGTACTGGTTCCCAGCTATGTCACGAGAAGTGGAAGATTACATCCGACACTGTATTTCCTGTCAACAACGGAAAAACCCACACTCACCTACACGAGTACCACTCGGCACCCAGATGGCTAAAGCACCATTTGAAGTCCTATCTGTCGACTTTCAAGGACCGCTAACAGAGAGCTCATGTGAAATGAAGCACATACTCGTTTTCACAGACCACTTCACAAAATGGACAGAGATTATACCAACTAAAGACCAACTAGCCACAACAGTTGCTAAAGTGTACGTAGAACAGATATTCTGCAGATATGGAGCTTCAAAGATTCTATTAAGCGACCGTGCAAAAAACTTCATGAGCGAAATGATCGCAGAAACTAACAGACTTCTAGGAGTGGAACACAGATTCACCAGCCCTTACAGGCCCCAGACAAACGGACAGGTCGAGATTTACAACAAATCAATAGCAAACATGCTATCGCACTTCGTAAACCCGAGCGACCACAAGGACTGGCCTCGATACATACCATTCTGCCAACTCGCACACAACTCATCCAAACATACGATTCTACAAGCTTCACCAAGTTCACTACTAATGTGCAGAGAAATGAAACTACCCTACGACCTGACTAAACCATCACCGGAACCAATTGAAGCAGACGATGGCATGTACAAATCAAAATTACACGAAAGAATGACAACGGTTTGGAAGAAAGCTAGAGAGCTAATGGAGAAAGGGAAAGCCAGACAGAAGAGTTACTACGACCAGAAAGCTTCACCCAGCTCTCTACAAGTAGGAGATTATGTTCTCTACTACGACAAGAGAGGTTATAGAAACAAGACATCAAAACTTATCAAAAAATGGAAAGACGCTTACATAATTAAAAGCAGGACCGACACCAATGCCACCATTCAACCTTTCGACCGCCCAGACCAACCAGCTATTACCGTACACCTCAACATGCTTAAGCCACACATTGGACCACTTATTAGAGGAGAACACTCAGACATCACCCTCGAATTAAACTCACCAGAAGGAACAGATAGTGAACAAGACAAAACCGAACAGGATGGAACTGAGGTACAAGAGGACACTCCACAGGAAGATGACAAACAGTTTGATTCACACTTACCAGAAGATACGACGGAAAACGGCGAATCATCGGCAGATAAGAAGGTACATTTTCAATTCCCAGGAGAAATAATAGAACCCGATGAAGAGCACCGCTATGATGATTCGCCTGAAACAGAAAATCAACCATTGACGACAGACATAAATCAAGATGACGTATATGAACCTGAAACAGAACTCATGCAATCAACAGAAAATTATAGCCAAACCCTGCCACCTAGCTATGAACAGGAACGAACGAAAGAAAGAGAGAACTCACGGACTCCGAAGAAGCCCGAAGCTTAAGAGGATAGAAGATTTCAAATATTATGTATAACTACAGTTCTTACCCGCACAAATGGAACACGATTTTGGACCAAAACGGACTTTTCCTAAAGAATTAACTCCGCCAGGACTACGATTAACAGAATGAGACTATTAGAAAACTTAACCACTACACGCTCGAGACAACTATTTAAAAAAAAAAAGAACAATTTTTTTTTGTAACTCAATTTCATTCAATTAAGACAAGTTTAACAACTTACCGACGACCACTGGAAGATCAGACGTGACATCTGCTCCCATTATAAAGCGAGAAGGCCATGCCGAGGATTGGTTAAAGGCCAGATCAGTTGAAGTTTCAGGCGCTACAAGGAATCAATAGTGGAAAGAAGCATTAGCACTGACATCAGACACGACGGAATAAGAAAACGGACGAAAATAGCAACAACAAAACAAAAAAAAGAAGTTCCCACTTACAAGCAGTCGGGACAGTGATACGCGCTGCCATAATCGTACCCCAAGCATCCTTGCTAGTGATATCCACAGCGGGTGCACCGGTCGTCAAGCTGATACAGGCGCTGACCTTGCCGAAGCAGGTACACCTAGTGAGGTCACATGGCTAAAAGAAAAGATTCAATCCAAAAATCGTCCACCGACACGAACTACTATCATCTAGTAATCACTCATACGCATATGATTAAAGAAATGGACTCACCGCTTCCGTGATGGGATAAGACCAACCCAACGACCAAAATACAACCAAGAAAAACGCAACCCCGTTACTGCACATGCTTTTCCTTTAATTACACAAGGAAGAATGAAGGGAACAAGACTAAGAACTCGCCGAAGGATAATATACTGATCATATGACACCAGACGGGCCCCATCATTGGCCAATATCTTCCCGCCAGCCAACCAGTAGCTCCGCCCACTTTCCAAGATCAACGATTGCGCAAACCATTAAAGCGACCTCCAGACAGTGACAGATTAACTACACCGAATAAACATATGACTAATTAGACTCCAGGACAACGTGATTTATCACGGAAATATCCCAACCGGAACAAAAAAGTCTAAGATTACACTACGACAACTATCTCGACAGACTACCACCCGAAGACTTCATACGACTCCTATTGATAGACCACGACTAACATAACTTACTGAGACAAATAAGAAATTGTTCAATGATCTTTATTTTTCATTAATATAATCAGAACAAGGTCACACCCCGTTGGCACACTCGCACCAGAGATCTCTATGGGTAAAATTACCACAATCAGTACAAAATCGTGCCCCGTGTATGCACCGCCTGTAACCCCTCCTAACCCAGGCCAGGCACTCTGGCCCACACTCTGTCGGGTTTACCGACCCCTCCTCCGAGCTCTCCTCCTCCCCCGCCGGGAGCGCTCTCGGGGCTTGTGACCTAAAATTTGAAGACACAGGACATTTACAAGACTGTTACCTAGAAGAAGGAAGAGACGACTAAATAACACTTACAAACACTATGACTCACCTTGCCTGTTCTTCCAAATGACGGAGGAGCCTTGCACCCCACCCCACCGGACGCCGCGCCAGTCGGATGGGTGGCACCCTCTCCAACCCAGGGACGGCCAACGGCTGCACCCTTTGCAAGGGTCTGGCCGGACCCGCCGAAATGGCCTCGGTCTGTGTAGAGGCACAGACTGTAGCGGGTGAGTTCTGACTGCCGAACTCTCTTTCACATAGCCTGCCACGTCAGAGACAGATATCAACACGCTCATGGTAAGTACACTGACTATGTTACACCTAACCCAATTTGATGACTTTCAATCGGATAATTAGCCTGACCTACCTTCTTACAATTGACAATAGATCAGAAATGATTGAGTCAACGAATGTTCTATTTGACATATTGCAAAGGAGAAAAATTAAAAGAGAGAAATACTGCGTAACGTCTCCCACAGTATTTATACCTTTCGGCTTTAATGATTAACCATCCCTACTACTAACCACAACATATGGTTTTACCACATGCTAACATCTATATTCCCTTGACAGGTAAACAGTGCCGTATCTTTTTTTTCCAATCTCAGATAGTGGTTGATTCATTGACTAACTTAATTGAACACACCATGGTTCACCCAACTTTGAGATGAAAATCTAACTTTAGCCACTGTAAGAAAATTGGCGTGCTCACTTCATGTAATGAAAATTGACTTTTGAATTTTTAGGATAGACTTTATTGTGAAATAGACACGGCACATACCAGAAAACGAACTCATTTAAAACTGTTAACTTTTATTGTGACTTCATATTTTTTAGGATAAGACAGGTTAGTGATGAACACAGATGCTTGGAATTTCTTTCTGTAGGTAGCTCCAGCATTGGAGAATGAAAAGGTTCTTACACACAACTGAGTCATGCATATTATAATATTTATTTTGAGATTTTAGAATTCCAAAAAGCACGCCAATTTTTACTACAATGTTATGTGAAGTTTCTATTTCAAGATTTAGCTTTCTTTCCTGACCATGAGACCAATGACTACCCGCCGCTTACAACCACCCATACATACCGACATACGGGAGGACCCGTTTACTTTGCCAAGGGAGACGCAATACAAACACCAGTACAATAATACGCGATCTCGAAAGGACAATTGACACTCGCATATACCACAAGGCAAACTAACAACCATTTACTTCTACTACTAACACATACCTTATTGCTCTAAAAAAAAAAAAAAAAAATTTTTTTGTGTCACTCTTAACATCTTTATGGTTTTGGTTTTACGAATTATTATATTTTTTTTTATTATTAACTCGGGTATATGGGTTTTAAACATCTTAATTCTAACTATAACTTTATAACTTCATTTTATATATTCTGCTTATTTTACTACCGTTACGCCAACAGCAACGTTACTACGGAATACCGATATGAGGACATATCGTTCTTTAACAGCGGGAGAAATGTTGTATTGAAATACTTCAAAAACAAGATACCAGCAGGGAATGTAAAGAGACATTAAAAGATTAAACATCAATCTTGGAAACTGCTGCGTCAACACCACGTCAACACCGCCAAAGGAATTTGGGATACAATTACATCTACCAACCATGACCAAGCACAACCAAAGATAACTGAGCTTACCCTGAGTCAGCACTTTTCCATTACATAACACAGCGCCAATCAATGTTATACAATCCCAGTTTCAAGACACAGATATAGCGCTAATCAGATGACGGCTCAGAGACAGAGTTCCCTCCAATGGACTTACTCCTACAACACAAAGATATAATACGAACATTATACGTACCGTCCTCAGGCTATCCTGAATACCTATAAAAGCTAACAATTTTTAGTAGCTCATCCTCTTTTGACAGTGACACTTGTAGACGTACAAGACGAGCTTAAGGGCATTTACAGCGAGCCGTTGGCGTAAGAGATTATCTTTACTTAGTTCTATTGCTTTCTATCTATCTTATATTTTAGAATTTTGCTACTTGTGTATTAGGCTTTGGTTCATAATAATAAAAGATATTTTGATTGCTATACCAAACATCTGAGAGTTAGCATAGTTGAGGCCTGCACAAAGATTTGGGTCAAGTTCCATACTCATACTGTTAGCAACCATTGAATAAACAATTAGGCTGACCTAGCCTAATTAACCACAACAAGCATAGTCTAGATTGAAGTAGAACTTGTGGTTATTAATCATTGATGTTAGTGTGGTATTCAAGTAAGTCAAATTACCTGAAAACCCATATAACAACTGTACTCCATGACGTTGCGTCAGCATTGTTGTTCAGCTACAGTTATTCTAATAATGGCTATAGCCGGAATGCAGACAGACATGCGGACATACTTTGAGAAATATATTATACGTATATGAGCAATCTTTATTGCGGTAATCAATAGTCATATTTTACAACGTTTTTTCTACAAGGTACCACACCAAGTAAACTAACTAAAGAGTAGTGTACAAAAAAAACTAGAAAGAACAAAAAAACTATCCTTTAACTAAAAGAACTAATGAATAGACTAATTAATATAGTAATGTTAGAACTGAAAGCATAAAATATGTAAAAAGCAAGCTTGAGGAGTGATATGAATATTGTTTAAACAAAAGTGGACAAATAAAGCTCTGTGAAAATAGTTATACGTATCTATGACAACAAATTTCTAGTTATAAAAACAGCGTATAATATAAAATAGTTAAAATAGGTAAGGCTAGATAATGAATGGTATTATTGGTCAGAAGATAGTAAGTAGATGTAGTTTGAGTTTTGTTTTAAAAGATTGCAGAGAAAGAGTTCTTAAAAGAGTGAAGAGATTATTAAATGAATTTAGCAGCTTACTGTGGAGTTTGTTGTGGTTTATGGCAAATACTAGAGCAGCTACAAGAGAAGATCCACCAACAATGTACGCAAAAACATCCGGTATATCACAACTGCTTCCTACCGAGAACAGTTCGGGAACTGAAAACCAAGCTAACAAATCACAACTAACACATGAACATAACACGGCTAACTTACAATTAACCAACAATATTGTGGAGTATATTGGAGTTATTGTGGAGTATTGAATGAGCAGTGAAGCAGGTAAGGTACTGTGATAGCTTAGGTAAGGGAAAAACACCAATAGTGCTTGCTATTAAATTGGTAGGTGGTAAGCGATGGTTTTTATGGGGTATGTTTAGGTCTGCATACAAGTCGCAAAGCTTTTTTGTAACATAAATAGTGTGTTAGTATATTTTACAGGTGTTGTAGGGTAGAACATGTGTTAGCCATATATAAGATAGGAATGGATAAAATTATAGTAATATAGTCTGGCAGTATCAAAGTTCATAAGATAACGAATGTTATAAAATAAACGTAGGTTAGATGATATTTTATTTGAAATGAATGAGATGCGGTCTAACCATGCTCAAGAGTCGTTGATGATAAAGCCAAATAGTTTAGAAGTAGATTGTCTTGTTAGGTTTCTGTCGAATATAAAAATTGCCAGAGGAAAATTCAAATGGTGGATTTACTAAAATATAGTGAGATTTTGAGATGTTAAGAGATATCTGATTTGTCACGCACCACTGTTGGATAAGTGTTGGGGCAGCATTTATTTTAGATTGAAGGCATGAAGGGTCAGTTTCGGATATAGAGAATGAGGTATCGTCAACAGTGAGGTATCTTTCCTAGATAATTGTTCTAGATTACGCTTAACCCTTGGGTTTTATTAGGTTTTCAGGAAGAGAGGCAATTTTCATTTTCTGGTGCTAATGTGCGTATTTAAATATTCACAACAAAATGATTTCGCTAAAGCTTGCATCCAAAAATGTAAAGTTTTAAAAATTAATTGAGTGCTAGAAGTGGGGTTGTGCAGCTTGTTGATTGTTTTATTAATTAAGTATTACATATTTTATTTCGACAAAAAACACACGAATGTTACTATTGTGACTCATGCTTTAATGAACAATTTATTATTATAAAAGTGACTAAAAAATTTTGTATCATATCCCTTTGTTCGTGTAATGTAATGTTCTCACTGCTTTTCTTGCTCATGCGTATAATATTTAAGTTGCTAATTAAGTTAACACAACCAACACTTTTAAGTTATAGTCATTATATTATGTGCCAACAATAATTTCAATTCAATGTTTCTGAAAGAGCATAGCTTTAGAAAATCAAAATTGAAAATGCTATGTCAATACTGATAGCAGAACATGAAGAAAAAGTGAAATGGCTGCGATCGATGCAATATTACAGTGTACCTGCCTAAAACCATTGCCATAAAGGCACTTCATAAACAGATTTCATACACCTTCGTTTATGTACAAATTTTCCGAGTTTTTACCATTTAAAATCATAGAGGAGTCTCAGTGACATATGAAAGGACACAGCTAAAAAAACTACTATCATGGCAGAAAAACAATTTATTTTAATTTGCCACAGATTTGGCGGAGCGAACCAACACTATTTTTCACTTTAGCAGTTTTTATTATTATTGAGTTTTTTCTGTTCACTGAGACACAAATTTGAAATCTTCACCAAAAAAGGCCTCTGAGAAGGGACTCTTAAAAGAGTTTGACAGACAGATAACTTTGGCAGTTTGAGCGCCAATAGTGAAAGCCATCGCACCATAAATAAGATTTGCTAATTGACATAACTGAAAGCATTTCATTATATTAGTATTTGTAACAATGAACACTAATCGTAAGCAAATTGATATTCGCTGTTTAATCACTGGTTTTATAAACTACTTCTGTTTTTAAAAGTTATGGTCTATGGATTTTTCAATACAAGACTGTCCTAAACTTGTAGAGATATATCAACTGCTTCATTAATGCTTGTTGAAAGCCTGCGATCATGTTTCTAGCTACTTTGCTTATTTTGACGATTAAAAAGTGATGCCAGATAAACAAGTATCTAGGTTCAGACCTCGCATTTACTATAAAATGGTTTGTCTCACAAGTCCTCATTTTAATTCTGCCATTGTAGAAGCGTTCATGTGCATGCGTATTCTCATAAAAGAATCTGATGACGTAGTAAAATCTACTCCAGGACTATTAATGCATATGTAAGATTTATCTTATCACAAAAATTAACTTCAAATTTTACAACCGTTTTTAAAGACGATTCTCTCAGTCATAAAAACCTTCTGCATGAGTTTTATTTTTTTGCCCGAATGGCTGAATTTAAAATCGGAACTGTAAATATTGTTTTCAATGATGAGAGTTTTGACCGCAGCAGTTTTGTTGTGATATCTAAAGGTGAAGCGGTTGCCTTCTTGCTGAAGTTTCATGTTTATTAGGACACAAGCAGCAATCATAGCATTTTCATAGCTTCAGAATAACAAATTGAACCAACCACACTTACAAAAAGCAGTGACAGCAATCAGTAAAGTACTAAATAATCCTTTTACTAGTTTTGAATCCCCAACATATGCAGTGACTCTAAAGCCTATTCTAGGTAATAAATGTTTATTATATTTAATACTCTTATTATTAGGGGCTCCTCTCATGATGTAGTGTAGTAATTTTGTGTTTGTTGTAGTGCAATGTTCATGTCAGTTATAGCTAAATTACCTTTTGCCTAAATTTACCTTACTGATTTCGAGAATGCTTTATTAAAGGCTTACTTGCAACGCGATTCACATTACAGTTATTTGGTATCAAAAGATTCACCATGTCTTACTCTGCTGTGTTGTGGGTGCAAAATATGTAGAAATTTAATTGCAAGCTCTTTAAAGCTCAAAAACGAACAGTTCATCGCAGCCATCATGAAAACGCCGTAGATTAAAATCCCTTTTCAATACGGCTCAAATGGGACGTAACCGAATAAGAGGGCTTCTGTTCACATTTCATGCAACCTCATTCGTCGAAATATTTCCACAAATATACTTCTCGCATTTGATAAAACCATGTCTATTGTCCTTACGCGTCTATT
Organism: Watersipora subatra; assembly: GCF_963576615.1. Taxonomy (NCBI): domain Eukaryota; kingdom Metazoa; phylum Bryozoa; class Gymnolaemata; order Cheilostomatida; family Watersiporidae; genus Watersipora; species Watersipora subatra. The sequence goes on along the minus strand of NC_088708.1, from coordinate 42,680,777 downwards.
TCATCATCATTGTAATGCTGTCATTTTGATATCTTCACTGATATCTCAAAACCCACCGTAAAAATTTGTTTAATTTTTTAGCCTTAGCTCGAAGGAGTGCATATCATCCTCTGATAAATATGACGAGCCTGTTGGTCACCTGTGATAGTCGAAAAATGTTGCAGAAATTGTTCGCGCTGTTTGGCAAGAAGTATGGGTCACATTATCAGATTACGACTAGACGATTAGACCAAGCCGAAACAAAACTGTAAAGTAGCGAGCATCTATATTTGATACGGGCTTTTCGGTAAACCCGAAGTGTTTGTCATAAACTAGTGCTACGAGAAGTTTTATATTGAGCCTTTTATTGGCCTTTCAATTTATGTGATAACTAACATAAATTTATGTCAAAACAATAACCAAATTTCTTAAGTACGTCAGAGAAATAAATTAATTCCAGCTTACGGTGTTTTCGTGATGGCTGCGATTAACTGTTCGTTTTTGAGCTTTAAAAAGATTGTAATCACGTTTCCACATATTTTGCACCTACAACACAGCAGAGTAAGACATGGTGAATCTTTTGATACCAAATAACTGTAATGTGAATTTTGTTGCAAGTCAATCATTAAATACACTATTGAGCAAATAAAATTACTGGAAATAGTTTCGAACTTGCGACAAACAGATTGTTTGCATGATAAGCTTTCAATTGATTTATACTTAAGGAGCATTCATAACATTAGCACTGAATAATTCTAAAGTCAGTGTTGAAACTTCTCACAATGCACAGAGGGATGCTGAGAATTAATAGCCTGACTGCGTATCCACCTAATATATGGCATGTACTAAGGCATTGTCTGCACTTGTAAGAATGTACACCACGAAACTAGAACCTCTCTGTCTCCAATATACGGAAGTGCCCACATATTCAAAGATTCCATTGAAGCAAAATTTGCTCAATTCGCCAAGCTACCCTTATTCATAATATGGATTCTCTCACTCGATTGACCCTGCTTTTTCACATATGGATCAAGATGTTTTATTCTTGGTGATTTTGTAATGAGAATAAGATAATATCAAAGGTTAGAAGTTACCTTCTCAATATTAGGCTTACTCAATACTGACAACTCCCAGTTGTCATATCTAGTTACTCGGCTTAGACAATTTTTGATTTTACACTTGTAGGTTGGTGTCATCACGATTTTTGTTAGTAATCTGCTAAATCATTCACAGACCTCTAAAGGTTTTCAAAATAAACATAAATCTGCCAAAGCATCAACTGATTTGCTAAGCTTTTGCCAGATTAACTCTATATACATGTACAATGTATATAGAGTTATTGTATATTGGTATATACATGTACGATGTATATACCAATATTATTCTTCTGATGGACAATTGTATTATCTGTAGATTCCTGAACTAGCAATCTCTTATCAAAACACTTCATATGTTTCTCAATGATATTGTAACACATGTAGTAGTAACTCGAATAATGGGTGTTCTTCTCACCATACGGTGTCGGATTTCTGTTTCTCTCAAACCCTATACATGAATATTTTATTGTTATTACTTGTTATTCTCTCCTACCATTGGTCGTTTTCTCATGTAAAAACTATTTTGAGATATGCTTCACAAATCTCTGTTTTCAAATTCTTTTTGGCTGTCAATGCTCTATTTGTTGTCCTTTTTGTTATGATAGTACATGTAATGACTTTTACAGAGCATTACATGGTTTTGTGTCCTGGAGTTTTGTTAGATTTTTTCCATTGCGGTAAACTTGTTAGTATATCTCTACTAGAATAATATCGAAGCCTACCAGAAACAAAAAGTTAACCTCCAATCTTTCTTTACAGCTAATCTTTAGCTTCTTTGTGGAGCGTTTAAGGTTTTTTATTTTTCTGATTTGTACAACTTCGGACATAACTAACGTTTTACTGCACATCATCAGTATTACTTTTTGTTTACTCCTTGTACTGTCTCTGTAAATAGTTATAATTATGTTTAGCTTAATCCTTGTGTTGATTTAGATCATGACATTAAAAGAATAATCACAGTGTACGATTACTAGGGCTGAGCGTTAAATCTAAACAGTTTGGCTCATATTTTAAACATGAGTTTTTATTAGCGAGGCATCGGACTGTGGCATCGGACTGTGGCATCAGACTGATAATCATTAATTAAGCATTAACAAATCTGGAATGCATCGGATTTATCTGAGCTTTTCTAAACATCAGCCGGCTGCTGATTTTAACTTTGACTTGAACCATCTTGTGTTAAGTTTTATCAATGCAATTCTTTTAATTTCGAAACAAATTTAGGACTACTAATAAAATAATATGACATGCCAATTACACGTGGAAGGTACTTCTGATGACAGGTTCAAAAATCGTTGCAAATTTGCTATATGACTGAGATGTCTTTTTTTTGTGTTCTATCTCACCTTGCTACTGGTAGAACTACTAGGCTATTAGTTAGTAATTGTGGGTAAAGCAGGCGTTGAGATCAATAAAGAGTAACCTAAACTATATTACTAGGTTTTTATTAGCGACTTTAATTAGTTTAGTATTTGGCATTAAAAGTTGATTTTTAAATGCATTACCTACTAAATACAATTTTTTATATTTGATCCTTATGAAATTCTGTTGATTGCTGTGCTATTCTTAAAGTTTTCATGCTGAATATCTGTTATATATGCAGGTTGTCATGACATCAAAAACATGATTTTGCAGTTGACTGCGTCTACGCTGTAAACACCTTCCAAAACCAGCAAGTCAACTTAGACAGATGACAATGTGTAGCAGATCTAAAAGCTTACAATACAAAATTTTTTGGATGCATAAAATAAAAAAAACTGAAAGTTGCTTAATTAGAAAAACTGTAAAGATTACCCTCTCTTGCGAAATGGCTCTAAATTATACTTCATGGATTATTGATCTTTTCCACATGTTAGATCAATTTACAGTCAAACTTGAAGTTGTTTATATAATTATTTACATAAATTACTAGAGTTTTCTAAACAACTACTAAACTTCATAATCTCCATAGCCAATGCCGGAGTTTTAAATTATATATTTTGTTAAATTTAGAGCCGTACTCAGCTCATAATACTGTATCAATCTTTAATAGCAAATTAAAAATTTTGGTTCACTCACATTGTGTTCGCTTTCAATAGTTTTATACATTTCCCACACAGTTTGAAGTAGCCCAAAATGATTAGGAAAATTTCAGCATGCCCAGAATTTCAACCGGTAATGGCCAGACCATCATCTAATTACATTAAAATTGCAGTTTTGATCTTGAAATTCAGAAAATATCAAGCTTCAGGGATAGATACATTCTCAGATTTTAATTTTGTAGACGTTCATGAGTGTACCGTTTAGAGAGTTATTGCAAATCTAAACAAACACAAAGCAGAAGGCGTAGATGGAATTCCCACAAAATTAGTAAAAGCATGTTCACTTGAGTTATCAAAACCTTTGGCCTACATATTCAACATGAGCGTAAAGCAGTGTTCTTCCCAAAAAAAATGAAAAGTGCTAAAGTTTTAGTCATATTTAAAAACAAAGGCAATAAGCTTTTATCTAATAACTATAGACCTATTTCTATTCTGCCGGTTTTCTCAAAAATCTTTGAGCATCTTATTAACCAACAAATCTATAACTACACTATTGAAGAAAACATTATTGCAGAAACTCTTTTTGGATTTCAGAAAGGAAAAGGAACTCGTGAAGCATTGATAGAATTTACAAACAATACACTTGCAGCTTTAAACAATAGTCTATCTGCTTTAGGTATATTCATTGACTTGCCAAAGGCTTTTGATACAATAGACAAATTTTTCTCATTCGAGTTTAAAATTACTTCAAAATTATCTATCAAATCGTCTTCAAAGTGTTATACTATCTCAGAAAATATCCCAACCTCTAGTAATTAAATGTGGAGTACCCCAAGTATACATTCTTGGACCAACACTATTTTTGTTATATATAAATGATCATGTAAAGAGTACTGATAAATTTAAAACTATTTTGTTTGCTGATGATACTAACTTATTTTATACTGCTAAAAACTTGAATAAAGATATACCAATAATTAACAAAGAATTAAAAGCAATAAAAAATTGGTGTGACCAAAACAAACCAACATTGAATGTTGACAAGACTAATTTCATAGTTATTCAAAATCCACAAAATAAAATTCGATTAGCAGAAAACATTTCCATGAATAGACAGAACATACAAATGACGGATAGCATAAAAACTTTAGGTGTTGCAATAGATAGAACACTAAACTGGTCAAGACACATAGAACTGTTGAGAAAACAACTGCGACAAAGCATGGAACTTATTTATCAGGCCTCATTGATCTTACCAGAAATGCCTCTTTTGCTTTTATATAACACTCTAATTAACAGTAAAATAGTTTATTGCTTGGAAGCATGGGGAAATCTCCAATGAGCTACATAAACACAATTTTAGTCATCCAGAAGCGATTGCTTAGAATAATAAATCATAAAAACTCATATTTTCCATCAACTCCTTTGTTTAAAAGATCTTGTGTTTTGCCTATACAACAACTATACCAACTAAGAATATGCCTTTTTGCCTTCACACAATTTAAATCTCAAAGTAACTTGTCAACACATTATAACACTAGTCATTCCTTATTTTCATTGTCCCTTCCACCCTCCTCCTCTACTGGTGGCCATAGACGGGTTGCCTATCGTGTGTCATCAGCATGGGATTCCTTGCCAATTTGGCTAAGGAAAATAAGTAGTCATGATGGTTTTAGGGCTGCTTTGAAGCAGTACTTGCTGGACTCTCTGGAATAGATTTGTTCTGATTTTTATTGACAATTGATTTTTATTGATTTCTGACAATCAATCTCATCTGTTAACTTGGACTCTGCACCTCGAATCGCCATGTTACTGCAGATATGGGCCCTCATTGTATTTTACTTTTTCTATAAATTTGTTATGTCATGATTTAATGTAAAATAAAACAAACAAACAAAATTTTTCGAATAAAATCCATATTGACATTGCATTAGTAGATTGTAAATATATCACCATTGCTATTAGCTATTTCTGGTGAGCAATTCCCATGTTTTCATTTCAAGGAAAGGTTTCGATGAATATATATGCCGTGAAATAACATACGCAAATAGATTACTCTAACTTTACAGCCATTGCTCCAAGACTCAAGACAGACTAGTCAAGTAAATGCAGGTTTTAGTTGATACAAACAGAGCTAATGCTATGAGTTAGTGTGGAAAATGTAGGTGTAATGGCTATAGTAGCTACATGCTGTATATAAGTGTAATGGCTATAGTAGCTACATGCTGTATATAAGTGTAATGGCTATAGTAGCTACATGCTGTATATAAGTGTAATGGCTATAGTAGCTACACGCTGTATATAAGTGTAATGGCTATAGTAGCTACATGCTGTATATAGGTGTAATGGCTATAGTAGCTACATGCTGTATATAAGTGTAATGGCTATAATAGCTACACGCTGTATATAAGTTTAATGGCTATAATAGCTACATGCTGTATATAGGTGTAATGGCTATAGTAGCTACACGCTGTATATAAGTGTAATGGCTATAATAGCTACACGCTGTATATAAGTGTAATGGCTATAGTAGCTACACGCTGTATATAAGTTTAATGGCTATAATAGCTACATGCTGTATATAGGTGTAATGGCTATAGTAGCTACACGCTGTATATAAGTGTAATGGCTATAATAGCTACACGCTGTATATAAGTGTAATGGCTATAATAGCTACATGCTGTATATAAGTGTAATGGCTATAATCGCTACATGCTGTATATAAGTGTAATGGCTATAGTAGCTACATGCTGTATATAAGTGTAATGGCTATAGTAGCTACATGCTGTATATAAGTGTAATGGCTATAGTAGCTATACACTGTATATAAGTGTAATGGCTATAATAGTAGCTGTATGCTGTATAACTGAACATTAGCTGGTTGATTATGACGATATTAGCTCTGAAGCTGAGCCGTCTGTTCTACACCCAAAAATGAATTGTTTGTGCCGAGTTATTTTAAACCAGTTTACTATTTCAAATGTTGATTCACTATAAGAGTATCAAATAAACTATTGACAAGTAAATTAACTGAAGCAAATCGATTTTGCAAAATTGGTAAATCTTATTCGCTATCAATTAAGCTCTAGCATAACACTTTTAGGTTTATGTCACATTATGGTTCATTGGGTATGGAAATTGTCTTCTTTAGTTTACAATTTAATAGAGACAAATGCAACAACTCGGCTGATATTACATAGAGGCAAATTTCAGTCGAGCAGAAATTTTGATTAGTTGGTTAGCAAGTGTTACCTAACAATTATTATTAACATCAACTGTTCCAGTCGATACTGAATCGCTAAATTTTGCTTAATATTTTTTGTATTACAATAATAGGGTCTTTTTTATATTATGACAAGTAATGGTTAAAAAGGTTGCTCATCTATTGCTACAAGCGGGTGCCAGTGTTTAGATTACACCCAGCTCAGCAGGTATATAATGGCCTCACATAAACATTTATACAAATAAACATGCATACACCTACTTTGCATACTAAAAAATATGTTAAGTAAACAAAACACTTGTTGCAGTACTATACATGTATGTGGTTTGTTGCCCTGTGCTACACACTTATAGTGTCTTTCGGTTGCTAAACACTAGGACATGCATTAGGAGGGCTGTCGTAGCATAATGGTCTAGAACTCCTGCTTGCTGTAAGGTGAGCAGACATCATACTCTATCCTAGAGGAGTTGCTTACTCACACACTAAGATAAACTTTTAATAAATTCAAAAGCATTTATTAGTCGCTACTTGACAAAAATTTTAGAAGTGGTTTTATGATTCGTATACTAAAGTCACAGCTTTTATATCGGAGTGCAGTAGGTCGGCCAATCATCGTGTAAATATCCCACTTGTCCAGCTTATTGGAAAGTTCGCTGTAGCTTAACACACATTAAATGAATATTTATTTATTGAAGTTCTCATATAAAATTAGAAATGAAGAGTTGCCATTATTTTTCTAGCTTACGTTCTGGCGTTCTGCTAAGAACAACCAATTACAGTAATTAGAAGGGCATCACTTCTACTTCCTTTGTAGAATTATGATTTTTGGTTATAGAAACTATTAATGGTATGCCACGCTAAAGGATTTTTGCTAGTTAGAGTTGCTTTCCCTTTAAAGGTAGCACAACTCATATTCTCATAACTTAATGTATACCTAATCATTACCGGTATGCATTGCTTATCACCTTATGAATCCACGCTGTTAGAAATACCAAAAACAATAACAGTTTAAGTTAACACTGTCTGAGAAACTGCAGAATACAAGCAAAGTATGCTGCCATATTGACCGTTAATAGTAGTCCTTGAGTTTTGCTAAAAAATATTAAAAAAGATGCAGATATAAAAAACTTTTTGTTGCTTGTTTGTTGCTATGGTGATCTGAATGCCCACTGTGAACTAAGTGTCTGATGAGTTTTTATGAAACTTTCAAAATTTGTTGAACAAATGTTAACAATCATTTTGTCACATTTTCTAAGCTATTCAACAGGTTTTGTTAGGATGTTGTAACGAATGTGCGCATTCAAACAGTTCTATACTGATCAACAAGACAACACAAAGCAATATTGCGTCTGTATTATTATTATTAATGAATTTTTTATATAAATATTGCTCATCTGAGAAAGGTCTTTCTTATTGACAAAGAATTGCTGCTAACAGTTGGAAAGTTTAGAATTCACATACAGCACTTGGTGAGTTAGCAAACCTCCCGGGTTAAATTTGGGCAAAGTAGATTAATTATTTGAAGTACTTATTCATGGGTAATAAAATTGGTAAGCGAGTTGAAGATAGAAATTTTTTTCTTGCGCCACGAGCATCAATTTCTGAATAGAAATTTGACCTACTTAAAACTGTCATTGTTTGATTACTGGTATTGACATGCCAAAAACAGACCAGCTTCCGTTCTTCCCATCCTGAGAAAATAATGCACCTTCAACTCCATGTTATAAGTTTTCGTTGTTGTTCTTCAGTGTCCACATCAAAAGCAGTTGATCACCAAATTATAGAAACGATGTATGTATGAAACAGATGGTGGCAGATGGCAACCATCCAAGCATATCCAAACTTAGCGCGTGTCCATCTAATGTGCACAGTCATATCAAAGCAAAATATCTGGTCTGGTAGCACATTTCTATAGGTGTGTAAAGAGATAAGATCAGTTGATGGGCGGGTGCAGTCGCTTCACCATTGTCTTCAATGTATACTCCAATTTTTTATTAAATTATAGGATGTTTAATTGAAATTATCATAATGTAGGCGGAGTCAGGCAAGTAATTGTGGCTGATGATTGGTGATGCATTGTCGTCTAGAATAATAACGTAACCTAATAATTCTCTATATCTCCCCTATGGGAGAGCATAAAAAGTGATTTCTGTTACACTGGCTCTACGGTGAGGAATGCACACATGTATAACATACAGGAACACAGCAGCGGCAGTGAGAGCCCAAAGGATTCTGGATCGACGCCTCAACACCACAACGCGGTAAACTCGGAGCTCATGGTCTCTCAGATGAACCCGGCAGCATGGATGCATTCTGGTTTGCCTGTCTCAGCTGCCCAGAGGTATGCAGTTAAACAATTCCCAACACTCTCCAGTATCAGTCTTTATTTTACTAATCACTTAACGACCGTGTAATAATATATTAGATGGCATTGTCTGCGCGGTCTATGGAGACCAATGTAACGCTCATTCTAGCGGCTCACCGGCCCAAATCACATTACCTGCCTGTAAGTAAGCACAATCCCCCTCGTCCCTTTTTGGGAATAGTCTGCGCACTTAATCCACTCTCTGTTCAAGAGAATATGAAAGATTAGATTAAATATGGCACAGAGGACACATGGCAATTACCGATGCCAACGGCAAATCATATTTCAATTCTCTGTCTCTGTCAGCCATGGCTAGCTGTGACAGCGTTTCTTTAGCGTCTCACAGCCTTACCTGCACTTTTCTGTTTTTGCCGGTCGCCAGATTACCTGGCTCTTTCACGGTATCTATCAAGCTCCTCCACCAGATTGATCTCACATCCTTCATACCTAGATCTGTTGAGGTTGCTGCAAATTACACGATTACTTTTAGCTTTGAGCAACTTCATCCTTCTGTTCTCTACTGTTACTACTGCTTATCTCTTCATTTTTGTTTTTAGCTCGGGGCTAGCGCGAGCACATTTCGAAAAACAACCACCCAACAATTTACGCAAAAGCAACTTTTTTCATTTTGTGCTCGCGCTTTATGACATCCATGGTCAGCCAGTCGAGATAGAAAGGACAGCATTTGTTGACTTTGTGGAGAAGGATAAGGTAGTCGTAAGTGTCGCTTAAACCTTCATTATCACATTCACGCTTGCGGTGTGTCACGCGCGACGCACCGCGCGCTACATGAACATTCATCGCAAACCGAAGCACATCTTTCTCAACCTGCTATTGTATGAACACCGATTTAATCGGTCATACAGAACGTGAAACTCTAGAGACTTCTGCTTTGGTTTATTAATATGAATGCATGACCATAGTGTACGCTATAGTTTTGTGGGAAGATTTCGATGTTCACTGACTGTCTTCTTTCGAAGTGTAGCCAGCGTACTAATGCTTGTCAGTTGTTTTAGTCCGAGCACTGCATAGTCGTATCAACCTTTCAATCATAGACCCTCTGTAGATTTCCTCGTATGGTGTGAATGATTAAAGTTTGTTTTATTCTTACCAATAAAAATCCTTGTTTGACTGTCACAGGAACAGGATATGGTCAAAACAAATAATGGAATTCACTACAGAGTACAACTTCTCTATGCCAGCGGTACGTACTGCATACGCCCACACTCACCTCTATTTGTTTATTTAACCTCAGGCTAAGTCATGCTACTGAGGTATGACTTCTCGGTTTTAAAAGTTTGTCACAATATTCTGCCGCTTGAGCAGAGTAATTTTCTCTTTACTTGTTGAGTCTGGTGCTGCCAATCGTACAGCATGCGACCTACTTTCACAAGCCTATGCGAAAGCAGCTGACAAGGCAGTCTCACTGCTTGTCAACCAGCTGGCAAAAAGAATCCTCCATGTCTTTAGTGGATACTTTCGACTATTGCTTTGCTGGCTATGCATCGATAGCAATTTGCAGCAATTTTATTACAACAAATCATACGAACAGGTTATTCGAACAACGTGGGGTTTCAATAGCATCGTGTTTATTTTTTATGTTTTTTTTGTGCTTTCTAAGCTGTTTAAAGAATCACAACATTACTAAGAGAATAGTAATATTCTTAGAATGTCAATCAAAAATAGCCATTCTTCCATACCTTCATCCAAAACATTGGAATCAGGCAGTTTTTCAACATTAGATTCCGGAAATTATCCTATTGAAATCCATATGTGGGAAAATAAACATTTAACTGGTAGATTGCAAGCATATCACCATTGAGATTAAGTAATTTTTGTAAAAAATTCCTACATTTCAAGTAAAGAATGTGATGAATATGTGCTCCATAAAATAACATACGCAAATAGATTAGTCAAATTTTATAGCCCTTGCTCTAAGACCTAAGACAGAGGCATTAAATATGTAAGCGGTTTTTGTTTGTACAAACATAGCCAATGTTATGAGTAAAATAGTAAGAGAATGTCATAAGTGCAGTATTTATCAACCATGTTGTTGAGGAAGGATGATGGTTGTTGAGGAAGGATAATGGTTGATGAGGAAGGAATACGTTATAAACTATTAACTACATAATTAGCTAAATGATATAATCCTTGAAAAATAGATATAGATAAAAAACTTTTTCTAACATAGAAACAGTTTTTAGTTTTAAAAGTTGTGAGTTGTTTTCGGTTCCTAAGGCAGCAAGAATGGTTTTAGCTTCAAAAAATGTTGTTAGTTTCCAAGTCAGCGCTAGAGTTCTCAAAGGTTGACTTTTTATAATCTCAAAAAAAACAAAGAGACTAACAAGGCTGATAGTAAGACCTTGAAAGCACTAGCTTTAAAAGTCCTAGATAATAGTCCTTTTTTAAGCTAAAGGTATTTGATATTTCTTTAAAAAAATACAAGTACATTTTAAAAATATTTTGATTTAGCTTATTAATGGACCCAATACCATATGCATAAGCTACTTATCTAGTGCTGTTTGCTCATTGGACTACTGAACTAACAGTTGTTAATATTTTTATTAGCGCACAGTTTTTCCTTATAGCCATTTGCTTCAAGGATAAACTGTGCGGCAATAAAAATGGAAAGCTGCCAAGCGCTTGCAGCTCATAGCAGCTTTCTTCTGTTATTCGATTTCTGCTTCCATTCTATGTCAAGGTCTTATGTCAGTTCTAATCAACCACTATTCTCCATATATTTAGACCGGAACACTTTTATGATTTTACTATTTATTAAGTATATATATATTATATTTATTAAATATATATAATTTTTTATAGTTTTTGGAGTTTGCTTCTTGGTTTTTTTGTCACAAAAAATTAGATTTATAGTTTGTGATAACAAAAATTATATTATAGTATATATTATTATCAAAATTATATTATATCATATGCTGTGTACTTTAAGTTACATGTATATAAAAATACTTTTGACTTGTGAGTTTGTCCAAAATAATTTTTTCCAAATAAACAGTCTAGAAAACTTTTATTTGGCAACCTAGTATCAAATGGTTTGTAAGTTATACACCAATAATAATATTAATAGTATAAACTTCATGGGCACCGCCGTGGAAATTCTCAGATGTAACACAATTAATCATAAAATTAGATCAAATTATTTTCATGTTTTGCAAGAATGGTTGAAGATGTTCAGACACATGACACACACTCTGACTCCAGCTGGCTAAGTACCCATTATAGGAGAGATGAGATCTCACAAAGCATTTACGTGTAATTATATTATTATTGATCATTATTTGTTATCATTTGAACTAAGCAAGCTGGTTTGACTTGTAGGAGTGCGTCAGGAAGAGGACTTATATGTTCGCCTCATAGACTCCGTTACCAAAGCGGTAATATTCATATTACTAATGTACATATGTTCTATGTGTATGTCTGTGCCCTTCTTCTTCATCCTCTATGCTTGCAACATTTTCTAGCCTTTCTGTGTCACACCCTTCTTGCATCATAACTATCATACAAAAGGCCTTCTATTAGTCTTTGGAGACTTATATTTGCTTATTTATTATTATTTATTGCGGTTAAACGATGAATCACATGTTATGATAAATCATAATAAGACAGTTATAATACAGTGTTATTATTTAAATCTTACATCTGTTGCAAAGCGTGGTAAAACTTTTACCTTACATTAAGTTAAATGCTGCTTAGCATTAGTAACAGTGTTCTATTGACTCGATTCTCAAAATATAATATCACCTTGAATTTTTTATTTTAAAAAGAATGTTCTAGAATTAGGAACAGTGATAAGACTGTAAATCGAGTTTTGCTCTTTACGAGGTGAAAACCTCACAATTTCAGCTAACAAACCATTAAATGATGTTTTGCAGAGCAACTCATCAGACGATGTCATGCTGGCCAGGATTGTTTTCAACGAACTGAAATATAATTTATATAAAAAGTGTAGAACACTCCATGTTATTATTAAATGTCACAAACAGATATGCTTCAAAACCTCTATTCTTAGTCAGCGTGTTTATCTTTTCAGCCAATCATATACGAAGGACAAGACAAGAATCCTGAGATGTGTAGAGTTCTTCTCACCCATGAAATCATGTGCAGGTGAGTAATAGCAGGAACTATTATACATGCTTGTTTCGTTATATCAGATCAACAGTAGCAGGACTGTTGACAGTAGTGTTGCAGGACAGTAGTGAGACATGTGGTATGTTTCACTATATGTAGGCCAATAATAGCAAACACCTGCTCATTTTATAATGCTAAAAATTCAAGATAAGTTAACATTTATGTCCAAAATATCCAATTGATCTAAAAACTGCATGTGTGTTATATTTAATAATTTAATATAAAAGAACAAGATAAATATTGTGTAAATTATGTCCATTATATCTTTTGCTGTATTACCATGCAAAATAGTAAAACATTAAAAATGGACCTCACTTTTTTACAAAAATTTTAATCAAATTATATTTAGGCCTATATTATATTTATACCATCAATCTGTGCATATTATTTTTATTATACAATGATCAGCTGCTATTTAATAAAAGTGCATCAGTCATCCTGAGAAATAGTAATTGCTGTTAAACTTCCATCTCAATGAGATCTACATTGAGCAGACCTTCACCGGAAGCTAAATGGTGATTCAGTCTTAATGAAAATTTTAACCCAACAAACAGTCTTCTCACTAATTTTCAACCGGCAATAAAACTGATTTGTTCCAGTAATTACGCTCTTCAATGTTTAGCAGTGACAGTTCTTTTTATAAATATACGGTATATATTTTAGCTTATCTCATATATCGATCTGCTAGCTTATTGCTTTGAGTGCGATGTATTGCATTAGCTTTGTTTCTGTTCAAGCCGTCATGTTAGTACCATAACTCAGTACAAAACCTCTCAATCCCCTGACAGTAGAACCTTCCGAGTTTATTCAAACACCCTACCGGTTGTATTGGGCTGACGAGAAAGCGTTACCTGTCGACAACCAAACGTTTCTATGGCGCACATGCCTGTCTTTCTCTTTGATTGTCAGGTAGAAAACCCCATGTGACCGTCTCATTATACAGAGTTGTGTTTGATCGTAGCTCTGCATAATGGCTGAAATATTCCTTAGGGCATACACACAGATGCTGTTCGCATTGTTCTACTCGTAACATATCTATTCTATGTTCTGTTTCAAGCAGGTCTAGATTAATCGTAAAATATTTTTATGATTTTTTATTTCGATGATGTGCCTGGCAGCAACGTGTGTAAATTTATATTTCATTGTTCCATTTTTAATTTAAAAAAAGATTATTCATCTTTTACTTTAAAGCAAATCTGAAATTTATCGAAAAAGCAGTTTACAAAAAATCTCTAAATATATTGGAAATTAAGATATTATATTATATCAATATATACATCCGGCATATAGTATGTGCATGGGTTATGATAATAACCACTTGAGCAAACAAATAGGGTAAAGGTCAATAAGTTTTGAGACTGTGGTCCAAGGTCTGAATTTGATGATTTTCAGCCACAGAATTCACACCATTTTTCAATGAGTTGCTGGTATATTTTATTGTACTTTTGTGATTGTTGATTTAAGATATTTTAAAGTGCATGCATATGATATGTTGCTACAAATAATTCTGTTATTATAACTTACAATTCACTATCTCGACTCCACAATACTATTAGATTACCATTTTTAAAACACTTTTGTTTAACTCACTCAATAATTTTTAATTTTTGTGTTTTCGCAATTTTTTGTCTTTTGGCTTGTAACGAAAACATAATTTTTTTGATGATTACCAATAATAAATAATTATTAATCATCAAAAAGGTTATAAATACACTATACATAAAAGGTTATACATACACTATACATAAAAGGTTATACATACACTATACATAAAAGGTTATACATACACTATACATAAAAGGTTATACATACACTATACATAAAAGGTTATACATACACTATACATAAAAGGTTATACATACACTATACATAAAAGGTTATGCATACACTATACATAAAAGGTTATACATACACTATACATAAAAGGTTATACATACACTATACATAAAAGGTTATACATACACTATACATAAAAGGTTATACATACACTATACATAAAATAAACAATGATTTTTAATTGTTTCACAGTCGCTGCTGTGACAAAAAGAGCTGTGGAAACAGAAATGAGACACCAAGTGACCCAGTAATAATAGACAGGTTGGTTGACCTACTTATAATATAGTTTTAGAAGTGCTGCCAACCTAATTGACAGCGGCATTCACATTTCTGCTGCCATTCAGAACTTTACTCATTCACATTTCTCTAAATATGAATAGGAATTGCGACTTACCATATATATTCAACCAGTTTTCGGAAATCGGTTACCTCACCCTAATATTTTTTGCACGCAATGACAGCAACTCGAATTCGCATGTAAATTGTTATACATTCAAGTTTATCGAGTACGAATTAAACCTATTTATAGCCAGGCTCATCTATTTTTAGCAGCTTTGGTGATGTTAATTGTGAAATTTTGTTTGGGGCCGTCAGGGAGACGCAAAGCTAACAAGGTTTGGTGTCATTAGTAAGCCCAAGTGCCTGACAATATGTTTGGCTGCCTGCAGGCAGCTCTCTGCGCTAGCCGATCCTGCCTGCGCACGGAGCGCTTAGATAGGATTTATTGTGACAAACAATTAGAATGTTCAATGCAATTTGCTACGGCTGGACCAGAACATGTGTTTATTTGTCCATCAAGGAGTTAAATACAAGGAGAGACAATAAGAGGGAACCTGACAGATTCAGCTAAATAGCCTCATTTAATATGATACCTTCTATTATACATCATCATACCCTCTCCCTTTCACTCTCTTAATCATACCGCTTAAGACGGATGCACCTTCATAAGTGTGCCGGCCTTTGTGTCCGCACGGGTCTTCCTTCATATCAGCGTTCACATTGGATGAGCTTAACGAACCTATAACCGGGTGACAGATGTGTGCATCCAACCTCAGCCATTAAACATTATTTTACAAAACATTTTATTGCTATTAGCAGCGATCAACTGTGAGGAGTGACAATAAGCTTTCCTGGCCGAAATTCAGTGCAGAGATAAGCATCACCATTATTACAGGCTATATTTTCACTGCAGCTGTTTACAAACAATACGGAGATGCGCATAAAAACGTATCACGAAAGCAATCAGTGTTCATAGAAAATCTCTTTGTCACCTCCGACACCTGTGCACTCCAACTTACGTTAGTCAGTTTGCCGTGAGTTAGAGAGAAATAAATAACGATAATTTGCTAATGGCGCTTATTGTTAGATAAAAAAATTGGAACGAATGGATGATGGAGGAGAGATAGTCTTAGTGTTATTTGTTCAACAGCTCTCGCAACAGGCCAGCTATTAGAATATTAATAACTAACATGGCGTAGGATTTGAGTCTCGCTGTCATTTCTAGAGCAGGTAAACTATCGCTTGGCCCCGCAATCGATGATGCTGAATTATATTATATTATTTACGTATGAGTCTCTTGGGACTGCTAGCAGGTCGTGTCTTTCATTCGAATACTACTAATCACATACTAGCCGCTCTCTCGTTTACCTTTCGTCGCCAAATTAATTTTTTATCGAATTGTTTAAAGTTTTCTGCCACTTCATACAATGCGCAGTATACACCTACTGTAACACTTGTACTCGAGTTCATTTTCATATAGGCAATCAGAGAATAAAAGTTATTAAAAAGTATGTTTGGCGCTGTACTAACCTAGCAAAAATTGACACTGTTAATCTGGTGGTTGCCTCCTCTCTGGGATAGCCGGGCCTCAACCACTTGTGGAACATCCTTAGAGATTTCTGGAATGTTTATAGTGTATTAAGTCAGGAAGAGCCTTGGACAATGAGGCGCCAGGGGAGTTGCTTGGTATCCCAGAGCAGTGCCATCACGTGGCACAGTCACTTTCCTCTACTCCAGTCTCACTATGCAGTAGAAATAGAAGCTGGAGAGATGGATAATTTGATTTTCTTTCATTTATAACCGTGATGAATCTAATTATTCGAGTCCATTACTGATACGGCCAGTGATAGCCGTGTGTCGTATGGCTACATCATCCGTAGCATAGCTGGGTGTATAGCCATAGACTCCTAAACTCATAGCGAGCAGATGGCAAATGAAACCACTTACAGTAGTTTGTCAGGTCAGCCCAGTTATGATGTCAGTGACTCACCCGTCCGTTCTTCTTCTTTTCTAGATTCTTCTTGAAGTTTTTTATGAAATGCAATCAAAATTGTCTAAAGAATGCAGGAAATCCGAGAGACATGCGTCGTTTTCAGGTATGTAATACCAAACCTTTTGGGCTAAACCAAACCTTTTAGGCTAAACCTTGAGGCTATAGGAGGCCAGAAGGCTAGACTAAACTATGACACCTCTCATAGTATTCTAGTTTTATGTGGTTTTATTTTAGAGAGGTCCTTATTTTATACAGCAGCAATATTAAAATATTAAATATCAAAACTTGTTGACCTCTTATATAAAATTTGTCAGATTAAAGGCTAGAAACTTTCCTCTTTTTTAAGTGGGCTAAAGTCGGCAAAAAGGTTACGATAATCAGGGCGTATGTAAATACAAACATTAAGTGTTTTTGGAAGGCCATACAACGAAATAGACCTGTTTAGAACCCTTTTAACATTTGCTTCAATAAGTTATACATCTGTGCTCTCTTCAATATATGAGATGGAGGGATAAAAGTTTTCGCTCCAGGGTTATGTTACTTCCCATTTTGCCAATTCTGTTGAGATTATTGTTATTAGCATTAGACATCATTGTTATTAGCATTAAAATGTGATGTATTAGTTGTATAAAGTTATATTATTTGTATATATCTTTTTACTAATAGGCCTATGTACATTTATTGCTAATATTTACGCAGTGCTATACACAATATATTAATGGATTAAGTACTGTATAATAATCTCAACTGAATATGTTTTCGTTTAGTAAAACAGGCTGTTGCATTTTTACCATAAAAAGAAATGTAGTCCTGCTGTTCCATGTATTGGTGAAAGAAAGATACAGATTTTGTTGCCGAAAATGTAAAAATATTTAAATGATGTTTATGTTTAGTTTCAAAGCACCGGTTTTTGATTAAAGTTTTTTGATCATCATTTAAAAAAATTGATAGTTTCGTTGATTTGAAACTCGGATAAACCACCAGTACAGAAGCACCATTTCAACTAACCCATTATACACATTATGTGGTAGTTGCAAGATACGAATTACTCTCTAATCTAGTTTCGATGTCTCACTATTTTTTCAGATGCCAGAACTGATTTAGGGCCATGTCAAAAGTGGAGGTTAGGTCAATGACCTGTAGTTCATAGCTTTAAGACCACCGCTTCACATAACTTTTTCACTTTAATTGTAGGTAGCTGTTTCTGGTACTATATGCGTAGATGGACCACTTCTCACAGTCTCTGATAACATGTTTGTTCATAATAATTCTAAACACGGAAGGAAAGCAAGACGTCTCGACCCTACTGAAGGAGGTAAACTAACATTCTAGCAAAGTCTTCTTAGAACATGTTCTTGTGGTGACTTCAGTGAGTCCGTGTTAATCACTGTGTTCCCGTGTCTCAAAGCTATTTTTAAGAGTTACTTTCCCTTGAAGATGTAAATGCAGGCGTGTTTTCATCCTATCAGAGAAGATCCTTTGTAACAAGATTTCTTATTATAGAGGTGTTCATCTATTCAATGACACATTTAGTTCTCAAATTGTGTGAATAGTTTTGCTACTAATGCACAATTGTGTAGACAATTCCTATTATTTACACGCCAGATTTACAAATTCAGTGAATTGCTGAAATCTGGCTTTTCTGGCATTTCTGAGAGGTTGAGAGGTTCACGGAAAATCTGTGTATGTGATAGATAAATTTAGATTGTACAGTTGTTAACCAATCAGACTATATATAGCGATATCTGCTTATTTTGGAGGTTATTTGTATTTAATAATTTAGTAGGATCAGCTGTTTACAGTTTTACTTTTAATTAAGTAGAAAAAAAATTAATTAAACTAATATCAATGGCTACCATAGCAATTATGTCATGTCATCTGAATACAAACAAGGTATCACTTCCTGTGTAGGACTCACTCATCAAACAATAAATTTTACAAGAAATATTACATTTGAAGTTTACACATCCAAGTTACACAGTTTACAGATTACAGAAGTTTACACATCCATGTTTACACATTTGAAGTTTACACATACAAAATCTTCGAACGTTTACGTTTAATTCTTCCAATGTGAATGTTACGAACTACTCTGTAACCTACTTTCTGCCATCTTCAAAACAAAAAATTTTTTTAATGTTAATGTATTTTACCAAAACAAAATTAAGAAAGTTAAAAACTTAGACTTTTGATTTGCACTCATGGCTTGTCATTGAGGCGCTTCACGGTATCACCAATCTGCCAAAGTTGGATTTTATAAAAATGATTAATCTTTCAAGTCTGAGATGTGTAAAAGTGCTTCAAGGCATCATCAATCTGTCATACGTGATGTGAAGTATTTTGTGGCATCATCAACCCGCCATTGTAAGGTGATGTGGAGGTTTTTTAGGCATCATCAACCCGCCATTGTAAGGTGATGTGGAGGTGTTTTAGGCATGACCAAGCTACCAAAATTAGATAACCTAGACGTAACAAACCGCAGAAATAAAAGCTCAGAACTGACCAGGAAATGTTTGTTTTTAGGAAACTATGACCGGGGTTACTTCATGTAGGCTGAGTTATTTACTTGTCATACAAACATTACTTGACTAGAGAAATGCCAGTCCACGGTTCTGCTCCTTCCCACGGGACCACTTAGCAACTCCCCTACATTATCAGTCATTTCTTCAACCACCCACAATGAGACCTACTTTTTGTAAACATAAAAATTGGAGAGTGTTACTCTAGGGCTACGGGTCAGTTTATGCTCTCGGATACTCGTAATGTAAAATGGCTGTTGGCCATGGTCGTACAAGCCTTCGAGTCATTCGGTCAGATATGATTCATTCTGGCAGACTGTCAATATTTGTGGTATTTGCAGGCTAGTCAGCCAATTAGCTGCTATTGCCCTTGAATCAATGTGCCTAGGACAAGGTTTAGGAATCAATTACCTTGTTCCTTTCAGTAACGTGCGTCATAATATAACCTTGCAACATATTACAAAATATAATAGATATATAACTATGCTTCTATATGATAATATATGCACTATCAACGTATATTAAATATGTTGTTTTTTATTCCGTGACACGAACGTACTACATCCACCATCGTATGTTTCGGTCTATAAACTTTCTGTTACTACACCCTTCAATTCACCATCCCGACTCCTCAACAATACTATTAGATTACCAACTTTTAAAACACTTTTGTTCAACTCACTCAATAATTCCTAATTTCTGTCTTCTTATTTTTGTTTTGACATGTAATAAAAAACATCAATTTTGTTGATGATTGCCGATGTCAATCCTAAGTTATACATACATATATACATGTATTCTACATGTAAATACTTGTACATGTAAAATAAGTGATATGAAACCAGGCTCATAGTACCATATATTGTATTATACTATAATATACTTTATTATAAGTATTTCACATAATAGTATACTTTTTAATTTCATATCACATTGTTTTACTCTAAATTAAATTTTGTTGTTTTGGACTTCAAATTTACTGTACATTATATTGTGTTATACTAGTTGTTATGCGTGATCCTTATAACATCCTCATAAAAATGTAAAGTAAAGAATTTGTAGCAGGAGTTGTCAGGCTCTGGAATAAGCTTTGACTAGTTGTTGTGATACAGTGATACATATGTTGAGCAGCGCTCTTTCGAATGCAAGTGATTTGAATTTGGATATTAAATTCATGGCTCATTGTTGGTAACTGGTACTGCAGACAGGACTGCACCACTGATAATCAGTGAAGCTAGTTTTTTTCCTTGTCTGGCAACAGCAGCGTGCTGACCATATCATTGTCACCTGCTGTCATTTTGAGTTATTGTTGTATTTTAGTTTTTAATTATTGCCAATACACATCGCTAGATGTCTTTTTAAACTGTTAAAATTAATTTGCTTTACTAGAACGTACATGACCTGAAGTCATTAAAGGAGGTAAAGTTAGTTCATGTTTTTTGCACAACCTGTTTGTTATATTGATATAGAGGCTGTAACCTGTAGCCTGTAAGATTTGACTAAAAAATCAACCTTTGTTTGGTTTCTTACCATAATGATATTTGCTCAGCAAAACATACCAGCAAAACATAAAAAACTTCTCAAAAGGTTTAGGGAATTTAAGAATTCATAACGGTGAGCAGGTTATCTTATTGGCTTAAAGCACAGGAAATTGTCTCTTATGATATAATGTAACACATTTAAGTACATTATGTTTCTATATGTTATATTGTATCACAGATTTTTCATGTTATATTAGAACAATTTTTATTATTACTTTGATTTTACAGCTGCTCCTTGTATCAAGGCCATCTGTCCGAGCGAAGGATGGACTAGCGGTGGTTCGACCGTCATGATCATCGGTGATAACTTCTTTGAAGGTCTCCAAGTGGTCTTTGGTTCTATGACTGTGTGGAGTGAGGTTTGTACTGTTTCCGTTTTATACTATGAGAATTGTACGAATTGTCGGGCAAAGGTGCTGAGCAGAAGAGATCTGATGAATAATGTGAGTTTCTCTTGACTTTCAGATGATCACCCATCATGCAATTCGAGTCATGGCACCCCCTAGACATATTCCTGGGGTTGTCGAGGTGACACTCTCCTATAGAAGCAAGCAGTTCTGCACGGGAGCACCAGGGCGCTTTGTTTATACAGCTTTGGCAGAACCAACTATAGATTACGGATTTCAACGTCTGGTGAAACTCATACCGCGCTACCCTGGTGACCCTGAGAGATTGCCTAAGGTATTCACCTGTCAATGTTGGCGTATTTTTACTTGCCTCTCACTCAGTCTCTCTTTTTACTTGCTCTTTCTCCCTCTTTCTGTCTTTCTCTCTTTCCCTCTCTCCAACTCTCTCTCTCTTTTGGCTATCTCACTTTCTCTCTCACTCACTCACTCACTCTCTCTCTCTCTCTTTTGGCTATCTCCCTCTCTCTCCCTCCCTCTCCCTCCCTCCCCCTCCCTCCCCCTCCCTCCCCCTCCCTCCCTCCCTCTCTCCCTCCCTCCCTCTCTCCCTCTCTCCCTCTCTCCCTCTCTCCCTCTCTCCCTCTCCCTCTCTCTCTTTTGACTATCTCACTTTCTCTCTAACCCCTCTATTTTCTTTTTTCATCTCGATTTTGTCTCTTTTCCTCTCTGTTTCTTTCTCACTCTCTCTCTTTTGAATCTCCCACCTTCTCTCTTTATCTTCTTCTTTCTCTATCTCTTCTCTCTCCATTCTCTCTCTCAAGCTCTCGCCCGCTCTACTTCCATCTTCTCTGTCTTCTCGTCCTCTCATGTTTTTTTGCATTCTCTCTTTTCCTCAGTAAGCCTGTATAATGTTTTGTACAAAGCCTTTCTTCTACTTTGTCTTCTGGTTGATTGATTAATAAGAAAAAACATTTTGCTTTCAAATAGCTGTACATATTTTATTAAATGAAACGTAACTGAGGTGACAAGGTTGTTAGTAAGCAGCGAGCTAGCCAAGTTGAGATCAAATGAGAGCCTTAGTTACTACAGTTACAAATTATACCATGAAAACATCCATTTTATCCTTTTGTATTTTGTTCTTTTCTTTACTTTACTTACAAAGTTTAAACACTTATTCATACCTTTTTTATATATAAAACTAGTCGAATTCCAGCATTGCACCTGTATTAAAAAACAGCTCATAAACAGTTGCAGGTAATGTAGTTGCCTGCCACTTGCCATTAACTTGGCACATTGCCAATGGCTAACTTGAGTACGCTAGTATTGCTAAACTTACTAATAAGAGCCGTGAGAGCAAGCATAAAACAGTGTTGCGCCGTAACGCAGAGCGGTATGAGTATTTTCACCCAGATAGCAACATAAATCGCCCAATGAATTCATCAACTCATGTAGCTGAATGGTTTAGCATACCATCTGGGGAAGGGGAGGTTCCGAGATCAAACCATCTGTGGTACGGATTCTTCATTGCAAGGTTTTAATAGCTATAGCTGGACACACCGATATCCGAACAGATGACAAATTTTGAGATTTGTATATATAGCTTAAGGTAGTTGAATACAAACTTCACATGATGCTTTACCTTGTCAAAAGTGTTGTGAGAAAGATGACAACACTTATCTTTTATGAAAGCGACTGATCGGGTACCAAGTTTTGAAGCATCATGCGTGCCCGCTTATTCTGTTGTGCTATGAAAATAGCTCGTGCTAGATTGCTGTTTGTTGTTTTAATAGCTACAATGTATAGCTGGACAGGCAGACATCCGAACAGATGACAAATTTTGACAAAACATATTAAACCCATATTTGAGCGATTTTTCTCAAAGAACTCTATTATTATTATTATTATTTGTTACAGGAAATAGTCCTGAAGAGAGCGGCTGACCTAGCTGAAGCTCTGTACAGCACCGGCGTGCCAGGACGTGGAAACCTACCTCAGTCACGGTCACCAACTATGCCTACAACAGCTATGTCTAATTATAATGGCTACAACAGCCAACTCGCTGTTACTGAGCATGACCCTTCAAACAATGGCCAATGGAAGGATGGTAAGAATAGAGAATAAATACAAACGGAAATACGTGTATAGTGTGTAGCACATATAGATAGGATTATTGAATGAGTGCATATATACTTGAGTATAACATTTGTATACACTATATTCATGAGTATAGCACTCGGGTATTTGTGCAGAAAAATAGGATGAATGCATATGTACAGGAGTATAGCATGTGTACATATGTACATTAGAATAGTACTTATACATATATACAAAAGTGTAACATCTGTACAAATATACAGTAGTCAAGCATATATGCAAATATACAGTAGTATAAAATATATACATGTACATATTTATATATGCAGGGATTATAACACACATACATACACACAGCGTATGTACATATATGCAGTAGTATAGCCTATATACATATATACAGGAGTATAGCCTATGTAAATATATACAGGAGTATGGCCTATGTACATATATACAGAATTATAGCCATGTACATATATACAGGAGTATAGCCTATGTACATATATACAGAAGTACGGCCTATATACATATATACAGAATTATAGCCTATGTACATATATACAGAAGTATGGCCTATATACATATATACAGAATTATAGCCTATATACATATATACAGGAGTATAGCCTATGTAAATATATACAGGAGTATGGCCTATGTACATATATACAGAAGTATAGCCTATGTACATATATACAGAAGTATGGCCTATATACATATATACAGAATTATAGCCTATGTACATATATACAGGAGTATAGCCTATGTAAATATATACAGGAGTATGGCCTATGTACATATATACAGAAGTATAGCCTATGTACATATATACAGAAGTATGGCCTATATACATATATACAGAATTATAGCCTATGTACATATATACAGGAGTATAGCCTATGTACATCTACATATATATTTCTCAAAGTATGTCGGTATGTCTGTCTGCATTCTGGCTATAGCTATTATTAGAATAACTGTAGCTAGACAACAATGCTGACAAACGTCATGGGGTACAGTCATTAGAAGCCTAGCAGCTTACTACAATTTTCCATTGGTAATGTGCCAGGCTAATAGCTTGAAAGTTACAGGTGTTTGACAAAGTTTTAAAACCTTTACAGTTGTTTTGATTTTTCTCTTAATTTATTTCAACTACACAAAAAAACTTCTCTCACGATATGTAGTTTGAAAGTAAGAATGGGAAATGTTGTATATGTTAAATACAAATCAATTTTTTGTCCAGACTATTTTATTACCCGGGCAATGTCGGGTAGCACAGCTAGTTTATATATATACAATAAGAATGTGCATATATGTACAATAAGAACATAGAGTGAACGGAGAAAAGCACGAAGTAAGCAGAAAAGATATTTCACCTTATATCAAAGAATTCTCTCTTTCGTTGTGTTACTTAGTTGAACAGGTACATTGCTAGAAAGCATAACTTAACATACTAAACTTGTCACAGGGGATTGCACTAGTCCCTTGGCTCACTCCTTGTCATGAATGTAAATGTGCTAAACATGTTTACTTTTTGCTACGAATATGCAAGCTTCCTTTACAGAATATTCCTCCATATTTGCATTATGCTCGGCAATCAGCTCCCCATGCTGAATACTAAACTAGTCATCTTCATCCTCTCCATCTCCTACCAGCAGCGCGCATTCCTAATCACCACCTTGGGACTCAGTCTAAATCGAGCAGTATTTTAATTAGCGACTATCCTATTTGCAACGCGCTTGTAATCCGTGCTTGTCTGACCTTTAGTATTGTATGAACCACTTTAGCTTATGATGTGCGGTCAGGCCACCAAATGTCACCGACGGGACGAGGTTATACCGCGTCTGGCTACAACAGTACAGGATCGTATGGTTACACGAGCATGAGCCATTCCGGAACAGACTACCCTCAAGGTGGGTGAGGCTGTCGGCAGAGTACTTCATGCTTTCACTATTGTGCTCACTGCTAGCTGTCATTATACTTTCTCTGGCTTGTGTCAGCAGTTGCTCAACTAGTATCAGTTACATGCGTAAGTCAGTCTACTTTGCTATGCTGCCAAGTGATCATATTAAAACACAGTCTCAACTGTTTTTATAGCTTTACATATTTCCAGTTTACACAGTTTCAGCCTGTTGTACATTACGTTAGCTTGTGTCAGCAGCAGTGTCAGCAGCGGCAGCAGATGAGTGTAAGTGTAGAGAGCTGACCTTTCTTATCAAGATTCAAATGCTAAATAGTTTTAACAACTTGCTGCTAAGTTTATTATCATTAATATTTTTACTTCTAAAGTAGGAAAATTATCAACTTGTTCACAGAACATTGGTGAAAACTTTTTTAGCAAGTTTAGGTCACAGCTCATTAACTGAGTCCTAAATATATAAATTAATAAACAGTGATTGCTAGTAACTTTTAGCGATTACTTTCTATGAAACACAAAATCAGGAGTTGCCTTCTCATTAATTTCAACTAACATCAGATAAAGAGCTAACAACTCTGTATTTAATGAATTATAATTTGCTAATACTCTGGCAGTCCGGAGTGCTGTGAGAGATCACCAGGTGTTTCGATAAAGCACAGAGAATAACTATCTTCACTACAATTCTGAAATGACGAAAGGTGATTGATAGGCGCAAGTGTCCGAGCGCCCACCTACCAAGAAGGTGATTAATAGGCGCAAGTGTCGGAGTGGCCACCTACCAAGAAGGTGATTAATAGGCGCAGGTGTCGGAGTGACCACCTACCAAGCGGAATGTCACGAGTTCGAATCCTCTTTATAGCGATCTTTTATGTCAACATCTAACCGTGGCTTTGGACAAGCGAACACAGCTCTTATTATAATAAAGATAGTCGTTGGCTGAATTGTTACTATAATAAGAACCGTGCCCATCCGTCTGTCTGGAGCCACCTTGGAAGGTTGAGAAAAATATTGCATCACACTAGGTTGGAGAGCCTGACATTTAGCTTGATAGACTGATGCCCAATAACTTGCACCAATCAATCACCTTCAGCCTTTTGCAATCATTGTATGTATAGTTATTAGACCCGACCATCTCTCACAGCACATTAGACTGCACGGGTTCTTGTTTAAATAATTGCTTGTTCTGAAAAATTATTCCAAAAATTGTTTGATTTGAACATGTGGCAAATAGGTGCGGCGTTTAGCTAATCATAATGGAAACTTATTGCTAAAAATTTGTGGAAACATGGAGACTGTAATCCTTTGTATCCTTCCACAAAACAATTTCTTCTAGAAAGATTTGCAGTTAGTTCTCACATTGTGTCATTGACACAAGTGGTTCTCAGCCAATGGCCAATTAGTGCCACATTGACCATAAAGTTACCGCTTGCCATGCTGTTGGGGAATAAATAATCTAGTATTTGTTATTTGAATTAATAGGGTGTTCCAAAGCAGTTTAGATCGTAAGCCCTTTATACCAGCTGGTTGTAAACAGAACAACTTGGACCCTGTACTCGATTGCAGTTTGCTCGTTTTAAGCCACCAGGTTTTACTTAGTTCAAATCTGATTATAGCCAAGGTATGTTTAGCCATGTGGAAATATAAATTTTATCAACTGCTGCCTGTTGACTGCTTTCAATATTGCAAACATTTTTTTAACTGAAACATATTGTTGTACAACTGCTTTCTACTTGTACCCGATCATTTAGCATGTTGTTATGATGACACATTTCTCCCCTGCGTTCTGTATACTATGTTGTTACTTTGCTTTGTTGTGTATGCCTAGTCGTGCTATCTGTTGTTGCAGCTGTAAAACTCAAGTCGGTTGAGCGGTGCTGGCCTCAAGGCCACTATATGGCCATATCTGAGCACACGCAGGAAGTACATAGCCCCTCCAGTCATAGCTTATCTAGTATTAGTATTGAAGTTAGTATCTTAATATTCTTTTCTTGCCTAACAATGCGCCTTTTCATTTTATATATGAGTTTTTTTACTGTCATATTTCATGTGCACACGCGCCATGAGTCGCCAAAAAAATAAACATTTGACTGCATAATCAGTTAACCTTTGTTAACTAATCAGTTAACAAATGTTAACATTTGTTAACTGTGATCTGTTAACATTTGAATGCATTATCTAAACTTTGGAACAGTATTGCATAACATAAACGAATGTTCTGTCTACACCTTTTCTCTATATAGTAAGACTTTTGCACATGCGATATGTTTATGACACTGTTTCATCAAATTCACTAATCTTATGTTGTTATATCAATTTTTAACACTGATAGTTACTTCTATATACAAATACTGACAACAAATTTTGTCACTTTAATGTTTATACACTAATGGTAGAAGTTTTGTAAAACTCTATGTGCATCACACATCTCACTTAGTATGTCTTATGTTTATCAGGTCACACGTCTTACTTAAGCAGTATTTTTTCTGTTTTTCAAGTCAATCTGTATATCAGGCCATGCATGTAACTAAGTATTTTTTAGGTTTATTCGATTACACGTCTAACTTAGATATAATGTATTTTGTTTATCAGGTCACATATTTCATTTAGGTAGTATGTTTTTCTTTATATCAGGTCATGCATCTCACTTAGTATGTTTTTATTTATTAGGTCACGAATCTCACTTATATCACTTAGATAGTATTACATTTACTTACCAGGCGACACACAAGTTTAATACATTTAGCTTATCCCGCAGTCATATTGCTTGGCTGTTATCCTTTTTTATGAAATTTTTGTACAACGAACTATCTTAAGCAGCAATATAAACATAACATATAATTAAATGTAGCAGGTACAAGTTTCTCAACTACATAAGTTGTGTGTTCTTATACTATAAAGATTTGTAACCTGCTACACTAAGAACTGTTTGGCTACAAACAATATTTAGCGCTGTTCATGTTTGA
Source organism: Watersipora subatra (assembly GCF_963576615.1). NCBI lineage: Eukaryota > Metazoa > Bryozoa > Gymnolaemata > Cheilostomatida > Watersiporidae > Watersipora > Watersipora subatra. Next base: position 42,652,456 of record NC_088708.1, on the reverse strand, counting down.
TTTCATACCGTGAAAATATGAATAAGTTAATTTGTTTTAAAATCTTTTAGGGCTCAGTGGAATAGTGCCAGCACCATTTGGCAGCAGCAATCCATTTGGACTCACCTCTGGACCGGGTCAAAGCTATGGCAGCAACATCATAAGTCCGACAAAATAACCTTGTATAGCAATAACAATGACAATTTTTGCGGCTCATCTCTTTCATTGCATTGCCTATTTTCACACACATCTAATATGTACTTAGTCGCAATGTATCAATGTCAATGATTGTCTTACCTCTAAAATTGAGAAGACAACTCCCACTCTGTGTCATTCAAACATTGATACCAGTGGATTGCATAACCATGACAGTCATTAATCTCTAACTGTTTATATGAATCTCAACCATTTTTCTTATTTTATGACAGATCCAATAATTTTATTTTGAAATCTATACCATGACAGTTTGTTGACCAAGACAGATGTTTACTATTTCATCATTGCTTTCATCATTCTATTCCTTTCCTTGCATTGTCATCTAGCAATTTTCATTATTTATGGAACAAAGTTAGTGCTTATTAAACCCTATCTTTCTTGAGACCTTTTGCAATCATTAGACATTCACAACAATATATACTTCTTTTTTTAATTATGATTGTATAATGTGTAAACATTTATTTATGACTAATTTTATTTATTTCCATTTACTTGCTACATTTACTTGTACCGCCTTAGTCATTTTTGTAATTTTTATTTCTTTATTGCCTTGAAGATATATACAGTATAATGACACCACATACCTTCAAGATATATACAATATCATGGCATCACATTCTTTAAAGCTGTATAGTACAGTATCATGACACCACATGCCTTGGAGATATATACAGTATCATGACACGACCGACATGCCTTGAAGATATATACAATATTATGACACCACATGCTTTGAAGATATATACAATACAATGGCACCACATGCTTTGGAGCTATATACAGTATTATGATATCACATGCCTTGAAACTATAAAGTACAGTATCATGACACCACATACCTCTAAGATATATACAGTATTACGACACCACATACCTTGAAGATATGTACAGTATCATGACACCGCATGCCTTGAAGCTATATACAATACTATGACACCACATGCCTTGAAGCTATATAGTACAGTATCATGACACCACATACCTTGAAGCTATATACAATATCATGACACCACATGCATTGAAGATATATACAGTATTATGACACCACATACCTTGAAGATATATACAGTATTATGACACCACATACCTTGAAGATATATACAGTATCATGACACCACATGCCTTGAAGCTATATACAATACTATGACACCACATGCCATAGAGTTATATACAGTACTATGACACCACATGCCGTAGAGTTTTATACAGTACTATGACACCACATGCCATAAAGTTATATAAAGTATTATGACGCCACATGCCATAAGGGCAGTATCATCTTTGACAATCAGTATCAACTCTGTTTCTTGTATGTTAATACTATTATACACAAAGCAATATTCAACAACAGCCACAATGCTGAAGAGTAAATGGCCCCGAGCTTGTATGACCTCTAAGGCTATTGTATGTATGCGTAGCTTTGTAAATATCTTTGTACAATTTATTTGAATTGCTCAGGTTATAGATGAAATAGCATGACCTTTTTGGTAAGGTGTTCTGTAGCTCTCAAAAACATTGACAGCTTTAATTAGTGAATAATTTGATGCGCTCTTCACAGGAGCAATCTTAGAGTAATTATAAATCTTATAATAAAAGTTATTAGCATGAATTTTAAGAATAAAGAATGCCATTCACATGTTCAGCCTCCAGTTATCCTCACAGAGTGGTCCCTGAAAGGCTGACACTAGTGTTAACATTTTGCAGCCTCCTTTACTTTCCCTTAAGTCTGCTCAAGTCTAATATTCTTGCTAAACAAATAATAACCAATTTCCTTTTGGAGTTATCTCAACCTGGCACAACAATCTACGCTAGAGAGCTGCAGTAACTGTTGATGATTGTGACTGTTCAATATGAAATCAAAGAACGTTGGCAGTGGAGGCACGCATGAACAGTATATTGGTATAATGCTAGCATTTATTAGTGCTGGCTAATTCAACACTAACTAACTGAAATAATACAGTGAGAAAATAAGTAAAACCATTAAATGCTGGTACAACGCATGACTTTAGATAAACATAACTTTCAATAAACATGATTGCTTTAAGATGCTAACTAAAAGATAGATCAAGCACTATGCGCGTTAATGACCACAGTTAATTTCATTTACGGTTATTCATGGTGCACAAAGATTGTCATTTTTGAGAAAGACTCTGAAACATGAGCCATATGGTAGATGTAGCTAGGCGAGAGTAGACAACTCCTAACCTTAATGATAACAGTAACATCAGTTAGGTAAATGGATGTATATAAAAAGAAAAGGAAACGTTAAGAATACTGCAGGCAAAAGAGCGTGAACAGCACACGCTGATTGTCACTTTGTATGTGAATATGATAATCTTTGGGTATAGCTTATGTACACGGTTAGAAACATTTGTATTCTGAATGCTACAAGCATTCGCCGTCGCATATGAACTGCCAAACATCATACCAATGTCCGACATACTTCATCGAGTTGCTTTTGGCCGTATTAAAGTAGTCTTCGTTCACCCACGTGTCATTTCCTTTGATGAAATAAACGGCCCTCTGACTGTTGGACAAGTATATAAGGTCAAGGTTTGTCTGGTAGGTATTTCCGTTCGGTGAATACAGATCTGATTGGGTGGAAGGAGGAAATAGAGAAACTATTGGTTCAATGCTGGTACAACAAGAGTGGGACCCGGAAACTCGATACTTGTAAGAATATACCTGCGAACAGATAAAGGATGTAATCTGTAAAAATAATTCAAGTAGCCACAGGATCAGTCATAAGTGCTTTTGAAGGCTGAAACACAGTAAGAAAGTGTGGTGAGAATTTGTTGATGAATTTGCAGGAGTTGATATAGCAGTTGATGCAGCATTTGAATGACAACAGGTTCATATATGCTTGTCGTGCTTAAAGCTTATGCTTGCCACCTTTTTGCGATTAGCTCTCAGATTGCTAGCAAGTATGGAGTAAAACGAAATCCAAAAGGAATAAAAATATTTCAATGTAAAATAGCCATCAAGTCTTTTTTAAATAATAAAAAACAACTCAAATTAAGTCTGAAAATTAAAATAGACATGAGAACTACCCAAACTTTGTTATGAATTTCACAATAAAAAGCAATTTGCATAAATAAAGAATAAAAAATTTCATTCACATGTTCAGCCTCCAGTTATCCTCACAGAGTGGTCACTGCAAGGCTAACACTAGTGTTAAAATTTTGCAGCATCTTTTACTTTTCCTCAAGTTTGTTCAAGTCTAATATTCTTGCTAAGCAAATTGTAACAAATTTACTTTTGGAGTTATCTCAACCTGGCGCAATAATGCAGTTAATATCATACCATGTTATCCTTGAAGAAGTAGACAAGTCCAACAGCCGACCGTTGATCAAAGAACGCTGCATCAAGATTGTTAGGTATGTGTGTAGTGGAGTTGTACGATATGAACTTGTTTCTGATCTCACTCACAGCCACAGCGCTGTCGCTTATTGGGTCGTATGAGAAAATACGACTACCTATAAAACGTTCAACTCGTCATTCAAGCTGTCGCATCCACTGATGTCATGATTTGACAGACTGCTAATACTATTAACTCATTTGACAGAAAAGCTCAAAATATGACTTAGCTCGCTAAATACACCACATACGGAAAATAGATATGTTTGCCTACAATAAGACCGTGTATCAATGTTTACACAAAATGTGGTACAAATGATGAAATCTTCCAAGGAATGTTTTCAGTGATAATTATTACATGGTAAGGAAAAGTTACAGATGACAATAGCTGAAACATGAAACTACAATAGAAATATACAAAAGTTGTTCAACACATTCAGAGTAAAGTTTGTAATTCAGGCAGTATCACATACGGCAGCATCACATATGGCAGCATTAACTAAGACAGATTAGTTCTAATTCAAAGATCAATTGCTGATAACACAACATTATATAGTGTTACACGTTTGTATATTATTATTTACATCAGAAAATAGAGCGAGTAGTTACGTAATTGCACAATTAACCTTTTATTTCATAGTTCTGTACCATGAAATTTAGAAAATAATAAACTATTTTGAAAAAAAAAATGTTGAAGGTAATATTTTGCTAGTTTTGAGCGGACAAATATAATTTATTTATGTGGTACTTGGTCACAAACAGGAGAACTGCTACTTTTTTACCGAAAAAAGACTTGAGATTTCGCTATTAATCCTACAGTAAATGACAAACAATATTAGACATTGAAATTGTTTTCTAATTTAATTAAAAGTATCACAAATTTTTTATGTGACAATTTAAATAATTGAATAATAATTGAATTAATAATTGAATAGTTAAACACAGAATAGCGAAGACAGATTATAAAGCATGAAACCAAAGTTAAAACTTGCTCAACCATTTTCATGGTTCATATAAAGCATTTATTTAACCTGATTGTAGCTCTCACCTTTGAAAAACAAATATTCGTCAGCGAATGTCATGGTGGCCACATCAAACTCCCAGTAGTGTAAAAAAGTATCAACATTTTCTGGCACGCCTGACCACTGTGAGTTTATGAGCATCGGGTCACCGCTCCGTGTCTTGTTCATGTTATTCTCATACCTCCAGTAATGATCACCTCGGAAGAAGTATGTGTTGAAGATTCGTGAGTTTTTAGTGCCGGGTTTGGTGCGTACGTAGTCAAAAGCTGTATCAAATCTACCATGGCACGAGCCTGAAACAAATAAAAGAAGATGCAAAAAGCGAATGTGCGTTTAGGTAATATATTACCATAAAACGTGTTATAAAATGCATTATAATGGTATACTATATACTTTAATGTTATACTACTTCACATAATACTAGCTGAATTAGCTAAATACTCATAACAAAACTATTCAGTATAGAATGTGATGCAAAAGTATATAAACACTAGTATACAAATAATATTTTTTTATATTTTTTCAATTTTCGAATAAATTTAACCAAAATATCAAACCAAAGGTTTAACAATTTCTTTGTTGTTTAAATCACTATAGTTCAAAGATCAATAACTTGTTTGTCATTTTAAATAAAATTTGGAAATATTTATTGAAGTACTTTATATTAGGCTGTTTCAGAATACCTAATTATAGAGGCAAGACTCAAAGACCTTTGAAAGATATAGATGGGCACACTTACGCTGTAACTTTATTATACTATAATAACAATATTGTATGACAGTAAAATATAAAGACATGACACAATATAATATAATATGCAATAATAAAATATATAATATTAGAGTTTACAATGATATACTACAATATAAAATAATATAATGTGATATATAGCAAAATAAAAAAATAATATAATATGCTACAAAGAATGGCTTTAATAACATTTCTTTAACCAAAACCTAATTACAATTGTATCAAATAAGTTACATAATTAATCCCAATGTATATATATTTCCAAGCCTCTTCTCTCAGTTATGATGTGAACAGAATGCATTATGACAATTAGTTTCTTTATATCAAAACAATTGTAGTAGACATTTTAGAATTACTTGCATTTAGTGAAACAGTACCCATCTTGTTCAACTTGTGTTTCCTCGGACCCCTTTTAAAGTGTCTAGCGCAAGTCAAAACAATTTAGCAGTTTGCTAAAATAGCGGTGAGCACACCACAGCTGATAAAACCGTGAGGCCTAATTTAAGCCCAAATATAAAAGATAATTTTCAATAGCAAGCAGAGCGTACCGTAAGCTCGGCGAACTTCTCGTCTATCATGAGGGTCCAACTCGAAGTCACCTCGAAGTTTTCTGTGGTAGATGGCATTCATGACAGATGTGTCGACGTCTGAGTGGTTGAGTCCGATCACATGACCTAGCTCGTGCACTGCCACCTGTATAACCAAATTTGGTGTTACAAAAGATTTCAATACACAAGGTTTGTTATTCCGAGTTACAATTACTATAAAAATTAGGTAGACTGTGAACCTACATAATGTCTGAGTTTGTACAGATTGCGGGTCAGTGTGCAACTAATATAGGTCAGCCATGTTAAAGTCGTCTTCTACCGAATTACAACTGATCTACTTTATAGTAATTAAAAATAACCTTGGACAAGCCTTGGCACTTGTTCTTGTTCAATTGATACGTCTGAGCTCACGGTTGAAAAGGCGGACAGAAGTATCATATTTCACTGGAGTTATAATATTTGTACTTAAAGATCTGTTCAAACTTTGTAGTGTCACCAAAAATGTTAAGAATACACGTGTTTTCAACCAAAAAGCATACTTTTAAACACCTAATTCAATTTGCAATTGTAAAGAAGGCAGTCCGACAAATGGCAACAGCTAATTCAATTAAGCCTCTCCTCCAGCATTTCAAATTGAGCTATGAAACTTTGGCTATGGGTTAACCATTCAAATTATGCCTGAAATTAGATCTTATAAAGATTTACAGCTAACCAGATAATATGGGCACAAGCTTAATTATTCTAGAACCATCTCGGCGTGGCGCAGCGCTGCCGTTGTTCTACGACATACTCAGTCAACAAACCAACCCTGTAATCGTCTGTCGGCTATCGTCAGGCCAAACCACATGAAGAGTATCAATGTATGGGTCTGAATATGCTAGGAATGTTCTAGAACTATGAGAGACCAACCAGTAGAAGACTGATGCGATCGGGGGAAGAGAGGTGAATGGTGTAGGGTTCGGAGTTGTCAAAATGTACATCACGATGGAACTTGTGAGCGATTTCTCCACCATACCCATCGAACTGGCGATAGCAACTCAAGTGTATGCCTATCAAGAGAAGATAACTATATATGATGTGCTATAAGAATGGCAGGCCAACAGAGATTGTCTGGTAAAATAAACAAATATGTATGAACTTTATTTACACTGGTCAACGCCGTTTATAGCAAATTATACTATGAGACAAAAACAAAAAATAAGTTTTGTGTATTGAAAGAAAATAATCTTTTTTCATAATGCTGTTCTATAATGTAAATTGGCAAGGTTTTGGTGTCTGGTATAAGGTGTCATGGACTTTTTAGGGAAGTAGGAATGTAATGGATGATCAGGCAGATTGAAGATATGATTTGAGTATTTTAAACAGCAGATATCTAAAATTACAGCTCCTCAGCATTAAGGGCATTTAGACCGTAAGACATACACAATAATGAGAGAATCTTCGATATATTTATTAGTACCATTCAACTGACATGGAATTTATATTAAGTCGAAACTAAAGCGATAGCTCTTCATAGTTTCACAGGAGGGTGACAACGACTACTGTCTGCGAGTCTATTGATGCATCAGGTGACGGCAACAAACAAGACAAATAGACTTTGTTTTCAGCTGCCAGCGGTATGCGCCAGCTGCTTCCTGTCGAGAAAATTATTACAAGTCTGGGATGCCGTCACAACAATAGATAAAGTGGGAGATGAGATGGGGGCAGATATACGCGTGAGGAAGCTGTTCGCAGACACAGTTGAATACCAAGAGTTCACGCATTAGGAAATTGAATACATATTTTAATGGCTTTAGGATTCGTGCGTCCAAATAACTTGAACACAAACGCTGAGTAAATTCAAACAATAGCTAGTCTATTCTGAATTATACTGCTAATTTTCTATGTTTACCTATAAAATTCCTGAATGCTGTATCATGCTAACCTAAAAAGCCTATCTGAAAAATAGTAAGAAGTATTTTACCTTCCAGAAAGCCAATTTCAATATCAACCCTCTGCTCGTTGTTTAGTTCTTCGTAGAAGCAAAGAGGTGTGACCTCACTCCAATAGCGAAAGGCCTGCCGCAGAATCGACCTCTGATTACTAGGTGGTATGATGTGATAGAGGTGATCGCTCATCAGTCGCCAGCTTATTCTCTGCTTGCTTAGCAAAGTGCCATAGTCATTCACGTTAGTGTAAATTGACCGTTTCTCCCTTGCAGCTCCAGTTGGTTTAGGAGTTACACTCTCTTCCTCGATCTCCTTTTGATAGGCCATGAGTTGTTCTTTGCGCCGTTTTATGGATTCTTCAATCGCTGCATTACTGTTTATTATTTCAGTGAGAGACCGAGCTTGTCGAGACGATACTTCCTTCTCAGCTAAATCGACATCAAGTTTGTCTATGACTGAGTCTGGCTGCCCGCAGCGTCTCAAGGACATCTGGCTCGCAGTTCGTTCATCGCAAATGCCGGTCACATTTAATCGGTAATTCAGTTGAAAAGTTTTAAATGCGTTGGTGAAATTTTCTGCGGAACATGGTTGTTTGGAAAGAACCGGGAGCGTGCTGAATTGATTATGGGAGAGTTGAGTGGCATCGCTACTAGGAGGGGATGTGTTGGAGTATTCCGAAAGAATTATACCGTCTATCAACTCTCGCTTACGTCTTTCTAGGTATTCCCCACAATCGCAGTTTAGATAACCGTACTTACATAAATATTTCTAAAACAAACCAAACACAAATACTAAGAGTTGCAAAAAATTACAAATCTACAGCTTACTTATTATTAGTGACAAAATAATAAATATGTAAAAATAAATTTCAACAATGACTCACCTTACAATCCTGTTCGGTCGTCACTCTGTTTTTATTCGCTTGCATAGCCTCGCTTTCTCCAGATATTGTCGAGATATAGAGAAGAATAATAACAGTTTGAAGCAACAGAGAGCTGTAGAGAGACCGGTTTCCTTTCATACTTCGCACAATGTTTTTTAAGCCTGTCATAGTACGAGTTAATTTACCATATGCTGCAGAGCACACAGTTGTATACTCAAATGTGTTGTGCGGCGTTCTGTCGAATGAGGATGCCTCAGATGATTATAAATAGGTCAAAGATATAGGTCAACAAATACAAGCCAGAAGCTTCTGTTGGGCAATCAGTTTTGGCCAGATCTAAAATATATAAGACTTGAAGAATTCCCAAAAGTACAAAAAGCAAACATGTCACGAAGGCCACGCCTTCTTACTATTTTGCAGTTTTACTGCTTGAATGCTGCCCCGTCTTTTGTTAGAGGCTACAGTTAGAAGAACAGCAGAATCTACAGCGACAGCGATGATTAATATTGCTGTCAACAGCTTTATGTATTCAAGAGCGGTATGATGCAGCCAGTGAAGCGCGTAGTCAGAGAAATATGGTAATATAACCATGAAGATATATCTAGTAATTGCCAGTGAACCCGCTTATTATCATAAAGTTATTCTCGTAAAAATGAATAAACCTTATTTTTTTGTCTAAGTATATTCAGAACGGGTATGTTTTGCTGATGAAACACCATCATCACTTGGCAAAGGCTCGCTGCTGCATTCATATAGGCAAACTCTGCTGTCTAATTGCACCCTCCCTGCCACACATCTTGTTAGTCAGCATTGTGCATCTACACGCTTCATCTCAGTCAATAACAAAAAGTTCATTCACTGTAATTTATACGACATTAAGTGGAATTTGCTAGTGTGCTATGCGGGCGTAGCACACAGCAAGCCAAGCAGCAGCGGAGCTGTTACACGAGAACTGATATCATTACAGAAGGAATGAGATAGCCGTTCCCTTACCTGTAACTAGCATTGGCGCCTGTAAATGACACCGGAAAAAATTTTTGCCTCTCATATATTATCGCAATAATCAAAAGAGATAAAATTGCATTCTATTAAATATTATTCACGAGACATTTAAAAGCATGAATGAACCGCATCTGTCGACTTGACTTTTTGGGAAAAAAGCAAGGTTATACTTACCAGACTGTTGTCCGAAAGAGTCTAATATTTACAAATCAAACGATTTGAAGTCGGGATAAAAATAAATATAATTTAAAACAAAAATATAGATTTAGAGAAGAGATCGCTGAGCGCAGCCTGTCGTGTCCCAGGCACTTGTCAATATGACAGACAGGCTCTCTGCTCTCGCTGGTCTCAGTGGCGCAAGCGTGTCCCCTAACCGCATTCCAACAAGATTAAAGAAGGCGTTTTAAACTTCCCGACAGAACTGTAGACTCTTTAGCAAACGGTTCACGAGTAGCGAATAAATACTCGCCTCTCTAATCCATGTAACAATATCAGAGTCTGATCACTGTGCATACACGCGATGAAGCAATATTTCACAGTATTTGTACGGTCTCTCTGGATCCATTGCTAAAAGGTCTTGCGTGCTTACGTGTACTCAGACGAATATATACAAGAGATTTGTATGTTTGTATATGTCGTCTTTTGATTACAAACAGAACATTGTCAATCAACCAGCTAAACAACCACCCCCATAAATACTGTCAGCATAAAACAAAGAAACTACACGCAGGCTTCTCGCAACTTACAAAAAATCTGAACAGTAAATTTAAAAAAAACATATCAATAAAGCTACCTAAAATAATACACACAAATAAAATAAAAAATTGCAGAATTCTCACATGCTGTTGATAGAAATCTATGACTTCTCTATAATAACTTGGTAGCAAGTCTTGATAAGCTGTTAGCGTTTAAAGAAACGCGATGCTCACCCGTTGAGTGAAATCAAAGCTGATGCGAGAGATGGGTACTCGCGCGGCATTAATGACCCGTGCAGTCGACGCACTGGTATTTAAAAGTCTTTAATTGGATATCAAGTGTTTATATCAAAACTTGATAACTTCTGATTGAACTAATGAGCCGCAAGCCTACCAGAGAGTATCAGAGGCAGCTGCTGATCCTATGCTGCTTTTGCTATGCCACCTTTCCTATCTGACGAACAGGTCACAACTTTTGGCAAGAATTGGCCGAGCGTCGCTTATTCTCTACACAATTCATAGCAGAAGGCACGCTGCCTTGGCAGGATATAACAATATATGGCAAGAAATAATTTACTTATAATTATTGCCGCAATGATATTGTTGATGCATCTCTACCCACATGCAATAGCGATAGTTCCATCTCAACATAAATGTCTACTAATTCTATTGTAATAGCAGCTCATGCCCACGAGTGAGTCACGAATGGATCTACTGCCAGTTTTGTGAGATAGCACGGGTGAAGTAGCACTGTGGCAACTAACAGTATTAACCTGTAACCTGGGGTACAGCAGCGTTCACAGTGTTGTATAATGATTTCTTAGCAGCACTTAATAAGCTCAGACGAACATCTAAGTAAAGCAGCAGTTTCCCGCAACTGACGACTTGAAAGAACAGGTTTTGGCAATTTTATAGATATATTTACTTTTTGTATTTGCTTAAATTTAAAACATTTCATAATTTAACTGACAGTGAGTAATGTTGGTCAGAAGCAACTTACAGAATTGCAAGTGTTATACAACGGTAATGAAGGAACTATAGGCACATGCCACATTTTCATGGAGAGATTATTGGTCCCTGACTTTAAAAGGATGTAAAAGAGAATTGTAAAGTAAAGCTGACTTACACTAGCAGCGGAGCAATAATCCAGTGTATCTCGTACGATTCAAATGATTAGACTCTCTAGTGACACCAGCAGCCAGGTTACTGCTCGTTGAGTGACAAGGGCAAGCGAGTGTAATAGATATTCAAGCGAAACGTTTTTACAAACATGAACTGGAGCAATAAACAATAGTGAGTTGTTGTGAATCACAAAGAAAGAGATCGGAACTCTAAGTCCAATAGGGAGCAACGATTAGGAGGCTCATTTCAGACTGATGCGTTGAAATACAAATAATAGGCCTTTTGATTTAACCATGGGCAGACGACCTCTCACTTCTACAGCATATCAATTATGTAAACAGCTGCAGACATGAGATAGTGTTGGTATATTCATAGTATATAACTTTACTATAGCGAGTCAGATAAACAGTTAGCGTTCATCACCGCATGGAGGGAGTCTAAACACCTACCCAATAACCTTAATTGTTCTACTGCCTACTTGCTTCAAATATACAAATTTCAATATTACAAAAATAATTTATAACTAATAAAGAGAATAACTCATTAATCCATCATGAGCAAATAACTTGCTGTTCCTCAATAAAGAAGTTTAACAATTAAATTTCAAACTGGTGAGAAACATTCAAGCGAATTTTGTACAATTTTCAATTAACAACCAGAAAAACGTATTTTATTATAACATTTGTGTTCTTTGATGAATAATTTTAATGTTGGAGTCCATAGTATCACTGTAGTCAGATATTGCCTTGTCTTGACTCGTTAGCCCACCATGGCACAATGATATTGTTTTAGCTCATTCCACAGCTACACTCCAACAGATTTTGAAACATTTTTCGAAGAATTTTAAAAGGAAAATAATTCTTAGATTATTATAACTTGCGATGCAAAAACATGAATGGCACAAATGTGAACACGTCTTTAGAGATGTGAAAGTCTGAAACAGGAGTAGCAAACATGTTGGTAGGGGTCTCCACATTTGAAACGGGGGACCATTGTGATGAGTTTGTATGCCTTAGCACTATTACAATCTAAAAAGCTAGGAAACCAAAACTTGTTATTTGGAGCTGCTATAATCTATAGTACAAAACCTTTTTATGTTAACATAAAAATAATAGATTTGCCACTACATACTGCTGCTACATGTCCAATGTAGATGAAGCTTGTACAAACAAACCTTTCCTTCGGCCCACATTCCCTTTGATATGCTGCTTGCTATTTTCAAAGCCATAAAAAATTCACCATGTCAGATATAAGCCTCAAGCGGATCACGAAATAATCTAATGCATACCCAATGTTGTGACGGCGAACACCAGAAATTACATGCGCAGAAAGTGGCGAAATCTACTGAAAACTAACTTGTGTCAACAGGTTTTGACCCACTCATTCGGGTGAGCCAATACTAATAAACATCGTCATTCATCAAAGGCAGTGCATGGCGTTATGAGCTCTCTTAGATTAGGTGGCTGTAAGCTGTCTGGAACAAAACGATTTTACGTTATTTCTCACAGCAACCGAGTTTAGACTGGTTGCTGTGAGATGAGACCTTTGGGTACAATTAAACAACCTGGCTAATGGCTGTTCGATATTCAATTATAATGATAAACCGTCAATGAGAGGCTGTAATAATTGCTAGAGGGTTGAAAGTTTCTTTTTAATGCGATGTTTAAAATGGAAGCTTCCCACACTTCCGTAGGTAATTAGCTCGACGCACCTCGGCAACAAGGCACCGGCAGCACATCTGCGAGCCGAATGTGCAAAGGTTTTGCTCAATGAAACAGAGAATGTAAGCTTTGAATGAGCTAATAATTCATATAATAAGAAAGGCTTGTTGCAAGCATTTATGCTCATAGATTCAATAAAATCATCAATCGGTGGCTGCCATAGATGCGCTGTCGAACAAGCTGCGGCAGCCCAAGCTGGCATTCAGCCCCATGTGCAGCTGATAAGAGTGCTGAGCTATTAGACAATGCGAGACTATGAACGGAATAATGAAAGACTATGAGGGGATCACTCAATTATCAAACTATACAATAGCTCTCTTTCTCCTTGCCCCTTATTCCGTCTTCAACTCGTTCTTGACATACGTGCACAGGCATAGCCACTTCTAACCCACCAGCTACTACCTTTCACACAAACTTTTATCTCCAGAGCTAAGCAATGGAGAACTGGCATCACTGCATGCCAGACACTTATCAATAGCCAAATGCCAACCAATCATCTCTCTCACCCAGTATGCGATAGCTCTTGCATAAGTATATGTGACATACTTTTGGTTGCGAATTCGAAAGCGAAAAAATTGTGAAAGACCTGCCAATTGTGGAGGTATTAGTTTTTGAAAAGAAATCCAAGTGTTGACAAGGGAAAGATTGTAGCTAATGTAGAAAGGAATGTAATGTATCCGTGTTATGCTCAAGCACACATAGACAGTTTTGTGTCGAAATGCCTATGGCGATGAGCTGTAGTGTCAAACACATCTGACTTTATCGCGTGATATACTCATTTTTTCTGCAATTCCCATCGATTTAGCTGGCACCATAAGAATCTTGCACACACTTTCATGTAACATTTTTCTTCACGTGTTTCAAATCTTGCTGAATACAAAGAACCTGATTGTTCCAAGAAAATCATTTTTGCTGCAAATTATTCATGAGATCGACATGCCAACAGTTTTCAGTAGCACGGGAGAACATGGATGCCTGAAGAGACAATCGCTGAAACTATGTATTGCTCCTCCAATATAATTTTAAGATTATATAAACTTAATTTTCTTTCATCAGTTAAAAGCAAACACCTATTCAATGTTTGCAGAGTGTCACAGAAGTCTGATACCTAATATAAACATCATTCAGCATTCCATGCCATAAAATACCATTTTGTTTTCAGTCAGGACTTTTATAAGAGACAGCCCTGCGTAGATCAAATGTAAGGAAATTTTAGCTAACAAAAGCCAGACTCAGTAGATATCATATTGCATCATAACATATTTTTTACTAGAAATATCGGTTAATTATTCTTTTGGTCCCTCCCTCAATATTATGACAACTGACGTGCTCCAAACCAAACAGTTTACTAGCAGCATACAACCTATATCTACTAAAAATAAAGCTCCATCAAGTAACAAACAAGTTTACTCACATTTTGTTACAAAAAACTTCCCGTGATAGAAAGATAAATGAAAGATGAATAGCTGTAAGTAATGATGGACATCCCGCTGGCAGATATTTATACAATAGAAGACGTTGATAAGAAAAGAGGTGGAGGAGGCGTCTGTTGATATCGAGGATTACTTGGTGATAGGCATAAACTGCGTAATTATGGCAGCCCACATCAAAATCTTGGCCTTATTTTCTCTGCAGATTTAGGAATTTAAACAATAGACATCCTTATCAACATAAGTATAGTATAAGTATTGTATTCTGTGCGATACGACCAGTATTGGGAGCCTAGATACGTGGGAGTACCAACAGATGGCCTTTTTCAAATTACGATTTAAAATTAGCAAATGCCAAAAAATGATTCTTTTACATGAGGTTTTGGTGCTACTATAACGACGCCATGAGCTCGTTATAGTCTTCAGTTTAGTCTTCTTTTTTTTTGGTAATTTTTTTAAATCCAGAATGGTTATGCAAGAGTAACATATTAGAACCATTTTTTTTACAAATTACCCAAACAGCTACACACATATTACCCACATAGCTACACACATATTACCCACATATCTACACACATATTACCCACATATCTACACACATATTACCCACATATCTACACATATATTACCCACATAGCTATACACATATTCCCCACATAGCTACACACAAATAGCAATATTTGTTAGTTGCGTAGATGCGTTGGTAACTTATGACGACTCAATGCTTCAACCTTACGTGTAATGTTTTCAAGTCTTTCTCACTAAATTTACGCAAATGGCCCAACGCTCACTCTAATTTGAATTTACCTCAGCTGCTGAATACGATAGTTGCAGATTATCACCCTTGGGCCTCATAGCCGTTCTTGCTTTTCAAAGGGCAGCATCAAGTTTTACACATGTCAAATGGAAGAGCAGCCACAAAGACTAAACAGGACTAAAGAGATTGCACTTGTGGTCACTCTTCTACGCTCACCGTTAAGGTTGTTATATGAAACACTCATGCAATCAACCAGCAGATTTTTGGTCGAACTAATCTTAAATTTGTAGTACGACATAAGAATAAGAAAGAATTGTTACACCAAATGATGAGCATTGTATGTAGCAAGATGTCTTTACTCACTTTTTATCACAACTAGGTCTAGATATTTTTCCTGTAGGAAACAAGTGTGGTTTATGACTTAATAATTTACAATATTTATGACCTAAGGTTTATTAATTATTTTCCATGATCTCTATTTGAAAGTTAATATGCTGTCAGAAATAGTGATGAAAGCATGTCTTTCTCTCAGTTATTAGTGTCAACTGAAATACTTGAAACAAAAAGAAGATACACACATATTAGAAAGTTGAGAAACTATTTTATGAATAAAAATCTTTAGATGAGATTTTTTTTCGCGCACTGGTGATTATGACAGGTCAAAGGGCATATTTGAGGATGACTCCAATGAACAGCTAGGCGGATACAATCAGATTATAGAGACTCTAAAATCACGAGCAAGCGTCATGATTTTAAAATCCTTGAATTATTTCTTGTGAAAATAGACAATACAAGCTGACATAAAGATATACAACTACAGTTTACAAACATATTGTTTATGATTATAAACGCTTTGCAAACGGTATCCAAACAGTAATTATATATGCATTAGATAATCTCTATAAGGCATCGGAAGAATAAGCTACCTTAGGATTGTTGGAAGCGAGTCACACCTAGTTATTAATCAGCCTATTTCACGATGTGTACGATAGGCGCTGATTCGGAATGAGTAAATAGATATGATGAAGCAGATTTTAGGGTCTTCAATAGCTCCACCGGCGGTCGCACGCTTGAGAGGCTGACAGCAGCTCTAGAGTTCTAATCACAGGTTGCTGACAAGAGAGTAGCCAATAAAATCTGCCAATCAATTTTACTGAAACAACTCAAGCATATATACATGTAGTAAGATATTGTTTTTATGTAATACAGCAAATGTTTTGTTATCATGTAGACATTTGACTACCACATTCAAAAATTCGTATTCTCTGAAAAATAAGTCAAGCATATGATGCAAGCCAGATGTTCATCCAAAAATAAGTCGATACATATCAAACAAAAATGATAGACTATAGATCATGAGATTGTCATTTATATTTTAATAACAAACATTCATAGATAACTATTGTTCTTATTGTGATTTGCGGTTGCTGACATTGTGAAATAGCAACATTGAGCATTTCTCTTCCATTTCCTGGATGCTTTTTTTAGCATGACGACAACGTGACACAGAAGAGGAACTGTTCACTCATCATCATGCCTTGTTTCACCCCTGACTCATACATTTATGAAAGCGCGACCAGTCCTTGCAGCATGAGTAATTAAAGCCCGAGTTTGGAGAATGCAAAATAGTTGATAATATTAGAGCCCATTCAAACATAACTGAAGTCAAATCTGTTAAAATCAAAGTCCTATCTGAAGCTGGTGTAAGATAGTTCAGATCCATCAGAGAGGCTTGTCAAACAACTAGACCCTCTCAGCAACCTCACTTAGGATATTGCTAGCACGAATACCAGTTTATTTCTCAGGTATTCATAGCTTCCATCAGCATGGCCTCAGTTGTCCTTCAGGCTCATCTGAGCTTCAGAGTTATCAGTCAGTTTTACGCCCCATAATGCTTTGCGCTTCTGCCTACAAGTTATATTGTTCTAGAACTTACAGAAATGTTGGCTTGTTTATTCAGTTTGTCTATAGAGTATTTCACATGAAACAACAACATTTGTTCAACTATGTTAGCATTTATTCGAGTGAAACAACTGCCAAGTAGAAATTTTCATGTATAGTCCTACATGTCACTATTTGATCAAATTATATTTGCTGATAATGCTTTCCCTTCCTGTATTAATAAAGTAGAGTCCATCGAGTATAACACAATCTTACACATCGGGTCGGGTCGCTTGTAAGTGTACTAAACTCAACACAGCATAGACTAAGAGACATCCAGCTCTGTTCAGACCAGGAGAATATAGCTCAGCATTGATTAGGAAGGGTGTATAGCGAAGCTTCCTTGAAGACATCGGAGTAGCGACTCTACGTTTGGCTTGTCCATAACGATTTGGTCATCTTTGCCTTTGCTGCTGAGTCGTTGACTGGTGCTGGGACCAACTGCTACAAGCTACATACATACACTAATGAGATATTGCTACAAGTTGTAAAAAGAGCTCGCTACTACATCCTTAGCAAATTATTGTACGGCGAGTAAGTACGACACCTAAAAACATAAGCAAGGTCGAATGGCTATCATTGCATGAAACCAAATCATCTGATTGGACCTCCCCAGACAGCCTACAAAAATGAAGTCAGCTAAATCGATAATCAAAGAATGTATTATTAACAAGATGGAATAAGAATTTGCATTTGAAGATAACATTATACTGAATTACGTGAGATTAAAATATGCTTCACGGGTTGCGAGGAGAAGCTTCCGTTAGATTTCTGATAAGCAATAAGAAATATACAATCAAAGCGCCTTCTTTCATTTCCGGAGGCAGCACCACTGACATAATAGGAAATCTCCAGCATCTTTAATCTATTACCGCTTACCTAGTCTTAGCGAGACAAAAGGAAAGAGATGATAATTGCTGGAAGTTATATAATTACGCCTATAACTAATCCAGTCAGACAGGTGATCGTTTCTAACATTAATATGACCTTTGACCCAGCTGCTCCGAAAGCTCACAATTTAGGAAATGACTTAGAATTGTTTGTGGTCTACTGCCAGAACCGAGGCAACTGACACATGCTCCGTCCAATTACGCTGACTGGAGACAACATTCATCGAGAATAATTGCCTCTGATTACAAGCTCAGCTGTTACCACAGGTTCGCTGACTTACTAACCAAAGAGATTCAAGGTAGCTCCAGACACTTATTGACAGCACGAACAAAAGAGCCCAATTATATAAAATTGCACAGGAATAGTTGAACAAGATACAAAATACATAAACATCTCGAAACACGCTTATACAGCTATATTAACTTGAAGGGATCCCGTCTATAGACCTCCAAAACTTCTTGACAATGTCTGTCCCAACAGGCAGCTGTAATTTAGAGCAGCAGAATCATAATACTTTAGCTTACCGGTTTAATTTAAATTTTCAGACTCCAAAATGGATCAGAAACTACAAACATGCTACAACTTGCAGAGAAAGATCATAACTCCCAGCAAGGCCTCAGAAACCCCAAGTCAACGCATCTTCCATGTATAAAACGGCTCCTTCAGCTAAGTATAATCTGAGATGGGATAAGTCAGTCACATGTTCAGCTGTCCCTTTCTAGTGGTATTGGCATGGCCCTTTAGATTTTGTGAAGTGAATTTGAATTCATAAATGGAAATGTCTTATGACAGCGGCTGACAGGCATTTGGCATGGGAACAAATGCAAAAGGAATAATATTTACTCGAGAGAAGCTTCTAGAGTGAACAAGAAAAGCCACAAATTATCGCCACTTACTATACCGAACCGAAGCAATGAAACCTATATGTTATGATATTCATTTGATTTCAGTCAAATATTAGACAAAATTTTTCTACCCATCTCACACTTAATTTTTTTATTCATAATAGTGATTGGATGAAATGCAATTAAAAACTACAATTTTGAAAAGTACAGTAAATGCATAATAAAATTGCATATCACACATGAGATAGCAGCGAGAGGTCTATTTTGGCTGTAAGCACGCTGTTCTCCCTTCCATTAAATCTAAATGCATTTATTGGTATTTACATGATTAGCAAGTACAGAGTTTAGTTCCTATATACTATAAGTATGACATTGCCAAAATACTAATAATAGTTCTACAATAAAGTATTTATATACACTAAAAATAAAGAATAAAACTATTCACAACTATATAGCAGTCAGAACCATTCCAATTTTTAATCGGAACGGTTGTGACTGCTTCAGAGTTATGACTGCTATATAGTTATGACTGCTATAGAGTTATGGCTGCTATATAGTTATGACTGCTATAGAGTTATGACTGCTATAGAGTTATGACTGCTATTATAGAGTTATGACTGCTACATAGTTATGGCTACTATAGAGTTATGACTACTATAGAGTTATGACTGCTATAGAGTTATGACTGCTATAGAGTTATGACTGCTAAAGAGTTATGACTGCTATTATAGAGTTATGACTGCTATAGAGTTATGACTGCTATAGAGTTATGACTGCTATAGAGTTATGACTGCTATAGAGTTATGACTGCTATAGAGTTATGACTGCTATAGAGTTATGACTGCTATAGAGTTATGACTGCTATAGAGTTATGACTGCTATAGAGTTATGACTGCTATAAAGTTATGACTGCTATAGAGTTATGACTGCTATAGAGTTATGACTGCTATTATAGAGTTATGACTGCTATATAGTTATGACTGCTATAGAGTTATGACTATTATAGAGTTATGACTGCTATAGAGTTATGACTGCTACATAGTTATGACTGCTATAAAGTTATGACCGCTATAGAGTTATGACCGCTATATAGTTATGACCACTATAGAGTTATGCCCCCTATAGAGTTATGACCGCTATAGAGTTATGACCGCTATAGAGTTATGACCGCTATAGAGTTATGACCGCTATAGAGTTATGACCGCTATAGAGTTATGACCGCTATAGAGTTATGACCACTATAGAGTTATGACCGCTATAGGGTTATGACTGCTACATAGTTATGACTGTTATGACTGTTATGACGGTTAAACTTACTTAGGCAGGCAGCAGAATAAAAAATTAACTCTTATCATATCATGTATTGAAATTGTAACGATGCAAACAAACTTTACTGTCATAAATAATATATACTTTTTAATTACGTTTATTTGTTTTGAAACTGTTTCAATTACTATTTTTAAACTGAGTTTTTATAATACGCTATAATACTGCTATGTACAGCATACTTTCATACTGAAAATACGGAGCCCGTCACTGTCCTCAGAATTTTAACCAGCTGTCTACAAGAAGATCACCCAAGGTGACTAACAGCATTGAATGAGTGCGGATGAAGGTATGAAGCTTTCATTACTCATCTGAGCGATGAGAGAAACATGAATTCACCAGACACGCCTGTATGGTCTATTCACCTGTGAGTTTCTAAGGGTGCTACGGAAGGGTCATCGGTATAGAGATGAGTGTCACCGCCCACATTTTGCAATGAAAATGATTTTTGTCTGAGAGATTTGTCAGTTAAAAATCTTTCACACGCAATCCAGCGGAGGAGATTTCTGAAAATCCGTTACAGCTCATGTGATCGCTACGATTACATGATTTCATCAAAGACGAAGCACTTTTATTTCAATTATGATACTCCAGATAAATGAAACTCGAAACAGAATATGACATGTCAGATATCACCCATTTCCTCCTACGGACACAAATACACAAAATTCTTTAAAGGAAAGCAAGCTCCAGCCTTTGAAATAGAGAAGACAACTTCCTATTTCACAATAGCGTGAAAAAAGCTTCTGAACTACGAGTTGCTTCTAGATATAAACTAGAACTAGATTTGTGTAATTTATAGATATTCATACATTGGCTACGGCTGTTTAGACATCAGGTAAGAAAAACTTTTAAGACTTAATACCTAATATGCACGGGGAAAAATCATAGAGCAATATTCAATTAATGAGTTCTAATGATAAATTTTAGAGTGACTATTGCTTTCTATGGATTTGGCAACTTTCAACTATTTTATGAGCAAACATTCAAATTAGCAAATGTAATCAATTTAAAACTAACAAAATCTTAACATTGGAAGATTATGGGTGTCAACAACCGTTAGTTTTTCAACAGCGATTTAATATCTTCGGTCCTTGGTGAAAAGATGACTTTTTCATCTATTCCTGCTTTATACAAATAACTTTTTTAAACAAAAATAATTATACTATGTTGACTTATAACAAAACAGCAATATTATATTTTTACTTTCAACACTAAGCTAGCCGATAAAATGCTATGTTTGAGGCTCAAGTAACAAAACAGTGCGAAAGCTAGTTTCCTGTATGAGAGGGCAGAGAGCTGACCCCTAGCTCTCTGCCCTCTCCTATTACAGCTGATTCGGGCAAAATAAAAAGAAACATTGTAACTGACAAGAAGCACCTTCCCGTAGAGCCTATGACAAAAATATATGGACCTTGCATGAACAGCAGGTTGAACCAAAGTGAAAAAACAGTCACTTTTACTGTGAAAATTACGGTGCAGGACAATAAGCCAGCACCAAAAAAGAGAAACGATATATTCGCTGATGATTGCTATATGGTATAACTGCTACTCTCCGACTACCGTGAAGCTACTACAAGCACTACAATGAATACCTCCATACGCATTGAAACTGTAGATTTCATTCCTCAACACTGAGCTAGGCCTCATTTTCAATGTAAAGTGTAATAATTTATTTACTATATACAGTATATGTATATATATATACAGTGAAACATGGATAACTCACCCTCGGATATATCGAACACACAGTTAACTCGAATGGATTTGCTTGGTCCGTTCCCACGCAATGATAAATGGCTTTATATAACTCGACCTCGGCAGCGTTAACTCGAACAGTTTTTTGCCGAATTCACAAACCTGGTTTCCATTCAATTTATTTCGAAGGAGTTTCCACTAGTCGTGGAGCTGAGACTACTCTGCTTTCTTAACGAAAGCGATTTTTATACGCGTATAGTGTACATATCATTTCCCCCGTACCGTATAATGGAACCGAAAAAGAAATCGTATAAAAATGATTAATAGGGTCGCTAAGACGTTCGCTTAGTTACGGCCAAGCTATAAACGTTAGAAGGTATTAGCGATAAAAATTTAATAAAGATAGACACAGCATGCAAAATACATATTGTAACAGTGATTATATGCCGATACATAAAGATAAAAGGTCACAAATAGGCTCGTGGCTTGGCGTCCGCTACAACAGACATCCGCTTTACGATGGCATCACGAAAGCAAAGAAAAGCGTGGAAACCTTCTGACAAACTTAAAGTACTCGAGGAAATCAAAGCAGGACAAAAGCTATCAGCATTATCAAAAAGAGAAAATCTTCCAAAAAGTACAGTGTCAACATGGATTAAACAAAAAGAAAGAATAAGATCGTTATGTGACCAAAATTCATCAAGGCTAAGAGATCGTTCAACGTCGCACGATGATTTGGATGGTGTATTATTGACTTGGTTTAGACAAGTGCGTAGTGAAGGCGTACTTATCGATGGGCCAATTTTGTTAGAAAAGGCTAACAAGTTTTTAAGGACTATAATAACTGTTTAAAATCTATTTCTACAATAAGTCACACTGTTGATCTTTGTCAAAAAAATACCTTGTCACAGACTACACTCGATAAGTTTTTTAAATGAAACAACTGATCAGATGTAAAGCATGCTTTTTTGCATTGGTCATAAATGTTTACATATGTCCAGTTTTAAAAATTATCAGAAAGAATAGATATTTTTCTATTGGGCTGAGATTTGTTTGCAATTTTAGGTGATGTGACTGACAAGACGTTTTAAGATTAAAATTGGCAAAATTGATCTCGAGTAAAACACTCAGAAGAAAAAATGTCTTCTGAGCGTTTTAACCGCGATTAGGTTTTGCCCATTTTAATCTGAAAAAGTTCTGGCAGTCACATCACCTAAAACAACACACAAATCTCAAGTGTATAAAGATATCTATACTTTCTGATAAATACTTTAAAATTCTACATCAGATGCCCTTTAACTTACAACAAACAACCTATACTTTAGTTTTATATATACATGTAGTTTGTATATGTATCTACTGATAAATACATTCACTTGTGACTGTGCTCTGATAACTTGAACGCTCTGATAACTCAAACACTTTCGCTCGGTCCCGTGAAGTTTGAGTTATAAATGTTTCACTGTAGATATATCTACTACAATACTCACATTTTCTACAAAAATAGTAACTAGTGTATTTAATTTTGTTTTATTAAATTTACTTATAGTTTTGCGGACATATTAAATAACTTCATTAGACCAAATAAAATTCTACAGTTCAATCATCCAAGCCTGGCCAGGAACATTACTTGACAGCACTTGCTGACACTTGCCATACGCTCTTTACCACCACTGGAGCTGACCAGTGTCAAAGGATGGTTAGTCATCACTTACTATTACAAACTAATGAATAATTAGCTTACACCAGAGACTTGACTTGAACCTGACAAAAACACAGTAACTATAAATTTGAAAATGATTTCAAGCAGTTGCAGAATTTAGCTAAAGAAATAGTGACTGCCGAATTAGCCTAATTTTAAAAAGTGTACCAAATGTCCTAACTTTATCATTAAAACTGTCAGAGATCACAGCCCTAACTAGTTCTACTATAAAATAGACTTGGTCTCTAATAGTACAAATCAACAAAGCTTCAAATTGCTGCTCAATTCTTCCCATTTTCATTTTCAGTCGTAATTCAGATAATAGAGTAGAGGCCAAAGTTTCCTTTTGAACGGAGTCGATCTACTGAAAGTTTCTATTTTTACTCAACGAGAGTGTCAGCAACTTTAACAATTTTGCAGTATTTTATGACATAAGTCAAGAGATTTACGCTAGTAAAACTTTCATTTTTATTGTTCACGGTGCTTGTAACAGCTATGCATCTGCTTCTAATCTATTCCGAAATGGATATATCGGTTTTTACAAAGCTTTGTTGTAGTTGTTTTAAATCTAAGAAACAGTTTTTTGTTTAAACAATTTAGAAACTTGATATGTTAAAATAATATTATTTTAAACGTATAGGTACTATATTATTTGCTTTCTGAAGGGTCGAAACATAAGTTGTGATATTGCCTGAGACCTTAGTTTAATTTTTATGAAAAAATTTGCGCCATTTCATTTAATTAATAACTTACTAAAGACAGTACAAACTATGTAATTATCACTTTCTCAACAATAGGTAATGTTTGTTATTTGGTAGGCAGAGTCATCAAATCTATAAATTACAGCTGGTTATGAAGAAAACAGCATTTACCTCTACCAACTGACACTAAGCTGTTAAAATTGTATAAATTCAAGTGCTACTCACCTGAATATGCCAATAAATATTTGTAGAATTCATTCAAACAACACTTTGGCAGTTCAGACACCACATTGACATATTTTTGTAAATAAAAAATGGCAAATATTCTGTTGGTTGGCTTTCAAAAAAGCAGGAAACATAAGAATGAGAGATATTTTTTGATAAAAACATTTTCTCATAGTAAAAGTTCCGTAGGAATCCAAATACGAATTTTAAGAAAATATACAAACATCAAACTTTAAACTGATGCTGTTACTTATCTGATACTATTCAATTGTTTATCATATAAAATGAACTTGTAAAAATGTTTTCATTTTCATAAATTAATAAAAATAGCAATAGCTTGAGTTAGAGTTTTAAGGAAATCCGCTAATTATCAAGATAAACTGTAAGTATTTGAATACTTGAAGATGCTTCTCTTTGATAACAGATTTTTTTTTAACAAAATTCTTACAAAAAGTCTTCAACTGGTTCAAGATGTTCCAGAATAGACTGTTGGTAAATATATTATTACAGTTATAACAGGTTTTATATAAAAATTTTGTTCATCAACCAAGTTTATTCATTTAAAATTTCAATTAAAAACTCCTTAGTTTTTAGTAAGTAAATTTATGAATCAGAGTGAGTTATGGTAAAAGCTGAAATAGTAATTCACTGAAGCTTTGAGACGCTTTTTAGACTACTGGATTTGCTGGTACAACGCGATATAAAAATTGTATATACTCTGCGGCAGCAAGCTACAAAATACTTAGCATCTCTAATGTGCATGCCTGCTCAGCTCACTTTAATATCATTTTTGACCAAACATGACATCGTTGATAAAGATGGTTCTACAGAAATTGATGCCAAGTTGATTTTTACCGTGAGACTTACCTTAGTACGCCCTTCCCAAACCCTGTCGACCTCTTCCAAACAATAATCAACTCCAGACGGAGAGAAAAAAACAACTGCGTCAGGTGGTCCATCCTACAACGACAATTAATGACTGATAAAGTTGGCCCGCAGCCAAAAAGGATGATAAATATACCATAAGTTGGCGGTTGGTTCATTTTTAGATATATTTGAAAAACCTCCCTTCAACACATGTAAAAGGAAAAATGGTGAGTTGTACGTAAGACAAGCAAATAACTAACATGGGTGAGTTTGCTGCTTTCTCACACAATTCAGCTCAAAATGATTAGCCCCTCAGCTTTGTTTACAGATATTCACAGTTTTAGCTGCAATGTGTCTGATAGATATAGATATTTAAGAACTGCAAAACTTATTTGTTAATTGAAAATATTAATTCAGGTATGTATAGGTTTTTATTGGCATATCTAGTAATAAAAAATGATGTTTTTTATTACATGTCAAAACAAAAATGAGAAGACAAACATCAGAAACTATCAGTGAGTTGAACAAAAGTATTTTAAAAGTTGCTAATCTAATAGTATTGATGAGTCGGAATAGTCACTTGTAGGTTATAGTGACAGAAAGTTTATAAACTGAAACATATGATGGTAGATGTTGAATGTCGATGTCACAGGATAGAAAACAAAGTTTGTCATATGCGTGGAAAGATAAATACAAATATTCTGGACACAGATTACTCAGTATTTATGATTGAAGTGAGTGGTTTGAGGATAAAACGAGCAATTAGAGGAATGTTCGTTACTTGCTTCACTATTGTGAATATAAGTTCGTATTTATCATCAGAGATACGAACTCTTGGCTTTGGTTACATTTAGTTCGGTAAAACTTAGTATAGTAAGTATTGCTAGTACATAGTTGAAGAGACTTTCAAAAACATTTGAACAGACTTACGTGTATGGATAATATAAATGTTACATATCTATAGAAATGTTTATTGACGTAAAACCATAGTTAGAAAGACCAAATTCTAGAGCTCAAATGCTAGAGCTAACCTCTGGTATTTCATGTACATGTATGTTTATGTATGAGTATCTATATACAGCCAAACATCAACTTAGCAACGTTAGCAAATACCTGTCTTGACATACAAAGTAATTTTCACTGTACAACTAGAGTTTTTCAAAACATTACAGACTTGTACAATAAACAATGCACAATGTAAACAAATTTAAACATTAACTTTGTACGTCGAGATTTGACTGTATTCACCATTGACTACCAAGGATGTTTCAGCAGCGCTAATTCAGAAACTTCCTTCATCTACTGATTTGATGGTGTACACGTTTGCTACGTATATATATATAATCAGAAACATCAGAATATATATATAATATATATATAAATCTCAGTGTTTGTCTTTTTACTAGACTTTGTGTCTAGTTACAGCAAATAAAATCTAGCGATGAAAAATCTGCAAGGATCCGGATTTGATCTTGGGACCTCTAGATCTAAAGGCGGCAAACTTAACCATTAATCTACACGGAATAAAGTAGTTGCATTGGACAAATAGTCATTACATTGGTTAAGATACTCACGCTTTAAGGACTTGCTTAAGGTTAACAACTAGCAATGTTAACCATTACGCATAACGATTATTAAGTGGCCCAAAACGGGGGTATTACTTTAGTAAAATTTTTTAGTCAAGATCTAGTTTTCCATGTAAGTTACTCAAGTTCATTGGGTAATTATTCTATTGCCCGTGCAATGCCAGGCATGCGGCTAGTATACAATATTTTTGACATTAACAAAGCTCTTTAAAAATCTAAAAATCCAAGTGAAGAGATGTTGAAATTTCCATAAGCAACAGATTTTTATTTTTTCCAGTGTCTTTTTCTTTATTAGTGTCCTTTTGGTCAGAATGTGAGCTACAATAGTAGCTTTGTAGAGTATTGTGTGACAGCCATCACTTTGAATATAAAAATAGGTTTTTTCCATTCAGGTAACTGAAGTGCACAGTAAACATTGTAACAGATTTAGAATCGTTAATAAGCTTGTCTGTTGTATGATATTCAGTCTGATAAAAGTTTGCTCTCTACAGACTCCAAAATAAAACAGTCTTCAGAACTTTATATTTCTCTGATTGATACTGCAAGTTTGCAATGCAGAGATGGTCTTGGCTCAAACTAACTGCATGAAACAATTAACTCTGACAGGTATCGTTTTAAAACTAATAGAAATTCCATATCGTTTACCCGAGTCTTTCATAGAGTATCACACGCATAATCATCAAAAAAATTTTTCAAGTGTCCAACTGAAACAAAAAATATAAACTCGCAACTTTTTTATATATACATGTAGCTTTTTTACCGTAGCCAAGTTTTATTTTGCAATTTACGCTATTTCTTCCTTATGTTAGTGAAGTATAGCTCTAAACCAGTGGTTCCCAACTGGTGGTCCATGGACCCCTAGGGGTCCACAGGAGGTTTTGAAAGGGTCCACAGGAGGTTTTGAAGGGGTCCACAGGCTGGTGCCAGTATTGGTTTTTTAGCTAGTTATTTACAGCTATTTCTGTCTTGTAGTGATTGCATCAATGATATAAAACCCTAAAAGGATAGGTGACGGCTATTATATGGGCAAGGTTTAATGATCGAGCTCTGTTGGGATTGTGCTAGCCTGGGTTTTGGGGCTAATGCGATTCCCGCCGGGTGGTCGCGTTGTCTTGTTAGGTTTTTGGGTCTAAACTTTCATCACTGTGCATCAATCGCTGGATAGTACCTGATTTCCGGTTAGTAGTACAAAAGACAAAACCTCTAACCAGCAAACACATAAGTCCCTCTCCCTCTTCAGTTTCAGCGATATACTAAGATCCATGGAAATTAAAACAATTCAATTTACAATGCACTGTTATAAACACCATATATTATGATGTTTATAAAGGGGTCCGTGGCTTTTAGATAAGGCGCTCAGTGGGTCCATGGCTTCAAGGTAGTTGGAAACCACTGCTCTAAACCCTTCAACATACTTTAAAATGGATTTACAATTTATACCAAAATAATTGGGAAGTTAAGAAGCGATGCAGACTTTCCTCACTCCGTATAAAAAGCTTCAATTAAAATTTTTAACATTGCTTTAGAGAAAAGATCAAAAAGCTAGCAATGGGTGGACCTGCTGACAACTGACATGTTTTGTGTTCATCTGCGCTCAACAGCTCAGTGAGTGGCCCAGTTTCAGTGGTTTTCATAAAGTTTTGCTGTGATCTTTTCAGCACTAATTGGTGATGTCTTGTAGATTTGTGTTTTGTGTACTGAAAGTATTTTCTGTGATTGAAATATATTTTAAGCATATCATTAATTTATTAGTCAGAACTTAGGATGGAGAATTGTGTTTGCTTGCTGTTTATAGATATGTTAGGGTCTATTAAGATGGCTTTTAAAATATACAGCGGCAGTTGTGTGGCAATCTCTAGAAAAGTTGGTTTTTGAGAAAATCTTCCAGTAAATATTGCAACTGAAGCGTGTCACTCTCAAAAAGGCAATGCCACATCTCTCATGCATTTTCTATCAAAAAGTGTATTTTTTGCTTCTAGGCTGTATCTGTTAAAACTATTTAGATTGTTCTTCAAATAGAGACACTTGAGAGCAGGTGCTTCATGTCTAACGTTCAGCAGTGATCTAGTCAACAAGTACTAACTGTGTAGCCAATGTATATTATAACAGTGGGCAGACTAACTTGAGGCAACCAATCTAATAGCCTGAACTACAGCTCTATACAGCTTGTACCAGTCGTCACTAGCTGCACAACATAAGGAGCGGTGAAAGAAAATGTTTTAGTATTTGGCGAATGAGGTTTACTAATGTGGAAACAGTATGGCGGCCTAAATGCAAAACTCTGTCGTAAAGCAAAGAATCAGAAGATGAATGAGCAGTGAGATATATAATGGTACGCGAGAGTATAGTGAGAGTATATAATGCTACGCCATTGGTATAATAGATATAACAGTACCTAGTGATTACAACATAGCCAGTAAAGAAAACGAAAAAGTGGAAAAATATCTCCCACTCGAAGCGGAGATTGAAAAGTGCTGGCATGTAAGAGCAACTGTAGCTTTGGAGGTCCTGGGAGGATCGGATGTAATAACACCGTATATCAAATGGGGCTCAACTAAATACCAGCAACAACCAACACAAGTCCGCTGTAGAAAAGCGTTTTATTAGAAATGCCCAAGATCTTGAGGCGAGTGCTCAAACTCTCAGGTCTCTGGTAGGAGACCCGACCTTGAGTAGACATTTCTACCTGTTTGGGTTAACTGAGATGAGAAAATCATTTTATATATTTTACTAAAATTGCCACTAAAATGCTAACTAAAAAAGAATTTTGGTCGAGTAAAACAATAATACGGGTAAGGAATATAAATAACTAGCTGTGCTACCCGGCGTTGTCCGAGTAATAGAAAAGTCTTTGGACAGAAAATTGATTTGTATTTAACATATAACAACATTTGCCATTCTAATTTTCAAACTACATATCATGAGAAAAATGTTTTGTCTTATAAACAATGAGAAGTAATGAGAGTTGCTTGCTATTAGCCTGGCACTTTGCCAATGAAAAATTTGAGTACGCTTAATAATGTGAGCCAACAGCTTCTCGTGATGTTATGCTATGACCCTGCTTAGTACGCAAAGCCGTTGGGTATTTGCTCTCATATAATGACTTATATCGGCAACCTAGCAACTCAATCTCGTTGGCCTAATGGGTATGGTGTCGGACTGCACACACGTGTGTCTGCGATCAAATCTTCTTCGGTATGGATCTTTTACTCCAAGATTTTAAGATCTATAGCTGGAACGCGTTCAATTATACATACGAAAACAAAAGACAGAAAACATACTTTGAAAAATATATATATATATATATATATAGATTAGCTAGATTTCACTACAAAATTGTTTCGCTCTTGAGGTGACCCCTGTAAAACGAAAAATTTTCTAGCGAAACAATTATTTATATTTCTTACCCATATTACCATATATTTTCTTGTTCAATATATATAAATCTACACGTTTGTCTGTCGTCAATATGTCCAGTTATAGCGATAGTTTTAAAAATGAAAAAACCGCCTCATATTGGAATTGAGCTCTAAAACCCCAGTTCTGCAGACAGGCATGCTATCTACTCTACCACATGGCTTACTTACCATACTATGGAATGATTGGGCACATACTTATTACACCGCCAATCTTTAATGTCGATTAGTTAAAATACACACGCTTCACCTAGCATGCTTGAACTACTAGAAGGAAAATATGCGCCCAGACTTTTTCGAAATGCTATAATTCTATACATATATATCTCAGAGCCTGTCAGGGGGTGTGTCGTGCTATAGCTAGTAAGATTCAGGAAATAAATACCCACTTCGTGCTGGATTTGATCTTGAAACCTCCTGATCGCAAGGTGATAATCTTATCAAGCTATGTGAGATGCAATGATTTCATTAGGTGATATGAGTTGCTATGTCGGTTAAAATACACATAGCACTCTGCGTTATGCAACGTCACGAACGCTTGCTCTCACAGCTCTTAATAGTAAGTTTAGCAATAAGGATAGTAGCTTACTCAAATTAGTCATTGGCCATGTACCAGGCTGATGGCAAGTGGCAGGGAACTGCATTACCTGCCATTGTTTATAAGCTGTTTTTTAACACCTATGCAACGCCAGACATTCGGCTAGTATATGTATATATATAGCACAAACTTGATTAACCTTATAGCTAATACAGAAATAAACATCTTCATTTGAAAATTAGAATGGTAAATGTTGTATATGTTGATTAAAAATGAATTTTCTGTGCAAAAACTTCTTTAATACCCGTGCAATGCCAAGCATTCATCTAG
Source organism: Watersipora subatra (assembly GCF_963576615.1). Classification (NCBI taxonomy): domain Eukaryota; kingdom Metazoa; phylum Bryozoa; class Gymnolaemata; order Cheilostomatida; family Watersiporidae; genus Watersipora; species Watersipora subatra. Next base: position 42,620,980 of record NC_088708.1, on the reverse strand, counting down.
TATATACACATGTAAAAATAACTTATCGTCATCAAAAGGATTCCAGCATGGTACAACTGCTCCTAAAAATGCTGACAACCAGCTGTAGAAACAGAAAACTAGATTTTGGCATGATAAATGAGAAGAGGTAAAGAGGGAAATTTGGACTCACAATAGATTGTGAATATTCGGTGAGGTTATGGGCAAAGTCTGGGTGAGGCAGCGTCTTGTACACCACTAGTTCGTCCAGTTGAATCCCTAGATAAGACGGTAGAGCCTTAATACAAATCAGCAAACAACTATTCCCAAATCTTATCACGGACAATTTAGTACAGTTTCATAAACAGAATAACATGAAAAGAAATCTCAACAGTTCATAGTGCAAGTTGCCAGCAAATGGTTTGACAGGCCAGTAAAACTTAAAATAACTTTCAGGCGATGTGATATGCGAGAAAACTCTGATATTAGACGAAACAGCGAAAAAGGAGCAGGACCACACGCTAGCTTCATGCTCAGAAGCGTCACAGCCGATATTACCAGTATGAAGGTGTCAAAGGTAGTATTACCAGTATGAAGGTGTCAAAGGTAGTATTACCAGTATGAAGGTGTCAAAGGTAATATTACCAGTATGAAGGTGTCAAAGGTAATATTACCCGTATGAAGGTGTCAAAGGTAATATTACCCGTATGAAGGTGTCAAAGGTAATATTACCAGTATGAAGGTGTCAAAGGTAATATTGCCAGTATGAAGGTGTCAAAGGTAATATTACCAGTATGAAGGTGTCAAAGGTAATATTACCAGTATGAAGGTGTCAAAGGTAATATTACCAGTATGAAGGTGTCAAAGGTAATATTACCCGTATGAAGGTGTCAAAGGTAATATTACCAGTATGAAGGTGTCAAAGGTAATATTACCAGTATGAAGGTGTCAAAGGTAATATTACCAGTATGAAGGTGTCAAAGGTAATATTACCAGTATGAAGGTGTCAAAGGTAATATTACCAGTATGAAGGTGTCAAAGGTAATATTACCAGTATGAAGGTGTAAACCGGTCAATAAATATATTTCCTGACGTATTCGAGTAATTTCTTAAACCTGTTGGCTTGACAATTGTCATCTACACGATTGTCAAAGTGCCTCCTACACTTCTAGTACTTTTTATCTTGAGCTTAAAGTTCTAAATAAACGAATCAGAGATGTTTATGTTTAAGCAGTAAACATAAACATCTCTTTGTGCCATACTTTATGGCTTTTATTCTTTTATCAGTTAATTTATGAAAGCTTGTCATTAAATCAATTATTTAGCATAGTCTATAACATGATTATTTATCAACAATAAACAAATAACATAAGCATTACAGAATAATAGGCATAGAGCATAATAATTTGTTACCATGCAATATTTTATTTAAATACTGATTCGCGGGAGTACTTGGTACCACAGACCAATCAACGGGAGCAACTTCTAGAGTTGCACGTAAATATTACATATACTAAAACTTTTGGAATAGATATTCTTACTCTGTTCCAATAGATTTGTCTATAAAGGATACGGAGGCTTTTTAAACAACGAATATGGAATGAAACAACAATGAGCAAGAATGAAAGCAGAAAGGGTACAATAAATGATAAGAAAAGTCATAATGAAAAGGTGATGTCAAGTGATTACCGTTGCTAAGGTTGGTCATGTGATTACTGTTGCTAAGGTTGGTCATCTGACCTACTGTTGCTAAGGCTGGTCATGGGACTACTGTTGCTAAGACTGGTCAAGTGATTACTGTTACTAAGGTTGGTCATGTGACCTACTGTTGCTAAGACTGGTCATGTGATCACTTTTGCTCAAGCTGGTCATGTGATCGCTGAGGTTAAAGAAGGTTATATGACAACTGGTACTATACATTTGCTAGGGCTATGTATTATATTGCATATTATATTATATTGCTATCTATTATATTGCAGTAATTTTTCACATGTAAGCTAAAAACTAAAGATATGAAAAAGCTTTCAACAATGGTGTACTTTCTCATGCCAGTAACTACAAAACTCCTCAATCACCCCTTGATAGAACATGACAACTTTTAAAGGATGTAATATCCACCAAACACCACCATGTGGCTTTTGACTTGAAATAGAAAACTAAAAATTGAAAAATACAATTGAAAACTTTTGACTAAGAAACAAATATTGAAAACTTTTTTATTTAAAAAATGTGTTATAAAAATTTCACGTAAGTGTTAGTCGTTCATTCCTTTGTCTACCCATTTTAGGTTGTTTCCTACAGCAAAATAATACCGCTGAAGCTGATGCATTGCAAGGTACAACACAATTGGAATGTTTGCTTCCTTACAGAGAATAATCCTGAAAATCACACATGGGATCACTACTGCCTGGTGACATCACTGCCTAGTGACATCATTTATAGTCATTATTTTATTTTTTGATAACTCCTAGTAGCGTATCTAAAACTTTCATTTTATGAAACTATTACACTGAATCTAAATATAGTAAAACCCTATCTTTATTGTAAACTAGAGCAACATCTATCAACGAGGAGGGGAAGCTCTGAGAAAAAATGAACGAACTTACCCAGTGTAGCGAGCTGTCCCTTTAGGTCAATTGTCTTGAGGGATGTTTTCGGATAGAGAAAGCTTTGCGTCGCCTCAGGTTTCACATCTATTTAGGGAATAGATAGTCAGATAACAAACAAACAGAGTATAAACTACTACTATACCTGACCTCTCTCTAATATATCTACTAGGCATATAATATGCTGCTCGCATGACTTCAAGCATGCATGTATAGTGTGTGACTCCAATGAGTTTAAGTACGCACACGGTATGTTACTCGCATGAACCAATGCATGTACCCAGTATAGTACGACAAAATAAAGCTAGACATATCCATTTCCCAAAACAAAAATATTAGTGCGCACAAATACAAGCAAAGTAGTTACATGATAAAACTGCTAAATGTGTAATCATTAAAAAGTGATATGTATCAGCCAATAGGTTGCGACATATCGTTTCATGCCAGCGCTGATGGATTGTTGATGTAATACATCTGTGATTTTTGTCAACTTTATAATCACTGTAAAATCTGCCTAAGGAAACTGTAACCTCGGGGATGGGCATAATCTCACCATTTGGAAGTTTTATCATCTTTTCAAAAACCGTTTAGTGAAAAACACGAAATCCAGCTTTACACAACAAGTACGCTTTAGTTTGAGTTCGCTAGTCGCCCATTTCAAACTGAATATCTGTATTTATTCTTCCACACATATAACCAATGTTGTTTTCTATTTTGTGACACCAACATACTACATCCACCTTGGTATGTTTCAGTTTATGAACCTTTTGTTACTACAACCTACAATTAACTATGCCAACTCCTCCACAATATTATAAACTACCAAATTATTAAAAACTTTTGTTCAACTCACTGAATAGTTTCTGATTGTTATCTTTTCATTGTTCAGTTCTTTTTTCTTCCTTTTGGCATGTAACGAAAAACATAATTTTGTTGATGCTACTAAAAACTATTACTAATGCCAATAAAAAGAAAGTTATCCATACATACAAAATTCAAATCACACCAGAAACATTTCCCAAGCTGATTATCTTTGTCATCATTACACTTGTTCTTTGTTACATCAATATAGCAGCAAAAACGGCTTCAGTCACTTTTGGTTGCATCTATAATCTAGACAATGCTGACCTATGAGAAATTAAATAATTCAGCAACAGAAACTCTGGGCTCATCAGCTGAGGGCCCAAAGTTGTACAAATGGAGCAATATTGGCATCCGAAACATTCTATTATCAAAAATTATTTTTCACCGCACGATCTTAAAACTGAAAATTATTTAACATCATAGTAAATTCACTATGACTTGACTGAAAGGGAGCTCAAAAAGGACTGATTTTAGACTCAAAGGAAATCAAAAGAGAAATATTTACAGGCCAATAAATAGAAACCACCTAGAGGAAAACCTTGGTGAAATGTTTGACAGACACTGTCAGAAGCAGGAGTGCAATTGGATGTATGTTTACACGAGTGTGGTTGACAAAACCAGCCTTTCATTGATGAAATTGGACAGCTAACATGTTGTTGAACATAAAAGACATTTTTTTGAAGGTTGTTTACAATAACAAGATAGCTGGCAGTTTGTCAAAAAAATACACGCTAAACGGTTGGATCAAATAATGTGATAGCCGTGTGAGAGGCATTTGAAAGAGCTGATACTATTACAATTAAATAGGATAAAAGATGGTTTATAGACACCCAACAACTAGTGACACGGACTCGGTTGCCTGAAAGAACTGACAACATGAATTCTACTCGAGGAGTCATACATGTACCTAGATGCATTTGTTTTGCCAAGGCAGTTGCCGAGCCGGAGTCCGCCCCTCTGCAGTCCAGGCCAAGCAGCTGATGAGCTAAAAATAAGAACGGAAAAGATTTAAGGCAACTATTTAGTTCGCAAATGACAGTCAATTTTATACTGAGTCGACATTCCGTAGAGTTTCAAATTAGTTATTGGGAATGATGATAGACACTTTATCCTGGACTCCACATATAGTACATACAGCTTTCATAAATGTTTGGACAAATAGCACCCGTTATATAAAAATAAAAAGGTTGTTTATGCATTTAATCACATCATTTTGTTTACAAACATTGGAAAAAGTATCTTGCCTGAGATAGCATTGCTTGAAACTTGTACAAGGAGTGCCAGAATATGATTTTCAATGTTTGACACCATCTGGTATTGATTTTCCAGAAATGAATTTTATCTTCTTTTGTTTTGCGGTTTTACTAGTCTGTGATCATCAAAGAGAGCAATACGGCTAAATACAGAAACATTAGCAGCACATTTTGCTATAGTTTGTAAGTTTCCAAAAATAGCTGTGCCGTCATGCAGTTTCCGGTATCAGTAAACAAGCCTGACATCAGACTATTCTTTTAGCATATTTTGTAATAAAATCAATTAACAAAATGATTTGTAAAAAGAATATAAGCAAGCGAGATCTAATTTAATAAAAAATAAAACATATTTGTTCGTTGCCGTACAATATCAAAGTTAGATGCTAGTTTACACAAATATGTGTCACAACAAACAAATAAGAAATTAATTGTTTTGAAAAGAAATGCATGAGAATTTTGCTAGCTAATTATCAAAAGAAAAATGATTGGCTGATGGAGCACCACAGCCTCGACACAAGTGGCCTTGACAATTTAAAAAAGCTGAAGCCCGATAAAACACTTAAACTGCAACAAGATAAGTTTCAATATCATCAGTAGGACATATTTTAAGAAGGCCTTACATATTGAAAGGAAACATTAGACTAACGTAACACGCAACTGCATCAGCCTGAGTTTGTTAGTGATTTTTGGTGATTTCAGTGATTTCTTGTAACGTATAATTGGTGATTAGTGAACTAATGAACAGCCTCCTATTGACTGTGAATTGATTATCAGCGCATTGAATAGTATCAATGTCATGCATCTAGCACATGACTGTAATTTCAATTAACTAAAATATGCATTCTGCTCAAATAATCTACCCTATATGCGTAATGTAAAATAAATAAAAACAAGTACACCGGATGATTCATTTATTGACTGGCTGTTCAAAGAGAAAGCATTGCATTATTAGCAGCGTGTAGTTTTATATTCTAAGATTGTTTCTAAGAAACAATCTTTTGAGTACTTTTCAAAATGGAATTTCTGAGTATAAAAATCACCCATCATTGCCATGACCCAGGAAAATGGCTTAAAGTTGATTCCTTCACAAAACCAAAATCTTCTACATGGGTTGTTGATTTTACATATATAATTAATCATATATTGAACTAAAACGTTTGAGACAGTTTTACTGATGCATTAGCTCTGTATACGTCCACTTCTGCCAGTTGCATGACTTGCCACTGTCAATTTTCAAGTGGCTACTGACTGAGAGGCTATGAAACTGCCAGTAGAGAAAAAATACAAGACTAAAATACAAGTATTACTGTCTTTGTAACCAGCTTGTATTCCTGCAAAACTATAGACTATTTTATTTTCAGAGTTGCCGTTAACTTGTATTCCCATCACTAGTTAGGAAATATTATTTTATATTTCTATATATAAATATATTTATTAGAAATCGGATTTCTCCAGTAAGTTGTGGATAATTGCTGCAACTTGAGTTTATTTGTCTCCTTTTTAAATAATAGAACGCATTTACGCAATCGTTCTCATTAGTTGTCTCAAATAATTGTCATTTCAACCAGTCAGTACTTAATTATTGGTAATTTTTGTTAAGTTTTGGAGAATGCACTAGGATAGAAAAAACATAACCAGTTCTCTTGACCGCTGTATCAAAGAAACCCTTAAGTATAACATCGAGGAGAGACATATTCAAGAAAGTAGAGGAAATCTTTTTGAGACCTTCAGAATTCAAGCTGCCTATTTTCCCACACTCTTTTGACTCTATTTTATCACGAGTATCTTTTGTTGCGATAATTTGTGAATATCGAATATGCATAGGAAATGCGAACATACACTCAATTCCATAAACAAACATCGGTCAACATATGCCCAGAGTAAAACTGATTATCCCACGACCAAAGCGATTGTTTGGGAGAGTTATGATAAATGCATATGTGCACACAACTCCCGAAAAATTATCCGTTAATGGCCGTGACCAAACCCTTGTACCGCAATCTTTTAAACAAATTTAACCATTTTTGTGTCGTCATTCAAGTATGATAATGATACGAAACACATATAAACTTATTTAAATATGTTACCAAGTATTTTGAAGGTTACCGCAATATCTTAAAACTAACCCATCTGATCGGATTATGCACAAATAGACAGATTAATTTGGCCAAAAATTGCGATAAAAACTTGACAAGCTTTTTCTAATTAAAATTAAGACCGGCCAACGAAACGCCAATAAGGCCGTGCGACAAATAGTACAACTATTAAGTCGTGCGCATTTCACGAGAAAAACGTGCACATTTCACCAGACTATGGCATTGCCTAATTGCCAGAGGTTTCTTTAATTAACGTAAAAGTACAGAAAAGTAATCGTTTCTTTTTTGCCAATTCTACGGGATTCTGACATTTTGGACACTTATACATCTATTTCTATGACAACCAGCTAAAATCTGTTTAGATTTTTAAATTCAGCATAATTCTTTAGATATAAATACAGAAATCTAGATAAATATCACAACTTCTTGATATTGGTTGCTATGACCAATTATATACAGCCCCCATATGTATATTACACAGCAGCTTGCCATTTTACTTCTAATATTGCATTTATCCTATTGCAGGGAGAGATATAAACATATAATCTTTTCCTTTCATTATTGCTGTTTGTTGTATATAATAACACCCAGTATATTACAGCTATCATTGCAGCTACCATTGCAGTTCTCCTATTGCACTGCAGTGCCATTTGACTGCTAATATTGCATTTTTCAACCAGCAGTACCTTTTCTTTTTCCATTATCACTTTGGTCGTGGGCTGTATGACAGGGGAATTTTTAGTCGATAGCATGTTCATTGTGTAAAGAATGCCTCATGGAACTTAGTTATTCTATACAAGAAAAAAAGAATAATATATATTGTTTGACGATTTTTGCAATGACATTTTTCCTCCTCTTCATGATAAGAGCTCACCAGAAAACAACCAGAGTAATTTGATGATACATCGCTCAACCAAATCCTTTGAAGAACCACAGCAAGCCGAAGGAACCATTCTTAGATCCGCTGACTCAGTTCCCAATGACAAAGACATACCATAACTCATGGGAAATTATTGTAGGTGCTTGTAAACTGCATTTCTGTTGGTTTGGCTAGGCATTTGCCAACACTTAGAGTAAGACAAAATATTTGAAATTTGTTGGAAAGTGATCTAAAAAAAGGTTTTATTACAATGATGAACTTTTGACATCGCCAATCAGTGTAGACCGAGATCTAAGTTTGCCTAGGGCTCCGTAGCACAGATATGAACCATAACTTAAAACGAGCTCATTAAGAAACCATTATAAATTGATGAAGAAGAAACAACTAGAATGTTTGGTGCTGCTAGTGAAATGAAGTTCTCGCGCCTCAAGTGTTGGCAATTGCGAAAAGCATAAACATTCCAGATTTGATGTTACTTGACCCAAATGCCAATGACAGCTGAAATCTAAAGCGCACTAAAAATGTCCCTTTCTACACAACTTCACTTGACAGCAAAAAATATGAAGGCTTTCTACATTGATATAAAAGTTTGGACAAAATATGCTGTAAGTTCAACATAAACAAATAGTACATTGAGATCGCTGTTTACAGTCGGAGGAGAAAGCTAATGTGTGTTTCGCTTAAAATAGGTCGCGCTATTAGTTCAAGAGACATCATTCCAATGCTTTATCGCCTACACAGGTCAACCATGAAAGCCGATGACTTCCTCATTATGGTTTAGACACGCTCGCCATTTCTAATAATACTTGAACCAGCAAATATACTGTCCAGTGACTACATTTTTAAGATTAATACGAATGATTTATTTTAATTTTTAGCCACAAAATAAGTGTCACTAGCAAGACCAATGAAAATTTCAGCGTTGTAAATTTTTGTTTCGTTACCACTCTTCAACACAAGCACTAGACAGCTCATGGTAGCCTTTGGTTGACCATAAATAAAGCCGAGAGAAACCCATGTTGACTTTTCCCTCTCATGTTTGCTTCACCGACATGTTTACTTTTACACAAAGTTATTTCACCACCATGTTAACTTTTTTACAGGTTTACCTTTCTGTCATGTATGTTTTCCCATGTTTACCTTTCTGTCATGTATGCTTTTCTCTATGTTTACCTTTCTGCCATGTATGCTTTTACCATGTTTACCTTTCTGCCATGTATGCTTTTTTCCATATTTACCTTTCTGTCATGCTTACTACCTTTCATGCTTTTACACTTGATATCAAGATACAGTTGAAATCAAGATAAAGCAATTCCTTCAGAATAACCGGATATTCTTGGAAGAAATAATTATCACAATAGCAAGCTCATCGTTGCCAGAAACCTTTGCAAATGAAATTAATGTACTCATCAATTTTAGGATTAGCCAACATAAACATGTAGATAAAACTGTGCATAAGCTATGTTGAAATAAGACAATAAGACGATGTGAGCAGACGAAGTGATCGGATGAAGTGGAAGAGGGGCTGTTAGAGATATTAGCTCAGACCACTAATATGGCTACGGAGCCTACATATAGGCAGGAAGATTTGTGAGAGTAATCAGTTCTCTTATGCAAAGCAATCTGGTAAGAAAGACCTTCGCAGGCTTTGTTTCCGATTCGATCAGTCTATTCAAAAAGCTGCTGACATCACATACTTGGTTGGAGACAAGAAAAGCACCTGAAGAGCATAAGCAAACTTAGCAGACATCCACAATTGGCTCATAGATACAATGATAGCCTTATTGAAGGAGAGATGATACAGAGAAAGATATGCAGAGGCCGGAAGAGAGAGAGAGAGAGACAAATGCAGAAACGATCTACTAGTTAGGTGATGAGGGTGTTCATTAGCCTTCTTCTCAGTCCATACATATACTCTATCACAGTCAGAAGCTTGTCACTCTAGATTATCATTTTAGCGTGAGATGTGGACAGTTGTTGTGGGCTATCATGTAAGGCCGACAACACAAACTTGTCATACAGTAGATTTGTTAAGTGCAACATCAGATCCGTGATTCATGGTTTGCAGATGCAGTTCCTTGAACTGTGATAAATGGCATACATACTCTAGTATTGAGGGATGATTCTATAGAGCATGTTAAAATTAATATCAAAGGAATAACTCCAAAAGAAATATCCATGAACCATCACTAAGGAAGCCAAGTAGACCTCAATTCTTCCACCTAGAACATGCAGACACTCGTCATAACTATCTTAATTATAGTGTTAAAAGCGATGACCTCATACAAATTTTATGTTACAAGTGATGACCTCCTGTGTTAACCCTCTTGTGTTAAAAGTGATGGCATCAAAAATCTCTTGTGTTAGAAGCATAGAGTTATCTCCCCCTAGAGTGATAACTGTGCCATCAACAACACGAGAGTTTCCGGTGCCAACAAGGAGCGTTTAGGCCACGCCCCTTTTTTGTGCTAGTCAATCGCAGTGATTGACAGAACGATAACATCAGCCATGAGAATGATCATGAATTTCCACAGTTAAGATAGTAATTATTGCTCATATTAAAAAAATGATGATTATAGTTTATTACTCTAATATATGCTTATTATTTAAAGCAATTCAATACCTACATGACTTGCAAAGGCACTGAATAGATAGTGTTAAGTAAGTGAGTTAATGCAATCAGTTACTCCAATGATATACAGCCCCCACACATGGGGGGCTGTATATCATTGGTTACTCATAGATAAGATGGATAGTCATACTGGGGTTGTATTACATTGGTGTGATGGGAAGCTAATCGACTGCCATCTACTGAAAGTATTGACATTGTATGGTGATAGAGTGATTCATTGACACCACAGTTCACAAACAGCCCTTGCATGTAATATTAGATTTCAACACATATCAATCAAATACATAGAATAGCTTAAAGCAAAGATGTCCACTAGTTAGTAGACATCTTTGCTTGATGTAAGCAAGCAAAAAGTTTGAAAGTTAGAGTGGCAAATGTTGCTATATGTTAGATAAAAATAAATTATACTTAATTATACTAAATTATAATTATTTAAAAATAAAAAAGACTTTTTTATTACTTTATTTATTAAATAATTTTTTATTGTAATCATAGCTAAACAGATTATATTTAGCCATCACTTGCTAATTATTTCACATTTACATTTAAACACATTTGCAGTTTCATTTTTCTTCCTAATTCATTTCAACAAAAAACTTCTTTTATGATATGAAATTTAAAAGTTGTAGTTGTTTGAAAAAGCTTGAAAACCTTTACAGTTGTTTTCTTTTTCCTCTTAATTCATTTGAACTGCTTAAAAATATTTTCTCATGATATGAAACTTAAAAGTTAGAATGGTAAATGTTATATAAAAATAAATTTTCTGTCCAAAGACTTTTTTATTACTCGGGCAACTCGGGTAGTACAGCTCATAGTTGATGGCAGTCGATTAGCTTCCCATCACACCAATGCCATACAACCCCAGTATGACTATCTATCTTATCTATGAGTAACTGATTGCATTAACTCACTTACTTAACACTATCTATTCAGTGCCTTTGCAAGTCAAGTAGGTATCAGGGATTACGTGTATGCCACAATTTCCATTTCCATAATTCATTTCCATAATTTATTTTCATATTAATTCCATTTCCATAACATTTCCATAATTCATTTCTATATTATATCCATTTCCATAAAATTTCCATAATTCATTTACATATTATTTCCATTTCCATAACATTTCCCTACTTCATTTCCATTTTCATAACATTTCCATAATTCATTTCCATATTATTTTCATTTCCATAATTTATTTCCATATTATTTCCATTTCCATAAAATTTCCATAATTCATTTTCATATTATTTCCATTTCCATAAAATTTCCATAATTCATTTCCATATTAATTCCATTTGCATAACATTTCCATAATTCATTTCCATATTATTTCCATTTCCACAACATTTCCCTACTTCATTTCCATATTATTTCCATTTCCATAACATTTCCCTACTTCATTTCCATATTATTTCCATTTCCATATTATTTCCATTTCAATAACATTTCCACATTATTTCCATTTCAATAACATTTCCATATTTCTAATATAAAATTTCCATATCCATCTCCCTAAAATTATGGAAATATTTATGTTTGTGGAAACAATGATATACAGGGGGCTGTATATCATTGGCTGTATATCATTGCTGTATGGGGCTGTGGGGGGCCGCATATCATTGATGGAAATGGATATGAAAAAGTAAACATTTCCATAATATGTTTAGCGATCCTGGTAGGTATTGAATTGCTTTAAATAATAAGCATATGTTAGAGTAATAAACTATAATCATCATTTCTTTAATATGAGCATTAATTACTATCTTAACTGGAAATTCATGATCCTTGTTTAACCCTTCTCATGGCTGATGTTATTGATCTACTAGTCAATCACTACGACTGACTAGCACAAAAAAGGGGCGTGGCCTGAACGCTCCTTGTTGGCACCGGAAACGCTCGTGTAGTTATCACTCTAGGGAGAGATAACTCTATGGTTAGAAGTGATGACATCAAACATCTCTTGAGTTAGAAGTGATGACATCAAACATCTCTTGCGTCGGAAGTGATGACATCAAACATCGCTTACTTTAGCAGTGATGACATCAAACATATCTTGCGTTAGAAGTGATGACATCACTAGAGTTGAAAGTAATCATATCACGTAATCCATTAACTAACGTTGATGATGTCACAGACTCTCGATGATATAAATTATGACATCACACATTAATAGTAAACAAAATGATGACATATATCTGGCAATGCTATCCAAAATAAAACTTGAGCTTGTGCAGCCTTATTATGAACTTTATGACAAGATGATCGCATTTTCATTCTGAATAAATCATGACTATAAAATATACCTGCGAGATGAGTTGCCTCCCCAACAACATAGTTTGTTTTTTCTAGCCAATGAGACAGCACATCCTTTTCACAGGCTTTCTGTGCATTCTGACAGGCTTGCACTGAGTTCTGGCTTGTTAGAACAAGACCTGCATAATTGTGAGGTGATCCCAGTCTCTCTGCCAGATCAGAGATGTTGATATATTCAAAGGAAAGAGCAGGGATACACTCACCATGATGGCCGCTCGCAGCTAAACCCTTCAACAAATTAATCAGCAAGCATGAAAAGACTAGACAGATCGATAAAAACCAGAAGCTATGTGCCTACTAGTTCAATTTGGAATCTTTTAATTTGTATAAAATAACCTGGCTTTAGTTAATAAATTATAGGTTTCTCCCTAAATATGTATATGTACGGTGGTATGCAAAACAAAATACTGAATTAATTTCCAAAAGTTATTTATAACTTGTTGTTCTCATCTCTGTGACTAGTAAACAAACAAATCGCATGTATATATCACTAGATTGAAAATCTCGTTAGAATCTTGGGATGTTAAGATGGGATATTAAAATATTCCATCAAATAATGTATAAGATGCACCCAAATTGGATTACATGCAGTTTTTCGAACCAATTTAGCAAAAACTATTGGATTACAGATCACAAGGTTTTATAAGATGATTTTTTCTTTTCAATATTTATTCATATAATTTCTTTGTTTCCAGAATCTAATCTTGGTCAAACTATACGGCTTGAGATAAGCAAATAATACTGCATGTGTTGTAGTCATGTCTGCACAGTTGTTATTTTCAACCATTAAAATAATGAAATGTTCAGAATTTAGCCTGCATAATATTTCAAAAACATAATTTGACAGATGTTTGGTTTTCATATTTGAAATCAGGACAAAATGAGGATTAATTTAATATATAATTTACGGTTATTGACTAAATTCACAATAAATAACAATGTTGTAGATGAGAGTTTTAGTTTTCCATCAAAGGGATCCGGTTTATTGTGCACACCGCTGTAAATGTACAAGTGAGTACACACCAAATGACCAAAGCATTTACCAAAATAGTTATAAACAATTATATAAATAGTCTTATTAGTTGCTAGCAGTCTTTAGAAGCTATCAATAAAAAAATTTCAAACTAAAACGCCGATGAGAGATTCGTGACTTCATTCCCACCTTCAAATCAATTAATTTTTGGAATTATAGGTTTGGTCAAACATCAGTGCAAGTTTGATGAACAAATATAAACATGACTGTTCAATGCTAGAGTTATCTGCTTATTTCTATGTAAAATAGCTAAACTGGCATTATCAATATATATCGCTCAATCGATTAAAACAAATGCATTATTAACTCTATTACAGTAGACACATTGGCCAATTAACAACTACAGTAGATGCTCACATAATATATACCTCATTTTATGTAAATTCCACATAATGTAAAGAATTTATGTAAAATCTTTGCTTTGTATTACCTAAGAAATCCCATATAAGGTAAAGTGTTAAGTAGATGCAAGCGCTCAAATTCGATTTGAATAACAAGAATTCCATAGTTAAAAATAAAAATATCGTGTTTTCTTTTGCCGCACATGGGAGAAAAATGACATATAGGGGTATCTCTATTATATATTCTAGCACACCTGCAGTCTAGTGTGTAGTGAGAGATCATCAGGTGCCACGATAAAGCGGCGAAAATAAGTGGCTGTACAATAATTCAGAAATACCTAAAGGCAGTCGATAGGTGCATATGTTATAGTGTTGGTCTACTAAGCTAAATGTCACGAGTTGGAGTCTCATTAAAGCAATCTTTTATCCTATCCTCTAATCCTGGCTGTGGATGGAAAGACGGACAGACAGACACCGCTCCTACGATAGTAAAAAAGAAAAAATTTTTTCCTGCATTGACTTTGCTGTGAAGAGAAAAGTTGAAAAAATCGATATGAATTGACATTGAAAGCAGGCGCTTCTACCACTAACTTTATGTAAAATTACTGTATTCTTGAATTCTAACAATGACAAAATAGAGAAAAATTGTTGATACAAAACAATAATACCACTGTTAATAATAATAATTTTAAAGTCAAGTTTAATTTTTCCTATTTGAAGGACCAAATGGCTGAGTTCGGGAAGATCTTGGAATGGATAAGCCCATTAACATGTATAGCATAAATATTCTCGGAACGGGCTATTTATATTGTTGGAGCGTCTACTGTACTAGACATCTCGGTCAAGCAGTGACTTCCAAGTTTATGATCAAGAACTCAGGCTAGCATTTGGGTGACCTTGCTACTATGTGTTGCAATTTGACACTAATATCACATCATTAGCCGTAAGAGAGACTGCTATTATGGTATTCATCTACATATGCATAATACTGCCTCTTTATCATCAAGGCGCTCAGTTCACCATAAATATGCAAGAGAAAAAATGTTTATATAAACACAGCAGATCACGAGATAGCCATGATTATCTAGGCATGTTTTACTCAATGCGCGTCAATTCTTTTATCTGTTTAACATATTACAAAAAAAAGAATTTCCTGAAAACACATAAAACATGTTGCCAAGACTGCTTCAGACTAAATCATTCCAATTACAAGAATCGTGTCACCCTTTCAAAAGCGCCATGGAGACGTGAGAACAAATTCATCTGAAATAAACTGGCAGAATTGCAAATTTGACCGTACCTGCAAAAATGGATCATCAGATTTTGGATTCTTGATGAGCAAGACATTAACCATGGCCGGACCTCAGGAATAAGATTACAGCCTCAACTGCAACTGACTGTTTCTAGACTGAGGGCGAACAACATCCTAGAGAGAGCAAGAAAGTTACGAGAGTTCTCATACTGCTCCTACACTCCGATACAGCCACCCAATGACCTAAGGCTCAGATTGGCAATGTTCCAAATAAGAAAGTGGCCGTTAGATTGAACACAATTCAGCATTAGTTTTGCAACATATTTAAGATATTTTGATGAGGTATTTATGGGCCAGAGCATATAATGAAGATACTACGTGCAGACCACAAATAGCTCGGCATCCCATGTGAAAGACATTAAGGATTCTGTTAGATGACTGCCACGTGTTTATAGCAAAAATCTTATAACCAACATATGCTATGAGTTGGTAATACGTTCCATCGCATAAATATTCTCAAGTGTTGTAATTGCGATAGCTAAAATAGTGTAAATATTGGAATTACACCAAAACAAGCATGACAAATGTTGAAAACACGCACACAACATCGGATTCCCAGACACACACCGATGTAATGGAAAGCTTATGTATGTATACTAATCACCTCATTAGGTTATTCCAAATAACCTGAATACTAAAGTATGATAATGCCCTTTTGACTGAAGCAATGAAGTACAAAGTCGTAAACAAGTCAAACAACATGTAGTGAGAGCTACTTAGCCAAAAGTAACTTCAATCTTACTAAGTTTGTCTGCTGCTAAATGTTTATTAGCTTTAAAAAACTGATAGATGTCTATGTAAGCGTAAGGAGTGGCTTATTGTCCAGCTGTCCACTAAACTTTGAGAATAAAAAATGTTGAATGATATTTTTATTACAGCAAAATATGTATTAACTATATATTTTGTTACACAACCTGCATAACACTTGCTTCAGTTAGGGTCTGGTCTTAATCAGACTACTCAGCCATGGGAAAGTCTCTCTCTTTCTACTCGATGTATTCAAAGGTGAATTAATAGCATAGATTAGGAGTTGCTCACCTTCTAGTTGCAAGTGCTAACAGTAACAGGAACCGAGTGTATTAAACTACAGTTACATACTTATGCGCAGAAACAGAATGACTACTTTGATAGACATACTAACATTTAAAAGTCAAATATACTATAAAACACATCAGGATAATGTTTAAAAAAAGTATGGAGTATTATTAACAGCTGTTGCAGATGTTGCAGGAAAATATTAAAAAGCAAAATTTAAAAATTGCAACATACTTCTCTTCTATTTGGTACTAAAATGTTAAACCACAAAAAAAGAAAAAAAAGGCAAAATTCACGACATAGCCAAACAGTGCTAGCATCAAATTCTGCAAAACAAATTTGACTCTTTTACAGCTGTCAATTGGAGTCACAGCTTAGCTGTAAAACAATCATGCAACTAAAGGATACCGAAAAAAATCTGTTGTTAATCTACTGCAAAGGAATCTGTTCACATCTTCTGTAGAAATATTCTGAATTCTATGGTATATTCTAATCAATGACTTAAAGCAACCCTATGTCCTTCTAAAGAAATATTGCTCATTTAGAGATAGGACAAGTTAATTCTAAAGACAAGTTCCGTGTAATAATTCAATATCATAACAAGACAAGATGAACTAGTAGATCAACTAGTGTGTCTGTGATTAACCAATAGTGAACTCATAGTAGATTGATAGTTATATAACTCGACAATACATTTCACTATTTAAAGTAAATTGTACAAAATGAAAGTGATAAAAAAGTTCGTGCCATTAGAATCACTCCTCGCATATTATTCTAGTCAAATGAATATACCAGTAACAAGACTTGAAATTATTTTATTTGCACTTCTATGTCACACTTTTTTGTAATTACAAATTACTTTTTTTGGTGAAATAGTTGGATAAGAAAAAGTTAAAATTATGGCACAGTGGTCGTTCTGTTCTCATGTCACAATAGTTACCCAGACATGTACAAAGCACCTAGTGTATGTGAATATAAGACAGCATGTGATTAAATTTTCGGAAAAATATTTGTCTAATATAAAATTGAACAGTTTCACTAATAGTAGTGTTCAAAAAATCAATGGACCAAGCAAAAATTCTTACATCATTTTTTGTGATTATGAGCATCGGTGTATTGAAACAAGAATGATGAAATTTATGTGAGTCGTTGTCTCATTAAATTTAAAAAAAAGGCAACTCCAAATTTAGATACATATATAAAAAACGTTATACATATACAGTATAATATATAAAAATATATACAAAAATAAAACTGCACACCAACAATGTAGCAGTACATGTAGATGTGACATACAAAAGAAGTGAACTCTATAGTTTCCCATTACCACAAATAGTATGGAACTACATGGAGTGTGAATTGTAATCTTATTATGTAATACGTTGCTTTACGTAAGTTTTCATTAGCGCAAGTTGCACAAGATAACTCATGTTGGATACCAATTGTTTAAGTTTTAGCAAAGGTTCCAAGTCAAAGGCTTCGCATTCATAAATATTGCAACACCTGCAGTATTCTTTTGTGATAAACTGTATTGAGATCAGCATGGTAGAGAATCTTAACACTACCGACCAAACACAGCCAAATGATTGTTCACACAATCCCTATTCATGGATTATCAATAACTATATTTCCAGAAACTAAGAATTGTATTTGTTTAAAACAATAACAATGTTGTACTTGACGTTAACATACTAGTATGTATACTAACAAATCTGCATAACTGAATTGTGATATACACGTATATGTATAGTCTTGAAGCATTACTTTTGAGTAACAAACAATTTTTTCCAAAATCACAGAGTGTTTTTGGTGTTCTCTACATTAATACTGGGAAAGCAATGATCAAGATTTTACCTGGTAGGCCTACTATTAAAATATCTTATTTGTGTGTTTTCCTTTTTATGGTGCAGTCTTTAACACACCCATTTGTAACCAGAGCACCAAAACTGAATTTTTTTCAGTTCTACTCCAAAAGCATAATAAATTTTTACAACTCTCTACTGTTTATATACATTTATAAATCTGTAGTAGGACAACTCTAGTATGTATAAAACCAGTAGGACAAGCTTGGTAGAGAGAGAGCTGTTACATCTATATATATATTCCTCAAAGTTTGTTGACATTATATATGTCCAGCTATAGATATTAAATCTTGGAATAAAGAATGCGTATCGCAAAAGATTTGGTCTCAGAACCTCCCATTTGCCAGGCGGATAACTCGGCACCACCCTACCAATTTAGCCACACAAGCTTGATAGTTTCGCTAGGCGATATATGTCGTTATATGGGAGCAAATATTCCACGCTTTCAGTCACGACACAAAGTCATGGCGTAACAACATGAGAAACCATAGCTCTTACTAGTAAGATCACTCAACTTATCCATTGGCAATATGCCAGGCTAATAACAAGTGGCAAGCAACTCTCATTACCTCTCAATGATTATAAGCTGAATTTTAATACTCGGGCAGCGCCGGTAGCACAGCTAGTACATGTACAAAAATAGTATTTTTCTATCAGTTGCGGCCAGTTGCGATTGTTTTTAATGTTTGAAGTGATCTGACTGCCAGGATAATTCAATATTAAAATCAACAAAACTTGATTATACTTAAAAAGACAATTACTTACAAAGACTTTATTAGCAGAAGAATGGCTGTCTATTTCTTCTTAGAACTATGGCAAGTCAGAATTTAAATCTACAAAATGAGCGGCCATATTGAAATAAATCAATTAAGATAGCCAGAGTGACTTCTGCCAGAAACACTGTAAAGTGTCGACCATTTAAGCTTTTCATTCAGTAACTTCAACAAGTTGATTTTTCTATCACTTTTAAAATAATGGGTAGAATCTCCATAGACATCTAGCTTGTGTATTTAATTAAACAGCAAATTAAATTTCCCAACAGAAACTATAACTAGTATATGTTATATCCTTAAGAGTTAAAAAAAGCCCAAAAAGCTGCCCTAATCTTCACATAACACCAAAAACGATAGCTGAGAAAAGTCCCAGAAGGTGGAATTAAAGCTGGACTTGACGCTGGTAAAAGAATGCCTGTAGTAGTTTAACAACTCATTCCAAGATAGGCTTGGGCTCAGTTTTAAACGACTAACATCAATTATGAACCCAATGAGACCTGGTGCCTCCTCCATACATGCACTCACAGTCTTGTGAGCATTGCATATGCTTTAGTGTAGACTGGTTATTTGAAGTCTAGTTTTTTTTATAATGGAAGCAAATCTGCTTTTAACTACAGAACATTAAAACTGTGAAATTATCTCACAATGTGGTAGACAGTGGAAATTTGCCAGTATACAAAAACAAAGGATAGCGTGCAGATCATCTCAGCATCTACATGGTATACGTTATGCTATGATAGTTTTAGACCAAAGCAAGTCTTTTACTGAATCTAATTAAGAATTATTCATAAAGGCCTGCTATCTATTACAATGCTAACATGTACTACTCTGAAAATTTTGTATGGCCACGTTGAAAGTACCGTCCAGACTCGTTAATTAATGATATGAAATAAATTTTCGATAGCGTCAATATTGTCTAAATAAACGTCAACTATAAACCATTTTCTTGCGCGGCCGTACCAAGAAGTAGATTAAGCGTAGTCGTTGTTCGCTTTTTAGCCAATAAATGTTTTTGAACCTTTACGATATTTACGATCATGCATGACATGAATAATGCCATCACATGTGGGGCGTAATGTATACCCCCGATATAACTGATCGACGTTGACACTACTGTACATGAAATGTATTAAATGCGTTCGGAATACTAGTTTGTCGCTCTCAACAAATGAAAAGATAACTCTCAGTGTTTGGTTGAATAGTACTGTACATGTAGTACCTATTGTCTAAAATGATGTAGGTACATGTATGATGAAAATGTATATAAATACTATGTAGCGATTCATGGTACTATATATACAGTACTATATACTATTAGAAATATCATACTACTGCAACTTGACCTGCAGAAGCCAAGTATTTCATTCGCTCAAAAAGAAACATAATATATACGCAATAACCAATCGGGCGTTTGCCATGCTTACGCGTAGCAATATTTTGGTAATTGAGCTGCACAATGAATCGCTGTAGAGTATTTAAATGGACACTCGGCTTATGTTAGAGACTAGCAGTAGTCATAAAGTTTTTCGCGACACCTTGCGGCGAAATCAAACACGAAACTTCGCTTTGTAAATTTGCCTGGCCAATAGACGGCAGCCACGAGGGAAACAATATTTTGCACACGTTTTCACTTCCAATCTTGACTTCGGTTTAATCGGAGACTGCTGGGTCACACCAGCATTTCAGACAAGAAATAATTTCACCTCTGTTGAAGCAATTTAGTTGAAATGTTATCATCACGACTGATATTTTTCATCGGTAAGCCTGAAATGTCTTCGGCTGTTATATATTTCCTGAAAGTATCAGTAGGAGCCGGTTTCGTACACCTATAGCTTTACTTGACCGGAGTAGCTATTGGAATGTTTTACTGTTTTTGAAACATTTATTTACGGTGTGGTTCTATTTTGTTTGCTACTACCTCATGTAAAATTTTCTGATGACCAGACCTGTCAACCCAAGAGTGGAGCAATGCGTGAGATTTGGTTTTGGGGCAATTGGTGTATCAATAATAGTATATATAAAATTGTGGAAATTGGGGCAAAAATCTCACGCATTTTCATTTTTTTCTTTGGGGTGATTGCGTGAGTCTCACGCCCAATGCGTGAGAGTTGGCAGGTATGCTGATGACTAAAAGTAAACCGGGAATTCGCGTTACAGCAACATAAAGTGTTAAAATGTTAATAAGGTGCCACTGTTTTTATTTTACAAGTATTCCTTCTGTGCAGTAACTAGAACTGGATAGTTTGTATGGTACGTTTAACAGGTTATTTGTGTGAGCTGTTAACAAAGTAATACTGAAGATTTACCTTCAAGTGTACACTTAGGTTAACTTTACGTGCTTGTTCAACTGATATTCAATCTTTCACAGGTCTCATAGCTTGCGTTCAATTAGCCTCTGGACTGTATAGCTCGTCTGATGACGTGATTCAGCTCACCGAAAATGATTTTAATCGGAAGGTCATCCAGAGTGATGAATTGTGGTTTGTTGAATTTTATGCTCCTTGGTGTGGGCATTGTAAAAACCTAGCCCCAGAGTGGAAAAAGGCTGCTAAGGCGTTAAAGGTCAGTAGTGTTGTTTACTAAATTTTCATGTGAAATATTTTGCGTTGGCCATTTCCGTAATAATCATTTGATGTTTTAAACATGTTTTAGGGAATCGTTAATGTGGCAGCTGTTGATGCCGATGCACATCGCTCAGTTGGTGGTCAGTACGGAGTACAGGGATTTCCAACCATTAAAATCTTTGGAGTGAACAAAAACTCACCTTCAGATTACAATGGTATGCCATTACAATCAGATATCAAGCGGTAGAACTGTTTAGCTACATATAATAACAGTGCATTGTTAGTACAGCTCAGTATAAGTAGACCTTTTCTTGACACTTGGTATTGATAATCATAGATGGACATTTTAATTTTTAATATGTTCAAAGCTGTCGTATATGTGTACAAATTATATTATTAATAAAGGCAATGTATTTAAAAATTGAAGGTCGCTTTTAGTGAATTTTCACATATAATGGCTATCTTGGAATATGGAAAATTGGTTAGAATAGCATATTATTGTTATTAAAAAATTTTTCAGGCGGAAGAACTGCACAAGCAATTGTTGATCAGGCTATGAGTGAGCTTAAGAAGGTTGTTAATGGACGAATGGGAGGAAAGTCTTCAGTATGTTATTCAGCAGTCTGTCTGACTTATATTTAGTTGTTATCACTGATATGTGCGATCGTACAAGTTTATACTGATTACTGGTGCATGTAGGGCGGTGGTTCCAGTGGATCTGGTGGAGCTGGTAATGATAAGGATGTTATTGAACTGACCGACAGCAACTTCAATGATTTGGTTCTGAACAGTGAGGACATGTGGTTGGTTGAGTTCTTCGCTCCCTGGTGTGGTCATTGTAAGAACCTCGCTCCCCACTGGGCTAAGGCAGCAACTGAGCTCAAGGGCAAGGTAGGCCTACCTGAAACTTGCTGCTAACACTTCACACATATAGTTAATTTAGATAGATCTTTCTATTTCAAATGTCATAACCATAAACAAAATGCGATTAGTATTTTATTAAGATTTGAATATAGAACAATTGTCTTCCTTTGTCCAATAAAAAGTATAATTGAAGAGTAGATTGTCATATTTTGGGATGTTAAGGAAATATTCAGTAGTTATTTAGAATATTTGCGTAATGGTTTCTGTTTTACAATACATATAGTTACAGTGGTACGCCCAGAGAGCTCTTGTTGAGCTCCTTTTTTCTTTTCAAGTCAAACATGTTACATTGATAAGTTCAAGGATGCTTGGTCGGATGGGGTTTTCAAGAGAATGGAGTCTAAAAATTTGGTTATTCGCATTCATTGTATTAGTGCTCACTTTTACAGTAGGTATAACACACCATTCACCATTTATTAGATCAAATCATACTAATTTGTAAGGAAAGTCCTAAAATTTTAGTGGTTCGGTTCCGAGGTTTGGTTTGCTGAAGTGTTTCAAGGTTTTGTGTACAATTTATTAAAAAACACATTAGCTTTTGCAAGTGCATTTGACTATATTTGAATATAGCATTGTCGTACAAACTTTAATATCTACAGCAGTCTACTGCATGTTGTAGAAGTTACTGGAATAATTAACAATGGTAAAAGCAGTAAATAAAAACAAACAATTCAGATAATTGTATTATGGCTGCAGTCAGTTATAACTGAATCTCAGTACCGACTTGTTTGAATCACCTACTATTCGTTCACTTTCACAGTTCTAGCAACACGACAGTTTGTAGAACTAGTAAAACCACACCAGTAATCACCAATTGTTTCTTAGTGTTCTTGAAGTTGTTAATATATTTATATACCTTAGAAAAAGATTTAGGCATTCAACAGCAGATTCTCCAAAGACCGAATATTATCTTATTTAATCTACCTAGTTTTATGTTACTGTAATTAAACCAGTGTTATGTTACGCAAACTACAAGAAAAAAATACTGAGGTCATCATTATTTTCACACTTTAGATGTCAGTCGTGCTTGAAATTCACTTCATTACAGTTTCCTACTAAAAACAATTCTGTACTAATTGAAAGGTAAAACTAGGAGCCGTGGATGCTACTGTTCACTCTAGTCTTGCAAGCCGATATGGTGTGCGGGGATATCCCACGATCAAGTATTTTGCTCAAGGTCAGGGAAAACAGGACGAAGAGTACGATGGAGGCAGGACTGCTGACGATATCGTCAATTGGGCTCTCAGCAGGTTCGAGGAGAACCTCCCTGCTCCAGAGGTTTTCCAGGTACAACATTACGCTATGCTTTAAGGCTCTATTTTTGGCATGTTGGCAACTATTGTGCATACATAATGTTTAAATTGTTCCAATGAAACTGGCCTTGCTAAACAAGAAAGTTATAGCGTTATTCTATTATTAGTTTATCCAGTTATACTCAGTAGTAGCGAATCAACACCAGTAGTGTTAACCGGTAGTGTTAAAACGATAGCTGAGTGTTAACCTGGATTTGAGCACGACACTGCCTATTTACAGTTACTCAATGACGAACAACTGAAGACCACATGTGAGGACTCACAGCTTTGTGTCATTGCCTTCCTGCCCCACATTCTTGACTGCCAGTCTGATTGCAGAAATGCCTACGTTTCCATTCTCAAGGCTGAATCGGAAAAATTTAAGAAAGAGAAATGGAGGTATGGTTCAACAGGATTGTCTTCTCTAATGAACTGTTCATAGGAGGACAATATTTAAATCAACCCTTTAAACCCTTTACACCAAAATGGTTATCTTTTTATCAATTTGATGACTATCTTCAACGTAAAACTGATGATATTGTACATATAAAATTGACTAAAAGTCAGCTATAGTGTAATGCGTTTTCTTTTACCTGACCTATTTCTATCAATTTGACTGTTAGACCCGCTTCTACCAACGGTTAAAACTACTTGATAAATTTTTTGACAGGTTCAGGTGTATTTGTGTAAGTTATATATAAAGTGTAATATTACATTATGTATAAGTTTATATAAATTTACTATTACGTTATGTGTAAGTTAATCTATTTTATTTCGCTAAACAGTAGACTTCCTTACTTGAAGCCAATGTATTTATGACCTCATATTAATTTGCGGTTCAAAATATTTAGTGGTTTTATGGGAACTGGTGGCTTTAGAATAAATGGCTGTTTTAAGTAGCTAGGTTGTGTTAAAAATTTGGCTGTTCCTGGCTACTTTTGTTGTCATAAATAATTGATAAATTTTACAGGTTACACAGTAAAATATTGCCTTTATTATTGAATATTGTTCTCTACATTAAGTAGAGTACAACTAAAATTTGGTGATGTGCAGCTATACGTACAAGAAAGTTATTTTTGCTATTTAAAGTTATATGTTGCTTATATGCAATCTTCTCTACAATAGAGCAGTGTCCACTGATATAGACAGGAAATTTATAGAACGAATAGAGAAGCCCATCGCCAAAGCCTTTAATTACACACAGTAGTCAATAGTAGCATCATGAAACTCGGCTACAGCTGCATGCGAAATATCGGCATTGATAAAATATCACAATGAAAAGGTCACAACAAACACAGAGAAGACAATACAAAATACCCCCTACACAAACAAATCCTAAAGCTGTGGTCTATGCTTATCTGAAAAGCTCTATATAGCCGCATTCAAAAAGATTATATGGAACTTTAGATGTGAGCTAGTATCTAAATGCAGGAATGAAAACAAAGTTCACCTTATAAATTTCAATTGTGTTACATGATATCAAGGCCTACAATGTCCTAATACAATGTATCTGTTTAAAATTTGAGCTTATAATCTCATACGCAGTAATAATATGTAGTTTGTACACATTTAGTGTCGTTTATTATTCATTGCCCAAGGATTGCTTTAGCAGCCTGAAACATGAGTAACAAAGCATTTAAGTTGTACATGCATCAAATTTTAAATTTTACTTGTCAAAATATTTCTAGGTAACATGTTGTCAACTTTCTAATGGGTCAAAATTCCTTGCTACTCTTTAGGTTTATAATTATTGTTTATCTCTTACAGGTTCTGAACCCTTTGTGCTAATCATGGTATTTAAAAAGCCCCAAAGCAGTTTTGTTAAAAAAATGGATATTTAAACTGAACCAGAAAATCTTTTTGCTATTGTACATGTACTAGCTACTAGAGCTGTCTACATTTATTCAACAAAGTGACATTTATTGTAGCTGGATGTGGGTTGAAGGTGCTGTGCAGCTAAAGCTTGAAGAAGCCCTCGGTATTGGTGGCTTTGGTTACCCTGCCATGGCTGCAGTCAATTCTAGAAAGATGAAATATGCATTACTCAGGGGAGCCTTCAGTGAGAGTGGAATTCACGAGTTTTTGAGGTATTCAACTGTACAGAAGATACTGTAAAACCTCTTTTTAACCACCACTATTTTTATCTTTACGAACCCATAATAGAAAGTAATCAGTTGAAAAATGTCTCCAAAATAGTGCTAATAATAACTCAGTTACATCAATAACAGTTAATTGTTTTCGTAGTTGCTGTAGTGGCTGCCATGATTTTAGTGATGTGTACCCGAGAAGATCATCAGAACAAAACTCGGATTCAAAGTTATTAAGGTCTAAATCATATCCATTGTTTTCCGATTCATCCACAATGTGGTTTACAATCTCACCTGGAAACTTTAAAACATTTTTGATGAACGATGGGAATATTTATCAGGGACACTGTACAACATAATAGCAGCCATTGTTATGGCGTATTTTTACTTTAAAATATTAAAAATGGCATTAAAAATAAAAAATGTCAATTTTTTAACTCCAAAGCTTTACATTTTTTTAAACCTTGAAATCAACACCATCGGAATGTTTACTAGCAGCACCACGCTATTGTTCTATAATCAAAGTAGTTCTTTGTTTAACTCAGTTGGATACTTCGACGTATATGAATTACGTCGAAGTATCCAACTTACAGTTTAGCAAAAATGCTGAAGCAGTAGGCATTAATGTCGCTCCGCCCGAAGGAGTGTGCAAAATATAGGCAACATTAGCATCGCTTCACCCATTTTGCGTTAGGAATTCATCTTCCCAAAATTCTCATGAGCTAGTCCAAAAATACAGCACCACTCTCTATTTGAATGCCACCTCTAATAAAACGTCACTATCGGAGAAGAGTTAAAAATACAGCGTCATGTCATTCAAATAGAGGCTTAACGATATGCATATTTATATGGTTTTGTTGGTCCCAATTGTCTGCTGCAACATTGGACGTACTTCACATATGCACGCTTGGAATTACCCAATGGCAGATTTAGAGTCATTAGTATCTATTGCAGGGATCTTAAATATGGCAAGGGTAGTACGGCGCCAGTCGGTGGAGCCAAGCTCCCTGATATAACAACAACAGAGCCCTGGGATGGACAGGATGGAGTGCTTCCTGAGGAAGACTATAGTGACCTTGATGATATAGAGTTGGAGCCTTTGGACAAAACAGAGCTGTAGTCAATAAACATATTGAAGCTAGTGTTAATAATCTTAGTTAGCTGTGCAGTTGTACTTATTGTTGAATGAAGATTATATTATAATCAATTTCATTACTGTATAAAATGTCCCTCCAATAAAATAGTGATACATTCATAAAAGTATGCGTATTTTATTCCGTTTTGTTGATTACTGCATGAATAGATAGCTGAAACCTTATTATCGCGTTCATCTTAAAACGATACACATACCGTTGTCGTTTATGTAAACATGTGGGTGTTGGAAGAATCATATTGGAGGATTATTTAAACTACCAACAGACTTGGAGATGCAAATAACATTGGCAATGGCAATAGAAGTTTGAAGTAAAATACCAGTTTCTGTCAAGTCATTTATAGACTCTTCTTAGCTGTGCACCAAGCCATGATGCACGTACTGGTTTGATAGCATGTGCCAAGTCTGTCTAATGATTAGTATAAAAATCTTGTCTTGATTTCTGTCTGTAAAATTTCTTTCAATTCTTAGGAGGGAATTCATCAAGTAAACTTATAATTTTCTCAGAAATACTATTAACCGTTGGAGCTGCTGAAATCATCTCTGCTATTGGTGGTTTTGCTTATTCTCCACAAAACGGGTTTTTGCCCGACACTTTTTCATACCAAATTTTAAATGCACAAATATATAGTAAGGTGTTACATTCTATTTTGAACATATAGTACTTTTGTATACAAAACTTATATTACATTCAATAACCCTTTGAATAAGAGCAACAAAATTGCTCCTCTGTTGTTACTTTCTCACTATTTACACGCCGCTGCTGTTCTCTCAATTTGTGACATTGCTCCCAAATCGTTATTAAAACTTAAATAAAAACCAAGTGATCAACGCCTTTAGGTTTACTGGTATCTTACGCAGGGTAATATCTAGCTGTTACATTAGCACAGTGGTTCCTAACCTTTTTATACTCCTGCACTCCTGAAAATATTTTGCTTTACCTTGCACCCCCTACATTTTATTTTTTTTCAAGGATAAAAGCTGTGGAATTATATAAAGTTTTATCAAAAGAAGATATTTGTTTTACTGAAATATATGTAAAAAAGAAGAGTTTTAGATAAGAAACGTCACAGATTGATATTTGAACAAACTATAAAAATAATTACATATGTTTGAAATGTAAAACAATAAAATTAGGAACTAGCTTTGAAATACTTGGAAAGGAATTTTTTTTAATATAGAAAAAAAATCAAACATGGACTAGAAAGGATATCTCAGATCTACATTTGAATATACCTGACAAAAAATAATTGCTTACTTAAAATATGTAAAATATAATAGAATCAAAAGGCTGACATCCAAAACATTTGCTAATGTATTTCAACTCAATGATTCTTTTGTTTCTGTTTTATGCTTATTAGTCTTTCAAATCATGGAACTATGTTGCTGATTGCAACACATAGGTCTGCCTGTGTATTCAAACAATTTCTGGATTTGTTCTTAATTGACAAAAGGGTGTTAAATCCTGACTCTCATAACCATGTTGTCGTAAATAGAATGAGCACTTCAAGTGCAGCTTCACAAAGCCCTGAAAATGTAACTATAGCCGAGCACCAATACTCTTCCAAAGTTTTACCTTCAAATTGCATTTCAAGAGCACGGTTTGAAACCAGATTTATAAGATCTTCTTTTAGCTGACATTTTATTCAAATCGAAGGCATATGGATTCATAATCCATTCTTCAGAAGATTCCAGCTTCCCAATTCCAAAATATCTATCAAATGACGTCGATAGCACTTCCAAATAAGCCACAATTTCTCCACAAACAGTAGCAATCAAACTTGAAGATTTATTGCCGCCAACTAATTCTTCAAGTGATGAAAAATTTAAAATATTTTCCTTTTTTCCTCTCTGACACCACAGATTTAACTTACCTTTGAATGCATTTAGCTTTTCAATGCAATTCAACATGTTTAAAATTTTTCCTTAAAGTCATAAACTCAGATCATTCATACGGGTGAAAATGTAATTTAAATACGCTAAGATTTGGTTGAATTCTTGCGGTTCTAACTCTTCAAGCAGATCACAGTGGCGCTCCTCTAGAAAGACTTGGATTTCTTCTTGCAGATCGAAGAAGCGGGTTAAAACTCTCCCACAGGTGAGCCAGCAGAGTTCTGTGTGGAAAAATAAAACTGTACATTCACTTCCAAGATCTTCACAAAGGGACTTAAAGAGGCGGTGATTCAGAGCACGCCCTCTAATCCAGTTCATGATCTTTACTGAAGTATCAAGGACTTTCTTCAACTTCGGAGGCAAGGTTTTTGATGCCAAAGCGTGCCAATGAAGGAAACCGTGAGTTCCCTGCAAATGTGGAATCACCTGTTTCATCAGTGCAAAAAAACGGATTTATTTCCCAGCATAGCAGAAGCATCATCGGTACACACAGAGCCAATAATTTGGATATTCAATTCATATGTTTTCAGTACTTCACAGAAAGGAAGTTTTCCTTTATGGCACTATCATGAAAATATCTCGCCAGTGCATTAGGTTGACCGCAATTCGAAATATCAGTAGTTTCGTTCAGATAGAGGCAGATTTTCAAGGGACTAGCTTTCATATGTGAGATACTCCAAAATATCTAAACTTAAATTATCAATTCGGCTTTTAATAACATTATTCGACAGCGGCACTAATTCAAGCTTCTTCTTGCTTCATTTCTGAGAACAGTTGTAGCCATTCCTGATACACATGGTTTGATAAGCTCTTCTGCAATAGTATGAGGTTTCTTTGTCTTTGTTACTTAAATACCTCTTGGTGTGAAGCATCAGCAGTGGTTTGTCAACAGATAAAAACCCTAATTTTGGAAGGGTTGCTCGAGAATCAAAGCGGTCTCTTTTACCTTGCAACCACTTAACATCATGGCCAGCAACACTGGCCCCACCATGCCTGTTGTTGAAACGTACTTGCAGCTTAGATGGCTTCAAGTTTGCTTTGGAGAAAACAGTTGCACAGATAATGCACTGGGGCTTTTGCAAATCCTCAATCTTTCCGTTGCAGGTGAAGCCAAAACGAACGTAGTCATCGTTCCATTTATTTTTCTTTGACATGATGAAGGGTTATGATGGTATTCTGAAATAAAGATATGGGAATATAGATAATTACAAAAAATAATCTTTACTTCAATACAGTAATCATAAAATTATTACAGTAAAATAGCAAACACGTTCTTTATCACAGCAATATTTGTTGGTTTCGACAGACACATTTCACAACTTAATCTAGAGTTGACTAAAATGCTGAAAGCAAGTCAGTATATGAACATTTATGAAAAAATATTAGGCTGACAACTTACCTAGCCTAACTTAATTTCATTTGTATTATCTGGCCTAACCTAAAGTGGCTAGCTAATATTTTTCCTAAATAACATGGCTACCCATGCATTCTTTTTTTATCCCAAAAGTTTTTTTGCTATTGGATAATAATTTGTGGGATAAGCATTTACACATTAGGAACTAGTGATGGCTATATTCAAGTCCTATCTTGGGATTGATGTCTTTATTTTATTGCTCAAGCTGTGAAACCTTTTGCTTTTAATAATGCAAAGCCATACTCTTATTTCAACAAAAGTAACTTAATTCCTACTTACACAAATTGAATAAATGTATTCATTTCTCTGATTCGACTATGCAGGTTTGCAAATGAAAAGTAGGGTTACCAAAATGTTTGATAACCAAACCGTGGATACACTATAAATCCACAATGAGACAGAAAACAATACTGCTGCCTCTCATCCAATTTTGGGCTATTTATACAGACTAGCTGTGCTACCTGGTGTTGCCTGGGTAATGAAAAGCCTTTGGACAGAAAATTGATTCGTAGTTAACATATATAACTACATTTGCCATTCTAACTTTCAAACTACATATCATGAGAGAAGTGTTTTGTGTAGTTGAAATAAATCAGGAGAGAGAATAAAACAACTATAAAGGTTTTCAAACTTTGTCAAACAACTGTAACTTTCAAACTTCATATCATGAGGAAATGATTTTGTGCCGGAGAGGATCTTTTCTCTGGAGGCATTATATATTGTGTAACATCTGAGAATACACGTATCTAACAGATTAATAATAAAAAATATGACAGAATATGGTGGTAATTTCTAGTTGAATTTTTATTAGAACTGCCTGCCAAAAATAGGGTTGAATGAAAAATTAATATGAATAATAAAGAATGCAAACTAACTAAGTAATAATGCAGTGATAGGGAAATGAATAATGTTTAAACATCAAGCAAGATACTCAAATTATAGTTAAAAAATGCAAGTTTTATGTTGCAACGATAATGTTGCAACGATAATGCAACAAACTTTAAAAACTTACATGTATATTATAAACTTCAAAAGTTAAACGAAGTGTATAAATGTAATAAAAGAATGTAAATTTATACGTATATTTCTCAAAGCATGTAAGTGTATGTAAATTTAAAAGAGTGAGGAATAACTGATACTTGTAATCTTACACGATAAGTCTTACAAATAATCTTACAGATAATCTTACAGTAATCTTACAAATGTTTGTTGTAAAATGTGAAATTAATTACGAATTACTAAAAGCTGATACAGAAAGCGAGCATTGATAAGAACATACAAACAAAGATGTTTTAATTTGAACTAAAAGAAATAACATAAAAAGATTTTTTAAATGAACAAAATCTTTGTTCGTATTTAATGATTGTGGAGCAAAAGGTACCAACTAACAATCCAAAAATCATAATGTAGCTGCAAAAAAGCAGCTGAAATAAATTAGTAGCACACTAAATGTAGATGTAAAGTAAATAGCGAGTATATCAAGTACGAAATGTTGATGCAATGTATATATTTTGATAACGTATATAATCAGTACAAAAATCACCAAATTTTAAGTTCGAGATAAACTCTTAGTTTTAACGAACAAAAAAAGAAGCATCGTGTTGCATATACTTGAGTTCCAAAATATTTCAATGTAATTGTTCACGCGAGAAGAAATAGCCTTGACCCTAGATATATTATTTGAACCTTACAAAAAATGATTCTTAATAGGTGGCCGCATCAGTAAAATAATAAGCGTGCGCTATAATAGCTATACCTTTAGCTGGACGCACGCAACAACACTTAAAAAAATATATATATAGATCATAGGATGAAATTTTGTATGTTTGGCAGTATCGCACTTACACGCAGAAAAGTCGTTCAGCAAGAACTCAAAGAAGTAACATCTCGGGAATCCTTTTTTCTGTTTAGTGCCACGACGTTCTTAACCGATTATAATCCATTCATCATCAATGTACATATGAAAGAATCAAGAATAAAAAAACTATGAACTTGAGATTTCTAGGGCGTTATTGACCTAGGTTTTTGAAAACTTTCTTAGAATTTCTTCAAAAGATATCATATCCTTTGAAGCGCAAAACAATTAATTAGGCTAAACTATGGAATTTCTTAGAAGTTGCAGCCCTGCTTCTCGAACCCCCCTGGAATGATGTCTCGCACTCTTGGTTGGGAACCACTGCATTAGCATAAGGCAGACTTACTTTTGTAGTAAGTAGGTCAGTCTGAGGCTGTTATGCATACTGAATTCACTTTCAATTGTTTATTGCTGTTCTACTAGTTTGAGTGAGGTAAGTTCTGCACTTCTTTGTGAAATGAGAAAGGCACCTCCAATGTTCCGTAGTTTTTAGTGTCCAACACAATTTTTGAAGTTCAGTAATTTGTCATTCAGTTTTTATTTGTTTGTTCAAAGCCTCCACATAGAAGAGAATATTTGCAAAAAATATCGCCTCCTCGTTTACGTATTAATTCACAAGGCAGTCATTAAGATTACTGCTGCATATAAAAGTGTGTCATCTTTGCTGTTGAGGTGCATAACAATAGTATATACCAATAAAAACTGAATGCCAAAATTTTCATAAATTCAGCTTTTACCTGAATAGCTTTACATACTGCCAAGTTTGAACAGGCAAAAATGTTTATACTGGCTGTACAAAGAAAACCTTTAGTTAGAATAATTCTCGTTATCAGCATTATTAACGACGATAATTCTTATATTATTTTCACATCTACACCAACTGAAAATGATCCCTCAAATTGCTTAGTGGCTTCACGTTTGGGTGTATCTCACAATAGATCAAAGACAAGGTAAACATTAAAACTACAACATGCAGCTACTAACAAGAGGTGTTGATAATGCTAGATGAGGACTAGCCTGACAACCAAGTCACGGTAAAGACAAACGGCAATAAATACATATTTTCTGCTAACCTAAAACTGAATTTTGAAAGACTCTTCTATTCATATATGTACATGTTAATTCCTAAAATAGAACTTACAAATAAAAGTCTAAATGGGATAAGTTGCAGATGCAGTTCAAGTTATGGATAAACTGCGTTTCAAAATCAGATAATGAAGCTATACATTGCTGATACATTCAGGAGCTGCTTTTGGTTCCGACATTTTGTGTGGGAGGGTTAAAGCAAGAGCAGTCAGTCCCAACCTGGTGCAAGCATTTTTAAAAGTATTGGCTTTTAAACTAGTTCAGTCAGCTAGTAAACATCTTTATTACTGATAATGGTGCATCAGTATTAACAAGTAACATCGAAGTCATAGCTGGTATAAGTTAGCTATTAATAGGTGTGCCCTTGCGATAGCGCTGGATGGCACTACTAGCTTGCCATAGCTGTTTTATAGTCTGACCGACATAAAATAAAAACTCTTAGGGACTACAGCTACTTCTTGAGCCCATTGAACAAGCTAAATGAAGCATTAGGATGGATTGCTTACAGGTCATACATTTCTACGCATGCGAAGATAGTAGAGTGTTGCTGTAGTAACTATAAAACACAGCCAAACCTGGACTCGGCAGTTTCTGTCATCAATATTTCTTAAAATCAAAAGGGAGCTAACATTCTGGAACACAACAGTGTTAGATAGAAATCGGAATCATCAAGAAATGATGATGCAATAAGCTGACCAACAAGCCACTGTTAATGGAAACAAACTTAATTGAAAAAAGACACGACATGTGAAAATCTGCTATAATAATTTTAAGAGCAAACTTGCATTTACTGATCATTGAAGTGTTTGTTTAAAAATATTAATTATAATAAACCCAATAACAAACATATGATATACATGTAGGATAAAGGGATGGAACAAAAACAACACGGAGTCAAATCTTTAACACACTGTTCAATAATTATATTGATGATTAGCATAGCTAGAAGACACTATGTACATTGCAACAGCCATGCTACAGCTAGCAACACACAGTAGCCATAAGGATAGCAAAATATACAAATATATGTACAAAAACCTATACAGATTTATAAGAAGCATAGCTGAAAATGCAATGTACAATATACAAATCTGAGTACTTGGCTTCAATGATTTCATCAAAATTGAACTTAATTCCAAAATCAGGTTATCTGGCTGACAGTAATGTATCAGGATTTTTTTGTGTTAGAGAGCTTCAAGTCCTTCAGCTGTTGAACAAAAAACTTCTCCAACTTCTCAGCACATAAAAAGATGGGAGAGTCTGCAGAGTTGTAGTACCTAGCATTGTTGAATATCTTGGTGGCATCTTTAACAAAATCACCAACAGTTTTATAGTTATCGGTGCGCAGTTTGTTGAAAAGAGTAGCCAAGTCTACAATATATACCACAGGAGTTGACACCAGCCAACATGCTCTTTATACATAAAAAGTCTACTTACACATCAAAATTTGAATAACAGACCTCGTCACTCTTATTTATTGATACTAAAGAACAAGACAAATCAGCTGATTTACACATAGTTGACAAATCAAGCAATCTGTCAGTCATGCAAATATATCTCATCAACCAGCTGTAGCATCCTGACAGAATTTAGAAAAAAAACAGCAATTAACTATTTAAATGTGACAGAACAGTTGGTGGTATACATACAACAGATCACAATATTGTACAAATGTAACAGGGTAGTTCGAACAAACTTTGCAAATTATGAATTTATAAAATATTGTGATAACTAGAGTTACGTTGTATTCGTTCTTCCATGCTATCGTAACCATTTCCAATCCTGCTGTGACAGCTAAATCAAAATACTTTATAATAAGCGGTGATGTTATTTTCAGTGACTGGTTATTCTTAGATGAAAACTTGCAACAGAATATGCTCTGTATTAGTTCCAGAAATGCACAATGTGGATAATGTTAATCACAGATAATAATGCAAACAATAATTAACTTCTAAATAATCAATTACAGTAGCTAAGACAAAGTCCTAAAAAGAAATGTGTGAATGTTTTGGATAAACCTTTATGGCAACAACCATTTGTACTGAAAGAAAGGTAAGAGGGCAAAAGTAGTTCGGACTTGAAGTGGGCATACATGACCTATTAAAAATTATGCGACCATATAGGTGAAAACACATTAGGCGATACTTAGAGCGATATCGCACTGCGTGGCGCTAATCTGCGCTAGAATTCACTCAGCGAGCTTATGCAGAGCGATAACGCTAGACTTTCTCTACACAACTTTATCGCTAGTGAGATGCATTTCGATTGGTTGGTTTTTACCAGAATGCAATTTTATGGCGGGTAATTATTTCTTATCGATGTTCACCAACGTACAGCAGAGACAATTGGCTATTTTGTTACCACGATTGAAACATCTTCAGAACGAACACTGAACTGTTCATAAATTTAATAATAGCACTCTTAGTCCTGTGCACCATAACAAATAAAAATTACAAAAAATCCGAGTTGAAAACCAACATTTGGAGTCAATTGTTGCGCAGGTTGACCATCTTGAGAACGGTAAATATTTAATTAAGTGTATATTAAGTATAAAAACCACTACAAAATAAAATATGTATAAAAATAGTAAAAAATATTACAGTTAAAATACAATAACCGTTTTTTCTTACGTCTTCTTGTAGTGTAAGCAGTGTACAATCCGTGAAAGTGAAATAGGCTTAATAACAAATGCGTAAGTTGTTTACGTTGTCGCCTAGACGGCGCCATATTAACTAACCTAAATTTATTAACAACTCCGAAGAAACTAATGATACGGACTTTTATTGGCAGTTTGTGGGCGTGCCCATTATATCGTTTGCTAGTGAATCGCTCAAGTGTGTTTAGGCACATGCAAGCGATATCTCCGCCTTCCTCATGACGCACACGATAAAACCGCCTAGTGTGTTTGGACTAGTGCTGGGCACGAGTACTTCTTGGTCAACGGGTTTAGACCTGCCCCCTTCTGTTCGGGTTTTTCGAGTATCGGGTAGCTAGTAGTGCTAGGCTCGGGTATTTCTTTGCCTACGGGTTTTTCGGGTATCGGGTTTGTTGATATGGATTTTATGTTTAAATTTTCTAAACAGATATATTTTCAAATTTACAAAGCAATTATATTTCTTTTCAATTTATTTATCATTTTTCAGTTTTTATCGACTGACATTCGTACTCGCAGCGTTAACAGGCGGATTGTTAAACAGTCAAGATAGTCTGGGGCCACAGGGAATTTTCGTGTCAACAGGTGGCAGAAGATAGGGTCTATGGTAGCTTAATGTTCTATGGACCTCTGATTTTTTGTAGATGGTGCTCCATATCTCATAAACAACTTTACATTATCGGCTTTTTCCGTTAGTAAAGCTTGTTGGCTTAGTAAAACTTGGTTATATGTAATGAATTATGTAATCCATAATAGCTAGCTGTGGTAATCAATTTAAACAGAGTTATTAAATTTTCACAGCTACTACCGCGAAGCTGATGGCAGTTTCTAACAAGGCGATAGCGGAAACAGACTAAGGACCTATGTGTTATCGGTGGAAGCAAACACGCGCCGTATTAAAAAAAGGCATAGATTTGTTTACGAAGCCGATTTGGCTAATTGCGCAAATAAAATTTGATTTAAGTATTTCTACTCACCTTTTAATGACAAGTAATCACTGCTTGACTACAATATCTCCGGTAGGTATGGTAAATAAGGTATGAGATGCTTTATTCTATCTATTAAATTAAAGACTCGTTATACCCCATTGTCGTGCCTCCTTAGCAAAAATGACACAGAAATGCCCTGTGGGCCCAGACTAAGAGCGCAGGGTGCAATAGACCAAGTTTTTGTTCACACTACCCGACGGATCCGTGTACCAAAACTCGAAAGTCAAAACCCGAAACAGAAAGACCGGAATACCCGAAATCTCTATTACCCGATACTCGAGAGAAGATAAACCGGCGAGTTCAACGAGTATTACTACCCACGCCCAGCACTAGTTTGGACCTTAAAGGTTTACTTGCAACAAAATTCACATTACAGTTATTTGATATGAAAAGATTCACCAAGTCTTACTCTGCTGTGTTGTAGGTGCTAAATATGTGGAAAGGTGAGTACAAGCTCTTAAAAGCTAAAAAACGAACAGAAAATCGCAGCCACACGAGATCGCCGTAGTTTGGATTCCCTTTCCAAAACGGCTCAAATGTGATGTAGTTGTGAGAGATGGTTTCTGTTTACACTTTCTTGCAATCTTATTCGTCAAAATATTTTCACAAATATACTTCACGCATTCAATAAAACTATGTCTATTGTTCTTACGCATCAGTTTTATCGTCATCGTAATGTTGTCACTTTTAGCAGTGATATCTTATAACTTACCGTAAAAATTCATTAAACATTTTAACCTTACCTCGAAGGAGTACATATCATTGTCTGATAATCATGATGAGCCTGTTGGTCACCTGTGATAATCGAAAAGTGCTGCAAAAATTATTTTCGAAGTATTGGGTCACATGATCAGATTGCGACTTGCCAATTAGACCAGGCCGAAACAAAACTGTAAAGTAGCGACTATCTATATTTGATACGGGGTCTTCGGTAAAACCCGAAGTGTTTGTCATAAACTAGTACTACGATAAGTTTTATATTGAGCTTTGTATTGGCCTTTCAATTCACGTGAGAACATACGTGACAAGGCGATAACCAAATTTCGTGGTTACGTCATCGAGATAAAGAGATTCGAATCTACGACGGCTTTTCGTTTTTGAGCTTTTAAGAGCTTGCAATCACATTTCCACATATTTGGCACTTACAACACAACAGAGTAAGACATGGTGAATCTTTTGATACCAAATAACTGTAATGTGAATTTTGTTGCAAGTCAACCTTTAAGAAAACATTACACCTTGTTAGGAGGATATAAAGGTTAATATTCACCATGCTAAAATTTAATATGCAAACCCTTAACTGCTGTCAATATATCATGAATGAAGGTTACAAGAAATAAGTGAAATGAGACTCAAATAAATATGGAACATACCCATGGGCTCCCTCACCACTTGATAATAATCTGGAACCTTGGCCGGGTCAACTGCCTTGAGAAAAGGCCATGCCATTTCATGTGTCTAACAAGAACGAGATCTAATTCAGCAGGTGACCAAACAGTACAAAAAAGCGGTAAGGTACACTAACAACATAACTTGCAAATTTATTTAAAATGTTAATGTACATTATAATTTGCAAGTATATAATATACAGCGGTGCATATTGTATAGTCAATGGCTAGACAAAACCTTAAAATACTCTACCTGAAGGGATTTGATGACGCGTTTGAGAGAAGAAACATGACCTCTCATGGAAATTTCATACATGGAAGTCGCTGAGCCCTTAGACTTGCACGTAGGGCAGACATACGTGTCAGTCGATTCGGCCTCATCCTTTGTTATACCGACGCAACTAGGATGGAACCAGCCTTCACATTGGTCACACCCCACATAAAACCTGTCATAAGAATAATAATGAACCATTACCACTCTTTCTAAGAGTATACCAATAGAATAAGAAGTATTGAAAGGCAGAACTTACTGCGCATCATTATAGGGCTTGTTACAAAGGCAGTAGAGCTCTTCTGAGCTCTTCTGTTGATGCTGTTTGCACTGATCACAAGTGAAAGAATTGATGGTTCTGTCATACTCTGATATGCCCACGCAGGAACCATGAAACCATTGGGCGCAGATATCACAGCCAACATAGAACCTAGAAACACCAGAACCAACATGAATAGCCTAGACAAACCAGTTTTGTGTAAATGAACAACCAACTAAAATAAAGTATAACCTTTAGGGATGTTACACGACATGCCTCGTAATGATGGCCCCGTAATGATGGCCCCGTAATGATGGCCCCCCTAATGATGGCCCTCAAACGAGTTCTCTGTGTAAAGCTCGATTCTAAGCAGTAACACAACATCTGATCTGCACCATACATGTACACCCCTTCCTTTTCTTCACAGTATGCGCACCAGTAACTACAGTGCAATGAGCTCCACGCAGCCATGACACTCAAGTATTATTACACATACATCATAGATCAGCAGTAAAAACCTTTTTTGTAGAACTTTGTGTGCATTAGCTAATATTTTGCCATTATATTTCGGCACCAATCAATTTTTCCCTGAATGGCTACTTCAGATGATCGTACAACATACACTTTTAGGCACGATGTCCTTTCAGTCATTCTTAGCGGTTATAAGAAGTGCACACAACATACGATCTCGTTAGAGAAATTAGGAGGACATCGCTTCTAAACTTCTGATGATAGCAGTATCACAGACAACTTTGTACTTCTGCAGTGGTCTGTTGTTGATATGCCAAGTTTTGCATGAAGGTTTATAAGTAGACGTGTTCAACATAACTTAACTTGGCGTTCTACACTTGACAAACAGTATTACGCCTGTCAGATCAGTAAAAAGTGGAGCCAAACGATGCGCTGTTTTAACAAAGGAAAAAACTACTCTTGATGCTGTAGCTTTTTCTGATTGATTGCTCCAACATATCATTGATGCAACCAAATTGTTCAACAAGTTTCTTATCAGCAAATATTGAAAACTTTTCTCGGTTGATCAGACGATTGAATATTTATCAACATCTTGTCAATCCGTCAGATAGCTCAGCTTTGTAAATTTACTTTAGTAGCCTGAAGCAATTGGCTCTCATGCTAACATACCCCATAGTGACGACATGAACAAACAGTACCAATTGTTTAATTGGTATTGCAGCAGATGGATATGCTGTGCATGTCATATGAAAACTACAGACAAGAATTACAAAAAGGAACGAGGGACAACAAGAAAGGTAGTTAATATTACAAGAGAAACGGTCTATCAACTATGACAGCGACTGACATACTGATAGCTTTGCATTGCTCACCTTGACTTGTCCAACGGTGTCTGACAGACACAGTAAAGTTTATTCTGGAGGCTCTTTGGTTTAGTTATTGTTGCTTTAGCGACCTAGAAGGAAAACCAGCGTGAATCAAAGGTTGTACTAGTCAACAACGTGAGAGATATCTTTAAACATTGTAATATTTACCAAATAAAACTTATATTTTATTAGGGCTGGGTTACCTGTATGTATAGAGACCTGTTAATGTTTCTTAAATACAAGAACATGGCAGGCTAGGTCTTCGATACTCAATTTTTAATCAGGATGTGCATCGCAAACCAATGATGACATACCGAAGTATTGTTTGCTGAATGTGAATAAATGTTTAGAATTGCTTTTCTATGGCACTATTTTTAAATGAAAGTGTCTGTATTTATATCATACGATGATTATGAGTCAGTCTATATTACATGCAACATCGTAAGTTACTTTTTATCTTTAGCCATTTGGCTGAGGTTTATTCGTTGGGCCAGGTGCTACGGAGCCACATTTTTTTCACTGAAAAACACAGCATTTTGTTTAGGCTCTTGCTGTATTATTACTTTGTCTATTTAGTCCAAATTAACAGTACATCATGAAAACCTTTTAAACAACAGAATATGAGCAATAGTACATGCCTTGAGTGACCTTAGAGCAAACCAGATGATGCTGAATACAAAAATACTCGTTTTTGAAATAAAAAACCGTCAGGGCTCTAGTTCATATTTCATAAATGCTAACCGTTTTATTTGGCTGCTAGAAGTGTTAAGATGACATGAAAATAATTTGGACAAACTATAATAAATTAATGCAGAGCTATATAATGTAATAATAATAATGTAATACGAATAAAAAACAAACAAGGTATGGATCTCGAAAAAACTGACTAAATAAATTTGTCTCATTCAGAATACGATTATAGATACCAGAAACTTTCTAAAATTAAATACAATGAGTGCTGCAACAAAGGTTTGGAGTTTACTGTAAAACCTTTAATAGAGCGCCAGCCTTTAATTGAACGAAACCTCCATTTGACTGCCGCTTTGACATTCTTTGATCTTTATGAACCAATAATAGAAAATGATCAGTAGAAAAGCATCCACAAAATCGTATCAATAATGACTCGGTTACATCAATAACAATTAATTTCTTCGTTTGTTTCTGTTCGTATTAAAGTCTGTTTTCAACTCCAAAGCTTTTTTTTCGTTAAAACTTTGTAAGCAAGACCACAGCAATCATTAATAAGTGTATCAGGCTAATAGTAGTTCCTTGTTTAACGTGCCCTGGATACTTTGACGCATGGTGTACATTTATGACGGTATATGAACGATTAGTTTTAAGCTAAAAAAAGTGCTTAGCACCCATGTGGCTACAAGTTTATTATTATTTGAGCGAAATGCAAAGCGTAAAAGTTTTGCTCTGCTAAAAAAAGTGTTTGGAGGCTAGTATCGACTAGTTCAGCAGTGCAGAAGAAGACTTGAGGTCAGAAGACATTGTGGAAGGCATTAAACAGTCAGAAGACGAAATAATTTTAAACAAAAGCCATAATTAAAACGCAACTGGCCGAGCAAACGATGCAAATATTTTTATTACAAAAATATTAATTTTTGTTTTTGCATGTATGGTTTATTTATGTCACTTGTTCTTGAATATATATTTGTAGCCTTTAATAGATTATTATATAACATATAAATTTGCAGATTTATAGCATATTGTTTGATAAGCATCCTAAGCATTATTTTAACTCGGCTTACAATGAATCTACGCTCATAATTCCTCTTCTATTGCACATAGAAAGCTAGTTTTGGCTACAAACTGTAGCAAACATATCAATAAGTTAAATGGGCTATTATGCAACATTATTAACTATAGACATGAAATAAAAATAAGCCTTAAAATTTAGAATGAAAGAAAAAATTGAAAGCTCCAACAAATTGCAAAGCAGGGCACAGGGTATAATATCGCCATAGGCTAATTGCAAACAATAGATATATCTGGTAGAGATATTTCT
Organism: Watersipora subatra; assembly: GCF_963576615.1. Taxonomy (NCBI): domain Eukaryota; kingdom Metazoa; phylum Bryozoa; class Gymnolaemata; order Cheilostomatida; family Watersiporidae; genus Watersipora; species Watersipora subatra. The sequence goes on along the minus strand of NC_088708.1, from coordinate 42,578,846 downwards.
CGGCTTCCCAATGCATATATATTTCGAGATTTACAAGTTGGAACTAAGTTAGCAAATTTCTTGTATCTTAAATAATTAATGTTACCTGCCAAAAAAAAAGCAAAATATAGGCAACATTCGCTTCGCCCGTAAAAGGGTTAAATATATCTTCCCAAAACTCTGACAAGCTATTTTAAAAATACCACGCTGGCCTCTATTTGAATAACACCTCCATTTGACCACACCTATAGGGAGAAGGGTTGAAAAATAGAGCCCAATGATATTCAATTAGAGGTTTTCCGGTAACCTAAAAGACATTCTAACAACGCTCTACAAAACAGACAAACGTACGTCTTTGTTATAGAAACGAAAGTTCTCTGATCATTGATTTTGCAAAACACCATTTTTTCTATTGGTGAGGAAAGCAATTATTAAGCAAAATAGTATTTCCTTTAATATTTCGTAGATGTATAGAGGTTCATATTGTGTTAAAACTTGGGCTAAGAAAGCTGTCAAAACATTTTAAGTGTTAATAAATTTTTAAAAAGCGTTTTCAACATCGCAATTAAATGGGTACCATTTCGCTATTATCCATTTCTTTTAGCACTATAAATTAAATACTCGTCCTAACTCTAAAACTGCTTCAAAGATAATTTAAATATATTTTTACTGCGAATATATCAAATTTGTAAATATTTTGTAAACATATTATGCTCATTTACCCGTCGTTAACTCTCATCGAATCTGAGCCACTGCAGATTCACAAAAATGCGAAATTGGCACTCGGGTCATTTAAGCGTTTGTGCCGAATTGCAAAAATGGCACTGAATAGGTTAAAAACTCTAATCCGCATCTATACTATGAATGTGAAAGTAGGATCAGTTACCCTTCAAAGTTGTGCCACTTGACAATGGAATACACTTAGACGATAGAGACAGAATGTGGATCAATTAGGCTGCGTAATCTATATAAACTCTGCTTGTCTCAGAAAAAACAGCAATAGTTCTACACGACCGGTTTCCAAACAGATTCAGTTATTGAAATATTCTCAATGTTTTTAAGATTGTCGCTGAATGAACAATTAAAAAAAAACACAATGCAGGAAGTTAAGCAAGATAATTTGTTGATGAATGTGAAAATCTTATCTAACCCTTGAGAACACAAAATTTTGGGCTATTGATCACAGGCATACATGGCCTAGACATCTATGCTTACTACCTGCCTGTGCATGCCAGAAACTCACTGGTGCCAAAAAGGACTACTGGCATTCAAAAACACAGAAAGCTGCAATGACTAAAAACAAACCCATTTCAAACTGACACTTTCCAAACAACAATGCAAATATGCACTTTGTATGATCTTTCCTTACCTTACTAGGCATTGTGGGAGATATTGGCTCGGAGGACACACATAGTTTGCGTTTTTTGGCGTACTGGCTGGTACTGGGTCGAGCTGAACGAATTGGTATAGGTGTGGTTGAAGGCGTGCTTGACTTTGAGCTGCTTTCATTGGAATTAGATATTTTGGACTCAATGATTGTTCGTTTCATTTGCACAATGGGTATTCGAGGAGTGCCCATTCTAAAAATTGCTGGATCATGAGGATCCATGTCTATAACAGCTCCTGTAGCGGTGAATATTTCATCCTGAAAGCAAACTTTCCTGATATAATTTCAAGCTCGATAATCAGATGAACAAACTATTTATCTACTCCCATTAATAACAGGAAACAAGTTTCCGTGTTCTAAGAGACACATTTAGTCGAGAACCAAATAAAAGTAATGAATAGTTCTAACATAGAAGGAATAAAATAACTTCACAAAGGCATAAGCCAATCATGTCTACAGTAAGGCAACTTACTCGGATTTCCTTACGCACTTTATGTTTTAACACTTCCTGCCTTGCTTTTATGTCCTTTTTTAACAGAGCTTTCTGCTTCTCCAACAAACCCACCAGCTTCTTAAGTCGATCTTTTGCCTTTCTCTTTTTGTACTCTTCCTTGTTCTTTAGTTTCCTCTGTCTCGCCATCTCCCTTCACAATAATAATACCATTTGCCTGTAGTTTAAGCTAATAATAAAGGTATCTATAGCTGGCTTGGCAATCACTGCGTTGCCATGTTTTGAAAGGGTTCGGAGTTGCTTCCACTCTCAATCATAGAAAGAGTAAAATCTAAATGCGTTTGACACTATTTCCCTAAGCTAAATTTGCGTGAAGGCATTCACTGTCAGAGTACTTCGACATCCTAGAACTATCATTGCTGATGGATCTGAATCGATAATACTCGGCTAAGCTCTCCCCAGTGGAGCTGAAAAATTTTCAGCATTGCCATCAGACATTCTGGCTTAGTTAGCGCAACTAGTTGACTACTAAATGGATTAAAAAGTGACCTTGACCCGAAAGCGAGTCTACTTTAACAAGTTTTGTTTTGAGAGAGACATCTCGAATCTTGAAAAGATTTATATAGTGCATCTTCAAATCTTTGAAATGCTAGTATGCGAATTAGTTGGTAGTGGACAACTCCGAGCCCATTCGAGGCATGAAAACGCAATAACAGGAGATGGCATCTAAGAAAGTCAACATTACACAACTCACAGTTCCTCCTGAGTTGGCACTTTGGGCTCAAACATGGTCTTGCTAACTGGCTTCGCGAGTTTGCTCTTCATCTCCTCGTGGTACTCGGAGACAAGCCGCTCCGGAGATTTGGGTTTCTGCTTACTCACTGTTATTATTCCTTGGACAGTAGCCAGCTTCCTTTGCATTTCCTGAAGTCGGCTCTGTATCTCGGGAGCTTGTGTACTTGAAAGGGCCCTGGCAACCACTGTAAGCAAATCCACTTCTCATCACTACTAGTGTAGCCTAGCACAACACAGAGGCGACAACATAGAAAAATAGACATTTTATGAGAGAGAAGTGCTGTAGAAGAGTCAGCGAATGAGAGAAGCAATAGGCACCTTGTTGCACAACATCCGTGCTCAGAGTTGTGTCCTCATCATCAGCACTGCCGACATCCTCAGCCTGACTATTAGTCCCTTGTGTAGTCCCACTCTCTTGGACTGTAACACGTGTGCCAGGGAGAACATAAGCTAGAACAAAAGCTGGTAGACAAGTGCATCAAGAGACCCCTTTAACGAAGGGCAGTCGCAAGAAGTTCAACCAACATTCACGTTAAATAGATTTGTACAATCGCTGTTCAACTTGTCAGCGATAGTATATCACTGCCGTTATAGCTCAAAAATCAGCATCATGGGTTATTATTTACTTTTTTATTTTGCATCTATCCAACTTATTTCAACAGCGCACTTAACTCTCCCATTCCGGCTGCATGAAAGAAGCTCAATTTTTCAAATTTGTTGCAATATATGCATCAACGAAGTATTGCTTATGCTTACTCAGTAGGTTGCAATATATGCATCTACGAAGTATTGCTTATGCTTACTCAGTAGGTTGCAATATATGCATCTACGAAGTATTTCTTATGCTTACTCAGTAGGTTGCAATATATGCATCTACGAAGTATTGCTTATGCTTACTCAGTAGGTTGCAATATATGCATCTACGAAGTATTGCTTATGCTTACTCAGTAGTCACAACGCGAAGTAGTCATCATTTCAACAACCTATTGAAGGGCAGACCAAGGGAAACAAATCGATAATTAGCTTTGCCACAAATCCATCAAGAAAAAGTTATTACGATAACAAGGTTGTAAAAATTATTGTGACACGCCTTCTTTGATAAATTAAGTGAGTAAACACAATAGATGTGACATTCTGCAATACGGTAATCATTTTTCCTGTAAGAAGTCTGATCTAACCACAGCTTCAGGTTAGTACACAAACTAAACAACAACTTGGCTCCTGACTTACCATCCACATGATCTTGTTTCAGATCTACGTTCTGCTTGGCAGATGAGAGAGCGGCAGCAGGGGTAATGACAGGGGGTGAAGCCGGACTCTGAGCTGACAAGCTGAGTACCTGAGCCTGCACAAGACTGGCTCTAATGTTGGATGGAGTCAGAGGTTTCATGTCACTATCAGAGCTTGCGACTTTAGCAGCAGGTGCTGCCAAAGTGACCACACAAGGTGCTGATGATGCGACTATAGAAGGCGCTGCCAAGGTGACTACAGAGGGTGCTGGTGTAGACACCGCAGAAGGTGATGTTGAAACAATTGTGGGAGTTGCCAGGGTAACAACAGAGGGAGCTGCCAAAGTGACTACAGAGGGAGCTGTCAGGGTGACCACAGAGGGTGCTGACGAAACGACTAGAGAGGGAGCTGAAGGCGTGACTAGAGAAGGTGTTGACAAAGCACCCGCCGCTCCAGCTACAAAGTATTCCAATTATTAGAGCTTTTCATATCGTTACGTATTAATGATGAAACAAGCAATGTCAATAATGGAAAACAAATTTGAGCTAGAATTATTGCAGCAATGATCTAAGGGTCGCAAAAATATTTCTTGACCAAGCGAAAATATACTGATTTTTACCTCTGAAGCAAAGAAAAATAGTCATTTGTATGAATTATACCAGTTTTTAAAACAAATTTCTAAAAAGGGACACAACTGTAACACTTGATACAAAAAAAACCAAAAAATGCATTAGCCAGCATATCAATTATTGCATCAACATTATTGCATAGCAACAATTGATTGCATTAGTTATTATGGCTAATGCAACAGTTATGATGGCTAATGCATTAGTCAGCAAACCAAACAAATGAAAAAGCCTGCACCGTCCTGAAAACCACCATTGGCATTAAAGTCTGCGCGCTAAGGTCATCTTTGACATAACATAGTTCAACATACGGCATATGTTTAGTACAATTTTAGAATTTGACAGGGACTACGCACTGTGTAAGAAACATACGAAATCCCAATATAAAATACGATCTTGTATTTAAATAATGCTACCACTATGAGCACTATGTACTAATACTCTTGAAGGCAAGACAACTCCAGTAGGAATCACTGATGCAGCCGAACACAAGAACAGTAACTTCACTCAACTTACGCTCATAGGAGAAAACCAACACAACAACATAGTTTCAATTCCCTTTAGGCACACATAAAAAGATGTTTATAAAATAATTTATTCGCAAAATGGCCTTGGTTAAATTTTAATTAACATCCAAATGAGTACATATATGAAGAACAGAGCAATTGCAGCAAACTATGTACCAATGGCAGCAAACAACCGTGTCAAGCACGGCCTGTGTAAGCAGCAAGAAGTACACCATGTAAAATTGGCTTACTGAAGTTTATGGTTGACAAACTCTTAAGACTAAATGCATTACCTGTAGATGCTTGAGCAACAGTTACAACAGAACTGGTGAGAGCAGACGTTGTAACTGAGGATAACACTCCTGTTGTACCTGGTGCTGATAGGCTGACCACAGCCGGCGCAGGAGTGATGCTAATAGGCGCAGAAGAACGAGGTGTCGACAACTCCCCGGCAATGGTTCCAGACTTTTTTAAAGTTGAAAGAGTCTCTTTTGTCATGATGGTGTACTTTCCATTAGGCAATCGCAGTAACTGCTGACCTGAACGTGATATAAAACCACAGCAGTTAGCCATATGAATACTCTAGATAGCCGTACTTAAAGAACATGTTAAAATTGCCTCCACAACTAAAGGACATACACTGTTATTAACCTATTAACCGTTATCAACACCTTACAGGGGTAAACAAAATAAACAGTAAACAGAAACTCATGATTCTCTCCAAGACAAACATTATTAATTGCAATGTCTAGATGATTTATTCAGCTATCTGACAGCTTTCACAGGAAGCAAGTACCTGGCGCCATGCCTTTCAATTGCATCTCCTTTCCATCCGACCCCTTTATGGTGATAATAGAGCCAGGCGGGGTAGGCACAGGCTCCAATTTGACATTATCTACAGAATAGAGAGGTGGATGAGATGGGATGAGATAGGACAAGCCATTAAAACACCTCATGAGTTTAAAATGTGTGTCCATATAGGATAAGATGGAAAAGAGTGCTCACAATACTATACCTATCTTCAAACTTTGGCTATATCGCTGTCAACCATGAAGTAAATGTACACGATGCTGAATTATTAATTCAACCCGCTTCACAACATCGCTTCACCCTGTTGCGTAACTATTAGGCACAACACTTCCGATCACAACCTTCCATACGCGATTCATATGACAAGCAATATGTGCCATCGCGACAGTAGAAGGCTATGGCAATATTTGCAAGGTTAGCAACACTGGCCAGATATAAGATTACAACCTTCGTTTAATAGAAATATACCTGCGGGTTTTAAACCGAGTCTTTGAGCCTGCGCGGCAGCTCGCTGCAGTTTTAATTGCTCCTCTAATTGAGCCTTGACCTTACTTAATTCTTCAGGGTCCTTAGGCTTTTGCAGAGTAGTGAGGGCACCTGTGCTGCCAACCCCAAACTGAGGAACCTGCGACAAAGTTCAAATACTGCTATTTATCATTGACTAATAAGCGCAGACCTACTAGAACAGTCCATCTTGAACACAGTTCAGTAATAAAATATACAGTTCTGCATAATATGTTATAATTATATATTTAGCATAAGGGTTGCAAGAAGGGAAGGCCAAGGTATACATAATGATGGTGTGAAAAAAGAAAATGCAAAAAAAAAGTGCACGCTGCGAGCGAGTGAACCAATCTCAAGCTAAAACACTGCCGACTCAATAAGAGCAGTGTTGACAATATTGACAGCACACTTTACACAAATATTTAACAATTAAATGGGAGCATCACGGACAGGTTCAGAGATTAGAAGAAAGTAGTGAAAGCGAGAGACACTGTTGTTGCATCGCATATTTAAAAGTGAGCCTGACAGCCACAAACTCCAGAGTGTACCGTGTGGCCTTCTGGCTAGCGCCTGAACGAGCACAAGACTAGAAGGCCACTCCATGAGAAAAATGACGAGTAGCATACGTGCTCTTCAGTTTAGAAGGCAGTTATATTCCTGAACGCATGCCATTTTCGCCCATAACCGCAATCGACAAACCAAATTTCAGCTGCCAAAAATCGTAAAAACAATGACGGTATACCAGAAAAAACTAAAAAGACATCCATCGGCAACGCTTAAAGCCTACAGTAAGAATAGCTTAACTTCATTCAAACAGCTCATTTAAAATATTAATAGTGGTATGCACCACAAGTGCACCACAAGTAATAATGATAAAAATGGGTGAGAGAGAGACAAAAGAGTTTCAAACCCCAGTCTTCCAAGTCTAAACATAGTAAATATACGGTCTTCCAAGTCTAAACATAGTAAATATACGGTCATCTGGATCATCTAGCAACAGGCTAAGCGCTAGCAAAGCAATTATTTTGAAGATAACCAACTTTTTAGGCCGATCTATTTTCATACATGCATATATATTTCACATATTTCCTGTGGCAGTTTCAGCTTCGATGCTTTAGAACCTAAATGCAAGAAGAACAAGACTAAAATCTATCGGCAAAGAATTAAAGTGGAAAGGCATTTAAGTTATGTTGACATTGCCTTTCCACTTTTAGTGGAAAGGCAATGTCAACATAACAAATTTAAGAGAGCACATCTACAAACACACATTAAACAAGTGTCCAGTAGGTGATAGTATTTTTGTTCCAACCTTTTCTAACATTAAAATAGCCGATACAGTGATAGCGATAGGTGATAAAGTGATTTGATCAAATGACCTCACCTCAGCATGCTTACAGACGGAAAGCAAATGACCTTGCCTCAGCATGCTTACAGACCGAAAGCAAATGACCCGCCTCAGCATGCTTACAGACGGAAAGCAAATGACCCTGCCTCAGCATGCTTACAGACGGAAAGCAAATGACCCTGCCTCAGCATGCTTACAGAAGGAAAGCAAATGACCCTGTTTCAGCATGCTTACAGACGGAAAGCAAATGACCCTGCCTCAGCATGCTTACAGACGGAAAACAAATGACCCCGCCTTAGCATGCTTACAGATGGAAAGCAAATGACCTTGCCTTAGCATGCTTACAGACGGAAAGCAAATGACCCTGCCTCAGCATGCTTACAGACGAAAAGCAAATGACCCCGCCTTAGCATGCTTACAGACGGAAAGCAAATGACCCTGCCTTAGCATGCTTACAGACGGAAAGCAAATGACCCTGCCTCAGCATGTTTACAGAAGAAAAGCAAATGACCCTGCCTCAGCATGCTTACAGACGGAAAGCAAATGACCCTGCCTCAGCATGCTTACAGACGGAAAACAAATGACCCCGCCTTAGCATGCTTACAGATGGAAAGCAAATGACCTTGCCTTAGCATGCTTACAGATGGAAAGCAAATGACCCTGCCTCAGCATGCTTACAGAAGGAAAGTAAATGACCCTGCCTCAGCATGCTTACAGACGGAAAGCAAATGACCCTGCCTCAGCATGCTTACAGATGGAAAACAAATGACCCCGCCTTAGCATGCTTACAGATGGAAAGCAAATGACCTTGCCTTAGCATGCTTACAGACGGAAAGCAAATGACCCTGGCTCAGCATGCTTACAGACGGAAAGCAAATGACCCCGCCTTAGCATGCTTACAGACGGAAAGCAAATGACCCTGCCTTAGCATGCTTACAGACGGAAAGCAAATGACCCTGCCTTAGCATGCTTACAGACCGAAAGCAAATGACCTCGCCTTGGCATGCTTACAGATGGAAAACAAATGACCTCGCCTTGGCATGCTTACAGATGTAAAGCAAATGACCTCGCCTTGGCATGCTTACAGATGGAAAGCAAATGACCTGCTACAACAGCTGCAATAAAGATCAAGGATTACCTTGGTGAATGACTTGTCAAACTTCTTAGATTTCTTGGGTTTGTCGTGCCTCTCTATCTTACTCAGAGCTGCCTTTTCTGAGAAGGAAGTTATCTCCCACAACTCAAGTTGCTCTTCAGGCAGCCAGGCGACTGAAGTAGATGGCTGAGCAGGCTGCTTCATCTGGTGCTTCTTCCTCTTCCGTAGGCCCTCTCTGATTGGCTCATTTGAGTCTACATCATGATCATGTAACGCTTGAAATTGCACACATGACATACTTCATTTCGCATAGTGTCCAACAACTGACCTTGAACACAGTACAGTTATACCTCGACATACGAGTGCCTGAACACAAAAAAATTTGCGATATGAGCAAATCTTTGCCTTGAGATACGAGACAAATTTGAGATAGCATACGAGATGGTTCTCGATGCGGCCGCTAGGTGGTGGAGAATGCGAGAGGTCGCTAACGAGAACGGCATCGCTAGGTCTTTTCAGCGAATCCGATTGAAAAAAGTTTAAAAAAGGACAGCTAATGGTGAATGTGAGTCAAAAAACGAGGCAAAAAAGCATAGCCAGAAGAAAATAGAGAATTTAAATTAATTTTAGTGTAAGATAAAAACTAACTTTCAAGTGTTCGTTTAGTAAGCTAAATTCTGTGAAGTTGAATTTAGAGTTCCCTTAGAGTCACAAAATTGAAGCATACCGAACGTGTTACCATCAAGTATTCCTCATACCGCCGTTAACCACTTCTGTCTGTCTGCAAGGTAAGAACTACCTACTGTACCGTATATAATGTCACATTTTATTCCAGATGATAACCACTAGATGTTAGTGGTTATCATCTGTTACTTTGTGAGTGTAGGTGATGAACTAGAACAATTAAAAGCACATTTTCACATAATGATATCTTATTTTAGGTAGTTTTTCAGAGAGTGGGGAGCGGATTAGTTTGTATATAGTTATTTTATATAGGAAAATTACTTAGAGAGACGAAAGAAGTGACATACGAGCTCAGTCCTGGAACGCATTCAGCTTGATGCCACGGTGTGACTGAATTTCAAATAAGGAAATGCATTATCAGCATATTTATGCCATCGTATAAGACATGGAAACACAGACCGGCAATAACCTACCTATTCGTGTTGGTTGCTCCATAAAGTTGAAAGGAATTACGATAGTCCTCACTCTGTACAAGGATTGAAGTTTCGTTGGTCCCACGTCTTTCTTCTCTAGAATCTCTCGAGTTGTAATATCAGAGTCATTAGTTGAAACATTTGAACCACCGGCAGGAGGTTTTGTGTTCATGTCGTCCCACCTCACGCATGCCCACAGCACTCGCAGCTGATTAGCTACTCCATGAATAGACCTGGCAAAGTGTAACACACAACAGTTGACGTCTCTGGTTACTCATGACCCCAGAGCATGAACATTCTGATTATCAAAGCCTCCACGCTCAATATACATGTAGAAGTTTGTTGGGAGTTAGAATAAATAAACCTATGCAGAGATCATGCCACAATTCACAAACTCGTTCTTAACTTGAAACCTTACGACTTACGAGATACAGTTGTTGAGCCTGTACTCCCAGCCCATCTTAAACCTTGGTCGAGGGCATGGATACGGCCAGAAGCCTGGAGCATTTTTACAAGAGTAATTAAAGTTTGCCACATCCATCTTGCCGCCTTTACGAGCGAGTGCTTTAAGTTCCTCCCTCACCAGAACAAATGGACAGGATTTTCCACTCCTACAATACGGCACTCTGATATTAAACTTCCAACAGGACGAGTGCAGAAACCTCCCGATGCTCATTTTCTTCAGTGATTCAGCAGAACTACACTCCATATAGCAAGCTGGCTAAGGCCTACGAAAGCATCCTAGCTATACTGTACTGCCCCAACACCCCTCTTAGCTGTTTGTATTATGTGTGCTAAACGCACAAGCATAAAAGGTTGGCGCGTAATTAATTCGCAGAAGCTGACCTAATGGAGAAACAATATCTATGATGTCAAGATTTTTCTCAGAATTGTCTGCTTAATTTTTTGTTTAAACTGACACAATGTATGAACATGCACAGATAACTGATTTTCTCAGTTTTTGGGGTATTTTTTAATTCGTTATGTGCAAGGGTACGTATACGACATTCAAATTTCAATCGTGCAATGCTCACACTTAAAGAGGATGTATAGCAGTTTTGTGATGATGGGATATGCGAAAACCAGTTAGGATAGGCCACGTTAACATTGGTAAGTGTATGGCTCTAAATACATTATTTTAAATGTTGGCAAAAGCGCAAGAAACTATAGCTCTATACATCCTGATCATATGGTGACGTTCACAAAACCAACATTTTATGACTCTACCAAATGTACATAATGAAAATCAAAGATTCACCTCTTTGCTTTAAAAAATCACAGGTTTAAGTAATCTGAGAGTGGAGAGAGTGAAACAGGAGACCACAGTAAATACTACCACATACCTTGTGCGATACTTGTGTGGTCGACATACAACTGGCCTTTCTGATTTTGATTTTTTACCAGCAACCTTTCTTGCAGCCTCGAAGACAGGAAAGAGGTCTATCCTTTCCTTAGTGCGAGTGACCACAGGGTCGCTGATTTCTTTATCGAAGGAATCAGGCGATGTCCCAGTCTGTCTATTGAGAGAGACTGCGTTAGCCTCACTGTAATGGATCACCAGAGACTCAACTATAGTTTGGTATGTAGAAGAAATAAGACAGTACAATGAGTACTATTACCACCAACTAACTGTCAAGGAGCACAACATTCAAAGTACTGTAAAACCTCCAATTGAACGCCACTTCTATTTAAACGCCACTCTATTTGACCGCCACATCGACTATCTTTGATCTTTATCAACCCATATTATCAAGTGATCAGTAGAAAAGTGTCCACAAAATCGTATGAATAATGAATCGTTTAATTTGATAACAATTAACTATCTCGTTGTCCAACTCTAAAACTTTTTAATTTTTTTCTTAATAACTTCGAAAGCAATGCCATAGAAATAATTACCCACTGTCGCAGGCTAATAGTAGTTTTTTGTTTAACACAGTCTTAATACTTCGAAGAACATGCATAAGAAAACGGTTTGCAAGTTTTGGGCCAAAGGTTGCGTTTAGTGAGCAAGCTTTGACTCGTTGCGTTTGTGCTAAATGGAGTACATAAAAGTTTTGCTCGGCCAAAAACTGTTTTGACGCTCATATCGACTAGTTCAGCAGTGCAGAAGAAGAGTTGAGGCCAGAAGATATTGTGGAAGATATTGGAAGACTAGAAGATGTTCATTCCATAGAAAGCAACAATCAGAACAAAGCTATCCGAGCGAACGATGAAAATATTTTTGTTTTAAAAATGTAAATTTTTTTTCTGCATGTAATATAAGTATGGTTCGTTTATGTCACTTGTTTATGAATATATATTTGTATTATTTGATAGATTATCATTATATAATTTTTAAATATGCAGATTTATAGCATGTTATTTAATAGCATCCTTGTGGCTATCTTAACACGCCTAAATGGATCGACGCTCATAACTCCACTTCTATTGCACATAAAAAGCTAGTTTTGGCTGCAAACTGTAGCAAACACATCAGTGAGTGCAATGAGCTTTCATGCAACATTGTTAAATATAGACATAATATAAAAATATGTTTTCAAATTCAAAACGAAATAAAATTGAAAATGACAAAAAAATTGCAATGAAGGAAACAGGCTATAATATTATTGCAGGTAAATTTCCAGCAATAGACATCAACTGGTAGAAATAATTCTCAGCTTCCGATGCACTTTTATGAAGAGATCTTTGACAACTCGGAGGTAAGTTAGCAGTTTTATTGCATCCAAATAATTAAATATCGCTGCACCGGAAGTTTAGAGCAAAATAGGCAACATTCGCTTCGCCCGTAATAGGGCTAAATTTATCGTCCGAAAGTTCTTGAGGAGCAACGTGAAAAATACACAGCCAACCTCTATTTAAACACTGCCTCCAATTGATCGCCACCAGAGAAGGTTGAAAAATAGAGCGACATGGCATTCAATTACAGGTTTTACGGTATATAAAGACTGGATGTTGATTGCAGTAATTATGGTTTTCAATGACATTATAGGACAAATTGCAACCTGCAACAAAAACTGACACTCACCCGTGTGGAACAGGTTGGATGGGTGTAGAGATCTTTACTTGAGAGGTATGTTGAAATTTGAGCTGTAAAATGCGAGAGTGATAAGACAAGAACACCCAAGCACCATGATTCTAATGTAATGCAACAGAAAGAAAATAGTATTACAGGATTATGGTATTCCCATAAGCTATTCCGTTATGTTACCAGTGTTATGTAAACCAATTGATAACAACATAGTGAGAAAACTATCACCAACACAATCTGGAACTCATTGGATGGCGGTCAGTTTCCTAGTGCTCAGCAGTAAACACATTATAGCAGTCGCCACCTTCGGCTCCAGCAATAGAATTTTCATAAAACATTGCGTATGATTGTCCCTTTCTCTGTCACTAAAGCAAACGCACTCACTTTCCTGTTTGACCATGTTCAGGAGAAAAAATATGTTAACACCACATTGTTAAACAAAATCTTTTATTTACAGTCACTAAATTTCAAGTCATTTGAAGCAACAGTTCTCTTGCAATTGACTAAAATATACATGCATATTTGGTCATGGTTAAAATATACATGTATATTTGGCAATGGCTAAAAATAACCAGTTTCACCCAGTCATTTGAGAAAGAACATTATACAAAAGAATTGCGCATTGTTTATAGTAGTCCAAGTTACTAAATACATGATCCAATCACAATCTATTTTGAGAGTAAAGATTTTTACTTGGGGTAAGTGCAAAACATTCCAATGGTACGTACATTCACAATATACCCATATAACGTTCAGCGGAACCAGCAATAGATTTGACCTTGAATAATAAACTCCGTCTACACCTCGCTAAACTATTTCACTTTTTCTAACTCTACAAACTCTTCGAAAGACTATTATCAAAGATGATCAAAGGAGGATCAAAGTCCATCATCTGCCTCCGTAATGATTTAGCTTTATTCAATAGAGTGATTCAGACGTATGCCTCTGTATGATTGTTCTGCATATACGTAAGGTCTAAACATAGTTCATAGGCTATCTCCTCCGAGAATTAACATTCTAATCTTTAGATATGTCATCAACTGACTGGTCAACACCCTAGTTGTTTTTTGAGCTGTGGCCGAATATACATTTTCATTTTAGACAATTACAAGAAAACTGATGCTTCCTTGCAATGGCCTGAAATTTGGTGATTCTACATAAAAAACTACTCAACAACATAGTGTTGACAGTGTTTCACGATCACTGAAGTGTGGGCTTGTGAGCAGATACTATGAAAAAAGCATTAAATTAAAAAACAACATGTTATTCGAGAAGAGAATCCTAGCGATGACAATTTGAATGATGAAGAATGAAACTTTGTGTTTGCTCCATCTCATGTTGAGTAAGATTACTAGTATTTCACTATTATATAAATAAATACCTACATATATACCATTATATATCATATCATGTCATTTTGATTTGTGATGGTTTTATGAAGTTGAACTTTACTAGAATTTGGTGTCATGAAAAAACATGACTGCTGTATAAGTCGAGAATAGATTTTTAAGCTTGAAAATCTGTGTGAATTTTCGACTTGTATGCCGTAATTTTCTGTATGATATATGTATATTAATGTTAGCTAAATTTAGCTATTTTCTTATTACTGTTCATCTTAATATTTTGCTAAGAAGATTCTCTCATCTCCTTATATGACATGCATTTTTACTCTCTAGAATGCATATATCTATGCATATATAAATAATATCTATATATTCAAAAGAAAAAAAGGCATGTCATACAATGATATGAGAGAGAAGCTCTATAGCTAACGTTTAAGATACGCAGTACACAAAATAATAGAAGACAATAGAAGAATGTTGAAGTAAACATCCTTTCCTCACCTTAGATGGACAGAGAGTAGAATAGCATTTGCTGCTGGACTTGGAAGCCATGCATGTTGGCGAGTAACACTGCTGGTAAAAACATTTTGCGCCTTTGTCAGCGACATCATGAGTAGAATTATTTTGGGCATGACCGGTCTTAGAGCTGTTAGGTTTTGTGCTGGAATCTGTGGAAGGGGCAGTTCCTGTGTCCATAGGCTCCACCTTGACTTGAACAGTTCCTGTGTCCATAGGATCCACCTTAACTTGCTTTATTTCTTGCTGGTCTTCAACTTTGGCCGCAGTCTTCTGGGCTGCCGCCTTGAAAATGATAGAGATGATCAGAAAATTATGAAAGACTCACTGCACCTATGTATCTAATTTATACAGACTAAACTGACTGCACCTACGTATCTACTTTATACAGACTAGACTGAATACACCTACGTATCTACTTTATACAGACGAGACTGACTACACCTACGTATCTTCTTTATACAGACTAGACTGACTACACTTACATATTTACTTTATACAGACTAAACTGACTACACCTACGTATCTACTTTATACAGATTAGACTGAATAGTGACTACACCTACGTATCTACTTTATGCAGACTAGACTGACTACACCTACGTATCTACTTTATACAGACTAAACTGAATACGCCTACGTATTTACTTTATACAGATTAGACTGAATAGTGACTACAACTACGTATCTACTTTATACAGACTAGACTGACTACACCTACGTATCTACTTTATACAGACTAAACTGAATACACCTACGTATCTACTTTATACAGACTAGACTGAATACACCTACGTATCTACTTTATACAGACTAGACTGAATAGTGACTACAACTACGTATCTACTTTATACAGACTAGACTGACTACACCTACGTATCTACTTTATACAGACTAAACTGAATACACCTACGTATCTACTTTATACAGACTAGACTGAATAGTGACTACACCTACGTATCTACTTTATACAGACTAGACTGACTACACCTACGTATCTACTTTATACAGACTAAACTGAATACACCTACGTATCTACTTTATACAGATTAGACTGAATAGTGACTACACCTACGTATCTACTTTATACAGACTAGACTGACTACACCTACGTATCTACTTTATACAGACTAAACTGAATACACCTACGTATTTACTTTATACAGATTAGACTGAATAGTGACTACAACTACGTATCTACTTTATACAGACTAGACTGACTACACCTACGTATCTACTTTATACAGACTAAACTGAATACACCTACGTATCTACTTTATACAGACTAGACTGAATACACCTACGTATCTACTTTATACAGACTAGACTGAATAGTGACTACAACTACGTATCTACTTTATACAGACTAGACTGACTACACCTACGTATCTACTTTATACAGACTAAACTGACTACACCTACGTATCTACTTTATACAGACTAGACTGAATACACCTACGTATCTACTTTATACAGACTAGACTCAAGAAACTTAAAACCTGCAGTCCTCTTCAGGTAGACATATTACATGTAGTTAATGCACAAACAGCAAAACAACACGTCAACACATGTCAACACATGTCAACACATGTCAACACATGTCTCAAAGTTTATGCAGGCTGAGCAGGCAGTGAGTGAGTGTATTGCTATGAGACTTGCTATGAGACGGATAATAGCCAATGAACCTTTTTTAGCTTCTGATGAATGATCTTCTCGAGCAGAAGCCGATGCCGCAGTAGAGAATTCACTTTGGCTGGTGTGATAGCAAGGTTGGGGTACATAGAGTTGCGAGACAACAATTCTGCGCTCACATCTACCAGTTCACACGTTTTTCCTCTGTACAAATCAAAATCGATCTGAAACAAAAAAGTAACATGTTATCTTCATTCAAAGACAACTATTCTCAATTAAAAATGCATAAATTATATCGCAACAGCTGTTCGCTAATGATACATCGATCATCCAAAATTGAGTACATCCGCTATACATATTTTCCAGGAATAAAACAGCGTTTTGTTATGTCAAACAGAAGCTCAGGCTTACAAACAGCATGGGCATAAATCATCAAATAACCTATGAGTGACCCACACAGTTGCTTGCAATCACAATTAAACTTGTTTATAACAAACATGAGATAGAATTTGGAAAACTTGAAATATGGACATGCAGTAAGATGTTAAGGCTGTCACCTTAAAAAAGATGCCAAGTAATATTGTAACGATGTGCTAAAGGAGAATTGCAATTAGTCAAATGAATTTTCTCCACTTACCATATTTGATGGCGGAGAAACATCCATAGCAGTATTTTCTTTACTGTCCACCTTCTAAAAGTTCAACAGTCAGAACATTAGCCAAATGCTGCAGACATACATCAGAGCAGTGATAACACCCAAAGACAAGGAGGGGTAAGAGAGCATAACTACAGACATACATCAGAGCAGTGATATCACCCACAAACAAAGAGTAAGAGAGAATAACTACAGACGTACATCAGAGCACTGATAGCCCCTAAAGACAAGGAGTAAGAGAGCATAACTACCGACAAATATGAGAACACCGATAAGCATCCAAAGACAAGGAGTAAGAGAGGACAACTACAGACATACATCAGAGTGTTGACAGCACCCAAAGACAAGGAGTAAGAGAGGATAACTACAGACATAAATCAGAGCAGTGATAACACCCAAAGACAAGGAGTAAAATAGCATAGCATTCCGACCAATCAGACATGTAAAATCATGCTAAAGCGGGATACTACCCTCCACTCATTTGAAAAAGGAACAACTCAAAGCTAATCAGTGGGCATAAAAAACAACGAAACGATAAAATGTCAAGTAATGAACGCATCTGTAGCAAGACCTACATTGACAACCCCCGCGCATATTATGAGTCCTATGCTGGAAAGAAGTTGCAGCGTCGACAAACACTCTAGGATAGGAACATGTTATATGGACATATACTTCTCCGGCAAACTAGACTAAGTTCACTGGCACGCATTTAGTCTAGCAACAGCCAAATTATCTGACTAGAAAAGAGCAGAAACTGATATAAGAAGATGAAGTTTACTCTAATAACATACAATATACTGAAGAATTTAATCTACCATAAAATATGTTGTCTATTCCATAAATAAGGATTATCAGCAAAGAACTACAGATGCTAAACCAATAGGAATACGAAATTAATTGATAGTGTGATGAATGACCATGGCGACCTGTGAAGTCGTCACCCAGTACCTAGCAACAAAATAACGTCATGGTACAAACTAGGTTAAATCCCGCCTACATTAACAAATATCCTCCCCATAAACTTGTGCTTGCCAACCTTCTTCCATTCAGAAAACTGGTTCCTTTTCTCCCTCAAGTGCTTTCCGTGTCCAAAGTGATCTGCTGGCATTGACTTGAGCCTCCGTGACGCTTTCAGCCAAATCCAACCTGTACCATTTACATCTGAGATCCTGTACTCCTCTCCTTTGAGTTTGTAGAGCTATAAGAACAGCCATATTGATCGTCAGACACGAGCAATAATATACTCGCTAAAATCCTCCATGAGCTCTACCGGTAGACTAGTAAAGAGAAGCTCTAATGCACGAACTAACGAATTACCTTTTTAGTTTTTGATTATAACTTTATGAGTAAACTTTGTTAGTGACAACTTCATACCTAGCTGACTCAAAATGGTTGTCCTCCAGTCTCTGAATTTGAAAGTGAGTGAAAATTGATTTTTCTGAAAAGTATGCAGACCGAGTTAATTCTGACTGGCGTTCGAATTACCTGGTGCTTCACCCTTTTGCTATACTTGACAGCGCTAATACGAAGCTGCTGAAGCGGATTCTGTTCCAGCAAATCTTGCTGCCGTTTCTCCAACTTCTCTTTCCTTCTGATGTCCTCCTTGTCCTTGGCTGTCTGGCGAAACACAGACAGGTGACCTACAACCAGCAGCGTACGTAGACAGACAATAACACACTTTAAATACAACCAGGGTCCCAACGACTAGTAGCATACATAGAAAAAAATTAGTACATTCTGGGCATAGCATGAGAAAAACATTCTACAAGTGATGTCAGGTGCTATTTGACATCTGCCAACAATATCAACAGGCACTTGACAGCGACAAGTAACTGATCACAAATACCTTGCAAATGATGCTTAGGTAGCTGCTTCAAGACGGGATAAATTTTCTACCACGAGTCTTACAAGAATTTAGCTACACGTAAACTAGAGCCATGATTACCTAGTGAGTCGCTCCAAACGGCATTAAAGAGAACAGGCTTTATGTTACATTGAAAGAGGCCAAGAACTGTGACAAATCTGTCAGTTGTATGACAGCAGTTGAGAGCCTTGATCCAAAAGGAACGGAGGGTCGACCAATGAGGATGCATGAAACACAGCGGTATTGCCTCCTCGAATTGGATCATGGTTTCTTTAAGTGTATCCATGATGTTAGTGGGAGTTCCATATACACGGCCCTGCCATTTAAACTCACTCGCAGATGTTAAGCTACAATATAAAAGGCATTCAAAGACAACGCAATCTTTCATTGTTTGATAAAATTGCTTGATATTGGAACTCACATATCCAACACTGGCTCATTAAAGAACATGAACATTTACAGTGATTTATGAAAAAAATTCTTTGCTCACCATATGGTGGGTCAATGGATAACATACAGAGAAAAGAGAGAGTAATGAGTGCTGTTGACAGCGAATCACACCTGAACTTGTAAGAAAGATGCCGTTTCTTGTCTCTCTCTTCCTGCTGCTGGTTCTTAGAGAGCGCGTGAGGATTCTCAGTATACTGATTGATATAGTTCTTGTAGCCCGAGTCCATTCCTGACAAGAGGAGTGGACGTGATAACCGATGCAAACAACGAGTGCGCCGTGGGAAACAAAGCTAGTCTGATATTAAATCCAGCGGCTTACCAAGTTTGAAAGGGCCAGCAGGAACTACAGGTTCTGATTTGATGATATCTACTTCCTCATCATCATCCTTGGAAGCAGCCAGCACCTTGGCTATCTTCATCTCTAGCTTCTGTAACAAAACAAATCCTGTTTATGTAAAACTAACAGATTTGGGTACGAAATAGCATGATCAAAGTGATCTGGAAAGGGGCACCAGCAAACATCTTCAGACGAATGGCATGATCTTACCTGACGGTTTTGAGCTAGCTCCTGTCGAGCTTTGAGAGAAGCCATAGTTCTGAGAGCTGGTGATTTGTCTGACGAGTCTATAGTATGAGGAATGAGCGGTTTTTGAACTCTGCAAATATACCAAGTGATCGAATGTACGAACAAATATTCAGAGAAGAAATGGTGTCAGGAACAAATTTGGATGAAACAGGTGACCGGAATTATGAAAATTGTCAAGTCATATAAAACTTACGAAGGGATGACCTTGGCCTTGTCATTGACGATGCGCAGTGAGACGAGTTCATCAGCAGAACCTTTTTTCTGTAAAGCAAGATTTTGCTAGGTAAACGAAAATTACAAGGAAAATAAGGCAAAACGTTTTTGCCAAGTTTACAAAAAGATGGGTAATGATTATACATGTGAACCAGATGGTATGCTAGCTCCAGTTATGAAGTACACCGCTGCTACTGAACTAAATATATATGTATTGCCATATCCACAGCTGGCATTCCATTTGCTAGAATTTGTAAAATTCTATAAACTGCAAGGAATCTTTAAATAAAACACAGAAAGGCCACAGCTGACCATTCGCACCATGTCCACTGCAGTGTATTAGTTTCCTTTTAAGCATATTCACATTCAATTTAAATTATTAGTAGTTTTTAGATGAATGGCAAATTATTCAAATGTACATTTAGATTAGTTTTTGCTGGCCATTACATAATCTAAAATACCACTGCTAAGAATTATGGGAATGTTCAAAGGCATTATCAATGAAAAAAGAAGCATCTAGATGCTCGAGACTCCACATTTAACTATGTTGTTTTTAAGAACTCGATATAATGCAGTGCACCTTCAGAGTCCTAGAAGCTAGTCATCTAGCAGTTGTCTAGCCTTCAAGCCTATATCACAGTTATAGAAAACGAGATAGATTCTTTCGAAATTTAACAAAAACAATTTTTTTCGGATTTGCTTTGAAACTAAATTTAGAATTGTTTTTCTTTGTCTGCCTTCTAAGGGGTGATACACTTGAACCTTGCCAACTACTCATTTTTACTACCAACTAAACATTTTTACTGTTACTTACATACAACTGACGTAAAAGCGCGCTATACAGCCTACAGGGCAGTGATTCATTCCCAAAGCAAAGCTAAAATTGTTGCCTTGGATGGCCTTGAAAGATACGCGATAACGATATTCTACCAACAAATAATTAAATCGAATTAGTTTATCAGTAAAACTGGTTGTATACTAGCAAATGAAGTACATATTCAAAAGATTCGTTTCAATAATTTTCTGTATTTTTATTAAACAAAACAAATATGCTTATGGCAGACCTTTTGATAAGTTTGCAATCAGATAAAACTATGCGCGACGCTAACAGAATTAGAAAGTGGCAGAAATGATGACAATGCTATGCGCTCAAAATCCAACATGTCAAGCCTTGTACTGCTACCATTAAACAACGTAAGCCAAACGCATCAATGCCTGCAATTGTCACCAAGTTTTAAACTATTTAATAAAAATTTTAAAAATCTAATTAGTATTTACAGAACAGCTAAAATTGGAAAGTCAACATTTTTGTCTAAGTAAAAATTTAAAAAGTTTAACAAATGATAAAAACATGATGAATTGTTGGTTAAGTTGATATCCAAAATCCTTAAAATGCTGCAATAAAGCTAAAATTTGCAATTATTGTTACAAAGCATTATAAATTTTAATCATTCGATTTATGCAACGAAAGAAAGTTAGTCGAGTTCGTGATATTTAGCAACCATAGAGAAAACACAGGATACGAAAAATAGCATGACTCTTTGTGTGCTTGTATGTCAGATCATAAAATATATAAAATATATTATTCGCCAAATGCATAATTTTGAATTAAAACGAGGTTATGTAAAAAAGTTGGTCAATATTGAGCTTTGCGATGCTCAGCGTACCTGTATTGTGGTGAGTGTAGTATGTGCATCATTTCTCAAGGTCCGGGCATCAACTGTAACAGTCGATCGTTTACCGTCCTTATCAACAAGAACAACGGTCTGCGGAACAATTCCGCCGGTTAAATTCTCATCTTTACGAGGCCGAATCATCCTTGGCTGACCACCTTGCGTGAAAATTTGTGGTTTCACTTGTTTGCTGATCAGTGGCGTTGGCTGCACAAGCCGCTTAGGTAAAGTCGGCTGCACAAGACGTTGAATTGGCGCACTTATGATGGGTCTGATAATGCTGGCTGAAGTCACAGATGCGCCGGTCTTGTTCACCAATTTCATAGCGAATTGACTTTGAGAGCCAGGAAATGAACCTAGCAATAAATAGCAAGTACAAGCATGACTTGAGGGTAAATAGAAATAGAGCTGTCAAGCAAGAAAAATTTTTGCAAATGTCTACCCAGTTGGTAACATCAACCATGGTTAAGGTAAAAGAGCCAGAGAAAAACTGACCAACGAATCCCAAACATTCGTGACAGTACCTGGTGTCTGACCAGAGAGATTGATGACCTTAGCTTCCCCAGTTTGGGTCTTGAGTACAGTTGCACCGTCACTTGCAGTACCAATAAGAATCTTCTGCGGCGTAGACTTAACTGTGGTAACGGGAGAAAGAAGGCAATACTTAGACGTGGCAGGGACACCAACGCTAGTCACTGTGCTAGTGGTGGTGGAAGTGTTTGAGCTAACCACTCTGTTCACAATAGATGACACTTCTGCCAACAGAATATATACTGTATTTATGACCAGTGTAAAGGAGTACATCAGATTCCTCAACATTACAATATTGGCTTGCACTACAAGTTACATTTTAACATTTTCAAAAACATCGCACGATACGTTAGCTTTATCTTTGCCACATGATCCGAACATCTGTCCTGCATTTTAATGCACTCTATACCCACTATCCAAATATTCACTTGCTGTAACACACTGGCCAATAAGTGAGCCTGTGCTCACTTCATATGCGTACAGCCAAACGGCATGATTGTAGAAAACACATTGAAATCCACACCCCATCGTGTAGTATGACATTGCAAAACATTTTACAAACCCAATAAAAATTTGGATCTAAAATTGGTAACGATGAAGATGAGATGCAAGATGATGCAAATGAAGGACCAATAAGAATGCAGAATCTATGAGGATGCATATGGAGGACCAGTAAGGATGTAGACGCAGATATAATTAGAATTCAGATGAAACCAAAAAGATGAAGAGAGACTCTTTATGAGATGAATAAACCATGACAACTATATGTAACATTTGAATATAAATAAACTGGTCAATCCCTAACAGAAATGGTTGTAGAGGTGATATTTTCAGATTTGGAAATGAGGTCAATAAAGGTAGGGGATAAAGTGCAGACAAGTTTTGGTAAAATCTATGTGGCAGACAGACGTGCTGATCTACTAAGAGGTATAAGGCTAAGAAGGGCTTATCCAATCTAGCTATCCATTGAGTTATCCATCCACTCAGCTAGCAAAAGAAAAATAAAAATCACCTGAAGTAGACAGTTTGCCAGACTTGTCTGATATGATCCTCATAATCCCACCATGGCTGCTGACAGACGGAGAACCTTGTTGAATCTTTTGGACTACCTTGGTAAATGGAGGCTTCGTGCCGTCATTGCTTGACACAACGACTGTGCCTACAGCACCTGTTGAGTTGGTTCCTCTCAACAGTTTAATGGGCATTCCAGCTGAGTTTCTTATTACCTCAATGTTAGTAGCCAGTTTACCCTGGTTTGGCAGGGTCACTATTTGATTAGTTCCAAGCACTTTCTGGTTTGAAACGACAACCTTATGATTCGATGCAGACAATTTCTGGTTTCCCACGGAAACCATTTGGCTGGGTATAGTAACTATCTGGTTGGCTGACGAAGGCGTAACAAGAGTAACAGACTTATTACCAGTCTGAGGTGACACATTCAGTACCTGTAACGTAGGTTTAGCATTAGCAGACGTCTGAGCATTGGTAGAAAGTGTGATTGACTTTGGAGAAGCGATTGTGGTGAGTAGAGTCTGAGGCGTAACGACTGTCGTAGTGACTGTATTCAGAAGACCAGCCGCCTCACTCGACGGCTGTGTTGATGGATGCTCCGACTTATATTGGTCTACTGTCGCTGTCACAGGAACAGTGATAACAGCAGGCTTTTTGCCGTAAGTCTTTAAAACGTGGGCAGGACCAGCCTGACTCCCTGTCACTTTACTTACAATTGTCTGTTTGATAGCTGCAGTTGCATTCTTACCCCAACCAACTATGTTACCAAACTTGTCAAGGTTTACAATTCCTTGGGTCGGCGTTTTAACAAGCTTAGTCTGAGGGACAGCGAGAACTTTCACCGCATGAGTGCCACTGGAAGCTGTAGATACATCGTCAGCCTGGCCGAGCTTTTGTACAGGACCAGAAACTTCTGCTTTATAATTACCATTCGCTCCGCTGGAAACATTCACCTGAAAAAAAGGAAACAAATATAAGGGAGACCAGAATGAGACACCAAACAAGCCTCACCGCAGGTTGAAGAATAACAGTTTTAGATTGCTAGCAACCTACCAACTTGATGCTTTGGCACCCAGAAGCAGTTTTGATGATGATGGGCGTGTCTTTAGGTTGACCTATATTACTCGCTGATGTGCTTATGATAATCTGTTGCTGAGTTGATGCTGCTACGGTATTTTTGTCACTCACCTGTAAAGAAAATGATCATACTCTTGTACTCAAATGTTGCACACGTCCTTTATTGACAATGGACGGGTGTGAAGCAAAGATGTTATGGCACAAGGGTGTTTTCTTCGTTTGTAACAGTCTAAGACAAGACTGGTGACAAAATGAATGAATTTTTTAGCCTATTTAACTAATCTGAAAATACTGTTAGATCCTCATACTATGCCTCCTTGACAGTTTAGGTAAACAAACCTCTGTTGTGGTCGGCAATGTTAAAATACAATTAATAACTCAACCAAGATTAAAAAATATGCTAAGCCTGACGTTGTATTGAGCAATGCGCTTCTCTCTTGTTGTTGTCAAAAAAGGCAGTATTAACACATCCGAGAGAGTACAACAGTGCAACGGCAGCCACGAGAAAAATCAGTGACCAACTCCATTTTGCTGTCAAAAGGGAGCAATTCGAGTCCATATGCAGTTACTGCCCCAACACACAACACAAATTGTAACCTCAACCCGTTGTGAATTGTAACCTCGACCGGTGGTGAGCAGGTTAGGCGCTCAGACCCCTACACGATGATGCACAAACTTGAAAACAAGCTCATGTAGATGTCTTACTTCAGAATCAACAGTTCCATCCAGCTGGTCCTCATATCCAAGAGCGCTGTTTTCATCGTCAACACGAGAAAGCTCGTCCATATCGTCTAGGCTATCCGATGTCTCACCAGCCTCCTCATCTGTGTCCATCACCTGTCCATCATCGCTAGCCCCCAGATCACCATCGCTTCCTTCCATTTCACTATCACTCCACACTCTCCCCTCTTCATCCTCTTCACCAATTTCACCAGATTCAAGACTGCCAAGCTCGTCGTCTCCACTCATTTCTGCACTACTGTTCATCTCATCGATCACATTCACCAAACCATTATCGAAATAGTCAACATCGGATGGAATGTCTTCTTCGCTGTCACTTGATTCACCAGAGAACTCGTCTAACCCCTCATCCATGAAATCCTCACAGCCATCTGCATCATTTCCACCAATGATTACCTGAGTCTTCTCGTCAGAGACACCGTCAGCTGCTGTTTAACAAAATGATGCCATCTTGTACCTCAAGATAATGGCAATTCAATAAATGATACACTGCCAAGCAAGAGACATAGCAACCATATATAGGAGATTTTAAATATAAAATACTTTCAAGTAGACTAAGTAATATGAAGTAATATTGATATAGGCTTACCTATGCCACTAGCGGTGACTTCCCCCAACACAACAGTCTGGCCGAGGTTTGCTTCAACATCCTCTACTTCATCTAAAGCAAGCCCTTCCTGTAAATCTAGAGCTTCGTTGTCCAAATCTTGACCTTCATATAATTGTGTCTCTTCCATCAGATCTCTAGCGTTTGATTCGTTGCTAGCTGCCTGATCAATGAGTTCTTTGACAACATCAGTCTCGGCAGCGATATCAGTAGTGACAACGGACTCCTCAGCGACTACAAACTCTTCAGTGATCACTGCCTCCTCTGTAGCCACTTCCTCTACCAGTAGATGCTCAGGAACCGGCTCAGATGTTGATATGTCGCTTTGCAGCATTTCTATGTCTAGATACTCAGGGTCAGTGCCTTGAGACTTGTCAATTTCAATATCAGCCAAAGTTTTTGCTATGGGCTCATTGTCAGCCACGCTTTGTAGCTGCCCTTGCGTGGACAAAGTGGGCTCCGAGTCTTGATTTTCGATTGTCGTTGTTGATTTGTCATCTGGGTTTGGTAAAAGACGTGAAAGTTTTGCTGTCTGATTGCCAACAAAGTCAGAGAGCTCCAAGGTTATAGGAGTAACAGCTGTTTCTACAAAAAGTAATATACATGTATAATCCATTATATAGTCAGACTACAGCAAATATTTAACATGAAAGCTGCCGTACATCACGCAAGAGCTTGGCTATACGTTCAATTCAGATCAAATAGCGCATGAATTTTCTTAAAAAATTAACATAGTTTATATATTTTGATATACAATCAAACACGGATAACTCGCCCACAGATAGCTCGAACGGATTTGTTCGGTCCGTTTCCATGCAATGATAAATAATATTGCTTTAGATAATTCGAACTTAACATCAAGTTGAACAGTTTTTTGCCAAACAGCTACCAAAACGGTTGTTATCACTTTAGAATATCACTTCATTCCAAGCCATAGAGATAAACACAAACTTTTAGTAGTTCTTAGGCGTCATTATTACCACCATCGACAAAATATTTTCTTTAAAGGTTGACTTGCAACAAAATTCACATTACAGTTATTTGGTATCAAAAGATTCACCTGTCTTACTCTGTTGCGTTGTAGGTGCAAAATATGTGGGAATGTGATTACAAGCTCTTAAAAGCTAAAAAACGAACAGTTAATCGCAGCCACACGAGACTGCCGTAGTTTGGATTCTCTTTCCAAAACGGCTCAAATGGGACGTAGATGTACAAGATGGTTTCTGTTTACACTTTCATGCAACCTCATTCGTCGAAATATTTTCACAAATATACTTCCCGCATTTAGTAAAACCACGTCTATTATTCTTACGAGTCTGTTTTATCGTCATTGTAATGCTGTCACTTTTAGCACTGATATCTTATAACTTACCGTAAAAATTTGTTTAATTTTTTAACCTAAGCTCGAAGGAGTACATATCATTATCAGATAATCATGACGAGCCTGTTGACCACCTGTGATAATCGAAAAGTGTTGCAGAAATTATTTGCGAAGTATTGGGTCACATGATCAGATTAGAGCAAGCCGAAACAAAACTGTAAAGTAGCGAGCATCTATACTTGATACGGGGTCTTCGCTAGAAAACCCGAAGTATTTGTCATAGTGCTACGATATGTTTTATATTGAGCTTTTTATCGGCCTTTCAATTCACGTGAGAACATCAGGTGACAAAACAATAACAAAATGTAATGACAACATCAGAGAAATAAACTGATTCCAATCTACGACGGCTTTTCATTTTTGAGCTTTTAAGAGCTTGTAATCACATTTCCAGATATTTTGCACCTACAACACAGCAGAGTAAGACATGGTGAATCTTTTGATATCAAATAACTGTAAAGTGAATTTTGTTGCAAGTCAACCTTTAATGACCTTTCTACATGTTGGCAGAAGGTAAAACTTTACCAAACATACGCTTTGCGGTGGCCCATGGAAAGCAAGGGAAAGCGTGAAAACCTTGGAATAAACTTAAAGTAAAATCGGCAAAATTGATCTTGGTTAAAACGCTCAGAAGAAAAAGATGTCTTTTTTCTGAGCGTTTTAACCGCGATCAAGTTTTGCCAATTTTAATCTGAAAACGTCCTGGCAGACATATCACCTAAATCAATAAACAAATCTTAAGTAATAGAAAAATAATTATACTTTCTGATAAAAAATATGAAAACTTTACATGAAAGGCCTTCTAACTTGCAACAAGCAATTTATGCTTTTGATTTATATAACTTGTATATGTACATGTATCTACTGATAAGTACATGCACTTGTGACAGTGCTCTGATAACTTGAACACTTCGCTCGGTCCCGTGAAGTTTGAGTTATCCATGTTTGACTGTATATATAAACTTATATTGATTATATATTGATATATTTACATATAGTCTTTCAATTGAATATTAACAATTTGAAATTTCATAATGGTGAAATGCTCAACTGACAGTCTTCCTGCTATGTGTACAGCAGATAGGCACACCTAATGTTGTAATGTTAAGTCATTGACACTTGGTATATAATGTCAAGTTGTCTACACCTGAAAGATCAAGTTGTCTACACTTGCCAGATCAAGTTGTCTACACCCGAGTTCAAATTGTCTACACCTGCCAGATCAAGTTTTCTACACCTGAGAGAACAAGTTGTGTACCACTGAGAGCTCAAATTGTCTACACCTGCCAGATCAAACAAGTCACGTAGTTGTTAAAGTTAAAAAACCTTTAGTGACAAATTTTTTCAACTACGGACCTTAGTGTGAAACAAAAATTCTGGTTCTAACTCCATAAGCTGAATTACATAGCTGTACTGTGCTGCCCTGACAGTAGGTTTTTACATGGGCATAACGTTATGTTATTTTCACATTACAAGACAACATACACACCTATATACTATAATATGTTTATGCAAAGTGTCGGTGTAGTAAGAAGAATGCAAGATGCTCTATATATCCAACTCTAGTAGTAACAAGACCACTATAAAATGTTATTTACACACTTCAAGGTACATCATTCTAAGTATGAATTCAACAGCGCAACAATTTAAGAAAACAATGTCAGACTACGGAATGCACTCACTGATTGTAACACTCGCTCCACCATCACCCACTGGCTGAGAGCCAGGTACGGTAGTGGCAACTTTCATGCTTGCTTTCTGATCGTCATCTGCTGAGACACCAGCCTTTTCCACTGAATTGTGTTTGCCTACAACATCTGATGTGTCTGGCTTGTTATTTATCTCACTATTCCTGGCATTCACAGCATCCTTGGTATCTCTGGTTTCTTTCAAGTCCTCTTCCTGCAGTTTTTCTAGCTCGACTGCAACATATATCCACAAAGTATCGGAATTGATGGCACCAGCGGTTGTCAAGGCTAGATGCAGTTACAGCAGCAACATTGTTGAACTACGCTTTGGTGGGCCTTTGCATGAAATGAGTTGCCCAAGTAAATAATAGATTAAACAGCGCAAAGAGGGAGAAGATTAGTAGAAGATTTGAGAAGCCTGCGTTTTGTTCAACCTTATGTGCACGCATTACATACAGAGGACATGTACTAACATGACTTGGCAGTCCATGCACAATGATGAGAATAAAACTAATAACCTCAATACTCACTTTCATCAAGTTTGTCTGCTTTCTTTTGTATTTACCAAGTGCTACCGGACTTCAATATAATGAATTTTGTTAAAACAAATTACACAAAGCAGTTTAGTAAAACAAAAACCCTACCAAAAACAAACCATTTACATTTAATATGCTCGGCCAAACAACAGCCATATTTTATTAAAAGTCAAAGATTACATGGGGGACGATTGAATGAGGCTGAATAAATACTACTTTCGAAAATTTACACTAAAGATATGTCAATAAGTAGTGAAGGAATAACTGAATTAGTTCAATAACTAGCCTAGCTATTCTATTAGACATATTCATAATAGAAGTGTGAGCAAAACTAAGCAATTCTACAGACTCTTAATGTCTATGTAAAGACTAGCTTAACAACCATAACATGAAAAATGTTAACATCACGTGTAGCAAGTGATAGAGTATACACATGATGTGCCTACAACAAAAGCAGTTAGTGAAAAACTTATTTTGATCAAATAATATTATCCAAATAATATTTCATTATCAAAATAATAAATACTATTTTGATGCTATTATAAGGCTAAATTTCTAAATAAGGCTAAAATAAAACTTTCAGATACAACAATGAGTGACGTAGCACTCGTAACTGAAATATAAGACCGTTCCATAGCAAATGCTGTTAGAGGTGTTAGCC
Organism: Watersipora subatra; assembly: GCF_963576615.1. Lineage (NCBI taxonomy): Eukaryota > Metazoa > Bryozoa > Gymnolaemata > Cheilostomatida > Watersiporidae > Watersipora > Watersipora subatra. The sequence goes on along the minus strand of NC_088708.1, from coordinate 42,548,767 downwards.
TAGATGTTAAGTCCGAGATGCGTTAAGTGTGGTTATTTTATATGTGGTACAACCTTCCCTTTTTGACAAATCTGTTACTTTTCATTAGTTGGTATTTGGTGAAATGAGTAAGACCATAGCTTCCAGCAGATTTTATAGACATAAGAAATAAGTCTACGATAAGATAGTTTTTTCTACAGTTTAAAGGATCACACTGAAAATGATGTTGGTAAAGAATCAAAATTTTCTGCATCATGTCCTAATACAATGAAGACTGAAAGTTTGTACTGGTTTTTTCTCACTAAAATGCATGGTTGAAAAATCGAGGAGCGATTGTCAAATAGGCAACCAAATACTGGGCTACATATTAGGTCACATTTAATACCACGAGTAGAGCCGACAACTTGGAAGTTAAGAATAAATATCTCCTCTAACTTTCTTTGTATTAAACAATCACGTTTCGCTGAGTCTTGCTGGTTAAAAACTAGCCCAAACCAGTCCAGCTCAAAATTTAGCTTTGTGACACCACAATGAACAAGCTCGTTCTTGACACAGTTGCGTTTAATCTGCTTTTATTGGCTTTTAAACCGATTTTGTAAAGCTTTAGTTTACCTCATTCAAGTGAGTAACCCATTCTTTGTGATTGGCAGTACACACCCAAGACATATAGCCACTATTTCCTGCATTTCCACGCTTCAAATGGTTTCGAAGATTCTTCGACTCCAAATCATAGACACAGTAAAATCCGAATGGATTCGACACCATTTCGCTTCGCAAATTTTGTGTGAAAGCATTCACAGTGAGACTACTATTCGATGAAACAGAAACTTTCACCGCCAATTTATTCGAATCGATAATACACAGTTAAGCTCTTCCCAGTAGAAGTAAAAAAACTCAGCACTTTCATCACACAACCACACGGGTATATTCTAGCTACTATTGTCAATGATAGGTTGGTCGTACGACAATTATGTGATATATACCTTTTTATTTACTTTATTACCTTATTCATTAAATAACTGAACTTACCAATTGTACAGATTCCCACTGCACTGGTGCCGACCTCTGCCTAAGCGTAACTCTTCTAATATAAAAAATGGTTTTTCACTAAAAGGGTTTGTCTTCTTGCGAGCTTTAAAGTAATTATGTAGCAAGTAGTAAATTCTGTTAGTACAACAAACGTACGAGGCGTTAATTGAAAAGTGACCATGACCTGAATGCGAGTCTACTTTAGCAAGTTGTTTTGAGGAGTGCATCGCTAATCTTGGAAAAAACAATAAAGTGCAACTCTGAATTGTTGAAATGGTAGAGTTTGAATTCGTAGGCAGGGGTCAACTCCGAACCCATTCAAAGCAGTGATTTTTAAAATTGAACATGGAAGGGAACTAAATGTTTCATTATCCATCTCGCTGCCAAGTTGTTCTACCTTGTGAAAGTCAAGGACGAATTTATGAAGAAACCTACTGTCTTCCTTGGTCAGATAAGACTGGCGCTGTCCACGTCTCTCCTCTGTTAGATGCACAGTGATGGCCATGTGCTCAAGGATCTCTTCGCGTCGCTGCCGAAGAACAGACACTAGCTGCCGCTCCCACTTCTCATCAAGGCATTCGAGGAGCCTGTCAAACTGCTTGGCAGTGCTGACATATGTCACGTCGCCATTAGAGTCCTCTCTGTAAAACAACAAAATTAAGCAAAAGCCTATCCTATGGGATGCATATTTAGGAGATGAATGGTAACATACACATAAGAGGTACAAAGTTATAATAGAATGACTGAACTTTTATAGGACAGTGTAGGAGCCTGTTATTATCTTTGTTAATACATTCAGGCAACTGAACGTAAGATTGTGTCATTAGCAATGCTAAAAGTATTCTACTATCTTGATTGTAACAGAAAACAGCTTTGCAAAGAGCTTGTACCCAATTTAGTGAAATTAATCAAACGAATTTTCAGGTAGATGCAAGGTGAAGATTCAGTAACAGCAGAACAAACGTACTACTTATTAAATAATTTTTAAACAAACCATGCAGTAACAATTCGATAAAATTGACGATCAGCTCTGTTTCCCACTCTGATAGTTATACGATCACTTGACAATGCTTGCTTTTGACAAATGTAAAGTTCTAAGAAAATCTTTATCAACCTATATTTTAGAATGACCATGAGCCTAATGAAGACAAATAAAACTTGTTTTGGGATACATTACTATAATAGCACAGAAAGAACTCAGTGCTGATTTATAACAGTGCTCTATTCCTCTGCATAAAAAATGACTCTACTAACATGATGATTCTTCTGACAAGAAACCAGTATTTTCGCCAGTGCCTGTCAAAGCCGAGTGGATCATTCCGGTTCATTGAACGCTTCTCCGTCGAGTTTATGCAGTCGGTAACACCTGGAACCTAAAATGAAAGGAAATTAATATGAAGAATCAATGTGTCAAGGTATCTGTAGTTCAAAGCATTAATAATCTCCATTCATAAGTTCATAGTTATGCATAGATGGATAGTATATTATGGATAGTATATTACTCAAAACTACAGTTCCCATATAATGTACTTTTGTTTTATTTTTAGATGCACATACAGAAAGAATGATAAATCAGTTCAGTATGTATCTAGAAACAATTCATCCATACCTGTCCAAACTTCAGTTTTAAAAAGTTACCATCTAGTCCAAAAAAGCAATAGCCTACCTCACTGTCCGAGCATACATTACATGCCCAGTCACCTTCTGGCAGCTGGTCCAAGGGTGGATCCAGACAGTACAGATGGTATACACCAGAACACTTGTCACAGCATAACACATCTCCAGTCCTAGAATATTAATTTGAATTTATTTAATGAACAAGTTTGTACTTTACCAGATTTGCACAATGAATAACCTGTCTCTTTCAAAAACTTGCAGCAATAACAAACTAATAGTTCAATAAAAAGCATAACACATTATCAAAAACATTTGGAGACATGTCAAGATAAGATGGAATACAACGACATAACAAAAGTGCAGTTAATAATTATAATATATAGTAATAGATGCAAAAATAACAAATCTCCAAGCAATAAAAAATCAAAGGAAATAGTAAATATGAAATGATTAAAACCATCCTATTTTTTCAAATTGTGACTAAGCTACTTACTTTTGACAAACTCGGCAATGATCTTCATATTTTATGAAACCATCAGCGCTAAGTTCTTCTCGTATGCTGTTTGATGAAAGGATAAGATTGCACAATACTTCTAGAACATTTAGCTTTTTCTCAACAGCACCATTCAAATAGTCAGGCTCCGAAATGTAACCCAAAGCTAGTTGGAATTCTTTGTCACTATCGCTGCGAAGGTATTCTCTAATAACATGAGGATATGTCATGGCATCATTGAAAAAGAACAAACTATTCATACTATCTTTCAAATCAACAGGACCAAATGAGGTTTGATTGTTGTCTTCTTCTCGTAAAAGCGTCTTTATCAAACAGCTGTGCACTTCATGGATTAATGGATTGTATTCAAATTCTAACACATCTGTCATCGAAGCAATGAATTCTTCAAAGATGAAGGGTGAAAGGCGAAGGATTTGTCCATAAACACGCAATATTTCGTAGACTCCGGCAGCTCTCAATACATACTCTTTAGCTATGAGAAGATCGTCAGAACTCGGGGGAAGTTTAAGAGTAGGCATATCATCTGGTAAAAACTCCGGCATTGGAGCATAAACCGAACTCGATGACAACGGCTCACTAGTTGCAGCATCTTGAGAAAAATTTGCACTAGAGTCATGAGTTGAATCTAAGTCTCCATCTACACCAACATCATTGCTTACAGTTTTCTCCCCATTAGTCAAAACAGAATCATCATTCAATATTGAATCATCGTTGTCACTGTCAGAGTATTGGTCTACATTGACACCAATAGTATTTTCTTCATTTGACAGAGAATCTTTAATTGCCATTTTGAGTTCTATGTCTGATGATTGATCATCGTCTTCGCATTCTTCTGATTCCAGGTCGGACTCTGAGGCCTTGTCATATTCTAAAACTTGTCTAATGAAATCTCGACTAGTCATAGAACTGTTACGCGACTTGCCATTGTTATCGTAACATGATGGCGTGTTAGAGCGAGAACCATCAGGGGTTTCCCTCGATTCAAATTTCAATGAGGATTTCCACGGTTTGTCCTCCGCCTTTTTCTTCTTAGTTGAGCTACCGCGCGGTTTTTTGACAACTTTCTTCGGTTGTGTGCGTTTCTTCTTTTTAGGAGGCATCGTTTAACACCAGAATCAGCACATTAAACGCACGCATTAACGAATAAAATAATTTTTCGAGCTTAAGAGGGGTTACACATTTCAGATCGCATATAAAGGCTTAAATTAAAGCGGTGAAAATACGACGGCGGCCATCTGTAGAACAATACCACGTGACCTTTCATAACAACGTCATCTTAGCTTTTTAGCGATTCGGTTATAGCTTCAGTTCTACAAAAAGAACGTTGGAGCTCCTGGCCGAAACTCATCAGACATCCTTTAGCGGGATCCGTAAACTTGCCAACATAAAATTACCTATTCCAAGTTTTTATCAATATTTTTACGCTATAAAAATTAATTGTTGTATTGAGATTCGGTTTCATATTGTAGCAGCTTTATGGCTTTCAGTGACATGTAAACATTGGCTGCCAAAGTCATACAGAGTGTAAATTGCAGTTATTTGTTCGTTTCTTATAAAAATCATTCTGCCATACTGTGAATGTTATTATCTCCTGCTATTCTCACAATTCTTGAAATATTGCAGTAGTTCTCATATTTATCTAGCTGTCTCCAATGAAACCTTGTGATTTGTCAGTAGGTTGTTATTTCTAGTAATCATCACATGATGTAGAAACACACGACTAAAACATGTCTCTTGTAACACGTACATGTATGTATTATGAGAAACAGTTTTTGTTATTTATTCGCGAAATCGCATTGTGTTTTCATTTCAACAGAACAAAGAAATTTACGTAAAATTATTTTACCATTCACGTTCGTGGTATCACTTCTGTATTCAATGAAACTGTTTTCATGGCATACAGTATCACTTACAGTCGTAATTTTGCAAATATTGTCTGTGCTTAAATTCTTCGTGTGCGAGTTGATTTTTATTATTTTTATGTAGGTAGATTGAAGCATCACATTCTTGAATAGTGTATCACTGCAAATAGAAGAGGAATAAACTTAAATTTCAGGGATTTTTTGATTAAAATGTTGGCAGTATTTTGACAAAATGTTTGACAAGCTGTGAATCTAGTGTACATATATTCATGATATTTTACAGCTATGAGTACGGCTATGTATCATGTGAAACCTCTTCATGGAACTACACATGTTCAAGACTTGCCAACATGCATGTATCACATGAAGAATCAATCTGGACCTGATGTTGTAAATAAAGGCACTAGCCATTTTGCTTCACCAGTATCGGTGGGTTTTGCTTGTGTTAGATACTACTCATACTAGTTATTTGAAAAGATCTTTATCGTATTTGGCTTTAGGGCTTATGGTTGATGGCGTTTGAACAACACAGACCTTGATACATTTCAAAATAACACTCCTAAATTGTGGTTTCACGCTGGAAGTTTCTCTACAATCTATGGCGCCTTACAGTGACTCGAGTTTGCAACTCATTGATAAGCCGAGTTATATTTACAAACTCGAGTTTGTAAAAATAAGGTGCAATATATTGGTATTACAGTAGCATAACTGTAGATCTGGTTATATTAACAATGGTACATCAATAGGCACCCGTTAACTAATAGAAATTAAACTATGTATGTACTGTAAAACTAGAACTAATGGTGAATTAGAGTGTCCCGAGTTTGCAACTCGAGTTGATAAACCGAGTTATATTTACAAACTGGACTTTGTAAATATAACTCGCGTTACACAACTCAAGTTCATCAAAAACACAGGCCGAGTTTTTTCAACAGCAACTCGAGTTCAACAACTCGGCTTGAGAACATGGAGCGCGAGGCGAGGCACTGTAAGGCGCCATACTAAACAACTCATCATTTCATTTTCTCTAGCTATATTTTTTATATGGAATTTTTTTGTGCATCATTAAACGTCGTTGACATAATTTCTATGTTTGTTCATTTCCGGTGTGCATTCAGTTTCTTGTCAGGTTCTAGAAAGAGAACTCTTTTTTTCATTTCAAAAAGAAGTGGCTCAGCCCCCACATAGATTGTTTTTTAGTTTGCTTTTTACATTCTGCAATTGTTTGTGTCTCTTTATATCTATATAAATAAATATGCGCAAATATCGCCAATATATATAATTTAAACATGTATATATATATATATTTAAATTATTATTAATCAATTATTAAATTTTATATAATATGAACAAATGCGGTTCTGTAAATGAGACACCCCAATTATTCACTTTGCTTTTTTTTTACAAATCCGGATTAGTTTTGCGTAACACAAATCAAGTTCATCAAAAACCCAGGCCGAGTTCTTTGAACAGCAACTCGAGTTCAGCAACTCGAGTTGAGAACACAGAACGCGAGGCACTGTAAGGCGCCATAACAATCACTGTTCATTTTATTTTTACCTTTTAAGGCAAAAGTGAACAGTTTTAACAAGATCCACGAGCCTACCAAGCATTCACTAGTTTCTATCCTTCAACCTTGTTTTTTTTGTAGATTAGTTTAGGAAACCCTTGAATGTATAATGTTTTAGTTTGATCCTAACGGTACATGTAGTTTGTTTATCTGAAAACCATGTAGAAGACCTGTATACATATTAACCAATTTTTATCTCTAGACATTTCATGCGTCTATATTTGCGTCTTTAGAATGTTTGTAATGCACTGTGCTTACTAGATTTTTAAATTAAATAATGTAATGTAAGTAATGTTTTAAATTAAATTTTTATGATTTTTAAATTAAATTGTAATGTTTGGAATTCTCATGTATGAAGGGGGTTGCTTTGATATATATCGCTTGATATATATCATCGATATATATCGCTAATAGATATGATATTTTTGGGTCCAAAAAAATCGATATTTTTGAAAATATCCATTTTATAATACCGTTTTGACCTTACAACTATTGTTAACAGTCTAAAAATGCTAAATAACACCTAAAATCCTCAAATACTTGCGTAGGGGCCTATTAGGCTTACCCAACACAGAAAAACAAAGACAGCCAGACTAAGTAGGTAACATTGGCTAGACCAATTAATTAGTGTATGAGTTGAGAAGAGTTTTTCAGATCTAAATTGTATTCCTTCATCCCTATACTATCTCACTGATCTGATTATCTCATGTTAAACTGTTATATTTTATTGCCTTATTGAAAGACCAGCCTGTTAAAAACCCTTTGAACTTCATAATTCATGATTTTGAATTGAACAGTCTGACACCCAGAGACAGAATTGTAAGCACATTACACTGACTCACTGAGATGACAGAGTAACTCATCTCATCATTTTCTGTCAAAATCTTTCAATGAATAGCTTCGAAGAATTCTGGCTCAGTATAAAATCTATAAATGGGATGACATAACTCTGAATGCTAGTGTTGAGTGTGTGTTTTCATCATGTGGACTGGTTCACAGCAAGTTGGGAAATCGTCTCGAGGAGGTGAAGGCTGGCAAGCGGGTGTTTGTTTACAAATACCTAAACTAGGCAAGATTCGGACATTAGAACATGCTTGGACTATCATATTGTGTATTTACTAGTTCCACTATTTTGTTAGCACTCTGCATTCTTGTCATGATTTCCAATCCAGTGTTTGACGAATATTTTTATATTTTTAAATATTATTATTATACTAGACCTACAATAAATCAAGTGTTTGGTATTAAACATTGCTGAGTGGCCCCATACAACTTAATTGAACCTATAAAATACATCAATCATAATGTAAACACCATACAAGTTCAACCTAGCTTCAAATTTGTTTCAAAATATTCATTTGTTTAAAAAATACCATAAATATAAAAATCAAAAATATCAATAAATATCATGATATATATCAGCGATACGATATTTTTAAAAATATCGATATTTTTGCCAACCCTGGTATGAAGCTGTCTTTATGCTGCTCTTCAATTGCTAATCGCAGTCAACAAAACATAAAAGTATGAAATCTACTGGTCTGATTGGCTGACATTAGGTAGTTTTGTTTATAACGCGCTCTTAGCTAGCCTTGTATTGTTACAATTTGTATATTTGTCTCTGCTGTATGTATCACAATTGACCAGATTTTTTCTTGATTCAACATTGTAAATATTATGTAATGTTAACTCGTCTAGTGTTATGGGTAACATTGCATAACTCCTGTTAGGTAGAGCAAATCAACAAGCTTTGCTTCATCGTAAATGTGAACACAGGAGTTAACATCATCCTTTGATTCTTTGAGTTTCTTTTACTCTTCACCTGTTTCAGGAACTGGTCAAGCGACAGGAGTGTATCATTGAAAAATTAGAAGCCCTCCAGTCAAGAATTTCCTCTTTGACCTCTGCAGCTTCCCAACATCATGAATCAAAAGCAGATCTGAAAGATTCTAGAGATATCAATTGTTTTAAGGTATACATTCTATACATTACACAATTGTAATGATTTTCTTACATAGCACCTTGTTTCGATCACTTTTTAAATTGTAGGATGTGGTGATAGCCTGTAGTCCTACATTGCACCCGAGGGCAATTTTGAATTTGTTAACTAAGCTAGCTACACGTCACAGCATTCTCTTAACCTACTACGTGCACAGCTCAGCCACATCTAAACCGTGCCATGACTTGTCCCGGAATGGCTTTGAGATGAATCTGGTCGGATCCTGTCGTACTGACAAGTGGATGGTTATCACCTGGATCTGGAAGGAATGTATGTCACTGAACTCTGATAATTATCCAGGACTCATAGTCTTCATTCTAGCGGTATTTTTTATTGGGTATGGCATACCGCTTTAGTTACTACGCCTCAAATGGTTGCTCAAATAAGACATGACTGCGCCAAAAGCCCTCTGCTTGCACAAGCTGTTGCGGGTAGATTACTGCACTATCGGTCAAAGCAATTTGCACACAAACATGTTTTAAATATGCCTGTCTAGTCATGCACTAATACTCAGCTCTAGTTTTTATAGAGAAGGTTCTGATGAAATCACATCTATGAACACTAGTTTTAGTCATTTCTAAAATTGATCAGTTTACAAGTGCTTTTCTAATCTAGCCAAATTAAGATGTGTAAATATTTTCAGTCTAATACTTGTGCTTGACATGTTGTGAACCATGGTGTCCTTTCAAGTCACTTGACATTTACTCATTGAACATCTTATCAGATTTACTAAGTTTTGCTGTTAATATATTAATATACAGGTACAAGTGCACACGCTTCAAGTGTATCAAAATGCAGCTTCCTTTGTCTAAGTTTAACCCAGATAAGCAGTCATACTTACTGACATAAAAACAATTATGTTAAATCAGCTCTGAAATTGTAATTGAAATCTAAATTAATTTCTCTGTTGAAATATTTCTTGAGAATACATATAACCGAGTTTTGCAGTTGTGAATTTAGTGAAATCTTTTCATTAACTTTTTACTATTAGAAACAGTGAAACAATTGTGAATTACGACTCTTAACCATTTCAGATTGCTGAAGGTGAAATAATAATTGATAAGGTTTTTCATAATGATAAAGCCTAAAATTGTTGTGCTGCCTCACTTTCAATTTACCAAGAATATGTGATTTGTACAAAAGATTCCTCGAAAGCAAACATTAAATGATGCAACGTAGGCTGCGTTTCCTAGTTGTTTATTTACACAGGTTGTAAGCTATTATTCCTGTACACATCATTGATTACCTACTATGTGCTTCGTTTCATGTATAATTCATACAGCTTTTTTCCTTGCAGGCAATGAATGTGAGATGATAGTTTCTCCCGTAAGACAAACAAAAATAGTCGGTGAAGTCAATATCTGTAGATACTTGACACGACTGCTAGGAGAGTATCCAGAGTCTCCCGTAGCGGCAACTGTTCTGGACCAGTGGCTAGATAATGCCAGTATCATTGCCCGGGGCTCCAACACAAAGCAAAATGAAGCATTGAGCAAACTGGCCCAAAGGCTATCCATGTCGAGATATATTGCAGGCAACACCGCTGGAATAGAGGATCTTGTCAACTTTTCCGCTGTCTCAAACAGTGGTTTGTCCGACAAGTGGAAGAATAACAAGCATATTAAACAATGGTGCACATTGATGAGCTAGCGTAAATCAATCTGTGCAAGTAATCAACGTAGTACTGTTTATTTTCTGTCCATGTGGAGTGATAAAATAAACAATATTACAAAGTGAACACTTCATGTACATCCTATTAAATGGGTTAGAAATAAAATTGCTCAAACATGTTGGTAAAATTGATTAATGCTAGGAGATGGCAGAGTTCTTACAAAAAGACATAAGACAATACCAACGTAAAATATATAAAATATGAAAATGATGTGAGAAAAAGGTACTAGTGCAAGGATCATCTCACTGGGGCTTGTATGCCACCATCGTGTCTACTTTATGAATCATAGTGTTGAAGGATCGAAGCTTAACCTCCTCAGAATTAGCAATGAATTGTGGTCCAGACTCTCCCCAAGTGGATGGAACATCTATGTCCTTATCAGTATAGACTAGCAGGTCAAACTCGCCTAGCAAGATATAAGTTGCACTACATTAAAGCATTTAGTGCAATCTTGCAAGGATTATTAAGAAAGCCAAAACTAGAAAAATTTGGTGACACCAACACCATGACACGTTATAAATGTTGACGATTACTATCTGCAAGGGAGCAACTGAATAGTATATTGATTCTGAATGGGAAGATAGAATAAAAGTTATTCCAAGTTCGTGCGAAAAGGTGCAAGGAACTCATCCAAAGGCTAGCTAAATGTCTGATCACTTGAATATTTTAGTTACTTCCGAAAGCTTCCCAAAACAAAAACTCTAAAAACATGTTATGACACTAAAGACATCAAGGCAGACTCACACGCTGTGTCAATAAGAGGAAGAAAGGTAACGGTAGCTGTTATCTGACGGATCACTGCCTTTATCTCACCATTGATCTCTTTCTCAGACTTAACCTTTCTAGCAGTGCTTCTATTGAAACAAAAGATAAGAAATGCATTTGCTATCACTACTCATGCAAACCACCTACAAACTTGACAAAAGCCAAAAATGTACACATTTTATGAAACTTCTGACAATAAGCATTAGGTGCGATGCGGGCAAACAGACAGTTACCACGACATTATTCTTTAGTAACATCACGCGTAGCTATAACCATAGATGATAGCTAAAAACTTACCTGTCACCTTCTTTACTCTCAACATAACTTTTATCACACTGAACGTTGAACTGCCATCGCTCTAGTACTTCATTTGTTTCGACACTCTTAATAATCACTACCAACTTCTGGACTGTCAGCGATGTCAGCCAATGTTTGACTTGTGTTAAGACCTACATTATTAAATGACATGATAACAGCACTAGTCCAAACCATATAAAGCAGCATTCAAGTTCTGATATATTTATTTATAATACCAACTTCACTTAAATACGCATTCAGTTTGTCATCGGATGTCACCAACAATGTGAGTCCATATTTCTGTTGCCGCGTGAATGACTCTTCTGGATAGATTCCTCGTTGGTATAAGATACTGTTGACTCCATAATCTGAGAGAGTAGAAACAAAGTCTCTCACTAAAAACTCAGATCAGTATAGTTAAGATTGAAAATCCACTCTTATCACACCCATTTTCTTGGTTTTATAACGGGATCATACAACTAAAGGTTAACTTGCAGTACAGCAACAAAATGTACCCATCGTTGCAGTAAATATTGCAAAGTAGAGTTTTAAAATATTTTACGTAACTGATTGAATATTGGGTGTGTTATAGAAAATTTTAACTTGAAATTTAGCAGCAGTTCTTCAAATATTATCATGAAATTTTCATACCTTCTTTGCTAGTGCAAATGCATTCGTGCAAATGAATGATTTGCGCGTTTCAGATTTGTAATAGACCTACTGACAATTTTCAACATGTTTCTAATGCATTTTGCTCTATGTTCAGATATCAAAGTAAAGCAGGTCGAAGGTTGGCTTTTATGGCATCTGAATTGGTTGCCAAAGTCGAATAGTTTTATTGCGACTTAAAATGGTTGATATAAAGTATTTAGATGGAGTTTTGTTTTGTCACATCACATGTTCCACGAGCCAGATATATGTATGCAATAGTCTTTATCCTCGTATACCAACTGAGCTTTAAAATAAAATACTATCACAGAATTGTTATACACTTAATCGATCAGTAAATGTCACAATGGCTTCAGTTTATCTGAAGCATTAAAAATGAAGGCTGTGAAGCAACAGAAAATGAATTTGTTTATTTCTACCAATAATTGCTCAAAAAAATTGCTCTTTGAATATTTTCTGTCTGGCATTATTTGTTACCACAATGTAGTGTTTAGGTTACAGTGAGTTCAGAGTAATTGTAATTATATTCTACACGACTTTGCACAAACACAGGCAATAATCAACTACCTTACAGAAACTTGTAGGAGTGATTAATCCGTTTATCAGCCAACGTTTTAGCATTGCACAAAAAGATCATGCTTAAAAAATAATCAGCACAACAAGGTCATGAGGAACTATAAGAAAGCTTTTACTGCAGAGTAATTTAGTCGTTCATTGTACATTAACTAGATAGTTCGAAAATGTTCGTCTTGCTTTGGGTTTATCGTGTGTGAAACAATAAAATAATGTGATCTTTATCCTGTAATATTATGTTATTGATGCTTTAATACCTTTTAACCTCATTGTTTTTGCGTTTGATTTTTGGAGGTACAATGATGGGAACTGAATTTGCTGACTTTGCAGTTTTCCATAGCGTAAGCTAACATTCTTAAAATGTGATGCTGTACTAAGACATTTCAGATCATTACAATATAAATATACGTTTATAGCAAATATTTGTTGAGCCAGACTTGTGAATGGTGGTGACTTGTTTGCTACTTCACAGTTCACAACACTACAGCTCACTGTTGTGACTCTTCAACACACAATTTTGGAGTGTTATCTAAAATTACACTAAGATTAGAAAACTGAATTTAAATAGTAGTCTACTTACTAAAGAACTCTGCCACTATATCCGTCGATCCTTTCAATGTAATGGCGTGTTTTTGGTCTTGTGCTGCAGCTGTCATCGTATCACAAGTAGTATTTATTTTAAGTTTCGCTCAATTCGTAAGATAGGCCAATTAAATTATGTGGTGAAATTTAATCAGTGCAGTTATCAACTGAGATGGGCGGAGATTAATTGTTCATTTGACGCGAAAACTATGGCTAACTGACTGCCAATCACCGCCCATAAGTATAAACTGCTTTATTCGCTATACTTTGCCGCTAAAACTCCGCACACGCTTTGCTATTTACATCACAATATATTTCGTAAATTGGTTATTTGGTAAAGGAAATTAATATAAATATTTGTAACACATAATAAATTATAATGTGTCACCATAGAGCAGTTCTGATATAGCCTACCAATGTTTTTTACAATATAAATCAAGATGGGACAAATCTCAACGATGGTACATAAATATATTTTGCATCGCATATTTTGCATGCAAGATGATTCTTAATTTCTTCGTTCTTACTACGTATATAGGGCGTATATATTGTCGAGTGCACCCTATTTATCGGTAATATCTGATCAATAAAACACACTTAAAAACAGATGTAGAGACAAAGCCATAATGAAATAATGCACAACCACATCCAACAATATATATATAAAGTATAATTAGGAATTTTTTCTGTCTAATATACAGACCCCAGTGGGGGCTGTATATCCCCAGAGCCGATACTCCTCCCTAAAAGGCCCATTAGGTTCGGCCCAAAATCACGTTTTAGGGGGGTTTAAGACCATGGGGCACTGTCAGTGAATTTGCTACTTTAGGGGGGTTTCCACAACCAAGCCAGTAAAAGGGCCCATGCTCATTAAGATTTTACTCAGCCAAAGTAATACCGAGAAATTGCACCGAAATTCCAGTCTTCATTTTAATGCAGGTTGCTGCTGCTTGCTTGCTGATGGGAAAGTAAGGGAAAAGAGACAGTCGAAACTGCATCCATACCTGCCAACTCTCACGCATTGGGCGTGAGACTCACACAATCACCCCAAAGAAAAAATGTGTGAGAAATGTGTGAGATTTTTGGCCAATTTCCACAATTTTATATATACTGTCATTGATATATCAATTGCCCCAAAACCAAATCTCACGCATTGCCCTACTCTTGGGTTGGCAGGTCTGACTGCATCATCTTAGCAACCCTTTAGCAATATACTCAGAATGAATGATATATTTATTTCATTGATATTCATGTTTTCCTTTGTAAATGAAAATGATGATCTGATGGTTGATGTTTGGAGTCAGTTTTATTAACCCTTTTGCAGGCATGGCGACATTTTGTTGTTTTGCGATACTGACGTTAGTGGTCACGTATTTAAATAAAACAAATTTGGTTTGTAGCTCTTTACTGCTTTATTAATGCATGAATCATATTGGATGTTTAGCGGGGCGTGGAACCTGGGCGTCCTCTAGGGAACTCTCAGTGTTTAGGGGGTGTATTTCAAATTGAGCAACCAGGTGATTGGGGGTACAATATCCAAATTCAAATTGACCAACCAGGTGATTGGGGGTACAATATCCAAGTATGGGCCTATCCAGGTGGGTGTTTCTTTCAGATTATCAGACCTGGGTGTATATCATTGCTTAAATGATGTTTGTAAAAACATATCAGTTTCTTTAATGGCTAGCAAAACCAGACTGACTAGGGTGAGTGCAGGTAAAATATATATATATATAAATTGTTTCCCCACCCTGGTTAACCCATATGGGTGGTAATTTCTGCTCTAACTCGGGTCTCCTACCAGAGACCTGGGAATTTGAGCACTCGCCTCAAGTTCTTAACTGTTCCCAATAGCGCACTTGTCTGCAACTCGCCTGAGTTGATTGCTGTTGGTATTTGAGCAAGCCACATTTTATGCGCCGGTGTTATTGCGCCCAGTGCCCCAATGACTACTGGGATTACAGTTGTTCTTACATCCCAGCATTTTTCAATCTCTTCTCCAAGGAGATATTTCTCTACCTTTCCTTTTTCTTTGCTGGCTATATTGTAGTCATTGGGTACTGCTATATCCATTATAGTAGCCCTCTTGTTCTCCTTGTCCACCACCACTATATCTGGTTGGTTTGCTAGGACATGCTTGTCAGTCCGGATGTAGAAGTCCTAGAGGATCTTAGAGCGGTCATTTTCATTGACCTTACCAGGAGCTTCCCACCAGAGTTGTGGTTTATTAAGGCCATACTCATCACATAAACTTCTATACACAACACCTGCGACATGATTATGCCGCTTAGTGTATGCATTTCCTGCTAGCTGTTTGCATTTACTGATGATGTGTTGGATGGTCTCAGGTGCATCTTTGCACAGCCTGCATCTAGGATCGTCTCTAGTGTGATAGATTTTTGTTTGGAGTTGCCTTGTTGGGAGCATTTGTTCTTGGGCTGCCATGATTAGCGACTCTGTATTGGCCGTTAGGTTTCCTTTGTTCAGTCACATATATGTCTGGTGAAGATCGCCAACCTTAGATATTTGTCGGTGGTAAGCACCATGAAAAGGTTTTATGTGCCAGTCAATTTCTTCATCATCCGAGCAAAGCTTCATTGTAAGAGCAGCCGATTGAAATTCAGCTAGCAACTTATCTGAAGTGGCCATAGAGGCTGCATAGGCTTTGATGCTTTGTTCTTCTTCTTTCACTGTCTGCTGTACACTTTTGAGTCTCATACCGCTATCTTTCCTATTGAGATACAATCTAGTAGTATCAGATTTTGGGTGGAGTGCTTCATGCATGGTCAGCAGTTTACGAGTTGCTATATCTGTTTCCTTGATGGCTTCCTCAGCCCACTTTATTATGCCTGCTGGATATCTTATTACTGGCAGTGCGTAGGTATTTATTGCCATGACTTGGTTCTTGGCATTGAGCTGGCGCCATAGGGCCTGCCGAAGGCGTTTCTTGTATTTGGTAATGGCTTTGCGCCGTACCTCCGCTTCGTGGTTGATGTTGTTTTGCATAATTTTCAAGTACTTGTACCCTTCTTCTATATCTTTGATGGTACCATTTGGCATTCTTAGGCCATCTGTGAGCATAGAATGGTCTTTCTTAAGAATTAGCCTTCTACATTTCTCAATACCGAAGGTCATTCCGATGTCCTTGCTGTATACCTGAGTGAGGTGTATTAGCGAATCAATGTCTCTTTCTTTGTTAGCGTACAGCTTGATGTCATCCATGTAGAAGAGGTGGTTTTTCTTGGTGCCACTCTTAAACTGGTACCTATATTGAGTCTTTTCCAGCATATTTCTTAGAGGGTTTAGGCATATGCAGAAGAGCAGTGGTAATAAGAAGTCACCTTGATAGATGCCTCGCTTAATTTTTACACTCGCCAGCTTTTTGCCATTAGCCTCCAGTTCCGTCTTCCATTTGGTCATTGACATTTTGATGAATGCCAAAAGAGCAGGGTGAACATTGCACATACTGAGGCACTCAAGTATCCAACTATGGAAAATTGAGTCATAGGCCTTTTTGTAGTCAATCTAAGTCATGGCAAGATTGGTATGTCTTCTCCTGTTATTTTGACAGACCGTCCGATCCACCAGTGACTGATGTTTGGTTCCTCGGGTGTTGCGCCCAATTCCTTTCTGAGCACTGGTCATATAGTGACTCATGTGCTCTTCCAGTTTGTCTGCAACTATTCCTGAGAGCAGTTTCCAGGTGGTGGGCAAGCACATTATTGGTCGATAGTTTTTGGGAATCAGACCCTGCTTTGGATCTTTTATCAGAAGTACAGTTCGTCCTTTGGTCAGCCACTCTGGATGGTGACCTTGTTCTATTAGGTGTTCCATCTGCTTAGCCATTCTAGTGTGAAGTGATGTCAATTTCTTCAACCAGAAGGCTTGAATCATGTCATGGCCAGGTGCTGCCCAGTTTTTCATACGCTGCACTCTGCACTTGATGTCCACTTCGCTGATGGTGAGTCTTGCTGAGCCACAGTGTATTGATGGCTCTCTCTTTAAGCTTCTTCAGCCAATTTGCAGTGGTGTTATGAGTAGTCTCTTTTTCCCAGATGTCTTTACAGAACTTTAAAGTGCTGGATTGGGGAGGATCTGACATTGGCCTCTGCAGTTCACCTTTGAACTGGGAATACACTCTAGATGGATTATTGATGAACAGTTTGTTCATTCTCTTGTTATCCCGCTCTTCGGTGTACCGCTTCAGTCATGCCGAGAGTGCTACTAGCTGCTGGTTGGCTGATTCTAGAGCTTCTATTGTGACTTCCCTTTTTGGATGCTCCAAACTGTGGTTAGATCTCTCACTGAGCTTACTAACTTTCTTGCGCAAGTCCTTGATCTTATTTTGTAGCCTCAGCTGCCAGGATGAAACGGCTTGAAGCCTTGTTGGCAGGGGCTTAATACTCATCTCCTCCAAGATGACGGCTGCTGTACTGTAGATTAGGGCATTAGTCTCACTGATCGATCCGGTTGAGATCAACTCCAGTGCCAAATTTATGTCTTCTAACAGCTTCTTATGTATGACCTTGCTAACTCTTCGTAGTGGTACCCTGCTTCCATAATCATTAGCAGCTGGCATCTTGTTGATGATATATTCCGCAAGCTTTTTCACCACTTGGGTCAAGTGCATGTTTTCTTCAACCCGTGAGTCAATACAAAATTTTGTATGTGTGACAGTGTGTGTTGATATGCACGCCTCATTGGTCAAGGTTACTTGGATGTTCACTAATTTCATCTACCTCAAGTTCCGATATGAGGTGCCGCTTGATTATGTTACTCATCTGAGCTACAAGTTGCTTAGCGGTTAGTGGCAATTCAGGGTGCATGTTTATCCACTGTTGACGCATCCTTCCCATGTAGCCCCACTTTTGAGGTTCACTCATAAAGTAGCACTGCACGAGGTCCTTGTTATCAGTTCGAGTCCATTTCATCTGTTTTGAATCAGTAGCCCATTTTTCACTGCCTTGTCCTGGTTCAGCTAAAGGCAGCGCGGACCTTGTTTGACAAGGCGACATCCGAGCCGGCATGGCTTTGGTTAATGCACTCATCATAGAGGTTGTAGATGTTATACAAGTAAGGGTCTTGTCTAAGGACCACCAGAAAGGTGCAGTTGTTGGGGTTTGAACCTAGGACCTACTGATCACTGTCCCAATACCTTACCAACTGTGCTATCTGTCCTATATATATATATATATATATATATATATATATATATATATATAGGGCAAAACAAATATATTTATTCAGTTGTTACTCTTCTACTGGTCCCACCAGACTTGGAACCATACTCCGGCTCAATGACAGTATAGGCAACCCGGAAGAAACGTGACAATAACGAGGTCAGCAACAATAAAATGTGAGCTCAGCAAGGCAGCTTTAGTGTAAACAACAGGAAATTGGTTTCACCACCACATAATTATGTGCTGAGGTGACCATACAAACGGATGAAATCATTTCTTTGTCAGGTAAATGTTTCAATGAGTGAGTCTACAATTGTCTTAAAAGTATACAAATCTTCACACCCTAAAATCACTGAACCACAAAATCGGCTAACCAAAAGAGTCGGTTAACAACCCTGAAAAGACAGGCTAGAACAGGGTTAGCAGCATTGCTTTTATTGTTGATAAAAGGGCATAATCAACTTTTTGAGCACCACTAGCGCATAGTCTACTGTTGTTGTAGTCTGTTGTTCTTTTTGCCCCTCCACCAGGTCTTATATTTTTCATGTTGTCTAATTTTATCACTGTGTTAAAACTAAGTCAATAACTTCCCTGTTTTTTTCCAAATTATAGCACATCAGTAAATTGCCTAGTTTCACATTTGCTTGGTCTCCAATCTCATAAGGATTTAGCAAAACCTTTCATTTTGTTGACCTTGTATGTTCTGGTTTTTGTGTTTGGCTAGTTCACAGTTCTATGCACGGACAAATAGTTATAGTGTTTGATGAACTTTTGCATCAGAACAACATATTTTTAACAGACCTTCCAGAGCCAGTTAACCTTTTTTGATCATATGATGATTTTATTCAGTTCCATCATTACCTAAAACTTTATAAATGGGCCTATCTGGTTTTCACCCCGTTTTTCAGCATAATTTTTTAAGCTTTAAAACACAGTCATTGTGTGGTAGCATCTCACTGGGTGGCACCGTTTTTGAACATGTGTGGTCCAGATGTTTTCAAACCACTGAGACAGCATTATATTTATCTCGTGTCTCATTCCTTGAAAGCCCACAGACAGTGACAGTAAGATACGATATTCTTTTAGTTATAGCCATAGTTCATCTATGCCAGTTACTTTTCACATCTATTATATGTCTCATCTCTTAATGTACTGGAGCAGAGTCGACCCACTTACATAGATGATATTCTTTCACTAACTTTTTAATCATCTTATCAAAATATGCCTCTTACTTAGACATGGTCAGATAGGTAAGTTTTACAACAACTATGTGATGTAAGTCATCCTGAATACACAACATGTTGATGGGATCATCTGACACAAGTGAAGAAGAATGCTGATATTTGTCCTGTCATTTATAAAAAACTCGTAGGAGGCCATTCGCTTTGTCTAGCTCTGATTTTATTCATTATAGTTCATTTTTCTCACATTATCTTGTATAGTATTGTCCTAGTTGTATGAGTTCACTTCGCATGTTATATAACTGCATGTTCCTCTAAGCCACCTTGCCAAAAGATAATCTTCAACGTACTTCCTTTAAAGAGAAAATAACTGTCACACTATCTCCGCTCCGGTCAAGTGAATCTGATGTAGAATTTTTTACTCTCAGACCTTAAACTTATGCAATGTTGTTTCATTTTTCAGGCTCCATTAATGTCAAGCTATACATTTGAAAATGTCGTTTTACCCGTTTAACCTGTGACACAGGCGCATTGATTTATTTGGCAACATGCCATCAATACAATAATCAGTTCCACTACTCACAGCCTAACCGAGTTACAAAACTTTGGCCAAGATCTTTCTCATAATCTTGAGAGCAGAGTTTTGTCTGAAACTCGTAAGTGTCATCATATAAAGCCTGTAGTTGAAGCATACAACTTGAAATATCTGCAGTGTGACATCTACTTAAAGTCGCAAACAGACTCTTTGAAGGTCTAGTTAACAAATGTTGTCACATTGTTTCCTCCATTTTTGAACTTTTCTGGTCCACTGCCACACCACTACCAGAATTGCTAAATACATTTAAATTGAACTCATGACCATAGTTTACGACAGGCCTTTCTTCCCTTGGTAGACTGAACCCTTACCCTAAATGGAAGTATGCCACTTGATTTTCATGTATTTACTCACCACGCGACTTCAACCAGCCAAGATCAATCCATCTTTCAATTTCACCATCGAATTGTTCCCTATATAGTCCTTCTTTACCGCATATTCTCTTTTTAGCACAGGTTCTTGACTTCCATTTCTATTTAAATGCCCGCCTACAAAAGTTGCTGTGGAGTCGCTATCATCAATTGCTACATTCTTTCCATCTACCGAATTATCTCCAGTTGCAACTACTGTGCTAGGTACATAGCCCAAAGCCTAATTGGTTATTCTAACTAATCAACACACCACTACATTTATGTATTCCATCTATTCCAAAAATCAATCCACAATCACAGGTCGACCACAAACATACAACAAAGTTGCACACTCTCTCAATGCTCCATCATTTACGTCCAGTACGTCCTCTGTACACCATGTAGAGTTGCCATTTATAATTTTCACAATTCTAGTTCAATTAGTCATCAGTAATCCTTATTTGTGTGTTAAGTCCCTTGTTATTACTGATTGGTCACATGCTCTATTGATGAGGGTTTTTCACAACTCTCTGTAGATGACTATAGTTAGAGCTCCTTATAGTTGCCTTAATTAGCCAGTTATTTTTGGGCGAATATTTGATGCACACACTTTCTCATTCTTGTACCCATTTTCTTGTTTTAACAATGCTCACTAATATGACCCATAACGTTACAAGAATAACAATAAATTGGTTGCTGGTTAAGTGATGCCAACTTTTTCTATTAAGACATTTCCATGTAGCAATGTCCAAATCCAAAAGAGGTGTTACGCTAAATTTTTATCGTACTTTTTCTTTTTGAGTAGCTGCGTTGCAAATTGAATGTGCTGGTGGAGCTTTTGAGGAAAGAAGAGTTCTAGAATGAGCTACAATTTTTTTGGAATTCCATATTTTCTACTACATCAAATGCTTTTGGTTTTTGACTTCAGGTGATAAGCCATAAGAAATGCATACTTGTGCAGTGAATTGGAATAGATTTGCCCTATAGCACCAGTCGCCATTGATAAATGAGCTAGATAAATTTCCATTGTTTCACTATCACGTTGCATATGCTCATATGAGTATTCATACTCAGTATTATAGTAATCAATGCTAAATGCAGTCAGCAGCTGTTTCTGTAGTTGCTGGCACTCACTATTGATCTTCTCAAAAAGCTGCTCATAAAATGAAATAACTGGTCTGTTCAGAAACAGTGGTACAATTAGAAAGATGACTTCATCTCAGTCATACTTTGCAACTAGTTTGAATTTGTTTTACCGCGTTTTAGATTGTTTATTTTTGATGCTATTCTCACAACTTTTACTGTCATACCGGTAGTTGCTATTGGACTGACTATCAATAACAGCTGCTCTCTAACGCATTTTTATATTATAAAAAAACAGATGTGGAAAAGAAGCAGAATCTGATGAGAATAAGCAGAAATAAGAAGAGAATAGAATAAGAATAAGAAGAAAATAGTGGTAGTTATTCTTTCTATTTAAACAACAAAATGATGCAAATAAAATTAACTCAAATAATTAACTTGCCAAACAAAGTATAGCATAGAAGCAAACTAGTGGTTGTGATGAAAGAAAGTCTGTGCAGTTGAGTGAGGGTCATTCTCACAAAGATGCTCTCATGATGTGAAATAATCTTTTGTCATTTTCATGGTGTCGCAACTCTATGTTTGTCAGAATTATGAACCTCTGCTTTTGCTTGAGTCATGCACAAGATTAGATGAAATAATTCACCCTAACCCTGTGAACCCTAGGCAAAGGGTTTACAGAAAACTTTAGTCTAGTGTTTTTTTAGATTTGCATTAATCTTTTACTTTAGAAACGCAAAAAGTAGCTGGCTTTTTATCATAAAAATAAAACATTACGATACTCCTTAATTGCAATTATATTAGTCGTACCTTTCAAGTGCCGGTAATGCAGCTAACTCTACTTTGAAGTTCATTGCATGCAAAAGACTCACCAAAAAGCCACATAAAGCAAAACTATAGACTTTGTGGACACGAGTGCTTCTCAAAGACGCAGCTGGAGGATAACCTACAATCAGGCAAAGCCAGGCTATATTCTCTTCAGACTTGAAACAACTGATGCCAACCAAGCACAAAAAATAATGAATACGCGCAGTCAATCCGTAGCCCATGCCACAATCCAAAAATTTACTCAGCGAACATGGGCGTTGCTGTCCACTGTACAATAGACAAATAAAAGGTACTGACACAGTTGCCTAGAGTATATATCTTAGGACTTTTAGGAAATAAAATAGGAAATAGGAAATGCTTATGTTATGGCTAATAGCAGGGGTGAAATGCATCAGCAGGGCTGATGTAAGCTGTGTGTCAGCTTAGCTGGTAAAATTGTGTCAGCAGAGCTGATGTGAATTGTGTCAGGATAGCTGATGTGAATTGTATCAGGATAGCTGATGTGAGTTGTATCAACATAGGTGGTATGCAATGTGTCACTATAGCTGCTGTAAAATGTTTCGCTATAGCTAGCGTTAGGCACGTTTCAGCAGAGCCGACGTAAAATGCATCAGACTCTCACAACAATGTCATAAATAATGCTGTAAAACTACATGACTGAGATTGCTAGTATCTGTTGTTAAAATATTTTATTACAATTGAAATTGTTGCCAATAAAGTAATATTTAGGTTATATATCTTATATCTGTAAATCTCAGTGTTTGTCTGTTCATCGTGTGCCCAGTTATAACGATAAAGTTTTAAGAATAAAAAATTTACTTCGCACTGGATTTGAACTTCGCACCTCCAGTTCTGCAGATAGGCAAGCTAACCTACTAAGCCACACGGCCTGCTTGAGATGCAATAGAATAATTGTACACATACTTATTACATAGGTTAAAATACACATAATGACGTTGTGTGACATGTAATGTCAGGCGAGCTGGCTTCACAGCTCTTACTATAGCAAGTTTAGCAATATAAACAAGCTTAAGTTACTAGCTCAAGTTACTTAAATTCATTGGGTAGTTATTTTATTACATGTGCAACACCAGACATTAGGCTAGTATATCTATATAGTCAAAAAATATTGCATCAACTAGTAGATTATCAAGAACACCGTATAAAACTATTTGCTCATTTCTCTTTAAAAAGTGCCTCTTTTAGTTACTTGATAATATTGTGCAACTTTAAAAAGGAAGTTCTGCAGGGATTAGTAGCAGTCATTAATGGGCTAATGACTCATTTTAATCAATATGCAAAACAATGTCATGGTATACATTGTAACCGGTTCTATCATTACTGTATGTAGTTGTCTCCTCATCTTAGGTTTCCCAGCCAAGATATCTAACGAGAAGAAACTTCTAAAAAGCAAACTGAAAGCACTTATTGCCTAAGCAGTTTGCTTTTGAAGTCTACCACTCCAGAAGTGTGATTGGAGAATCATTAATAATCTATCGAGTAGTAAGTCAATATGTAGCATTAATAGACAGCGTTGGCCTTTTATATTTAAGATTACTTGAGTTATATACGTGGTGCTGAGAGAAACTGCATCAACTCACTTTTTTGTCCCTTTTCAATATTCTGTGCAGCTTTTTTTCACAGCATCAAAATGTAAGCTACCTAAACTCTTCCTTTTTTGTTTGCAGTAAATATTGTTTCCATGATCAACAAAATACGATCTCGCTTGCTTTAACAGTTTACCTACTGTATCTATACCTACCTCATCAGACTGAATGACTAGCCATTCAATCCCTTCCATTACCCTTCTAATTTGTAGCTTAGCTTCATGTCATAAGCATTAACTTGGGAGCAATTTTTTTCGTGATTTTCATAGCCGCCCAGCATGGGTGACCTGGCATGATATCCACTGATCTCTTCATCTTTCTACCACTATTTGAAAACCACTTCATTTTAAAATTGGGTTGACAAATAATGCTACTGAGTTCCTACTACTGAATTCTTAGCTGTACCCAAAAATTATGAATATATAAAGCATACGTAACCTGTTCCTAATCCAGTATAGACACATCATTTTGTGTTACTTTTTCAACTCATTCCTCAGAAACAGAAGCTGGATCACCTTGTTTTTATTCAAAGACTGTATTATTAATTCTTTTACACTGCAATATTATTATAATAAAGTGAGTTTTGGCTATCAGACCGTTACTGGCAACGAATATACAGTATGAGAATGTTCCCTATGATGTGTTTCAGGTATAGAACTGTTACACATATTGAGTTTTGGATATACAACTATTAACTGTTACAAGTTGCATGTATAAGACGGTCAGCTATAATGAGTCTCAGGTGTAAGGCTGTCTATCTGCAACAAGTCTCAGGTAGCAGACTACCGCTTGGAGTAAGGCTACAGTGAAAACTTAAAGTTGAAGATGTTCATATTTAAATGAAAAAAATCATTCTAGAAGTTAATTTCTTTCCATAATATATATAATCATACATAGTTATTTTTGGACAGAGTTTATACCGTGATCATGCAGAGCAATTTCAAATTATGATTCAGATGCATCAGAGTTGTCTGTCCTTCACCATACTGAAATGTGTTGTACTTTCTCTGTTAAATACGCTTATACACATCAAAGTATTGATTATATATACAGAGAGAAAATTACACTTGTTTACGGCCAAAATTTTTTATCAACCACTACTTTTTTTAAAATTTGAGGGTTTGCTCAAAATTTGTATCAGACATTTTGTAAGCATTTTTGAGACTATGATAAGCACCTACTCAGTAAGAAGTGTTTGCAAACAGTTCAGGTAACCTGTGCATATGCAACCCATACCAAGAAGAGTGAAACAAGTAAGGGTGTTGTGATGACAACTTTGCACTGACATGAACTTTCAAGTATGTATTAATACAAATACCATTTGCAATTATTTACACAATTGATGTAACTGAATAAAATAAGAAAAATACTTTAAAATAAATTGAGCAGCTATTTAGGAAGAAGCAATCAGAGCTCGCTGTCTCCTCTTCTCATCTTCAGATTCATTAGGAGTCGCTTTATCTGGCCATCATTTTTAGCCATTTTCTAAAATCACACCAAAGCTGGAAAGTTTCACTATTGGAAGGCATAAGGTCCTTTTTCTTTGTAGTCCTAGCTCAACGCTATGCATATGAAAGACACAGGCTGTCATTAATTATCAGGACAAAAAATTATAGACTTCAGAAGGCTAAAGAGAAGCAGAAAATGATGGGAATTGAGGATTTAAGACTACACAATTGAGACAATAAAAAAGAGCAGAGTGAATTGGACCTGGTAGAGTTGAAAGCAGCAGTTTGCTAAACTGCAGAATGGAATGAAACCAAGAAACAGAAAAGCCAGTTTTGACCAAAAAGCAACCGATGGTGACAACTATGAAATGATTGGCTTGTACAACAACTCTTGCATCAGAATCTGTAACTATCAATACAATAAAAGCTCCTACAATGTCGATAATTCATTCTGAGAAGGTTTAAAGGTTGACTTGCAACAAAATTCACATTACAGTTATTTGATATGAAAAGATTCACCATGTCTTACTCTGTTGTGTTGTAGGTGCAAAATATGTGGCAAGGTGATTACAAGCTCTTAAAAGCTCAAAAACGAACAGAAAATCGCAGCCACACGAGACCGCCGTAGTTTGGATTATCTTTCTAAAACGGCTCAAATGTGATGTAGTTGTGAGAGATGGTTTCTGTTTACACTTTCTTGCAACCTTATTTGTCGAAATATTTTCACAAATATACTTCACGCATTCAATAAAACTATGTCTATTGTTCTTACGCCTCTGTTTCATCGTCATTGTAATGCTGTCACTTTTAGCACTGATATCTTATAACTTACCGTAAAAAATCATTAAACTTTTTAACCTTAGCTCGAAGGAGTACATATCATTGTCTGATAATCATGACGAGCCTGTTGGTCACTTGTGATAATCAAAAAGTGCTGCAGAAATTATTTGCCAAGTATTGGGTCACGTGATCAAATTACGACTTGATGATTGAGTAATGCCAAAACAAAACTGTGAAGTAGCGAGCATATATATTTGATACGGGGTCTTCGGTAAAGCCCGAAGTGTTTGTCATAAACTAGTACTACGATAAGTTTTATATTGAGCTTTGTATTGTCCTTTCAATTCACGTGAGAACATACGTGACAAGACGGTAACCAAATTTCGTGGCTACGTCATCGAAATAAAGATATTCCAATTTATGGCCGCTTTTCGTTTTTGAGCTTTTAAGAGCTTGTAATCCCATTTCCATATACTTGGCACTTACAACACAACAGAGTAAAACATGGTGAATCTTTTGATACCAAATAACTGTAATGTGAATTTTGTTGCAAGTCAACCTTTAAGGATTTTATGTTATACGAACAGTAAAATACATGTAAACTGCCTAATCCGTTTTAAGATTGTCACAAATTCACACCTTTGGCCCTTCAAATAGGAAAATAAACTAAACTTGACTGTTTAATTTAATGACTGTACATTAACTTTGATATTATTGGTTTCAATAGTTTGTATCGACAAGTTTTCTCTTTTTTATTATCACTTTCACTTGGTTTAGGGTATGCACTCCGCTCAACTTTTGTGTTAAGTTGAGGGGAGTGCATACCTTCAACGTCAAGTTAAATCGATTTTTTCACCTTTTTCTATACCGCACCGTCTATGCCGTGAATAAAAAAATAAAAATTGTGCATATGTCTAAAATAAAGTAAAATATACACAGGTATTTATTATAGTAAGAGCAGTGTCTGTCTGTCCGTCTTTCTATCCACAGCCAGGGTTAGAGGATAGGATAAAAGATTGCTTTCAACGAGACTCCAACTCGTGACATTCAGCTTGGTAGACCAACACTCTAACATTTGCACCTATTGACTGCCTTTAGGTATTTCTGAATAATTGTGCAACTACTTGTTCTGTTGTTGCTTTATCGGTACATCTGACGATCTCTCATGGCACGCTAGACTATCAGGGTACTTGTATACGGTTTATAATAGAGATAATGTACTTCAGATGTCTTTTTCCTCTCCCAATGCGGCAAGAGAGAAAACGATATTTTAAAGGCTAAATATGGGAGTTGAGTTATTCAAATAGAATTTGCACCAACTTGATGCTTTATGTTATATGGAATTTGTTACATAATATAAGGAAAAAACTTTATATACATTTTTTTACATTATGTGGAATTTATGCTATTGAATTATGAATTGACGCTATAGCGACGTCTACTGTAATGCACTTTGGACGAGTTTGTTGCACATAACTCGCCGGTCGAGTAGCTTGATTAAAGTATCCCTAACCATATGGTTGATGAAAACATGAACCCTAATGCAGCGGATGGTTACTAAAGATCAGATTGGTCAACAGCTGTAGTCAAATGATCCACGAATCAAAACGTTGATAAAGTTATCAATTTATTTTGTTTCCTTCAAACCACAGTTAGGCGATTGTTTGTAAAAGCGCGTACTGATCGCATTGTTGATTTGGCAGAGAGAATAATTTGAGGACAGAAGCCTTTCCTTAATAGCAACAGTAGTTCGTTGGACAGGCACTCAAAACCACTAGCTATACAGATAAGATAAGGCAATCTTTCTCAGTGACCATAATTAAAATCATGACATGCTTGGTAACTGACGGATCCTCTGATAAACCTGATGTAAAACCCTGTATACGGCATCGCAGAGGCTGTTTTACCTTTGTCTGTGGACCTGTGCCAGTAGAAAGACTGGTGATTTCTGTGACACCACTAAGTATTTGCTCATCAAGGATAGTTTGCAGCTCCCTTACTAGCTCTCTGTCAGGGAATTGATCCTACAATATGGGAGAAAGTTATACCAGCCTTGATGCGGCGATTTTCGCTTCAAATCAAAGTGAGTTTAGTGTAACATTCGCTGAAGCCAAAAAAGCACGTATGACATCTTCGTATAACATTGTGCAAACTCAAGCACTGAATACGATACAATTACTATGTACGTTTACAGTATAACCACTACTACAAATGTTTCAAATACCGAACTGCAATTGGAAGAAAAATGTTCCAAAAAGAGAATTGCTGTATTCTAGAGGATTAGGGCGACTAGTGTAATATGCTACTGGAAACTAAATTTAGGATACTAGTTCAGAATTATATTTGTTCAAATAGTTTAATGAGTTAAAAATATTGCATATTTTTAGTTGGTGTAATGTTAAAAAATCTTCTGTTAAACAAACATAATATGGATGAATTACAAGGTTTGCTCGCTTTACGAAGCCTCAAAATGTTACAATGCCAATTAGCAACGATCACAAAAGGCAACACACAATTTACAGACCAAATAAAATTCATACACAAAATGAAGCTGAGCTAAAGAAAATTGAATAAAATGCTTTGCTGAAAACCATTGTGCATATTCTACGCCAATTTATGACAGTTTCATTGAATGGTTCAAAATTTTCATTAATTTTAAAACAATTCTGTTAAAATAATGCCTACCAAACTTCATTCAGTAGCATAACTGCGAAAGCAAAAGTCATTAAACAAAAATATTGCAGATTTTACCTGCTTTATTGAAGTCATCCCACCTTTAATACAAATCTTAGTAAAGGAAAGACAATTACTAATTTATATTTGGAAATAAAATATATAGTACACGCACACGTTTGAATGAGTGTAAACATAAAAACGGAAGCAAAATGAAGTGTCACATACAGTAGCATTATTAGCATATGAAGTTAGAATTCAAATATTACAAGTTCTTGCAAGTTTATTCTTGTCTAAATGAAAGTAATTATACTACTGTGTTCTTATTACTAGCATTTAGTTAAATACAACTAAACAATAAATCTAATGAGCTTCATTAAAACCTTTTCACCCAACATTATGAATAAGTCTGATGGATTCTAAATAGCTTACAAATGACTAATATCTAAACCAAAAAAAGAAATGAAAGACCACCTAATTGGCATATTTTGTTAAAAGAGTAGCAATTTTTGATGCAAGAAAAATTTAGTGGAAAGTTTGCAAATGCCTTTATAAATCAGTACATTTATCAACTAAATCGATATACCTCAAAGCGATAGGAAAGCCAATTGTACAGGTCAAGGGTGTCATGTACAGCCTCGAGATGCGTAAGATCATTGACAGAAACCGGCTTGTTCAGGGGCCACTCAATCTGCTCTTTTAGCCACTGTATGGTTAGGGCTTGACCAGTAGAGAAACGCCGCACAAATTTGAGCAAGGTGGTGGTTACAAATGCAGACTGCAGAGGAATGGGAGCGCAGCAGAAAATGTATCTGTAAAGAAAAGCATAAAAATAAACTTACACTATTGAAGTGATGCAAATGAAAATAATATCAATATAAAGCTAAGGCATAAAGCTTCAATTTGATGTAATGTTTGTCTTTGTAGACCCAGTCTAGAGATATACTAGTTTGAATGAGACCCTTGATTGGAACGCTCAGATTCAAGCGAATGTATGATTATAACATCTATAGTTGTACTTCAGCAAGGATACCAACAAAATAGAGACGCGTAATGCTGCAACTTGAATACAACAGCCGACATCAATAACTAAAGAGCCAGGCAGCCGCCCAACTAGTGACGTCATTGTAGCATGTAGTTTTGTTTCTGAGCAATTTATACGCGATCAAGTTTTGTCGACATTAATCTAAAAACATTCTGGCGGCCAAATCACCTCAAACATCAAAAATGATCGCAAATGATAAAAAATGCCGAGACTTTCTGATAAAATCTACAAAAATGTTGTGTAAGTTCATCTGTAACAGCGTTTCAGCCAACAAAGAAAATACCCGCAGCTCGACAGATGTGCCTGAAAAATGTTTGGATAATGAAAAATATTGCTACTTTAGGTTTTCATGCTCTAAAAGCATTTCCAAATGACAGAATGGCCTGAAGAACTACAAGTATAAATTCAAAGTTGGTATAGCCCACCTTGACCTCAGAGGAATAGGTACGTGCTCAATCACTTCCGCAATCTTCTTAAACTGATCCATTTGACACAGAAAATATTTTTCATTGTCTATGGTCATTACGGTAGTGAATATGTCTATGAGATCAGAAAGGGTTGCATTAGGAAGGTAGTAGCCAAACAACTCAACCTGCAGAAAAAACTTCCAGCTAAAATATATCAAACCTTCACTCAAGACAAGGTTATAATCTTATCTATGGTCAAATCCATGTGTGAATTTCTCTACCCTTTTGATTACACTCGGCTCCATCTATAACAAGTATTACCTGATCCTTCACTATCACAAAACATATAGTGAACGTATGTGAAAAGAGATGTGTTGAAGATGAGACATACCTGATCAGCGGTTGGGTGTATGCCAGCCTGTTCTATTGGTGCTAATGGCTGCTGAAGAAGCTCATGCAACATTTCCAAATCTTCAGCATTAAATGTTGTAACATAACCTAACGATGGTCCATGAATATAAGCCATTATGAATGTCAACAAGCATTGTGATGACCAACCTTATTGGTACATATGTACAAACAAATACTGTAGTGAGAAAAACTGTTAAGTATCGTTGATCTGTATTACACATCCACACATGCGCGCACACACACACACATATGCGAACACACACGCGCACGCGAACACACACACGCGAAGTCGCGAACACACACGCGCGCGCACGCACACGCGTTCATGCACACACATATGCAAACAACTACACGCACAAACACACACGGCATGCACACTCACATACACACAAATTCCCACACACACGCACGCACACACACGCCTTCAGTGATTGAGAACGGTCTAGCCAACGACTGTCATAGCAACGAATAACTACCTAAAGGGTCATAAATAATGACAAATCTTAGGTGGGAGCTCGACTGGCGCTACAAACCTGATGTCTAACTGAAAATTGGGAGATTGACGAAAAAAATACTTGAGTATTATGATACCTATTTCTGAAAAAATGGGTGCATCTTCATATTCTCATGGTCTGTTAGACAATGAAAGACACAGCTAAAATGGGTGCATCTTCATATTCTCATGGTCCGTTAGACAATGAAAGACACAGCTAAAATGGGTGCATCTTCATATTCTCATGGTCTGTTAGACAATGAAAGACACAGCTAAAGTGGGTGCATCTTCATATTCTCATGGTCCGTTAGACAATGAAAGACACAGCTAAAATGGGTGCATCTTCATATTCTCATGGTCTGTTAGACAATGAAAGACACAGCTAAAATGGGTGCATCTTCATATTCTCATGGTCTGTTAGACAATGAAAGACACAGCTAAAGTGGGTGCATCTTCATATTCTCATGGTCTGTTAGACAATGAAAGACACAGCTAAAGTGGGTGCATCTTCATATTCTCATGGTCTGTTAGACAATGAAAGACACAGCTAAAGTGGGTGCATTTTCATATTCTCATGGTCTGTTAGACAATGAAAGACACAGCTAAAAGTGGGTGCATCTTCATATTCTCATGGTCTGTTAGACAATGAAAGACACAGCTAAAAGTGGGTGCATCTTCATATTCTCATGGTCTGTTAGACAATGAAAGACACAGCTAAAGTGGGTGCATCTTCATATTCTCATGGTCTGTTAGACAATGAAAGACACAGCTAAAATGGGTGCATCTTCATATTCTCATGGTCTGTTAGACAATGAAAGACACAGCTAAAGTGGGTGCATCTTCATATTCTCATGGTCTGTTAGACAATGAAAGACACAGCTAAAATGGGTGCATCTTCATATTCTCATGGTCTGTTAGACAATGAAAGACACAGCTAAAAGTGGGTGCATCTTCATATTCTCATGGTCTGTTAGACAATGAAAGACACAGCTAAAGTGGGTGCCTCTTCATATTCTCATGGTCTGTTAGACAATGAAAGACACAGCTAAAATGGGTGCATCTTCATATTCTCATGGTCTGTTAGACAATGAAAGACACAGCTAAAGTGGGTGCATCTTCATATTCTCATGGTCTGTTAGACAATGAAAGACACAGCTAAAGTGGGTGCATCTTCATATTCTCATGGTCTGCTAGACAATGAAAGACACAGCTAAAGTGGGTGCATCTTCATATTCTCATGGTCTGTTAGACAATGAAAGACACAGCTAAAGTGGGTGCATCTTCATATTCTCATGGTCTGTTAGACAATGAAAGACACAGCTAAAGTGGGTGCATCTTCATATTCTCATGGTCTGTTAGACAATGAAAGACACAGCTAAAGTGGGTGCATCTTCATATTCTCATGGTCTGCTAGACAATGAAAGACACAGCTAAAGTGGGTGCATCTTCATATTCTCATGGTCTGTTAGACAATGAAAGACACAGCTAAAATGGGTGCCTCTTCATATTCTCATGGTCTGTTAGACAATGAAAGACACAGCTAAAATGGGTGCATCTTCATATTCTCATGGTCTGTTAGACAATGAAAGACACAGCTAAAGTGGGTGCATCTTCATATTCTCATGGTCTGTTAGACAATGAAAGACACAGCTAAAGTGGGTGCATCTTCATATTCTCATGGTCTGCTAGACAATGAAAGACACAGCTAAAGTGGGTGCATCTTCATATTCTCATGGTCTGTTAGACAATGAAAGACACAGCTAAAGTGGGTGCATCTTCATATTCTCATGGTCTGTTAGACAATGAAAGACACAGCTAAAGTGGGTGCATCTTCATATTCTCATGGTCTGTTAGACAATGAAAGACACAGCTAAAATGGGTGCATCTTCATATTCTCATGGTCTGCTAGACAATGAAAGACACAGCTAAAGTGGGTGCATCTTCATATTCTCATGGTCTGCTAGACAATGAAAGACACAGCTAAAGTGGGTGCCTCTTCATATTCTCATGGTCTGTTAGACAATGAAAGACACAGCTAAAATCAATTAAGATCAACTTCAAAAGTTGAACTTACTAAAGTTCATCTTTTGTTGAACTTCAATTCCTTTTAGCTGTGTCTTTCACATCCTTACAGGTCAAGGATGAATTCTACGAATAGGCAAAGAAGATTTGTGATTAGCGTGGAACTTAATAAATTATAATACAGATGAACCAAACAAAATAATATTTCCGCAACTCTTGCCAAACTGTGAACTAACAGAGAAACATACCTTTATCCTTGTGGGTAGTGCCATATCGACCGCATCGGCCTGCGATCTGCAGAGCCTGCGATGGAGGTATTACTATAGACCTTTTAGTCCCGTTCTCCTCACTAACAAACACATATGTTTAGTTGTAGTAAAGTACCACTATATTTTATTATGTGTTTCTACACCATAAATTACTAATCACATATTCAAGGATTCCAAATGTCAAGTTGCAATTTAGAGACTATCCATGGCTGTGCAAAATCCTACCTTCTTTTGGTGAGAGTGTAGAAGACAACTCTTCTAATGTTTAAATTGAGGCCCATTCCAATAGCATCTGTGGCTACTAGAATCTTGCATGGGTCAGTCGGGTCATTGAACTTGGCAGCTTGTGCCATTTTTGTGCCTAAAGAACGAAAAGGTTAAAACAAGAACTGTCATAGATTCCTCAAAGATCAAAAAGATGAAATGCATTTTACCACGTGCTATAAACTTGACAGCTACTTGTAAAAACTACAGCAAACATTACATACATTTTTACAGCAGCTGATGATACCTAAGGCATTGGCGCGTTGAGGGAGTTGGTAGCCAATTCCATAGATGCATTCTCAGCAAATTTAGGTGGCAGTTGAGTAAAGACATTAATATAATTATCACGGGAGATTAACAATTACTAACTACAGAATCATGAATTTTTTTCTCTTTTATTTAATCAAAAGAAAAGTAGCAAACACCTCATTGTGCAGCCAACCTCTCATAATACACTCACTCTACTGGCTAACCTCTCATAATACACTCACTCTACTGGCCAACCTCTCATAATACACTCACTCTACTGGCCAACCTCTCATAATACACTCACTCTACTGGCCAACCTCTCATAATACACTCACTCTACTGGCCAACCTCTCATAATACACTCACTCTACTGGCCAACCTCTCATAATACACTCACTCTACTGGCCAACCTCTCATAATACACTCACTCTATTGGCCAACCTCTCATAATACACTCACTCTACTGGCCAACCTCTCATAATACACTCACTCTACTGGCCAACCTCTCATAATACACTCATTCTACTGGCCAACCTCTCATAATACACTCACTCTACTGTTGCATCATGCGTGTGTCATGAAAAGCTGTTTCTCAGTAGCTAAGAAACCCAAACTTGATGAATTTTTACTCTTTCATTTAATTACGTTAGGAAAATGCCAAGAAATCTTTGTATCACAAAGTGGTATTTTATTACAACTTTTTATGTGCACGCGACAAATTCCCGAAACCAAAATAATAGAAATCGTTTGGTTTGTATGTTCACTGAAAGGGTCATGTTTTCCGAATTTAAAGAAATAGCAACAAGGTTACCTGGAGGCAGACTGCCATATATGACAGCGCACTGTTTGCCAAGCTTTTCCAACTCTCGGCAGACATGATAAATATGAGATTTACTAAAGCAGACGATGCAATCACCTTCCTGGACAGAAGCCATGTCACCGACAGCCTGGTTCATGTATTCAATAGGAGTGAGTCGTTTGTACCTATCAGATACAAAATACTGACAGCAATCTATGAGTTCTTCTAAATATTTGCACATGAATCATGAAAACCCAGATAGGGATTGCTTTTATTGGTTATAAAAAGGTTTCCTACACATGTCAAGCAGGTTTAAATCTTTGAATATAGATGAGGTCTTTGAATATAGATGAGTTCTTTGAATATAGGTGAGGTCTTTGAATATAGGTGAAGTCTTTGAATATAGATGAGGTCTTTGAATATAGATGAGTTCTTTGAATATAAGTGAGGTCTTTGAATATAGGTGAGGTCTTTGAATATAGGTGAGGTCTTTGAATATAAGTGAGGTCTTTGAATATAGATGAGTTCTTTGAATATAAGTGAGGTCTTTGAATATAGGTGAGGTCTTTGAATATAGGTGAAGTCTTTGAATATAGGTGAGGTCTTTGAATATAGATGAGGTCTTTGAATATAG
The DNA here is from genome assembly GCF_963576615.1 of Watersipora subatra. Taxonomy (NCBI): domain Eukaryota; kingdom Metazoa; phylum Bryozoa; class Gymnolaemata; order Cheilostomatida; family Watersiporidae; genus Watersipora; species Watersipora subatra. The sequence goes on along the minus strand of NC_088708.1, from coordinate 42,513,321 downwards.
ATGAGTTCTTTGAATATAAGTAAGGTCTTTGAATATAGATGAGGCCTTTGAATATAGGTGAGGTCTTTGAATATAAGTGAGGTCTTTGAATATAGGTGAAGTCTTTGAATATAGGTGAGGTCTTTGAATATAGGTGAGGTCTTTGAATATAAGTGAGGTCTTTGAATATAGGTGAGGTCTTTGAATATAAGTGAAGTCTTTGAATATAGGTGAAGTCTTTGAATATAGATGAGGTCTTTGAATATAGATGAGTTCTTGGAATATGAGTGAGGTCTTTGAATATAGATGAGGCGTTTGAATACAGGTGAGGTCTTTGAATATAGGTGAGGTATTTGAATATAAGCAAGGCCTTTGAATTTAGATGAGGTCTTTGAATATAGATGAGTTCTTTGAATATAAGTGAGGTCTTTGAATATAGATGAGGCCTTTGAATATAGGTGAGGTCTTTGAATATAAGTGAGGTCTTTGAATATAGGTGAAGTCTTTGAATATAGGTGAGGTCTTTGAATATAGGTGAGGTCTTTGAATATAAGTGAGGTCTTTGAATATAGGTGAGGTCTTTGAATATAAGTGAGGTCTTTGAATATAGGTGAAGTCTTTGAATATAGATGAGGTCTTTGAATATAGATGAGTTCTTGGAATATGAGTGAGGTCTTTGAATATAGATGAGGCGTTTGAATACATGTGAGGTCTTTGAATATAGGTGAGGTATTTGAATATAAGCAAGGCCTTTGAATTTAGATGAGGTCTTTGAATATAGATGAGTTCTTTGAATATAAGTGAGGTCTTTGAATATAGATGAGGCCTTTGAATATAGGTGAGGTCTTTGAATATAAGTGAGGTCTTTGAATATAGGTGAAGTCTTTGAATATAGATGAGGTCTTTGAATATAGATGAGGTCTTTGAACATAGGTGAGGTCTTTGAATATAGATGAGGCGTTTGAATACAGGTGAGGTCTTTGAATATAGGTGAGGTATTTGAATATAAGCAAGGCCTTTGAATATAGATGAGGTCTTTGAATATAGGTGAGGTCTTTGAATATAGATGAGGTCTTTGAATATAGATGAAGTCTTTGAATATAGATGAGTTCTTTGAATATAAGTGAGGTCGTTGAATATAGGTGAAGTCTTTGAATATAGGTGAGGTCTTTGAATATAGATGAGGTCTTTGAACATAGGTGAGGTCTTTGAATATAGATGAGGTATGAAGCACTGTGCAAAATGGGCACTGTCATTATAAGTGTACTATTGGACAACCATTTGTTTGAGCAACCCTAGCAAACATACAATTGATGTTCACGAAGTAAGTGTGTGGAAAGTAAATATGTAAGAAGTACATAAAGCGTAAGGACTTAAGACATGCGTAGAGAGTAAGTAGAGAAAATCTAACCTTCGTATCTCTACGGTATCACCAGTATCGAGAGCCAAGTTTTGTATTAAATCTATAGCTGTTTCCTCACCGCAGAGATGTACCTCATCTGCATTCACACCTGGAACAGGCAACCTATAAACTTTAGTCTAACAGGAGCAAATTATTCTGCAGTATTGTAAAAAAGGTGACAATCGTGAGAGATCCATATGTCTAATGAGCCAATTTACTCAAATAACTGACAAAAATCAGCTGATTGTTTAAGTTATGTTTGTACTGTAATGTAGGGCTAAAAACTCTCATGCACTGTCTGAACAGTTCAGAGTTTTACAGTAAGCCTCACCATTCCTTAAAACTCTTCAGATAGCCTCAACATACCGAGGAATGCTCGTAGCCACGCCCAGCCTCTTTGTGTGTCTCTCAACATCTGTATTTCATCAATAATTGCTACCTCGATGTCTCTCTCAATGTCGGTCATTTCAACAGTACAAGCCACGTGCGCTGCTTCCTTCTTACCTGCCGCAAAAACACTTTCATATGATGCATTTGTTTCACCACAATCACGTGATAGTGGAGTGAACACAAACCACGCACCATGTTAAGGCTGCTTCAGAGCGCGTCATGCACAGCTACATTTTTATACAATGGCCAATTTAGAGCAAACTGTGTATGACTGGATGCCTCGGTGCATATAGTTTTGCAAATGATAGTGAGCAGTGTAATTATATATAAACTAATCCTCACCATCAGGATCAGCAAACTTTCTCTCCTCTCCTGTCACGAGATCACAATCGATATCAGCAGCATTAGATTTATTGAATATTTCCACAGCTAACATTTTCAGAGGTCCACAATATATGGCTGACCTAGATTCCAGATAGCTGCAAAGATTAGAGCAATTGAGAATGCTAGTCATTAAGCATTACTAAGTCATTACTAAGCATTACATTACAATCATTACCAAGCAGGGCGAATCTGAACAAGACACTGATAATCATTATTATAGGGCCGAACTAAAAACCTCATGTAATTTGAAATCGTATTCCTTTGAAATTTGAAGGCTATGGTGCAGGTAAGAATGAGGCTTTTATTGCATTTCTTCAAAAACGTATCTAATTGCTATAACCATAGACTGAACTTGATAATGTTGATAACGAATGATCTGTAGGATGCTAGTAAAAAACAAGCAATTTGATCTATATGAGCGCACAACTTCCACACAACTCCTTTCACGGGTGCCTCAGCAACTCTTGCAATGTCTTTCACACACGCAGGCACACGTGCACACACACACACGCGCACATGTCCACGCGTGTGCCCATTCCCACGCGCATGCACACACACCATACACACGCGTGCACATACACACCATGCGCACGCACACACACCATGCGCACGCACGCACACACACACCATGCGCATGCACACACACACGCATGCACACACCATGCGCACGCACGCAAACACACCATGCATGCACACACACTATGCATGCACGCGCATACACACACACACACCATGCATGCACACACACACCATGCATGCACGTGCACACACACACACCATACGCGCACATACACACCATGCACACACACACCATGCACACACACGCACACACACCATGCACACACACACCATGCGCACACACACCAAGCATGCGCACGCGCGCACACACCATGCATGCATGCACACACACACCATGCATGCACGCACGTGCACGCACACACACCATGCATGCACGCGCACACACACCATGCATACATGCACGCACACACACTATATGCATGTATGTGTGTGTGTTACCAACATACACATACATGCATATGACATGATCACTTGAGTTGACAACGAAAAGGGAAATGCAACACAATAATCGGTGTCTACACACCGATGTCTACGCACAAGTATCACTTGCGTAGAAAAGAAACTGACACATCTGTGACTGATTACAAGAGTTAACAACAAATATAAACTTGATTCCAGTTTATTTCTTTCTTGGGTAAGCTGATTTCCTATGAGATTCGCTATCGAATGATAGCAGCATTGGTTCACACAACTGTTCATATATAGACAAAATATAGTCTATATATATACAATATATAGACAATAGTATTCTCACTTGTAACAGATGTGTGAATGTCACTCATGTAAATTGTAACTGTTTCTGAAACCTTTTGCATAACCCTTTAAGTAATTAAATCTAGTGAAATCAAAATCTTTTCTTTAGTTAGATTAATTTCACATAACATTCCATGAATCCAAACTCATTTTGTACATACATGTAGCTGATCTTTTTTAATATGCAGCCCTCTCTTGAAAAATGGAAAATCAGCAAGAACATCACAGTCTTAACATGACTAAAAACCAATTCTAATTGGTCAATCTATCTATCGATGCAATTTGTTGTTTAGCACCTTTGGTTTGCGCAGATGTCTATGGTGAGCTTTGGCTTCACATTTTGTAGGTCTATCGCCAGCGCTTATGAAAATGTGACAAAGTTAGCTGTATATAATTTAACATGCGGATGTAATGTAAAATATAAAAATATAAAAAGGTTAGACACTACCTGACATTACAGGCAGATGTGAGCTCATAGACAACACATGAGACACCGGATCACATCTGATGCAGTTGACTGTAAGAGGCAAAAGGTAAACATGAGACGAGATGCACATGCACCTGACATGAGATACACATACACCGGACATGAGATACACGTGCACCCGACATGAGCTACACGTGCACCCGACATGAGATACACATGCACCTGACATGAGATACACATGCACCTGACATGAGATACACATGCACCTGACATGAGATACATATGCACCTGACATGAGATACACATGCACCTGGTTAATGTGAGACATGAAAAAAAATTAGAAGACTGTATGCTCACCGCTGAAAGGCATGGTAAGTTTTTCCGCTGTTGGTAGGTCCAGCATGTATGATAATTTTACGTTGCTTGGCCCGTGCAAGGGGAAACCAGTTGGCTGGATATGTCAGATCAGATACATAACGTAGATCATCAACGCATTCCAGATGCGGGTACATCTGTGAAAACAGTACCACCTTCTTCAGAGCACATAATAAGGCTGATACTATCACAATGCAACCCTTTAGAATAGATTAATAGTTCTAATCACATGTAGAGAGCAGCAAGACAGCGGTGAAAAGTGGTTCACATACATTTGTTACAATTTTTTGCACATCCATGGCTACCATCGCAGTTCATTAACTTCTAGTTTCCAGTTTTTTTTATTTAAATAACTTTGGAAAAGTATGAAGTGCATTAAAAAAATGCTATATTTGTATAAAATGTCAATAATTTCCCTTGATTGGTGATAGATAGCGAAACTGTCATGTTAAACAAACACCCTGATGAATGAGCAACACAAAAGACCTGAATGCAATAGATGAATACCACTTGTAGCTAGTACTAAATTCATTATTTATATTATGCTATTTTACTGATGAAAACTTGTTCTTTCATAAATATTTGAACTTGTTTAATGCCACTGACTCATAATAACCTATTTACACAGCAACGCAAAACTGTGTTTAATATTATTACTAAATCATTGCTTGTCAATAAGAAATCTAGACTGAACTCTTCATTGATTACATATACTCGTATAGTCAAACCTTGATTTATGATCACCTCTGCACATAAATTTGTTGCCATAAAATTTATACAAATATTTGTCATGACATGAAAGATTTCTTACAGAAGTCTTAGTTTTGAAAATAAATGTAATAGAAGCTAGAGGTTGAAGACAAATTATAAAATAATAAATAATATATACCATGAATGAAGTAAATTTAATTTAAAACTATATATAATGCAAGTTAAAGTAAGTTACGCCGCGCATCACTATCACTAGGCTTACACATCGCTGAACCTACATTTTCATTCACAATTCTTTTAAGATCGGGCAGCAATAAAAACCTTTTTTACTTATTTTTTAATTTTATTAATTTAGTCTGCATATACCATATGGCTTCATATTTAGTTTAGTCTGCATATACCATCTGGCTTCATATTTAGTTTAGTCTGTATATACCGTCTGGCTCCATATTTAGTTTTTTACATACTTTCATATCACTCACTTTTTTAATACTATAGGTCATCATTGGAAGCATTTATCATTGTTTTTTATCTTTAAAATAAATTAAACAAAATACAATATATTCTTATAAGAATATTTGTTGTTCCAACATATGACAGCTTCAACACATGAAGCAAATATCAAAATAAATTAACATCGACTATAAATTGCAATGGCATTCTTAATTAAAGGTTGACTTGCAACGAAATTCACATTACAGTTATTTGATATCAAAAGATTCACAATGTCTTACTCTGTTGTTTTGTAGGTACAAAATATGTGGGAATGTGATTACAAGCTCTTAAAAGCTCAAAAAACCAACAGTTAATCGCAGCCACACGAGACCGCCGTAGTTTGGATCTTCTTTCCAAAACGGCTCAAATGTGACGTAATTGTGAAAAATGGTTTCTGTTTAGACTTTCATGCAACCTTATTCGTCGAAATATTTTCACAAATATACTTCACGCATTCAATAAAACCATGTCTATTGTTCTTACGCGTCTATTGTATCGTCATTGTAATGCTGTCACTTTTAGCAGTGATATCCTATAACTTACCGTGAAAATTCATTTAATTTTTTAACCTTACCCCGAAGGAGTACATATCATTGTCTGATAATCATGACGGGCCTGTTGGTCACCTGCGATAATCAAGAAGTGCTGCAAAGATTATTTGTGAAGTATTGGGTCACATGATCAGATTACGACTTGACGATTAGATAATGCCGAAACAAAACTGTAAAATAGCGAGCATCTATATTTGATACGGGGTCTTCGGTAAAACCCGAAGTGTTTGTCACAAACTAGTGCTACGATAAGTTTATATTGAGCTTTTTATTGGCCTTTCAATTTATGTGAGAGCATCACGTGACAAGACAATAACCAAACTATCATGGCTACGTCAGAGAAGTAAACGGATTCCAATCTATGGTGGCTTTTCGTTTTTGAGTTTCTAAGAGCTTGTAATCACATTTCCACATATTTGGCACCTACAACACAACAGAGTAAGACATGGTGAATCTTTTGATACCCAATAACTGTAATGTGAATTTTGTTGCAAGTCAACCTTTAAGCCTAACTTATCACAAAAAATAGACAAGGAAAGCTTATAAGAAATTATCTTACCATTTTAGCATGCTGCAAGAAAAAGGGAAACAAATCGACAGCAGTTCCCTGACCTTGAATAATGTCACTCAGCATAATGTGGAGTTCGGCAGGAAGTGGGTCAACTTGAACACAATACTTTCTGAAGTCTGAGAAGACATTCTGAAAGATGGTATGTTCCAAACCTAGAGTAGAAATAATATTGAAATAAAGTGGAATGGGTTAAAAGAGCTCGGCTGATTGATGATAAGATAAACACTATAAATGATGACAGATGAGGTTCGAAAAGCTTGTTGAAATAAATTGTGCCTCTTTCAAGAGCCTTGCATCAAAGAGACAATGGCAATGAGAGATGTAAATGAAAATGGTATGAGTAATACAGTACCCAATATCGGGTACAGTCAAACCTCTACATACAAATTCAATTCTCTTCATATGTTAAAACTGTCATAATTATGTTAGATGAGCTACTCCTGCAAGAATACTACACACTGACTGTAACTGACCCATTACTAAACCTAAGCTTTGCCTAGCTTTGATCACTCTTCATTCTGTAAACACTAGTGTTTCTTATTGCCTACGACTGAGCTAAAATCTTCCAGCGAACAACTATAATAAAACCGTCTGTAAAGCTTAAAAATGTACGAATTTATATTAAAATTAATTATTTTTGAAAATCTTTTTATGGGATAACAGATAAAGTATATTTTATATAACACAACCATCAGGACTGCTTCCAGTTAATCAATAAATTATGCTCCTACAACCAACTCTAAAATAAAATTATTTTTTGAATAATTGTATTGTTTCTTTTTAGTGAGAAAGACCTTGTCTTCAACCGATATACTAACAGTCTCAATGGTGGCCATTTTTAACACAAAACATGAATCTTCCAAGGAGAATCTACAACAAACTGAAAAGTAGAGTCTTTGTGTTCATTTGAGACATTTAAAATGATAATAACAGTAAAACTCACAGCCTGTTCACCATACGGCTTTTTAAGAAATTCAAGTAGTCGTTCAAGAATAGGACAAGTATCATCAATATTTGATATTATCAAAACACATGAATTGTTACTTCTTTAATTTCACACAATAGTAGGAGAGAAACAGACAGCTCTGTATTTCACACAATAGTAGGAGAGAAACAGACAGCTCTGTATTTCACACAATAGTAGGAGAGAAACGGACAGCTCTGTATTTCACACAATAGTAGGAGAGAAACAGACAGCTCTGTATTTCACACAATAGTAGGAGAGAAACAGACAGCTCTGTATTTCACACAATAGTAGGAGAGAAACAGACAGCTCTGTATTTCACACAATAGTAGGAGAGAAACGGACAGCTCTGTATTTCACACAATAGTAGGAGAGAAACAGACAGCTCTGTATTTCACACAATAGTAGGAGAGAAACGGACAGCTCTGTATTTCACACAATAGTAGGAGAGAAACAGACAGCTCTGTATTTCACACAATAGTAGGAGAGAAACGGACAGCTCTGTATTTCACACAATAGTAGGAGAGAAACAGACAGCTCTGTATTTCACACAATAGTAGGAGAGAAACAGACAGCTCTGTATTTCACACAATAGTAGGAAACAGACAGCTCTGTATTTCACACAATAGTAGGAGAGAAACGGACAGCTCTGTATTTCACACAATAGTAGGAGAGAAACAGACAGCTCTGTATTTCACACAATAGTAGGAGAGAAACGGACAGCTCTGTATTTCACACAACAGTAGGAGAGAAACAGACAGCTCTGTATTTCACACAATAGTAGGAGAGAAACAGACAGCTCTGTATTTCACACTCATAACCTTTCTGAATGCTTTGCTGAAATCAAATTCCTAAAACTCATTCAAACTAAATGTTCAAAAAACGGAGCTTCTGTTCACTCTTGGACGTGATGAGCCAGTCGTTTAATTCAAGATAAACGTGAACAAAGTTTTAGCAGATTTTATCAGAATGTATCGGTATTTGTCCATCATTTGCGATTGTTTTTGATGTTTGAGGTGATCTGACTGTCAGGATGTTTCAAGATCAAAATTGACAGAACTTGATTGCAGTTGAAACAGTCAGACCAAGCGAAAGTGCGATTATAACATCTATAGTTGCTAAGAGAATAGCTGATATCAACAATAGCAACTAGTGATGTCATTTAACGTGCGTGTTTTTCTTCTGAGCATTTTAACCGTGTCTAAGTTTTGTCAATTTTAAGCTTGTAACATCCTGGCCATCAGATCACCTCAAACATTACAAACAAATGCAAGTGATAAAAAAGTACCCATACTTTCTGATAAAATCTATTAAAATTTTGTGAAAGTTCATCTTGAAGGCCCTGAACTTAAGTACTAGTACTAGTACTAGTACTAGTACTAGTACTAGTACACTTAAGTACCAGTGAACTTCAAACCTCACACTGCTAAAACATGTATAAACATCCTTATGATCTCAAAAGAATAGTTGCAAATGAGTAATAAATAGATGGAGGTACTTTCATGCTATTAAGGAATGTACATAGTTTCAATGAACATGTCATCATTATATTATGTTACAAATTTAGTCTAAATACTCAACTAAAATTAGACCATCAAAGTTTGTCCCATGTCTTTAAAAACTAAAAGTGGCAGGCAGTTATGAGGCAGTATTATGAAAGTAGATGCAGTCAAACCTCAAGCTATGACCACCTCGACCAACAAATCTTTTGACTGATGGTGTGAAAATTGAACAAATAGTCATAATAAAAATTAAATTCAATAAATAAATTACATCGTATGTGAAAATTGTCGACATACGACGTAATTTCCATCAGAGAATGTTCAAAGAATTTAAAACATTGTAGTTTATTAAATCAGAACAGTATGTATGCGATTCTACTTCATGTTGCTTGGTTCTACCAAGGTCAAATACTACTAAACGGTGCTAAGCAGTGCCTCGTACCTGCCTTTTCAGTTTCGAAATCATGGATCATGGACGACTAGTGCGAGTGGTGCGAGTCGTAGTAGTTGAGACTAGTGTGAGTGGTGCGAGTTGTAGTAGTTGAGACTAGTGTGAGTGGTGCGAGTGGTAGTAGTTGAGACTAGTGCGAGTGGTGCGAGTGGTGCGAGTCGTAGTAGTTGAGACTAGTGCGAGTGGTGCGAGTCGTAGTAGTTGAGACTAGTGTGAGTGGTGCGAGTTGTAGTAGTTGTGATAAAAGGAAGAAACTGATGCCGTCATTAGACTTAATTGAAGAAAAATCACGAGCAAACATTTTCAGATACATTATTTATAAAGTCTATAAAGCTGCAGCGGGGGAGGAAGTGAAAGTCACGCTAGTAAATGATAATAAGCTAGAGTAGAGTCAGGCGGATGGAACAATTGAAATAATTGTAGAAAGTAGAGCGAGGCGGATGGTATCAAATAAAGTATCAAATATAAAACAAAAATAAGCTATATTAATGTAGAGTTCATGTAGAGTTCGTGTGGAGTTCATGTAGAGTTCATGTAGCTCAAGTAGAGTTCATGTGGAGTTCAAGTAGAGTTCATGTAGAGTTCATGTAGTTCAAGTAGAGTTCATGTGGAGTTCAAGTAGAGTTCATGTAGAGTTCATGTAGATCAAGTAGAGTTCATGTGGAGTTCAAGTAGAGTCCATGTAGAGTTCATGTAGTTCAAGTAGAGTTCATGTGGAGTTCAAATAGAGTTCATGTGGAGTTCAAGTAGAGTTCATGTAGTTCAAGTAGAGTTCATGTGGAGTTCAAGTAGAGTTCATGTAGAGTTCATGTAGATCAAGTAGAGTTCCTGTGGAGTTCAAATAAAGTTCATGTAGAGTTCATGTAGTTCAAGTAGAGTTCCTGTGGAGTTCAAGTAGAGTTCATGTAGAGTTCATGTAGTTCAAGTAGAGTTCATGTGGAGTTCAAGTAGAGTCCATGTAGAGTTCATGTAGTTCAAGTAGGGTTCATGTGGAGTTCAAGTAGAGTTCATGTAGAGTTCATGTAGAGTTCATGTTACGTAAGTTAAGTATCCCCATGATACTACTGCCACCAATGCACTGACTGTCTCCTTCATCGCCAAGCTGCGCATCTGCTTAATCTTTTTTAATGTAAACACATCACAATCAGAATCGCTTTATATTGATTATGTATTCATTTATTCAATTTCTTACATTTAAATTAGTTTTTCATTTTAGATTTTTACATCATTTTATATAAGGTATTTGTTTTAATTTTGAATGAAGAAGTTATTGTAAAGTTTAAAAAATGTTTATACGCTGTAGAATGAATGAAATAAAATACAATGTACTCTAATAAGAATATTTGCTCCAACTACTGACATTTTGATATACAAACCAAACATTCGGACAAATTAATTTTATAAGTTGGTCAAGATTTGGCCGTATAATGATGAATGGATGTAAGGCTCATGATACCCTCATCGCTGGATAAATATTCTGTAAAGCTAGAGAATGAACCATCGCAGCCTGATGATGACACTAATAAAGGGCTACCTTGTTGCAGAGCCAATGAAATTACAGCTGGTCGCCGGAAGAAGTCATTCAGGGTATTGATAATATCTGTGGAGCTGAGTGGTCCAGCAAAATCCAAACCGACTTGTTCATCTGCTGTACTCTGTTTCTGAGAGGGTAGTGTGGAAGGCTTGATAACGCTTGACACTACATATAGTACAAACCTACATAAGTAACTGCTAGAGTTAAACAATGTACATAAGATTGACAGCACTCCTAGTGTATATATCGTAAGACATTTAACTGTGACGCAATTCTACTGTAACTGGGTACAGGACGTCTGCATGGCTCAACCTAGTTTTGTATAGCTTCTTTGTTGTCTCACAGGCTATATCTCAATAATTCTCAAGTAAGACCAGGCATTACTTGAGAATTATTGTTATTACGCATAATATGAATGTTTTATAGGATACACATGTATTCACAGATAAGTCTTCGTTGCTTACCTCTATAATCAACTCTATAATCACTCACAACAAACATTGAAAATAACCTAGTTGACAAAGAGCTTAAATTAGAGAAATAAGAGATTGTCAAGATTGGGTGTATCAAAGAGTAAAAACTCAAACAAATCTTTAGACAAACATAGATAGGCCTCTTGCCCGCGCTCAGGTGTTATAAACAAGCCTTTGTTCCTACAATTATAATCCCCCTCTTCTCATGTACTATTCTGACTCACAAGCGCTGCAAAGCACTCAAGGTTACACTCCCATCAGTTGTAATACATATAACATCTGGTTCCCTTGAGTTGTAATACATATAACATCTGGTTCCCATGAGTTGTAATACATATAACATCTGGTTCCCATGAGTTGTATTACATATAACATCTGGTTCTCTTGAGTTGTAATACATACAACATCTGGTTCCCATGAGTTGTATTACATATCACAACTGGTGTGTAACCGAATACAGAAGACACTCCTATAACGTAAATTCCAGATAACATAAGGAATTCATGTAAAGTTTTTACTTGATACTACGTAAAAAATTTCATATAATATAGTGTCAGGTTGGGCAGGTTCTCAAATTCGATTGGAATGGTAACATATCTCACCAAACTTGTGAGAAAAAAACGAACACATAGTGTTATATCTATCAATGTACAACTTCCAAGGCATTCTGGTTCATTGCGGTAAATCGTCAAATGTGTCGATAAAACAGAGAACAAGTAGCTGCGCAATTGTTCATGAGTACTTAAAGGCGATCAATCGGTGCAGGTGTTACAGCCATCAGTCTACTAATCTGAATGTCATGAGTTAGAGTATCGTCGATAGTTATCTTTTATCTTAACCTTGACCCCTGAATACAGACAGACGACGAACTGGTAGACACCACCCTTTTTGTAGTAGAAATATATTTTTGCTTTGATTTATTGTAGACGTATAAAAGATTTGTTATAGTTTTACTTTGCAGAATAGATGTTGCTGTCTAGAAAAAATAAACAAATCGTTGTCAATGGACATCGATCGGTTTGATAAACTATGGATGTGCGCATCCCATCAACTTGTTATAAAGTTCCTGCAATCATTGTCACATATAGAACCAGTGAAATTGATCAACAAAAGGAGAACAGTTGTCAATACAAACCAATAATACTGCAGTTACGGTACAGCCCGCAAATTAAAAAGATAAGTCTAGTTTTTCCTGTTTGTATGTCTAAAGGGGTGAGTTTGGAAAGATCTTGGAATGGATTATGCAATTTACATGTACATGTATTTTACTGTTCGTACAATGTAAAATCCTTATTACGTAAATGTTCTTGGAACGGATTATTTACCTTGTTGGAGCTCTACTGTAATATTATAAATGGAAACAAAAATACCTGTCATTAATATTAACACACCCTCCAGGTAGTAAGAATTACTAAACAGAGAGGAAAACAATAGCATAATGAAGTGTGTCTCTCACTCTACCTACGACAGTCTTTCTAACCTTGACCGCTGGAGGCAATAGCCATTTTCTTGTACACTTGACTTATAGATTGGCATTATTATTTTAACTACCACCATTTTAAGAATAAATATTAGCAATGATCTGTCAGGTTGATTTTAAGTGAGTTGAAGCAGTACTTTAACATGCTGATAGTGATCTGATGATCATGCTGATCTGAACACTATTACTGAATGTGCACAGCTTTACGGTCATAATTCTAGCAACATTCTATTTTCTATGAACACATGTGAGGACCAGCTACTTTCCTTATAAAATGCACCCTCGGGATACGATTACCCTAATATACGATTTTTTCACCTTACGAAGTGGAACATGATGATTTTTTCACCTCACCATACGAATCTCTTTTCACCATACAAATCCAACAAAGTTTTTGCCAGAGTTCAAATTTGGCAGTCGGTGCGCTTAGTACGTAAAATAACAAAGACACCGCATGACTGTTCGCCGATAATATTTTCACAATGCCTGAAAGAGACATGATGATCGATTTCTCTCAATTCAGCAATTCTCGTGTGTAAAACAATAATGTTTTCCCTTTAAAACCGGTAGCAAAATTGGAATTGCAATCCTTTTAAATAAGGATTCAGGGGTCAGACAACTCTTAACCTGCTAAAAAACTCCACTTCATTACGAAAACAGCATCGCCCGGGCTTTCTTGCCAAATTAGGTTTAAAAAGGGATTGGTTAAAATTATATTAAAACAAAGACAGAACCTGACAAGTAACAAGATTTTAGTGATAAAAAGCCGAAATTCATTAAATTAGTTAAAAACACATACTAAAACTTAGCTTCAAGTGTGTGTCTAGTAAGCTGAACTTATATAAAGTGAATTCAAAGTTTATGTTATATGTCTGTTTTGAAGGTAAGAACTCTCTCATTACACAGCACATTGCAACGTTATATTTTAATGCAGATCCTTAACCAATAAATACACTAAATACAATAAAGTTACTGTAGGTAACTATAGTTACTAAAGTTAACATACTATTTTGTTACTAATTTTTAACATGTACAGCACAAAATTTTGACGATTTTTACCACAGGATGTTAGCATTATATAATTACTATGGGTTTCTATACCCCTAGATACGAATTTTTCACCATACGATGCCTACCCCGGAACGGATCAAAATCCTATCCTGAGGGTGCACTATACATCTTATAACTTTAATAACTTCAGAAATTACTGTTAGTCTAGATACAACTGGAATTGTAAAATCGTATGTTGCTAAAAATTACATGTAGAATATTAAGGCAATCATAAGCAGAAGTTGACTGTATCCTATACCACAGCATCACATTGCATGCCTGCAAAATAGACATGAGCTTTCCAAAATAACAGAAAAACACCATCAACTCTTTAAAAAAAAGAAAGCACCCATAATGAAACTTTCAAATGAACAATTAAGGTTTCACGAGTGAACCTTGACTTAAAAACTATAGATATTTTGTCAAACTATCGCGCCTGAGGCTAAATTCTAGAGTTAAAACTATACACCAACATTACATATTCCTCCTACTTACATTTCGATGCGGTCACCTTGCTGCTTCTACCCTTTTTCCCTTTCATGGAACTTCTAGAAGACATTTGCTTGCATGGACAATGACGAAGACTACGTTGGGCTGAAACTGGTGGATCTGCCAGTGCAAAAATTGCAAAGGAAGAGATTTGTCTGCAGGGCATCTTCTCGAGAGCGTAACGCCGCATCATAACACTTGCGCCAAGCATTTGGGCATTCAGTGCTTACTTATTTCTTCCAGTAAGATTACTCGACTGAAAATATGCTTGAAGAGATCAATCTGCAAAATATAGCACTAAGTCAGCGACTCCAGTATCGCTCACATGACCAGAGGCCTTTTACATTGCCCGCAGAGCAACTAGAGCTTTGCAATACTAAGAGATGGCTTTGAAAATAACAGAGAATATTAGGAAACACCATCGGACCCGCATAGCTACAACACTTATAGTGAAACTAAAGCGGATTATCACATAAACCGGCACTGTAGCCCATCATTGTTGGTAGAAACCACCAGGCATTATAATACAAGACAAATATATTTCTTTCCATTTGTGTATCATGACTGATAATATGAAATGGACCTATAATTTGGTGCCAAAGCTATGCTTTGTACTACAGCTTGTACAGCTATTTTGAATTCATGAGAATACTTCTGCCATCAAACTACTAAACCAGCTATTAAACTTGCAATATTTCAGCGGCACACAATGCCGAAAACAACAGGTTTGGTATATATATATTAAATATCTAAAATCCATATGTATTTTAGATATTTAATATTTATTTATATTTTATTTTTATTCATTTTATTTTTTTTATTTATTTATATTTAATTTATATATTGAATATCTAAAATACATATGTATTTTAGATATTCAATATATATATATTTATGTATATACAAAACCTGTAGTTTTTGACAACAGTATATATTTAGATATATATACTGTTGCTGAAAACTACAGGTTTTGTATATATATACAAAACCTGTAGTTACACGCATAGGTACACTGCAGATATATATATATATATATGGCTATATATACAGCTAATGACTGGCTATATATATATAGCCAGTCATTAGTCAACAACTACATAGGTAAGTTATACCCTGTCGAGGAACAGAGCCATAATTGACTACAGAATGGTCAATAAGTGTCGGCTACAATATATACATATATATAAAGCTGTTAAGCCCCTACGGTAGTCTTAAACCAAATCTATCACAAACCTATATTAATAAATCATTTTGTGCGCACGTATTTCCATCTGTTAGTCTTAGTAAAGCTGTGCGTTTCGACATTTTGTGCCCAATTCAATCCAAAATTCCCACGCATATTCCCCACCTGCTTCATGAAAACCAGCCTCTTAAACACCCACCTGCGGGCATTCTGATTAAAAATAAAAGAAATCGCATACATCTCCGGGCTTGCCGCTAGCGATCATTATAGAACAAAGTTTTCTACAAAAACTCAAGTGAGACTTCATAAAGTGAATTTAAATATTGAGTTGAACAATTAAAAAGCATAGAGACCCACTAAAACCTCAATAAACCTACAAAGGTTTGAACACTAGATATTATCAGTGTAGAACTAAGTGCAACCACCTTCAGCCTTCCAGTTTTCAGTTTACAATTCTATTAGCTGGTTAGTGAAACAGCTGGAAAGTAAATAACTATATGCAACAGCATTTAAACTATCTTTCATCTCATAAATTAACTTATTAAGGAAAATTGATGCTACAGACGTAGTAATCTCCATAAGCAATCAAATGCAACATACAATATCTTTATTGGGTAATGAGCAAAACAATTTTCACTATACGTACATGTATTTATTGTATTAAACTTCTCTACGAGGATGTTTGGAGAAATGTAATTATTAATATACATGCCTTTCAAACGGCTTCATCCAAGTGTGAATAACCTTCCGAATTACATTTGTGCTGGTACACTGCGTTTTCATACAGATCATGAGCAATGAAAAAGTATTTTAAATTAAAGTATCTTGTTGAACTATAGTGAAAACCGACACAAAAGCAAGAGACCAAACAATACTCATTTGCACACATTAAGATATATAAATCATTGAAATGTACTTACAAATGATGGTAGTCTTCTAAAGCTATCCTAGATGGTAATGAGCTTTTGATGCTAAATATGGCCAATCATTAGTCAACAACTACATAAGTTATACCCTGTCGAGGAACAGAGCCATAATTGACTACGGAATGGTCAATAAATGTCGGCTACAATATTCCATTTTGAAAAGTACTAACTGTTACAATTTGTACATCTAATTAAGGCAGGCCACACCCGGTAGTTTGGTGGGTCTATTTAATCTGACACACTTAAGAATAATACTGAATTAAGGTTTGATGCAAATTATTGTGTTTATTGCAACGACAAGCATTTAATCACCAAGTGATGTGGTGTCTTTATTTTAGAGAGCCCAAGCTATTTCAGGTTATCGATCTTGTACGTATCAGATCTGAACTGGTTGATATCAATGTTAAAAAAAGTTTGATGGTGAATGCTGAATGTTTATGAAAACACAATATATATAATTATTATTCAAGTCTGGCTTAGGGCTGTGTGTCTTATGTACCAAAAAAATGAGATGGATTTGAAAGTACACAACATTATCCACCCTCACCAACACCACCAAAAGAAACACTATAAGAAACACCGAAAGCAACCTTTCAACCCGTAAATGAACAGCTACTGCTGACAGGATAGTAACTAGTAGAGTTAGCAAAGCAACTTTCCTTGAGCAACTTCTATTAAAAAAGCAGGCAAGAAGTTATACACTGACTGGCATTTAAACTAGCCAAAGCCAGCAAGATTTTTTTTAGAATAGATTTCTTAAAAGTGAGTATTTTATGTCCTAAGAGATGAGACAAATTAAAAAAAATCACTGTATTATGAATGTCAGTGTCTGGTCATATTAAAGCAATTAACAAACGCCTAACAAGCCAAGCAAAAAAGTGGAGAGATTTACTGGCATCAGATTTTTTGGCACTGGATCTCACGCAATTTTTAGTTTTTATAACAAATACTAATAAGAACTGTGAGACCACAGATAAGTTTCTGGATGCGAAATTCTTAAAAGAAAAAACACATTGCGATCTATTTAATAACACGATTGCGGTACCATTAAAGTACAAGTAACCTGCGGACACACTAACTAATGTTGCTACAATCAAATCTTACAGTAAAACTGTTGGAATGCTTAAGAGAGTTTGAGACAGAGTGAAAGAGGTCAACCTTAAGCAAGAAATAATTTGCCTAAACTGCATTTTTTTCAAAAAAGCATGGTGGAAATCATGTAGCAGCTTGACTATGTAGCGAAGCCAGTTTTGAAGCTTGTCAATTTTATTCGAGCAAGACGACTTTACTATCATCACTGTTAATTCACTTAGACAACTTACACCGATAGGAAATACTAAAGACAGACGCCAGAGTAATTGTCCACAGATATATGCTATTATTTGTCCATTTTACAGTAAAAGCGGCTTGAACTTTTAAAAACTCACAGTTGTAAATCCTCATAAAACAAAGCATCAAGGATTATTTACCGTTCACTATAAGTCGAAATTAGTCAGAGACAGCTGGGTAGACGGCAAATAGATTGAATAAGCTATTTGGCATAGTTCTGATACCTAAAATACTAATATACAAGACATAAAATACAGCTGCATTAGTAAGCTATGAGGAATTTTGGTAAAAACCTTCATCTAAAATGTTAACAATGAAAAAAATCACGAGTTACCTCTGAGTCATTCAAGGTTTAAGCAAATTAAATTAGGTTCGTATGAAGTTGGGCACACACAAACACTAAAGAGATGCCCAATTGTAGACTTGTTTTGCAATATCATCTCAGATGCACTTAAAATGCAAGCACTAATATTACAAGTTTAATATGGTAGCTTGCCAAATTTTGTTTTTTTCTCAATAATTTCTACAGTTAGGTCCATCAAAACCCAGATCGCGTTGAAGAATGAATTCAAATTAGAAGTAAAAAGCACCTTAGCACGCTGATAACTTCAGTTGACAGGTACACCAGAGGTCTTAATCGATTAAAGCAATTTGGTAGTAAAGTAAATAAAAACTCTCATCAAAAATCTTTGATTTAAAAACCTTTAATGAACAGCGTTAATCTAATTATATGTTATTGATTAGAGTACATGTTTATATAGCAAGTCTTGTTTATACATTCGCACATTGCAAATATGTTTTTTTTACAAATATCCAAAATTAGTAGCATAAAAAAGTCTCACATGGCCTAAGAAATTTTTACCAAGGTTTGGACCATTACGAAAAAATCATCACTGAACATTGATAAGTTTTCACTGATGCCTAGATGTAAAATGCATTACAGTTGCAGTAGATTTTTGCCTGTATATTTACGTAATTGCATTAGCAGTGCAGTAAGAAACATGTTTCAGCCATGCAGTACAATTGTATTTTGTACTGTTAATACTGCGCAGTACACAGTATACATACAGTGAAACGATTTCTAATGCGCAGTAAACAGCATTGGTGTAGTGTCGGTATTACTTACTGCACGATGTGGGATGCAATGAGAGCGTTGTTAGTGCGCATTTTGCAGTGCTAGATGCAATAAGAATTTTCGCATTACACTGTACATACATATGCGGCACATATTTGTAAAAAACTCATAACAGAACAAAAAATACAACACAATTGCAAGATGTGAATGCTGCTCAAACTTGACTATGAGTGTGCAAATAAATTGATCAAAATTTGTAGTCCATGTTGTATAGAGTTGAAAAAAATCTATTTAAGTTTTTAATATATAATATTAATGAGAATAAAACACGAAAATACCAATTTAATCAATTGCAAAGGTGATAATGCCTGGCTCCCTATTCCAAAATGATATGAAAGCTGGAGCACAAGTTCATGATCTTGCTAAACACAGCAACTGACTATTTTGTACAACGCAGTACAGATGCTTGAAAAGAAAGCAGTGTCAGTTGATCCCCAGTATCAATTCCCTACCAATAGGCAGTTGCAGTACACATACAGTTTCAAGTTTTGAAGAATGCACATAGGCAGTATGCATGAATTGCTAGGTTTCAAGTAATGTCATGGAAGTAAATGTGCAGTAATTAAAGGAGATAGTTTGCAATAGGAAGGCAGTTACAGTAGCAATACATGTATTTTGTGCATTACAAAGTTGTAATGCACACCAAATTGATTGCATACTGCACTTCAATGACGCAGAGCAGTTCCAATGCATCACAACCCTGCCTTTTACCCAGCGGATTTATGTTCTTTAATTAGTTTTAAAACCATTTTACGTCTATCATCATTTTTCATAATCCCATGCACATCTGTAATCCCATGCACTTAGGGTGGTACATGCTAAGATGTTTAAAACCAAGCTCAGATTAATAATGATATAGGCCTAAAGAAAATGTTAAAACAATCAAACTACAATTTCATTTTTTTTAAAACACAGCCGGTGACATTTTTTATCGACCGTATACAAAATTTGAACTAGTGCACTCAGACCTGCCAACCCAAGAGTGGGGCAATGCGTGAGATTTAATTTTGGGGCAATTGATGTATCAATGACAGCATATATAAAATTTTGGAAATTGGGGCAAAAATCTCACGCATTTCTCACGCATTTTCATTTTTTCTTTGGGGTGATTGCGTGAGTCTCACGCCCAATGCGTGAGAGTTGGCAGGTATGAGTGCACTATTCTGGGCAATGGAATAACGTTTTTTTTTAAACATGCTAAGCATAAAAACCATATTACATATCTTAGTTATGTCCAGCACTATTGAATCCAATGCATGTGCAGAAATTGTTTAAAAGGAATATGGTATTTAGCAAGTAGGACGTCAGGCCTCCCTTCTCCGTACAACTAAGCTAACAGTCACAGGTTGTCCTATTTATTTACTCGTATCTACCAGCCAAGACCACATGACATACTCTAAATCACGGGCAACAAAATAACTATAGCAAACTATTGAGCTCGCTAGCAATTCGCTTATGAACTCTACTAAACTAGGAAGCGTGCTCGAGTGATACACTTCCCTCGCAATGGTGTAGTTGTTTCTTAGGCTATGCCAATCACGAAAACGTTTCCTGTTTGGTTCCCGTTTTATTAGCTCGCTAGTTCTTTCTTGAGAATGAAAGTTGCACAGTT
The DNA here is from genome assembly GCF_963576615.1 of Watersipora subatra. Lineage (NCBI taxonomy): Eukaryota > Metazoa > Bryozoa > Gymnolaemata > Cheilostomatida > Watersiporidae > Watersipora > Watersipora subatra. The sequence goes on along the minus strand of NC_088708.1, from coordinate 42,492,576 downwards.
TCAGTAAAGTGAATTATGATATAGTCGTTTTGCAAGTATGAATTTTAAGTTGTAATATATTGCTTTTGTACTAATTAGCACTGAACATTGCTAATTCATGCGACTTCGCAAGTCCTTTAACTTCTGTGTTTGTAGGCACATGGTTTTAATTCGTTGAAATGCTAAATATGTTGAGTATTCAGTTAACACTAAAAATCTAATTTATTAAGCTTTTATTGGACTATTTTAATATAGATATCATATTAAGATCTATTTATGAAAAATTATAATGTGAAAAACGTTACAAATACGGCATATCGTTTTATTTCGCGTTTCAATCACAAAATGAACTCAATGCGCTAAATTGATTTATAATTTAACGATTTAAAAGGCACTAGGTTATAGATTTTACAACTTTAGCCTTGTGGCTAAAGCACTAAAGCACTTTGCCAATCAAAATATTTACCAGTTATGTCACTTGCATAAAAAATCTTTCTACATTCTCTAGCCCTGTATACAAATAAAGCTCCTTGATAGTTAGAAGCGATTATGACTTACTAAAGATACCGTTAAACACGTTTGATTATGATGATTTTATAAGGGGTTAAAGCTAAAGATCACACATGTCTAAGTTAGATATCTACTTAGAGTGTATGCATAATGGAATTTTAATTGTCTTATTTTATTTTAGAATGACTTCGCTCGATATGAACAGCAAGTTGGATGGCTTTAAATCTTCGTGGAATGATCGATTTCCAGGTGTGCCAGTTCCACGTCTCAGTTTCTTGGAAGAAAATGTAGGAAGTGGATGTGACATAGTCAATGATAAACAGCAATATAGGCGATCTCTTCAAGCTGCTTTAGATTATCACAATATAAGGATATCAGATTTAGAGAAGAAGTTAGAACAGCAACAGTTCATTTTGGAATATGTTGCTAAGGAGCTTGAAGAGCTGCCTGTACCTAGGGAATCTGCTTCATCTCCATTTAGTCAAGCGGAATCTAAGCCTATGCCACTGCCACGAAAACCCCCTGCTATTCCTAAAAAACCTGCAAAGTCCTCGATGCGAGGTGTAGACTCTGCATCAGGAATTCTTCGGAGGAATCACTCTACACCTTCTCCTCGTCAGATTCATCCCTCTGACCGGAGAGCTCAGTTTTCTAGTGTGGTCATTTCTAGTGAACATACAATCAATGAGACGCTGAGCACCGATTCCTATAACTCTCAAAAAAATTTTGATAGCTCAGATTCCACCGATGATCGTTTTCAGGGATTTCAGGGAACAACCTTTGGCAGTCCACGCAATTCACAAAATTCAGCTTCTGTGAAAAATTCCGTTAGCAATCCAATAGCTGGAGGTCCAGCTATTATTGAGAATCAGATTAAAGAATCATGTCAGACAGTAGCCATAGATGTCCCGACTCCTTGCCCTTCCAAGGTTACTAGAGACAGCATGAAAAAAATAGACAGAATTTGTATTCAAGATACAGAATCTTCAGGTAGCTCTAGTCCTGAAAAAAGTCCGGATTACATGCAGCTTTGGACTGTCAGACCATCAAGTAATTCAAGAACTCCATCCGTGTCAAGTGAGGTCAGTCAGTAATAGGATAGAAATTGCATATTAGATTGTCATGTTTTTTCTCGAATTAAAAGATTGATTACTCGGTTGGTGTTTTCAACAAGCATACATAGTTGTCTTCTACTATTATAGCTTTAGTTGCTATATAGTTGTGTTTTTGTGAAAGACCCATTTGTGAAAAATTAGCTACCAAATTTGATCGACCTCGGTAATATTTTATATTGCGGCTCGGTCAGTCGGTTCATAAGATGTGCTCTTTTTTATTCAATCGACGAGCGTTGCATCTATCCCTAATTATTTGAGTCTGATGAAGTCTTTATATTATTATTTTTTAAAACGTCTCTGCTGTTTCTTATGCTTAACCCTTTCAACGGTCGGTAGGGCTTACGCTGTCGTTAAGTAGTGTTTTCAAAGTCGTCGCTTACCGCTATCAACATTGCACCATGCCTACAGGATGGAGTAGGGTTGTACTTGGACAAACGTGGCTCTATTTGGGAGTGAATAAGTGTGAGTGGAGTGATGCAGGCCTGAGCTAGTCTCATCAGCTAGTAAGAATTAAGTCTCTGTTATTTTTCCTGGTCCATTAGGTTCAGTGCGAGTGAATCACTCATTCAAGTTAAACTCATCACAGAAGCAACGAAGATTAGATAATCAAACACACTCTCGGTGCCCTTTTGGCTAGTAACTGCAGCTTGTGTGCGCCCGTTTGTCTTTAGTAAACATTTGAGGAAGCAAAATTGGTTGATTGAAAAAGGGTTGTATCGGATTTGGAGATGTCTGGTTTTTATTTGAATATCAATCTCAAGGAGTATTCATCAGTCATCACTTGTGGTCATGTTTTTGAGTTATTATTGTCTAGAAGGGAGATCATCATTATAACTCTCAGATGAATGTAGTTGTAAATGACTGCCCAGTACAAGTCTTTTCCTAGCAAGTGCTTAGGTATTGATTGCAGTACTCAGCTTGCACACGCCGCTTTAACAGAATCCTTTGTCCTCACACACAGGGAAGTTTGTAGGCTTAGGGCATGCTTAAAGATATCCAACTGTTTTATTATCTGAATTTCCTTCTTATCAGTCATCACTATTTAGAAGTATCCTAGCGTATGATAAAAATGGTCCTCAACAATAGCTCTTTGATGATGAACGTGTAATCATATGTCAAGGGAGTTGTTTTTGAGTAATAAAAACTTTGTTTAAAAGTAGGTTTTCTCTCAGATTGTTTTGACAATATGACAGAATATGTTTCGTATAAACTTCAATTCTGAAGCAGTATTTGTTAGAATGTCTGTTTATTGAATACCACACAAATTACGGTATTATGCTGTCCTAATATATATGATTTTCTTTTTACCTTTTTCTTGGTAAGCATGTTCTAATTCCCGCATGCTTACGAAATAGCACGCAAATACATTATCATCTGAATATACACCTGTTTGTTCATGGGTTCGATTTCATGAGTAAATATTGAAAACTACTCTATACTATTTATACAAATAGCTGTGTTGGTTCAGTTCATATAAAATTGCTATCCTAAAGAGATTATATTTAATATATGTAGAGTATTATGCGCTAGGGCTAAATAGCTATGCGTACGCTTGCAACTGATAGAGCTATATAGCAATGTGACAGCAGTCTAGCATCTGATAGGGCTATATAACAGCATCATGGCGCATTAGCACCTGATAGAGCTATATAGCAATATGATGATATCTTAGCATCTGCTAGTGCTATGCAGCAACACCGCTGCACATTGATAGCTGGTAGAGATTTATAGTTGTTACAGCAGGGGTTATAGCTATATAGCAATATGGCTGCGTGTTAGAAAGTCAAGGAGCTTTATTTGTATACAGGGCTAGAGAATGTAGAAAGATTTTTTATGCAAGTGACATAACTGATAAATATTTTGATTGGCAAATGTGTCCGACTTTGTAAACTACCAATGAGTCTGTTTTTCCTGCGTAACGAGGTCATCTTGATCCCTGATATGATAATGATATCCGTCGACAGTAGATACACTCTATTCAACCGTGTCGTACACCAATGATAAGACCTTGTGGTCATGTGCAATGTGTTGAACTGGCTGAGCTAGCCGCAGTAAAACAAGAAATATTCACTCAAATTCATTATTATTGCAACAATTCTATATCTAGCATTGCAAGAATCATGCCATGCTAAGGAGGTTTCCTCGAAGGGCCATAAGTAACTTTTATCACTACTTTGTTGATTCCATATGATTTGCTAATGAGCCAATGTCCTTAGCAGTTGAATCATCCACATATTCAAGTAGAGTTCAGTGAGGTGTGAAGTTAATCTGCAACAAGGTCTGCTTTTCAGTTAAAAACCATCTTATGTTGCAGTAAATGTTTCCATGAGAGTACCCCCCCTGCAGTTCATTCACTTCTTGCGCAGTCCAAAATCCTTCAAAATCTTTTTACTAATAATGCTGCTAATAACAAATAGAATTGAAACAAATTTAGTGCACAAAACCGTATCAAAACTAGATATAAAAAATTAAATTATAAACCAGAACGGCAGAACCTAAGTTAATAAAATAATTTTTACTATAATAGGAGGCGTGTCCCTGTATTTGTCCGAAGTTTGAAATTGTGAAAAATGCGTTGTGAAGGATTAGAACTCTCGGCACTCTGCTTACTACCCAATGCGGTAACATCTGCGCCAGTCGGCTGCATTAGGTGTTCCTCAATAATTGTACTCAGTCATTTTTTGTGCTTTATCGGCTTCCCTAACGATCTCTCAAAATGAATGAGACTGCCAGGGTACTAGTAATAAATATAAAGAGGTTTTATTGGTGTTTTATATCAGATACATTATAACAGAAGTTTAGACTAGGTGGTATATTATAACAGAAGTTTAGACTAGGTGGTATATTATAACAGAAGTTTAGACTAGGTGGTATATTATAACAGAAGTTTAGACTAGGTGGTATATTATAACAGAAGTTTAGACTAGGTGGTATATTATAACAGAAGTTTAGACTAGGTGGTATATTATAACAGAAGTTTAGACTAGGTGGTATATTATAACAGAAGTTTAGACTAGGTGGTATATTATAACAGAAGTTTAGACTAGGTGGTATATTATAACAGAAGTTTAGACTAGGTGGTATATTATAACAGAAGTTTAGACTAGGTGGTATATTATAACAGAAGTTTAGACTAGGTGGTATATTATAACAGAAGTTTAGACTAGGTGGTATATTATAACAGAAGTTTAGACTAGGTGGTATATTATAACAGAAGTTTAGACTAGGTGGTATATTATAACAGAAGTTTAGACTAGGTGGTATATTATAACAGAAGTTTAGACTAGGTGGTATATTATAACAGAAGTTTAGACTAGGTGGTATATTATAACAGAAGTTTAGACTAGGTGGTATATTATAACAGAAGTTTAGACTAGGTGGTATATTATAACAGAAGTTTAGACTAGGTGGTATATTATAACAGAAGTTTAGACTAGGTGGTATATTATAACAGAAGTTTAGACTAGGTGGTATATTATAACAGAAGTTTAGACTAGGTGGTATATTATAACAGAAGTTTAGACTAGGTGGTATATTATAACAGAAGTTTAGACTAGGTGGTATATTATAACAGAAGTTTAGACTAGGTGGTATATTATAACAGAAGTTTAGACTAGGTGGTATATTATAACAGAAGTTTAGACTAGGTGGTATATTATAACAGAAGTTTAGACTAGGTGGTATATTATAACAGAAGTTTAGACTAGGTGGTATATTATAACAGAAGTTTAGACTAGGTGGTATATTATAACAGAAGTTTAGACTAGGTGGTATATTATAACAGAAGTTTAGACTAGGTGGTATATTATAACAGAAGTTTAGACTAGGTGGTATATTATAACAGAAGTTTAGACTAGGTGGTATATTATAACAGAAGTTTAGACTAGGTGGTATATTATAACAGAAGTTTAGACTAGGTGGTATATTATAACAGAAGTTTAGACTAGGTGGTATATTATAACAGAAGTTTAGACTAGGTGGTATATTATAACAGAAGTTTAGACTAGGTGGTATATTATAACAGAAGTTTAGACTAGGTGGTATATTATAACAGAAGTTTAGACTAGGTGGTATATTATAACAGAAGTTTAGACTAGGTGGTATATTATAACAGAAGTTTAGACTAGGTGGTATATTATAACAGAAGTTTAGACTAGGTGGTATATTATAACAGAAGTTTAGACTAGGTGGTATATTATAACAGAAGTTTAGACTAGGTGGTATATTATAACAGAAGTTTAGACTAGGTGGTATATTATAACAGAAGTTTAGACTAGGTGGTATATTATAACAGAAGTTTAGACTAGGTGGTATATTATAACAGAAGTTTAGACTAGGTGGTATATTATAACAGAAGTTTAGACTAGGTGGTATATTATAACAGAAGTTTAGACTAGGTGGTATATTATAACAGAAGTTTAGACTAGGTGGTATATTATAACAGAAGTTTAGACTAGGTGGTATATTATAACAGAAGTTTAGACTAGGTGGTATATTATAACAGAAGTTTAGACTAGGTGGTATATTATAACAGAAGTTTAGACTAGGTGGTATATTATAACAGAAGTTTAGACTAGGTGGTATATTATAACAGAAGTTTAGACTAGGTGGTATATTATAACAGAAGTTTAGACTAGGTGGTATATTATAACAGAAGTTTAGACTAGGTGGTATATTATAACAGAAGTTTAGACTAGGTGGTATATTATAACAGAAGTTTAGACTAGGTGGTATATTATAACAGAAGTTTAGACTAGGTGGTATATTATAACAGAAGTTTAGACTAGGTGGTATATTATAACAGAAGTTTAGACTAGGTGGTATATTATAACAGAAGTTTAGACTAGGTGGTATATTATAACAGAAGTTTAGACTAGGTGGTATATTATAACAAAAGTTTAGACTAGGTGGTATATTATAACAGAAGTTTAGACTAGGTGGTATATTATAACAGAAGTTTAGACTAGGTGGTATATTATAACAGAAGTTTAGACTAGGTGGTATATTATAACAGAAGTTTAGACTAGGTGGTATATTATAACAGAAGTTTAGACTAGGTGGTATATTATAACAGAAGTTTAGACTAGGTGGTATATTATAACAGAAGTTTAGACTAGGTGGTATATTATAACAGAAGTTTAGACTAGGTGGTATATTATAACAAAAGTTTAGACTAGGTGGTATATTATAACAGAAGTTTAGACTAGGTGGTATATTATAACAGAAGTTTAGACTAGGTGGTATATTATAACAGAAGTTTAGACTAGGTGGTATATTATAACAGAAGTTTAGACTAGGTGGTATATTATAACAGAAGTTTAGACTAGGTGGTATATTATAACAGAAGTTTAGACTAGGTGGTATATTATAACAGAAGTTTAGACTAGGTGGTATATTATAACAGAAGTTTAGACTAGGTGGTATATTATAACAGAAGTTTAGACTAGGTGGTATATTATAACAGAAGTTTAGACTAGGTGGTATATTATAACAGAAGTTTAGACTAGGTGGTATATTATAACAGAAGTTTAGACTAGGTGGTATATTGGTTGGTAAATAGAGGTGTTGATAGAAGTATCCAGGCGTAACTTCTTTAACTTAAACTAGGAACGTTTAATCTAACTTATTTTAAACATTTCTTATTATTTTTGCATTATTTCACATTTTCTATTTGATTTCATCAGTCCCGTAATTTACGAAAATACTATGTTTTAAGGAACTTTGACCATCGTATGTTATAATTTACTTCTGGTGTACACTCAAATATTAGCCAAAATTTTATGTCATATGTGGGAGAGCGTTTATGGTAGGACAATGGTGAGTAGCGGCTGTACTTGAGGTAGGTTTTTTGTGTAGCAAAAGACATCAATGAGCAGCTTTTAGTGCCCCTAGGAAAGGTTCATATATTCAATAAATGTGTTATTCATTATTTCCTGATACAACACAGTCCCCTAGCTAAACATCCTACTAGGTAAGCCAAACATTGTTCAGGTGTTCACCAGTGCGTATTTGGGTAGTTCATGAGATGAAGTCTTCTAACAAGATATTCTTTGTTTGCTTTGGAGATATAACCAAGCTTATTAAATTAGAAGACTGTGTTGAGTGGATTCCTAGCAGCTGCTCATTCAGGTCTTCTTTCATTGAGTCATGTAGGCTACTGATGAACAGCTTGAGTGGGTAGGGGTCCTATATTTGTCATAACTAACTATACGTGTAGACCTAGCGCATTATTGATCCTCGAGCAACCAGCCTCGATCGAGACAGACTTGATCAACTGATGGCCAATACATTAGATGATCAGTAAATTTAGTCATGTACCGACATCACATAATCAAAGATTGATAAAAATTGGGTTTATACATTAGAAAATCAGCGAAAATATAGTCATGTACTGACACCATATTATCAATAATCCATAAAAATTGGTTGAAACAGTTTTTTCCATACTATTTTATTTGCCAAAAAGATATTTCCCATTGAAGAAATTCAGTCCAAAAATCTCAGTCCAAAATGTTACCAAAAAAGTTGTCAGGTCATCGCAAACATATTGACGATAAAAAATTTTAAATACACTTTGTTTATAAATAACGAAACTTAAATTAAATGAGTTAAAAAAATACATATTCTCAGAATTCTGCGATCTACGCTACCCGCCTTGACACAGCTTTTGCAGAGCCACTGTAGTTACTAATTTAGCGTTCATGCTTAGAATAAAACTTCACAAGAGCCAAAAATGGATTTCACACATTACCATGGATCAAAAGTTTACTAGTAAACATCAGATAGTGCGTTTTAATGAAATCAGTAATTTGAAAGATGGACTTAGTTTTTGTTGTGGACAGCGACTATATAATTATCGTTTCCGTAACAATCAAACATTGCCTGTTGACCCTGTACCCATCAAACACAATGACGGGATTGGAATTATAGAGACATGCAAGTGGTCAATATTGACCTATAATACTAAGAGTTGTATTGTTGGCATGCATACGTGTAAGGAAGTACAGCCATTGTTATCGCGATTAAACATGAGAAAATAGATGCTAAAATATTCACGCCCCTTCAAGTTTAGACAAATCTCATTTTGGAATTTTTTTCACTATTTTGGTTTTAAAATTGATAGCGAACACAAATTATATCTTCCATTTCCTTCATGACAAGAGCAAATTGTATTTACTTCAAAAAAGACATATCTGTAGGTTATTGGTCATAGATATGCAAACTGTACTAGTGAGTGTCTTTGATATATAGCTGTGAAAGTGAACTTTCAACTTATTCAATACCAGCATCATACCAGAAGGTTGTTCAAAAATCAATTTGTTCAAAGCCGTAAACCATTTTTCCCTTTACAAGTAATGTAAAAAATTTAATCCATTTCAAGACTCGAAATGAATCCAGCATTTTCACTATATTTCGCAGCAAAGACTGTATATTAAAGGAACAGGTAGGCCTACTATGGGAAGTGCACTGAATCTCTCGTGAATATTTTATTAATAGAGTTGACTAGGCTAGAGTACGTGTTGGCGTATCTTTAGCTGCTCATTCCTAAGACTCCTTCCTAAAAACTCAAATTTTATGTGATTCAAAAAATTTAGAAATAGTTTGTTTTATTCGAATAAAGGATCCCTACAAAAATCATGTAAAAAATATCAAAGCGTTTTTCATTTTTGCAAGCTGTAACAGCAAAACATTGATCGAAGGGTAGCCAACAGTTGAACATAATTAACGAGACAGAGAGGAGTGTTTGTCACCCACTGATTGGATTTTCTCTGCTCATCTTCAGATTGCTTGAGTTTCAAATCTTTGCTCAGCATTTCTTTAAAAAAAATCATGGGATTTCTTTTTCAAATTTTGATTTGTTTGATATCTACGATTTTCAAAAACCAAAAGTAGACTATGTCTATAAACTATTTTTTAAACTAAAAATCATGAGTTTTATCTACTTATGCTTAATGTTTATTTTACGTCAATTAAAGGTTTCAAGGTCTTGCATGGTTTGTGTTCTTATTTTCTACATGACAGTTACAGGGTTTTAACACATTTCACTTCGATTTCATTTCACGTGATAAAAACCAATTGTGTACAACCTCTAACAATTATTATTAAAATGTCATTGCTAGCTGCTATAACAATCTTCTACCTAATATCAGTTCTCTTAGCAGAAATAGGTATTTTAAACGCTATATGTCAAATCATTTATTTTAGTTTGTTGGATAACTGTTGCCCTTTTTTGTTTTATGATTTTTGTATTGATTAATTTCGAAAACATTTCTATTTGAAATTAAATTATTGCCGATACAGCAATTTATATATACCGGTGTATATATATACTAGCGGAATACCCGGCAGTGCACGGGTATTAAAAATCAGCTTATAAGCAGTTATAGCGATGCCACACTTAGAAATCCGGCTTATAAACAATACCACTTGCCATTAGCCTAGCACATTGTCAATGGCTAATTTAAAGGTGGACTTGCAACAAAATTCACATTACAGTTATTTGGTATCAAAAAATTCACCTTGTCTTACTCTGCTGTGTTGGAGGTGCTAAATATGTGGATATGGGATTACAAGCTCTTAAAAGCTCAAAAACGAACAGTTGATCGCAGCCATCACGAAACCGCCGTAGATAGGAATCAGTTTATTTCTCTGACGTAGTCATTGCATTTGGTTATTGTTTTGTCACGTGATGTTGTCACGTAAATTGAAAGGCCAATAAAAGGCTCAATATAAAACTTTTCGTAGCACTAGTTTATGACAAACATTTCGGGTTTTACCGGAGACCCCGTATCAAATATAGATGCTCGCTACTTTACAGTTTTGTTTCGGCTTGAACTAATCGTCTAGTCGTAATCTGATCATTAGACCCAAACTTCCCAGATAATTTCTGCAGCATTTTTCGATTATTACAGGTGATCAACAGGCTTGTCATGTTTATCAGACAATGATATGTACTCCTTCGAGCTAAGGTTAAAAAATTAAACAAATTTTCACGGTAGGTTATAAGATATCAGTGCACAAAGTAACAGCATTACAATGACGATAAAATAGACGCGTAAGAACAATAGACATGGCTTTATTGAATGTGTGTAGTATTTTGTGAATATATTTCGACGAATGAGGTAGCGTGAAAGTGTAAACAGAAGCCATCTTGTACAACTACGTCCCATTTGAGCCATTTTGAAAAGAGATTCTAATCTACGGTGGTTTGTGACGGCTGCGATTAACTGTTCGTTTTTGAGCTTTTAAGAGCTTGTAATCACATTTCCACATATTTTGCACCTACAACACAGCAGAGTAAGACATGGTGAATCTTTTGATATCAAATAACTGTAATGTGAATTTTGTTGCAAGTCAACCTTTAGTCATCTACGGCTCTTACTAATACAGCGAATGACGTTGCGCCGTAACGGAGAGCAGTAGCGTATTTTCACCTACATAGTGACAATTTATCAATCACGCGTAGCGTAGTGGTTCAGCAGATCATCTGGGGAATGGGAGGTTCCGAGATCAAATCTTCCGCAATACGAATTCTTCATTCCAAGATTTTAATAGCTATTACTGGACATATCGAAGTACACAAGTACACACAGACAAACTTTAAGATTTATATATATAGATTTAAAAATCAAATTTAAACTTTTTAAAGAAAGAATGCGTGTTAGTACATGCTAGAAAGCTCATGATATGAGGATTTCTTTGTTATGTTCTGTAACATTACCTACAATATCTGTGTAACCTTTATTTCTAACATAGACTACTGACAACACCGAATCGAATTACAGTTGACAGGCTTCGGCTTGCAAACTCATCAATATCTGATTGTTTCGTCTAATTCTGGCCTCTTTTCAACAAGGTTTGCAAGTTGCTATTCTATGCTGACAGTTGACATGAACCCTTGTTGAAAGTTTGCTTTTGCTGTTTCTATGTTATTGATGGCAAGAATTCATAACAATTTAACTCTTTCCTATGAGGCTTTCTTATGATCGCTATTAAATTCATTGTTAGTAATGTCACGCCTTGATAACAAATTTGCATCAGTCTTGCTTGTCCAAGTCTAGTTGATACTAAATAGTATTGTTCAGCTGCAATGGTTAGTAACCCCACGCTTGTCGATGGTATAGCGTAGATGGTTCACTTGTCGATGGTGTAGCGTAGATGGTTCACTTGTCGATGGTATAGTGTAGAGGGTTTGCTTGTCGATGGTACAGCGTAGTTGGTTCACTTGTCGATGGTTTAGCGTAGATGGTTCACTTGTCGATGGTATAGTGTAGAGGGTTCACTTGTCGATGGTATAGCGTAGAGGGTTCACTTGTTGATGGTGTAGCGTAGATGGTTCACTTGTCGATGGTGTAGCGTAGATGGTTCACTTGTCGATGGTATAGTGTAGAGGGTTCACTTGTCGATGGTATAGTGTAGAGGGTTTACTTGTCGGTGGTATAGCGTAGAGGGTTCACTTGTCGATGGTATAGTGTAGAGGGTTTGCTTGTCGATGGTATAGTGTAGAGGGTTCACTTGTCGATGGTATAGTGTAGAGGGTTCACTTGTTGATGGTATAGTGTAGATGGTTCACTTGTTGATGGTATAGTGTAGATGGTTCACTTTTCGATGGTATAGCGTAGAGGGTTCACTTGTCGATGGTATAGTGTAGAGGGTTTGCTTGTCGATGGTATAGTGTAGAGGGTTTGTTTGTCGATGGTATAGTGTAGAGGGTTTGCTTGTCGATGGTATAGTGTAGAGGGTTTACTTGTCGATGGTATAGTGTAGAGGGTTCACTTGTCGATGGTATAGTGTAGAGGGTTTGTTTGTCGATGGTATAGTGTAGAGGGTTTGTTTGTCGATGGTATAGTGTAGAGGGTTTGTTTGTCGATGGTATAATGTAGAGGGTTTGCTTGTCGATGGTATAGTGTAGAGGGTTTGCTTGTCGATGGTATAGTGTAAGGGGTTCACTTGTTGATAGCATAGTGTAGAGGGTTCGCTTGTCGATGGTATAGCATTATTCTCATATATCTCCTAAAGAGTCTGCCATGCTGCAACCACTCTGATGCTGCAAAAGCTTACAAGGAACAACCATACGGACTAGAATATAACTTGAACAATTACTACTGTTTCCAGCTATTTCCTGTCATCATGTTATCAAATAATGTAAATAATACATTCGCTAATGATATTTTGTCCAATCAACTGTGAGCTTTAGTTGCTCCTGGTCAAACCAAATAGAGCATGGTTGAATCCACTTGGTTGCTAGTTGTATTTCTTTAGTTGCTTTTGCTACCTCTCCCAGCTGAAGCTTCTCTCATTAGAGACCTTCTGTTGCTTGTTGGTGGCTACCCCTTTTCCCTCAACCACTCTTATAGCGATGTCAACCGGGAAGCATTTGATTTATAAGAGCAAGCATTTTCAAGCGCTCAGCTTCAATGCATGTACCCTACTTTTCCCTTTGTCTCCAAGCGCTTCAGCCTATGTGACTCGTTGTATTCAAAAAAATCAAAACAGATAGTCGAGTGTAGATAAAAATCGTTTTTACAAAGAGCAGTCAAGGTTACACTTAAAAGTTGGTTTTTATGGACAATGCCAACGATTGTCATCCACATTGCATTACTCATGGCATACTTAACAAATGAATTCAGTAAAATGGATGAATTTATTTCTTCTCAAGTAAAGAAGCTTGGAATGAGAGCAATGAGAATGGCTGAGTATTAGTTTTTCATGATATCGTCTCAGAAGATGAGCTTGTGAGGACTTGGAAAATGTCCACCGCTGGTGTTTTTTTCGTTGGTATTTTAAATGGCTACCATTTGTGGTGAGAAATACTGTGAGATTGATGCTATTTACTGCCGATATGAACCAAGCTGAAGCTGATCAAACATTTGTGGTAAATTAGCTGGAAATCTAAAATTTAAGAGTGGCTCACAACATGTATACTTTCGTAATTAATGGCTCGATCAGGGATCTGTAAGATTAGCTGTAAGTCTCACTGTGTTAGCAAATTAATTGTTAAGGCCGGCTACACAGTGTAGATATTTACCCCAACCGTATACACTCTATGCGTACGAAATCCGAAGGTACCCTCATGATGGTGGCTACAATAGCACATCATCGGTGTCCCAACTGCCAACCCTGGAAATGCAACTGAACTGTCTGTAACCACCGTGTTGACACTATTTTGATGCAATGACTGGTCTAGTTGTAAACTTAGCCAGTTCGATATGGTTTTACAATTATAAAGGTTCAGCAAATGACTCTGAAGAACATCTGTTAATTCTAGTTGCGACTATTTTCAGCTCAAAAGCATTAATCCATATATTCTAACAAACTTCATTATAACGTATGTTTTTCATTAAATTACTTTTTATCCAAGCTACAATGTTTATTTTAGTTTTAATACTGAGTGAGCCTATCAAATGTGAAGTTTGAGCATCTTTTATAGTCTTGTGCCGTCATCAGAACTCTGTGGAAGCTTAAATAACTTTTGTATGGTATAGATTCATCTATGGATTATGGTATAGATTCATTTATGGAATATGGTATAAATTCATTTATGAAATATGGTATAGATTCATGTATGAAATATGGTATAGATTCATTTATGGATTATGGTATAGATTCATTTATGGAATATGGTATAGATTCATTTATGGATTATGGTATACTGTAGATTCATTTATGGAATATGGTATAGATTCATTTATGAAATATGGTATAGATTCATGTATGAAATATGGTATAGATTCATTTATGGAATATTGTATAGATTCATTTATGGATTATGGTATAGATTCATTTATGGATTATGGTATAGATTCATTTATGGAATATGGTATAGATTCATTTATGGATTATGGTATACTGTAGATTCATTTATGGAATATGGTATAGATTCATTTATGGAATATGGTATAGATTCATTTATGGAATATGGTATAGATTCATTTATGGAATATTGTATAGATTCATTTATGGAATATGGTATAGATTTATTTATGGAATATGGTATAGATTCATCTATGGAATATGGTACAGATTCATTTATGGAATATGGTATAGATTCATTTATGGAATATGGTATAGATTCATTTATGGAACTTTCCTTTGTATCAAGTTTATAATCATTTCATTTCAGTCACTTTGGTGTCGTTGGTAAATTTTTTTCATTATATTCTTATTTTCATTTATTACATTTTCACCTTAACTGTATAAGAGTCAGCATTAGCTGGTGCATAGCTCACTCTTATTTGTTACACAAAACAGACTAGCGTGTGAAAGCGAATTCTCTGAGAAATCTTACCATTCGTTCCATTGCTTACACGCAGTTCATATACAGTAGGCACAGCAGTTCATACAAATCGAGCTATACCCACCCGCCTCAGGCTGGCCAAGCGGACAGGGTCTCACACTCTAAGCACGTTGTAAAACTTGCAGTAGTTTGTGACTATCAATAGCTTTGGTTCTATCTCATTGAATGGAATAGTTTAAGGGTCTTAAATTCAGATTTCCTTTTTAGGTCATTGACCTGTATATTTTACTTCTTTTATTTGTGGGAAGCGGCATTCTATATGAGTCCAAAATCTGTTTCCTCAAAATACTCTGCAAGAATATATCACTGCGGTTCCATGCTTTGAATGGGTTTGGAGTTGCTTCCACTCACAATCATAGACGCAGTAAAATCTGAACGCTTTCGACGCCATTTAGCTTTGCTAAATAATTGTGAAGGAATATTTTGTGACAGTATTTCGACATCATAGAAACACTCACTGCTGAAGGGTTCAAATTGATGATACTCGGCTAAGCTCTCCTCAGTAGAGGTAGAATAACTTCAGCACGCATCAGCCCACAATGAATCTGACCCACGGACAAAGTTCATGCAGGTCTCTTCTACAAAACCTTCTACTGCTACTCACTGCTGTTTCTGCTTGACATTTGCTTTTACGTGAACATTTGCGTGCTAAGATTGGGTTGTTCATATGAGAATGATGAACTAATTACTTTTTTAGTACAACTAGTTGATTACGGTTTAATTGAAAAGTGACCGTGACCCGAAACCGTTTTGTTTTGAAGGATATGTCGCAAATTTTGGAAAGATTTATAGTGTAACTCCAAATCGGCAGTGGACAACTCTGAACCAGTTCGAAGTGTGGAAACGCTGTTTATGTTGTTCAGACTAACTTGGTGTAATAGATCCATTGGCAGTGACATCTTGTGCACATTTGTTTCATATACTGGCAGGCACCTACATCTTGCGCTGAGGAAAGCATTGAAGATCACAGCACATCTGCTAGTCGGTTGTCAGGCAACAAACCAGTGAAAAAAGCCTCGTCTCGTATGGTACGCGTTGACTACAGCTGTAAGGAGTCGGGTCCTCAACCAATCAGAGATGAGAGTGATGACAATGCAAACTCAGGTTAGTTAACCATTGCCGCTCAGAAGTGGCAGAAGATAATCTGAAGTCTACAATTAGCTAATGTATGATTGTTTTTAAAAGATGTATTATAGCGATAAAGTCTATGCATTATAAGACATTGTTACAGGACAGACAACTTCAGTTTAATCAGGAGTTATTTTCTCGCTAAATGGTTTATAGTTATTTGGCAGATAGAAATACAGAGTTATTGTTATAGCTATGTTGCCAATCCTCAACTGCGCTAGTTAAACAAACCTGTTATTGGTAACGCACTATTATTACTTCCATTTCTGTTACCCAAGACTTCTATAGGTCGTTGTTTAAGATAGTGAGCATTTGTCACAAAAACCAATCCTGCTACTAAAGTTATTATGGGCGTGTTGTTGTATAGCCCAATTTTTCAAGTATGTATTGCTAAATAATTTATGTCTATCATTCTAAAACACTCTGCGTTCGGTTTGACGGCTGCTGTTATGGGATAAGAAGTAATAAAATTATGCTGCCTGTGTTTAAATAATAAGTTGAACTCTGTGGTAATGTAAAAATCTGTAGGCGCTAAACAAAAATTTGTCATAAAAACTTGTGGCATCAAACAAATTTTTATGAAATGTAAACTAGCAATATCTACATGAACATAGAATTTTGAATCTATTGACCCTTTTATACTAACTGCGCTATCAATGGTTTCTATGAGACGTTGTTTTGTCGATGAAGCAGTCGATCAATTCCTTGATTTTTGTTGCTCAAATAGATGTTGAAGCTTGCCTGACAATCAATGAAGTTGTGGTGTTAGTTTATTGTAGACGAGAACTGATTATTTAACTATATTCTATGTGATGTCATTGTGGCCCCTCGGATGGGAGGGGTTTAGCCAATGAATTAAATTGACTGATTACGGCTGTATATCATTCAGCTTGTCTCATCTTATTCTGTGAAAAATTATCCAAAAGCTACATTAATGTGTTCAATTGGTTTAATTACTTTAGCATATTTAATACTAGTACTGTGGCAGTCTGGTTCGCTGTGTCAGAGATCATCATGTGTAACGACTATCTACACAAACAGTCAATTGGCACAGGTGGTAGAGTATCGGTTTACCATGTTGATATTCATGAGTTCGAATCGTGTTAAAAGCAATATTTTTCTTAGCCGCTAAGCGTGGTTTCAGATGGACGGATGGACCAACACAGCTCTTATTATAGTAAGGATTGGTGTGCTCAGCTTGTTTACTTCAGTAGCATTGTTGCTCTTCAAAGTAGACCAAGGCTATAAACCAATTACCTGGATAGTCTTTTCAAGCAGTTGCTGTATGTATTGCTCTGTATCAGTGCAAGTATTGATACATGTAGCCTACAATTATGACGGTGTCAGCGCTAGATCCAACACTATGTTGCTTGTTGGAGACACCTGGCTTCGATCGCCTCTCATTGGCTAATGCTGTTTGCATCAGCCACACTTTTTGTATTTTAAAAAGATAGGTTCTTGTAGATTTTCATACATATTCATCTGGGGTGCGGGTGAACAAAGAAATATAAATAAGATATAAATATTTTATATGAACAGGTTATATTTTGTTTAGCTGGTTCCATAGCTCGAAAATAAAGATATATACTTATTATAAATTTATCAATCTAATTATGTGTAAAATTAGATTGATAAAGGATAATCACTAAAAATATTTTTCATTGTGACTTTATCTTTTAAACATGTAAGTGGTAGGTTTGATTCTGTGTAGGTACAATGGTGAGTGATGGAAACATGGGGTTTAAATTACTCGAGTTAAATTAATCAAGGTATACTTGATTTATATAGTTTTAGTCATTTTTATATATATTTTAAATGTTTGCTATCTATTTACTTACAAAACTGTACCATTTTAAAAAACTTTGGACTTTGTTTGATGGAAATGATATTATGTTAAACAGAGTTTTACTGAAATTTTTACGACATATGTCAAAAAATTTGCGTGTAGCGATGAATGTTAGTTGAGATTTGACTGTGTTTAAAAATAATAATTTTTTATAAATCGCCTCAAAGAAACATTGATACTGATAGATTGATCATTTTGTATAGCCATGAAGTAGGTGTTTTACAATCTGCCTCGCATAGACTTACTGGTAGTCTCATGTGCCAGTGTAGTTACACCCAGTACTGGTCTAGGTGTTTATAATTGTCATGCTATCTATGTCTATGATTATAAATATTTCTGATAATTATAAGTAAAAGTATTCTTCAGGTGAGGCGTTTGATTCTGATGAAGAAGATGACAACCCCCAGTATGTGCGGCTCGTCTACAATGCGTACTCAAATGTACACCTTGTCAAGGGTGATGACACAGATTCTTTAGCCTCAAGCGCTAGCCTTGAAGCTGAGAGCTCTCCGTCTCCTCTAGGCAGTGAGTTTAGTAGTTTTCTTCTCATTACATTTTGTCTATTAAAAACTAGTCGTAGTAAAACAACTAGCGTAGGTTTGTTCTATGTTGTTTGGAAGTTGTCTTACCATTTTAGTAATATAGTTAAATATTATTAACACAAAGCTGTTGTTCACCATCATGTAGAGAGTAGCTCATTATAAAAACTGGTTGGCACAAGCAATAGTCTATTTGCTGATAGTCGGGTTTTGCCAGCATATGTTTGTCAAACCTCAGAACCACCCAAAAACTGTGACATTCAATTGTAATCGGAACATACTGAAGTTCTTACCAAATTTGACATGACTTGGATTGTTGTTGTGTGTTAAACATTGACCATAGGTCAATGCTCATATTTGTGTATAATGGATTGTTATGAATTCTGAAGTCTACCAGGTGACCCAAAGTCCCATAAATGATTGCATGTCACATCAGAAAATATTTCTCTCTCACTGTAGCTTTAGTTCTTATCACTAATATCTTACCTCCCTTCTCTAGCTAAGACTAGGTACAGAGGGCCTCAGAGGCAGACTGTCTTCTTTGACTCTGATTGGAATATTGGTAAGTGGGCTACTGGTTGTGCACCCCCTGTCTAGCAGTAGGATATGCCCCTGTTTACTGTCCAATAAAACCTGTTCTTTGAGACTAGCTTGGGTCCTACTAACAATGTATGTTGTGTTAATGGTGGCTTGATTGAGACGACGCTTCTGCAAGGCTAATTTATTCGGGTTCTAAATAACTGCAAATATGATTTTTTTTAAATGGTGATAGAAAAAACTGCTGTCAAAAACTGACATTTAAGAGCATTTGAGTTGCATTTTCAGCAGCAGGCCGTGTATCTTTGTCTCACCAATACATAATATGGCAGGATTACATTTCTTTTCTTGGTGGGAATGCAACGGCCTGTTTAACTAAACGTAAATGTATTCAGTTGAGATTATTAGACAGTAATTAATCATTAACTATGTTACGTATAGCACTGCGTAAATATTAGCATTACAAGCAGATACTAGTTCAAAGCTACTTTCTATGTTTTGATGATAACCTCAACAGTTCCGAGTTTCTGACCAAATCCATTTATATTTGCAAAAACAGGAACTTGCGTTATGACATCACAAAGAAAATAATCCTTCTCATTTCTTCTATCGGAAAGACTCTGCTACGTGACAATTGCTGCCGATGTAGCGTAGCTCTCTGTTAATTGATTTTAAGCAGTTTTTTTAATCACTGTTTTTAAAACGATCTCCTTTCAATGTTTCGTAAACTCGATTTATTCTCCATCATTTCCATCAAATGTGTCCCTGTCGACAGTGGATACTACCTCTCAGCCAATTACATTGCACGAGTTGTCTATTTTCAACCAATCAACAAACATTGAGATATTCACATCACATTTTTTCACTTCTATCTTATTCAGGCCTGAAGTAATAAAATGCATTCAAAAATGTTTGATTTACCCAAAAAGCCGGAAAAAATTGCTAAAAACCATTTTGAAATTTGCTAAAGTTATCTTCCCTCTTAATTGAATGCTCAACCCCAAAGCTATAAATATTTTTTCTCTTTTCCCATTTATGTTTTGAAATTTGAAATTTAACTAAGCATTATTATAATACATTATATTAGTATAATACACTATATTATTATAATACACTATATTATTATAATACACTATATTATTATAATACACTATATTATTATAATACACTATATTATTATAATACACTATATTATTATAATACATTATATTATTATAATACATTATATTATTATAATACATTATATTATTATAGTACACTATATTATTATATTACACTATATTATTATATTACACTATATTATTATAGTACACTATATTATTATAATAAACTATATTATCATAATACACTATATTATTATAATACACTATATTATTATAATACACCATATTATTATAATACACCATATTATTATAATACACTATATTATTATAATACACTATATTACTATAATACACTATATTATTATAATACATTATATTATTATAATATATTATATTATTATAATACACTATATTATTATAATACACTATATTATTATAATACACTATATTATTATAATACATTATATTATTATAATATATTATATTATTATAGTACACTATATTATTATAATACACTATATTATTATAATACACTATATTATTATAATACACTATATTATTATAAAACACTATATTATTATAATACACTATATTATTATAATACACTATATTATTATAAAACACTATATTATTATAATACACTATATTATTATAATACACTATATTATTATAATAAATTATATTATTATAATACACTATATTATTATAATACACTATATTATTATAATAAATTATATTATTATAATACACTGTATTATTATAATACACTATATTATTATAATACATTATATTATTATAGTGCACTATATTATTATAGTACACTATATTATTATAATACACTATATTATTACCTATAATACACTATATTATTATAATATCCTATATTATTATAATACACTATATTATTACCTATAATACACTATATTATTATAATATCCTATATTATTATAATACACTATGTTATTATAATACACTATGTTATTATAATACAATATAATATTATAATACACTATACATTGTGCTTGTACAAACATGTAATGACTGGTGTTTGCTCGCAGACCTTTTACGGTTGCTTTTATTGTACTTGTTCCATATGATACAGGCAATGACATTTATCTCTATTTTAGAATCAATTTGCTAGAAAAATGTTGTGTTCAACTATTACCATCATTTTATATTTATTACTTTATATGTTATGAAAAGCGGTAGCATGCATGGCACCCTAGAACAGGTGCTTGCAGCTTAGCCTACAATCGAAGAAAGCGTTGCAATGATTGCTTGTCCAATGACAGCACAATCGCAGATGTGTATTAAAAGTTTAAATGATTGCCAACCTCAAGCCTTTTTATTGTTTCTTAACTTCTCTTAACATTTTAAAAAGTCATTTGATGTTTGCAACCTGGCTTGGTGATTGGTTGAAAGAATTGTTCCACTTCGTCTGTTAACGGTCTCCTTCGTCTTCTAAAAAAAGAGCAATGATCTGTGAATATGTAATTGAAACTATCTGATCTAATGATAAAAAGACAGAGGCAAATTTCATTTACTTTTTATGTAAAAGTATTTAGCAAAATGAATCGAGTTTTTTTGCTTTCATGATTTTCATAGTCTCTTGACAAGTTCTATAATGGCAGCTCATTTATATGTTTTTTCAGCATTCCTTAAGGCGTTTGCTGTAGCCGAGCCTTTTCATTACGTCATCTAGTCTGTTAACAAAACTATTCATTATATTGGTTATGCTTGCTTGTATTGGCACCTACATGGAGCATTCATTTAAAAGTGAGGAAAACTTTTGACCTGTTCACTGAGCAATTGATCTGAATGATTTCCAGAAATATGGTTCAGACATAAATTCACATGAATTTCACAAAACAATTATAAAATATGGCAGTGCAATATCAAGAGTTGTCTGTTCTTTTCTGTGATTAAGATAACTACAGAGCTGACTGCTAAATGATGACCAAATGCAATGAGAATAAAAAGAAGACAATTCTTAATTTTGTAATTTGTAGATAGTAACGAACAGCTTAGTATGATAAACTCATGACTTGGATGTTCGCTGTACTCTCACACTTAGATGTGCGTTTCTTAGATACTTGCATAACTTAGATACTTGGTTGTAAGCTTTTTTGTTGCTCGGGAGATGCCTGACAGCTGCTACAAATTTTTAGTCTCAGTTGAGTAGCCCTTGCATATATAATATATATATATTACATATAATATATATATTACATATAATATATATTATATGTGTTATATATACGTATATATCTACGTATATATCTACATGTACATCTATATATCTACATGTACATCTATATATCTACATGTACATCTATATATCGATTCAAAAAATTAAGTTAAAAAAGAGAAGCTTAAGCTCTGTAAGATGAGTATATTAAAATTAGACAGTTTTTAAATAAAATTTTCTCGCAGCAGCTACAACATTGTTTTGCGCTTGGCAAATGTCAGGCTGACGAGCATGTCAGGCTCATCAGCCTGACTAGCCCCAAGCACAAAACAATGTAGCTGCTGCAAGAAAGTTTTAGTCAAAAATCGTTTAATTTTATATATTCATAATATATGTATATAATATAGTGTGTGTATATAGTCTGTAGTATGAATATATATATAAATATATATATAAATATATATATAAATATATTCATACTACAGACAGTACATTTTCAGTTATTTAAGCCTCTTCAGTGCAGCTTAGAGTAGGCAAGGGAGACAAATCCCTTGTTGACAATCCCAGAGTTGACTTCCCGCCATGGAGGTTGTCTCATAGTCTTTGCGAAAGTCAATCTGCGACAAAAGAGTGCTCAAATCACGAAAGTCATGAGCATTGCTCAACAATATATATATATATATACATAAAGTTTTTAAATTTGAAAAATATTTTTGGGAAGGCCGTCATTTAACAAAATTAAATTAATAATTCGTATACCGTCGTCTCACAAGTACATAAGATAGCAATAGTAAATTTTTGTTTGTGTTGTATTTTCAAATGTGATTATTAACTTGGCTGATTTTGATGACAGGAATATCATACATGATTTCTATTTAGTATTATGAACATTAAATTTTTATGAAATATTATGCCCGTTTCTGGACAAAACATGAAGCATTTTTTCACAGCAAATAAAATGTTCATAGCTGCTCTGTCAGGCATTGATATATGTAACCTATGCTGAAAATTCAATTTGTGCTGTTTAGTTATTTTTTTTTAATTTTTAAATTTTTTGTTGCCTGCTGAAGTTTTATAATTTTTTATATTTGAAATCTGTTATAGCAAAGGGTCTTATGTTTTAACAAAGTGGTGGAGGAACCAAGAATTTTTAAATTTTCCTTTAAAAGCCTCTACCATGAGGGTTAGTTATTTTCTAAAGATGGTTACATAGATTTTTTTTAATATGACCATTGGTGTTGTCCCATTTTAGAAAATTGTTTTTGAAACAGTGTCAATATGAGTTGGCAAGTGGTTGATCTGTTTGCACTTGAGCGATTTTAATAGTTGGTGTTTTATGGAGTTGACCAATAGAATTTGTTGAAAAACAGGCAACGCCAATAAATAATCAGTTTTGGCCATATATGTTCGACTTTGGAACTTAATTGTTATTAAATTAGCCAATATAACTGTAAACATGGTAGGACTAATAAGTAACAAATCAGTGGTGTGAACTATTGCATAAAAATATGATCTATTGTTGACCATTCAGCGGTGGCGGAATATTATCAGTGGCCACCAGTTATTACCAGTGGAGATATTTGAAAGATGTAATACGATAATATTAATAATTGTGACTTGCTAGTCACTATTCCTTTTGATCTGCAAGTTATGGCAAAGTTATTCTGTATTCTTTTTTCTTATCACGATAAATATATTTTACTCTAAGCTCAGTTAATACGCACAATATTTTAGCAGCATTTGATTTATGCTAAAAATCAAATAATATTTACTTTCGTGAGAATGATCAAGGTTAAAATGTGTGCCAATCTGTAGACCAGCTAATGCATTTCCTTCCTTTCTTCTAGCATGTGCTCCTAGAACCTCCTTACTGCAAGCATCCTTATAGTCTCTGTTTCCTTCTTGATTTTGTTCTTACACTTCATTGTCAAGTAGTGTTCATGAAAGGACTGATAGGTTGTTGGTATGGTCATGAATAATTGCTGCTGTCATGGTATAACAATGATAACAGAATTTGTAAAATGGTGATTGGATGACCTCTACTGAAAACTAACATTTTTAAAATTCAAGTAAAAGAAGAAATACACGATGCGCTAGATTTGTCATGCATCAATGGAATACTACTAACAGATAAGATGGAAGAGAGAAATTGTCTTCTTTTTGTTTTTTGTTCAACAAAATTTGTATACGTTATGTCTACTATATGAGTATGTAGGATTAGTTCTATTCAATTTTGCTATTTATTGTACTTTTGTGTTGATATTAAATTTTATTTTATTATTTATACATTTTGTGTCTTCATACAATTATCAAGTACAAATGTAAATATAATATACAAATAGTCAGATCGACAGCGAACAGCGCTGTATGCATCTCAAAATGCGTAGTTTTACTATAACCAGAGGGTTTAAATAGGTTAATTTATATTTGTATCAAGTTGCTATTTTCCCTGCTTGTCACGACCGGCCCGTTTCTTGCAAGTGCACTTGCTAGGTGACAAGGCATGCAGTTCTAAAGTTAGTTCAAGTGTCTTAGCTATACTTGTGACTATGTCCTAGCTATATCTGTGACTATGTCCTAGTTATATCTGTGACTATGTCCTAGCTATACCTGTGACTATGTCCTAGCTATACCTGTGACTATGTCCTAGCTATACCTGTGACTATTTCCTAGCTATACCTGTGACTATGTCCTAGCTATACCTGTGACTATGTCCTAGCTATACCTGTGACTATGTCCTAGCTGTATCTGTGACTATGTCCTAGCATATCTGTGACTATGTCCTAGCTGTATCTGTGACCATGTCCTAGCTGTATCTGTGACTATGTCCTAGCTGTATCTGTGATTATATCCTAGCTAGACCTGTAACTATGTCGTAGCTATATCTGTGACTATGTCCTAACTGTATCTGTGACTATGTTTTAGCTATACCTGTGACCATTTCCTAGCTGTATCTGTGACTATTTCTTAGCTGTATCTGTGACTATGTCCTAGCTATACATGTGACTGTGGCTTAGCTGTATCTGTGATTACAATCAACAAAAAATCTCAACATTCATCTGGAAAAAAAGCGTACAACAGTCATTTTAAAAAAACAAATTTTTTGCTGACCTTCAACTATTCTAGACATAAGATGGTTGTATTTAGTTTCATTAGTAGTACTTATGGAATGTATTCTTATGTATCATAAATATATGGATGAAACTTTGTATGATAGTCGTAATGGTCTTACATTTGGCCAAACAGGAAGCAGCGTTTATTCATCTAAAGAGACCAGCAATACATGAATTATAGTTGCAAGGTTAGCACACTGTCTATGTAATAATTACTTTGACTTTTAAAATGTTTTCTGACTAGAAGTTTATATTACTATTTTAGAATTGTTTTTGTTCATTTTGTCATAATAACCAATAATTGTTGTCCTCTCAAAGATATTTTAGGGTGTAATGTAGTTGAAATTTGCAGTGATTAACTCAGAATTTTTCTATAAATTTAAGCTTGTGTTTGTGTCAATAGGAAACATGTACAAATTTCATATATTCTTTTACTGTATAACATTTAGAAAAGAAGGCAACTCCAAAACTGCGTAGGCAAGACAACGGATAAAAATAGTTAATATATATTGAGAGGTCTTTCCTGTTATTTCACATTGAACAGACAGACTGTTTGTGTTCGGTTTTGGACTGGTAATTGTATGGACAATGTTTTAAAGTTTGACTTCCTTTTCTATCTCGTAGAGGAAGTGAGTGTTAGACGCCCTTATACATGTAGAATGAAGGAAGCGCAGTGTTAGTTTGAGCGTGTTTAGGCTATGTCAATATGGTCAAGATGGCTATTTTGGTTTCCTTCATTATCATGGCTTTCTTTGTTCACGCCTTTTCCTAATTTTTGCTCAGTCTATATTAAAATATGCTTTGATTAAAAAACGCAACTCGCCAAAGTTATATTCTTGCTAGCCAATCACGTTCGGGCAATCTTCTTTTCTATCGCTACCGGTGACTCATGTAATTTATCACAATGCACTGAGCGCATACAATGGATTTAATAGACGCACACCTGTCATGTGATGGGAGCGTATCTTAGCTAGCTTAAACATAGTAAATATGCTCACTTTCATTTCTAGCTAGTCGTCGGTTAGTTATATCCAAAACTGTTCTATCAGGATTTGGTCATGCTCGGTTTTATTATAGAAGATAAAATCAAGCGTGCTGGAGAATCACAAGTCTCAGTCAATGAAGCGGACAGCTCATCAGCATTTCAGGTAAGACCTATTATTGAGTGATGCTCTTTACTATTGATTTTTAATTTCTTGTCTCCAGGTAAAAACTATTGTCTCGTTTCAAAAAACAAGTTATTCCTACAAAAAAACTTCACTTGTAAGCTCACCTGACTGTTAGAAATTATCACCTGTAAGATCACCTGATTATCAGAGATTATCACCTGTAAGGTCACACGACTGTTAGAAATAATCACCTGTAAGATCACCTGGTTATTAGAAATTATCACATGTAAGGTCACCCGATTGTTAATAAGTATCACCTGTAAGGTCACCTGATTATCAGAAAGTATCACCTGTAAGGTCACCTGATTATCAGAAAGTATCACCTGTAAGGTCAACTGATTATCAGAAAGTATCACATGTAAGGTCACCTGATTGTTAGAAAGTATCACCTGTAAGGTCACCTGGTTATTTGCATTATTAATGCTGATATATACACAAATATTCATTGTTAGTAATAGTGCAGTATAGCAACATAGGTAAACTCTAGAAGTATAGATGAAGGCTTAATTGCTGTAGAATAAATCCAAGTTCATATTTGACTCTTTTTAACTCGGCTCACCCGCCATCACAGTCCTCATTGGTCAAGCGGTATAAGGAACTTCAACTAAGCCAAACATTTCCACTTGTAACACGCGCCACCAACACCAATTTTTACATAGACTTATGTCAGTTTTACCCGGTGTTAGTGACCAATGGGAGCAAGGCTTATTGCTGTAGCACCTGACGCATACGCATTTACTCTGTTCCTCATTTGTTGAAGAGCTTTACAACCATGAGTTTAATCGGCTACCATATCAGAACTCATGGTTATATTAATGTCTTGTGTTTCTTGTTTGGTACTCTGGGCATTCTGTATATACTGTACTTGATCAGTAAATTTGCATATTATATATGTTATAATCAAGTTGCTCTCTATCTGTCTATCTACTTATGTCTATCTATCTATATATCTCTCTATTTATCTCTCTATCTCTCTATTTATCTCTCTATTTATCTGTCTATCTCTCTATCTATTTATCTGTCCATATATCTCTCTATTTATCTCTCTATCTATTTCTCTATTTATCTCTCTATTTATCTCTCTATCTATTTCTCTATTTATCTCTCTATTTATCTCTTTATCTATCTATCTCTCTATCTATTTATCTCTCTATCTATCTCTCTATCTATTTATCTCTCTATCTATCTCTCTATCTATCTCTCGATCTATCTATCGCTTTATCTATCTATAGATGTGCAAAATATAATACCTTACATACAATCAATAGAATTGTTTGAATATTTCATTGCCTTGCTTTGTTTAAAAACAAAATCTTGTTTTTAAATTCGTTTTTTTGCAGTTATAAATAGCTTTTGGTAGTGGACAATGGATGATGTCATCTCTTATTCATGCGTGTCCAAGTAGGTTCCTAGTCGATTGTATCCACTGATGTCTTTGCTGCTTATTCTCTCCTGTTTTTATCGAAACCCCCATTAATAAAAGAGAAAATAAACAGTCTGAATTTTGTTGCTATACAAAATGTGATTGGATGATTATTAATGCTGTCGTGCATCTCTAATGTGATTGGATGATTATTAATGCTGTCGTGCATCTCTAATGTGATTGGATGATTATCAATGCTGTCGTGCATCTCTAAGCTTTAAACTAAAAATCTTTTGTTTGATGCAAATACAGATGCTAAAATTTTTATGGTTTTATCAGTTGCTGACAATGGCATCTTTGGTTTGTGTTCTATTAACTTTCCTGACATCTTCAGTACATATAATTGTATATGAAGTACAAAATATTAAATGTGCTTAATGTAAAATAGTATATGCATTAGTGGCTTGGTTCAAGTTAACCTTTCAGACATGGCTAGTTGATCTGCTATTAGGTAGGGCGTGTGATAGGGCCCCTAACCTCAGGTACAGTAAGTATAATTGAACCGGATTTGGTTTTGTCGGCATAATATTTGTTTGTCTTAGTAAATAATTATTACTACTCAGTAAGTTGCTGGTATTTAAACTCGCTTTATGATTCAGTAGAGGAGGGACAAAAGATGTGAAAAAGTCTTTAATAAAAAGCCTAAACACGTATGTGAGGCGTCCACTCCGAATGCCTATTAGTGACGTAATAATGCTGCGTCGAGGTGCAAGAAAGGAATGTCAATCACTGATTTCGCAATACACTTTTCGCAATTTTGTGTGATAATGGTGTTTCTTCACCAAGGCATGAAATGTTATGTTTCTTAGGCGTAACCAAGTTATCCATAGCATTATACTTGTACAGTGACTAGACCATGCATGACTCATATAAGGAGTTTAGGGTACCGATAAAACCTCAACCAAATCTTGCTAGCAACCGGTTCTTTCATGAGATTAACATTGTTTTAGCTATTTTTGTCCTAATTCCATGTAATTCCACCTGTTGCATCTGCTGCTGAATCATGATGGAATCGATTCGGGGAGAAATAGTGGGAATACGACCGAAACTCCTCTTACGAAATTAATTTGCACTGAAAGCCACTTCGTAAGCAGAAAATATTGCAAGTGGGAACACATTTTTCCTTAGAAACACCTTAATCTATGCCAAGACCCCACGAAACACGGACATAATATTTGTATAAATTATAAATAATTGTTGAAACCTGTAAACAATACATGTTTGATTTATATTACCTAATAATAAATAGAAAAAGTAGACACAGAAGAAGAGAGAAATAACGAATGAAAACTAGAAACGGTTTGTTTACCTTCAGTGTTGGCTGGCTAAAAAGAAAGGAAGTTCTTGGGTGTCAGGCGTGTCTCTTTCGAGCCTAGCTGTCCAGCAGTGCCATATCATACATTTTTGGTTTTCTCTCTTTCATATTTACAAGCACCTTTCATTACTTGAAAAAATATTTCTATGAAAAGAAATTTCGTAATTGGAAATTTTGTATTTAGTGTCTTTCATTAGCGGAGATTCTACTGTGATAGGTTATCTCATCAAATGTCAGGGTCACTTATGCCTGGCCCGACCAAATAGAGCATGCTCTAAGCTTCTGGGCTGTGATTACTTCAGCCGCTTCTCTTGGTCGAAGGTGATGACATTGTGAGCTGTTGTCGTGTACGACTTTGTTAGCCGTGCTCGATACAATAGGTAGTACCTGTATGCTCTCGCTTTATACCAACAGATGGGAGGAAGTGTGACTGGAGATTCGACAGACTCCTTTGTGGATAATGATAATTTACAGATGAGGAACTGGGTTGTGAACAGCGTACTTGAGAGTGAGAAATCTTACATCGATGACCTAAATGTGCTCATTCAGGTAAATGAGTGTTATCTTTCTACTTCCTGTCCTTTAACATTTAGCGCTCCAGTTACAAATCGGATAGCGATTGAGCAATTTCTATTAGTTTAAAACTGCTTGGCCTGTCATCTGAGTAAAGGTTTCTGTAATGGAATTGTGATTGGTATCATGATTAGACTTTGACTAAACTGAAGTTGTCACTACACACACTGACTTTCTTAGCATAGACATCTGTTGTGACTACACGCACGGACTAAATGCATACCCCATCCATAGCACAGACATCTGTTGTGACTACACACACCGATTCTACTAAATTACGTGTGTGCGTGTTACAAATAGATAGATCAATGAGAACTAACCTTCGTCATGTCAAGGCCAAGACACCCTTGTTGTATTTTCCATCATTGTTATTGGAGCACCCATCAGCATATTGATCATCTATTTTTGATCAACTGTTTCTTATGTCAATAGCCTTCAAGCAGCTATTTGCTATTTAC
Source organism: Watersipora subatra (assembly GCF_963576615.1). Lineage (NCBI taxonomy): Eukaryota > Metazoa > Bryozoa > Gymnolaemata > Cheilostomatida > Watersiporidae > Watersipora > Watersipora subatra. The sequence continues at coordinate 42,462,283 of NC_088708.1, read as the reverse complement.
TATATTTTTGCTCAAGGAAAAGAACAATCCATGTTAATTAAAAGAAGAATTTGATTACTTGAAATAAATCAAACAAGAAAACAAACGTTCTGTTTTCAATCAATTCAATCTGCCACATAGTTTACTCAAATACTTCCTTGACCCTAGTCGCCTTCACATATCTGCTACAGGTATTGTTGTAAGAGTATTTTTGCCCATATGAATAGCAGTTTATTAAAAGCCCTATTGTCATCAGTTGAAAGTTAATTTTGAATAAAATCAGCTTGTATCACAAATCTAAAAAATTGAATCAAAATTATATTCGTTTTGAAACAACTCTTTTGACAAATCACAGATGCGCCTGTCTGTTCTTTACCATCATAGACCAACTCGTTCAGTTAGACACGGTGCGCCGTGTACCGATCTGCGATGTGTTGGTTACGCAATTGATACATTTGATTAGTATAGCCTTGACATTAGAGTAGATCTGTACTCTCACTCACTGTGGTGCTATTTCATAGAGTGAATATGCTACTCACCACAGCGATAAACACTATCCGCTCTCAGTATCAATTTAGCGAAGTGCCACAGAGTATTACTTGAATATTGTTATCTCTCAACTATTGTTATATTTATTCTCGGGTAAGTTGGAAGTGATTAAAGTTTCTCTGTGTTTCTCTCAACTTTTTTTCTCTTAAAAAAATAGCTCACCAAATGGTCTCGGTTCACACATTTCAACGAGCATGATTTGCATCTTACTTTCACTCATGGATAATAAGGAACTTGACCTTAAAAGCACCATTATTAGGTCAAAGACTCTTACAAAATTGTTAGTTGGTAGGCCTACTTAAAAGACTCATACATTCCTAAAAATGTAATCATAACCTGATCTCTACCACATTTTTGAGTAATAGTTTTTTTAAATAGTTTCAAATGATTGTCTCTTGAACCAATATTAAAAGGTGATTAAGATCGTTACTCGGTGCTCTGTTTGTGCCTGTTTGTGTCTTAGTGGCATTGCCTAGCTCCGCTGCAGGATATGACATTGCAGAAAAACAACGTAATACTAAAATGGCCGAGCAATACTGCTTCTTGGTTTTTCAGTAGACTCTCTTATAGATTCTCTGGTGTTTCGGCTGCAGAGGACTAGCATTTGGCAAAGCAGTCATCGACCCATTTGGCCATGGCATGCGCTCTACCTTACACACTCTTCCGATTATAGCAATTTATTGGCACACGTAATTAAATTCTTATCTTGCTGACTGTACTTTTATCTATGTCTATCAACAAACTTTCGGCAGCTCCGTGCTGCATTTTCCAGTATAACCTGACAGCACTGGTCTTCTACTGTCGGTATCTCTAAACCAAGATGGTCGCTAGGTACTTAGTAGTGTGGCCTAGGAGTATATTTAGAGGCATAGCTATAGGCTACTTCCTTCTTTGTATGTACGCCTAGATTTCTTTCCTTTTTGCCAAAAGCAGAAAAATCTGGATAGATAACAAACATTCAATTTCAACAAAATGTTTGATAACAAATTTTGTTCTACTCTGCTCACTTTGCTGCATTATAACAGCAAATGGTAGCATTGGCCTATTCTAACATTTTATATGCAAGTGGTGTGCGAAGTGAACTGGACCCCATTCTCGGAAAAATTCTCATTTACTATTACATGTCTATTACTTCAAATAAGCAAATGAAAATGTGCCTCGTGTGATCATACGGTATCTGTACAGATTGTTATCTTCAGCCATTAAAAAAATGAAATGTTTAGAATTTAGCCTACATAATCATTCAAAAACATAATTTGACAGCTCTTTGGTTTACATATTTGAAATTAGTACAAAATCAAGATTAATTTAATATAGAATTTATGGTTATTGAATAAATTCACGAGGAGCAGCAATGTTGTAAATGAGAGTTTTAGTTTTACAATAAAAGGGTCCAGTTTATTTTGCACACCACTTTAGTGCTCCATAGTTTGATGTACAGGTAATTGCCAATGACTTACTCAACTCTATTCTACACCTGGCTGCTATACGCTGACTTTTTCATGTCGATTCTAATATACCGAGTGTATCATATTTATTGTGGTTGTCAGAGCAAAATTGATAATCTTTTTTAAAATATCATACTGCTGCCCCCTATGGGTATTCTTACGCAGACTTCAAAGAAAGACACTTTATAGTTATGTTACAGTAGTGTCAAGTCCTTACAAAGTTGGAGGGTTGGAATTCAATATACCATATGTTTACTTTGACTTCTGTCTACTAAATGTTTAAGTCTAATGTTCATATTACATAATTTAAAATCCAGTGTTTGATGAACTGTGATGAAAAATATAGACATCCCTTTATCTACTGATAGCAAGATGAGTGGTAATTTATGCTGTTGGCACATGACAGCTGCCTAGTCTGGTGCAGTCAGGTTTTGACACTCATAATAAGGTGACTAGCATCATGTTTGATAATTATCTTATTCAGCCCATTGCTTACCTATCAAGCTATGATGCGTGGAACATTACACTTGTTTGTTGATTCGAGCAGTCAAATTATTAAGCCATCTTGCATACTAATAATTTCAACAAATATGTTAATATTTTATCACTGTGTCGATATATACAGAACTCTCTAGGTACCTAATAGCAGATACCGAATTGCAAATGGACTGCTATTCACAGTATGCAAATTTAAGCCATTTGAAATTGCCTCCACCGTAACATTATCAGATGTGTAAATGCTACGCATGACCTAGAACTATGCTGACATGACCTAGAACTGCGCTGACTTGACCTAGAACTGTGCTGACATGACATATAACTGTGCTGACTTGGGCAGCGGGTTGCTTGGCACTTAGAAAACCTAGAGAGTTGTACATAAAATGGTTTTAGGTAAATAAGGTAAATGCTTGTTTGTATTACTGGTGATATAGATTAAGTCCCTCTTTGATCGGAATGGGACTTTTTGGAACAACCATTTTGGGGCAGGACTTCTTGGCGTGACGTTTTTTGACGCCGGATTTTTTGCACAGGTTACAAGTTCAGAATTTATCAATCTTTTGTTGTGATTTTATGACTCAACAAATTTTAAGTAAAAGTGGAAGAGAAAAATTTGTACATAGTAATTTGTACATTGACGCATTTGACAGGTGTAATTCACACGATCCTTTGATCAAATTTTGGAGAATCTACACTAAAGATTACGAACTGATTAACGAAGCAAACCAGCATGGCCATGGATCACGTTAAATGTGCAACAAATGTGCAATAAAACGCTTAGTGAAGTACTGAAGTCAATGAGTGAAATATGTCAAACTGAAATAAAATTTCAGTTTATTTTTTATTTGTTTTGAAGAAAAAGGCATTATGTGTAAAGTTTCATGAATAAAATAATGTTTTTTTTTGCATTTGTTATTATTATCGTGTTATTTATCTACTGTATATGAGCATAAATAATTTTTTTGATGTAAAAATAGCACTGCTAAAAAGTCCGTCACCAGAAAGTCTGAGTTCAAAGGTCCGGTGCCGGAAAGTCCTAGACTACTCACTGATAACCTGACTTTTTATCTTCAGTATAAGAAGAGTTTGGAGTCAGCCGCTCAGTCTTCCATACCGATGCTACCAATGCCAGAGATTAATGCCATATTTGGTAATCTTCCAGCAATTCACGAAGTACATTCCAGGTTTAGAGAACAACTCGAGCCAATAGTAGCTGAGTGGACTCCACATTCGGAAGTTGGCGCTCTCTTTAAAGAAATGGTAAACAAACAATATCCCAGTCAATGCTAGAATGGTGCGTGTAGATTGCTGAATGCTCCGAGTGTGCTTTTATTGTCAGCTCATATGAGTTCACAACTCCTGAGCACAACGGTAAACAAACAACGTTTTTGTCAATGTTATGAAATGTAGGTAGAAATTTATTTTTAGTTTGCATGACTTTGCAACTGCTTAAATAAACAAATGCTATATCTGTCTTTGTTTTAGAAATGCTTAAATAAATCGGATTTACTGTAAATATATTGTAAAGGGATTCTATTGATTGCAATCTTTCTTGTCATATTTTGCGCTTCAGGTGAAGATTTGCATCTTTCACCTGAAGCGCAATATCTTGTTTTTAAATTCACGTTTCTCGCAGTTATAAATAGCTCTATGTATTGACCAATGGATGATGTCATCTTTTATTCACGCGTGTCCAAGTAGGCTGGTTGGTGGTTGTCTCCACTGCTGTCTTTGTTCGTAGGCAGTCAACCTTCAACACTATAACACCTACCTGACGAATTACCCCAATGCAATTGCAACACTGAAAAGATGTTGTCAAGAAAATAAGTCCTTTGAAGATCTAGTCAACGTGAGTTGTTGTGTCTCTCATCATTCTGTTTGCTCTCCTAATGGGTAAGGTAGGTAACCAGAGTTGTTCACCGTACAAAACAACACCATGGAATTATTTGTCTCAATCTATCTAAAGATTATAAGCATTTTTTCTATGTGACTTGTTGAACATACATGTATTTTCCTCACCTCAGGGCGCACTGTAGCATAGGTTGCAGTCTCAATTCCCTGGTCTATTTCTGTACTTAACCAGTATATAAGTCGCACTATATTACAAGACGCACTTTATAACATACGTAAAAAACGCAGACAAAGACAAAACAGTAAACTGAGTCAACTTTATTAAATAAAATATTCACCCTTCTTTCAAAATTCTGTCCAACATTCCAGGATACTTATCATCATTGTCTCAGTAAGACTCGCTGGACGGTTGCGTGTCAACATTGACCCAGGTTTTCTTGAAAGCTATGATGATAGAGGCTGGCTTTACCTTAACCCATGCTTCTACAATCTACTCGCTTGTGGCGGCGTAACTTGCCGGCTGTTGCCTTCCAGTTTAAACTGAGCCTCATAAGAGTGTCGATTTACCGATGCCATTCTAAGGGGTTCTTAGACAAGTATCAAACTGAGCCTCATAAGAGTGTCACTTTACCGATGCCATTCTAAGGGGTTCTTAAACAAGTATTAAACTGAGCCTCGTAAGAGTGTCACTTTACAGATGCCATTCTAAGGGGTTCATAGACAAGTATTAAACTGAGCCTCATAAGAGTGTCAGTTTACCGATGCCATTCTAAGGGGTTCTTAGACAAGTATTAAACTGAGCCTCATAAGAGTGTCACTTTACCGATGCCATTCTAAGGGGTTCTTAGACAAGTATTAAACTGAGCCTCATAAGAGTGTCACTTTACCGATGCCATTCTAAGGGGTTCTTAGACAAGTATTAAACTGAGCCTCATAAGAGTGTCACTTTACCGATGCCATTCTAAGGGTTTCTTAGACAAGTAGTAAACTGAGCCTCATAATAGTGTCACTTTACCGATGCCATTCTAAGGGTTTCTTAGACAAGTAGTAAACTGAGCCTCATAATAGTGTCACTTTACTGATGCCATTTTAAGGTGTTTCTTAGACAAGTAACTAGCGATTAGCAGCACATCTCTGTTGTATGCTTAGTAGGGGTTTTAATAGTTTCATCAGGAAATGGTTCATCGAGCGGTGATCGTAGAGCACTTAGCAAAGTGCACACAAAAGACTTGAGAACTTGATCGACAAGCAAGCAAGCAAGATGCATTGTATTAAAGGGCATACAGTTGATTTTTGAGAAAACTTCAGGCTTTTATGTGCGCCTTATGGTCTGAAAAATACCTCATCTTGATGCTTTGAATTGCAGCAAATCTTACATTTTTAGCTGATAAAGTGCCCGTCTACTGGAGAGATGCACCACCTGCAGGAGATTCTACATAAGCCTATTAACAGAATTCAGCGAAACAGTCTCTTGCTTCAGGACCTTATCAACTGTACACCCGTCTCTCACGCCGACTATGACATGCTCCAACGAGCCCTCAAGCTATCACAGCATTTCCTTCGCGAGCAGATGAGTCTTTCAGCGGGAAACAACGGCGAGGTTCTCTATTTTAACGCTTTCCTTTTGTCGATTTCCTTTTTTCCATGCATAATACAAGGTTGTAAACGAGTGACCTGTAAGATTGGTTAAAATGGAGACCAGCTTACAGCTGGTGTAATTTCTACAGTCTTCTTCTGATATATCTTCTATATCATATAACTCCGATTTTATTTTGTTACAACAGTGAGATGAGAAAAAAGGCCGCAAATTGAATGCCTATAAATTTTTGTCATATATGTTTACAGTTTAGTTCAGTACTCTTTAGATTTAACCTTGACCTCAGCTATTTTAAAAACTTAGCAGTCATTCACGTCAAAAGCATTCATGTACCAATATGTACATGTAGGCACTGACACTATTTAGACTAAAGACTGGTTTCTAAAATCTTTGACTAATCTCATGCCTCAAATCACTGTCTTTCAGAGGTGTGTAATCAACTGATCATTTACTGTGTTGTGTATCTCCTAGAACAAACACCTTTTGCTTTGAAGTACTGTATGTTTGTTGTAACATGTGAATCATGGGAAAATACTTACACCTCGCAGCAGAAGCCATTTGAGAGACTAAAGTGTCGACTCATTCCTTGTCCGTGTTCTTTCAATAGTTTTGTAATTTCCATCAGGTAGCATTTCTATTGCTTGATACTAAATATAGACACTATAGATTTTATAGATAGATACTAGAGACACTATATAGATGCTAGATATTAGATATAGACCTAGATATATAGAAATATAGAAATATATTGGATAGCAATAACACAAATATAGTGTATAATCTATGTTTGTAGACCCCGCTGCACGTGCTCGTCAAAAATCAACTTCTAGTGGAATACATCGCTGGAAAAGCTCGCAAGTTGCGCCATGTCTTTATCTTTCACGACCTCATCGTCTGCACCAAATGCGAGATAGAAAAGTGAGTCGTTTCGTGACATAGATTATTTAGATATTATACTATAACAGAGTTTGTATTGTAATGCTAGCATGGTTGATATGTTACAACTTGTTCTACTATATAGTTAATCATTTTCGTAGAGGAAAGCAGCATTATGTGGTCAAGTGGTATGCACTCCTTTCTGACCTGCAACTAAGTGATAGAATGGATGACACGCCGGTTGAGTGGAAGAAGAGAGAAGCAAAAGCAGAGAAAGAGATACAGATGATGAAAGGAAAGTTAAAGGATTCAAAGGAGCAGCTGCGACGGGAGTTCAAAGAATGCAAAGATGTAGGAAGACCGATATATCTACTTTCCTTGAAATATCTCACATCTTTTCTGTTAGCTTGTCTTTCAAAGCTAACTCTCATAATAGTGTTGAGTAATTTATCTCGCATTAACTATCTGTATACTTATAAAACTCCAATCATCTTGTAGACTTATTTGATCTTGTCGCATTGAAGAAACAACGTAGCGCTTCATTAAAGATTGCTATGCTACGTAGACAATCCTCGGGCATTCAGCTTTGCATACTGACGCCATATCGACTGTGCCAATCGCCAATCCAACCGACATCAGCATTTCAGAATACTCTTTCCGATAATAAGATCGGTGTTCTGCGACGTTACAAATGCTTATTTAATATGAGAAAGCAAGTCAACTCTAAGCTATGCCTGGCTCAATTGGCACTCTTGGCTTTTTCGTTTCAAGTGCATTTTTATATAAGTGCATCAACATTTATCTGATTAGAAACTCAAAAATGCGCTTTCACATTCATTAAGGACAATAATTATTGTCCTCAATGAATGCGTCTATATATTGTTGCCGTGAAACAACTCGCGTTGACAATTAAATAAATCTCCGGCTTACCGCTAGTATGCTATAATATGTTATAATGAGCTAATCGTCTTGTTTCTACACGAAGGAGCAATTGAAGTTTTCTGTCACACTCTAGAAAATGTTGAGTTATAAAATATAAACGCAGCATAAACATAGTCAAGTTAACTTTATACACAATTCTTTCATTTTAAGAATGCTTATTGTTTGAGTCTATGCGTGAAGAGTTGACTTGGACAATTAAATGACATTTTTATTTTATAACTCAGCTATTTTGAAAATTTAACTTTGAGCGCTGGACTCTTCAAATGTCTATTCTAATTATTTGAATAAACAAAGGGATACATCACTCTGCCACCTTAGTGATACATGACACTGACAGCTTAGAACTTCGTAGCGTATTTGTTCGTAACATGCTGTTCATTTTTGCTTCATCGAAGATACTAAGACAACATGATAAGATTGCAACTTGCATTTTCATTCGTATCTGCTTGTCGCATGGTGTTTTCGGTGGTAAAATAATAGATATATCGCCTTTTTCTTTAGCAAGAAAAGGGATCCATTTTTAAACCACTCAATATTTGCAGAAAAATATGGACAGGAGCACAAATATGAAGATTCAGAGGTTGACGAAAAAGATCCATGATCAAGAGGCTAACCTGATACTGGCAGAACCAAGGTTAAGATTCACTTTTAGCACAACGAGAAACCAACAGTTCTGTTTCCTTTTGCCATCTGACTACGAAAGACGTGATCTTCAGGAAACAATTCAAGCGCTCAAGGCAAAATGTAGGCAACTCTCAGGTGTTCAGTACCTGTCTGGCTTCTCTATGCCCCTGTTGTCTATTGCATCTTACACCAGCACCTTATATAATACTTGTACTGTTGTTTAACTTACTCTTGCATTGTATACTATGTCTCTGTTATGTCTGGTCTATTCGTTGGGACTACTTCTCTTGCACCTGCAGTATCCTTTCTTAAACCTGCACTATCCCTTCTCGCACCTGCACTCCACCTGCTCACTCCTGCATTTCACCTTACACGTGGACTACCCCTTCTTACACATGCACTCTACCTGCTTACTCCTGCACTCCACCTTCCTACACCTGCACTACCCCTTTTTACACCTGCACTACCCCTTCTTACACCTGCACTACTCCTTCTTACACCTGCACTACCCCTTCTTACACCTGCACTACCCCTTCTTACATCTGCACTACCCCTTCTTACACCTGCACTACCCCTTCTTACACTTGCACTACCCCTTCTTACACCTGCACTACCCCTTCTTATACCTGCACTACCCCTTCTTACACCTGCACTACCCCTTCTTACACCTGCACTACCCTTTCTTATACCTGCACTACCCCTTCTTACACCTGCACTACCCCTTCTTACACCTGCACTACCCCTTCTTATACCTGCACTACCCCTTCTTACACCTGCACTACCCCTTCTTACACTTGCACTACCCCTTCTTACACTTGCACTACCCCTTCTTACACCTGCACCACATCTCCTACACTTACTCTCCCTTACTTTCACTCTGTTTCTCTTACGCCTGTTATGTTTCTTTGACTGTCTCTCTTTTATTTCTACTTCACACATACATTTAATTGTCTCCTTTGTACTTGAGCAGTGCCTGTGGAATCAACACTAAAGATGACTCTGCAAGAGGTTCAGTCTATAATAGACATGTGTAAAGAAAATGCTCATCTTAACAATGTTAACCAGATGGTTATGAAGGAAGCCACTGATGAAGATATCGTCAATGGTCAGCTCACAGTCACCATACACAAGATACTCGGGTTGCAAGCCTCATGTGGTTAGTAGAGACATTCTATGGTCTCATCTTTGTCTTGCATTGAGTCAATGTGGCGGTTTTAATATAATATTCTTTGCTGTCAACTAAGATGCATTGTATCTCGTTATGCTAAACGGAGATTTTAGTAAACTTTAAGGAGGTCTCACATCAGTATTTACTATAATGAGAGCTGTGTCTGTCCATCCTTCTGTAGACATGGTTGATGGTTGGAAAAAAGATTGGGTTGTACAGGAATTGAACTTGTGTCTCGCAGCGTACTGGCGCAACACTCCAACATAGTATTGGAATCGCTGAATAATTGTATATATGGTTATTACACCTGATGATCTCTCATGGCACACTAGACTGTCAGGGTACTAGTTTTTTTTAAAATATAGACTCTTTTGCAATATTTTCAGTTGTACATAAATAATATTGACATAGCTATTACTATAAATGACAAATGATGTCTAACAGCTTTTTTTAGTAATATACATCTTTCTACAGTGGAACTTTATTTGAAGTTCAATTTATCAAGTATATAATGTTTATTAATTTGTGTTTTTGATTTACTTTTTATACCTTCTTGACTTTGCAGAGACCTTCACAGATATAGAAGTTGATTCTTTTGGTCACTTCAATCTGAAAGCCAAAACTACCGTGGTCAACTCAGACAAGCCAGTTTGGAATGAGAGTTTTGCTATTGATTTGGAATCGTCAAGCACTCTGAGGTTAATCTGCTACAAGAAGACAGCAGATGGTGATGTTCTACTTGGCAAATGTCCACTCAATGTAAGTGCATACTTGGCTTTCTGTAAGATTTTGTATTGCTGTATATATATGAACTAGCAAAATGTCCGACATTGCACAGGTGTTAAAAATCAGCTTATAAACCGTGACATTTAATGTAGTTGCTTGCCATTAGCCTGGCACATTGCTAATGGCTGATTTGAGTAAGCTAGCACTTTGAGTACTTACCAATAAGAGCCATGAGAGCAAGCATAAAATGATGTTGTGCAGAATGGTATGCGTCTTTTCACCCACATAGCGACATATATTGCCTCAGACTTCAATGCATCTCTCATAGCTTAATTGATAAAATATTTGCTTGGCGAATGGGAGCGTCCAAGATCAAGTCTAGCATGAAACGGATATTTCATTCCTAAATTTTAATAGCTATACAAACCGAAACACACACCCACACACTTTGGGATTTATATAATTTATAGATTAGTAACCAACTTGCTTGTATTCTCTGTGCAAAACTTGTTTATCTGGTACGGCTGTGCACTGGACCCCTAGTGTTAACTAAATAGGCACGTGTGAATTAGAAAGTATATTTATTTAAGCACTCCGAATTCACTTATAATTATGAAGTGTGGCTTAGTTTAATTCTGTCTTCGTTTAAGATGTGATCTTTTAGTGATTTTAAAAACTTCACACTGAAATGGCAATTGTTTTGCAGGTATAATTTAGATTGAAGAGGTAATGTACAAATGTATGTTAGAAACTAGTGGTTTTTTAAAAGCATTCTCGCCTATCCTTATTTCCTTTGAAACATTGAAATTTGTCCAATAAACATAAGAATCAAGATACAGAACTAGTGTACTAACACCACCATAATAGAGGTCATGAAGGTGAGAATAAGGGTCAAAGTTCAGCAAAGGATGTACAATAGATTCTTACAGGTTTTGGGATTTCCTACAAAGATGTTAGGTTCACGTTTGTTCACTTTTTATCTATTTATTACTACTTTTTTCTGATTTTCACAGCTGCACAAGCAGTGGTTGAAACAGGGCTTCCAGGAAAAGGAACTCTCCATGAATGAGGTGACCCTGACCCTTTCCATCAAGTATAAGACAGCCGAGCAAACGATACACCGCATTCCATCTCGGGTTAGTTCTTCATCTCACTGACTTTCAGAGCTTTTCCGTGTGTTTTACATATCAACATCATAGAAGCGAGGCAAACCTTTTCATACGAGTTTGTGAGTGAGCTTTTATATATTGCACACTTTTTTAGATTGAGTCTGGAATCTTTGGTGTAAGGCTCGCCTCTACATGCAACAAGGAAGGGTTGAAAGTGCCTGCCTTTATATCGGCTTGCATTGAGGATGTGGAACGCCGAGGAATAGACGAGATGGGCATATACAGGGTCTCGGGCACCACCTCAGACGTGCAGCGCATACGCAAGGCATTTGATAAAAGTATGATTCTAATTTGACTATATCAAAGGAGTTTTTCTTGTTTTTTTAAAGTACCGTAAAGCCTCCAATTGAACGCCATCGCGCTCTATTTTTAACCCCTCCTTTGTAATGGCCGCCAAATAGAGGTGGCTTTCAAATAGAGATTGGCATTGTATTTTTCAAATGGCTTGTCAGAATTTTGAGAAGATAAATTTAGCCCTTCAACGGGCGAAGCAAATGTCATGTATATTTTGCTCTCTCCTTCCGGTAGAGCGACATTAACTTTTTTGGATGCAATAAATCTGCTAACTTACCTTCAACTTGTCAAAGATCTCTTAATAAATATGCATTGAGAAGCCGCGAAATATATCTACCAGTTGTTATCTATTGCAATTGACCTGCGATTATATTATAGCTTGTGTCCTGCTTCGCAATTTGTTAGATATTTCAATTGTTATGTCATTCTAAATTTAAAACATATTTTATATTTATATTTAACAATGTTGCATAAAAACTCATTGCACTCATTGATTACTACAGTTTGCAGCCAAAACTAGCTTTTTTATGTGCAATAGAAGAGGAGTTACGAGCGTCGATCAATTGTAAAATCAGATAATGCAATGATGCTATCAAATACGGTAATATGCTGTAAATCTGCAAATTTATAAGTTACATGTATGTATATAACAATAATCTGTCAAATTCTACAAATGTATATTCATGAACAAATGACATAAACAAACCATATTTATACTACATGCAGAAACAAAAATTGATGTTTTTGTAACAAAATATTTGCATCGTTTGGTCCGCCAGTTGCGTTTTGATTGTTGCTTTCGATGGAATGAACATCTTCTGGTTATCCAATACTTTCCACAATGTCTTTTGACTTTAACTTTTCTTCTGTACTACTAAACTAGTCGATATTAGCGTCAAAACAATTGTTAAGCAGAGTAAAACTTTTACACGTAGCATTTAGCTCAAATGCAATGCGTAAAAGTTTTGCTTACTAAGCACAACTTGTAGCCTAAAACTAGTCGTTCATATACCATTGTAAATGTAAACCGTTTTTTATATACATATGCTTCAAAGTATCAACACCACGTTGAACAAGGAACTACTATTAGCCTCATACAATTATTAATTATTTGTATGGCATTGCTTTCATAGTTTTAATAACAAAAAACGAAAAACTCTAGAGTTGGACAATGAGAGAATTAATTGCTATTGATGCAAACGATTCATTATTAATACGATTTTGTGAACACTTTACTGATCACTTGTATTATGGGTTCGTAAAGATCAAAGAATGTCAGTGATGGTCAAATGACGGTGGCGTTCAATTAGAGTGGGGCAGTCTATTTTTCAAAAATTCTCCCATAGTGGTGGTCAAATAGAGGTGGCGCTCAATTAAAAGTGGCATTCAATTAGAGGTTTAATGGTAAATAACTTTCTGCAGAGTGTATAGATAGTATGATAGTAATGATGACCTCCAACGTCAACACTGCAATCACCTGTGCAGATCCAGAATAGGATCTGCACAGGTGATCGATCTGCACAGTAAGCTATGGAGTGATCTAACAACATACTGATATGCGAGCAGACATTTTACTCCAACTAAAGGTATTGCAGAAAGAAAGACAGATAGTAGACCTATAAGATCAATGTTTGCTCTCTAAGCAAGTTAGCCAATTTTCTAAAATATGTAAATACGGGGGAGACAAAGATTAACTAATATGATGATGTAATGATAGCTAAAAAAGGTTTCATGTTGCCTTAGATTCAAGAGTTGGCAAAGCCTTGTTGCCGGAGACTGATATAAATGCCGTGACTGGTGCACTGAAGCTATACCTGCGGGAGCTACCAGAGGCACTCATTACAGACGCACTCTATCCTTCTATGAAAGATGCATATCGTAAGTGGATAATCCTTGCTAATCCTTTCATATTCTACTTTCAGATGCCTACTGTGTTTCCTATGTATTGTATTGTGTACATCACAGATGCCTACTGTGTTTCCTATGTATTGTATTGTGTACATCACAGATGATTAATGTGTTTCCTACGTATTATTGTATTGTATACATCAGTCCTTTTTGTTCTCTCTAGAAATACAGGATAAGGGTGAACAAGAGAAACAGATGATTGCTCTACTCGGTTCCCTCCCAGACCCTAACTATCACACCATGATGGCGATTCTAGAGCATCTTGTCAGGTAACGACTAGTATTATCTTTTGCACAGTTTCACCTGCATTCAGTCTATTAACTTGTACTGTGTAAAGTCAGAAAAACTGAACACAAGTTGTACTTTGAGATGCATAGTTGAAGAAACGCGCCAATTGCAGCCAGGAGCAAACGACAAAATGTTAACTTAGTGTTAAAAATACTGAATTCGGCGCATCTTCTTGCGCCATCATAGAGGTTTGTATGTTTATTTAACACTGAGTTGGGTATTAAGAAACTTCACATTTTGGTTAAAATAGCCTTGAATATCATCTCATGGTGAATGAATAGAGTTAACTGGAGTATAGCTATGTAACTGTCTATAATGACAGACATTAGAGTAGTAAGTAGAGACTATAAGTTGACCAATTTTGTTTTGGAGGATTATAGCATGTGGCACTGATACGGCTGACTCTTGGAAATCGTTAAGAAAATGTTTGAAATATACCAAATGGCTATCGTGAAAATTAAGCACTTTGTTTGCAGTATGTGTATGGAAGTCGTGTACTAGGGCATCGAGTTCATCAGCGCGACTTGGGTTCATTATTATGACTTGTATATTCTCAAACACTCATGCTTAAAGCATTGGAAATGCGGAACACAGTCAATGCTTTAATATTAGTTAATCTTTCTATTTTCTTATATAATTACTATTTAAGTATCATTAGCATTCATGTTCTATTTATTTAATTTAAAGATGGTTCTATTCAAAATTGTTTGATTACTCAGGGTGGGAGAGCACGAGTCCAAGAACAAGATGCCTTTTCACAATTTGGCTGTTGTGTTTGGCCCGACTCTCCTTAAACCCGCTGTAAAGAAACATGCTTCAGATACTATTAACCTGCTCTCAAGCGGTGCTAATGACGCAATGTGCCAATCAGGAATTATCTTCTACTACTTGACTCTTTTAAAGAAAGGCGTGCAATTCAGATAAGCAATGTTCGTAGTCTTCCCGTCTACCAACTACAATCAAGCATCGGATCGATGTATTTTGTTGTTCATAATGATATTCTTACGCAATTTTACTATATACTCAAAATGTAAGTTCAAGTGCTTTGTACTTGTTGAGCATCTTCTATATTAGATAAATTTCATTTATTTTTGCTTTACATTTTACATGCTAGCAGTAATAGCATATCGCGTGTGCTCGATATTGTCATATTTTATGTAGCTATTGTATTTCAATATTATACATTTATAAAATACAAAGAGTAATAATGTGCTATACACCTGCCACTATATATTGTATTATATTAATTGAAGAAATTGCAAATAGCGTCATTTTGCTGGTTCGTAAAAGTGAAAAAATGCACAAAAGGAAGAGCAGCAATACACCACTTTGCTAAAAAATTTTGCATAATGTTAGACAATTGCCATTGCTTCAGTCGAATGACTTGGGTTGATGCGTAATATGAGCGCAAGTACAAGTTTAGCAAAGAGAAGACAACTCTTTAGCCCAGGTTAACCATGTCATTGAGAAGCTGTCTAGAACTCTCCATGCTACTTTCTCCACGCAACAAGTTGGATATTCTCGAGAGCACTCTGTACTCTTGACTTATTGATAAACGGTCTACAGGCTTACTCGCCGCTGCCTGGTGTGTATGC
This sequence comes from Watersipora subatra, assembly GCF_963576615.1. NCBI lineage: Eukaryota > Metazoa > Bryozoa > Gymnolaemata > Cheilostomatida > Watersiporidae > Watersipora > Watersipora subatra. Next base: position 42,446,771 of record NC_088708.1, on the reverse strand, counting down.
CGCCGCTGCCTCGAGTGGATGCTACTATCACGGCTGTGTCTCTCTTTGTACAATGGAGAATCTCTCTTCGCTTGATCACGTGATTCTTGTTCATCCAAGGACAAAATGGCTCGAACAAGACCTGCCTCATCATCCCCAAATATGTAGTTGGAGAGCCTGCTGAGCACTAAAAACCTCTCTTCATTGCTGAATGCCACGTTCTCTTCATTGTCGTTAATATCTGATAGCAAATCATCAAATATCACCTCAATCGCTATCGGGTTGAGGGATGTATCAGGTGCCAGCTTGAGTTTATCAGTTGGTGCGCAAAAGGCTAGGCTCAGTAATAGAGTGAGCGTGTAATAGCTGAGTGTGTTCATTCTGTAATAGATACAGGAATATGCTTTGAGAGATGAAACAACACCCAACCATGAATGCTAAAATAAATAATATCTGTAGATTATTTAACCTTTCAAGAAAATTTTTTATTCAAACTAAAAACACAACTCATAGAATGCTATGGCTCCTACCTTTTCTCTTCGTTACCGTCGGCAGAAGGGTTGTCGTATGATACATTTAAGTGCTGCAGCTCTGCCTCAAGAAGCCTTTATATACGAACAAAAAATTCATTAAGTGACAATTGTAGCTAATTACGACATTGATTTTACCGCCTTTCAATCATAAGGTCTTTACAGATAGGTTCTCCTGCACGTGGCACTGCTGCATGTTCTTTAATTGAAAATCATAAAGCTGACTCAAATAGGTTGTTTATATGCTAGTATAAGGGATCTGTTATTATTACTATTACCAATGTTATTACTGTTATTATTACTATTACCAATGTTATTATTGTCAATATTGATGCTATCAATGTTATTGCTGTCATTATTATTGCCAATGTTATTATTGTCATTGTTACTGTTATCAATTTTCGAGTTCTATTTTGAGACATTTTGGCACAATCACAAAAATGTTACGCATTTTATGCAGACCTAGCTGTCTTTGTCTCTCAGCGACAATTTACAAGAGATTGTCAGCTTCTTTTAGTTTCCCTCTCAGTTTTTTTGTTTACAAAGAGAGTTTTAGCCAATCAAACAAGCAAACCTGATTGACAGATCTTTCTTACAATTGTAAGAAATGTAATGACTGCATTGTATATATATATGTCATAATATCGGCAAAAGCCTGCTCCTCGCAAGATTTGTAGCAACAAATTTGTACATTATTTAGAATGTGCTTTGTGCAAAGGATACTTTTAAAAACAAATTTACTGATAAACAGGTGTTGACTGTGTAATCTAATATATGTACCATGAATATATAATTTCCTAGTTTATCTTGAGCTTAGTTCGATGCAGTTAAAACAGAAATTACTTGCTTTTGATTCGTAGAAAGCTTGCAACTTGTAATGACATACAACATAATGTGATTATATGCATATCTACACTTACAGTGATATACAACATGATATGATCATCTGAATATGTACACTTAGTGATATACAACATGATATGATCATCTGAATATGTACACTTAGTGATATATAACATGATATGATCATCTGAACATGTACACTTCAAGTGATGCACAGCATAAGATTGTCTGAATATGTACACTTACAGTGATATACAACACACTATGATCATCAACATATGTACACTTATAGTGACATACAGCATGATAGGATTATCTCAATATATACACTTAACATGTACCGAAAGCAAGTTTGGCATTCATCCATAGAATCGTTAAGACTGGCCATATTGGTAATAACTGTAGTATAATTGTCACTGATTAGCTACACGCCGACACTTCAGATCGTGAGAAAAAATACCAACAAGGTGTGACTGACACCTTTTTAGACTATTAATAATAATATGTAAATTTGTTCCTTGGCCTAATCATATAATTGATTATGTCTATACTGTGCTCGCTTGCAGAGATTGTTTACTCGTTAGCATTTGAGCTGATAACAATTTTAAAGCATTAATAAATGGTATTGTAAGCTTATAATTATATAGGCAATAAAGAATTAATACTTTTTTGGGTAAAAATGTTACCAATAACTTGAAAGTAGTTCTTAAAATAGAAGTAGAAAATATAAGTACATTCAATGTTATTCACTCGGTCAGGTTAAAAGTTCATGCCTATGTCAATTACAAATATTTTTAGCTTTTCAGATTTCCTCAGATGCTCACTAAAATATCTATCTAAATATGTGATGAGAGTCTCATAGGGTCTCATCATGAGACCCTATGCGTAAAGCATTTGAAATAGACTGTGCTCCTAAAAGGCTAAATTTAAAATTTCAAGACACTGTTATAAAAAGAGCCATTTCAGATCAATCTCATCCGAACCCTAATACAGTGCTAACCATAAATCAACTTGCAAATTAATGCCATCAGACTTGACACTATTCCGGTTGCACATTGAATAGATTTCATTGTTCAAATCCAAAGTTGTTAATCAACCGTGTAGCTTGCAACTGCGTCGTCTTATAATACATGTTATTATACTTGAGATTTGATGTGATGGACTCCTTTCTTTAAACGGAAATATCACCAGAAATGTTTTAATTATTCACTTGGTCAACGGTTCTGTGGACCAGTTACAGGAAATGACAGGAGGTCAGAGTATGAAGAGCAGCCCTTCTCCATACATAAATATGTGAGTTTAATTTGGCACTAAAAATTGGACCAAAATACTGAAGAGTTCTTAACAGAATAGCAGGACAAGGTTTCCGTGAGGACATGTGGGGTAATAAGACTAGAAATAGAGGCCAAATATACATTGTCGGTCAATCAATAATTCTAGCTCACAACAGGAGGTTGACACAAGCCTTCAAATGAGTTGTAAAAAGATCAGGGTTCCATGCAATTCGAAAGCTGTATGCATTTTTATTAACAGATGAACAAATGGAAATATTTCATAAACTATAAATATGGAGATGCATGAAAATGCATGAAACTGCGTCTTCAAAAATTTCAAATACAAAAACATCCAGTCAAATTGATACTGCATTGGAAATTGTACTTCAATATTCTACTGCAATACTACTAATTTTTTGCAATAATTTTGAAATAATATAATAACATAATAGGATAATATGAATTTGAGCATTCTGTACTATAATACAATGTGAACATAGCTGATATATATATATATATATATATATATATCACAGCATCTACTGATAAGCAACTAGATTGTAGATATAGGGTGTCAAGGTGGTCACAGACTGGAATCCTAGTGTCCAGTGTCATGTGTACACAAAAGCTGAAAGAGCGTTGATGGGTGACAGGTTAATAACCTGACGTCTGATGAGGAATTTGCAGCGGCACTTATTCTAACAATATCGTTACCTACACCACAACAAAGCCAACATTCTGTGCTTGTCTATAAATAGCTTTTGTTTGTATTTATACACCATGGATATATCTACATACGTTATTTATAGCAAGCATGGAATGCTGGCTTTGTTGTGGTCGAGCAAAGGAATATACATAGACGACATGATCGGATCACTGTCAGAAACGTTAAGAGTGCTTGAAAGGGAGAAGTGTTTTATGCAGATCCGTGTGAAATGTGAGCATGAAAGCCATAGGGAGAAGTAATAAACAGAGCCCCTGGTCTCAAACAGTATGGTGAGATGGTTTGAGAGGGTATGAGGACTCCAAAGAAAAATTCCGTATAACATATATTTCCTGAGTATTCCTTGATCCAAGGCTATTAGACATTTACATTCATTTCACATCTGCAAAAAATATGTATGTATCATGTAGATTTACTATAATCTACATGAATAAAATACCAACAAAATAGGATGTCTTTTCAATGAAATCCTCTCACATTTTTCAAGTTTTCAGATTCCATTGCTGCTATTCAAGAGAATATGAATTCTCCTATTAAAATTCGTTCTAAATAAAATTATAGTATCACAAATAGAATTATAGTACCACAGATATAATTGTAATATCACAGATATAATTATATAATATCAAAAATATAATTATAGCATTAGATATATAATTATACTATCACAGATATAATTATAGTATCACAGATATAATTATAGTACCACAGATAGAATTATAGTATTACAGATATAATTATAGTATTACAGATATATTTATTGTACCGCAGATACATTTATAGTACCACAGATATATTTATAGTACCACAGATATAATTATAGTACCACAGATATAGTTATAGTACCACAGATATAATTATAGTATTACAGATATATTTATAGTACCACAGATATATTTATAGTACCACAGATATAATTATAGTATTACAGATATAATTATAGTACCACAGATATAATTATAGTACCACAGATATAATTGTAGTATTACAGATATATTTATAGTACCACAGATATAATTATAGTATTACAGATATAATTATAGTATTACAGATATAATTATAGTATTACAGATATAATTATAGTAATACAGATATATTTATAGTAGCACAGATACAATTATAGTACCACAGATATAATTATAGTATTACAGATGTATTTATAGTACCACAGATATAATTATAGTACCACAGATAGAAAGAACTATAGTTCAAAAGAACTGGCTCAGCATAAGAATGTTAAGGGTTAAGGCATTCTGTTTTCTAAACAAAGTATAAACACGCTTGCAAGGCGGCTTCCGAAGATATCCACCCACAGACCCCCTGAGCTCTCTCATAGAGATCTTGGTGAGAGAAAATTGATGCACATGATCTCCCAACACAAACATTGCGCAATCAACTTACAAAGAGGCTGCAGATTCTTCCTTGGTGGGGTTGTAATGTACCTAAAATAGCAGATGCATAGATTATAGCGACAGGAAATTAGCAGCCCATATGTAAGTGACACGCCACCCACATTCAGGCAGCAACTCCCAAGAGATACAAGAGGAACAATGACCTCCATCAGTATTTATATGAGCTGAAGATGTAATCAACATACAACTTACACAACAACTCATAAAGAGAATCACGTTTAATAGCCGCACAGCCGTGCACCTGCCACTTTGGACCACAGCTATTACCAACCACATACATATGAGTTCCAGACCTGACAACTACTTTGAGATAATCGTTTAGTTATAAAATAATTATTGTCTTCCTGCTGAATAGTAGAGAAAAAGATGGTTTCTCAGTCAGCTCGCATCTTGGACAGCTATTACTATTATTGCGTTTATCATTATTACTGTAAAGTTTTCACAATGCTCCTTCTGAATGTTACACTGTTGTCCATTATTATTATTATTCATGTTATTTTCATTATTCTTGTTATTTTGTGTTTTATAAGAGGCTTTAGGTAAAAAACTGAAAAGATAGTTTGCATAATTTATTATTGCTAGAGCAACATAATCTTGTGCTGAAGACTGTATTGTTAGCTCCAGTCGCATTATTATTATTACAATATTACTATCATTATTACTATTATTACTAATATTATTGCTGTTATTATATCATTATTATTGCTATTATACTGCCATCTGAATTAAGATTCTTGAGAAGATATACCACAAAAAAGTGCAAATTTGTCTCATCAGAAGCGTCTACTCTCAGAATTCCATTGTTTAGAAGAGCGTTATTTACTATTTACTGAATGATATGACAGCGGTAGCCGTCGACGTCATACCGAAAATTTAGCTGCAGGCAGATTTTCTGCATCCTGATTCTTAGCAACTGCAAATGCGACTGTAAGAGTTTTGTGTGAAATAAACACTCGAACATTTAAGATGAGCCAACTAGAATTAGGTCAACACGGCCAGAGATATAGGTCAACAGGGCTGTAGGCTACGCCAGCTAAGCTGAGGAAACATGGGAAAGCGGATGAAATATGCTGTGATTCATTGCGACGCTATCAAAAGGTGCGCAAAGGCAGTTTGAAGATGTCTGAATGATTATGCAACAGTTGATGTGGGGTGAGAAGAAAGGTTTATATAATATAGGTAAAAGGAAAACAATGCCCTGCAGGAGAGTGCTTCACCAACCTGGGCAACATTTGAAGAGTTTTAAAGAAGAGTGATGCAAGAGAAAATGTTTTGACACAAACCTGTATCCTCAGTCTTGCAGTTGGCAGCAAATACAGCCTGTTATTCTAATATAACAACTGAAAATGTTCAAATCTGAGGTTTTTTCATCTATTTTGAGCATTCACGAGAATATTAGTAAACTTAAGAAAATTTCAAGTAAATGATTGTTCATTTTAAATTAATTAAATTAAATTTGTTAATACTTAATTCACTGCTTTGGCAAATGGGTCGGCCAATCACAGCCTTTTTTCAACATCTTCCATATATAAATTTCTCAAAGTATGTCGCATATATGTCGGCTTTCCGTCTATAGGTCTTAAAATCTTGGTTTACCGCAATCTGATGGATTAGAACTCACGACGGCTTTCTCATCGATGAGGGTTTCATCCGGATGCTTTACCACTGAGCGATAACGCCATAGCGATCGTGTACGTTTTCATGTAAAATATACAGCCTGCGCGTGCTAATTATTTTAGCCTTAGGTTTTTCACCAAAGATTTCGAGATTTGTTTGCCTCGGAGCTTAAACATAAATTCGGTTCTCGACTACACTGGAGCATGCGCATTAACATGGGAAATGCAATTAACAAAGCTCCGGAAACGCTTGGAAACGGATAAGCATTTTACACTTCGTAAATGCTTTACAAAAAGGGAGAAACCATGTGGGACGACGCCTCCTCTACCGAAGAATTTTGCTAAGGAGTTAACCCTTCCAGTCGAGTTACCCTAAACTGTTTTGGAGGATGAGTCTCCTTAAAAGATGTAAAGTAAACAGGCCATTGCTGTTTATATTTTCTTTTTCCTATGATGTAACTATCTGTTGCATATTTTTTAGTATTGTATTTTAACCTTTAATGCTTTGGATGTTTTAAAAGCCAAACATACGAAATGTTTACTTTTGCTTTCTTTTTTCATCATCATCATAAATATAAAACATTTTATTAAAATTAAACACGATCTATATATGACCGTTTCTATTTATAGTATGCCGTATACAGTACATCTTATGGTGTAAAATGTTGAAAACATACTTTACCGATGTATATCTCTGAATTTACCCAAGTTTTTCCTCATCTTGGAAGGATTAAAATCTACATAATTTTATCTTAATAGAAAAAATTGTTTCGGATCTCAAAACACTCAGTTAGCAACGCTAGAACAACCTAACACATAATGTAACCTAACAGGTAACACATAACAACCTTTTGGAACGATTATGTTCGATAACTGAGTTTCCACTGTACGTTACTAAAGGCTATACGTCGCTGAAAGTTATGAACTTTTAAATTTACAGTGGTTTGAAAACATTTAGGCCCTACAGTTGTTTTGTTTATTTTTAATTTAGTTGTCCTGCACAAAACCTTTTCCTCATGATATGAAGTTGAAAGTTACAGTTGTTAAGTAAAGATGTAAAGTAAACAGGCCATTGCTGTTTACATTTCCTTTTTCCTACGATTTTTGATGCAACTATCTGTTGCATTTTTGCTGTTTCATTATCTATTTTTGCAACTTTTAGTTTTGTATTTTAACCTTTAATGCTTTGGATGTTTTAAAAGCCAAACGTACGAAATGTTTACTTTTGCTTTCTTTTTCCATCATCATAAATATAAAACATTTTATTAAAGTTAAACACGATTTATATATACCCGTTTCTATTTATAGTATGCAGTATACAGTACAGCTTATGGTGTGAAATGTTGCAAAAAATACTTTACTGAAGTATATCTCCGAATTTACCCAAGATTTTTTCATCTTGGAACGAATTAAAATCTACTTAATTTTATTTTAATGGGAAAAATTGTTTCAGATCTCGAAAAACTTGGTTAGCAATGCTAGAACAGTTCAGCTAGAATAGGTTGAACTGTACGTTATTAAAAGCTATACGTCGCTGAAAGTTATGAACTTTTAAATTTACAGTGGTTTGAAAACTTTTTCCTCATGATGTGAATTTTGAAAGTTACAGTTGTTTGAAAAATTTTGAAAACCTTTACAGTTGTTTTTATTTTGTTAAATTTTATTCATTTTGTAAATTAGCGCTTGTTTTAATAGCAATGTAGTATAGTAACAAGCGCTATTTCCTTTCCTCAACAGCCGAATGTTTCGTGTATCAAAAAATTTTTTTATCAGTGCTCACTTTGTGTATTAGCTTACACATCTTTCCTTCTAAACCTAACCAATTAGTAATTCATAACTATTGTCACATTTTACAACAATCATTTGTAAGATTAATGTAAGATTATCTGTAAGATTTATCGTTAGTATCAGTTATTCCTCACTCTCTTATATTTACATACATTTACATACTTTGAGAAATATATATATAGGTAGATTTACATTGTCTTATTACATTTATAAACTTTGTATAACTTTTGAAGTTTATAATATAAGTTTTTACAGTTTGTTACGTTATCGTTTTTATTGCAACTTGCATTTTTTAAACATAATTTGAGTTTAATATCTGTTTGAAGTTTAACCATTATTCATTGTCCTATCACTGTTACTTATTATTACTTAGTTAGTTTCCAACCTTTATTATTAATATTAATTTTTCATTCAACCATTTTTGGCAGACATTGTTCTAATAAAATTTCAACCACAAAATACTACCATATTCTGTCATATTTGTTTTTATTAATCTGTTAAATACATGTATTCTCAGAAGTTACACATTGTCTAATACCTCCAAAGGAAAGAACCTGTTCTGCACAAAATTATTCCCTTATGATATAAAGTTTGAAAGTTACAGTTTGACAAAGTTTGAAAACTTTTATTACAGTTGTTTTTATTTTCTCTCCTAATTTATTTCAACTACAGAAAACACTTCTCTCATGATATGTAGTTTCAAAGTTAGAATGGTAAATGTTGCTATATATTAAGGACAAATCAATTTTCTGTCCAAAGACTTTTCATTACCCAGGTGTACCCAGGCAACGCCAGGTGGTACAGCAACGCCAGGTGGTACAGCAACGCCGGGTGGTACAGCTAGTTATTAATATTTTTTGTTTCTTAAGCTCCCAGTCGGTGAATTTCCAGACCAGATCGGTCAAATGAAATTTAATTTAATTTTAAAATGGCTAGTTTAAAATTTAGAAGACAAACTCAGCTACTGTGAAGATGGCATTATATAGAAACACAAGTATACCCATTCATGGTTATTATTTAGGCAATTTAGACAATGCTTCTCAAGCTGTAGCAGAGGATTAATTGAGACTTTTACACCTGCATCAAATTACAAAATTTTCATAGAAGAAACAGCCAATTTAGATATCAGGTATATAATTTATTAATACTAGCTTCGTTACTCTCAACACATTTTATAGAATTATAGTATCACCGATATAATTATAGTATCACAAATATAATTATAGTATTACAGATATAATTATAGTATTACAGATATAATTATAGTATTACAGATATCATTATAGTATCACAAATATAATTATAGTATTACAGATAGAATAGACGCCTGCATATTTTAATCTCTGCTATGATGTTCAGTGTGTCGTGATCTCTACGATATTCACTGAGATGATAAATGACACCGCCCTCTTGTTGGTTCACTTCTCGTGAAAATTAAGTTGAAAAAATTAATCTATACCATTTCCGCCATAGTTGATCTAATGACTAAAATAACAAATATTACTGGTTATACAGCCAACACATTACACTAAACATTCTGTCACAATATGGGATGTAATTCAAGGAGGGATATAACAGTACAACAATGTATTAACGCAGCTAGGCTATTCACATTGCACTAAGGTATTTTACTATGCAATGGGTCTACAGTATATTGAATAAAATGTACTATTGAATTACTCCCCCACCAGACAGTCTTCGACTATATGCTAAGAAAAATATTCTTTTAACAAAAACCTGGAATGACCAGCGTCTTACTTAAATCTGAAAATGCATTAAATAACTCAAAGAAATACATATTACCGACGTCTTGTGCTTACAACATACGGTAATTACAAATATACTTAACATTTTAAGATTAAAGCGATACCCTGTTTAAGATATTTGAGCTAAATCTTATACTGATAGCCTTAATTTGTAAATGATTATATTTCACTCCTTTGAAGGCTGGTTGGAATAACACCCCTACAGTAACTAAAAACCTGTTAAGTAATAAGCAATGTTAGTGATCAGACAAATACACTTTCAATTAAAATTTTTAAACATAAAAATAAACAATTAAAATTTATTCATAGACTTGATATTTGTGTTACCAGGTCGATTTTCTATAAACTAGAATAAACCAGAATAAACTTGATAATAATTTGTACAGTAAACAACCTCGAATTGTTTGCAAGTAAAAATAATGTTTGCTCTGAGTTAGTCAAGTCATATCTTAGCAGGCTCAAGTATCTGTACCGTTAGTTTAGACTGCCTTGAAAAGGTAACTAGTAATTACATGCTAACTAAACAGGGAGATCTGGTTTCTTACAAAAACAGCTGCAGTTCAACAGTTAAAACCAGCGGGTCAGAGCGGCTCAGCAGTTAAAGATAAAATGATAGACGAGAGGGAGAATCGTAACATTCTTACCGTAAGTCTCAACTGAAGGAATTTTAGAATTCTGGTTTAATGTAAGCATTTAATAGTTAAAATGAAAAGCGGATAAAATATGGCAGCGTGATAAGACAAGTTGTTTTCAGTTGTTTTGAAAAATTAGTTTTTAATGAAAAAGAACAGTTTTAAATAACACACAGCTAACTGTATGTAGCTGTATAGCTGAATGTCAACTAGTTTAAATATGGCTACATTCAGTAGATCGCTGCCTGAATTTTCCAAAAATTTCTAAAAATGTTGAGAGAGTGCTTGATAAACAGATCACAAACAAGTCAAGTTATACACAAAAGACGCAGGTAAGCGAATGCAATGCCTGACACATAAAATTGCATTTTTTCGTTCAGGTTATCCAGTTTGGACAAATGACAACACATATAAACAGAAACATACTTGTCATGGAAATAGAAGAGGCAACATATGAGTATGATGGCATCTATAAACAGCATGCAGGCAGAGATTAGGATCAGCAACCATATCCATTCTAGGTCTGCCCAGCTGACCATCTCCACCCGACTCGTCTGTCTCTAGAAACAAAAGGCACCAGATATGATAAGAGTAAGCGATACAGCCTAAAAAGGCTTGGATAGTGGAACTAAACAAGCATTGATGGGCTGTGATGAAAGAGTAACTATAGCTATATGTAAGTTGACCATTTAGCTAGGGAGTTGTCTGCTCTGCAACTGCCTTCTAATATACAGAGTAAGAGAGTATGTAGTACCTTACAATTGCTCTGTGGTGACATGGAGCTGCAAGCTCTGCAGTGAAACTTTCAAGAACTGTTATAAGCAATAAGCGCAAATCATGCTATTGTTTAAGTATATAATTATCTGGTGTCGGAGGTACTGTTGCCAGCGAGCTAGGAGTTGTCTCATTATGATAACCGACATGCCAACATCTCTGGTTCTCCACTAAAATACTTATTCTTGCATAGAATTCTATGAGTGAACAGAGCAATGTCATCGACAAGTTGACAGCCGCAATATTTCAAAACATTTTCTTTAGTAATAAAAGTAGTTCACTACATCTACTAGATAACTAAAATTAGCCAAGTCACTCGCTCTAAAACCTTCGTAAAACCATCGTTCTATTTGTATTTTGGATCAACCCTGTATTTATATGTATATATATATGTATATATATACATATATATACGTATGTATACATATGTATATATATATATATATACATATATTTATATTTATATGTAAGTTGACATTGGATAAACCCTTGTATTTTGTAGTTGTATAGTTGACATTGGATAAACACAGTATTTATATGTTGTAATCATATAGTTGACATTAGATAAACACAGTATTTATATGTTGCAGTCATATAGTTGACATTAGATAAACACAGTATTTATATGTTGTAGTCATATAGTTGACATTAGATAAACACAGTATTTATATGTTGTAGTCATATAGTTGACATTGGATAAACACAGTATTTACATGTATATGTTGTAGTCATATAGTTGAAATTGGATAAATACTGTATTTATATGTTGTAGTCATATAGTTGAAATTGGATAAATACTGTATTTATATGTTGTAGTCATATAGTTGAAATTGGATAAATACTGTATTTATATGTTGTAGCTATATAGTTACCATCGGATAAACCCTGTATTTGTATGTTGTAGTTGTATAATTGACCTTGCATAAACCCTGTATTTATATGTAGTTCAATAGTTGATCTGGGCTATACTCTGTATCTATATGTTGGAGTTCGATGTTTGCTCTGTATGATGCGTGCAATAGCCACCATGATAGCATGTCATAAAAATAGAAAAAAATGCTTATGAACTTATTGTTTACTGGTATCTATTATACACATAACATTTGTAAATGATACGATTACTCGTAAGAACAAGATGGAACAAGCTGAGCTAAGAGAAGTAGACGACTGAAGATCAGCAGGGGTAAAGTTGAGTATGAGTGCAGCACTAGAGGACTATAGAATAGGAATGCAGGAAGAACAGTTGGTAAAAACAAAGATGTGGAGAAAAGGTGGTGAATGTAGCGGATAAGTAGAGCAAACAATATAAACTGGACTAGTTGGAAAGGGTGTCAGGTATTATCTGTAGTAGGAAGGTGTCAGGTAATATCTGTAGTAGGAAGGTGTCAGGTATTATCTGTAGTAGGAAGGTGTCAAGTATTATCTGCAGTAGGAAGGTGTTAGGTATTATCTGCAGAAGGAAAGTGTCAGGTATTATCTGCAGTAGGAATGTGTGAGGTATTATCTGCAGTAGGAAGGTGTCAGGGATTATCTGCAGTAGGAAGGTGTCAGGTATTATCTGTAGTAGAAAGGTGTCAGGTATTATCTGTAGTAGGAAGGTGTCAGGTATTATCTGTAGTATGAAAGTATCAGCTAATTTGAAGGGCAAAATGTACAACACAGTAGTGAGGCTACTCATGTTATATATAGGTCACAGAGACAGCAGCGTTGACGAGCGACAGGAAAAGTTCATAGGGCAGAGTTGAGATTTGTAACGAAAATGACCACGAATAAATACAATGGGAAAAAACACGTGTTGAAAGGATTGGATTAAAATTGAGAGTGTGGAGACTAAGATATAGCAGACGCATGTCATGAAGGTATCTTACAAGATAGCTGTTAGGTATAGAATTATTAAAAACAAGAAGACCAATCAAACCTAAAAGAAGGTTTCTGGATTAATGCCAAGGAAGATATGAGGGAGCTGAGTGTGACAGTTGAAGATATGAGGGAGCTGAGTGTGACAGTTGAAGATATGAGGGAGCTGAGTGTGACAGTTGAAGATATGAGGGAGCTGAGTGTGACAGTTGAAGATATGAGGGAGCTGAGTGTGACAGTTGAAGATATCAGGGAGCTGAGTGTGACAGTTGAAGATATGAGGGAGCTGAGTGTGACAGTTGAAGATATGAGGGGGCTGAGTGTGACAGTTGAAGATATGAGGGAGCTGAGTGTGACAGTTGAAGATATGAGGGGGCTGAGTGTGACAGTTGAAGATATGAGGGAGCTGAGTGTGACAGTTGAAGATATGAGGGGGCTGAGTGTGACAGTTGAAGATATGAGGGAGCTGAGTGTGACAGTTGAAGATATCAGGGAGCTGAGTGTGACAGTTGAAGATATGAGTGTTCTGAGTGTGACAGTTGAAGATATGAGGGAGCTGAGTGTGACAGTTGAAGATATGAGGGAGCTGAGTGTGACAGTTGAAGATATGAGGGAGCTGAGTGTGACAGTTGAAGATATGAGGGTTCTGAGTGTGACAGTTGAAGATATGAGGGAGCTGAGTGTGACAGTTGAAGATATGAGGGGGCTGAGTGTGACAGTTGAAGATATGAGGGAGCTGAGTGTGACAGTTGAAGATATGAGGGGGCTGAGTGTGACAGTTGAAGATATGAGGGGGCTGAGTGTGACAGTTGAAGATATGAGGGAGCTGAGTGTGACAGTTGAAGATATGAGGGAGCTGAGTGTGACAGTTGAAGATATGAGGGAGCTGAGTGTGACAGTTGAAGATATCAGGGAGCTGAGTGTGACAGTTGAAGATATCAGGGAGCTGAGTGTGACAGTTGAAGATATGAGGGAGCTGAGTGTGACAGTTGAAGATATGAGGGAGCTGAGTGTGACAGTTGAAGATATGAGTGTTCTGAGTGTGACAGTTGAAGATATGAGGGAGCTGAGTGTGACAGTTGAAGATATGAGGGAGCTGAGTGTGCCAGTTGAAGATATGAGGGAGCTGAGTGTGACAGTTGAAGATATGAGGGTTCTGAGTGTGACAATTGAAGATATGAGGGAGCTGAGTGTGACAGTTGAAGAAGTATAAGACGACCGGTAGTGGTGGCACCTAATCATGAAATGCTGAGAGAAAAATAACAAAGAATCTTTTCTATAATCAATAATAAAAGCTGAGTCCGTCGGTCTGTGCGGCTGTATAAGGCCAAGGTTAAAGGTTAGAATAAAATATTGTTCTGTGCGGGACTCAAACTCCTGACCTTCAGTTTAGTAGACTTTAACACCTGAGCTATCAATCGCCTTCCGACTTTTCAGACACTGCTCTTTTTATAATCTGATTGAAGCCAGGGTTAGAGTTTAGGACAAAAGATAAAATAAAAGATATTAAATATATAATATATTAGTTATTTACATTCGAGTTTGAATTGGTGATTTAAATAGTGCATTTTTTAAAACAACACATGCCATATTTACTTGCCTTGCGTAAGATATAAATTCTTGTATCATTACATTTACGGATATTAACAATCATAGTTTCTGATTGCTCTAACTGAAGGTAACTCAGGATGGACGCACCGAGTATTTAGAGCCTCCTGTGACGACATCCGAGTCAGCGAACAACTCATCTTGCCTGGCATTATACCCTGCCTGCAGTATCTCTTCTACATAGCTTGAGTTGACTAGATTTCCATCTTCATCCACGACATAGAAATAAATATCCGTCCTGCAAGACAATCGCACAGACTGAACGCTGCCATCAATGCTTTATAACTCATAGCATTGAGTTAAGGGATGTGACAATTATGACAAGGGGAGATAAGCACTCACATGTTCAGGTCAGTTTGTTGAGTGTTATTGATGGAATGGTACTCTATATGCTGTATAACGAAGACGACATTGTGGATTTCATTGAGGTCACTGCAAAGTACACGAGGCCAGATTATTACAAGCAATGAGGTGAAGGTTGACACTCAAAAAAGCCAAAAAAAAGTTACTACTGAACTTTATAAATACTAGTACCCTAGCAGCCGGGTGTATTACGTATATGAGATCATCTGATGTGCACTTAAAGTGCAGAGAATAAGTAGCTGCACAACTATTCTGAATTACTGTAATGCAGTTGATTGCCACAGATGTTAGAGTGTCTGTCTACGACTCTGAATGTCTTGTGTTTGGGTCCAATTTAATGCAATATTTATCATTACTTCTAACACTGGCTCTGAACAGTTGGATGGACAGACAAACAGGAACTGCTTTTATTATACTAAAGACTAGCTAAATGCCCAGTGTTGCATGGGTAGTACAAAGATTTTTGCATAAAAAATTTATTTTAATCAACATATACATCATTTACTATCTTAATTTTTAAATAAAGGTGTTTGTTTATTTCTGTGCGTCCGGCCAATGCATACGGTAATTCAAATATTCAAAAACTCGAAGCATAGCTACAAAATTTTCTTGAAAAACATTTCTTACTTCTTATGCTACACACTCACTCAAGATTTAAAACAGCTTATAAACAGTAGCGGGTAATGTAGTTGCCATTGACTAAGTAAGAGCTATGAAAAAAGATCACACCTCTCAGGAATCGAACCAGCACTCAATATTTAAAACAGCTTATAAACAGTGTCAGGTAATGTGGTTGCCATTGGCTAAGTAAGAGCTATGAAAAAAGATCACACCTCTCAGGAATCGAACCAGCACTCAATATTTAAAACAGCTTATAAACAGTGTCAGGTAATGTGGTTGCCATTGGCTAAGTAAGAGCTATGAAAAAAGATCACACCTCTCAGGAATCGAACCAGCACATTCAGGTGTACAGATGTGAAGCCAAGTGCTGTGCTGTAATGCTGTAGAATAATCTATATATATATAGATCTCTAAGTTTGTTATCATCTATCATCATTGTTCAGTGTTTGTCCAGTTATAACGATTGAAATCTAGCAATGAAAAATCTGTATGGCAGAAGATTTGATCTCAGAACCTCCTATCACAAGGCGACCAGTTAATCTACTAAGCTACACGAGATGCAATAGATTCACTGGGCAACATAAGTCATCTGAGTTAAAATATGCGTAACAACTCTGCATTACGCGTAATGTTACTAAAGCTTGCTTTCACGGCTCTTATTAGTAAGTTAAGCAATACGGATATTAGCTTACTCAAATTAGCCAATGGCAACTACATTACCTGCCAATGCTTATAAGCTGTTTTTAATAATCATACAACGCCGGACATTTGGCTAGTTATGTATATAATCATTACACATCTCTTATAACGCACTGGACTGCAAGGGAACATATTTTAACCAATTGCTATTAACTGGACATATGAACCGCTATTACCTGGACATACTAACGACAACAGACATACAAACACTTAATTTCATTATACTAAAGATTAATACAAGGACACACCTAAAGAAATCATCAATGAATGTAGAGACCTCCTCTGGAGACCGATCTATTACTAGTATGAGTTGCTCGTTTGGATCATTCACAAATATCTGCAAATATAACATTAAACTATGTTCAGGCATGCTCTAAAGAATACAGACATAAAGTTGATAATTTACATAAAAGTGAAACTTTTTATCAACATACTTCAAAGATAAATATTTTCATGGAATTTAATTTGTGTTCAAAAAACATTTTTGTTACAAAAATCCTTACAAATGCATACCTAGCTAATAAATATGTATGTAGAGCAAGAATTGTCAGCCCAATTAATAGAAATGCGTACATATGTACAATAGGAATTGTCAACTCTTGGACAATCACATTGATTTTCTAACTGAAAAGAGCTAACTCACAATGAGGGTCATGTCTGCACTCTCTATAGTAGTTTGTGCTTTTATTTTTAAAAGGAATCTTCCACCGACCAGGCTGATATAGTTTGGTAGATTCGTCGCCACCTGTAAACATTGTATACCTTAGAATCAAACTTCTGCAACAATTTTATGGTTGGAGAAAGATTCTCTATTGCTTAATTAAAACATCGATAGATGAATAAATAACCTTGACAATAGAGCAAAGGAGTTTCCTTAGCTGAGTGCTTTTGATGCATCGAACTGTTTAACGCTTTTAGATTTATAGCATAGGTATATATAAGCCAATCCTAGATGTTGTCATGACATCAACAACCTATGCATACTTTTCTAATAGCTCTAGAGATCAATGGTTATGACTTCCTTAGTTTTTGCTAGATAGCCTTTCTTTTCAAACACAATGCTTTCTAGGATGAAAGGTCAGCTTTTATTTATTACTAAATCTCATTCAAAATTTTAGTGTGTAGCTAAATCGAGTTCTAAAATTTATCAAAACTTTCAAATATTTTCTGTTGAGTTTGACAGAGGAATCTAGAAAATGGTAAAAGTTGCTAAAGTTTGGGTTTATCAATAAAATGAGAAATTAAGCACAGAGTTGTTTCTCTCATTACCAAGAATTAGTAAACTTTAAAATCGTTATAGTTGTTTAGACTGAGTTTTCAATAAAACTAAGTGAATAAAATAAAACTAATATGAAACATAAATATGAAACATATTGATTGCTGAATAAAACAGTTTATTGAAAAAAGAAAGATGCTAGCAGTATGTCAATATATATAGCAAACATGACTCAGACAGTTTACCGCAGTATCAGACATTTCGTAAAAATGAACATTTTGGCTATCTCTTTAAAATGTTGTAGATACTATAGGGTTGGCAACCACTTAGCCCTAACTGATGAATGTGGCGGTGGTGGATGGATGAACAAAAAATTAATGCCCATCTTAAAAAGACATGACGTCTTACGTAGGTCAGAAATTTCAATGTTCATTTACAAAATAGAAGGTTTGACCAATGATATACAGCCCCCACAAGGATAGGCGATGGGCATTATGTGGGCGAGGCTTAATGATCGAGCTCTATTGGGATGCACCCGAACACGGCACCCGAACACGGCACCCGAACAAACAAATATGCTGAATAAAGCACTTTGTAAATTTACCGATATTATGAAAAATAGTGGTTATTTTACTGATCTGTTGGTTTCATTTTGTTGTCAAGTAAATATAGTTGTCCAATATTGTCACCGCTATGATCAGTCAGTTGCCACTCACAAGCATTCACGATTGCGACCATTTTACGATAGTCGCAGTCGTAAAATAGCCCAAATTCGGTTTTATATTTAGATTTTGAGTATGAAAACTACACTCCACAGTTTTGTCTGTTGTCCCATCTCATTGGCCAGGTAAAACAATGTGACAATGATGAAAGATTTTGTCATTTTATATTAGGAGTGGCAAAATATTAAGAAAAAACTAGGAAAAAAAGGCCGTTGTTCGGGTAATTTTGGGTAAATTATATTTAACTTTAAGCATATACTACGACACCTACCAATTTCAAAATTAGTAAATGTAGATAATTTGAAATGTTTTATTTTCTATGGATCCATTTTTAGTTAGGTGTTACCCCTGCATTGTAGAAAAATTCAAGGTTTGCTATTGTGAACTGCGGGGCCTACTGACTGAATGAGCTAATGACGCAATAACAGCGAGTCGTGTTTTCCAAAACCTAACAAGGCAATGCGACCGCCCCGCGAGAATTGTGTTAGCTCCGAAACCCAGGCTAGCACAATCCTAACAGAGCGCGATCATTAAACCTCGCCCATATGATAACCGTCACCTATCCTTGGGGGGACTGTATATCATTGGTTTGGCCTACCTGCTTGCTAGAATACTAATTACAGTAGAATACAACTTGGCTAACAAAGATTACTGCACAAGGAAGCCTGTTAGAAATAATGAATGCTGGTTGTATACAACAGATTCAAACAAATTTCTGAAAATTCTAACCTTTCCATTCAATCTGTCAATGGAGAACGCAGATCGGATAGTCTCATTCTGGCTGCCCGACACAGTCAGGTCGCCTCTGATATACTCGATGCTCACTATTTCATATGTCAGTTCTCCGGCAGCGATGTCATCTTCATCAGTTGCCTCTATCATCACAACAGTCTGGCCTGTACCCACATTTGCTGTTATCACTAGAGGAATGAAGAAGTGGATTGTCAGCACAAATGTTGGCTTATTGGTAGCATGATGAGGGCATGTCACGCAATAGTTTAGATGTCTTGAAAAATGCCGAGAAGCTTCTAAACTGAAGGAGACACTAATTACCCTGGTTGTACACACCTATTACAAGAGACTGGGTCTGCAGCCATAAGGTATTTTCAAAACAGAAAGCTACTTTATGGAGCCACGAACATTCTCAACCAACTTTTTTTATAAATCATAAATAAAGTGAGTCATAAATATTCAACAGCAACGATTTTCACACTTGAGTTGACAGAACAGAAAGGTGCAAAGCAATTGTGGCAACCTGATCTTTTAACATTGAATTTTACACAACAAAACATTATCTACAGGAATATTGTTATCAGACCTACCCTACCTGCGGAAAGCTCAATCAGTGCATAAGCCCTGACTGAACGCAGCAAACTAACCTGAAGGTTTGGAAAATCATCATCACATATTATATGTCAGCAATAACTCATGGTTTCATAGGGTTATCATTGAAATTTTACACTGCTTGTTGACACTGTTGAAAAGTTTTTAAAAATAAAAAGCTGAAAGTAAAAAAAATAGGCTCACTAATGATGAGCCTGTGATTCTTACTACTTGTGTGCTCATTGTCAGCTAATAAAGACATCACTACCGCAACAAGCCTAAGGATTTGTGACAATTCAGTGGTGATCTTTTGGCTATGCCAATTTAAAACAAGTATTCCTGACAAATTATTGAGAGCATCTTTTTGAGATATATTCTCTTACTCAAAATTCCCATTCGAGTTACAATTCCTCTTACAGCCTTGTTATGTCCTATGCTTAGTAACATTTGTGGAATGGTTTAATCGATCAAAATTATTTCCAAACCTCAATCACCAAATACAATCTGGGTCAATAGTACATAATAAAGTGTGGTTTGTTAGAGTCACGTCATGCATGGCAAAAGAAGTCCTGACTAGACAAAAAAACAATGGAATGGCATCTGAACATGTTTATGTAATCAGACTGTTTTCTACTGTGCAAATAGTTTTTTTACATAATTGCAGTGCGTTTCCTGTTAACAGATAAATGCTGCATTCATATGTGAGTTTTAAACAGTTGATTACACTACACCAACGCTAATTTGTTATTTTCTCCTAAAGCATGAATAAAAACATGATCATGGCTGTGAAACTTCATTGGCTCGTATAAAAAGACATTAACAATTGTCAGCCGCTGAATGAAGACTATTATTTTATTGGCGGCTGACAGAAAAAATTTAACTTAATTAGCCACTGAAAAAATTATTATTTTATTAGGTCCTGAAAAAAGACTATTATATGTACTTAACTACTTAATTTGCTGCTAAAAAAGATTTTTTTTATTGATTTAGACAAATTTCAGTGACTTGACGAAACAGCATTAAACAGGACTCACCAGCTGATACACTAGTGTGAGTGAAATAGAGTTCATGGTCATTGATGTCCACTACATCAACAATGACTTTTCTCTGAACTGACCAGACAGAAGCGTCCACTCTACTAGAACTTGCATTGACACAGATGACGTGTTGCTTAGATTCCTCGTAGTCAACTGTAGCAGAGTTCACGGATATCTCCCCTGTCTCAATGTCTATGGAAAATCTTTCCCATTGGTCTGTAGAACTGCCATCTTCACCTATAAAAGACGTAATTATGGAAATACTTTTTAATGCATAAATATATAACTCATGATAGATATGTTTTTTTTTATAAAAAATGCAAATAATCAGAAAGACAAGAAAAATGAATTGTAATAATTTATACAATAAAAAGGATGAGATGATAAGGACTTTGGGAAGAATCAGCAGGATTTCTTGTAGCTAGGTTTGCTAGTAGATTTAACCTTTCCTCCACTGAATAACTAATCACATGGAAAGCAGATATGCGTATATTATTCTGCAATCCGGTTGAACAGCATCTAAACTTGGCACTATTTATTTGCTGTATCACAAGCTTCAACAAGTCACACATAATATGAAGTACTATTAATTATACTACTAAACTCGTACTATTAATTTATTAGCAAAGAGAAAATATGTGCAACAAGTATTATGTAAGCAATATGAATATATGTAAAAAATATAATTCATAAAATTTTATCGTTGCTTATATGTAAGTAAAGCAAAAATTTATTTTTAAATAAAAACGCCTTTCTCTTTTGGTTTGTGCGGTTCAAACTTCATCTAATTAATCATATCCTTATAATAGTATTACAAGGTCACACGAAAAGTTAAAATAATTTTTACAACTTTTTTAAAGTTTTTATTGTGGAGCTGCAAATTGACAGCCACTGTATTTTATAGTTACCTAAATTTGGTTTGATGACTTAACAAATA